>NC_092744.1:135273242-136612159 GCF_047496795.1 Chiloscyllium punctatum | reverse complement strand
CCTTTGTTGCTAATATATCTTATATCTAATAATTGTGCAATCCAGTAAGGGCTACAAATGTGGAATTATGCTTCTGTACAATAAATACTGCAAGGACTTTGCAATGTACAATCTCTCAATCATTGTGAATATTGCATTTATTTTAAACTTGGAAACATCTTTGAATTGATTTGATTATAATTTATTTCGATGCTGACAAATACTGTATATCCAATCACAATATCAGTAGATTACTTGGAGTTAGCATCGTCCATTCCAATAATCACAGTATCTGCTATATACTTTCTTCTGGTCACTCATAGCAAAATGTATCTAATTGCACTCAATCAAGATTCCTCAGAAAATATTTGAGCATGTTACAGTCATAAAGCTGAAATATACAAAGTCATGAGAGTCATTCATTTTCTGTTGTTCTGTAGATCTTAGTTAAAACAGCACAGAATTTTATGCTCCAGTGCTATAAATATGAGAAAAGATCAATTACTTCTCAGTAAAATAAACAAATGCCACTTGCTATTATTTATCAATTTTTAATTATTGGTCAGTTTATGAATTGTGTGAGATTTGTTTTTAAGCTTTCCAGTTGCTTTATATTGAATGTGATATTGCAATGGTGTGAAAATATCAGTGTGTGTTCATTTGAAAGATCAATTTGCATATCTCTCACTTATCCCGTTGATTGCATGGTGGTTTAAGAACGTTTCACTCAGCAATCTTCAAAAAAAAATCAAAAACTGTCTGATTTTAAATCAGATCATTCACACCCAATTATCAATCTGTTCCTAATTCATGCAAATATCTCAATTTTATCGAACTTAATGTTCACACTAAACAATACACATAAAGCAACAGAAAGACTTCCATCACCATCTGATTATTGTTCAGAAGAATAACCTGAGGAAGTAACTTATTGCTCCTGAAACCAATGATAACAGTAAGGATTTGTTGACTATTCCATGCAACAAGTGCAATTGAATTCTTCTATTTCAGTTCAGTATTTAAAAATGATTTATGTTGCTTAAAACAATGCTTCTACTTTATTACTTATATTGACTGTAATACAATCATGCAAACAACTAACGTTTGTCATTCTAAAAATCTTTTAGTTTACTTATTTTAAATTTGTGTCAAGAGATATTTCAAATTATAACCATTTTTGTTGTATAATTCAGCAAACCTAAATCTTGAATTTGGGAAAATCTCCATTTTTGCAAAATGGAAATAGTTTTCAATTTATATAACACAGTAAATGACTTTTTTTTTCAAAATCACGCGCTCTGCAAAATGATGATTGGTTTCATTTAATTGCAAGAAAAGAACTGTTTTGAACATGTTGATTCTTTTTGTCTTTTCTATTCCAACATTATTCATCACTGCACAATAATGAACAATTATTATAATTCCTTTATGTACCAAATGTCATTGACTGTATCATTTGTTCACTTTCATGCTCACTTTCATTATCTATGAACTTTCTTCCAATTTCTGACACAAATGTCTGAACTCTGACCATAATATTAATCATCTCAATTAAAATAACATGTCTCTTTGATAAAACCATTTGATAGAAATTCATATTTCTTGTGTTACCTTCATTTGTTAGTAAAGAAAGAAAACATTTTTCTATAATCACTGAATGGCTCATTTTTTCTTCAATTCATAAAGGGAGTTATTATATTTTATTCCACAATTTACCAATCTTAATAAATATCCAATCAACATAACAGCAAAGTATTTTTGAAATATTGAATCATTTTAATTGCTCGTATAACAACATTATCAAGTCATTGTCATGATAATAATTGCACAATTATTTAAGAAAGTGTTTTGAACAAGTAAAGTGAGACTCACGTTTTAATTTAACCAATTGTTTCTGAGTACCAACACTGCAATATGAAACTTTATTTTCAGGTCAAGTTTCCCACAATGGATCCAAGGACTTCCCATCCAACATTAATTATGAATGTGTAATGTTTGCTTATTTGAATGATCTCTGTAATCACAGACTTTAAATTCACAGACCTGCAATTACTTTTCATTGCAATCATTCCTGTTTGTTTGCACATATTCCTCAGTGACATAGCAAAACAAAATTTCTCATTATTTCTAAATTCATTGATCGAATTTTATAATTCATTTGTTGCTCATACCTAATAATTATTCAATCCAATACGTGCTGTGAATGTGGAATTACGGCTCTTTACATGAATAACTAATATAGTGTGCAATCTCTCATTCATTGTTTATATTAATTCTTATTTTACCCGTGGAAACATAACTGAATTCAGTTAAATATATTTCACTTTGATGCGAACATTTACTGTATTTCTAATCATCATAAGATTTAAGTATTTTTCATGACACAAAATCATGTAAAATTCCTGCGTTTTGTTAGGTCAAATGAAAAAGAATTAACATTTCTGTATTGTTTCATTAAACAATGACAATGCATTTTGAATTTTTCAAAGCTGAGCATTTTTACAAAGAAGGGATGTTGTCTTTAGCTGAATATTCACATTGAATGACTAATTCACAGTATCTGCTGTTTATTCTCTTCGAGTTCCCAAGCAACCAAATTAACTAATTCTGCTGGTTCTAAATTCCTGGAAAGAATTTGATATTTTTGTATTCTTAAAGATGAAGAAGTCGATGTCAATTTACTGATTTTTTTTATTGGAAACAGCTTAATTTAAACATTTCAGGCACATAAATTGCTATTCTGCAGTGTTACAAAGATGAAAAGCAAGTCAATTCCATCATCAGTGAAGTAAACAAATGTCACTTCCCGTTATTCATTAGTTAGCTAATTCCCAAATTTGTAATTAAACAATGCAATTCACCTGAATATTGTTGTGCCCTTTGATCATATTAATATTCAAATTATTGTTCATTCATGATATGTCAGGGATTTCTATTTTTTGTTTTCCATTCACCTATTCATATTGAATGTAAGATTGGTACGCTTTGGCAACATCAGAGTGTTCATTTGAAATTTGACTTTGCACGTCTCTCACTTATCTCACTTCTTGTATGCGGGCTGGGCATTGAGAACAGAGGATCGGTAAAGCAATTGAGAATGTTTGAGTCTTAAGGATGAAGAAGTCGATGTGATTGTACTGATTTCTTTTAGCTCATTCCCAAATTTGTTGTTAAACAATGCAATTCACCTGAATATTGTTGTGTCCTTTGATCATATTAAATTTCTAATTATTGTTCATTCATGATTTGTCAGGGGTTTTTATTTTGCACATCTCTCACTTGTTTCACTTCTTGCATGGGGGCTGGGTATTGAGAACAGAGGATCAGTGGTTAGCACTTGTGACTTACAGTGTTATGCACTTGGGTTTGATTCCATCCTCGGCCACATGTTTGTGTGGAGTTTGCATGTTCTGGTTTTCTCCCACAATCCAAAGATGCGCAGATTAGGTAAATTGGCCATGCGAAGCTGCACGGTCTGTTCAGGGATGTGTAGGTTAGATACATTAGTCAGTGATAAATGTTCAGTAATCTGAGAGCAGAATGGTGCTGAGTGGATTGTTCTTTAGAACGTCATTGTAGACTTGTTGGGCCAAATGGCCTGTTTCCACACAGTAGGGATTCCATATAATTAGAATTGTGTTTCACTAAACAAAACTGACAATTTTTTTAAAATGTTGCCTTTAAAACTTATCTTTAACAGGCAATTGTCAATCTTGTAAAATATCTCAATGTTACTGAAATCAATGTTCAAACAAAACACTGCACATAAAGCCACACAAATATCTTCATGACCATCTAATTACTGTTCAGTGGAACAATCACAGTAAATATCTTACTGTTCCTAAGATCAATCACCACTATTACAGTAAGGATCTGGTTAGCATTCCCTCCAATAAATGCAATCATTGTCCGCTGGTACTTCAGTTCAGTAGTTATACAACATACTGGCTATTCAAAGCATGGTTATTTTTTATTATGAATGGCCAAGGGTTCTAACGGCAAGAGGTGTTGTTTGATCTGATTTGTTGCATGTTCCCAAACAAGTTTTCACTATAAATATTGCAAAAAATGTGTTAATTTGGAATTGTTCAACTGCTGATGTGAACATTTTCAGTTCGTGTTCATTAAACATATTTGGAGAAAGTGAGGAAAGATGTAGCATTGGAAAAGAGCAGGCACATCCAAAGAGCAGGTGTATCAACCTGTCGGGCATTAGGCCATCATCAGAAAAGATTCCTGATAAAGGGCTCATGCCCAAAACGTCGATTCTGCTTCTCCTCGAATGCTGCCTGACCTGCTGGGCTTTTCCGGCACCCCTCTCTTTTGACATTAGAAATATTTGACTGAATATTCAGAGATAATACTAAAAGTTGCCTCTGTCAATTTAATTTACTGTGCTTTCTATTCACTGAAGTTTTCATATTAATTCTTCCTCTTTTTCTTCTTAAATCTGATGCAAATTTCCAAATACGAACACATTTGAATTCACATGAATTATAAATTTGATTTCTCAACAAGAAAATCAGTGAAAGGCGATATAGAATTCTTGAAAAGCCTACACATTTGAATGAAAAAGCAATTCCTTCCAAAAATGTTTGCACGTCTGAATCTTTCTTTCAATTCAATAATCCTGCAAATAATTTATAATTGTCAGTTGATCTCTCTGAATGAGTACCTAATCAATGTCAATGTAACCAGCTGAAACATTAACATCAGATTGATAACTGGGTGTTAAAGACCTTATTTGAAGTGAACAAATGTTTGGAATTTACTTGAATTCCACCAGAAAACATTCTTGAATCATAATACAAGAAATGAGATATGTGAAAGATGTGCAAACCTTATTTTTAAATGAACGAACTCCAATATTTTCAAAGCATTTCAATTTTACGGTCAAAATGAACAGGTGAATGGAAAAATAAAAACAAGTATCTGACAATTCATAAACTGAACAACAATTACAAATTCACTTTGATCAAAGGACAGAGTAATATTTAGATGAATCACAACATTTAGTTACAAAGTAGGCAATCAGCTGAATGACCAGTAATAGGTGGTAGAGTTTGTTAGTTTACTGAAGAAGGTATCATCTTTATTTCAAATTTATAGCATGAGAGAACAATGTTTAATGTGTTTCAATTGTTTGGACTTGCCCCTTTGCAACAAAAAAAAAGATCAATCTGATTACTTAGACATCGTAATCTTGAATTCTGCAACATTTTCAAATATTCTCCAGGAACTTATAAGCGACAGAATTAGATACAGGTATCCCCACTATCTGAAAGTAAAGCGTTATTACAAAACCTTACATAAACTGAAAAGGCGTTAGTCGAAGAAGCATTAATTTATATGGGAAACATGTCCCCTTTTTTCGTAAAAGTGAAAATCCTCTTCATATTTCTTTCACTTAGAGAAAACAGGGACAGATGAAAGTCTTTTGTAAAAGCAAAGTGGCTAAAGCAAATTTTCCAACACATATTTCTTGGTAACCTGGTAATCTGCTAAGTATCAGATTTTGTGATTATTGATATAATAGATAAAAGCAGATCTAATGTTGGATTGAATAGCAGTTCAGTCTGTGCTCAGGTACTCTCCAATCAACATTCAGATAGCTCTTGATATATTTCTATTGAAGGTGTGATTTGAAACCTTCCCTCAGGTTTGGTAATAGAGACATTACCACAGCTCCACAAGCTCCTTTCATAATGTTCCCACTCAGGACGGCAGGACTGCAATATTGTGTTTCATGTAGTTTCTCAAATGAAAATTAATCAGCCGTTTATTGTTGTAATTTGAATGGGAATTAATTAGGTAGTTTCTGTGTGAAATGGATTGGAAATTAAACAATATTTTACAATAACAACAGAATAAATCAATGATACTCTTAAATAAACATGAATCTCATGACAATTCCTTGAAATACAAATTGACAAAACTGTGTGATCATTGCATGGGACAAGGACTGCACAAAACACTACATAGGACAAACAGGAAGACAGCTAACAATCCATATCCATGAACGCCAACTAGCCACGAAACGACACGACCAGCTATCCTTAGTAGCCACACACACAGATGACAAGCAACATGAATTCGACTGGGACAACACTATTATTATAGGACAAGCCAAATCGAGAACAGCCAGGGAATTCCTAGAGGCATGGCACTCTTCCACAGACTCTATCAACAAACACATCGACCTGGACCCAATATACCGGCCACTACAGCAGACAGCTGGAACTGACAACCGGAAGCGGCAGAGACAGGCCACTATAAATGCCGGAGGAAACGGCACAGAAGCACTTCACAGGAGGCTCCCAAGCACTGAGGATGTCACCTAGACAGGGGACGAAACGTTTGCAAGACAAATTCCCAGCTCGGCGAACAGAACCACAACAATGAGCACCCGAGCTACAAATCTTCTCCCAAACTTTGAACATCCAGGATTAGTCCTTGTGGGCATTCCTGCAGTAATACAAGACAGCATTCCATGATGAGAGTTAAACCCGGGTGGCAGGAGAGGGAGCCACTGAACATGAGCAGGTTTAGTTCAAACACAGGAGGTTTGTTCAGTCGGTAACAGTGTATTCGTCATGGGGGTGAAGTGAGCAGTGAGGGGAAATGTAACAACAAGCTGCCAATGGGTAACTTTCATTGGAACAGGAGGAGGCCATTCAGCCCCTCACCTCTGCTCTGCCATTCATGATGATCATAGCTGATGTGTGACCTAACGTACAATTTTCAAAACAATCTAATTTCATCAATAAACTCCTCTGAAACACACAAGATGAGTATTGGAAAACTAAACATCTACAAATGCTGGGAAATCAGAAATTGCTAGAAAAATTCAGTAGGTCTGGCAGCATCTGTGGAGAGTGAACCGTTCGTGTCCAGTGATCAGTCAGGTGACCAGCTGCAGCTGACCATTCTGTTGTTTCTGTAACACTGGAACAGGCTCTGGTGCGAGGGGAATGAGATTGTCAATAACAAACGAGAAAACAGGAGGACGTACTCAATCAGAATAACGAATTCACTTACCCCACCCAGTGGGACACCCACCGACACAGTCACATTGCGGAGAGGCCGTTCACCTGCCCCACGTATGGGAAGGGATTTACACGATCTTACAATCTGTTGAGGCACCAGAGATGGCACAGTGGATTTAGACCCTTCACCTGCTCCATGTGTGAGAAAGGATTCAATCAAATCTCTCACCTGCGGAGACATTAGTGCATTCCCACCAGGGAGAGGCCATTCAACTGCTCAGTGTGTGGGAAAGCATTCACTCAGTCCTCTGACCTGCTTAAACACCAGCGAGCTCACTCTGGGGAAAGGTCATTCATTTGTTCCCAGTGTGGGGGGAGTTTCACACAAATGCAGTACCTGCGGAGTCCCCAGTGAGCCCACACAGGGGGAGAGGACATTCAGATGGTCAGTGTGGGAGAAGGGATTCAGTGATTCATCCTGTCCCCAAGACCCCAGCGTGTTCACACTGGGTAGGAGCTGTTCACCCCTCTGTGTGACAATGGATTTGCTGCATCTTCAACACGATTGAGAGACCTGTGAGTGCTCACAGGGAAGTGGTCATCCCCCTGCTCCGTGTGGACTGCAGGACTCTGATTCTGATGTTACTGTCCATCAGAGTCAGGAGTGGACCTTGTACATGATGACACTGCTGGAGTATTGATGTTGTTGTTGTTAACCACATTAACTGAGCTGGATTTGACTGAACTTACATTGCCACTTTCTGAACCTCAGGATGTCTCTCTGGGCAGTAAGTCTCCACAAACAGCAATGTGACGATGAGCAGGGATCATCTGTTTTGATTTAAATTGTGACTGGAACACGGCTGCTTCACAGCATCAGGTACAAGGTTGGAGTCCAGCCTTGGCCAACGGCCTGTGTGGAGTTCCCACATTCTCCCCATGATAGTGTGGGTCCCCTCCAGGTGCTCTGGTTTCCTCCCATAGTCCAATGATGTGCAGGTTCGGTGGATCAGTCGTGCTAAATTGACCACACTATCCAGGAATGTGCAGACTAGGAGGATCAGCCATGGGAAATGCAGTGTTACAGTGATGGAGTGCTCTGGGCGGGATGTTCTTCGGATGGTCGGTGCGGTCTGATGGGCCAATGCTCTCCTTCCACACTGTAGGGATTTTATTCTATGATTGAGGATAAAGGCTACACAGCATGGTGTCCTTGGAGAAGGAGCATGTAGTGTGGATCAATGCTCTCGATGCCTTTAGATCGAGGTGGGCACCGCAGGGGATACTGTTCTTTAGCTCCACCGATGCCCCCTCCCCACAACTCTACTTTGATTTAGTCCCTTCTCACTCTGTCACTTGTAATGGTTTGTTTGACCCGTAATAGGCTTTGTTCGGAAATATTCAATTGGTTACACAAATGGTTTACTGCTGGTGATTATATGTCTAGATTAGAGTGGTACTGGAAAAGCACAGCAGGTCAGGTCGGATCCGAGGAGCTGGAAAATTAACATTTTGGTGAGAGGCCTTTTCCAGCACCACCCTAATCTAGGCTCTGGTTTCCAACATCTGCAGTCCTCACTTTTGTACTGCTGGAGATTATAGGTTAACCAAAAGCAAAATGGCATAATGATCATTTTGATGGTGGGAAGGTTGTTCTGCTCACATTTCGGAGTCAGAGAAATGGGGACAAAGTCCGCTTCACTCCTCACAGAATGAGAACTGAAAAGCAGTTAAATCAAACCAAAGGTTCAGACAAGGAGGGAATATTTCCCTGGAGTTTAAGTAGCTGGAAAGTGATGGTGTCTGGGAATAGACAGGATTTTGTTTTACAGGAGGTTGAAAGCTTTAAAACTGTTATATTCAGACAGTTTACGTTATTTTCTTTAATTTTATTTGCTGTGCAAAAAGCTTTTGGAATCGTGAAAACTCGGCAGGACTGGGAGCTGGGTTCAAGCGTAGGTGTGGAGCTGGAGAGGCGATGGAGCCTGTAACTGGAGTGGGTGTGTTGTTGGGGGAATGGGGATGGAGTCATGAGCAGGGGTGGTGTTCCCCTCAGGGTTCTGGGGGCAGAGAAGGTGACTGTGGGACCTGGGGGCGTGTCAGCAGAATGCAGGTGAATGGCGTTGGTGGGGGTGGAAGTGGTGGCAAACAAGGCAGTGGGGGGGGGTGTGGAAATCACTGAGTCTGTGACATCAGCGATGATATGAGGGGCAGAAGTGAAGTCACTTGTGGTGTATGAGGAATTGTGAGGGGCGGAAATGGCATTTAATTTATTTTAACCAATAATTTCCTGTCACAAATCTGTTTGACAATGTCATATTTCAATTAAACTCAGTCCCTTACTGTTTCTTTCTTTTGGTCTTCATTCACATCTCTAAGGTGTTCCAATATTTCAAACTTTCCCTTTGGACTTGGGAATTTCCATTCACCTCAGACCTGTCCCCCTCCTCATCTGTGTCCATTTATAGCACAGTGCATAATCCTGGCACCAGAGGAGCCTATCTCAATAAAATAGCTCAGTCCTCCCTGAGTACATGGAGCAGTGCTTACTGGTCAGAACCACTTCTGATGATACCATTGTATGATCCTGATACATTCCTGCACTCTGCTGATATCACTGTCTCTCTCCATGTGGTATCCCTCACTGTGTGGGTCCAATTGCTGCCTCTGTCAGTGTCTCTCACTCTTGCAGCTACTCCAGATCCTGAGCCAACAGCATTCTCCACTCCAGAGGGAAGCAACTGCACAGGCCATGGATGGAGACTGGGAATTTCCAGATCTCTGTGGGACTCAGTGCCATTCTCCATGTATCACCTTCATTGCCCCTTCGTCAAGTTTCCCATTCTGTCAACTTCTCTGTCTCCTGTAGGTATTCCTGATGTCCCTGACTCAGCAGAATTCCCAATTCCTGTCTCGTCCATCACCACATTGAAGACAGTTGGTCAGCCAGAGAGAGATGGAGAGGGAGATCTGGAGCCTTCAGTATATCCTGCAGCCGGTAAGATCACTCACAGTAAACAGCACAGGGAGGAGTTAGTGGACTTTAATTCAGACCCTGAGGGCATGATGTAGGAACAATGCTGGGCAAGGAACATGAGAAAATTCTCAGGCTTCATTATCACCATCTTGTCTGTAAATTCATCTGTTCCACAGAACCATCCCTATGTCTGTCAGTTTCTCCATTGTCTGTTTCATAGATACCACTTCCCCTATCTCTATCAGCCCCTACAATCCTGCCTATCCCTGTAAGCTCCTCATATGTAAAACTCTCCAAGTTTCTGCCTTTGCCTTTAATCCCGGGTTCTGTCACATCTCTCCTTAACTGAAGAAAAAACAACTCTTCAGTTCCTTAATCCATCCTGGTCAGTGTAGTCCTTTCTGGACCTGAAAACCTCCCTGTCTTTGTGACTTTTTTGAACTCCTACTACCTTCACGATCTCTGTAACCTTTCCGTCACGACAACAAAAAAGCTCTGTACCTTAGTAACCTCCTCCAGCTGTTAGACTCCTCCTTGTCTCTGGGCACAAAGCAGAGTGACCCTGCTTCTCTCATAAATTAGTTTCTGCATTTCCAATGATGACTATGAACTCTTCCTGTCAGTAAAACGCACTCAGTCTCTGTGAACTCTGCTGGTCCCCATTGATGCAATTTCCTTCGGTAATTACAAACCTTTATACCTTTAATCTCCTCCAGACGCGACCACAGTTTATTTCTATAACCTCTATGAGTGATAGAGTCATAGAGATGTACAGCACGGAAACAGACCCTTCGGTCCAACCCGTCCATGCCAACCAGATATCACAACCCAATCTATTCCCACCTGCCAGCACCCGGCCCATATTCCTCCAAATCCTTCCATTCATATACCAATCCAAATGCCTCTTAAATGTTGCAGTTGTACCATCCTCCACCAAATCCTCTGCCAGCTTGTTCCATACACGTACCATCCTCTGCGTGAAACAGTTGCCCCTTAGGTCTCTTTTATATCTTTCCCCTCTCACCCTAAACCTATGCCCTCTAGTTCTGGACTCCCTGACCCCAGGGAAAAGACTTTCTCTCTTTATCCTATCCATGCCCCTCATAATTTTGGAAACCTCTGTAAGGTCACTCCTCAGCCTCCGAAGCTCCAGGGAAAACCGCCCCAGCCTGTTCAGCCTCTCCCTGTAGCTCAAATCCTCCAATCCTGGCAACATCCTTGTAAATCTTTTCTGAACCCTTTCAAGTTTCACAACAATTCTTCCGATAGGAAGGAGACCGGAATTGCACTAAATATTCCAACAGTGGCCAAACCAATGTACTGTGCAGCCGCAACAGGACCTCCCATCTCCTGTACTCAATACTCTGACCAATAAAGGAAAGCATACCAAATGCTGCCTTCACTATCCTATCTTCCTGCGACTCTACTTTCAAGGAGCTATGAACGTGCACTCCAAGGTCCCTTTGGTCAGCAACACTCCCGAGGACCTTACCATTACATGTAAAAGTCCTGCTAAGATTTGCTAACCCAAAATGCACCACATCGCATTTATCTGAATTAAACTCCATCTGCTAGTTAGCCCATTGGCACATCTGGTCCAGATCCTGTTGTAACCCTCTTCGCTGTCCACTACACCTCCAATTTTGGTGTCATCTGTAAACTTACTAACGATACCTCTTGTGCTCGCATCCAAATCATTTATGTAAATGGCAAAAAGTAGAGGGCCCAACACTGATCCTTGTGGCACTCCACTGGTCACAGGCCTCCAGTCTGAAAAACAACTCTCCACCACCACTCTCTGTCTTTTACCTTTGAGCCAGTTCTGTATCCAAATGGCTCGTTCTCCCTGTATTCCATGAGATCTAACCTTGCTAATCAGTCTCCCATGGGGAACCTTGTTGAATGCCTTACTGAAGTCCATATAGATCACATCTATCACTCTGCCCTCCTCAATCTTCTTTGTTACTTCTTCAAAAAAATTCAATCAAGTTTGTGAGACATGTTTTCCCACGCTCAAAGCCATGTCGACTATTCCTAATCAGTCCTTGCCTTTCCAAATACATGTGCATCTTGTCCCTCAGGATTCCCTCCAACAACTTGCCCACCGCCGAGGTCAGGCTCACCGGTCTATAGTTCCCTGGCTTGTCTTTAAGACCCTTCTTAAACAGTGGAACGACGTTTGCCAACCTCCAGTCTTCAGCATCTCACCTGTGACTACTGATGATACAAATATCTCAGCAAGAGGCCCAGCAATCACTTCTCTAGCTTCCCACAGAGTTCTAGAGTGCACCTGATCAGTTCCTGGGGGTTTATTCACCTTTAACCGTTTCAAGACATCCAGCACTTCCTCCTCTGTAATGTGGACGTTTTGCAAGATGTCACCATCTATTTCTCTACAGTCTATCTCTTCCATATGCTTTTCCACAGTAAATACTGATGCAAAATATTCATTTAGTATCTCCCCCATTTTCTGCGGCTCCACACGAAGGCCGCCTTGCTGATCTTTGTGGGGCCCTCTTCTATCCCTAGTTACCCTTTTTTCCTTAATATATTTGTAAAAACCCTTTGCATTCTCCTTAATTCTATTAGTCAGACTTATCTCATGTCCGCGTTTTGCCCTCCTGATTTCACTCTTAAGTATACTCCTACTTCCTTTATACTCTTCTAAGGATTCACTCGATCTATCCTGTCTATACCTGACATATGCTTACTTCTTTTTCTGAACCAAGCCATCAATTTCTTTAGTCATCCAGCATTCCCTATTCCTTCCAGCTTTCCCTTTCACCCTGACAGGAATATACTTTCTCTGGATTCTTGTTATCGCATTTCTGAAGGCTTCCCATTTTCCAGCCGTCCCTTTAGCTGCGAACATTTGCCTCCAATCAACTTTCAAAAGTTCTTGCCTAATACCGTCAAAATTGGCCTTTCTCCAATTTAGAACATCAACTTTTAGATTTGGTCTATCCTTTTCCATCACTATTTTAAAACAAATAGAATTATGGTTGCTGGCCACAAAGTGCTCCCCCACTGACACCTCACTCACCTGCCCTGCCTCGAGCTAACAGTAGGTCAAGTTTTGCACCTTCTCTAGTTGGTACATCCACATACTGAATAAGAAAATTGTCTTGTACACACTTAAGAAATTCCTCTCCATCTAAACCTTTCACACTTTGGCAGTCCCAGTCGATGTTTGGAAAATTAAAATCTCCAACCATACCTACCCTATTATTCATACAGATAGCTGAGATCTCCTTACAAGTTTGTTTCTCAATTTCCCTCTGACTATTGGGGGGTCTGTAATAAAATCCCAACAAGGTGATCATCCCGTTCTTATTTCTCAGTTCCACCCAAATAACTTCCCTTGATGTATTTCCGGGAATAACCTCCCTCGGCACAGCTGCAATGCTATCCCTTATCAAAAATGTCACTCCCTCTCCTCTCTTACCTCCCTTTCTACCCTTCCTGTAGCATTTGTATCCTGGAATATTCAGCTGCAAGTCCTGCCCATCCCTGAGCCATGTTTCCATAATTGCTATGAGATCCCAGTCCCATGTTCCTAACCATGCCCTGAGTTCATCAGCCTTCCATGTTAGGCCCCTTGCATTGAAATAAATGCAGTTTAATTTATTAGTCCTACCTTGTTCCTGCCTGTCCCTGACTGTTTGACTCACTTCTGTTCTCAGCTGGACCCGTCTCAGATCGAGCTCCCAAAATCCTCCCTGTGATTGATACCACGTCCCATCCCTGCATTCCTCCAAATCCCTGTAAAGTCCTCCCCTTCCTAAAACCCACCCTGTATCTGTCACCTGCCCCAGCTTCCACTACCCTCCCTATCTCTGTAAGACACCCCCCACCCACCCACCCCCATCCCAGTTACTACAGCCCGCTGTATCACTAAATGCCAGTAGTCACTATAATATCAGAGTAAGGTGTGAAAGCAGGAATACTGTACTGGGTTAAATGATCAGATGTGATCATATTGAATGGTGGGACCTACTCTGGTCAAATGGCCGATACCTGCTCTTCTTTCCTGTGCTTCTCTATAAACTTACTATCTATATAATTTCCTTCAGTCCCCACAGCCCTCCCTATCTCCATAAACTTCTTCAGTCCCCACGACTCTTCCTATCCATGTAACCTTAATCATACCCCACAAACCTCCCTAACTCCATAATCTCCAAAAGGCCCCACGACCCTCCCTATCTCCATAATCTCATCCTGACCCAACGACCCTCCCGTTCAGAGTAACCTCCTTCAATCGCCATGATCCTCCTGATCTGTGCAACCTCCTTCAGGCCCAACAGCCCTGCAGATCTCTTTGGCCCCTTTCAGACCCCACAACACTCCCCCATCTCCATAATGTTCTTCAGCCACCAGTGCACTCTCTGTGTCCATAATCTCATACAGTCCCCACATCACTCCCTATCTCCATAATGTCCTTCAGTCCCTATGACCCTCCCTATTTCCAAAACCCCTATTACCTGATGACCCTGTGAGCCACCTTTTTCAGATTGATAAACACAAACTCCCATAACCCTTTCTGCTGCCAGTCTGAAACCAGAGTTAGCCTGACAGTAGGTCGGGAGCTGATATATGTTTGTAAGGATATGTCAATGAACAACAACTGGACCCTTACAAACGCTTTAATAAAAGGAGAATGTTTTTTTGAGCCTGTTGGATTTTCTTTTTATTGATGAGAATATAAATGGCAGAGTAGATACGGCTGTAGGAGTGGCTGTACCGAGGATACGATTTATTTGAATTTTCAGAAACCTTTACACAAGTTTCAAAAAGGGCTAAAGAGTAACTTGGTAGAGAATAGGGCACCTTAACTGTCAGGAGGTGGGTGAGATATTAGACAAAATAGTGTTGTCAGAATTTACTGTGGAGAAAGACATGGAAGCTCGGGAACTTGGGGAAATAAATAGTGATGTCTTGGAAAGAATCATCAACAGAGAAGAGAAAGTGCTGGAATCTTAAAACACATAAAGGTAGATCAATCTTTAGCAGCTCGTTAGGTCTATCCTGAATATTATGGGAAGCTCGGGAAGAGATTGCAGTGTCCCTAACAGAGAGATTTATATTATCAACAAACACAATGAGTTATCGGAAGACTGGAGGGTGGCTAATGCTATTCCATCACTTAAGGTCTGCAGGGAAAAGCCAGGAAATTACAGCCCAGTGCTGGGGAAGTTATTGGAATAGATTCTGAGAGAAAGAAGCTACATATATTTGGAAAGACAAGGGCTGGATTGACTCTTCGAGGAGTTGAACAAGCGATAGATGAAGGCAGAGCAGTCAGCGTTGTCTACATGGACTTCAGCAAAGCATTTGACAAGGTTCCAAGGGATATAGAACATCTAGTCAAGAGGAAGAAGAAGCTAATTTAAGTTTGAGGAACCAAGGATCAGAAGCAGGGCTCTCGAGAGTTACATGGGGCAGCACGGTGGCTCAGTGGTTAGCACTGCTGCCTCACAATACTAGGGGCACGATTTCAATTCCAGCCCCAGGCGACTGTCTATGTGGAGTTTGCACATTCTCTCCATGTCTGCGTGGGTTTCCGACAGGTGCTCCGGTTTCCACCCACAGCCCAAAGATGTGCAGGTTAGGTGAATCAGCCATGTGTTGTTCAAGAAAGGGAATAGAGATAATCCTGGGAATCACAGACCTGTCAGTCTTCTGTCTGTGATGTGCAGATTATTGGAGAGGACTCTGATAGTCAGGATTTATGATTCCTTGGAAAACCATAGTTTGATTAGAGAAAGTCATCATGACTTTGTAAGGGACAGGTCATGCCTCACAAATCTTATTGAATCCTTTGAGAATGTGACAAAACACATTTATGGCTCATTGAGAAAGTACAGAGCATGGGATACAGGGAAACCTGCCTGTCTGGATACAGAATTCCTGGCCCATCGAAGACGGAGGGTGATGACAGATGGAAATCATTCAGCCTGGAGCTCAGTGACCAGTGGTTTTCTGCAGGGAGAGGTCAAAAAATCTCTGCTCTTCGTGATTTTATGTATGACTTGGATGTGTGAGTGGAAGAGTGGGTAAGTAAGTTTGATAATGACACGAAGGTTGGTGGAGTGGTGAATAGTGTGGATGTCTGCTAGAGGTAGCAATGGGACATTGACAGGATGTAGAGCTGGGCTGAGAAGTGGCAGACGAAGTCAAATCTGGAAAAGTGTAAAGTGATGCATTTTGGAAGGTGAGACTTGAATGCAGAATCCAGGGGTAAAGGTAGAATACTGAATAGTGTGGAGGAAAAGATGGATCTTGAATTTCATGACCAGGGATCCATCAAATTTACCACCCATGCTGATAGTGTTGTTAAGAAAGAATATGTTGTATTGGCTTTCCTTAGCTGGGGGATTGAGTTTTCAAGCCATGAGGTTATGCTGCAGCTCTATACAGTCCTGTTTCGATCCCAATTAGAAGATTGTGTTCAGTTTTGGTCCCCTCATTACAGGAAGGATGTGGAAGCTTTAGAGAGGGTAAAGAGGAGATTTACCAGGATACTGCCTGTACTGGAGGGCATGTCTTATGAAGAAAGGTTGAGGGAGCTAAGGCTTTTCTCATTGGAGTGAAGAAGAGTGTGGTGTGATTTGGTAGAGGTGAACAAGGTGGTGTGAGGCAAAGATAGAGTGAACAGTGAGAGACCTCTTTATCCCATGGCATACATGGTACAAGGGGGCATAATTGTAAGGTGATTGGAGGATGGGTAAGGGGAGATTTCAGATGTAGGTTCTTTACAGAGAGAGTGGTGGGTGGGTGGAACAGGACACTTTAACAGACTCTTGGATAGGCAAAATGAAGGGTATGTAAGTTAGTTTGATCTTACAGTCGGGTAAAAGATGGGCATGGCACCATGGCCGAAGGGTGTTGTGCTGTACTGTTCTGTGTTCTCCGTTCTGTCTGGTAAACTGGGTAATAAGCTCAGATCAATGTAAAACGATATGGCATTCAGGAGGAGCTAGTCAACTGGATACAAAATTGGGTTTGATGGTAGGAGACAGAGGGTGATGGGGGACATGTTGCCTTTCTGACTGGAGACATGTGACCAGCGGTGAAGTGGGTCCCCTGTTGTTTGTCATTTGGATAAATGGTTTGGATGGGAATATTGGTTTTGTGGTAAGTTTTTTTGAGTGACACTGAAATTGTTGGACAATGAAGAAAGTTATCTATGATACAACAGGACGAATAGTACACTGGGATAGTGGGCTGAAGAATAGCAGATGGAGTTTAATTAGATAAATGTGACGTGTTCCATTTTGGTGAAAAAAACCAGGGTGGGACCTGTACAGTTAATCTTCGGGCCCTGTGTAGTGTTGCCAGTCAGAGACCCAGGGATGCAGGTAGACAGTTCTTTGTAAGTGGTGTCACAGGCAGACAGGTTGGTGAAGCAGACGTTTGGGATGGTTACCTTCTTTGGGCAGAGCATTGAGACTAGAAGTTGGGATGTCATGTTGTGGCTGTACAGGACATTGGTGAGGCCACCATAAAAGCATTGTTGACCAGTAGGAAGTACTCATCTGGTTCACTTATGTCCTTTAGAGAAGAACATCTGACATTCTAACCTGGTCTGGCCTGCACGTGACACCAGACCCACAGCAATATGGCTGACTCTGTGCTATACTCTGGGTAGCAGTGGGGCAAAGAATGTTGGTTCAATCAATGACATCCTCATCCCATGAATGAATAAATAAAAATACATATATCCCTCCCTACCTCTGCAAACCCCTCTAGCTGCAGCAATCTGTACTGGCTTTTTAACACCGTTCAGACCCTGACCCCTCTCTGTAACACTCTCACCACCTCCAGCACCTTTAGCTCTCCCGGTTCCTTTTGTGACATAAAACCTTGACAATTATTCCCTCTTCCATCTGACCTCCTCCTGCGAGCAGACCCTTTGCAATCCCTTTAAAACTTACTCCGAAAACATTCTCTCACTTCAGGATTTTAAGTACTTTTTGGTGATCCACTAAGCCCGATAATCTAAAATGATCCTTTTTACTTGAGTGAGAGACCGATGGGGATTTCCTGCTGAGGATTTGTCTGTTTCAATGGAATATCCTTTTGTTGAGTGTTTTACACTGCTCCTTCAAACGTTTTCCACTGTTCATTGACAGACACATGTTTCAGTCTGTTTAGGCTGTTTATCTTGGTCTGTTCTCCTCTCAAACTCATGTTATTGGTTATTTTTGTTTCGAGTTGTAGCTTGTCCTTTCTGTGATTCACTTTAAAACTTTATATTTCTTTAAACTGCACTTTATCACAATTTCGCAGAGGATCTCTCCAGGTGACATTACTCATTCACGAAGTTTCATCACACAATGGTCGCTCTGAGATAGTTATGTCCCTCGCCAGTTGCACAATTTGTTATTCAAAGAAACACTGAAAACTAATTCTCTGAACTCCTCTTCCAATATGACTCTTGCCAGTGTGACTGTCCCACTTTATGTGAATATTGATGTTTCCCAAAATTATCACAATGTGTTTGTTAAAAAATTCCAATGAGTTCCTGTGTAATGCAGTAATGAGCAGCGGAATGCTGTTGTGTAGCTAAAACTGTTCTGCTCCTTGTGTCCTTGGCAAGTAGTAACCAGAATTTACATTCAGACTGACTTCTGAACCTGAGACCAAATGCTTTCTCTGTGATGCCTTTCTTATCCATTATTGTTAGCATTACTCATTTTGCCTGAGTTTCCGCAAGGTTGTGAACCATTGAATAATTACGTCCAACTTTTGTTCACCCTGTAACCATGTCACACTGGTGCCTAAACCTCTTCTATCTCTGTGTCAGAAATCCATCTGACTTATTGATAAGACTTCGTACATTCAAAATAAAACATAATTTACTCTTTCCCACAATTTCCTGTCACAAACCTATTCACTGATGTACAATTTTAGTTTATCGCTGTCCTATCCTGTTCCTTTCTGATTGCCTTCAGCCACATTCCCATACTGTTCCAATGCATCACCTTTTCTCTGTGGATTTGGAAAGCTCCTTTCACCTGAACCCTGTCCCTGCATTCTCTCTGTCAGTTTAAAGCCCTGTACTTAAACCTACTGACATGATTGGCCAGGACACTGGTCCCAGCGTGGTTCCAGTGGGACAATCCTAATGGATTATTTTTTTAAAATCAGGTAGGGGATGTGGGTGTCTCTGGCTGACTAGCCTTTATTGCCCAGCCCTAACTGCCGATGAGCTGAGTAGCTTGCTCGGCCATTTCAGAGGGCAATTGAGATGCAAACACTTTTGCTGTGGATATGTCATGCAGACCACGTGAGGATGATCAGATCTCGTTGTCGAAAGGGCAAGTGGGCGGCACGGTGGCTCAGTGATTAGCACTCCGGCCTCACAGCACCAGGGTCACAGGTCCGATTCCAGCCCCGGGCAACTGTGTGGAGACTGCACATTCTCCCCGTGTCTGCGTGAATTGCCTCCGGATGCTCCGGTTTCCTCCCACAGTCCAAAGACATGCAGGTCAAGCGAATTGGCCATGCTAAATTGCCCATAATGTTAGGTATATTAGATCGAGGGAGATGGGTCTGAGTGAGTTAATCTTTGGAAGGATGGTGTGGACTGGTTGGGCCGAAAGGCCTGTTTCCACACTGAAGGGAATCTAATCTAAGGAATTGTGATTTTTGTACATCAGCAATGGTTTCATATTTGTTTATGGATTGTTAATTGCAATTTTTAAAATTATTGATTTTAAATTCCACCATATTTTATGATGGGATTCAAACCCGCCTCCCCTGAACATTAGCTGAGGTTTTGGATAAATGCCCTAACAATAATGTTACTAGGCCATCACTTCACCAGCTCACTGGTTGCTCATCCCTGAGCACTGACACATGAAGGTAAACCCATTCTTCCAACATGATTGTGTGATCCTGTAGTCTTCCAGCACTCCAGTGAGATCACTCAGTTGCTGTCCATGTGGTATCCCTCACTGTGAGGGTCTAATTGCTGCCTCTGTCAGAGTCTCTCACTCTTACAGCTACTCCAGATCCTGAGCTAACAGAATTCTCCACTCCAGAGAGACGCAACAGCACAGGCCAGGGGTGGAGTTTGGGATTTTCCAGATATCTGTGGGGCTCATTTCCATTCTCCTTGTGTAACCCTCACTGCATCAGTCTAATTTCCCATTCTGTCTATTTCTCTGTCTCCTGTCGGTACTCAAGAAGATCCTGACCTAATAGATTTCCGAACTGTTGTGTGTCTCATCCATCATCTCATTGAATATGGTTGGTCAGCCAGAGAGACAAAGTACAGGGAGATCTGGAGCCTACAATAAATCCTGCAGTGACGTAAGATCACTCACAGTGCACAGAGCATGGAGCAATGAACGGGCTCCAAACATCGCAAACAAGACATGATATAGATACAGTGCTGGATGGGGAGCACAGTATAGACACACCCCATGCTCAATCACCACATCTATATTAACTTATGTTGCACTGAGACAGAATCGGGAGTTCATAGTTATCAATCCAGGCCTGCGCTGTCTTAGTGAGCATCAGGACAATAGAGGTTCATGCAGGCCTCTGACAAGAGGTTGGGAATGCTGCCTGAGATCTTAGAACATAGAACATAGAACAATACAGCACAGAACAGGCCCTTCGGCCCACGATGTTGTGCCGAACTTCTATCCTAGATTAAGCACCCATCCATGTACCTATCCAAATGCCGCTTAAAGGTCGCCAATGAATCTGACTCTACCACTCCCACGAGCAGCGCATTCCATGCCCCCACCACTCTCTGGGTGAAGAACCCACCCCTGACATCTCCCCTATACCTTCCACCCTTCACCTTAAATTTATGTCCCCTTGTAACACTCTGTTGTACCCGGGGAAAAAGTTTCTGACTGTCTACTCTATCTATTCCTCTGATCATCTTATAAACCTCTATCAAGTCACCCCTCATCCTTCGCCGTTCCAACGAGAAAAGGCCGAGAACTCTCAACCTATCCTCGTATGACCTACTCTCCATTCCAGGCAACATCCTGGTAAATCTTCTCTGCACCCTCTCCAAAGCTTCCACATCTTTCCTAAAGTGAGGCGACCAGAACTGCACACAGTACTCCAAATGTGGCCTAACCAAAGTCCTGTACAGCTGCAACATCACCTCACGACTCTTGAATTCAATCCCTCTGCTAATGAACGATAATACTCCATAGGCCTTCTTACAAACTCTATCCACCTGAGTGGCAACCTTCAAAGATCTATGTACATAGACCCCAAGATCCCTCTGTTCCTCCACCTGACCAAGAACCCTACCATTAACCCTGTATTCCGCATTCTTATTTGTTCTTCCAAAATGGACAACTTCACACTTGGCAGGGTTGAACTCCATCTGCCACTCCTCAGCCCAGCTCTGCATCATATCTAAGTCCCTCTGCAGCCGACAACAGCCCTCCTCACTGTCCACAACTCGACCTATCTTTGTCTTTGTATCATCTTCTGTTCTGTGTTCTCCATCCAACACTGTACTAAGACTCAATACCCTGCAACACTGTATCTGTGGAATGGCTTGTGCACCAGTATCTTCAGTCATGTTTAACTCCTATAACAGTAGTTGTCCCTGTAACTTGCTCTATTCCCCATAGTCCCTCCACATATTTGAGACGTACTGCATTCCAGACTTCCATGTTGTAATTGTTCTTGTTTCTCCCATGTGCCTGAGGCAGTCTGTTCCGTCTATGCACCATCCTCTGTGGATAATGTTCCCCCTCAGCTCCCTCTTTAAATCCTTGCTCTCTCACCTCCCGTTTATACCCTCTAGTTTTGGACTCACCTACCCTTGGTTATTCACCATTCTTAAGGTCACCCCGTGGCCTTCTCTGCACAAGGGAAATATTTAGGACAATGTTACAAATATCTCCAAAGTATGTAACAAATTGCTGGCCAATGTCGGCAAATGTGCCAAATGTCGCTTTCCCCACCCTGTCCACCTGTGATGCCACTTCCGAGGAACAATGTAACTTGCACCCCCTGGTCTCTCTCTTTCTCTCTGTTTGACAAAACTGGCCAGAGCCCTTCCATTAACTGTGTTAGTCCTCCCTGGTTTGTCTTAACAAAATCCAACACCTGAATTAAACTCCATCTTTCATTCCTTGGTCCACTGGCCCAGTTGGTCAAGATCCCCTTTGATAATCGTATTTACTGCCCACTACACCATTCATTTGATCATCAACACACTTTCGCACAATCACTCCTATATTTTCAACCAAATCGTTTACGTCGATGATGCACATCAGTGGACCCAGCCCTGATCCTTTCTTCAATAATAGAATCAAACCATATTCTTGTCATAGAGCCATACAGCATGGAAACTGACCCTTCAGTTGATACCCACCACAATCTAAAACTAATCTCTTCCCAGCTGCCTGTTTCTGGCCCATATCACTCCAACCCTTCCCTGTTCACCTGTTTATCCAAAAATCTTTTAAATGTTGTAATTGTACGCACATCAACACCTTTCTCAGGAAGTTCATTCCACACTCAAACCACCCTCTGTGTTGCAAATTGCCCCATATCTTTTTGAACATCTCTCTCCTCTAACCTTAAAAATGTGGCCCCTCGTCTTGAGACTCCCCCATCCTGAGGGAAAGGCAACCACCATTAAATTGAATAATATACCACATTTTTTTTCATACACCTCTGTAGCATCACATCTCAACCTCCAGGCTCCAGTGAAAAAAGACTCAGCCTATCCAGCCATTTTTCAGAACTCAAGCCTTCCATACCCAGCAATATCCTGGTAAGTCTCTTCTGAATGCCCTGCAGCTTAATAATATCCTCCCTGTTAACTGGGCGACCAGAACTGGACAGAGTATTGCAGAACAGGCCTCACAAATGTCTGTGCAATCTCAACATGACGTCCCAAATCCTCCACTCAATGGACTGAGCAATAGTCAGGCATGCAAAGCACTGTCTTATCCATCCTGTGATACAAGCTTCAAGAATTATGTACCTGAACCCGGAGGTCCCTCTGCTCTAAAACACTAACTGAAGCCTGAACATTAATTGTATAAACTCTACCCTTGTTTGTTTTACAAAATACATTAACTCGTATTTATTCAGATTGAATTCCATCTCTAGTTTTTCAGCCCATTCACTCCCTTCATCAAGATCCCTTTGTAATCTCAGAAAACCTCCTTAACTGTCCATGATGCCACCCTCCAGCCTGCCAGCCCATCACACATGGCTGTCAGTAGTACACATACCTTTGCTAGCGGCTCAACAATTTCTTCCCTAGCATCCCACAGTGTCCTGTGATACACTTAATCAGGTTCTGGGACTTGTCATAGCTTTGTGTTTGAAAACCTCCAGCACCACCTCTTTTATAACATGCACTCTTTTCAAGTCATAGAGATTTACAGCATAGAAGCAGATCCTTCGGTCCCCAACTCGTCCAGGCTTACCAGAATATCTAAATAAATCCATTCCCTTTTCCAGCATTTGGCCCATATACGTCTATACCCTTACTATTCAGATTCCCTTCCAGATACCTTTTAAATGTTGTAATTGTATCAGTCTCCATTACTTTCTCTCTCCGCTCATTCCATACACTCATCACCATGTGTGTGAAAAAGCTGTCCCTTCAGTCCCTCTGGAAACCATTCACCTCTAACCTTAAAATTATGCCCTCTGGTTTTGGACTCCCCAACTTCTGGGAAAAGACCTTGAATGTTTCCCCTATCCATGCCGCTCATGTTTATATAAACCTCTGTCAGGTCACCCCTCAGTCTCCAATTCTCCAGTGACAGTAACCCCAGCTTATTCAGCAACAACCCGGGCAATATCTTGTTAATCTTTTCTGAGCCCTTTCAAGTTTCGCAACATCCTTCCTGTAGCAGGGAGACTTTAATTGCAGAGAACTCCAAATGTGTTCTAATGTATTACTCTTATTCCCTGAGTTCCCCAGTCTTTCTCCACAGTACGTTCTGGAGTGAAAAAAATGTTTAGGATCTTAACAAATATCCTGCAGTTCCACACATCGATGGACTCATTGATCTTTAATGGACACTATTTTGTCCTGAGTTACTTATGCACTCTTAATATACTGATACAATCACTTTTGGATTCCCCTTCCCTTCTCTGCTGAGGCTATTTCATTTAGCCTTTCTCCATTCCTGTTTTCTACTCAAAATGTATTCCTACAGCCCCTGTATATCCTCAGGGATTCCCTTGATGCAGCTGGCTTTTCCTGATATGTGCCCCCTTTTCCTTGACCAGACCCTGAATATACAGCCAGTGTTTCCGAATGCTGTCAGCATTAACCTGCTCACAAACAGGAAAATGCTTCCGCTGAACGATCAGTTTATCTCACTTTTAAAATATTCTTACTTTGCCAAACATCCCTTTCCCTGTAAATAATTCCCTTCCCCAATCACATTTTGAAAGTTCCTGGCTAATACGATCAAGATTGGTCAGGTTCCATTTTATAACTTGCACTTGTGGACTAGGCCTGTCCTTTTCCAAAGCTGTTTTCAAACTACTCGAACTGTGGTCACTTTGGCAAAACGCTTTCCCACTCACATCTCAGTTCCTTTCCCTACCTTAATTTCCAAGTGGAGGTCAGGTTTTGCCCCTTTCTCTTTTCAGACCATTTACATATTGATTGGGAGTTTTCCGGAACACAATTACCAAATTCCTCCCTTGCAAATGCTGAACACTGGCAGTCCCAGTCTAGGTTTGGAAAGTTCAAAAGCCATACCATAACAGCCCTATTATTATGGTTGATATTTAAGATGTCCCGACATATTTGTTCCTCAGTCTGCCACAGATTATTCGGGGTCAGCAGTCCGATATTATCAAAGTGATGATCCATTCTTATTTCTCAGTTCCACTAACGTAGCTTCACTGGGCGATCCCACAGGAATATCCTCCCTAAGTACTGCTGTGATGATTCATGCAAACAAAACCCACCACCACACGTCGTCTCTTGCCTCCCCTTCCTGTAGCATCTCTACCTTGAAACAATGAACTGCCAGACCTGCACCTCCGTCAGCTGTGTTTCTGTAATAACTATAATATCCCAGTACCATGTTCCAATCCATGCCCTGAGTCCATCTTCCTTAGCTGTCAGGCCCTTGCAATGAAATAAATGCAGTTTAATCATCAGTTCCCCCTCCCCCATTCCCTGCTATGTTCTTGCCTGCCTTGTCTGCTGAAATTGCTGTCTTTAACTCGTGTACCAGCCTCAATCTTCTTACTGGCCTTGCGTTTATTTAAGGTCCAAAACCCTGCCAGACAAGGTTATATCCTCTCTAGCAGCTCTAGCAATTCACCCCACCAGGATATGGGTCCTTCTCTCGCTCCCAGTTGAGGTGCCTTTCCCACCCTGTCTCCCTGTGCTGACACCTTCAGGGATCTATGGACTTGTCCACCAAGGTCCCTGTATTCCTCAGTACTCCGCAAGGACCTACCGTTCATTATGTCTGTTCTTCGCTTATCGCACCTCACTTCAATCAGAACTAAACTCTGCTTAGATTATCATCCGATCGACATCGGACAGCAGACAGAGAACATCCTCCTCACTGTGAACAACACCCTCCCCTTTCATGTCATCTGCAAACCGACTAATGATACCTTCTGCTTTCACATCCGAGTTATTAATGTTCAATGGTTCCTGCACAGATCCCTGTGGTACACCTGGTGGTGAAAGTATTCTATCCACCAATTTTGCATCCAATTTGCCAACTTGCCTTGGAACCGAGTCCTTTTGGACCAGCCTTCCATGTCCGATCTTGTTTAAGGACTTATTCAAGTCCATGTAAACCACATCATCTGCACTGCCTTCATCAATATAATTAAGCACCATTTCAAAAAAACTGACCTGAATTCCTCAGACAGTATCTTCCTCTGCCAAATCCGTGATGACTAAACCGAGTTGATCCTTACCTTTGCAAGTGTTGATTCATCCTCACAATTGTTTCCAATAATTTCCCTCCCCCTGCTGTCAGACTCTCTGCTCTGTAATTACCTGGCCTATCCCTGCTGCCCTTCTTGAACAAAGGAACCACATTAGTGATCCTCCAGTCATTCAGCACTTCACCTGTGGCCAGCAAAGTATTATATTCATCCACCAGGGCCCCAACAATCTCTGGGTAATTAGCATGGGGCCAAAGAATGCTGGTCCAGGCAGTGACACCCACATCCCATGAATGAATAAATAAAAATACATATATCCCTCCCTAACTCTGCAAACCCCTCCAGCTGCAGCAATCCAAACTGGCTTCGTAACACCGTTCAGGCCCTGACCACTCTCTGTAACACTCTCACCATCTCCAACACCTTCACCTCTCCATGTTCGTATCGTGTCAATAAACCTTGACAATGATTCCCCTTCCCATTGCCCTTCTCCTGCTAGCAGACCCATTGCAATCCCTTTAAAACTTAATCTAAAACTCTCTCTCACTTCAGGATTTTAAGTACTTTGTTGTGATCTTCTCAGCCTCATAATCTAATGTGATCCATTTTGTCCTGAGTGAGGGACCGGTGGGGATTTCTTGCTGAGTTTTTGTCTGTTTCAGTGGAATGTCCTTTTGTTGAGTACTTTACACTGCTTCAAATGTTTTCCACTGTTCATTTATGGGGGCAGATATTTCAGTCTGATTAACCTGTTTACCTTGGTCAGTTCTCCTCTCAAAGTCCTGTCATTGGCTATTTTTGTTTCTCGTTGTCGCTTATCCTTTCTGTGTTTCACTTTAAAACTTTATATTTCTTTAAACTGCACTTTCTCACAACTTCCCAGAGGATCTCTCCAGGTGACATTTCTCATTCACAAAGTTTTATCACACAACAGTCTCTCTGAGACAGTTACGTCCCTCACCAGTTGCACAATGTGTTATTCTAAGAAATACTGAAAAAATTTCTCTGAACTCCTCTTCTAATATCACTGTTGTCAGTGTGATTGTCCCAGACTTTACGAATATTGACGTTTCACTGAAAGTTCACCATGCCTGTATTAAACATTCCAATGAATTCCCATTTATTGCAGTGACGAGCCATGTAATGCTGTTCGGTGGGTGGTCCAAAACTGTTATGCTGCTTGTGTCCTTGGCAAGTAGTAGCCAAAATTAACATTCAGAGTGACTCTACTTCATGATATGATGCCAAATGCTTTCCCTGTAATGCCTTTCTTACCCATTATTGTTAGTGTCGCCCATTTTGCCTGAATTTGCACAAGGTTGTGATCCATTGAATATTTATGTTCCACCTTTTGTTCGCCCTGTAACCACATCTCTCTGGTGTCTAAATCCCTTTTATCTCTGTGTCACAAATCCATCTACCTTGTTGCAGAGACTTTGTCCATTAATAAAAAAACATAATTTACTCGTTCCCACAATTTCCTGTCACAAATGGATTTGCTGATCTACAGTTTTAGTTAAACTTTGTCCCATCCTGTTCCTTTCTGTTGTCGTCGGTCACATTCCCACGCTGCTCTGATGGTTCACCTTTTCTCTTTGGATTTGGAAAGCTCCTTTCACCTGGAGCCTGTCCCTGCATCCTCTCTGTCAGTTTAAAGCCCTGTCCATAAATCTACCAACGTGATTGGTCAGGACATTGTTCCACTGGAACTGAGCTGGGACCAATCTGAATGGATTTCTTTAAAAAATCAGGTATGGGATGTGGGTGTCTCTGGCTGACTAGTCTTTATTGCCCATCCCTTGCTGCCCTTGAGCTAAGCAGCTGGCTCGCCCATTTCACAGGGTAATTGAGAGGCATACACTTTGCTCTGGGCATGTCGTGCAGACCACATGAGAGTCAACTGTTGTCTTTCTCTGAAGGTCAAGTGTTTGGATTTTTATCAATACTTATTTATGGATTGTTAATTCCAATTTTTAAAACATACATTCATTTAAAATTCCACATGGTTAGAAGTTAGAAAGAAGAAGGGGGGGGGGGGTGGTCGTCACTTTGTTGAGACTGTATTGTAGACTGTTGTAGACCCAACAGATACCAGAGGAGCAGCTGTGTCGAGAGATTGCAGATAACTATAGGAATAATAGAGGAGCGCAGGCTGGAGATTTTAATATTCCCTGTATTGACTGAGCCACCTAGAGTATAAAAAGAAGTGGACGGAGGGCATTTTTTCAAATGTGTCCAAGGAAGGTTCCTAAATCAATATACAGAGGGCCCTACTCTACTCAGGCTGGTGCAACACTAGACCTCCCCTCAGAAAACGAGGTCGGGCAAGTGACTGAAGTATCATTCAGAGAGCACTTTGGGTCCAGTGCCCACAACTGTCTTCGTTTTAACATAGTTATGGAAAAAGATCAGCAGTTCCACAGATTGAAGAGGAAAACTGGAACAGGGCCAGGTTTGGGGCCATTCTGCAGGATCTGGCCAGCGTCAATGCTGTGAATTTAAAATTGCACCATGCCCAGTTATAATCCAACTCGCTTTGGAAGCGCTGGTGATCACTGTAACAGATGTAAGGCTTAAACTAAATTTATTTGATATTATATTCCATGACACTGCCATCCTGTTGCTATAAATTCTGTACCTTAGGATTGTGCTCCACGACCACCTGATGAAGAAGCAGTGCTCTGAAAGCTAGTGCTTTCAAATAAACTGGTTGGACTGGAACCGAGTGTCGGGCGATTTTAACTTTGTACATCCCCAGTCCGACACCGGCACCTCTATGTTATGATTCTAATCGATTGGGTGAGTCTGTTTGAAGGAAAACGAACAACTGGCAAATGGGAGGCTTTTCAAAGTGTGATCTCAAGAATCCAGGACCAGTCTGCCCCATTGGGGTTAAGGGAAAAGCTGATAGGGTTAGGGATCCTTGGCTGGAGAGGGATAATAAGGCTCTGGTCTTGAAATGAAGACTGCATGCATTGGGTTTAAGATTTCCGTATCTACATATTCTTAAAGACACGTCAATCTGTGGAGACCCTACAATCCTCTCAGTCCCTGTAATTCTCCCAATCTGCAGAAGTCATTCCAATGCCTGTGACTCTTTCAATACAGTTCCTACAAGACCCACTGTCTATGTGATATCTTTTCATTGCCAGCACCCACCCTGTCAATGTAAGCTCCTCCAGTGTCTCCATCCATCTACTCATTTCCACAATCTTCTCCAGCTCTTCCATGTGTAAACATCACCCTCCCCTACAACCCTTCCCACTCTGACCAAACTGGAGGAGGTTACTAATGCTCCCTAATCTGTGAAGCTGTCTCCAACCAAAATTGCTGTCTTTATCACTTGGAGAATCTGTCTGATTCCACACCCCCTTTATCTAAATAACCTGCGGAATCTAAGCCTTCCTGTATCTATTTAAATCTTCAGTGACGACTACCCTCTATACGTCTATTTCTTTTTCCAATCTGTACAACCCACTTTACCTCTGTACTCAGCTCCATTCACCTGAAACATTCCTGTCTGTTTAAAACACCCCATCCTACTAACATCCTTATCCCTGTAAACTGCTCCATTCCTCCCAACCTCTCCATCTCCATGAACTCCTGTAGGCCCGACAGCTCTCCACATTTCTGTAACCTCCTGTGGCTCTATGCTCCTCCCTCCCTGTGAAAGCACCTCCAGTCCCCACAATTCTCCCAGTCTGGTCATCTGCTCCAGATCAGACCATTGCTGTCTCTGTTACCTTATACAACTTTAGCAACGCCTCCTATTTGTGTCACTTCATTCAGATCGCATCCTCTCCCGCTTCCCGAAACCTCTTGCTGTCATTATAACCCTTGCTATTTAGAACATGGAATAGCACCTTCCAGTACAAGTCCTTCTGCCCTCAATATTGTGCTGGCCTTTTATCTTACTCTGAAGATGAAATGAACCTACATATCTTAAATGTTGCTGTCATTCATGTGCCTATCCAAGAGTTGCTTAGATGTCTGTAATGTGTCTGAATCTACTACCACAGCTGGCAGTCCATTCCACACTCTGTTTAAATAACGTCCCAGTCCCTTCCATGCCAACAGGATATCCCAACCCAATCTAGTCCGACCTGCCAGCACCTGGCCCATATCCCTCTGATATCTCAGCTAAACCTTTCACCAATTACCTGAAACTTATGTTCCCTTTTGATAGCCATTTCGCCATGGGCAGTAGTCTCTGGTTATCCACTCTATCTATTCCTCTCATTCCCTTGTACACCTCTATCAAGTCACCATTCTTCCTTCTTCGCTGTGATCATAAAAGTGCTAGCTTCCACAACCTACCTTCTATGGGCATGCCCTCCAGTCCAGGCAGCATCCTGCTAAATATCCTCTGCACTGTCTTTAAAGCTTCCACGTCCTCCCTATAATGAAGCGAACAGAACTGTTCACAATATTCGAAGTGTGGTCTAACTGGGGTTCTGTAGAGCTGCAGCAAAATCTCACATCTCTTAAATTCAATCCCCCTGCTAATGAAAGCCAACACACCATCCACCTTCTTAACAGCCTGTCAACTTGGGTGGTAACCTGAGGGACACAGGATCCCTTTGTTCCTGCACGCTGCTAAGAATCCTGCCTTTAACCACGTAAAGTTTTTCTGCAGAATCCTCCAATCTAAAACTATCCCTAACTTTGTAACTTCCTCCAGTCCCTACAACACACATAAACTGTGAAACCTCCTCAATACCATATATTCCTAATGTCTGCAATATCCTCCCGTCCTGATGTCCCTCCATATCTCTGTAACCCCCACCACCTTCCAGTGCTCTTCTGGGGAACATTGCAGAGGAAGGAGGAGTTGGAGAGTCTGCGCCATGTTACGAGGTATGAAGGGCTGCAGAACATGGAGGATGGTACAAATGTCGGAAGGGACCTGGGACTTGCAGAAGGTTAGAGGTTCTGGGATTCATTGAACCTGCAGGATGGGACAGGGGATGGCTTGTGGAACCTGGAGGATATTATGATTGAACCACAGGTAATTTTTGATTGGACCATTCAGCCGATCTTACAGTCATAGAGATGTACAGCATGGAAACAGACCCTTCACTCGAACCCAGCCATGCCGACAGGATATTCCACCCAATCTAGTCCCACCTGCTAGTACCTGGCCTATCTCCCTCCAAACCTTTTCGATTCATATATCCATCCAAATGCTTCTTAAATGTTGCAATTGTACCATCTGTAAGATTGGCTGAAAGATCCAATCAAACATTACCTGTGGTTCAAATCATAACATCCTCCAGGTTCCACAACCCATTCATGGTCCCATCCTGCAGATCAGATATCCCAACCCAATGTAGTCCCACCTGCTAGCACCCGGCCCATCTCCCTCTAAACCCTTCCTATTCATATACCCATCCAGATGCCTTTTAACTGTTGCATTTGTACTCGCCTCGACCACTTCCTCTGGCTGATCATTCCATACATGTACTATCCTCTGCATGAAAAAGTTGCCCCTTGTTATCTTTTTTATCTTTCTACTCTCACCCTAAACCTCGCCCTATAATTCTGGACTCGCACACCCCAGGAGAAACACTTTGTCTCTTTACCCTATCCATGCTCCTCTTGATTTTATAAACCTCTATGAGGTCACCCTCAGCCTCCAACTCTCCAGGAAAACAACCATCACCTGTTCAAACTCTCTATAGCTCATCCCTGGGAACGTTGTTGTAAATCTTTTCTGGACCCTTTCAAGTTTCACAAAATCCTTACGATCGGAAGTAGAACAGAGTTGCATGCAACATTCCAAAAGTGGCCTCACCACTGTCCTGTACAGCCGCAATATGACCTCCTAACTCCTGTAATCAATACTCTGACCAATAAAGGAATGTATACCAAGCGCCTTCTTCGCTATCCTAACTACCTGTGACTCTACTGTCAAGAAACTCTGTATTTCATTTGAATAGTTGCATAGACAGGTAGAGTGGCCCGAGGTCTTCTGGGTAATGCTAGTTCAGTCTAAGCTGGTAGGCAGAGCCAGTGAAGTATTTGCAGCGTTGTCTGATGAATGGTCGAGAGATAATGCATATGTCAAACAGGCTGTTTTAAGTGCTTATGGATTGCTTATGAAACGGAAGCTACTACAATTCCCTTTACTGTACCATCGCTATTTGTCAAAGCTCCTTCAGGTCTATATCCTCCGAATTGTTGAAACCTGCTCTCACCATTGCAACCCCCATAATTTCCTAACATTGTTGAGTCCCTAAAACTGTCCCTATCAGGTTAATCTCCTCCACTGCATACAACACTCCTAGCCTGTGTAATCTCTTCAATTCCTTCAGTTCCTATATACCTATGTATAGGTGTGACTGTTTTGTGGCCATTGTGTCCTTATTTATATCTGCAATAGGCTCTACTCACTGTAGCACATCCTATGCTCATAACTGAATCTGGTCTGTCACAAGACTCTCTATCACTCTCTCCTCCAGTCTCTACAAGCTTCCCTATCCCTGTCATATCTTGCAGCATGCACATCACTCACTCTCTCTGATATACCTTGCAGTGCATAAATTCATCTCTCCTTCTAACTGTATCCAGTCTACAACTTCATCCCTGCCCGTACAACATCCTCCAGTCCATATACTCCTCTCTATTGCTGCATCATTCTCCAGCTTATTTCATCTTCCATATGCTTGCAACATTCTTCAGTCCATACTACCCACCCTTTCCCTGTAATATTCTCCAGTCCATACAATCCTCCCTATCACTGTGATATTCTCCAGATCTCACAACTGTTGTTAAATGTACGACATCCTGGAATCCTGTGAATGTTTCTACGCCCTGATCAACATAGTCCATGTAACGATCCACATTCCAATACCCATCCCTATCTCTGGAATCTAATCAGAGACGCTTTATCTCTCTAACTTCCTTTAAAAAATAAAATGTTTTCTCCTGAGGACATTCTGTAGCAACTGTAACTATGTTTAACCCTGCAACATCATCGCACTTCCAAACATCTCTCCCACTCTCTAACCTCTAACCATCCCTCAAAGGCCCTCTCTCGGTGACACACGCCATGCATTTGCAACAAGGCAGATGGAATGACAGCAGTTACTGAAGGGAACAGATATGATCGAACTGTTATTGTGGAGGTGTGGCTGCAGAATGATCATGACAGTGATGTGATTATTGAGGGGTTGTAGGGATTTAGGCAGGATCAGCAAAAATCCAAACAATGTCCCGTTTTGTTGTGAAGAAAGGACGCAGTCCTTTAGGGAGACAGCCAATTTAATCTGGGAATCAAAATATAGAGTCATTTTGAATGAACAGATTCCAAATAGCAAGGGGGAACTGGAAGATCAAATCACAATCCATGCTCGTTGTTAAGTTGGATGCAATATTTTCTTGGTGATCGTCGATGGAAGCATGTGGAGTGGTGAATTTCTGATTGGACATCTGTGGCCAATGATGTTTCACAAGGATCAGTGCTGCGATGTCTGTGTGTAATTTATATCTGTGATTCAGATGAAAAGGTCAGCAGTTTGAGTGGGAATTTTGCAGACGACATTTGGAAAGGCATGTAATGATTAGGGATAGTTAGGGGAATTGTGGATAGTGAGGAAGAGTGTTCAAGGTTACAGCAGTATGTAGATCAGCTGGAACGTTTCAGCAAGACCTCCCTATTTTTAGTCTCCATTCCCTTTGTAATAAATGGCGCCATTTGATTTGCCTTCTCTATGACCTGCTGATCCTGTAAGCTACCTGTTTCAGATTGAGTCACAAGGATTCCCAAAACCTTTGTGCAGTCAGTCTGAAACCAAACGATGCGTGAGTATTGGAGACTGAGAGGTGACCTGGTACAGATATATAGCATTAGGAGAGGCGTGAATAGTGTGGATAGTTGGAATCCTCCTTCCAATGTAGAAATATCAAATACTAGGGCGCATCAGTTTAAGGTGAGAGTGAGAAGTTTTAAGTGAGATAAATGAGGCGAGTTGTCTTTACCGAGAGGGTAGAAGCTGCACAGGAGGTGGGAGAGGTGGCAACAAGAGCAAACATTTGCAGGGCATTTAGATAGAAACATGAACAGACAGAGAATAGAGGGATATCGCCCATGTGCAGGCAGATGGGATTAGTTTAGAATAGCATCATGGTCAGCACAGCCATGGTGGGCTGAAGGGCCTATTACTCTGCTGAACTGTTCGATTTTCTAACTTAACGACATCTAACCTGTCAAAGCCCCTCCGAATCCTGGATGTTTCATTCAATTTCTCTCTCATTCTTCAAAACCCCAATAGATTCAAGGGCAATCTACTCCACCTCTTCTCATTGGAAAATCCCGCCATCTCTAGGATCAGCCGAGTGAACCTTCCCTGGCCTGCCTCTAACACAAGAATGTCTTTCCTTAGGGCATGCATTATAACCTTGGTGTGGTCTGACTTGTACCTTGCATCGTTTTCGCAAAACCTCCCTATTTTTAGACTCCATCCCCTTTGTAATAAATGGCAACATTTGATTTGCCTTCTTTATGACCTGCTGATCCTGTAAGCTACCTGTTTCAGATTGATTCACAAGGATTCCCAAAACCTTTGTGCAGTCAGTCTGAAACCAAACGGTGTTAGCCTGACAGTGAGTCGGGAACGTGCTGTAAAGAATATGACAATAAATGATAACTGGATGTTTAGAAACAATGGGAGATGTATGACTTTATAAAAGGGGAATATTTTTAAATCTGTTGGATTCTATATTTTGGTATGACCATAAATGCAGAATAGATAAGGGTGGGGGAGGCTAGTTGCGGTAGAGGGATATTTGAAATTTCAGAAGTATTTTGACAAGTTTCAACCAGAGCTAAAAATTAGCTCGGGAGAGAATAGGACCCCTGAAAGGTCAATGAGGCTGTCTGTGTGGATTCACTGCTGATGGGGGAGATACTGAACAAATATTTTGTGTTCAAATTTACTGTGGAGAAAGACATGGAAGCTCGGTTACTTGGGAAAATACATAGGGATATCTTGAAAAGAGTGCACATTGGAGAACAGGAGGTGCTGGATGTCTTAAAATGCAGTAAGTTAGATATAACCTTAGGACATGATCAGATGTATCCCAGCGCTTTGTGAGAAGCGAGGGAGAAAATTGCAGGGCCCCTCCCAGAGGTATTTGCATCATCAACAGCCATTACAGACCAGTGATACTGATGGCAGGGTGGTAATTTGTTGGAGGAGATTCTGAGGGAAACGATCATCATGCCTTTGGAAAGGTAAGGACAGATTAACGATCATCAGCATGGCTTTGTGTATGGGAAATCATGCCTCAAATGTGAGTGTGGAGATAGACAAGTGAGAGATCAAAGCAGAGCAGTACTCGATATCCACATGAACTTTATCAAGGCCTTTGACAAGGTTCTGCATGGCAGACTGGTTAGTAAGTTTAGATCACACATAACCAGGGAGCGCTCACTAACTAGATACAAAACAGATTGACTGTAGGAGACAGAGCATGTTCATAGAGGGTTGCTGCTCAAACTGCAGGCATTTGACCAACGGTGTGCTATAGGGTTCGGTGCTGGGTCACTGTTCTGCATCATTTATATCAACAGTTTGGATGATAATACAAGAGCCATGGTTAGCAAGTTTCTGAGTGAGACTGAAATTGGTGATAATGTGGACAGTGAAGAGGGTTATCGAAGAGTACAATGGAATCAACAGTACTGCTGGACCAGTGAGGTTAGGAATAACAGGTGGAGAAATGCAAGATGTTGTATTGTGGTAAAGCAGACCAGGCTGGACTTGTACAATTAATGTTCGGGCCCTGGGTACTGTTGTCAATCAGTGACACAGGCACACAGTTTTTTGAAAGTAGTGTCACAGATAGACAGGCTGGTGAAGCAGGTGTTTGAGATGGTTCCCCTTCATTGGGCAGAGCATTGAGAGTAGGAGTTGGGATGTCATGGTGTATCTGTACAGGACATTAGTGAGGCCACCGTATAAGCATTGTTGATTATCTGATAAAAATCAACTTGTTCACGTATGTTCATTTGAGAGGGACATCTGGCATCCTTGCCTGGTCTGGCTCACTTGAGACTCCAGTCCCACAGCAATATGGCTGACTCTGAGCGGCTTCTGGACAATGAGCAGTGGGGTAATGTATGCTGGTCCATCCGGTGACATCCTCAGGCCAAGAATTAATCAATGAAAATACAGATGTCCATCCCTACCTCTGCAAACAGCTCTAGCTGCAGCAATTCGTACTGGCTTTGTAACATTGTTCAGGCCTTTGCCCCTCTCTGTAACACTCTCACCACCTCCAGCACCTTCAATTCTCCCTGTTCTGATCATCTGATTAAACGCTGACGTTTCCCCTTCCTACTGCACTCCTCCTGCTCGGAGACTCCCTAGTTATCTCTTTAAATGTGTCGACGTTTCTAAACGTTGGCTTCTTCAGAATTGATAGGGTTTTTTTCATCTTTTAATCAAATCCGCTAAGTCCTGGGCCAAGACCATCCGAAGTGGGGAAGGAGCATTGGGAAGGTGTCGAGTACCTCGAGACGTTCTGTGGGGAAAACGGGAATCCAGGAGAAAACAGCACAAGGAGCGCGCTGCCACACCAATGCCCCACCCACCCCCTTCCCATGGCAACCTTCTGCCCCAAGTGTAACAGAGTCTGTGAAAGGCAACATCGGTCTGAACAGCCAACTCAGGACCCGCACCGCCCCAGAGTGGGAGAGAGTCAGCCTCGTCTGTGACCCACCACCAAAGAAATGATGAGATAGGAAGGATGAATCCCTTCACAATTATCCCAGTGCCTTTGTTACAAATTCAAACAATTCCCTGTTAATGCAGTGTCTAATAATGTGATATCACTCCGTCTCTCTCCATGTGGTATCCCTCGCTGTGTCAGTCTATTTGCTGCCTCTGTCAGCATTTCTCCCTCTTACAGATGGTCTGAGATCCTGAGTCAACAGAATTGTCCACTCCAGAGAGACGCAGCAGCACAGGCAAGGGATGGAGACTGGGATTTTCGAGATCTCTGCTGGACTCAGTGCCACTCTGCATGAGTTTTCCTCATTGCATCAGTCTAAGTTCCCATTCTGTCTATTTCTGTCTCATGCAGGTAATCAGGATGTTCCTAACTCCTGTCTCATCCATCACCTCATTGAAGACAGTTGGTCAGCCAGAGAGGGATGGAGAGGGAGATCTGGCGCCTTTAGTAAATCCTGCAGCCGATAAGATCACTCACCGTAACAGCACAGGGTGGAGGTAGTAGACTTCTATATTCAGACCTTGAAGACCAGACATAGACATAGATCTGGGCAAGGAATAGCAACATTCTAAGCTTCATTTCCACCATCTTGTGAGGGTCCTGTTTTCACCTCTGCTGTACTGGTCCTCAATGCGAGAGCACAGGGGATCGCAGGCATCAATCCTGGCCCATGCTCTGTTCGTGATCTCTGTAATATCTTCCAGTCCCGATAATCCTACCTCTGTCTGGAATCTCCTCTAGTCCACATCATTCTCTCTGTCTCTGTCAGGTTCTCCAGTCCCTAACACCCGAATTCCTAAACTTCTGCAGTAGATACTAAATTCCTTCATCCCTGTAAACCCTGACAGCCCTGTCTATCCCTGTAAGATCCTCCCACCAATACCACCCTCCATGTCAATGTATTTGTCTTTAACCTCTCCATCGGTCCCAGCTCCCACAACCCTTCCTTAGCTGTAAAAAATTTGTAATCGCCTTATCCTTCTCCAATTCTTTGATCTTGTTAAATTTCACTCTCATTCCCGACACCATACTCCTCGCGACCACAGGAACCACTTTCTGTTTGTGCAACCCTCCCCATCTGTGTAACTGTCTCCATCCCAGCAATCTGGCATTCTCCATTGCCTTCCGATCTGTAACCTTCAGAACCGAGAAGATTTCTTATAACTTTAAACGTCTTCAGTCATGACAATCTTCCATATGATGTTAGTATACACAATACATTTCTGCCAGCAACTCTCCCCATCTGTGCCTCTCAGTCTGCCTGCCTCTCCCTACATCCATCCCTATCTCTATCTCCAGAATCTAATCCAGCTTCCTCTATCTCTGTAAATTCCTCCAATCCCCAAAACTCTTTGTCCCTCTGACATTCTTGACCAGATGTAACTCCGTTTAACTCTAATATCCTCGAGTCTCTGTAACCTCTACCCATCTGTTCAACCCTCTCCCACTACTGAGGAATGACTCCCTGTATTCGCCATAAGGCAGATGGAATGACAGGGAACAGATATAATGGAACTGCCATTCTGGAGATTTAGCTGCAGAATGATCATCGCTGGGAGGTGAAGACTGAAGGTTTGTTGGGATATAGTTATAGAGTCTGAGAGATGTGCAGCATGGAAACCGACCCTTCGGTCCAACCCAACCATGCTGAGCAGATATCCCAAACCAATCTAGTCCCAATAGGCAGACTAGGCAAAAAGCCAACAACTTGTGAAGGAAGGATGAGTTAAATGCATTAATGAGACAGTCACGTGGATCTGAATATCAAAAGTGGAGCTGAGAATAAGCAAACAGCAGCAACTGTTAGCAGGAATTCTTTTGTAAGCACCAGACAGTGATGGTAATGTCAATATGGTTACAGTCAGGACACTGAATGTACTTATGGCAAGGGCAGTACAGTAACTGTGTGTGACAGTGGTCTCCATGCCGACTGATACAGCACTGACTATCAGTGCTGTGATGGATAGAATCCTGGATTGGATGTGAGATGGTTTTCTATAACATAATATCATATTTGTAGATCAAATGCTGTGTACTAGTAAATATCGAATAATCCCATTATAAAGGAGTTTTGTGAGCAGAGACCCATAATATTATGCAGGATATATTGAGTTTGTGCTCAGACCATGAGATGTAGGAGGGGAATGAGGCCATTTGGCCCATTGAGTATGCTCTTTCCTTCAATCAGATCATGGCTGATCTGATACTGTTCAACTCTACTTTCCTGCCTTTTCCACAAAACCATTGTTTCCCTGATTCATTAACATCTGCAGGAGGTTACAGAACAGTTGGAGAGATAGACAGAAATGGCAGATTGAGTTTAATCTGGACAAGTGTGAGATGATGTCAAATTCAATAAGATCATTAGCATACTGAGGGATATTGATATACAGAAGAATCTTGGTGCAAGTCAGTAACTCCCAGAAAATGGCAACAGAAGTGTTTCAGGTGGGAAAGAAAGCGAATGGAGTACTAGCCTTCATCAGTCACAATGTTGGGTATAGTGGTTTGCATCTGATGCTGTGATTATAGAAAACATTTGTTTGGCCACCCTTGGAATACTGTGTGCAGGTCTCAACTCCACATAATAGGAAGGATGGGGAGGCTTTGGAGAGGGTGCACAAGGGTTTTTTATCAGCATGTTGCCTGTATTAGGGTTTTTAAGTGTGTGTTAGGTGTAAGTGGAAATTAAACAAAGTTGGATTGTTTTGTGGGAGTATCAGAGGCTGACAGGTGACCAGGTACAGGAATATAACATTTGGAACAGGGATAAATAATGTAGATAGTCAGAATCTCTTTTCCAATGTGTATGTTTCAAATACTGGAGCGCATAGGTTTAAGGTGAGAAAGAGGAAGTTTAAATGAGATGTGTGAGACAAGTTTTTTTCACTTAGAGTGGATGTTACCGAGGGAGGTCGTAGAAGCAGAAATGTGAGTAAAGTTTTGAAGTGGGATTTAGACAGGAACATGAACAGGCAGAGAATAGAGGGATATGGACCATGTGCAGGCAGATGGTATGAGTTAGAATAGTATCTTGGACAGCATTGACGTGGTGGGCCGAAGGGCCTGTTGCTGTGCTCTACTGTTCTATTTACTAACTTCCCAGCATCTGCCCGATCAGACTCCCTCAGAATCTTGGATGTTTCATTCCATTTCTCTCTCATTATCTAAACTTCATTGGGTTCAACCTCAACCTACTCCACCTCTACTCATTAGAAAATCCCTGCATTCCCAGGATCAGCCGAGTGAACCTTCTCTGACCTGCCTCCAATGCAACAATATCTTTCCTTCGGGCACTCACACTGTTCATAATATTCGAGGTGTGGTCTGACTTGTACCTTGCATAGTTTTAGCTAGACCTGCCTTTTTTTAGACTCCATTCCCTCTGTAATAAATGTCAGCATTTGATTTGCCTTCTCTATTACCTGCTGACACTCTGAGCTACCTTTTTCAGATTGATAAACAAGAACTCCCTCAACCCTTCCTGCTGTCAGTCTGAAAACAAATAATGTTAGCCTAACAATAAGTCAGGAGCAAACTGAAATTGTTTGAAAGGATATGTCAATATACAATAACTGGCCACTTAGAAAGCCAATTGATTAAAAGAGAATTTGTTTTTGAGCCTGTTGAATTTAATTTGGTGGTGTGAATATAAGTGGCAGAATTGTAATGGTGTAGGAGGGTGTGGTGGTACGGGGGATATGGTGTATTTCAATTCTCAGACGCCTTTACGCAAGTTTCAATAAGGGCTAAAGAGTAACTTGTTCGAGAATAGGGCCCCTTAAAGATCAATAATGTCGCCTATGCGTGGAACCAGAGGAGATGGGTGAGATATTAGACAAAACAGTCTTGTCAGTATTTACTGTGGAGAAAGACATGGAAGCTCGGGAACTTGGGGAAATAAATAGTGATGTCTTGGAAAGAATCCTCACCAGAGAAGAGAAAGTGCTGGAATCTTAAAACAAATAAAGGTAGATCAATACTCACCAGCTCATTAGGTCGATCCTAGAAAATTAATGGAAGCTCGTGAAGAGATTGCAGTGTCTCTAACAGAGATATTTATATTATCAACAGACACAGTGAGGTATTTGAAGACTGGAGGGCGGCGAATGCTGCTCCATCACTTAAGGGCTGCAGGGAAAAGCCAGGAAATTACAGCCCCGTGAGCCCAGTGATGGGGAAGTTGTTGGAGGAGATTCTGAGAGAAAGGAGCTCCTCACATTTACAAAGGCAAGGGCTGATTCAAGATGGTCAGCATGGCTTTGTGAGTGGACAACCATGTTTCACAAACCGGATTGACTCTTCGAGGAGGTGGCCAAAGATAGATGAAGGCAGAGCAGTCAACGTTGTCCACATGGACTTTAGCATCTAGTCAAGAGGAAGGAGGAAGTTTACTTAAGGCCGAGGAAGCAAGGATCAGACAGGGCTCCAGAGAGTTGCATTGGGTGGCACGGTATCTCAGTGGTTAGCACTGCTACGTCATAGCACCATGGACTCCATTTCGATTCCAGCCTCAGGTGATTGTCTGTGGGGTGTTTGCACATTCTTCCCCTGTCTGCATGGTTTTTCCTCCGTGTGCTCTGGATTCCCCCAACAGCCCAAAGATATGCAGATTATGTGACTTAGCCATGCTAAATTACCCATAGTGTTCACGGATATGTAGGTGTGGCGCATTAGTCAAGGCAAACGGAGAGTAATAGGGTGGGGAATGGGGCTGGGTTGGATACTGTTTGGAAGGTTGGTATGGAGGTGTTGGGCCAAATGGCCCATTTCCAGACAGTAGGGATTCTCAGAAGGTACCAGGAAGGTACCGTGGAATGGACTTAGGGCAACTAGAAGGGGACGTGATAAAGCATTGTTGGGAAGGATTAAGGAAAACCGTAAGGTATTCTCCACTTATGGGAGGAACAAGAGCATGACCAGAGTGAGGATAGGGCCGGTCAGGGATAGTGGAAAGAACTTGTTCTTGGAGTCACAGGAGGTAGGGGAGGTCCTTAATGAATACTATGCCTCAGTATTCACTGCTGAGAGGGACATTGTCATTTGTTGGGACAGCGTGAAACAGGCTGATGTATGTGAACAGGTGGATGTTAAGAAGGAGGATGTGCTGGCATTTTTGTAAAAGATCAGTCACTGAGCCAGACTGGATGCGTCCAAAGTTACTATCCGAAGCGAGGGAATGAATTGCTGCGCACCTGGGTGATGACCTTTGCACCCTGACTGTCCACTGGAGTCGGACCAGATGATTGGAGGCAGGAAAATATTATTCCCTTGTTCAGGAAAGGAAATAGGGATAATCCTGGGAATTGCACACGTGTCATTCTTATGTCTATGGTGTGCGGATTATTGGAGAAGATATGAAAACATAGATTGATCAGAGATAGTCAGCATGGTTTTGTAAGGGGCAGGTCATGCCTGACAATTCTTAATCAATCTTTTCAGAATGTGACGAAACACCTTTATGGCTCATTCAGAAAGTATGGAGGCATGGGATACAGGGAAACCTGTCTGTCTGGATACAGGATTACTGGCCCACAGAAAACAGACGGTGATGATAGATGGAAAGCATTCATCTTGGAGCTCAGTGCCCAGTGGTTTTCTGCAGGGGGTGGTTACAGAACCTCTGCTCTTTGTGATTGGATGAATAAGTTGGATGTGTGAGTGGAAGAGTTGGTTAGTAAGTTTCCCAATGACACAAGGTTGGTGGAGTGGTTGATAGTGTGGGGGGCTGTTGAAGGTTGCAACGGGACATTGACAAGACGCTGAGAAGTAGCAGATGGAGTTCAATCTGGAAAAGTGTGAAGTCATTCATTTTAGAAGATTGAATTTGAATGCAGAATTCCTGGTTAATGGTAGGATCCTTGGCAGCGTGGAGGAACAGATCCATAGATCCCTCAAAGTTGCCACCCAAGCTGATCGGCTTGTTAAGAAGGAATATATTGTGTGGGATTTCATTGGTTTGGGGATTGAGTTTTAAAGCCGTGAGGTTATGTTGCAGCTCTATAGAGCCCTGGTTAGACCTCAGTTGGAATATTGTGTTCAGTTCTGGTCCCTTCATTACAGGAAGGATGTGAAAGTTTTAGAGAGGGTGAAGAGAAGATTTACCAGGATGCTGTCTGTACTGGAGAGCATGTCTTATGAAGAAAGTTTGAGGGAGCTAAGGCTTTTCTCATTGGAGTGAAGAAGGAAGAGGGGTGAAATGGCAGAGGTGAACAAGGTGATGAGAGTCATAGATGGTGAATAGAGAGATATTTTTTTACCCTGCCATAAGCAGCTATTACAAGGGGTTATAATTTTCTGGCGATTAGCAGATGCTTAAGGGGACATCTCAGAGGTAGGTTTGTTACATATAGAGTGGTGTATGTGGAGTGCACTGTCAGCGGTGGCAGTAAAATTCGATGCATTAGGGACACTTAATATACTTCTGGATAGGCACATGGATGATAATAAAATGAAAAGAATAGAAGTTAGAGTCGTAAAGATGTACAGCATGGAAACAGACACTTCAGTCCAACCCGTCCATGCCGACAAGATATCCCAACCCAATCTAGTCCCACCTGCCAGCACCTGGTCCATATCCCTCCAAACCCTTCATATTCATATACCCATCCAAATACCTCTTAAATGTTGCAAATGTACCAGCCTCCATTTCTTCTTCTGGCAGCTCATTCCATACACGTACCACCCTCTATGTGAAAAAATTGCCCGTTAGGTCTCTTTTATATCTTTCCCCTCTTATCCTAAACCTATGGACTTCCCAACCCCAACGAAAATACTTTGTCTATTTACCCTATCCATGCCCTTCATAATTTTGTAAACCTCTATAAGGTCACCCCTCAGCCTCCCAAACTCCAATGAAAAAAGCCCCAGCCAGTTCAGCCTCTCCCTATAGCTCAAATCCTCCAACCCTGGCAACATACTTGTAAATCTTTTCTGATCGCTTTCAAGTTTCCCATCATCTTTCCAATAGTCAGGAGACCAGAATTGCATGCAATATTACAACAGTGGCCTAACAACTGTGCTGTACAGTCACAACATGGCCTCCCAACTCCTGTACTCAATACTCTGACCAATAAAGGAAAGCATACCAAACGCCTTCTTCACTATCCTATCTACCTGCGACTTCACATTCAAGGAGCTATGAACCTGAACCTCAAGGTCTCTTGGTTCAGCAACACTCCCTCAAACCTTACCATTAAGTGTATAAGTCCTGCTAAGATTTGCTTTCCCAAAATGCAGCACCTCGCGTTTATCTGAATTAAACTCTCTCTGCCACTTTTTTTTTAAGCTTACGGTCGGATAAATGATTGGCATATCATCATGGCCGAAGGGTCTTATTCCATACTGTTCTGTGTTCAACGTGTCATATGGTAAACTGGGTAATAAGGTCAGATCAGTGTGAAAGGATATGGCATTCAGGAGGAGCTCGTCAACTGGACAGAAAATTGGGCTTGATGGTAGGAGACAGAGGGTGATGGGAGACATGTTGTTTTTCTGACTGGAGACATGTGTCCAGCGGTGGAGTGGGTCCACTGTTGTTTGTCATTTGGATAGATGGTTTGGATGGGAATATTGTTAAGTAAGTTAAGTAAGTTTCTTGGGTGACACCGAAATTGGTGGTAAACTGGACAGTGATGAAGGTTATCTGTGATACAACAGGATGAACAGTACTGCTGGGATAGTGGGCTGAAGAATAGCAGATGGAATTTAATTAGATAAATGTGAATTGTGGCATTTTGGTGAAACACACCTGGGTGTTACTTGTCCAGTTAATGTTCGAACCCTGGGTCGTGTTGTCAATCAGTGACCCAGGTGCACCGTTCTTTAAAAGTGGTGTCACAGATAGACAGGCTGGTGAAGAAGGTGTTTGGGGTGGTTTCCTTTACTTGGCAGAACATTAAGAGTCGGAGTTGGAACGTCATGTTGTATCTGTACAAGACATTGGTCAGGTCACCATAAAAGCATTGTTGATCAGTGGGAAGAACTCATCTGGTACACTGACCTCCTTTTGTGTAGAACATCTGACATTCTAACTTGGCCTGGCTAACATGTGACTCCAGACCCACTACAACATGGCTGACTCTGAGCTGTCCTCTGTGTAATTAGCAGTGACACCCACATTCCATGAATGAATAAATAAAAATACATATGTCCCTCCCTACCTCTGCAAACCCCTCCAGCTGCAGCAATTCAGACTGGCTTTGTAACATCGTTCAGGCCCTGACCACTCTCTGTAACACTCTCACTATCTCCAGCACCTTCATCCCTCCCTGTTCCTTTTGTGACATTAAACCTTTACACTGATTCCCCTTCCCACTGCCCAACCTTTGCGAGCAGACCCTTTGCAATCCCTTTAACACTTACTCCTAGAACATTCTCTCACTTCAGGATTTGAAGTACTTTTTGGTGATCTTCCCAGCCTCATCATGTAATATGATCCATTTTGTCCTTAATGAGGGGCTGGTGGGAATTTCTTGCTGAGATTTTGTCTGTTTCAATGGAATATTCTTTTGTTGAGTGATTTACACTGTTCCTTCAAACTGTTCATTTACAGGCACATATTTCAGTCTGTTTCGCCTCTTTACCTTGGTCAGTTCTCATCTCAAACCCATGTAATTGGCTGTTTTTGTTTCTAGATGTAGCTTATCCTTTCTGTGGTTCACTTTAAAACTTTATATTTCTTTAAACTGCACTTTATTACAATTTCTCTGAGGATCTCTCCAGGGGACATTACTCATTCACTAAGTTTGATCACACAACGGTCGCTCTGAGATAGTTATGTCCCTAGCCAGTTGCACAATTTGTTATTGAAAAAAAACACCGATTTTTTTTTTCTGAACTCCTCTTCCAATATCACTGTTGTCAGTGTGACTGTCCCAGATTATGTGAATATTGAAGTTTCCCAAATTATCACAATGTGTTTGTTAAAAAATTCCAATGGGTGGGCGGCACGGTGGCACAGTGGTTAGCACTGCTGCCTCGCAGCGCCGGAGACCCGGGTTCAATTCCCGCCTCAGGCGACTGACTGTGTGGAGTTTGCACGTTCTCTCCATGTCTGCGTGGGTTTCCTCCGGGTGCTCCGGTTTCCTCCCACAGTCCAAAGATGTGCAGGTCAGGTGAATTGGCCATGCTAAATTGCCCGTAGTGTTAGGTAAGGGGTAGATGTAGATGTAGATGTAGATGTAGATGTAGGGGTATGGGTGGGTTACGCTTCGGCGGGGCGGTGTGGATTTGTTGGGCCGAAGGGCCTGTTTCCACATTGTAAGTAATCTAATCTAATCCAACAGACTGTCACTGGGCACAATTGCCCTGAACATAGACAGGAAGTGTGGACTTCTCTGAATGGTCCTCTCACTGCTCACTGCTCTAATAAAGAGTTCCTGTTTAATGCAGTGATGAGCAATGGAATGCTGTTCAGTGGCCTAAAACTGTTCTGCTGCTTGTGTCCTTTGCAAGTAGTAACCAGAATTTACATTCAGACTGACTCCACTTCATGATCTGATGCCAAATGCTTTCTCTGTAATGCCTTTGTTATCCATTATTGTTAGCGTTACCCATTTTGCCTGAGTTTGCACAAGGTTGTGAACCATTGAATATTTGTGCCCACCTTTTGTTCGCCCTGTAACTACGTCTCTCTGGTGTCTAAATCTCTTTTATCTCTGTGTCACAAATCCATCTACCTTGTTGAAGAGACATTATCCCATTCCAAAAAAACATAATTTACTCTTTCCTACAATTTCCTGTCACAGACCTGATCCCTGATGTACATTCTCTGATGTAGTTAAACTCTGTCCCATCCTGTTCCTTTCTGCTTGTCTTCAGTCACATTCCCATGCTGCTCCCATACTTCACCTTTTCTCTTTGCATTTGGAAAGCTCATTTCACCTGAACCCTGTCCCAGCATCCTCTGTGTCAGTTTAACACCCTGTCAAACAAACCTACCGACATGATTGGCCAGGACACTGGTTCCGGTACAGTTCCAGTGGGACCATCCTCATGGATTATTTATTAAATCGGGTATGGGATGTGGGTGTCTCTGGCTGACCAGACTTTCTTGCCCAGCCCTAGCTGCCTTCGAGCTAAGTAACTTGCTCGGCCATTTCAGAGGGTAATTGAGAGGCAAACACTTTGCTGTGGGTATGTCGTGTACACCGCGTGATGATGAGCAGATGTCCTTCTCGAAAGGAGAAGTATTTGGTATTTTTGTACATCAGCAATGGTTTCATATTTATTTATGGATTGTTAATTACTATTTTTAAAATTATTAATTTCAAACTCCACCATTTCTCATGGTGGGATTCAAACCCTCTTCCCCTGAACCTTAGCTGAGGTTTTTCGATACATACTCAAGCAATAATACCACTCGGCCATCACTTCGCCTGCTCACTGGTTGCTCATCCCTGAGCACTGATACATGAAGTTAAACCCATTATTCCACCATGACTGTGTGATCCTGAAGTCTTCCAGCACTCTGGTGATATCACTCAGTCTCTCTCCATGTGGTATCCCTCACTGTCTGGGTCTAATTGCTGCCTCTGTCAGCTCCTCCCGCTCTTCCAGTTACTCCAGATCCTGAGCCAATAGAATTCTCCACTCCAGAGAAATGCAACAGCACAACCCAGGGATGGAGTGGGATTTTCCAGATATCTGTGGGGCTCATTTCCATTCTCCATGTGTAACCCTCACTGCAGCAGTCTAATTTTCTATTCTGTCTATTTCTCTGTCTCCTGTAGGTATTTAGGAAGTTCCTGACTCAATAGACCTCCCAATTGCTGGGGGTCTCGTCCAACACCTCATTAAAATGGTTGGTCAGCCAGAGAGACAAAGGGCAGGCAGATTTGTAGTCTTCAATAAATCTTGCAGTGAGGTAAGATCACTCACAGTGCACAGAGCACGGAGCAATGAGACGGCTCCAAACATCGCTAACAGGACATGACATCGATACAGTGCTGGATGGGGAGCACAGTACAATACAGACACACCCCAGACTCAATCAGCACCTCTACTTTAATGTATGTTGCACTGAGGCAGCATGGGGAGTTCATAGTTATCAATCCAGGCCTGTGCTGTCTTAGTGAGCATCAGTACAACAGAGGGGCAAGCAGGCCTCCGACGAGGGTTTGGGAATGCTGCTGGGATCTTTCTGTTCTGTGTTCTCCCTCCATCCCTGTGCTAAGACTCACTATTCTGCAACTCTGTGTCTATGGCATGGCTTGAGCACCAGTGTCTTCAGTAATTTTTAATTCCTATAATAGTTCCTGTCCCTGTAACTACCTCCCTCCCCGATAGTCCTCCACATATTTGAAATGTATTGCATTCCAGACTACCATCCTTATCGCTGTAAATTGCTTCAGTGTTTACAACATACTTTATATTGGTACTGTAATCCTCTTTAACTGGATACAGAGTGATACAGCACGGAAACAGAACCTGTGGTACAACTCATCAATGCTCTCCATGTTTCCTATAATGAATGAGTCTCATTTGCCTGCGTTCGGCCGTTAGCTCTTCAAACCTTCTCCCCTCCATGTACCTGCCCAAATGTCTTTTCCATGTTGTCATTGTTCTTGTTTCTCCCATGTTCCCCTGTCAGTCTGTGCACCATCCTCTGTGGATAATGTTGCCCCTCAGCTCCCTCTTTAAATCTTTGCGCTCTCATGTCCCGTTTGTACTCTCGAGTTTTAGACTCCCTTACCTTTGGCTATTCACCATTCTTAGGCCCAATCCTTGTGGCACTCCACTGGTCACAGACCTCCAGTCTGATAAGCAAACCTCCTCCACCACCATCTGTCTTCTACCTTTGAGCCAGTTCTGTATCCAAATACCTAGTTCTCCCTGTATTCCATGAGATCGAATCTTGCTAATCGGCCTCCCATGGGGAACCTTGTCGAACGCCTTACTGAAGTCCATATAGATCACATCTACCGCTCAGCCCTCTTCAATCCTCTTTGATACTTCTTCAAAAAACTCGATCAAGTTTGTAAGACATGATCTCCCACGCACAAATCTCTATCTCTAATCAGTCCGTGCTTTTCCAAATACATGTACATCCTGTCCCTCAGGATTCCCACCAACAACTTGCCCACCACCGACGTCAGGTTCACTGCTCTATAATTCCCTGGCTTGTCCTTACCACTCTTCTTAAACAGTGACACCACGTTAGCTGACCCAAGTCTTCCGGCACCTCACGTGTGACTATCGCTGATACAAATATCTCAACAAAAGGCCCAGTAATCACTTTTTTAGCTTCCCACAGAGTTCGAGAGTACACCTGAACAGTTCCTGGGAATTTATCCACCTTTAGCATTTCAAGACATCCAGCACTTGCTCCTCTGTAATATGGACATTTTGCAAGGTGTCACCATCTATTTCCCTACATTCTATATCTTCCATATCCTTTTCCCCAGTAAAAACTGATGCAAAATATTCGTTTAGTATCTCTGTCTTTTAAACGTTGTAATTGTAACCACGTCCACCCCTTCCTCAGGAAGTTCATTCCACAATCAAAACACTCTCTGTGTAACAATTTGCCCCCATGTCTTTTTTTTGAACATCTCTCTCTTCTAACCTTAAAAATATGGTCCCTCCTCTTGAGACTCCCCCATCCTACGGAAAAGGCAACTACCATTATATCGATCTATATCTCATTTTTTTTTAAAAATAAATTTTTATAACATCACATCTCAAACTCCAGGCTCCAGTGAAAAAAGACTCAGCCTATCCAGCCATTTTTCAGAATTCAAGTCTTTCATATTCAGCAACGTCTCGGTAAATGTCTTCTGAACCCCCTGCAGCTTAATAATATCCTCCCTATAACTGGGCGACCAGAACTCGACAGAGTAGTGCAGAAGAGGCCTCCTAAATGTCTGCATAATTTCAACATGACGTCCCAAATCCTCCACTCAATGGACTGAGCAATAGTCAGGCATGCCAAGCACTGTCTTATCCGTCCTGTGATGCAAACTTCAAGGATTATGTACCTGAACCCGGAGGTCCCTCTGCTCTAAAACACTAATCGAGGCCCGAACATTAATTGTATAAGCTTGTTTGTTTTACCAAGTGCACTTTCTCGCATTTATTCAGATTGAATACCATCTACAGTTTTTTAGCCCATTCACCCATTTCATCAAGATCCCTTTGTAATCTCAAAAAACCTCCTTCACTGCCCACTGTGCCACCCTCCAGCCTTTCCAGCACATCACACATGGTTGTCAATGGTATAAATATCTTTGCTCGTGGCTCCAGAATTTCTTCCCTAGCATCGCACAATGTCCTGTGATACACTTAATCAGGTCCTGGGTCTTTCCATTCCTTTGTGTTGTAAAATCTCCAGCACCACCTCTTCGAAAACATGCCTATTTTTAAGTCATAGAGATGGGCGGCATGGAAACAAACCCTTTGGTCAAACTCATCTATGCTGACCAGAAGATCTAAATAAATCCATCCCATTTACCAGCATTTGGCCCATGTACCTCTCAACCCTTATTATTCATATACCCATCCAGATGCCTTTTAAATGTTGTCATAGTATCAGTATCTGCTACTTTCTCTCTCAGCTCATTCCATACATACATCACAATGTGCATAAAGAAGCTGTCCCTTCAGTGCCATTTAAACCATTCCCCTTCAACCTTAAACCTATGCTCTCTAGTTTTGGACTCCCCAACCCCTGGGAAAAGACCTTGACTGTTTACCCAATCCATACCCCTCACGTTTATATAAACCTCTGTCAGGTCACCCCTCCGTCTTTGATGCGCCAGGGAAAATAACCCCAGCTTATTAAGCAACAATCCTGGCAACATCTTGTTAATCTTTTCTGAACACTTTCAACTTTCACAGCATCCTTCCCATAGCAGGGACACAGGAATTGCAGAGAACTCCAAATGTGGTCTAACGTATTACTCTTGTTCCCTGAGATTCCCAGTCTTTGTCCACAGTAAATTCTGGAATAGAAAATGTGTTTAAGTTCCACACATCAATGGCCTCATTGATCTTTAAGGGACACTATTTTGTCTTGAGTTACTCTTTTATTCAATATATTTATACAATCACTCTTGGATTCTCCTTATCATTTTCTGCTGACGCTATTTCATGGACCCTTTCTGCATTCCTGATTTCTACCCAAAGTGTATTCCTATAGCCCCTGTGATCCTCGGGGATTCCCTTGATCCAGCTGGTTATACCAGACATGTGCCCCCTTTTCCTTGACCAGACCCTCAGGAGACAGCCAAAGTTTCCTAATGCTGTCAGCATTGACCTGCACACAAACAGGAACATGCTGGTGGTGATCGCTCAATTTATCTCACTTTTAAAATATTCTCACTTGTCAGACTTCCCTTTCTCTGCAAATAGACTCTCCAGTCACCTTTTGAAAGTTCCTGGCTACTACGATCATGATTGGTCTGGCCCCATCTTATAACTTGAACCTGTGGACCAGCCCTGTCCTTTTCCAGTGCTGTTTTCAAACTAATGGAACTGTGGCCACTTTGGCAAAATGCTTTACTCATACCTTAGTCCCTTTCCCTAACTTGTTTCCCAAGGGGAGGTCAGGTTTTGCCCCTTTCTCTTTTCAGGCCATTTACATATTGATTGGGAGTTTTCTGGAACACAATTACCAAATTCCTCCCTTAAACACTGAACACTGGCAGTCCCAGTCTAGGTTTGGAAAGTTTAAAAACCCCAACCATAACAGCCCTTTTATTATGGTTGATATTTGAGATCTCCCGACATATTTGTTCCTCAGTCTGCCACGGATTATTCGGGGTCAGTAAGACAATCGTGTCAGAGTGATGACCCATTCTTATTTCTCAGTTCCACGAACATAGCTTCACTGGGCGATCCGACAGGAATAGCCTCTCGAAGTACTGCTGAGATGATTCATGCAATCAAAACCCACCACCACGCGTCCTCTCTTGCCTCCCCTTCGATGCTTCCTGTAGCATCTCCACCTTGAAACAATGAACTGCCAGCCCTGTCCCTCCTTCAGCTGTGTTTCTGTGATAAATATAATCTCCCAGTCCCATGTTCCAATCCATGCCCTGATGTCATCTTCCTTAGCTGCCAATCCCCTTGTATTGAAATAAATGAGGTTTAATTATCAGTTCCCCCCCCCCCAATTCCCTGCGATGTTCTTGCCTGCCATGTCTGCTGAAATTGCTGTTTTTAACTTGTGCACCAACCTGAATCTTCTTTCTGGCCTTATGACAGTTTACGGTCCAACACCCTGCCAGATTAGATTATATCCTCTCAAGCAGCTCTAACAATTTGCCCCATCAGGATGTGGGTCCCCCTCCTGCTCCCAGTTCAGGTGCCTTCCCCACCCTGTCAACCTGTGCTGACACCTTCAGATATCCAGGGACTTGCCCATCTGTGCTCCTCAGTACTCCAGGAGGACCTACCATTCATGATGTACATTCTTCGCTTATGAGACTTCCCACAGTGCATTACCTCACAGTGATCAGAAGTAAACTCCATCTGCCATTACTCTGCTCAGTTTATCATCTGATCGATATCTGACTGCAGCCTGAGACCATCCTCCTCACCTTTCATGTCATCTGCACACCTACTAATGATTCCTTCAGCTTTCACATTGGAGTTATTATTTCACAGAATAACCAACAATGGTTGCTGCACAGATCCCTGTGGTACACCCGATGGTGAAAGCAATCTATCCAATAATTTTGTATCCAAATTATCAAAATGCCTTGGATCCCAGTGGCTCTTCCCTTTTGGACCAGCCTTCCATGAGGGACCTTGTCAAAGGTCTTATTCAAGTGCATGTAAACCGCATCATCTGCACTGCCCTCATCAATATTTTTACATACTATTTCAAAAAAACTGAACTGAATTCCTCACACAGTATCTCCCTCTACCAAATCCGTGATGACGCTGCCGAGGTGATCTTTGCCTTTGGAAGTGTTGATTCATCCTCACAATTGTTCCCAATAATATCCCTCCCCCTGCTGTCAGACTATCTGTTCTGTAATTACCTGGCCTACCCCTGCTGCCCTTCTTGAACAAATGACCCACATTAGCGATCCTCCAGTCATTCAGCACTTCACCTGTTGCCAGCAAAGTGTTAAATATATCCACCAGGGCCCCAGCAATCTCCTCCCTTACCTCCCATAGCAGCCTGGGATACATTTCATTGGGCACTGGGGATTTCTGCACCTTTATGACTGTGATAACAGTTAATACCTCCTCCTTATTGATCTTTACATGACCTCACCGTCCCAACTGAAATCCCCAGCTACAATGCCTTTCTCCTGTGTGAATACAGACGGGAAGTATTCATTGAAGACCTCACCTCTTTCCTCTGGCTCCATGCACAGAGTGTCCCTTTGGTTTCTGACAGGCCTCGCTGTTTGCCTGGGAATCCTCTTGCTCCAACTATACTCATTAAATACCTTGTGGCCTCTCCATAACAGTATCTGCCAAGGATATTTCATGCCCATTCTTTACCCGTCATTTTAAAGATCCCCTTGCACTCTCTATACCTTGGTCAGTCTTTGCCTGTTTTCATCGCATTGTATTTCCATTATCAAACTCATGATATCGCTTGACCAGTATTCACTGGAGTTGCTGCCTTTGTCATTCACTCTTTGGAGAACACACTGGCCTTGAATTCTCCCTGTATCACTTTAACATACTTCCTCTTTCTGAATATGAACCCAACAGCAAATAGTTCCTCCCAGTCTGTGTTTGGCAGATCCTGTTTCGTGATAGTGATAATGCCCAGTGATGGTGATATTCTAACGATTGGGGGGCTTCCACAAATGTGGCCTCTTCACTTCTGCCCTATCCTTATATTTTTCCAAAACGACTTTGAAACCTAGTGTTATGACCATATCACCAAAACCCTATAAAAATATTTATGTCTGTCATCTTGTCTAGCACCGACAGCCCACTCTGTCTGTAACATCCAGCCCATACTGACCTCCCCATCTATGTACCTTCCACCAGCCTCTCCAGCACATGATGCCACTGTAACCTTCTCCAGTCACCACAGCACTCCTCCATCCTGTCCTACAGCACCTCATTACCTCTAACCTTCCACCAATCCATTTCACCTCACTGTCTAAACAGAGTCCTCCAGTTCCTACAGCGTTTCCTACCAGCCCTCCCTTTGTGTAACGTTCTGAAGCCACCTGAACGCTCCCGAGATCTATAAACTTGCCCTCTCTCTCTCTCTTTAATCTTCTCTGTCTCTGTGACTAACTCCCATCACTACAATATTCCTTACCTCTGACCACCTCCAGTCACTACTAGGCTTCCGAGCTCTCGAACATCCTACAGCCACTAAAACCATCCATGTGCCTGAAGTATCCTCTCAATTGTTGTAACAACTCTCAACTGCATCTGTCCATAACCTCAGCCAGTCCGTAGAATCCTTGCTAAATCAGCAACCTCACCCAATGTGTACAACTCTGAGTATGACGAACTTCATCCAATCTCCCCAACTGTCCCTGCCTTTAATTGTAGAGAGAATCAACAACCTTCCCTATTGCGTTAACCTCCTCCAGTCCCTCTCATGGACACCATCTATGTAAACTTCTCCTGTTCCTGACTATTTTCCTCCTGTTCCAATAAACCTTTGTCCAATCTCTGCAGTGCTCTGAATAATCAGCCTCACTGTGCCTGGAACCTGGCTTCAATTCCAGCCTTGGCCGACTGTCTGTGTGGACTTTGCATGTTCTCCCGCTGATGTGTGGGTTTCTTCTGGGTGCTCTGGTTTCCTGCCATAGCCCAACATTTGCATGATACGTGGATGCGCCATCATAAATTGACTGTAGTATTCAGGCAAGTGTGGTTAGGTGAGTTCACCATGAGGAATGCAGGAGAGGGATGGGTCTGGTTAGGATGCTCTTTAGAGGGGTTGGTGTGGACTTGTTGGGCTAAATGGCCTGTTTACACACTGTGGATATTCTATTCAGGTTATTGTCCAGTCCTGTCAACCATCCCTGTATCTTGAACCTTGCCTCATCTCCAATACTCTCCTTATATGTGTAATCTCCAACAGTCTCTAAAAGACTCCTTGCCTATGTAAGCTTCTCCAGTCCTTACCACGATCGATATGACTGTCACCTCTTCCTGCTTTTAGAACAATCCCTATAACTGTTTCCAGTCGTTACATCACTCCCAATCACTGTTCCATCCTGAAGCCCCCCAAAACATTTATATCTCTGTAAACCCATCTGGACTGTCTATACTTCCTTTCGACAGTCCCGTTCTGAGACTTTCTCTATATCAAAAAAGTCATTAAGAGTCGGTAACGCTTATTATTGTAACCTCCCACCAGCCTTAGAGCACAGAGGATCTGTAGAAGCTCTTTTCAAACAGGCAGCCATCACTGTGTCTGTAATCTCCTCCACTCCCCATAATACATTCTCTCTGAGCTCCTCTGTAGTCCATTAAACACTCCCTAACACTGTCTGTATCAGTGTAACCTTCTCCAAAAACACAACCTTCCCTATCTGTGTAAATCCCTACACCAGTCCCTATCCCTCTAAGCTCTGTCTAACAATACAACCCTCCATGTCTGTGTATTCACCTTCAGTCCCTACTCACCTCCCTATCTGTGTAACCTTCTCCATGCATTTTTGCTTCAGTCTCTTCAACTGTTCCTGTCAGTGTAATATCTTTCGGACCCGAAAGCTCTCCATCTCTTTAACTTTCTCAGGCCACTATCTGTGACCTACTCCTGTCTGAGAACCCTCCCTCTGTGAACTGCTCCAACTTTTCAACTCTCCACAAGCTCCTGCAGCTCTTACAGCCCTCCCTATCTGCATAACCTCTTCCATTCCCTAAAGTGCCATCAGTCTGTAGAGACCCTACCACCATCCCTATCTGTGTTATCCTCTCAGGTCCCTGCAACACTCCCGATCTGTAAATCCCACTCCAATGCCTGTGCCTCTCCCGGTCCTGTTCCTACAAGACTCATTAACAATGTAACATCCTCCCGTCACTATCACTCACCCTGTAAATGTAAGTTCCTCCTGTACCTCCATCCATTTACCATTCTGCATAGCCTTCTCCAGCCCTTATCTGTGTAAACATCACCCTTCCCTCCAACCCTCCCTACCGCAGGAACTTCCTCCTGATTTTGCTATGCTCCCTTATCTGTGAAACTGTCTCCAACGAAACTTGCAACCCCAATCTCTCAAAAAAGAATCCAAATTCCACAGCCTCCATGTCTAAATAACCCCAGAACCTAAGCCTTGCTATATCTATAAACATCTTCAGTCACAATGACCCTCCATATCTCTGTTTGTTCCGCCAGATTATACAAACCTCTTTATCTCTGTAATCTGCTCGGCTCCCTAAAATAGTCCCTGTCTGTGTAATCCAGCCCTGTCCTACAAACATTCTTTTCCCTGTAAACTTCTCCATCCCTCCCAACATTCCCATCTCCATGAACCCTTCAGCCCTACAGCTCTCCACATTTCTGTAACCTCCTGTGGGTCTATGGTCCTCCTTCCCTGTGAAACCACCTCCAGTCCCCACATCCCTCCCAATCTGGGTCCTCTGCTCCAGATCAGGCCATTGCTGTCTCTGTCAACACCTCCACTCCTGACAACTCTTCCCATTTGTGTAACCTCGTTCAGACCACATACTCTCCAGCTTCCTGAATCCTCTTCATGCCATTGCAACCAAAACCACTTGTTTATGTAATATCCACCAGTGCTTACACCCTCCCCAACTCAGTAACCTCTTACAGTCCTAACAAACCACCGAAACTGTGAAACCTCTTAATTCCCTACAATCCTCCCTCTCTCTCCCCTCTCAAATACCTTCATCACCATGAAACCTCACAAGTACTGAAGCCTCCTTTTGGCGCTGCAACCCTCCGAATGCCTGCAAATTCCTCCTGTCCTGATATTCCTCTCTATCTCTGTAACCCCCACCACCCTCCAGTTCCCTTCTGGGGAACATTGCAGAGGAGGGAAGATTTGTAAAGTCCGGGCCATGTTACGGAGGTAGAATTCTGGGAATTACAGATTTGGTCGAATATCTGTGGTGTGCAGATTATTGGCGAGGACTCTAAATACAGGATTTATGACTACTTGCAAAACCATAGTTAAATTAGTGACAGTCAGTATGGGTTTGTGAGGGGTCAGGTCATGCCTCACAAACCGTATTGAATTCGTTGAGGATATGACAGAATACGTTGATGTCTCATTCAGAAAAGAAGGATGATTGGGATACAGGGAAATCTGTCTGTCTGGATACAGGATTGGATGGCTCAGAGATGACAGAGGGTGGCAGCAGATGGACAGTAATGAGCCTGGAGCTCAGTGACCATTGGGTTCTGTATCAATGAGCTCCGGGACTCTGCTCTCTGTGATTTTTATAAATGGCTTGGACAAGTATGTTGGAGAGTGGGTTAGTAAGTTTGCCAATCACCTGAAGGTTGGTGGAGTGGTGGGTAATGTGGAGGGCTGTTGTAGGTTGCAATGGGACATTGACAGGATGCAGAGCTGGGCTGGAAGTGGCAGATGGAGTCCAATCTGGAAAAGTGTGAAGTGATTCATTCTGGAAGGTCGAATTTGAATACAGAATACAGGGTGAAAGGCAGAATACTTGGCAGTGCTGAGGAACAGAGAGATCATGGGGTCCATGTCCATAGATCCCTCAAAATCACCACGCACGTTGGTAGGGTTGTTAAAAAGGCATATGTTGTGTTGGCTCCCCTTAGAAAGGGATTGACTGTAAGAGCCGTGAGGTTTTACTGCATCTTTATAGCATCCTGGTGAGACCACACTTGGAATATTGTGTTCAGTTCTGGCACCCTGTTTACAGGAAGGATGTGCAAGTTTTAGAGAGTGTACACAGGAGATTTACCAAGATGCTGCCTGTAATGGAGGGCATTTCTTTTAGAGAATGTTTGAGGGAGCTAAGGCTTTTCTCATGGGAGTGAAGAAGGGAGTGGGGCGACCTGGTAGAGGTGAACACGATGATGAGAATCACACAGAGAGAGTGAATTGTCAGAGACTTTTCCTCCTATGGAATAAATGGCGATTACAAAGCGTCATAATTTTAAGTGATTGAAGGATGGATAAGAGATAGAAAATGGTAGGTGGTTGGAATGCACTGCCAATGGTGGGAGTAAAATTAGATACTTTCGGAACATTTAATAGACTCTTGGATAGACACATGGATAACAATAAAATAAAGGGTATGTAGGTTAGTTTGATCTTACAGTTGGATAAAAGGTTGGCATGAAATCATGGCCGAAGGGCCTTGGGCTGAACTGTTCTGTGTTGTGTGTTCTGTCTGGTAAACTGGATAATAAGCTCAGATCAGTGTAAAAGGATATGGAATTACGGAGGAGCTCGTGAACAGGAAACAAAATTGGCTTGATGGTAGGAGACAGAGGGTGATGGGAGACATGTTTTTCTGACTGGAGGCATGTGACCAGCGGTGGAGTGAGTCCCCTGTTGTTTGTCATTTGGATAAATGGTTTGGATGGGAATATAGGTTTCCTGGTAAGTAAGGTTTTTGGGTGACACTGAAATTGGTGGGAAAGTGGACAGTGAAGAAGGTTATCTATGATACAACAGGATGAACAGTACTGCTGGGATAGTGGGCTGAAGAATAGCAGATGGAGTTTAATTAGATAAAGGTGGGGTGTTCCATTTTGGTGAAACAAACCAGGGTGGGACTTGTACAGTTAATGTTCGGGCCCTGGGTAGTGTTGTCAGTCAGTGACCCAGGTACACAGTTCTTTGAATGTGGTGTCACAGGTAGACAGGCTGGTGAAGCAGGTGTTTGGGATGGTTACCTTCATTGGGGAGAGCATTAAGAGGAAGAGTTGGGATGTCATGTTGTGGCTGTAAAAGACACTGATGGGGCCACCATTAAAACATTGTTGATCAGTGGGAAGAACTCCTCTAGTTAACTAACCTCCTTTAGGGAAGTACATCAAATATTCTAAACTGGTCTGGCCGGCATGTGACTCCAGACCCACAGCAATATGGCTGACTCTGAGCTACCCTCTGGGTAATTAGCAGAGGGGTCAAAGAACGTTCTTTCATGCAGTGACACCCACATCCCATGAATGAATATATAAAAATACCTATTTCCCTCCCTACCTCTGCAAACCCCTCCAGCTGCAGCAATCCGTACTGGCTTTGTAACACCCTGAGCACTCTCTGTAACACTCTCACCACCTCCAACACCTTCACCTCTCCCTGTTCCTATCGTGTCAATGAACCCTGACCGTGGCTCCCCTTCCCACAGCCCTCCTTCTGCGAGCAGACCTATTGCAATCCATTAAGATTTACTCCTAAAGTACTCTCTCACTTCGGGATTTTAAGTCCTTTTTGGTGATCTTCTCAGCCTCATAATCTAGTATGATCCCTTTTGTCCTGAGTGAGGGATCAGTGGGAATTTCTTGCTGAGGGTTTTACTGTTTCAATCGAATGACCTTCTGTTGTGTTTTACACTGTTCCTTCAAATGTTTTCCACTGTTCATTTCGAGACACATATTTCGGTCTGTTTAGCCTGTTTACCTTGGTCAGTTCTCCTCTCACACGCATGTAATTGGTTATTTTTGTTTCTAGTTGTGGCTTGATTCACTTTGAAACTTTATATTTATTTAAACTGCACTTTATGACAATTTCCCGAAGGATCTCTGCAGGTGACATTACTCATTTACTAAGTTTCATTACACGGTCGCTCTGCGATAGTTATGTCTCTAGCCAGTTGCACAATGTGTTTTTCAAAGAAACACTGAAAAAAAAATCTCCGAACTCCTCTTCGGATATCAATGTTGTCTGTGTGATTGTCCCAGATTAGACAAATATTGAAGTTTTCCAAAATTACCACAATGCCGAAAATTCCAATGAGTTCCTGTTGAATGCAGTGATGAGCAATGAAATGCTGTTCGGTGGCAAATACTGTTCTGCTGCTTGTGTCCGTGGCAAGTAGTAGCCAGAATTTACATTCAGACTGACTCTACTTCATGATCTGAAACCAAATGCTTTCTCTGTAATGTCTTTGTTATCCATTATTGTTTGTGTAGTCCGTTTTGCCTGAGTTTGCACAAGATTGTGAACCACTGAATATTTTTGTTCACCCTGTATTCATCTCTCCCAGCTGTCTAAATCACTTTTATCTCTGTGTCTCAAATCCATCTACCTTATTACAGCGACGTTGTCCATTTTAAAAAAAGACACAACTTACTCTTTCCCACAATTTTCTGTCACAAATCTATTTGCTAATGTACAATTTTAGTTCACCTCTGTCCCTTCCTGCTCCGTTCTGCTTGTCTTCAGCTGCACTCCCATACTGTTCCGATGCTCCATGTTTTCTCTCCGGATTTGGAAAGCTCCTTTCACCTGAAGCCTGTCCCTGCATCCTCTCTGTCATTTGGAAGCCCTGTCCATAAACATACCTTCATGATTGGCCAGGACACTGCTCCCAGCACGGTTCCAGTGGGACCATCCTAATGGATTATTTATTGAATCAGGTATGGGATGTGGGTGTCTCTGGCTGACCAGCCTTTCTTGTCCAGCCCTCGCTGACCTTGAGCTGAGTAACCTGCTCGGCCATTTCAGAGGGTCTTTGAGAGGCAAAGACTTTGCTGTGGGGATGTCGTGCAGACCATATCTGGATGGGCAGATGTCTTTCCCAAAAGGACAAGTGTTTGGGTTTTTTGTACATCAGCAATGGTCTCATACTTATTTGTGGATTGTTAATTACTATTTTTAAAATTATTGATTTCAAATTCCACCATTTCTGATGGTGTGATTCAAACCTGTCTCCCCTGAACATTAGCTGAGGTTTTGGGTACATCCTCTAGCAATAATACCACTTGGCCAGCACTTCACCTGCTCACAGGTTGCTCATTCCTGACCGGTTATACCAGTGCATGATGAAGCAAAACCTGTTCTTCCAACACAGTTGTGTGTGATCCTGATATCTCCAGCACTCTGGTGATATCACTTAGTATCTTGCGCTTTCTTTCTCTCTCTCTCTCTCTCTCTCTCTCTCTCGAAGCTACACCAGAACCTGAGGCAACAGAATTCTCCATCCCAGAGAGACGAGGCACGTACCTGCCCAAATTGAACATTTCTCTACCACTTCCCCTGGAAGCTCATTCCATAACTGCACCATCCTCTGTGTAGAAACTTTTCTCCTAAAATCGCTTTTAAGTCTTTCCTCTCCACCCCATATTTTTGCCCACTAGAACACAGAACATGACAGCGCAATACAGACCCTTCGGCCTTTGATTTTGCACCAACGTGTGGAACCAATCTGAAGCCCAAGTAGCCAACACTATTCCAATTCTTGTCCAGATGCCCATCCAATGACCGTTTAAATGCCCTTAAAGTTGGTGAGTCTACCATTGCTCCAGATAATTCATTCCATGCCCCGACTGTTCTGAGTAAAAAACCTACCTCTGGCATCTGTCCCATATCTTTATATCTATTATATCTACCTCAATGTAAAGCTATCTCCCTTCGTGGTAGGGATCGCCACCCAAGAGAATATACTCTCACTGTCCAACCCATCTCACATGCTGATTATCTTATATGTCTCAATTAATTGACCTCAAACACATTCTTTTGAACAAAAACAGCTTGAAGTCCCTCAGCCTTTCCTTTCATAAGACCTTCCCTCCATACTGGGTAACTTCCTCGGAAATCTGCTCGGAATCATTTCGAAAGTTTACACATCCATCCTGTAATGCAGTGACCTGAAAGAATGTGGCCACACCCAGACTTTTGTATAGCTGCAGCATGATGTACTAGTTCTGGAACTCAATCCCTCTACCAAGACAAGCTCACACACTGAATGGCTTCTTAAAAAACCCATAAACCTGGGTGGAAACTTTCAAGGATCGCTGTACATGGACATAGAGATCTCTCTGTTCACCTGCATTACCAACAATCTTACCATTATCCCAGTACCCTGTGTTCCTGTTACTCCCTCCAGAGTTATCGCGTCACACCTTTCCACATCAAACTCCATTTGCGAACTTTCAGTCCAGCTGTGCAGCTTATCTAAACCTTTCTGTAACCTACAACATCCTTCGTCAATATCCACAACTCGACTGACCTTCGTGTCTTCTGCAAATTTACTAACCCATCCTTCAATGCCCTCATTCCGGTCATTTATATAATTGACAGCAACAGTGGACCCAAAACACATCCTGGCAGTACCCACCAGTAACTGAACTCCAGGATCGATATTTCCCATCAACCACTACCCTCTGCCTTCTTTCAGTGAGCCAATTTCTGATCCAAACTGCGAAATCACCCACAATCCCATGCCTCCGTATTATCGGCAAAAGCCTACCATGGGGAACCTAAACAAACGCCTTACTGAAATACATATACACCACACCAACTGCTTTACCCTTATCCATCTCTTTGTTCACCTTCTTAAAGAACTCAATAAGGTTTGCGAGGGCACGACCTACCCTTCATAACATCGTGTTGACTATCCCTAATCAACGAACTCATCTCCAGATGATTATAAATCCTATCCCCTACAAGCATTTCCAACACTTTACCCAGATTCAAAGTAAAGCTCACAGGTCTATAACTACCAGGATCGTCTCCACTCCCCTGCTAGGGGTGGCACTATGGCCCAGTGGTTAGCACTGCTGCCTCCGAGCACCAGAAACCTGGCTTCAATTCCTTCCTCAGCCGACTGTCTGTGTGGATTTTGCGCATTCTTTTCGTGTTGGTGTGGGTTTCCTCCTGCTGTTCCGGTTTCCTCCCACAATCCAACATGTGCAGTTTAGGTGAATTGGCCATGCTAAATTGCCCATAGTGTTAGGTGAAGGGGTAAATGTATATAAACATGTTTATATACATGTCTAAAGGTTCACCCCTCAGTCTCCGATGCTTCAGGGAAAATAGCCCCAGCCTATTCAGCAACAACCCTGGAAACATCTTATTAATATTTTCTCAACCCCTTCGAGTTTCACAAAATCCTTCTGACAGCAGGGAGACTAGAATCGCATAGTGTACTCCAATTGTGTTGTAACGTCGTAATCTGAGTACCCCAGTCTTGGTGCACAGTAAGTCCTGGAATTAACAATTTGTTTAGGATCTTAGCCATATCCAGAAGTCATGCACATCGATGGCTTCATTGATCTTTAAGGGCCTCTACTTTGTCCCGAGTTAGTCGTTTACTCTTATTGTATCTATATTATCTAAAATCAGTTTTGGATTGTACTCGTCCTTCTTTGCCGAGGCGATTTCATGTCCCCTTTCTGCATTCCTGATTTCCATCCTACAGTCCCTGTGATCCTCAGGGATTCCCTTGATCCAGCTGGCTATCCCTGACAAGTGCCCCCTTTTCCTTGACCAGACCCTCAATGGCCAGCCAGTGTTTCCGAATGCTGTCAGCACTGAGCTGCACACAAACAGGAACATGCTGGCGCTGATCGATCAGTTTAACTCACTTTTAAAATATTCTCACGTGCCAGACTTCGCTCTCCCTGTAAATAGACTCTGCAATCACCTTTTGAAAGGTCCTGGTCAATACGATCAAGATTAGACTGGCCCCATTTTATAACTTGAACTTGTGGACCAGGCCTATCCATTCCCATAGCTGTTTCCAAACTAATAGAACTGTGGTCACTTTGGCAAAATGCTTTCCCACTAACACCTCAGTCCCTTTCCCTACCTTGTTTCCCAAAGGGAGGTCGGATTTTGCCCAATTCTGTTTTCAGGCCATTTATATATTGATTGCAAGTTTACTGGAAATCAATTACCAAATTCCTCCCTTGCAAACGCTGAACACTGGCAGTCCTGGTCTAAGATGGAAAGTTAAAAAAAACATCTACCATAACAGCCCTATTATTATGATTGACATTTAAGATCTCCCGACATATTTGTTCCTCAGTCTGCCACTTGTTATTAGGGATTGGTAGGACAATCAAATCGATGTGTGAACCATTCTTATTTCTCAGTTCCACTAACATAGCTTCGCTGGGTGATCCCACAGGAAAATCCTCTCTAAGTACTGCTGAGATGAGTCATGCAATCAAAACCCACCACCACACATCCTCTCTTGCCTCCCCTTCGATGCTTCCTGCAGTCCCTCTACCTTGAAACAATGAGCTGACAGTCCTGCCCCTCCCTCAGCAGTGTTTCTGTAATAACTATAATCTCCCAGTCCCATGTTCAAATCCATGTCCTGAGTTCATCTTCCTTCGCTGTCAGGCCCCTTGCATTGAAATAAATGCAGTTTAATCATCAGTTTTCCCCCATTCCCTGCTATGTTCTTGCCTGCCTTATCTCTTGAAATGGCTCTCTTTAACTTGTGTACCAACCTCAATCTTCTTTCTGGCCTTATAACTGTTTAAGATACAACACCCTGCCAGATTAAATTATATCCTCTCAAGCTGCTCTAGCAATTTGCCTCATCAGGATATGGGCCCCCTCCTGCTCCCAGTTCAGGTGTCTTCCCCACCCGGTCCACCTGTGCTGACACCTTCAGGGATCTTTGAGTTGTCCACTGAGGTCCCTGTGTTCCTCTGCACTCCACAAGGTCCAAGCATTCATTTTGTCTGTCCTTCACTTATCGTACCTCCCACAGGGTATGACCCCACATTGATCAGAACTAAACTCTGCTCAGATTATCATCAGATCATCATCAGACTGTAGCCTGAGATCATCCCCCTCACTCTGAACAACACCCTCACCTTTCATGTCATCTGTAAACCGACTAATGATATCTTCTGCTTTCACATCGAAGTTATTATTCCCCAGAATAACCAGCGATCGTTCCTGCACAGATCCCTGTGGTACACCGCTGGTGAAACAACTTCAAACACGGAAAAGATTATCCACCAATTTTGTATCCAATTTTCCAACTTGCCTTGGATCCCATGGGCTCTTTCCTTTTGGATCTGCCTTCCATGTGGGAACTTGTCAAAGGCCTTAATGAACTCCATGTAACCCACATCATCTGCACTGCCTTCTTCAGTATTTCTAGACACCATTTCAAAAAACTAAACTGAATTCCTCACACAGTATCTTCCTCTACCAAATCCGTGATGACTTATCCGAGTTGATCCTTGCATTTGCAAGTTTTGATTCATCCTCAGGGTGGTATCCAATGATTTCCCTCCCCTGCTGTCAGACTATCTGCTCTGTAATTACCTGGCCTATCCCTGCTGCCCTTCCTGAACAAAGGAACCACATTAGCGATCCTCCAGTCATTCAGCACTTCACCTGTGGCCAGCAAAGTAGTAAATATATTCACCAGGGCCCCAGCAATCTCCTCCCTTACCTCCCATAGCAGCCTGGGATACATTCATTGGGCACTGGGGATTTCTGCACCTTTTTATGCCTGTGAAAATATTTAGTACCTCCTCCTTATTGATCTTAACATGTCCTAGAACCTCACCATCCTGTCTGATATCCCCGGCTACAATGCCTTTCTCCTGCATGAATACAGATGGGAAGTATTCATTGAAGACCTCACCCATTTCCTCTGGCCCCATGCACAGATTGTTTCTTTGGTTTCTCATCGGCCTCACCCTTTCCTCAGTTACCCTTTTATTCTAACTATACTGACAAAGTACCTTGTGGCTTTTCCTTCATAGGATCTGACAAGGATATTTCACAGTCATTTCTAAGGACCCCGTTGCACTCCCTATCCTTGTGAATGGCTTCACCTGGTTTTATTGCACTGTGTTTTCTTCATCAAACTCACGATATCGCCTGATCTGTTTTTGCTGGACTTGCTGCCTTTACTACTCCCTCTTCATGAACACAATGTGAAATGAGTATCAGGCGTTAGGTAAGAAGTTAAAAAGCAGGACCCCAAGGGCAGTGATCTCTAGATTACTCCTGGTGCCACCTGCCCCAGTGAGGATAGACATAGAAAGATAGGCCGGGGGGTGGATGTATGCCTGAGGAGCTGTTGGAGGGGGCAGGGTTTTCAGTTCTTGGATCATTGGGAACTCTTCTGGGGTAGAGGTGACCTGTATAAGGAGGGGATAGGTTAGACTTGAACCAGAGGGGCACCAGGATCACTGCGAGGAGATTTGCTCGTGTTACCCTGGGAACTTTAAAGTACTTTGGCAGGAAATTGGGACTCTGATTAAGAGATGGACCATCGAAAACTTAGGAGAAAATACATTAGCCATCGAGAGCAAGTTTCCTATTCAGGATATCCAGGGCCACAGACGAGGGAGGGAAAAGACTTCTGGTTTAAAGTTCATTTATTTCAATGCATGAGGCCTGAATGGTAAGGCAGATGAGCTCAGAGCATGGATTAGATCTGGGGACTGGGATATTATAGCTATAAGTGAAAGATGGTTGAGAGAAGGGCCGGACTGGCAGCTCTGTGTTCCAGGATACAGAAGCTACAGGCGGGACAGAAGGACAAGTAAGTGAGGAGGGGAGTTGTCCTTTCGATAAGGGAGGACATAACACCAGTGCTTAGACAGGATACGCTTAAAGAGTCATCCAATGAGGCCACATGTTTAGAACAAAGAAACAAACCTGTTTGTTGGGACTGTATTATAGACTCCCAAAAGCTGGCAGGTACTAGAGGAGCTGATGGGTAGAGAGATTGGAAATACCTGTCGGAATAATAGAGTAGTATTGGTTGGAGATTTTAATTTTCCCAGCATTGACTGGGTTAACCAAAAGGGTAAAAGGCCTGTACTGAGTGCAATTTGTCAAATGTGTCCAAGAATGTTTCCTAAATCAAGTTGCAACTCTAACAAGGCCCAAATTTACTCAGGCGGGTGCAACACTGGACCTCCCCTCTGAAAATGTGATCGGGAAAGTGACTGAAGTGTCAGTCGGAGAGCACTTTGGGTCCAGTGACCACAACTGTCTTAGTTTTAACATAGTAATGGAAAAAGATCAGACAGATCCACTGATTAAGGTGTGAAACTGGAGCAGGGCCAGGTTTGGGGCCATGAGGCAGGATCTAGCAGAGGTCGATCGGGTGAATTAAAAATAACACAATACCAGGTTATACTCCAACAGGTTTATCTCAAAGCACCAGCTTTCAAAGCGCAGGTGATCATCCTAAAAGATGAAAACTTAAACTAAATGTGTTTGGTATTACATTCCATGACACTGCAACCCTGTTGCTATAAATTCTGTGCCTTATGATTGTGCTCCACAACCACCTGATGAAGCAGTGATCTGAAACCCAGTGCCTCCACATAAACCTGTTGGCCGTAAGCTGGTGTTGTGTGATTTTTAACTTTGCCCATCCCAGTCACTCCCGGCTCCTCCACATCATGGTACCGTCAACTGGGTGAGTCTGTTTGAAGGAAAAGGAATGACTGGCAAATGGGAGCCTTTTAAATGTGTGATATTAAGAATTCAGGGCAAATCTGTCCCTGTTGGAGTGAAGGGAAAAGCGGGCAGGTTTAGGGATTCGTGGCTTATGAGGGATATTGAAGTTCCGGTCTGGAAAATGAAGATGGTATACATTGGATTTAAGCTTTCCATATCTACCTCACCTAGCTCACCAGACTGATTTACACGATCAATCTGTGAAGACCCTCCATTCATCGCAGGTCCCTGCAGCATTCCGATCTGTAGAACCTGCTCCAATGCCTGTGACTCTCCCAGTCCAGCTCCTATAAGATTCCCTATCTGTGACATCCAACCGTGGCCAGCACACACCCTGTCAATGCAAGCTCCTCCAGTCTCTCTATCTATCCACCCATCTCTATAACCTTCTCCAGCTCTTACACCCCTATCTGTGTAAACATCACCGTCCCCTACAACCCTTCCCACTTTGACCAACTGTAAGAGATTACTAATGCTCCCTTATCTGTGAAACTGTCTCCAACCAAAATTGCCCTTGTTATCTCCTGGAAAATCTGTCCGATTCCACATCCTCCATGTCTAAATAACCTGCACAACCTAAACCTTCCTGTATCTTATAAACATCTACTGTCACGACTACCCTCCATAAGTCTGTATGTTCGTCCCATCTGTACAACCGTCTTTACCTCTGTCATCTGCTCCGGTCCCGAAACAATCCTTGTCTGTGTAAACCTCCCCAACCTAACAACATCCATATCCCTGTAAAGTGCTCCACCCCTCCAAATCTTCTTTGCTCAGTGAAACCCCTCCAGCTATCCACATCTCTGCAGGATCCTGCAGTTCCACAAAACATCCCTCTATGCGGAACTTCCACCAGAGACCACTACCCACCATATTTCTAATCCCCTGCTGATCCCTCTATCTCTGTTCCCAGATTCAGTCCCGACAACCCTACTTCCATATACAACATCATCAAGCCCTTGCAATCCTTCAGATCTGAGGAAACTCCAGCAGACATTGTCAGTCCCTCATGATCTCTGACTGCCTACAGTGATTTGAAACTTCTACAATTCGATAACATCTCCAGTCTCCGTGCTCCTGCCGATCATGGTGAACTGCTCCAAACCTCTCAACCCTCCCTGCCTGTGTTCATCATCAAGTTGATACAACTCGTCTCATGTCTGTAGTGCCCTACAGACCCTACAATCCTCCCCGTTTTTGTGAATTCTGCCTATCACTATTACTGTCCCTATCTGTGTAACTGCCTCCAGTTACTACAGCCTCTTCACTGTGTAGCCCCTATCAGACCCTAAAGCCATGCAATCTGTGTAACCTCCTTCAGGTCTATATCCTCCAACTTGCTGAAACCTGCTGTCACCATTGCAATCCCCATTAATACTCAACATTGCTTTGTATTTAAAACCATCCCTATCAGTGTGATCTCCTCCATTGTGTACAACACTCCCAGTCTGTGCAATGGGCGATGTGTGGTTTTATAAATGGGGAATTTTTAAAAAATCTGTTGGATTCTATATTTTGGTGTGACCATAATAGGCAGAATATATAAGGGTGGGGGAGTCTAGTAGCAGTCGAAGTATATTTGAAATTTAGGAAGCATTTTGATAAGTTTAAACAGGGGCTAAATATTAGCTCAGGAGAGAATAGGGACCCTGAAAGGTCAATGATGCGATGTATTGAACAGAGTTCACATTGGATAACAGGATGATGTAAAATGAAAAAAGGTTGATAAAACCTCGGGACATGATCAGATGTATCCCAGCGCTCTGTGGGAAGCTCGGGAGGAATTTACAGGGCACGTCACAGAAATATTTGTATCATCAACCGCCACTACAGACCAGTGAGACTGATGGAAGAGGTGGGTAAGTTGTTGGAGGAGAATCTGAGAGAAAGGATCATCATGCATTTGGAAAGGCAAGGATGGATCAGCGATAGTCAGCATGGCTTTGTGCATGGGAAACCATGGCTCACAAACTGGATGGAGTGTTTGTGGAGGTAGAAAAGTGATAGATCAAGGCGCAGCAGTGGATGATGTCCACATGAACTTTAGCAAGGCCTTTGACAAGGTTCTGCATGGCAGACTGGTTAATAAGTTTAGATCACACATAATCAGGGATCACTCACCAACTGGAAACAAAACAGGATTGACTGTAGGAGACAGAGCATGTTCATAGAAAGTTGCTGCTCAAACTGAAGGCCTGTGACCAACGGTGTGTCATGGGGTTCGGTGCTGGCTAATTGTTGTGCATCATTTATATGAACGGTTTAGATGATAATACAGGAGTCATGGTTAGCAAGTTTGTGAGTGAGACTGGAAGTGGTGGGAAAGTGGACAGTGAAGAGGATTATCTGAAAGTGGGCCAGTGAGTTTGCGAATAGCAAGTGGAGAAATACACAGTGTTGCACTTTGGTAAAGCTGACCAGAGCTGGACTTGTACAGTCAGAGACCCAGGGATGCAGGTAAAAGGTTCTTTGAAAGTGGTGTGACAGGTAGACAGGTGGGTAAAGCAGATGTTTGGGATGGTTACCTTCATTGGTCAGTGCATTGAGATTAGGAGTTGGGATGTCATGTCATGTTATATCTGTACAGGACATTAGTGAGGCCATCATAAAAATAGTGTTGATTACCTGGAAAAAGTTAACTGGTTCATATCTGTCCTTGAGGGAAGGACATCTGACATTGTTACCTGACATCTTACACCATGGCTCACGTGTGACTCCAGACCCGTAGCAATATGGCTAACTCTGAGCTGCCCTCTGGGAAATTAGCTGTGGGGCAAAGAATGCTGACTCAATCAGTGACATACTTATTGAATGAATGAATAAATAGAAAATATGTGTCCCTCCCTACCACTGCAACACTTTCCAGCGCAGCAATCCGTACTGGCTTTGTAACACCGTTCAGGCCCTTGCCTCTCTCTGTAACACTCTCACCACCTCCAGCACCTTCACTTCTCCCTGTTCCTATCATCTGATTAAACCCTGACAATGTTTCCCTTTCCAACTGCACTCCTCCTGCTAGTAGACCCATAGCAATCCCTTGAACAAATACTTCCATATTTCTAAAGCATTGGCTTCTTCAGAATTGTTAGGATTTTTTTTGTCTTCTGCGCATCGCTTAATGAAGTCTGGTAAATCCAGGGAATTACTGAGCCAAGACCGTCCAAAGTGGGGGAGGAGAATTGGGACGGCGTCGAGCAGCTGGACACTTGATGTGGGGAAAAAGGGGAATCCAGGAGAAAACAGCACAAGGAGCACGTTGCCACACCAATGTCCCAGCCATCTCCATCCCACAGCCACCTTCTGCCCCAAGTGTGGAAGGCCACATCGGTCTGTACAGCCACCCACAGACTCCCCTGAGAGTGGGAGAGAGTCAGCCTCGTTTGTGACCCACCGCCAATGAGATGGTGAGATAGGGAAGTTGAATCCCCTTTCAGTTGTCCTACTGTCTTTGTTACAAATTCCAATAATTCCCTGTCCAATGCCATGCCTCACAATGTAATGCTGTAAAGGGGCCGTAACACTGCCCTTCACCTTCTGTGTTCTGTGTCTTATTACCCAGAATTTGGTTTCTTAGTGATTGATAATCTGAGGCCCCATATAATCCCATTGTTATCCCGAACGATGAGAGTTCCCCATTCTCCTTCCCACTCTGCCTGACTTTCCACAATGTTGTGTAGCCTTGAATATTAACGCTCCACCTTTTGTTCACCCTGTGACCACGTCTCCCTGATGGTGATTAGATAGAAATCACAGTCACACGAGCGTATCCCTTATTACAAATGCTTCGTGCATTCAAATTACGAAATAGTAATTTCCTTTTGAAATCACAAATTCCTGTCACAAACCTATCTGCTGATGTATAGTTTTAGTTAAACTTAGTTTCTTCCTGTTTCTTCCTGTTTTTCCTCAGCCACAGCCCCATGTTTCAATATTGACACTGGTCCCAGAACTGTACCATTTCAATAAAATAGCTGACTCCTCCCTGAGTACTGGTGGCAGTGCCCACTGCATCAGACCCACTTCTTCTGACACCATGGTTTGATCCTGAAATCTTCCAGCACTCTGGTGATATCACTCAGTCTCTCTCCATGTGGTATCCCTCACTGTGTGGGTCTAATTGCTGCTTCTGTCAGCGTCTCTCACTCTTACAGCTACTCCGGATCCGGAGACAAAAGAATCCTCCGATCCGTAACAGCACAGACCAGGGATGGAGACTGGGATTTTTGTGATCTCTGTTAGACTCAGTGCTACTCTACATGAGGTATCCTCACTGCATCAGTCTAATTTCCCATTCTATCTATTTTTGTCTCATGCAGTTAATAGGATGTTGCTCACTCCTGTCTCATCCATCACCTCATTGAAGACGCTTGGTCAGCCAGAGAGAGATGGAGAGCGAGATCTGGAGCCTTCAATAAATCCTGCAGCCGGTAAGATCAATCATAGTAAACAGCACAGGGTGGAGTTAGTGGCCATCTTTATTCAGACCTGGAACACAGGACATAGTTACAATGCTGGGCAAGGAACAGCAACATTCTAGGCTTCATTCCCACCATACTGTGAGGGCCCTGTTGTCACCTCTGCTGTACTGGAACTCCCTGAGACTGCACAGGAGGTCCCAGGCATCAGTCTTGGCACATACTCTATGAGTGATCTCAGTAATATACTACAGTCCCGATAATCCTTCCTCTATTTGGAATCTCCTCTAGTACACACAATGCTGTCTGTGTCTGTCAGGTTCTCCAATCCCTGACACCCTCATCCCTAAACTTCTCCACTAGATACTAAATTCCTTCATCCCTGTAATTGCCGAGCCCTGTCTATCCTTGGGATAAGCTCCTCCTACCAATGCCACCCTCCATGTAAACGTGTTTTGTCTCTAACCTCTCCATCCATCCCTATCTGGGCAAACCTCTCCAGCTCTTACAACCGTTCCTTACCTGTGAAAAAAAATCGTAACTGCCTTATTGTTCTACTAATCTTCGATCTTAATCTATTTAAACTTCACCCTCTCCCCACCAACCCACCCGACCACAGGAACCTCTTTCAGTTTGTGCAACCCTCCCCATTTGTGTAACTGTCTCCAACCCAGTAACCTGGCATTCTCCATTGCCTTCCTAACTATGCAGCCTCCAGAACCTAGAAGCCGCCTTATATGTGTAAACATCTGCAGTCACTACAATCTTCCATATCTCTGTCAATATACACAATAATCTCCTACTGAAACACTCCCTGTCTGTGCCTCTCAGTCTTCCTGCCTCTCCCTATATCCATCCCTATCCCGATCTCCAGAATCTAATCCAGCTCCCTCTGTCTCTGTAAATTCCTCGAATCCGCAAACCCCTTTGTTCCATGGATATTATTGCCCAGATTTAGCTCAAAAATTCTCGAGTCCCTGTAAGCCTCCCTATCTCTGCAACCTCTATCCATCTGTTCAACCCCCCACGACTGAGGAATGACACCCTGCATTCGCCATAAGGCAGATGGAATGACAGTGAACAGATATGATGGAACTGTCATTCTGGAGATGTAGCTGTAGAATGACCATCACTGGGAAGGGAATATTGAAGGGTTGTTGGGTTGTTGGCAAAAATCCAACATGTTGTGGGTAAGGATGAAGTTAATGCATTAATGAGATAGCCACGTGGAACTGAAGATCAAAATTTGGAGTCTATTTGGATGGAGCTGGGAATGAACAAGCAGCAGCAGCAGCAGCAATCATTGGCTGGAATTCTTTTAAAGGAATCAACCAGTGATGGGAATGTCAACATGGTTACAGTCAGGACACTGAGTGTACTTGTAGCAAGGGCAGTACAGTAACTGTGTGTGATAGTGGTCTCCATCCCGACTGGATAACTAATGAGTATCAGGGCTGTAATGGATGGAATCCTGGATTGGATACGAGATGGTTTTCTATAACATCATATCGAGGAGCCAGCAACAAATTTGTCCAGTGGAGTTCAAATGCTGTGTAGAAATAAATATCCAATAGACCCATTTTAGAGGAGTTTTGTGAGGAAAGACCCATAGGGTTATAATGCAGATATTGAGTTCGAGTTAAGACCATAAGATGTCGGAGCAGGATGAGGCCATTTGGCCCATTGAGGATGCTCTGCCCTTCCATCAGATCATGGCTGATATGATACTCTCCAACTCTACATTCCTGCCTTTTCCACAAAACCCTTGCTTCCCTGATCCATTAACATCTGACCATCTCTGCTGTCAATATCCTTAATTACCCAGCCTCGACAGCCCCCTGCAATCAGGAATTCCCACAGATTCCCTACCCTCTGAGTGAAGACATTCCTCCTCATCTCCATCTTAAATGGGTGAGCTCTTGCTGGGATTTTCTGCCGTCTGGTTACACATTCTCACACAATTTAAATGAAAGGAAGTGACAAAGGTAATTATTGCAGATGATATGAAAATTGGTGGAGTTGGGGTGAATGAGCAAACAGATCCAAGGTTGCAGGGGGATACTGATCAGTTGGAAAGATGCGTAGAGAAATGGCAAATTTAGTTTAATCTGTACAAGTGTGACGTCATGTCAAATTCAAGAAGAAAGTTAGGATACTGAGGGACATTGATATACAGAAGGATCTTGGTGCACTGAGTGGTAAGGTCCTAGGGCGTGTTACTGACAAAGAGACCTTGGAGTCCAGGTTCATAGTTCCTTCCAAGTATGATCCCAGGTAAATAGGATAATGAAGAAGTTGTTTATTCTGCTTGCGTTTACTGATCAGAGCACTGAGTCGAGGAGTTAGGAGGTCATGTTCTGGCAGTACAGGACATTGGATATGCCACTTTTGGAACATTGCATGCAGTTCTTGTCCTCTCCCTATAAGAAGGATGTTGTATAAATTGCAAGGTTTCAGAAAAGATTTACAAGGATGTTGCGAGGATTGGAAGATTTGAGCTAAAGGGAGAGGTTGAATGGGCTGGGGCTACTTGAGGCTGAGGGGTGACCATATAGAGATTTATGCAATCATGAGAGGCATGGATAGGTTTAACAGACAAGGTCTTTTCCCCGAGGTAGTGGAGTCCAGAACCAGACGGCCTAGGTTCAGGTTGAGAAGGGAAATATATAAAAGGAACCGAAGGGGCAACTTTTTCAGGCAGAGGGAGATGCGAGAATGCAATGAACTGCTAGATGAAGTGGTGGAGACTGGTACAATTACTGCATCTAAAAGGCATCTGAATGGGTATACGAACAGGAAGGGTTAAGAAGGATTTGGGCCAAGTGCTGGCAAATGAGACAAAATTATGTTAGCGTATGTGGGCAGCGTGAACGAGATGGTCTGAAGAGTCTATTTCTGTGCTGTACATCTCTATGACTAAATGTTTTGTAAAGTCCATTTCCAGCCACACATTTCACTGTTTCCCCTGTTTACCTTGGTCAGTTCTCCTCTCAAACACATGTCAATGGTTTTGGTTGTGATTGTCGGGTGTGCTTTATGGTCACTTTAAAAATCCATCATCTCGCTGAATTCCACTACACGACAATTTCCCAGAGGATATCTCAGTGTGACATTACTCCTTCACTCAGCTTCTTCACCCAATGGTCGATCTGAGATTGTCATGTCCCTGGCAATTTACACAATGTGTTATTCAAAGAAACACTGACACAAACACTTGAAGAGGAGTTCGGAGAATATCATTTTTGACAAAGATTGAAGTCTCCCAAAATTATCACATTGCCTTTGCATTAGACATGAATTCATTGGAAAGTGTAATAGTGTTGAGCAATGAAATGCTGTCAGGCACCCTAAAACTGTTCTCCTGCTTGTGTTTTTGACACGTGTAACTCATAATCTGCATTCAGGCTGATTCAGCTGCATCATCAGATGCCAAATGCTTTCTCTGTAATGCCTTTGTTCCCTATTACTGTCAGTGTTACCCATCCTGCACTCCCTGAGATCCCTCAAGGAAGGGTACAATTGAATACTTCTGCCTTTTGCTTCTCCTCTATCCACATCTTCCTGGTGACGAAATCTTATTTATCTCTGTGTCACAAGTCTATTACCTTATTGCAGATACTTTGTCCATTCCAAAAAAGACCATTGTAATTGACTTTTTCCCAGAATGTCCTGTCACAGCCTAATTCACTGATGTACAGTTTTAGTTAAACTCTGTCCCTTCCTGTTCCTTTCTGCTTGTTTTCAGCCACATTCCCATGCTGTTCCAATGTGTCCCTTTTCTCTTTGGATTTGGAAAGCTCCTTTCACCTGAACCCTGTCCCTGCATCTTCTCTGTCAATTAAAGCCCTGTCCATAAACTCACCGACATAATTTGCCAGGACACTGGCCCCAACAGTGTTGTTTTTAATTCACTCCATGGGATGTTGCTGTCTCTGGCTGGCCAGCATTTCATGCCCACCCTCGAGCTGCCATTGAGCCGAGTGCCTTGTGAGACTATTAGAGAAGGCAGTTTAGAGTCAACCCCATTGCTCTGGGTCTGTCGTCATATGTGGGTCAGACCAGCTGCCTATTGCAGATTTCGTTCCTGAAAGGATATTGAGCATTCAGATGGGTATCCCTGCCACTGTCATTAAATTCTGGATGAACACTCTTGTGAGAGTAACACTAGGCCATCACCTGTCCCACTGATAGATCCCTCATCCCTGAGTACTGATCCCAGTGCACCATGAATCAAACCCCTTCTTCTTGACCATGGTTTGATCCTGATACCTTCCTACAATTTGATGCTATCACTCAGTCTCACTCCATGTGGTCTCTGTCACTGTGAGAGTCTAATTGCTGCCGGTGACTGCAGCTTTTGCAGTTACTCCAGGTCCTGAGCCAACAGACCTCTCCACTCCAGAGAGATGCAGCAGCATAGGCCAGGGATAGAGACTGGGATATTCCAGATCTCTGTGGTACTCAGCGCCATTCTCCCTGTGCAACCCTCACTACATCAGTCTAATTTCCCATTCTGTCTCTTTCTCTGTCTCCTGCAGGTACTCAGGATGTTCCTTACTCAATAAACCTCCCAATTGCTGGGTGTTTCATTCATTATCTCATTGAACACGATTGGTCAGCCTGGGGCAGGGAGATCTAGTTTCTTCAATAAATCCTGCAGCAAGGTAAAATCACTCACAGTGAACACAGCAGAGCAAATTTAAGGGATCGAAGTTTAGTCTGGAAGACATGACACAGATATAGTATTGAAGGGTGAATACAGAGCATGATGGGCCCAGACTCGATCCACACTCTCTTGTTTACTTTCATCACTGCTGTACTGAGCCTTCCTATGTCAATATAGGAAGTTGACAGTTATCGATCGAGGCCTGTGCTGTCTTAGTGAGGATCGGGACAACAGAGGGGAAAGGAGCCCTCCCTTAAGAAGGTGGTATTGAAACCTGGGAACTTTCTGTTCTATATTCCCCCACCCACACTGTCCCTTGTCGTGTGATAAAGTCATACAGCAAGGAGACATACCTTTCAGTCCAACGCATCTGTGCCAGTGTCTTGAATGCTTGTAATTCCCAGAAAAGTTCCAATTTCTGTCACCTCCACCCCTCCCATAATCCTGCTGTTTATTTGAAACCTACCCCAATGCTGACGACGCTCCCTATGTATAATTTGCTCCAAACGCGGTAACGTGCCCAATCTCAGTCACCTCATCCTGCACTCAGTACAATAATTCCTATTTCTGTAGTTTTCCACAATAACTACAGTCCACCCTGTCTCTGTAAAATCCTCCAGCCTGGACCAAAATACCCACCTGTGTACTTTCCCAACCCCCAAGAGAACATGACATCACTGTAACCTTCTGCAGGCCAGATCACATTCCTGCCTCCTGACCTATAGCACCACATGACCTCTGTAACCATCTCCCATCCCGACCGGACTCCTTATTTGTGTAAACACCGCCAGACACTTTTCCAGCTGCAACAACACTTCCCATCTCTGTGTGCTCCTCCCTGCCCCTCGAATATTCTCTCTCTGTGTAGCTCTGCAGTTTGGGGTGGTTCAGTGGTGAGTACTGCTGCCTCACAGCGCCAGAGACGCCGGTTCAATTCCAGCCTCGGGTGACTGTCTGTATGGAGTTGGCACATTGTCTCCGTGTCTTCATGGGTTGCCTCCCACAGTCCAAAGATGTGCAGGTCAGCTAAATTGGCCATTCTAAACTGACCGAGCGTTAGGTGCATCTTTCAGAGGGAAGTGGGTCTGGGTGGATTACTCTTTGGAGAGTTGGTGTGGACGTGTTGGGCCAAAGTGCCATTTCCATATTGTAGGGAATCTAATAAAATCTAAACTCTCCATCTGCGTTCCATATTAATGACCCTAAAAATATCCCTCTAACAATTAAACAGCTCCAAACCTCCCAATCTCTGTAAACTACGACAGCTCCAACATCCCTCCTTATTGGTGTAACCTCTTCCTGAAAACGTCTCAACATGTGGAGACCCCACAATCCTCCATATCTGTGTAATCCAACAGATCCCTGCATTACTCTCAATCTGTAGAACCCAATCCAATGCCTGTGACTCTCCCAATCCAGTTCCTGCAAGACTCACTATCTGTGTAACTTTCTACCGTCACGATCACCCACCCTGTCAATGTAAGCTCCTCTAGTATCTCCATCCATCTAATCATCTCCATAACCTTCTCCAGCTCTTATACACTATCTAGTAAATGCCACCCTCATCTATAACCCTCCCTACGGTAGGAACCGTTCCACAGATTCATCACCCTCTGGCTGAATAAATTCCTCCAGATCTCCATTCTAAAGGGTTGTTCCTTCACTCTGAAGCCATGCTCTTGAGCCCTGGTCTCTCCAGCAGTGAAAACATCTCCCCACCCCCGTCCATCACCAACAAACCGCCATCTCTCTCCTTCTTTTGTTTCCCTCAGTGCCTACAACACTTCCTGTATCTTCCAGTAACCTGCTTTAGACTTTGCAGGTCTGCCTACCTCTCCAGATAACCTGTCCCCGTCCACTCCATCTAGGCCCCTCAGTATTCTGTCAGTTTGAATGAGATCCTGCCACCGCCACCTCTGAAAATTCATCAAGTACAGACTCAGAGACATCACCAGCTTCTCATATGACAAACATTTCAGCCTGGGCTCTTTCCTGTAAAACTTGTTCTTGTACCCACTCACATCCTTTGTCCAAACTGTTAATGTATAACATGTACAGCGTGGTCCCAACATTGACCCCTGCGGAGTTCCCCTCGTCACCAGTTCCCATTGTGCAAACGACCCCTTTATACCGACTCTGTCTTCTGCTAATCAGCCAATCCTCTACCCACACCAAGCATGTTGTTCTGAAACTGAAATTTTATTTCACAAACCCTGCTGGATTTGTTTTCCTGTCTGGCTGTGAATAAGCAGAGTAGATAAAAGGGAGGAATGGCTTGTCGGGATTTTCAGAAACCTTTCAACAAGGTCCCACTGAAGATGTGGATAAGCAAAATTGGCAAATGTGGGATCGGAGGAAATGTACTGGCATGGATTGGGAATTCTTTAACAGAAAACTAAGTGGGAATAAATGGATTAGTGCTTGACCCCTAACTATTCACAAAGGGATTTGATACATTTGATGGACAAAATCTACTGCTTCCATGTTTGTTGCTGACACAGAACGAGATGGGAATGTGGGTTGTGTGGATGAAGCAAAGGGGAAATAGACAGTCCATGAGTTTCATTTGTACAAATTCATTGATGTGATGTGGCAATCACTTGCTTGGCCATCATTACCTTTCCATTTGTAATTCCTTGGAGAAGGTGGTGGGGAGCTGCCTCCCTCACCCAGTGCAATCCTTTAGGTGTAGGGACAGACACAGTGCTGGGAGGATGGAACGTGGCTTGGAGAGCACCTTGGAATTGCTGAAGTTACCGTGCACCTGGAGCTCCTGTCCTTCCAGGGTATAGTGGTTCCGGGTTTGTGAAGTGCTGCTGAAAGGGCCTTCCTGAGTGACCTCAGTGCTGCTTGTAGATACTTTATTTATTTATTTATTTATTTATTTATTCACTCGTGGTTATGAACGTTGCTGGATGTATTGTTGATTTGGAGTTGTCCCTGAGAAGGTGGTGGTGAGCTGCCTTCCTGAAACACTGCACCAGCCGTTGGAACTGTTGTTATCTGTGTACCCTCCAGCAGGCGCTGCAATACTCCTCACGTCTGTAACTGCATACAGACAATGCAGCTCTTCCTGTATATGTGACATCCTCCTCTGCTGACAACTCTTATTGTTCATCAGAATGTCTCACCACCTCCATTGCCATCTGTGCTAGTAATCTCTCAAATTTCCTTATTCTTGTTTAAACTTCTGATCACCTATAATCTCTTCCTTTCTAAATTTGTAACTCCTCAGTACCTGTAACTCGCCATATAACTGTATTCAATGACCGCACAGGTTCCCTTCCTTAAATCTCTGTGAATTACAGCGGCTGGTTGTGCTAAATTGGTACTTTTCATCCTCCTCATCCATCTTAGCTCTTCCAGCCCCTACAATCCCACTATTTAGAATGCTCCCATCTCTGTACCTCCTTATGTTCTGAGGGTCCTTGAACACTACGAGTGCTTCAAACATCTGTAACCCCCCAGTTACTGCGAGTCTTCTAACTCTGTAACATCCAACAGTCTCCAGTGCCACACAACACTCCCTGGCTATCAATTTGAATTTGTTGAAGTCTTCACACCTCAGTAAGCAGCTCATAAAAATCCCTTTCGACTCTACAAGGCTCCATCACCAACAAGCCGCCATCTCTCTACTTCTTTTGTTTCCCTCAGTGCCTACAACCCTCCCTGTATCTTCTAGTAACCTGTTTTATACACTGCAGGTCTGCCTACCTCTCCAGATAACCTGTTCCATCCCCAACCGCTCCCTCAATCACTGAAACACCGTCTGCTCTGTATAATCCTTCTCTTTTCCACTGTCTTCCAGGCACAGCGCGATCCTGTGAGGGACCAGTGTGCAATGGAATGTAATACATCTCAGCTGAGGCTTGAGGCCTACCATTATCTGGAAGTCACAAAGGCAGAGAACCTGAGAGAGAGAACCACAGAGCTGGAGAATATTAACCAGCAGCGAGGATTGAGGCCGACTGGGACTTGGAGTTGGAGAAACAGCAGAGCAGGAGGCGCAAAATCAGCACCGAGCCACAGAGGGAGTGATCATGTGAGGGAATAACTTGAAGCAGGAACATGAGGTTCACTCACGCCTGGGAGTTTAGAAGCACCAAAGTGAGAGGATATAAATCAGCACTGAGGATCGAGGCCTCTGGAAATCACAGAGACAGTGAACCTGTGAAGGAGCAGAATGGAGTGGGAGCTGGAGGATTACACATACCTGGGAGTCACAGAGATGGTGACCCTGTGAGGGAGCAGAGTGGATTGGGAGCTGGAGGACCTGGGGGTTACAGAGATAATTTTCTGAGATGGTACCAGCCTGCACTGAGTTTGAAACAAGTGCAAGAGCCATTAAAGAAAATGCTGTAAGTTCATTGGCTGATACATTGTCTGTTATTAGTGACTGTCAGTTAATTGCTATAAGTTGGCAATTTTTTTTCAACATCTGAAATAAGGGTTGAACACAGAAATAAGAGCCAATATAATAAATTACCCTCAGTATGCCACAGTTGAATAAGGGATTTAAGCATATTGTTATTTTCTGGATGTTAACTTCATTCTAAGTATTAATTAAGTAACTCGAGACAAAATGCATTTTAGGACATGTTTGTCAGATGGAAAATGTGTTCTGTTAATTGGGAAGTCATAGCCCCTGCTCGTGTACTAGATGGACACTGGGTCATGGAGCTCAGACAGTGGCTAGAGACACTATGGGACATCTGTGATGCTGAGATTAAGTGGAAAGCACACACACAGAGCAGATCACCCTGCAGACATGACGGCCTGGAAGAAGGAAGGGTCTGTTGGGTTTGCCAATCGAAGAGACACAGTCAGGGAATGCAAGCATATCCTGGTGTTTCCCTCCCAATTTAGTTTCCCAGTTTGGAAGCTGATGAAGTTGTTGGCTGCTCAAGGGAGGGCAGTCAGAGCCATATCTGTGGCACCACAAGCAGCCTGACTGTACAGGAGGGGCAATAGTCACAGGAGAGACAGGAAAGTGAAGAAGGTGTCAGTGTGTCTGTAATTCCAGGATATTGGGGTTAGGAATGTCACTGTGTCTGCAGAACATTCGTCTGGGGGACAGTGAGCAGTCAAAGATCATGTCGATGTTGGTAGGAATGACCTGGGTAGGAAGGGTGAAGTGGTCTGGGAGTCAGAATTTAGGGAGCTAGGTGGATGGTTAGCAAGCCAGTCCACAAATGTATCAATCCCTGGAATACTCCCAGGGCCGTGTCCAAGTGAGAACAGAACTCGGAGTTTTAGGTAGATCAGAGTGTGACTGGAACGATGTTGCAGCAGGAAGGGCTTCAGATTTATGGGACATTGGAACTGTTTCTGGGGAAGGCAGCAACTGTACAAGCTGGATGGGCTAACGTGACAGAGCTGGGACTGAAGTTCTTATGGGGTTTTTTTGGGAGGGATTGTAAGTAACTTGGTGTGTGCTTAGGATCGAAAAAGAAATAGTAGAGGAGAGAACCAGGATTCTCAAAATAATGGGAGATACAGTTGGTAATAATTTACAACAACACGATAAACACTGGAAGACGGAGTGAGAAAGAAAGCCTTAATCTGAGGTACTCTGCATGGACCGGAATACTGGGAGTATGCGGAGTTACAGATGCAGTTTGGTGTGTGGAAATCTAATGTACTGTTCACTGAGAGCCGGCTCAAGGAATGGCAGGACGGCATGTTAAATATTGCTGGGTTTAAGATATTCCAAAATGATAGAAGGGAAGGGCAAGTATTATGGTAGAAGTATTGGTTTAGATTAGCGTTAGTTAAGGAGTCCAAGGGAAAGAGGATCCGTCCAAGGACAGAATGAATTTCGCTGGAGCTACAGAACAAAAAGTGTACAATTACACTGTGCAGTAAAGTCTGTCAGCCAGCAACCAAAGAAATGATGGAGAGAATAAATATGCAGGGTCATTTGAGAGCGATGACAGTATTACAGATTAGTTATAATGAGAACCTTAATTATTCAGATATTGACTGGGTTACTGGTGGTGCAGCGTCCTGAGGGGGTGAGTGTTCCTGGATTACATGGAGGAGAGATCACTGCAGGAGTATGTGTCCAGCCCAAGACAGCATGTACTGTTGGACCTGGTCCTTGGGGAAGAAGTGGGGCAAGTGGATCCATTATCAGTAGGGGATCATTTTGGGGGGCAGCGATCATTTTATTGTAACGTTCAGGATGATGATAGAGAATGCTATGCAATAATTGAGAGTGAGAAACATTAGTTGACTGAGAGCAGCCATCAATGGGGCAAGAATGAAGCTGAGAACTTTTCAACGAGGCCAGAGAAATGTTAGCTTTAAACAGTGTGAACCAACTCAGATGTAGCTGGGATTATGGAGATGGGGTTGCAGTGTGACCATGACTGGGAACTGTTTAATTAAAGGTTTTCCCCGTTTCTACAGGAAGGGTAAATAGGCCAACACAGTGAAGGAGCATTGTGTATAAAGGATGGGATCAGTAATATTGTGATGCTAATCAATTCACACACTGCTCCTCCTTGCCCTCACCGTCATCTCTGCGTATTGATTCTATCAGATATTGGTAACCATTGAAAACTTCAGAAAATAGCAGTATAGACAAGATCAATCTGTCCACCGTCTGCATTGGACAAGAGGTAATGTTGTTTTGTTAAAGTCCTAGTTCTGTCTCCCCGGATACTATAGGACTTCAGCCGCAGATCCCCGCACCTTTTAAAAATGATTTGAGAGTTTCTGCCTCTACTCTGCTTCCATGTGTGCCTCCCAGATCCCGACCATACACTGGGTGAAATAACAACTTTCCTCACCATCTTTCTGATATTTCAGCCAATTAGCTTAAATATTCACCACTGGTAAAGTAGTTTATCAACAGGAACAAGATGTTATTTCCCTCTCTACCCAGGCCCCGGCAGCATGTACACCCCAATCAAATCTCCTCTCAGCATCTTCCATTCCTATCTTTCCTCAGAACTGCACTTCCACTGTCACAGGGCAACGGATCTTTTATCTACCCTCTCCAGTCCAATTCCATTCTTCCATGTGATGGGGTGACCAGAACTGCATACCATCCCCAAGCTGTGACTGAACTTATTATTTATGCATTTCCAGCATAAGCTTCCTGCTCTGAAATTCTGCACATTGGCTGATAGAAGAAATGATGATATTTGCTACATTAACGAGATTATTGATGTTTCCAACTACCTTCATTTATCCGCCCACACAGACTATGCTCTCATTTATTGTCCATTCCTCTCTATTGTTGATGTCCCCACATGCCTTGCCTTGCACTTCTCTGGGTTGTTTGCTCCGTTCACCTGGACCACATAGTTTCTGTTTTTAAACAGTCTGCCATGGGATCTCTTGTCAAATCCAAATAAGTCACATGCAGTTCCAAGTTACTGCCTCAGACCGATACAGTCAGATTAATTAATCAGGATCTTCCTTGCACAAATCCAGACCGACTGTCCTGGAGTCCCTGGGACTTATTCAGTGACAGTTTATCCACTGTCTCAGAATTCCAGCCTCGACCTATTCAGTCAGTCCCTTGCTCCACATTAAACAGCCGTTCTCCAGGCCTCCGGCACCATCCCTGCATCCAGTGAGGATTGGATAGTGTGGGTAACCATAAGGCAGGGGATTTTCCCCGGTTCCTTTTAACAGTCTGGAATGTTGTGTTACCCCTTTTTAAGGATTTGAATCTCCTTTGTAATTCTCCACTCCAAGTTTATTGCTCCCAATGTTTAACACTGCATCCCTATTTTGACTCAGACAGACAGAGGCCTAAGTCATCTTATGGTTTGGTAAAGTCTCATTTTAGTCAGGTTTTATGGAGGGTTTCTCTCCACAAGGTGAAGTGCATTTTCTCATGACACCATCCACAATCTGCCTCATTAACTACCCTCCCTGCACACTTGGTTATCTTCTCAACTGACACTAACGCGATGAGTTTCCCGTTTGTCTTAACAACTACACACTGCCTGGATATACCAGAATGCACCGGCCTTCCTGTTCCAGGTGCCATTAGTAAAAAGTCATTACACTCTTAGGTTGTCAATCCGAAACTGCCCAAGACATGGCAGAGTGGGTAAAACTGGGGCTTCATTTTGAGACCAAGCCGCTGAGGCTCTGGTGGATGGCAATGTGCACGAGAGGGACATTATCTTCCTCCAGGACTGGCAGGGGAGGCCATGATACTATACCCTGCTAGCTTGGTTGGTGGTTGACCCCTGTATCAGTGAGGTGCCAGCCTGCTGGGTGAATCCCCAGCAGTGTTGGAAGGAGGTCAGTGACCTTCTCCACTCCACCATGGTAATTACCACCATCTGCACTTTGTGAGCTCACCCTCACTGTCTCTCTGTTACTGCACCCACCTCCCACCAAGGCTCATGGTCTCCCACTCTCACTGAATGCAGTACCTTCTCTCAGTCTGTACCAGCTGTAACAAACAATTCTACCTCCATTAATACCGCTTGGTAATTGTCACATTTCAGAAGGAAGCACCCCACATGAGAGGAGAAACAGCCAAGAGGGATGGGGGCTCCCAACATTCTGCTCCCCTCCCCCTCACTGGGGAAGGATCCTGACCCTAACAACCACGAGAGGCTGTCTGACCATGTCCAAGCCCCCGGACTGGGATCTAACACTCCCCCTGACTCACTGTGCTGGGCACCATGACTGACTGTGGACAATGATATCAAGCTTCCTGTGTTTGCGTCTGCACTAAACACCAAGACAATACAGCAGGCGTGTGAGCCTGGTAGCTCTGGCTGAGGGGAAACACTGCTAAAGACAGGGTAAGGCAAGGCAATAATTCTGTGAGCATTCAAGTCAGCTCAAAGTGAGTGTGTACAAACATGGAGTGATCAGCCCAGAGGGACAGTCCATGAGCTGGGTGTGTGCGCCTGAGCACAGTGTCCTTGTAGCAGGATTGCAATGAGAGTTGTCAGTGCACCCTGAGCTGCAGCATTGAAGTACAGAAGCGTACTGTCAGTGGGTCAGAGATGTGCTGGGATGGCATGATGAGGCTGGCATGTGTCAGATGTCAGCATTGGTGGGTGTGGAGGACATGCAGCTTCTGTTCATGCAGTTTCCCCTGAGACGTTGGTGTCCAGGATAGAAGTCTGCAGGAGCGAGCGGCGAGATGGAGTCACCAGGTACCAGGTCTGACTTTCATGTCAAATTCTCTATATTAAGTTTCCCCAATGAGGGAGGATATGAAGCTGCAAGTTGATGGGGTGGGGGGGATCCACAATTATGTGGCTGTTGATCATCAGTAATCATTCAGTGAGCATCTCGCCAATCCCGCGCTCAAATCGTGTCTTAAAGAACAGTCCAGTACAGGAACAGGCCCTTCAGCCCAGCAAGCCAGTCCTGACACATGATGCCGTTCTAAAGTTAAAACAAAAGTTTTTGCTCTGACACCCTCTATGTCATTCTATTCCCTACTTACTTATACTTGTGCCAAGATCCCTCTTAAACCTTGCTGTATTGGCATCTTCCCCTCTCTCTGGCACTTTCACATTCTGTCCAAAAGCAAAAAAACAACCTTACCTATCACATCTCCTGAACTTTCTCCCTTTTACCTAAAACCTACGGTACAGAGTAATTGATATTTCTACTCTGGGTGTGGGGTGTGGGGGGAGGGGGGTGGGGGTGGGGGTGGGGGTAGGGGTGGTGGTGGGAAAAAGCCTCTAACTGTCCTTCTGTCTATGCCTCTGATAATTTTGTAAATATCTATCAGGTAGCCCCATGTCCAATGATGCCCAGGTGCAAACAAACCATGTGTGTTCAATTCCTCCATCTGGCTAATACCCACCAAACCAGACAACGTCCTGGTAAAACTTTTCCGTACCCTCTCCAACACTTCCACATTGTGTGGCAACCAGTACTGTACCCAATATTATAAATGTGCCTGAACTAAGTTTCTCTCCAGCTGCAATATGACCTGCTAACTTTCATACTGCATGCTCTGATGCCTGTCTGCAAGTTTGCCGTCAGTCTTCTTGATTACCCTCTCCACCCGTGTTACCACTTTCAGTGAACTGTGGAGCTGTCCATCAAGATCCCTTCGGATCAACCCTCCGGAGAGTAACCCACCCACACCCATTTCTCTATGAATAAAACACTTCGCAATTTAATGTGGCCAATTCACCTGACCTGCACATCTTTGGACTATGGTAGGAAACCCATGCAGACACGGGGGAATGTGCACTCTCCACAAAGTTAGATACCCAAGGCCAGAATCGAACTGAGGACCTTGGTGCTGTGAAGGAGCAGAACTAAACACTGAGCCACCATGCCACTATTGATGGCGCCTGTAGACTGGGAGGCATATTGGGCTGTGACGGTTACTGTACAGGGGAGGGGGGCATGTCGGGCCATGATGGTTACTGTACAGTGGGAGGCATGTCGGGTGGTGATGGTAACTGTACAGTGGGAGGTATGTCGGCCCATGACAGTTACTGTACAGTGGGGGGTATGTCGGGCCCTGACGGTAACTGTACAGTGGGAGATATGTCGTGCCGTGATGGTTACTGTACAGTGGGAGATATGTCGGTCCGTGACGGTTACTGTACAGTGGGAGGTATGTCGGGGTGTGTTGGTTACTGTACAATGGGAGGTATGTCGGGGTGTGATGGATACTATACACTGGGAGGTATGTCGTGCCGTGATGGTTACTGTACAGTGCGGGGTATGTCGGGGTGTGACGGTTACTGTACAGTGGGAGGTAAATCGGGGTGTGATGGTTACTGTACAGTGGGAGGTATGTTGCGCTGTGATGGTAACTGTACAGTGGGAAGTGTGTCGGGGTTTGGTGGTTACTGTACAGTGGGAGGCATGTCGGGGTGTGATGGTTACTGTACAGTGGGAGGTATGTTGCGCTGTGATGGTTACTGTTCAGTGGGAGGTATGTCGGGGTGTGGTGGTTACTGTACAGTGGGAGGTATGTTGCGCTGTGATGGTTACTGTACAGTGAGAGGTATGTCGGGGTGTGGTGGTTACTGTACAGTGGGAGGTATGTTGCGCTGTGATGGTTACTGTACAGTGAGAGGTATGTTGCGCTGTGATGGTAACTGTACAGTGGGAAGTATGTCGGGGTTTGGTGGTTACTGTACAGTGGGAGGTATGTCGGGGTGTGATGGTTACTGTACAGTGGGAGGTATGTTGCGCTGTGATGGTTACTGTACAGTGGGAGGTATGTCGGGGTGTGGTGGTTACTGTACAGTGGGAGGTATGTTGCGCTGTGATGGTTACTGTACAGTGAGAGGTATGTCGGGGTGTGGTGGTTACTGTACAGTGGGAGGTATGTTGCGCTGTGATGGTTACTGTACAGTGAGAGGTATGTCGTGCCGTGATAGTTACTGTACAGTGGGAGGAATGTCGGGGTGTGATGGTTACTGTACAGTGGGAGGTATGTCGGGGTGTGATGGTTACTATACACTGGGAGGTATGTCGGGCCATGACGGTTACTATACAGTGGGAGGTATGTCGGGCCGTGATGGTTACTGTACAGTGGGAGGTATGTCGGGGTGTGATGGTTACTGTACAGTGGGGAGTATGTCGGGCCGTGATGGTTACTGTACAGTGGGAGGTATGTCGGGCCGTGATGGTTACTGTACAGTGGGAGGTATGTCTGGGTGTGATGGTTACTGTACAGTAGGATGTATGTCGGGTTGTGATGGTTACTGTACAGTGGGAGGTATATCGGGCCATGATGGTTCCTGTACAGTGGGAGGCATATTGGGCCGTGATGGTTTCTGTACAGTGGGAGGTATATCGGGCCGTGATGGTTACTGTACAGTGGGAGGTATGTCGGGCTGTGATGGTTACTGTACAGTGGGATGTATGTCGGTCCAGGAAGTTGCAGACTGTATGAATTGTACAGAATATGGGCGGCACGGTGGCACAGTGGTTAGCACTGCTGCCTCACAGCGCCAGAGACCTGAGTTCAATTCCCGCCTCAGGCAACTCTCTGTGTGGAGTTTGCACATTCTCCCCGTGTCTGCGTGGGTTTCCTCCGGGTGCTCCGGTTTCCTCCCACAGTCCAAAGATGTGCAGGTCAGGTGAATTGGCCATGCTAAATTGCCCCTAGTGTTAGGTAAGGGGTAGATGTAGGGGTATGGGTGGGTTGCGCTTCGGCGGGGCGGTGTGGACTTGTTGGGCCGAAGGGCCTGTTTCCACACTGTAAGTAATCTAATCTAATCTAATATCATGCTGCTGCCGCCGCCAAAGGTCCATTGTACCTCATGGATGCATCATGATTTGTTGTTTAACCTGTTTAAAGTCTGTACCATTCAGTACATGTCATTGTGTGGAGGGTCTGCAAAATGTGAAGATAGCTCTTGCTCCCTATAAGGACTGTGTAGTGACCATGCTTACAGATATATGAAATGGAGAGGTGTATCTGCAATGTGGTCGATTAGAGGTTTCCCTTTTATTGATTCCCGCAAAACCTGCTGCTGGGCAGTCACAGAATCCAGCATCAATGCTGAGCACTATGATTAGAATAGATTCCCTACAGTGTGGGAACAGATCCTTCAGCCCAACCAGTCCACACCAACTCTCAAGAGAGCAACCCACCTGGACAATTCACCTGAGCTGCACATATTTGCACTGTGGGAGGAAACCCACGCAGACACGGGGAGAATGTGTAAACTCCACACAGGCAGTTGCCCAAGGCTGGAATCGAGCCTGGATCCCTGGTGCTGTAAGGCCGCAGTGCTAACCACTGAGCCACCATGCTGCCCTATATGCCAAGGACCTGCCCTCTTCTGCCTGGCTGTGTCCTTTCAGTGGGACAGAAACTACGAGAGAGGATGGTGATGTTGCCTGGGACATAGTCGTGTTCACATAATCTTGCTTTCCCGGCAATATTGATTGTTGCTTGATTAGTCTGGGAAAGATGCAACAGGTCAATTTTACATTTTGTATAGTGAAGAGTTAATATCACTTTATTTCTTACATATTTTAAAATAAACCAAGCATCAGTATTTTTCAGTTGAAAACAATTGAAGTGAACAATAATTGAAATACCAGAGCGCACAGCTAACTCTTACACAATTCAGTGACTGTAGTAAACAGCCTCATGTTCAGATCAGTGAACACACTATCTTGCAGACAGCAAAGCTGTTGGAAATGACTTTGAGGAAAAGCCTGAATTCAGACACAATGTTACTGGCCCTCACCACGACCTCCAAAACACTGACCATCTCCAAAATCTGTCCAGAGAGCTTCCAAACTGGAGCTGGGCAGTAACTCACACAATCCCTCACAATAGACTGGTTGGAGACATACCTGAACAACAGGGAGATGTGAGTGGGGCGGACTGGTCAATGGACTAGCACATGGCGCTGGTCCAGATGCAGTTCAATATTTATAACAATGACCTGTAAACAGCCATGTCATGCAAGTATATTTCTTCTGGTGTGTCCCTAAACTCTGTAATTCTGAACCTTGGATCCGATCCTGAATGAAGGTGTTATAAAGATGATGGACTCCTGCAGCACATGACAGCTTACATTGAATCCACCATAAACAAATTCCAGTGTATGTTAGCACCACAATGTTAGTATCCAAACAGAATTGTGCAGCTCCATTGATGGCCAGCATCATCCCAGCCCAAAGTTCTTGTGTGTGACTTGAGCTGGAAATCTCTGTGTAAATGTTTACAACATTGTTCTAACCATTAACAGCAAAGTCTCTTTACTGAAGTTCCGACATCCTTTCATAATACTAGCTTTTAGATTGTCCAAAATGCATAAAATCCACCCATTTATTCTGTTCACTTTTATCACAACAAGATGATGAAAACAGTGCCCAACTCACAGTAAGGAACATTGAAATGATGAATATCATTCCCACGCCCAAGACCACATTTTTATTAAGTGCAATAACTTTGAAAATATGCAATTATTTTCCTTTGTATTAATATTGTGAACTTATAGTCGACTCTCCTGCTCCTCGGATGCTCCCTGAACGGCTGTGCTTTTTCAGAACCACATTGTTTTACTCTGATCTTCAGCATCTGCAGTCCTCACTTTCTCCCTGGTAATATTCAATCATAATCATTTTTGTGGTAACAATATCACTGTGTGTTTAAGCATGTTAGTCAGATATGAATACATTTTGAATTGCTTATGTCTATCTCAGAGCTCAGTGATGTTGGGTGTGAATGTAAATGTCTGTGTGATGCTCGGTATGTAGGCCATGCCTCTGAGAGACTGACAGATTAACCCTTTAGCTGTTCACAACAAGCAAGTTACAGACTGAACCCAACCAGCCTGAGCTCACAAAACCCAAAGCATAGTGTCCAGAATTGGGCATGTTGGGACAATATTTTTCATTTTAATTTATTCATAGAATATGATTGTGCCAGTATTTATTGTCCGTCTCTGGTGGCCCTTGAGAAGGTGGTGGGGAACTGCCGCACTGAACCACTGGAGTCCAAGTGTTGTAGTTAGACTTACAATATCATTCAGGAGGGACTTTGAAACAGTAACACTGAAGTAACAGCAGTATACTTCTCAATCATAATGGTGGATAGCTTGGAACAGAACGCGAACATGGTCGGGGTCCTGTGTATCTGCTTCCCTTGTCCTTCTTGATGGTCTGGCTTCAGAGGTACGTTGTAAGGAGCCTTGGTAAATTTCTGCAGAGCACCGTGTAGATGGCAGGTGCTGAGCTACTACTGAGTATCAGTGGAAGAGGGGTGAAGCTGTACTCACCCAAGAAAAGGGGGGATATTTCATCACACCCATATTCAACATGTGTCTTATCGATGGTGGACAGGCTTTTGGAGATCATGAAGTGAGTTATTTCTGCAGGATTCCTCGCCACTGACATATTCTTGTGGCCAATTAATTTACATACGTCAAAGTGTGGCGCTGGTAAAGCATAACAGGTCAGGCCACATCTGAGGTACAGGAGAGTCGATGTTTTAGCATAAGGCCTTCACAGGAATGGGTAATGAATCATATGGTCAGTCCAGTTCTGGTCAATGGTAATCCCCAGGATATTGCTAGTTGGGTGTTTAGTGATGGTGGTGGCATTGAACGTTCGAGCATACGGTTCAATTTTGTCTTGTTAGAGTAAATTGTTGTCTGGCACATGTGTAATGGAAATGGTACTTGTCATTGTTAATTACCCACCTGGATATTTCCAGGTGTTGTTGCATTTAGACAAGGTCTGCTTCAGTATCTTAGTAAATCATGAATGGCATTGAATATTGGCAAACATCAATGGCAAACATCCCCACTTGTGTATTTACACTGTCGGGATGGTCATTTATGATTGGGCTGAGGGCGGAGATCACTCTTACAGCTCACTGATACTGTCACTCCCTCTGATTTAGGAAGTTTGCTTCTAGTTCCACCTGCTCCAGAAGTGTTTAACAACATATCTGAATGGGATAACATTGCAGTATCTTCCCCAAGGAGCGGAGTGAGGACTTGGTTAGCTCAATGAGTTAGACAGCTAGATATTAATACCAACAGTGCGGGTTCAATTCCTGCACTGACTGGGGTGACTAAAGGACTGTCCTTGAGGTATCAGTTAAACTACCACCAGTTGTCTCTGTCTAACGAGAGAGCAGCCCTATTATACTGTAGGAGTATGGTGCCTTACCTTTCCATTTCTGATTTACAGGCTTACCCAGAAACCCCGCCCCTCGGGAACTGCTGCAAAGCTGTCCTGGAACTGAGATGGCTTCTCTCCACCAACCCCATCCACCAGCATTTGTGCCAGATATAACTTCAGCCAGTGCATTCGAGACTTATTTGCTCTAGTTTTGCCGATAATCCTGGATACGACACTTGGTCAAATGCAGTTATGATAATGTTAAAAAATGTCGCCTCACCTGTAGAATTCAGCGATGTGTTTTCTTGTTGTACACCATTAAACCAAGGCTTCAATGAGCCCAAGGGATGAATGGCCCTGGCAGAGACTAAACTGAGTTTCAGTGAGCAGTTTGGTGCTGGGGAAGTGCTATTTGATCCCACTGTAGATTCCAATAACATTACAACACTTTATTAGTGATGTTGATTAGAGCAATGGGGCAGTCATTGATTGGCTGATGTTTTGCCTGTGTGTGTACAGGACCAACCCGGATAGTTTCCCACATTGTCAGGTAGATCCTAGTGCAATATCCCTGCAGGAACAGCTTGAATAGAATGTTCTCAGGGCCCACAGCTTTTACATTATCCCATCCCTCCAGCCACTTGGAGAAACCAAACAAAAATTAATTGAATTAGCTTTCGACTGCCATCTGGAGGAGACTAAACTTGATCATCCCATCGATACTTCTGTCTGAACATTGTTGTGAATGTTTCAGCCTTATCTTGGCCTCTACCATCACTGAGGGGAGTGATATTTGTGGATCCTCCTCTTCCCGTGAGTTGTTTGATTGACCACACAATTCACACTGATTGCATGTGACAGGATTGCAGAGACTAGATCTGATTTGTTGGTTAGATCTGTCTGTCACTGGCTGTTTATGCTATTTGGTGAGTAAGTGGTCTTGATTGGTAATGTCACCTCATTGTGAGGTGTAGCTGGTGCTGCTCTTGGCAGACCCTCATGTATTCTCCATTGAACAAGGGTTTATCCCCTGGCCTGATGGTCAAGGTAAAGTGGAGCAAATGCCAGGTAGTGACAGTGGAAATTGTTCTGGAATACAATTCTGCTGCTGTTGGTAATGACTCGAAACACCTCACAAAGGCCAGTGCTGCATTCTAGACCTATTCGAAATCTGTCCCGTTTAGCATGGTGATAGTATCTCTCATATGTACGTGCATGTATGTGTGACCTTGTCTCCCGGAATACTGTGTGAGGTAGTCACCGTTCCCAATATGGTCATCATCAATGTGTCTGCAGCAGTAGGTTGGTGAAGATGAGGTCAAGTGTGTTTCTCTCTCTCAGTCGCTCCCCCCTGCCCTGGTGCAGACTCAGTCTCGAAGCTGTGTCCTTTTGGACATGACCATCTCGATCAGCAGTGCTGCTGCTGATCCACTCTTGGTGAGGTTTGAAATGGCCCACCCAGTATACATAGAACATAGAACATAGAACAATACAGCACAGAACAGGCCCTTCGGCCCACGATGTTGTGCCGAACCTCTATCCTAGATTAAGCACCCATCCATGTACCTATCCAAATGCCGCTTAAAGGTCGCCAATGAATCTGACTCTACCACTCCCTCGGGCAGCGCATTCCATGCCCCCACCACTCTCTGGGTAAAGAACCCACCCCTGACATCTCCCCTATAACTTCCACCCTTCACCTTAAATTTATGTCCCCTTGTAACACTCTGTTGTACCCGGGGAAAAAGTTTCTGACTGTCTACTCTATCTATTCCTCTGATCATCTTATAAACCTCTATCAAGTCACCCCTCATCCTTCGCCGTTCCAACGAGAAAAGGCCGAGAACTCTCAACCTATCCTCGTACGACCTACTCTCCATTCCAGGCAACATCCTGGTAAATCTTCTCTGCACCCTCTCCAAAGCTTCCACATCTTTCCTAAAGTGAGGCGACCAGAACTGCACACAGTACTCCAAATGTGGCCGAACCAAAGTCCTGTACAGCTGCAACATCACCTCACGACTCTTGAATTCAATCCCTCTGCTAATGAACGATAATACTCCATAGGCCTTCTTACAAACTCTATCCACCTGAGTGGCAACCTTCAAAGATCTATGTACATAGACCCCAAGATCCCTCTGTTCCTCCACCTGACCAAGAACCCTACCATTAACCCTGTATTCCGCATTCTTATTTGTTCTTCCAAAATGGACAACCTCACACTTGGCAGGGTTGAACTCCATCTGCCACTCCTCAGCCCAGCTCTGCATCATATCTAAGTCCCTCTGCAGCCGACAACAGCCCTCCTCACTGTCCAGAACTCCACCTATGTTTGTATCATCTGCAAATTTACTGACCCACCCTTCGACTCCCTCATCTAAGTCATTAATAAAAATTACAAACAGCAGAGGACCCAGAACTGATCCCTGCGGAACTCCACTTGTAACTGGACTCCATGCTGAATATTTACCATCTACCACCACTCTCTGACTTCGACCGGTTAGCCAGTTTTCTATCCAATTGGCCAAATTTCCCTCTATCCCATGCCTCCTGACTTTCCGCATAAGCCTACCATGGGGAACCTTATCAAATGCCTTACTAAAATCCATGTACACTACATCCACTGCTCTACCCTCATCCACATGCTTGGTCACCTCCTCGAAGAATTCAATAAGACTTGTAAGGCAAGACCTGCCCTTCACAAATCCGTGCTGGCTGTCCCTAATCAAGCAGTGTCTTTCCAGATACTCATAAACCCTATCCCTCAGTACCCTTTCCATTACTTTGCCTACCACAGAAGTAAGACTAACTGGCCTGTAATTCCCGGGGTTATCCCTATTCCCTTTTTTGAACAGGGGCACAACATTCGCTACTCTCCAGTCCCCTGGTACCACCCCAGTTGCCAGTGAAGACGAGAAGATCATTGCCAACGGTACTGCAATTTCCTCTCTTGCTTCCCACATAATCCTAGGATATATCCCGTCAGGCCCGGGGGACTTGTCTATCCTCAAGTTGTTCAAAATGTCCAACACATCTTCCTTCCTAACAGGTATCTCTTCTAGCTTAACAGTCCATTTCACACTCTCCTCTTCAACAATACGGTCCCTCTCGTTCGTAAATACATTCTCCAACTCTGTCACCCTCTCAGTGCGTCCTCCACGTGTTGTTCAATGTAGAGGCACACTGATCCAACAGCTGAGGGAGAGGAGTCAGCAGGAGGTTTCCATGTCAGTGTTTGATCTGACACCGTGAGGCTGAGGGAGGGGGGTCAGCAGGAGGTTTCTGTGTCAGTGTTTGATCTGACACCGTGAGGCTGAGGGAGGGGAGTCAGCAAGAGGTTTCCGTGTCAGTGTTTGATCTGACATCGTGAGGCTGAGGGAGGGGAGACAGCAGGAGTTTTCCGTGTCAGTGTTTGATCTGACACCGTGAGGCTGAGGGTGGGTAGTCAGCAGGAGTTTTCCGTGTCAGTGTTTGATCTGACATCGTGAGACTGAGGGAGGGGAGTCAGCAGGAGTTTTCGGTGTCAGTGTTTGATCTGACACCGTGAGGCTGAGGGTGGGTAGTCAGCAGGAGTTTTCCGTGTCAGTGTTTGATCTGACATCGTGAGACTGAGGGAGGGGAGTCAGCAGGAGGTTTCCGTGTCAGTGTTTGATCTGACATCGTGAGGCTGAGGGAGGGGAGACAGCAGGAGGTTTCTGTATCAGTGTTTGATCTGACACCATGAGGTGTTGTTATGTCACATTGTTGATTGAACAGTCTATAGGACACCTCTCCCAAATCTAGCCCTTGCCCCAGACGTTAGGAAGGAGGGGTTTCCAGGGTCTGCAGGGCTTTTTATTTGTGTCGCTCTCAACCGAAGGGCCTGTCCTGTGCTGTATGACACTGACTCTATTTCTCTCGTGATTGGACAATCCAAGGTCTCATTCCTTCAGTTCCTCCCAGTGCCTTGTCTATTCCAAAGATTTCTATAATATTTTCTCGATTAAGACATCGCTCAATTCCATTTTTAACCTATCTGCGTGTTTGGCTGTATCTTTCCCTGTCATCTTCTCCAGCCGCTGCATCCATCTGTATCTCAGTAACCTGCCATATCTCCACAATCTTTATCTCAAACTCCACACCCAGCTATCGCTCTAAATTCTGCCAGCCCCTACATGTCTCCCTATCTCTATAACTTGCAGCTGCTACACCTCTCCCTATATCCCGTGATTTAATTTAAAATTCCTCACTAACCTGTTCTAGCATGGGCAGGCCACGCTATCTCTCGGCCATCTCCAGCCATGTTTTCCTATCTCTGAAACATCTGCAGCTTGCTTTCCTATGACTCTAACATCTCCAGCCTTCCTTTCCTATATCTATAACATCTCCAACATTGCTTTCCGATCTCTGTTAAATCTCTGGCCTTGCTTTCCTATCGATGTAACTTCTCTAGCCTTGTTTTCCTCTCTCTGTAACATCTGCAAACTTGCTTTCCTATTTCTGTAACATCCCCGGCCTTGCCTTGCTATCTCTGCAAAATCTCCAGCCTGGCTTTCCTATCTCTGTAACATCACCAGCCTTGCTTTCTTATCTCTGTAACATCTCCAGCCTTGCTTTCCTCTCTCTGTAACATCTCCAGCCTGGCTTTCCTCTCTCTGTAACATCTCTGGACTTGCTTTCCTACACACCTCAGTGAATTGGTTATATATCTTCTCCTGTATTTTCATCTTTCTGGGGCTCTATAAAATATCCCCAGCAGTGTGTTCTGTCATCGTTTTGATCCTAACCTCGGCCCATAAATCCTCATTTGAAGAAACTTCCAAGATGTAGTAACTGACTTCTTAATTAATAATACAACACCACCTTCTATTCAACACCCTCTCCTCTCCTGCCCATATTTTACAGTATAAGAGAATATTGAGTTCTTGGCCCTGACCTCCCTCAAACACGTCTCTGTGATGGCGAAAATGTCACACCTCCACATATCAAGTCATTCCCTTACAAAATCAGTCTGTCTGATAATATTCCCAGCATTAACGTAAGCTGGAATATAACACCTGGAATTCTCTGTACATTGGAGTTCTTCAGTCATTCACTATTTCTTCTCAGGTTGCTCAAACCATGAACCAAAATTATAACTCTGGCATTGAATGAACATTTGTTGAACTGTAATTTCCTTTTTTTAAAAAAATATATTCATCAAGTGCAACTTTCCAGAACTGAGCAGTGAGCTCCACATACAATGAAGTTCTGATGGCTAATTCCCCGCTCAGTGTGCAGAGGGGACAGCTCTCAGTAATGTAGAAAGTGAGGACTGCAGTTGATAGAGATCAGACTCGAAAAGTGTGGTGCTGGAAAAGCACAGCAGCTCAGGCAGCATCCGAGGAGTAGGAGAGTTGATGATTCGGGCATAAGCCCTTCATCAGGAAGGCATTGGTCTATTCCATTTTTTCATTCTGTGATTCAGAGGACATTGGGAACCGTACTTACTCAGGCAGGTAGCACTCTATATAGCATTGAAATGGAAACAGTGAATCAGTTGGTTGGACAGGGTGTAGAAAAGTTGATAAGAAGTACAGACTGATTGAAGTGCAAACATAAGGAGAGAAAAATGACCTGGATCAGATGGAGTATACCCGAGGTTACTCCAGGGAGAGCTTTGTGTGCCTTTGGCGATACCCTTTGCATCGTCATTGTCCCCTGGAGTAGTGCCAGATGATTGGAGGATGGCAAATGTTATTCCTTTCTTCAGGAAAGGGAATAGGGATTACGCAGGGAATGACAGAACTGTCAGTCTTACATCAGTGGTGGGCAAAGTATTGGAGACGCTCCTGAGAGGCAGGATTTACAATTACTTAGAAAATTATAGTTTGATCAGAGATAGTCAGTATGGCTTTGTGAGGAGCAGAAACCTTATTGAATTCTTTGAAGATGTGAAAAAACACACTGATGAAGGTAGACCAGTAGATGTGGTGAACAACAATTTTAGCAAGGCGTTTGATAAGGTTCCCCATTGTAGGCGCATTCAGAAGGTAAGGAGGCATGGGGCACAGGGTAATTTGGATGTCTGGATATGGATTTGGCTGGCCCATAGAAGACAGAGGGTAGTAGCAGATGGAAAGTATTCAGCCTGGACATCAGTGACCAATGGTGTACCACAGGGATCCGCTCTGGGACCTGTGCTCTTTGTGATTTTTATAGATGACTTTAATGCGTAAGTAGAATGGTGGGTTTATAAGTTTGCCGATTACTTGAAGGTTGGTGGAGTTGTGGATAGTGTGGAGGGTTGGTACAGATTACCAGAGGACATTGACAGGATGCAGAGCTGGGATGATAAATGGCAGATAGAGTTGCACCTTAAAAATTGTGAAGCGATTTATTTTGGAAGGTTGTATTTTCATACACCACACAGAGTTAAAGGCAAAACTCTTGACAGTGTGAAGTTACAGAAGGATCTTTGGATCCATGTCCATAGATCCCACAAAGTTGCCACTCAAGTTGGCAGGGTTGTTCAGAAGGTGTAACGTGTGTTGGCTTTCATTAGCAGGGGGAATTGAGATTAAGAGCGGGGAGGTTAATGCTTAGCTCTATAAAGCTGTGGTTCAACCACACTTGGAATATTGGGTTCAGTTCTGGTTGCCTCATTATAGGAAACATATGGAAGCCTCAGAGACTGTGCAGAGCAGATCTACCAGCTGCCTGGATGGAGGACATGTCTTAGGAAGAAAGGTTGAGAGAGCTAGGGCTTTTCTCACTGGAGCGAAGAAGGATGACAGGTGACATAATAGAGGTGTACAAGATGTTGAGTCAATAGACAGAGTGGAGAGCCAGAGCCTTCTCCCCGGGCAAAATTGGCTATCAACAAAGGGCATAACTTTAAGGTGATTGGAGGAAGGTTAGAAAAAATGTCAGAGGTAGGTTCTTTATTCAGAGAGTGTTGGGCGGGCGGACGGAATACACCCCCAGTGGTGGTAGTAGAATCAGATACATTAGGGATAGTTAAGAAGACTCTTGGATAGGAACATGGAAGTTAGTACACTGAAGGGTAAGTAGGTTAGTCTGATCTAAGAGTAGGATAAAAGGCCAGCAAAACATTGAGGGCTGAAGGGCTCTTACTTTGCTGTACTGTTCTGTGTTCCAAGTTTCACTTAGTTTGTGGATTCTCATTAATTGGTAATTGTTTGAGGGAGTGAGGTGAGCGAGGGAGTAAGGTGTGCAAGGGAGTGCGGTCTGTGAGGTCAGGAAGCTGGGGTGGGACGTTAGACCAAGACTTCCAGTTTTGATGTGCATTGTTACATTCACTAAATGCCAGCACAATACGCGTGGTTACCTAGACCAGACAAAATCCAACAAGTTCAGTGATTAAAACGATTCTAGGCTTGCTGTTAACTCCTGGTTTCTTCAGATACATTCTGTTGGATGACCTATGAATTAGTATCTGTCCATCCACAGACATGTACAATTTTATTTTGATACTGTTGAATATGAAGGTGCATTTATTGGATACAGTTTCAGAGGGTTCACTGTGAGACACAAAATGCTGCAATAGACTGCCAGTTGTGAACATTTTCACCCAGTGTCTGGTCCACGGGACAAATGTATGGAGTCTGGGGGACATGCCAGATGTCATCGCCATAAGTAACTTGTGTGGTGTGATGCTGAGACTCCATGTCCATACATCTGCTCCATGGGCCAGGCTCTGCCTGAGGATATTTTTTTAAGACCTGTTTCCTGGTCAGTCGCTGGTATCTAATTTAGACAGCACTTGTACCTACACTGAGAGCAGTGATAGCCTGTTGGCTAGTTTCCTGCTGCTGAAGGTGGATCCCAAATGATTCTCTGTGAGGGAATATTTGAATGACTGCCCTGAGTCAGGTTGGAAACTCTCTGGACAGATTCAGGGTACATCTACATCTACATTTACATCTACATCTACATCTACATCTACATCTACATCTACATCTACATCTACATCTACATCTACATCTACATCTACATCTACATCTACATCTACATCTACAGGCAATTTAGCTTGGCCAATTCACCTAACCTGCACATCTTTGGACTGTGGGAGGAAACCGGAGCACCCGGAGGAAACCCACGCAGACACGGGGAGAACGTGCAAACTCCACACAGTCAGTCGCCTGAGGCGGAAATTGAACCCGGGTCTCCGGCACTGTGAGGCAGCAGTGCTAACCACTGTGCCACTGTGCCACCGTGCCGCCCATGCTGTAAAGTGGTGGGTTTACTGACCTGAACAAGGATCAGGAGTTTGCCATGTTTGTGAATTGGGCTACAATAAGGTATGAGCTACAATTATTCAACTGCACAATAACTGCACCATCTCTGAAAACAATCAAGTTGATTCTACATTGATGGAATTAAGTTATAAACACCAAACAACCTTTTATGATACAAATGTAAAGAATGCACATTTTGTTTTGTATCGAAAAACAACATGTTGTCTGACTACTTTGGTGATCACAATTACACATTGAACTTCAGTATTCAAATGCATACATTGTTGCTCTATCATTTGCAAAAAGGTTGAACTCTGACTGATTGCATATTCAGAGTGAGCAAATGATTGAACAATCAAATCGACTTATCATTCTTACACATTTAAATATAATCAATCGATTTAATTTCTCACTCAAATGTGTGACCTCCAGCTATTTGCCAACAATTCTATTAGTTTCAAAATAACAATGGAAAAAGACAAAGAAGAACTGAAAGTTGAAGTTCTAAATTTGAGAAAGGACAATTTCGACGTTATTAGGCAAGAACTTTTAAAAGCTGATGGCGGCAGATGTTGGTGGGGAAACGGATGGCTGGAAAATAGAAAGCGTACAGAAATGAGATAACGAGAGTCCAGAGACAGTATATTCTTGTTAGGGTGAAAGGAAAGGCTGGTAGGTATAGAGAGTGCTGAATGACTAAAGAAATTGAGGGTCTAGTTAAGAAAAAGAAGGAAGCATATGTCAGGTACAGGCAGGATAGATCGAGTGAATCCTGAGAGTATAAAGGCAGTAGGAGCATACTAAAGAGAGAAATCAGGAAGGCAAAAAGGCAATATGAGATATCTTTGGCAAATTGAGTTCAGAAGAATACAAAAGGATTTTACAAATACATTGAGGACAAAAGGGTAAATAGGGAGAGAATCGAGCCCCCAAAGATCAGCAAGGTGCGTTTGTGTGGAGCCGCAGTAGATGGGGTAGATACTAAACGAGTATTTTATATCAGTGTTTACTCAGGAGAAGACATGGGAGATGTAGATATACAGAGAAAGAGATGGTAACATCTTGCAAAAATGTCCTTATTAAAGGGGAGGAAGTGTTGATGTCTTGAAATGCATAAAAGTGGATCAATCCCCAGGATCTGATCAATCAAGTTTACCCTACAACTCTGTGCGAAGCTAGGGAAGTAATTGCTAGGCCTCTTACTGAGATACTTGTACCATTGATAGTCACAGGTGAGGCGCTGGAAGACTGGGGGTTGGCGAACGTGGTGTCACTGTTTAAGAAGGGTGGTAAGGACAAGCCAGGGAACTATAGACCATTGAGCCTTACGTCAGTGGAGGGCAAGTTGTTGGAGGGAATCCTGAGGGACAGGTTGTACATTTACTTGGGAAGGCAAGGACTGATTAAGAAGAGTCAACATGGCTTTGTGCGTGGGAAATCATGTCTCACAAACCTGACTGAGTTTTTTTACAGAAGTCAAAAAAAGGATTGATGAGGGCAGAGCAGTGGACGTGATCAATACGGACTTCAGTAAGGCATTCGAGGTTTGCAAGGGTAGATCTATTGGAATACAGGGATTACTAGCCATTTTGATACAGAGCTGACTTTAGGTAGAACGCAGACGGTAGTGGTGCAGCGTTGTTTTTTAGATTGTTGGCATGTGAACAGTGGAGTGTCACAAGGATCGGTGCTGGGTCCGCTACTTTTAGTCATTCATATAAACGATTTGCATGCGAGTATAAATGGTATAGTTAGTAAATTTGCTGATGACACCCAAATTGGAGGTGTAGTGGACAGCAAAGAAGGTTACCTCACATTAAGATAGGATTTTGATCAGATGGGTCAATGGGCTGGGGAGTGATAGATGGAGTTTAATTTAGGTAAATGCGAGATGCTGCATTATGGGAAAGCAAGTCTTAACAGGAGTTCTACTCTTAATGGTGAGGTCCAAGGGAGTGTTGCTGAACAAAGAGAATTTGGAGTGCAGGTTCATTGTTCCTTGAAAGTAGAGTCACAGATAGATAAGACAGTGAAGAAGACATTTGGTATGTTTTTCTTAATTGGTCAGATCATTGAGTACAGTGGTTGGAAGGTCGTATTCCGGCTGTAGAGGAGGTTGGTTAGGCCACTTTTGGAATATTATGTGCAATTCTGGTCTCCATCCTATTGGTAGGATGTTGTGAAACTTGAAACGGTTCTGAAAAGATTTACAAGGATGCTGTAAAGTGGTGGGTTTACTGACCTGAACAATGATCAGGAGTTTGCCATGTTTGTGAATTGGGCTACAATAAGGTATGAGCTACAATTATTCAACTGCACAATAACTGCACCATCTCTGAAAACAATCAAGTTGATTCTACATTGATGGAATTAAGTTATAAACACCAAACAACCTTTTATGATACAAATGTAAAGAATGCACATTTTGTTTTGTATCGAAAAACAACATGTTGTCTGACTACTTTGGTGATCACAATTACACATTGAACTTCAGTATTCAAATGCATACATTGTTGCTCTATCATTTGCAAAAAGGTTGAACTCTGACTGATTGCATATTCAGAGTGAGCAAATGATTGAACAATCAAATCGACTTATCATTCTTACACATTTAAATATAATCAATCGATTTAATTTCTCACTCAAATGTGTGACCTCCAGCTATTTGCCAACAATTCTATTAGTTTCAAAACAACAATGGAAAAAGACAAAGAAGAACTGAAAGTTGAAGTTCTAAATTTGAGAAAGGACAATTTCGACGTTATTAGGCAAGAACTTTTAAAAGCTGATGGCGGCAGATGTTCGTGGGGAAACGGATGGCTGGAAAATAGAAAGCGTACAGAAATGAGACAACGAGAGTCCAGAGACAGTATATTCTTGTTAGGGTGAAAGGAAAGGCTGGTAGGTATAGAGAGTGCTGAATGACTAAAGAAATTGAGGGTCTAGTTAAGAAAAAGAAGGAAGCATATGTCAGGTACAGGCAGGATAGATCATAGAACATAGAACATAGAACATAGAACATAGAACATAGAACTTAGAACATAGAACAATACAGCACAGAACAGGCCTTTCGGCCCACGATGTTGTGCCGAACTTCTATCCTAGATTAAGCACCCATCCATGTACCTATCCAAATGCCGCTTAAAAGTCGCCAATGAATCTGACTCTACCACTCCCACGGGCAGCGCATTCCATGCCCCCAGCACTCTCTGGGTGAAGAACCCACCCCTGACATCTCCCCTATACCTTCCACCCTTCACCTTAAATTTATGTCCCCTTGTAACACTCTGTTGTACCCGGGGAAAAAGTTTCTGACTGTCTACTCTATCTATTCCTCTGATCATCTTATAAACCTCTATCAAGTCACCCCTCATCCTTCGCCGTTCCAACGACAAAAGGCCGAGAACTCTCAACCTACCCTTGTACGACCTACTCTCCATTCCAGGCAACATCCTGGTAAATCTTCTCTGCACCCTCTCCAAAGCTTCCACATCTTTCCTAAAGTGAGGCGACCAGAACTGCACACAGTACTCCAAATGTGGCCTAAACAAAGTCCTGTACAGCTGCAACATCACCTCACGACTCTTGAATTCAATCCCTCTGCTAATGAACGATAATACTCCATAGGCCTTCTTACAAACTCTATCCACCTGAGTGGCAACCTTCAAAGATCTATGTACATAGACCCCAAGATCCCTCTGTTCCTCCACCTGACCAAGAACCCTACCATTAACCCTGTATTCCGCATTCTTATTTGTTCTTCCAAAATGGACAACTTCACACTTGGCAGGGTTGAACTCCATCTGCCACTCCTCAGCCCAGATCGAGTGAATCCTTAGAGTATAAAGGCAGTAGGAGCATACTAAAGAGGGAAATCAGGAAGGCAAAAAGGCAATATGAGATATCTTTGGCAAATTGAGTTCAGAAGAATACAAAAGGATTTTACAAATACATTGAGGACAAAAGGGAAAATAGGGAGAGAATCGAGCCCCCAAAGATCAGCAAGGTGCGTTTGTGTGGAGCCGCAGTAGATGGGGTAGATACTAAACGAGTATTTTATATCAGTGTTTACTCAGGAGAAGACATGGGAGATGTAGATATACAGAGAAAGAGATGGTAACATCTTTAAAAAATGTCCTTATTAAAGGGGAGGAAGTGTTGATGTCTTGAAATGCATAAAAGTGGATCAATCCCCAGGATCTGATCAATCAAGTTTACCCTACAACTCTGTGCGAAGCTAGGGAAGTAATTGCTAGGCCTCTTACTGAGATACTTGTACCATTGATAGTCACAGGTGAGGCGCTGGAAGACTGGGGGTTGGCGAACGTGGTGTCACTGTTGAAGAAGGGTGGTAAGGACAAGCCAGGGAACTATAGACCATTGAGCCTGACGTCAGTGGAGGGCAAGTTGTTGGAGGGAATCCTGAGGGACAGGTTGTACATTTACTTGGGAAGGCAAGGACTGATTAAGAAGAGTCAACATGGCTTTGTGCGTGGGAAATCATGTCTCACAAACCTGACTGAGTTTTTTTACAGAAGTCAAAAAAAGGATTGATGAGGGCAGAGCAGTGGACGTGATCAATACGGACTTCAGTAAGGCATTCGAGGTTTGCAAGGGTAGATCTATTGGAATACAGGGATTACTAGCCATTTTGATACAGAGCTGACTTTAGGTAGAACGCAGACGGTAGTGGTGCAGCGTTGTTTTTTAGATTGTTGGCATGTGAACAGTGGAGTGTCACAAGGATCGGTGCTGGGTCCGCTACTTTTAGTCATTCATATAAACGATTTGCATGCGAGTATAAATGGTATCGTTAGTAAATTTGCTGATGACACCCAAATTGGAGGTGTAGTGGACAGCAAAGAAGGTTACCTCACATTAAGATGGGATTTTGATCAGATGGGTCAATGGGCTGGGGAGTGATAGATGGAGTTTAATTTAGGTAAATGCGAGATGCTGCATTATGGGAAAGCAAGTCTTAACAGGAGTTCTACTCTTAATGGTGAGGTCCAAGGGAGTGTTGCTGAACAAAGAGAATTTGGAGTGCAGGTTCATTGTTCCTTGAAAGTAGAGTCACAGATAGATAAGACAGTGAAGAAGACATTTGGTATGTTTTTCTTAATTGGTCAGATCATTGAGTACAGTGGTTGGAAGGTCGTATTCCGGCTGTAGAGGAGGTTGGTTAGGCCACTTTTGGAATATTATGTGCAATTCTGGTCTCCATCCTATTGGTAGGATGTTGTGAAACTTGAAACGGTTCTGAAAAGATTTACAAGGATGCTGTAAAGTGGTGGGTTTACTGACCTGAACAATGATCAGGAGTTTGCCATGTTTGTGAATTGGGCTACAATAAGGTATGAGCTACAATTATTCAACTGCACAATAACTGCACCATCTCTGAAAACAATCAAGTTGATTCTACATTGATGGAATTAAGTTATAAACACCAAACAACCTTTTATGATACAAATGTAAAGAATGCACATTTTGTTTTGTATCGAAAAACAACATGTTGTCTGACTACTTTGGTGATCACAATTACACATTGAACTTCAGTATTCAAATGCATACATTGTTGCTCTATCATTTGCAAAAAGGTTGAACTCTGACTGATTGCATATTCAGAGTGAGCAAATGATTGAACAATCAAATCGACTTATCATTCTTACACATTTAAATATAATCAATCGATTTAATTTCTCACTCAAATGTGTGACCTCCAGCTATTTGCCAACAATTCTATTAGTTTCAAAATAACAATGGAAAAAGACAAAGAAGAACTGAAAGTTGAAGTTCTAAATTTGAGAAAGGACAATTTCGACGTTATTAGGCAAGAACTTTTAAAAGCTGATGGCGGCAGATGTTCGTGGGGAAACGGATGGCTGGAAAATAGAAAGCGTACAGAAATGAGACAACGAGAGTCCAGAGACAGTATATTCTTGTTAGGGTGAAAGGAAAGGCTGGTAGGTATAGAGAGTGCTGAATGACTAAAGAAATTGAGGGTCTAGTTAAGAAAAAGAAGGAAGCATATGTCAGGTACAGGCAGGATAGATCGAGTGAATCCTTAGAGTATAAAGGCAGTAGGAGCATACTAAAGAGGGAAATCAGGAAGGCAAAAAGGCAATATGAGATATCTTTGGCAAATTGAGTTCAGAAGAATACAAAAGGATTTTACAAATACATTGAGGACAAAAGGGTAAATAGGGAGAGAATCGAGCCCCCAAAGATCAGCAAGGTGCGTTTGTGTGGAGCCGCAGTAGATGGGGTAGATACTAAACGAGTATTTTATATCAGTGTTTACTCAGGAGAAGACATGGGAGATGTAGATATACAGAGAAAGAGATGGTAACATCTTGCAAAAATGTCCTTATTAAAGGGGAGGAAGTGTTGATGTCTTGAAATGCATAAAAGTGGATCAATCCCCAGGATCTGATCAATCAAGTTTACCCTACAACTCTGTGCGAAGCTAGGGAAGTAATTGCTAGGCCTCTTACTGAGATACTTGTACCATTGATAGTCACAGGTGAGGCGCTGGAAGACTGGGGGTTGGCGAACGTGGTGTCACTGTTTAAGAAGGGTGGTAAGGACAAGCCAGGGAACTATAGACCATTGAGCCTTACGTCAGTGGAGGGCAAGTTGTTGGAGGGAATCCTGAGGGACAGGTTGTACATTTACTTGGGAAGGCAAGGACTGATTAAGAAGAGTCAACATGGCTTTGTGCGTGGGAAATCATGTCTCACAAACCTGACTGAGTTTTTTTACAGAAGTCAAAAAAAGGATTGATGAGGGCAGAGCAGTGGACGTGATCAATACGGACTTCAGTAAGGCATTCGAGGTTTGCAAGGGTAGATCTATTGGAATACAGGGATTACTAGCCATTTTGATACAGAGCTGACTTTAGGTAGAACGCAGACGGTAGTGGTGCAGCGTTGTTTTTTAGATTGTTGGCATGTGAACAGTGGAGTGTCACAAGGATCGGTGCTGGGTCCGCTACTTTTAGTCATTCATATAAACGATTTGCATGCGAGTATAAATGGTATAGTTAGTAAATTTGCTGATGACACCCAAATTGGAGGTGTAGTGGACAGCAAAGAAGGTTACCTCACATTAAGATGGGATTTTGATCAGATGGGTCAATGGGCTGGGGAGTGATAGATGGAGTTTAATTTAGGTAAATGCGAGATGCTGCATTATGGGAAAGCAAGTCTTAACAGGAGTTCTACTCTTAATGGTGAGGTCCAAGGGAGTGTTGCTGAACAAAGAGAATTTGGAGTGCAGGTTCATTGTTCCTTGAAAGTAGAGTCACAGATAGATAAGACAGTGAAGAAGACATTTGGTATGTTTTTCTTAATTGGTCAGATCATTGAGTACAGTGGTTGGAAGGTCGTATTCCGGCTGTAGAGGAGGTTGGTTAGGCCACTTTTGGAATATTATGTGCAATTCTGGTCTCCATCCTATTGGTAGGATGTTGTGAAACTTGAAACGGTTCTGAAAAGATTTACAAGGATGCTGTAAAGTGGTGGGTTTACTGACCTGAACAATGATCAGGAGTTTGCCATGTTTGTGAATTGGGCTACAATAAGGTATGAGCTACAATTATTCAACTGCACAATAACTGCACCATCTCTGAAAACAATCAAGTTGATTCTACATTGATGGAATTAAGTTATAAACACCAAACAACCTTTTATGATACAAATGTAAAGAATGCACATTTTGTTTTGTATCGAAAAACAACATGTTGTCTGACTACTTTGGTGATCACAATTACACATTGAACTTCAGTATTCAAATGCATACATTGTTGCTCTATCATTTGCAAAAAGGTTGAACTCTGACTGATTGCATATTCAGAGTGAGCAAATGATTGAACAATCAAATCGACTTATCATTCTTACACATTTAAATATAATCAATCGATTTAATTTCTCACTCAAATGTGTGACCTCCAGCTATTTGCCAACAATTCTATTAGTTTCAAAATAACAATGGAAAAAGACAAAGAAGAACTGAAAGTTGAAGTTCTAAATTTGAGAAAGGACAATTTCGACGTTATTAGGCAAGAACTTTTAAAAGCTGATGGCGGCAGATGTTCGTGGGGAAACGGATGGCTGGAAAATAGAAAGCGTACAGAAATGAGACAACGAGAGTCCAGAGACAGTATATTCTTGTTAGGGTGAAAGGAAAGGCTGGTAGGTATAGAGAGTGCTGAATGACTAAAGAAATTGAGGGTCTAGTTAAGAAAAAGAAGGAAGCATATGTCAGGTACAGGCAGGATAGATCGAGTGAATCCTTAGAGTATAAAGGCAGTAGGAGCATACTAAAGAGGGAAATCAGGAAGGCAAAAAGGCAATATGAGATATCTTTGGCAAATTGAGTTCAGAAGAATACAAAAGGATTTTACAAATACATTGAGGACAAAAGGGTAAATAGGGAGAGAATCGAGCCCCCAAAGATCAGCAAGGTGCGTTTGTGTGGAGCCGCAGTAGATGGGGTAGATACTAAACGAGTATTTTATATCAGTGTTTACTCAGGAGAAGACATGGGAGATGTAGATATACAGAGAAAGAGATGGTAACATCTTGCAAAAATGTCCTTATTAAAGGGGAGGAAGTGTTGATGTCTTGAAATGCATAAAAGTGGATCAATCCCCAGGATCTGATCAATCAAGTTTACCCTACAACTCTGTGCGAAGCTAGGGAAGTAATTGCTAGGCCTCTTACTGAGATACTTGTACCATTGATAGTCACAGGTGAGGCGCTGGAAGACTGGGGGTTGGCGAACGTGGTGTCACTGTTTAAGAAGGGTGGTAAGGACAAGCCAGGGAACTATAGACCATTGAGCCTGACGTCAGTGGAGGGCAAGTTGTTGGAGGGAATCCTGAGGGACAGGTTGTACATTTACTTGGGAAGGCAAGGACTGATTAATAAGAGTCAACATGGCTTTGTGCGTGGGAAATCATGTCTCACAAACCTGACTGAGTTTTTTTACAGAAGTCAAAAAAAGGATTGATGAGGGCAGAGCAGTGGACGTGATCAATACGGACTTCAGTAAGGCATTCGAGGTTTGCAAGGGTAGATCTATTGGAATACAGGGATTACTAGCCATTTTGATACAGAGCTGACTTTAGGTAGAACGCAGACGGTAGTGGTGCAGCGTTGTTTTTTAGATTGTTGGCATGTGAACAGTGGAGTGTCACAAGGATCGGTGCTGGGTCCGCTACTTTTAGTCATTCATATAAACGATTTGCATGCGAGTATAAATGGTATAGTTAGTAAATTTGCTGATGACACCCAAATTGGAGGTGTAGTGGACAGCAAAGAAGGTTACCTCACATTAAGATGGGATTTTGATCAGATGGGTCAATGGGCTGGGGAGTGATAGATGGAGTTTAATTTAGGTAAATGCGAGATGCTGCATTATGGGAAAGCAAGTCTTAACAGGAGTTCTACTCTTAATGGTGAGGTCCAAGGGAGTGTTGCTGAACAAAGAGAATTTGGAGTGCAGGTTCATTGTTCCTTGAAAGTAGAGTCACAGATAGATAAGACAGTGAAGAAGACATTTGGTATGTTTTTCTTAATTGGTCAGATCATTGAGTACAGTGGTTGGAAGGTCGTATTCCGGCTGTAGAGGAGGTTGGTTAGGCCACTTTTGGAATATTATGTGCAATTCTGGTCTCCATCCTATTGGTAGGATGTTGTGAAACTTGAAACGGTTCTGAAAAGATTTACAAGGATGCTGTAAAGTGGTGGGTTTACTGACCTGAACAATGATCAGGAGTTTGCCATGTTTGTGAATTGGGCTACAATAAGGTATGAGCTACAATTATTCAACTGCACAATAACTGCACCATCTCTGAAAACAATCATGTTGATTCTACATTGATGGAATTAAGTTATAAACACCAAACAACCTTTTATGATACAAATGTAAAGAATGCACATTTTGTTTTGTATCGAAAAACAACATGTTGTCTGACTACTTTGGTGATCACAATTACACATTGAACTTCAGTATTCAAATGCATACATTGTTGCTCTATCATTTGCAAAAAGGTTGAACTCTGACTGATTGCATATTCAGAGTGAGCAAATGATTGAACAATCAAATCGACTTATCATTCTTACACATTTAAATATAATCAATCGATTTAATTTCTCACTCAAATGTGTGACCTCCAGCTATTTGCCAACAATTCTATTAGTTTCAAAATAACAATGGAAAAAGACAAAGAAGAACTGAAAGTTGAAGTTCTAAATTTGAGAAAGGACAATTTCGACGTTATTAGGCAAGAACTTTTAAAAGCTGATGGCGGCAGATGTTCGTGGGGAAACGGATGGCTGGAAAATAGAAAGCGTACAGAAATGAGACAACGAGAGTCCAGAGACAGTATATTCTTGTTAGGGTGAAAGGAAAGGCTGGTAGGTATAGAGAGTGCTGAATGACTAAAGAAATTGAGGGTCTAGTTAAGAAAAAGAAGGAAGCATATGTCAGGTACAGGCAGGATAGATCGAGTGAATCCTTAGAGTATAAAGGCAGTAGGAGCATACTAAAGAGGGAAATCAGGAAGGCAAAAAGGCAATATGAGATATCTTTGGCAAATTGAGTTCAGAAGAATACAAAAGGATTTTACAAATACATTGAGGACAAAAGGGTAAATAGGGAGAGAATCGAGCCCCCAAAGATCAGCAAGGTGCGTTTGTGTGGAGCCGCAGTAGATGGGGTAGATACTAAACGAGTATTTTATATCAGTGTTTACTCAGGAGAAGACATGGGAGATGTAGATATACAGAGAAAGAGATGGTAACATCTTGCAAAAATGTCCTTATTAAAGGGGAGGAAGTGTTGATGTCTTGAAATGCATAAAAGTGGATCAATCCCCAGGATCTGATCAATCAAGTTTACCCTACAACTCTGTGCGAAGCTAGGGAAGTAATTGCTAGGCCTCTTACTGAGATACTTGTACCATTGATAGTCACAGGTGAGGCGCTGGAAGACTGGGGGTTGGCGAACGTGGTGTCACTGTTTAAGAAGGGTGGTAAGGACAAGCCAGGGAACTATAGACCATTGAGCCTGACGTCAGTGGAGGGCAAGTTGTTGGAGGGAATCCTGAGGGACAGGTTGTACATTTACTTGGGAAGGCAAGGACTGATTAAGAAGAGTCAACATGGCTTTGTGCGTGGGAAATCATGTCTCACAAACCTGACTGAGTTTTTTTACAGAAGTCAAAAAAAGGATTGATGAGGGCAGAGCAGTGGACGTGATCAATACGGACTTCAGTAAGGCATTCGAGGTTTGCAAGGGTAGATCTATTGGAATACAGGGATTACTAGCCATTTTGATACAGAGCTGACTTTAGGTAGAACGCAGACGGTAGTGGTGCAGCGTTGTTTTTTAGATTGTTGGCATGTGAACAGTGGAGTGTCACAAGGATCGGTGCTGGGTCCGCTACTTTTAGTCATTCATATAAACGATTTGCATGCGAGTATTAAATGGTATAGTTAGTAAATTTGCTGATGACACCCAAATTGGAGGTGTAGTGGACAGCAAAGAAGGTTACCTCACATTAAGATGGGATTTTGATCAGATGGGTCAATGGGCTGGGGAGTGATAGATGGAGTTTAATTTAGGTAAATGCGAGATGCTGCATTATGGGAAAGCAAGTCTTAACAGGAGTTCTACTCTTAATGGTGAGGTCCAAGGGAGTGTTGCTGAACAAAGAGAATTTGGAGTGCAGGTTCATTGTTCCTTGAAAGTAGAGTCACAGATAGATAAGACAGTGAAGAAGACATTTGGTATGTTTTTCTTAATTGGTCAGATCATTGAGTACAGTGGTTGGAAGGTCGTATTCCGGCTGTAGAGGAGGTTGGTTAGGCCACTTTTGGAATATTATGTGCAATTCTGGTCTCCATCCTATTGGTAGGATGTTGTGAAACTTGAAACGGTTCTGAAAAGATTTACAAGGATGCTGTAAAGTGGTGGGTTTACTGACCTGAACAATGATCAGGAGTTTGCCATGTTTGTGAATTGGGCTACAATAAGGTATGAGCTACAATTATTCAACTGCACAATAACTGCACCATCTCTGAAAACAATCAAGTTGATTCTACATTGATGGAATTAAGTTATAAACACCAAACAACCTTTTATGATACAAATGTAAAGAATGCACATTTTGTTTTGTATCGAAAAACAACATGTTGTCTGACTACTTTGGTGATCACAATTACACATTGAACTTCAGTATTCAAATGCATACATTGTTGCTCTATCATTTGCAAAAAGGTTGAACTCTGACTGATTGCATATTCAGAGTGAGCAAATGATTGAACAATCAAATCGACTTATCAGTCTTACACATTTAAATATAATCAATCGATTTAATTTCTCACTCAAATGTGTGACCTCCAGCTATTTGCCAACAATTCTATTAGTTTCAAAATAACAATGGAAAAAGACAAAGAAGAACTGAAAGTTGAAGTTCTAAATTTGAGAAGGGACAATTTCGACGTTATTAGGCAAGAACTTTTAAAAGCTGATGGCGGCAGATGTTCGTGGGGAAACGGATGGCTGGAAAATAGAAAGCGTACAGAAATGAGATAACGAGAGTCCAGAGACAGTATATTCTTGTTAGGGTGAAAGGAAAGGCTGGTAGGTATAGAGAGTGCTGAATGACTAAAGAAATTGAGAGTCTAGTTAAGAAAAAGAAGGAAGCATATGTCAGGTACAGGCAGGATAGATCGAGTGAATCCTTAGAGTATAAAGGCAGTAGGAGCATACTAAAGAGGGAAATCAGGAAGGCAAAAAGGCAATATGAGATATCTTTGGCAAATTGAGTTCAGAAGAATACAAAAGGATTTTACAAATACATTGAGGACAAAAGGGTAAATAGGGAGAGAATCGAGCCCCCAAAGATCAGCAAGGTGCGTTTGTGTGGAGCCGCAGTAGATGGGGTAGATACTAAACGAGTATTTTATATCAGTGTTTACTCAGGAGAAGACATGGGAGATGTAGATATACAGAGAAAGAGATGGTAACATCTTGCAAAAATGTCCTTATTAAAGGGGAGGAAGTGTTGATGTCTTGAAATGCATAAAAGTGGATCAATCCCCAGGATCTGATCAATCAAGTTTACCCTACAACTCTGTGCGAAGCTAGGGAAGTAATTGCTAGGCCTTTTACTGAGATACTTGTACCATTGATAGTCACAGGTGAGGCGCTGGAAGACTGGGGGTTGGCGAACGTGGTGTCACTGTTTAAGAAGGGTGGTAAGGACAAGCCAGGGAACTATAGACCATTGAGCCTGACGTCAGTGGAGGGCAAGTTGTTGGAGGGAATCCTGAGGGACAGGTTGTACATTTACTTGGGAAGGCAAGGACTGATTAAGAAGAGTCAACATGGCTTTGTGCGTGGGAAATCATGTCTCACAAACCTGACTGAGTTTTTTTACAGAAGTCAAAAAAAGGATTGATGAGGGCAGAGCAGTGGACGTGATCAATACGGACTTCAGTAAGGCATTCGAGGTTTGCAAGGGTAGATCTATTGGAATACAGGGATTACTAGCCATTTTGATACAGAGCTGACTTTAGGTAGAACGCAGACGGTAGTGGTGCAGCGTTGTTTTTTAGATTGTTGGCATGTGAACAGTGGAGTGTCACAAGGATCGGTGCTGGGTCCGCTACTTTTAGTCATTCATATAAACGATTTGCATGCGAGTATAAATGGTATAGTTAGTAAATTTGCTGATGACACCCAAATTGGAGGTGTAGTGGACAGCAAAGAAGGTTACCTCACATTAAGATGGGATTTTGATCAGATGGGTCAATGGGCTGGGGAGTGATAGATGGAGTTTAATTTAGGTAAATGCGAGATGCTGCATTATGGGAAAGCAAGTCTTAACAGGAGTTCTACTCTTAATGGTGAGGTCCAAGGGAGTGTTGCTGAACAAAGAGAATTTGGAGTGCAGGTTCATTGTTCCTTGAAAGTAGAGTCACAGATAGATAAGACAGTGAAGAAGACATTTGGTATGTTTTTCTTAATTGGTCAGATCATTGAGTACAGTGGTTGGAAGGTCGTATTCCGGCTGTAGAGGAGGTTGGTTAGGCCACTTTTGGAATATTATGTGCAATTCTGGTCTCCATCCTATTGGTAGGATGTTGTGAAACTTGAAACGGTTCTGAAAAGATTTACAAGGATGCTGTAAAGTGGTGGGTTTACTGACCTGAACAATGATCAGGAGTTTGCCATGTTTGTGAATTGGGCTACAATAAGGTATGAGCTACAATTATTCAACTGCACAATAACTGCACCATCTCTGAAAACAATCAAGTTGATTCTACATTGATGGAATTAAGTTATAAACACCAAACAACCTTTTATGATACAAATGTAAAGAATGCACATTTTGTTTTGTATCGAAAAACAACATGTTGTCTGACTACTTTGGTGATCACAATTACACATTGAACTTCAGTATTCAAATGCATACATTGTTGCTCTATCATTTGCAAAAAGGTTGAACTCTGACTGATTGCATATTCAGAGTGAGCAAATGATTGAACAATCAAATCGACTTATCATTCTTACACATTTAAATATAATCAATCGATTTAATTTCTCACTCAAATGTGTGACCTCCAGCTATTTGCCAACAATTCTATTAGTTTCAAAATAACAATGGAAAAAGACAAAGAAGAACTGAAAGTTGAAGTTCTAAATTTGAGAAAGGACAATTTCGACGTTATTAGGCAAGAACTTTTAAAAGCTGATGGCGGCAGATGTTCGTGGGGAAACGGATGGCTGGAAAATAGAAAGCGTACAGAAATGAGACAACGAGAGTCCAGAGACAGTATATTCTTGTTAGGGTGAAAGGAAAGGCTGGTAGGTATAGAGAGTGCTGAATGACTAAAGAAATTGAGGGTCTAGTTAAGAAAAAGAAGGAAGCATATGTCAGTTACAGGCAGGATAGTTCGAGTGAATCCTTAGAGTATAAAGGCAGTAGGAGCATACTAAAGAGGGAAATCAGGAAGGCAAAAAGGCAATATGAGATATCTTTGGCAAATTGAGTTCAGAAGAATACAAAAGGATTTTACAAATACATTGAGGACAAAAGGGTAAATAGGGAGAGAATCGAGCCCCCAAAGATCAGCAAGGTGCGTTTGTGTGGAGCCGCAGTAGATGGGGTAGATACTAAACGAGTATTTTATATCAGTGTTTACTCAGGAGAAGACATGGGAGATGTAGATATACAGAGAAAGAGATGGTAACATCTTGCAAAAATGTCCTTATTAAAGGGGAGGAAGTGTTGATGTCTTGAAATGCATAAAAGTGGATCAATCCCCAGGATCTGATCAATCAAGTTTACCCTACAACTCTGTGCGAAGCTAGGGAAGTAATTGCTAGGCCTCTTACTGAGATACTTGTACCATTGATAGTCACAGGTGAGGCGCTGGAAGACTGGGGGTTGGCGAACGTGGTGTCACTGTTTAAGAAGGGTGGTAAGGACAAGCCAGGGAACTATAGACCATTGAGCCTGACGTCAGTGGAGGGCAAGTTGTTGGAGGGAATCCTGAGGGACAGGTTGTACATTTACTTGGGAAGGCAAGGACTGATTAAGAAGAGTCAACATGGCTTTGTGCGTGGGAAATCATGTCTCACAAACCTGACTGAGTTTTTTTACAGAAGTCAAAAAAAGGATTGATGAGGGCAGAGCAGTGGACGTGATCAATACGGACTTCAGTAAGGCATTCGAGGTTTGCAAGGGTAGATCTATTGGAATACAGGGATTACTAGCCATTTTGATACAGAGCTGACTTTAGGTAGAACGCAGACGGTAGTGGTGCAGCGTTGTTTTTTAGATTGTTGGCATGTGAACAGTGGAGTGTCACAAGGATCGGTGCTGGGTCCGCTACTTTTAGTCATTCATATAAACGATTTGCATGCGAGTATAAATGGTATAGTTAGTAAATTTGCTGATGACACCCAAATTGGAGGTGTAGTGGACAGCAAAGAAGGTTACCTCACATTAAGATGGGATTTTGATCAGATGGGTCAATGGGCTGGGGAGTGATAGATGGAGTTTAATTTAGGTAAATGCGAGATGCTGCATTATGGGAAAGCAAGTCTTAACAGGAGTTCTACTCTTAATGGTGAGGTCCAAGGGAGTGTTGCTGAACAAAGAGAATTTGGAGTGCAGGTTCATTGTTCCTTGAAAGTAGAGTCACAGATAGATAAGACAGTGAAGAAGACATTTGGTATGTTTTTCTTAATTGGTCAGATCATTGAGTACAGTGGTTGGAAGGTCGTATTCCGGCTGTAGAGGAGGTTGGTTAGGCCACTTTTGGAATATTATGTGCAATTCTGGTCTCCATCCTATTGGTAGGATGTTGTGAAACTTGAAACGGTTCTGAAAAGATTTACAAGGATGCTGTAAAGTGGTGGGTTTACTGACCTGAACAATGATCAGGAGTTTGCCATGTTTGTGAATTGGGCTACAATAAGGTATGAGCTACAATTATTCAACTGCACAATAACTGCACCATCTCTGAAAACAATCAAGTTGATTCTACATTGATGGAATTAAGTTATAAACACCAAACAACCTTTTATGATACAAATGTAAAGAATGCACATTTTGTTTTGTATCGAAAAACAACATGTTGTCTGACTACTTTGGTGATCACAATTACACATTGAACTTCAGTATTCAAATGCATACATTGTTGCTCTATCATTTGCAAAAAGGTTGAACTCTGACTGATTGCATATTCAGAGTGAGCAAATGATTGAACAATCAAATCGACTTATCATTCTTACACATTTAAATATAATCAATCGATTTAATTTCTCACTCAAATGTGTGACCTCCAGCTATTTGCCAACAATTCTATTAGTTTCAAAATAACAATGGAAAAAGACAAAGAAGAACTGAAAGTTGAAGTTCTAAATTTGAGAAAGGACAATTTCGACGTTATTAGGCAAGAACTTTTAAAAGCTGATGGCGGCAGATGTTCGTGGGGAAACGGATGGCTGGAAAATAGAAAGCGTACAGAAATGAGATAACGAGAGTCCAGAGACAGTATATTCTTGTTAGGGTGAAAGGAAAGGCTGGTAGGTATAGAGAGTGCTGAATGACTAAAGAAATTGAGGGTCTAGTTAAGAAAAAGAAGGAAGCATATGTCAGGTACAGGCAGGATAGATCGAGTGAATCCTTAGAGTATAAAGGCAGTAGGAGCATACTAAAGAGGGAAATCAGGAAGGCAAAAAGGCAATATGAGATATCTTTGGCAAATTGAGTTCAGAAGAATACAAAAGGATTTTACAAATACATTGAGGACAAAAGGGTAAATAGGGAGAGAATCGAGCCCCCAAAGATCAGCAAGGTGCGTTTGTGTGGAGCCGCAGTAGATGGGGTAGATACTAAACGAGTATTTTATATCAGTGTTTACTCAGGAGAAGACATGGGAGATGTAGATATACAGAGAAAGAGATGGTAACATCTTGCAAAAATGTCCTTATTAAAGGGGAGGAAGTGTTGATGTCTTGAAATGCATAAAAGTGGATCAATCCCCAGGATCTGATCAATCAAGTTTACCCTACAACTCTGTGCGAAGCTAGGGAAGTAATTGCTAGGCCTCTTACTGAGATACTTGTACCATTGATAGTCACAGGTGAGGCGCTGGAAGACTGGGGGTTGGCGAACGTGGTGTCACTGTTTAAGAAGGGTGGTAAGGACAAGCCAGGGAACTATAGACCATTGAGCCTGACGTCAGTGGAGGGCAAGTTGTTGGAGGGAATCCTGAGGGACAGGTTGTACATTTACTTGGGAAGGCAAGGACTGATTAAGAAGAGTCAACATGGCTTTGTGCGTGGGAAATCATGTCTCACAAACCTGACTGAGTTTTTTTACAGAAGTCAAAAAAAGGATTGATGAGGGCAGAGCAGTGGACGTGATCAATACGGACTTCAGTAAGGCATTCGAGGTTTGCAAGGGTAGATCTATTGGAATACAGGGATTACTAGCCATTTTGATACAGAGCTGACTTTAGGTAGAACGCAGACGGTAGTGGTGCAGCGTTGTTTTTTAGATTGTTGGCATGTGAACAGTGGAGTGTCACAAGGATCGGTGCTGGGTCCGCTACTTTTAGTCATTCATATAAACGATTTGCATGCGAGTATAAATGGTATAGTTAGTAAATTTGCTGATGACACCCAAATTGGAGGTGTAGTGGACAGCAAAGAAGGTTACCTCACATTAAGATGGGATTTTGATCAGATGGGTCAATGGGCTGGGGAGTGATAGATGGAGTTTAATTTAGGTAAATGCGAGATGCTGCATTATGGGAAAGCAAGTCTTAACAGGAGTTCTACTCTTAATGGTGAGGTCCAAGGGAGTGTTGCTGAACAAAGAGAATTTGGAGTGCAGGTTCATTGTTCCTTGAAAGTAGAGTCACAGATAGATAAGACAGTGAAGAAGACATTTGGTATGTTTTTCTTAATTGGTCAGATCATTGAGTACAGTGGTTGGAAGGTCGTATTCCGGCTGTAGAGGAGGTTGGTTAGGCCACTTTTGGAATATTATGTGCAATTCTGGTCTCCATCCTATTGGTAGGATGTTGTGAAACTTGAAACGGTTCTGAAAAGATTTACAAGGATGCAGCCCACGTTGGAGGGTTTGAGCTCTAGTTGGAGGTTGAATAGGCTGGGGCTGTTTTCCCTGGAACGTTGGAGGCTGAGGGGTGACCTTATAGACGTCTATAAAACCATGAGTGTTTGAAGGGGGAAATAGGCAAGCTATTTTCCCTGGTGTGGGGGAGTCCAGAACTAGAGGCCATAGGTTTAGATTGGGATGGAAAAATGTAAAAGTGATGTAAGGCGCAACATTTTCACACACAGGGTGGTACGTGTATGGAATGAACTGCCAGAGGAAGTGATGAAGGCTGGTATAATTGCAACATTGAGATGGCGTCTGGATGGGTATATGCATTGAAAGTGTTTTGAGGGATATGGGCTGAGTGCTGGCAGGTGGGACTAGATTAGGTTGGGATATATGGTCAGCATGGACGAGTTGGACAGAAGGGTCTGTTTCCATGCTGTACATCTGTATGACTCTGTGTCTGAAATTTAGCAATGACAATAATTTGACATGCACTGCCAAATAAACAAATACAATTTATATTATTAAATTGTAGCATACAGTAAGTTGAAAAATTGTTATATTTAGAATGAATGATAAAGATCAAAGAGCATTCCAAAACAGGAACAGACCCTTCGGCCCTCAAAGCCTGCGATGATCCAGATCCCCTATTTTCTAAACCTGCCACCTATTTTCTAAGGGCTTGTATCCCTCTGCTCCCCGCCCATTCATGTATCTGGCAGATACATCGAAGATGACATTATCGTTCCTGCCCCTACCACCTCCGAGCTTCCCACATATATCAGGCCCTAAATCTTTCCCTCTCACTAGGGGTCATGAGTTCACAATTTGTGGTAAAGCTTCTTGGTATCTACTCTGTCTATCTCTCTCTTGATTTTGTAGACTTCAATCGGGTCCCCCCTCAACCTTTGTCCTTATAATTAAAATAATCCTAATCTACTCAATCTCTTTCCATAACCAGCACCCTCCATCCCAGGCAACACCCTGATGAACCTACTCTGCACTCTATTCAATCATCCACATCCTATTGGTAATGAAGTGACCAGAACTATATGCAGTATTCCAAATGTGGCCAAACCAAAGTCCTAAGCAACCGTAGGATGACCTGCCAGCGCTTGTACTCAACAACTGATCCAATCAAGGAAAGCATGCCAAATGCCTTATTGACCACTTTACTGACCTGCATTGCCAGATTCAGGAAACAATGAATAGAACACCCAGATCACTGTGTACGTCAGTTTTCCCCAGGACTTTTCCAGAAATGCACAGTTCGCTCTAGAATTGGATCCTCCAAAATGCATCACCTCGCATTTGCACAGATTGAACTCCATCTGCCATATCTGTGCCCAATTTCTCCAATCTATCGATATTCTGCTGCATTCTCTGGCAGTCCTCTTCATTATCTGCTACTCCAACAATCTTGGTATCATCTGCAAACTGGGAGAAAGTGAGGACTGCAGATGCTGGGGATCAGACCTTAAATCTGTGTTGCTGGAAAAGCGCAGCAGGTCAGGCAGCATCAAAGGAGCAGGAGAATCGACGCTTATGCCCTTTGAGAAATCCCCTTCTATTACTACTCTCTGTCTCATGTTCCCGAGCCAGTTCTCTTTCCATCTAGATAGAACACCCTGAGGCCCATGCGACTTCACCTATTCCATCAGCTTACTATGGGGAATCAAATAAAACACCTTACTCAAGTCCCTCAGTAGCTTCTCCAGCAGCTTCCCTACCACTGATGTTAGGCTCGCCGGTCGATAATTATCTGGATTATCCCCACTACCCTTTTTAAACAAGGGGGTGTCATTAGCAATTCTCCAGTCCTCCAGGACCTCACCAATGTTCAAGGATCCTGCAAAGATATAAGTTAAAGTCCCACTTATTTCTTCTCTCAATTCCCTTCGTAACGTGGTAGATCCCATCCAGATTTGGGGGCTTGTCTACATTAATACCTCTTTGAATATCCAAAACCTTCTCCCTCTTTATGTCGACTTGACCCAGAATACTCAAAGATCTATCCCTAACCTCAACATCCGTCATGTCCCACTCCTTTGTGAATACAGATGCAAAGTACACGTTAAGAATCTCACCCATTTTCTCTGACACAACGCAAAACTTTCTTCCTTTGTCCTTGTGTTGGCCAAACATTTCTCTCGTTACCCTTTTGCTTCTTATATATGAAAACAAAGGCTTTGGGATTTTCCTCAACCCTGTTTGCTAAAAATATCTCATGACGACTTTTAGCTCTGTTAATTCCTCAATATTTACTGTGAAATGTGGTTAGTGTAAATAAAATAAACATTTGTTTGTGCAAGTGGGAACTCAGACCTTTTCAAAGTGTTTTGTGTCAAAACATGTTTGAAATCCGTCTCAGTGCATATAAAAAGCAAGAGAAGAAACTTCTTGGGAAGGGTAATTTTCAGCCTCTCTGCCACAAAGTATTTCTGAGGTTGAAAAGAGTGAGGGTTTGAAACAAGGGCATAACAGTAACTATGGGTGGTTTGAACATGCAAATTGACTCAATTAATCAACTTGACAGTAATCGCCTCGAATAAAGATTCATAGAGTGTATGAGAGATTATTACTGAGAGCAGGATGTCATGAAACCAACCAGAGAATGGGCTAATTTAGATTTGATATTATGTAACAAGGAAGGATTGGTGGATGAGCTTTGTCTTGGAAAGAGGAACCACAACTTGCTGGAGTTTCACATTCAGATTGAAAGAGTGAAGACTGAGTCATACATGAGAGTTTTAGTGTTAGGCAATGATAATTATACTAGGCTAAGGAAGGATTTGGCCTGGGTGGACTGGGGGAGAAAAGAACAGTCAAAGGCAGGACAGATGAAGAAATTTGGCAAATAACTAGGGAGATACTAAAGACCAAAGAGGAATTGCATAATGGGGAAAAATCATCCATATCTTGATAAGGAAGTCAAAGTTAACATGAAGGAAAATCACAGGACATGTCATACTGCGCATGTTAGTCACACTGTGGAGGACTGGGCAAATTAGTGGCCTTGTGGTGTTATCACTGAATTCGTATGTGATAAACCCAGATAATGTTCGAGTGACCTGGCTTCAAATGCTGCCACGGCAAGTCACGGATCTTGACTTCAAATCTGGAATTAAGAGACTGATGGTGGTTATGAATCGATTATCAAGAAAAACTCACCTGGTTCACTGATGTCCTTTAGGGAATGAAACTGCCATTCTACCACTGTAAGGCTGAAGGTATTTCTCCTTATCTCTGTTCTAAAAGATCTTCTCTTGACTCTCAGGCTATGTCCTTGAGTCCCTTCTCTCCTAACAGTGGACGCATCTTCCCAACATCTACTTTGACCAGGCAACCAGTATTCTGTAAGTTTCAATTAGATCCACCTTCATCCTTCTAAACTCCAGCGAGTATAGACACAGAGACCTCATATGTTAAGGTTTTCATTCCTAAGACCATTCTTATGAAGCTCCTCTGAACACTGTCCGGGGCAGTACATCTTTCCTGAGTTATGGTGCCCAAAACGGTAGGCAATACTCCATGCTGCTTTAATATTGAAGCCCTCTGAAAATAAATGCCATCACTGTATTTGCATTTCTGACCAGATGGACCACCTGAAAGAATAATCTTCCGATGGACAATAATTAATTTACCATGGAGTTACAAAAATGAACAATGATTAAAGCATGCTGGGAAGTAGAACTCAGCCTTGACAAAAGTCTCTGTGGTAATGCACATATTACAGAATCCAGGCAGGCTGCATCTCCCTACAAATGCCAACAAACTTGATAGCTACAGACCCTGTAACACCTGCATGAAGTTGGACCTGAATGGGACAATGGAATGCCGTCCTTGGGCCATCAATGTGACAACCCCAGGTTGAGTCTGATTGATCAGGATAAATGAACCTGATCATTCCATTGTCAGATCCTCCATACCCTCCAAAAAAGGCGTGAAGACTTGGAAGGATAAGAATTGCTGCAACACCCCTCGATAATAACCACTTGAAGAGAAGACCCCTCCAAGAGACGATCAGAAGAACAAAAAGTCTTCACCACATGGAATCCGGTCACCTTCTAGTGGGGTGGGATGGGATCATCCAAAGGTACGTTAGTTTGTAGTGTTTCCCTTTACATTATAATGCATTTTATTGTTCTAATATTAAATGTGTTCAATAAACAAACATTATTGTTTATAAGAGTTGACTCAGTTCTTTTTCTGAATGTAAGATTTCCAACACACTGTGTGGCAGATATAACACCTTCCTAAATACTGAGTCAACTTGCACATTTACCTTGAGACAATCCCGGACTGGATCTAGAAAATCTATTTGTACTTCAGATTTCTGAATTTTCTCCCCAGTTATAAAATAGTCCATGCCTCTCCTCTATCCTATAAAGTGTATCACCGCGCACTTTCTCAGGTTGAGCTCCATCTACCACTTCGTTGCCCATTCTCCTACCCTATCTAAATCCTTCTGCCTCCTCAATGATACCTGTCCCTCTACCTACCTTTGCGAAATCTAAAAGCCTCGCCGGAATGCCCTCAGTTCCTTCATCTAGATCCTTAATGTTCAAAGTAAAATGTTGTGGTTTCCTTGCGGAACACCAGGTGCCTTCATCTGCTATCCAGAGAAGGACCCTTATATTCCCACTCTCTACTTTCTGACAGACAGCTGAGCTTCTGTACACGCTAGTACCTTGTCTCTGACACCATGGGCCTCCTGACACTCAGCAGCCTCCTATGAAGCACATTGTCAACGTCCTTCTTGTAGTCCAAATAGATAGTATTCAATAGCTCTCCTTGGTCTAACCTGTTTGTTACATCCTCAAAGAATTCTAACAGATTCGTTAGCATCATCTCTTTTTACAAAACCATCCTGACTTTGCCCTACGTTACCATGCACTGGCAATTATTCAGAAATCTCATCCTTCACAATAGATTCCAGGAACTTACCCACGACCGAGGTTCGGCTGATCAGTTTGTAATTTTCTGTCTTTTGCCTTATTCCTTTTTTTAAACAGGGTGTCAGGGAGATGCAAAATGGCGGTGACCCAGGAGGTATGAGTCTGTGGAGGTATGAGTCTGCAGAGCTCTGCCCAAGACTCTGGCAAAGTGGGGTACCCACCCTCACCGCACCTGTTAAATTGTTTAAACCAGTTTTTGCCCAGCAACCTTGGCCATTCTACATCAAACTTTAGAATTTGATGCTTTTTTAAAATGACCGAAGGCAAAGGTTCTCGGAGTTCACAACAGAGATGGACCCCTCCCCCAACCCCGCAGCAAGACAGACGTCTGCGGCTGCCCCGGGGGACTCACCTGCAGGGGCGAGCCTGATCTCGGCGCTTGTTAAACTCCGAGAGAAGATTGATACATCCATTGAAGAGACCAAGTCCAGGTGGGAGTCAGTCTTGGTCATACTGCATAAACATGACTAAGAGATCGAGAAACTCGGGCAGCGTGTCGGGGAGAGCAGAGTAACAGGCCATGACCTCCAAGACCACTGCTGAGTCATCCATGGGTCAGGTCTGGGTTCTGGAAAATCGAGTTCCGAACTTAGAGGAACATATTGATGACATCGGAAATCCAGGTCGTCAGAAACATATTCGGTTGTTTGGCCCTCCCGAACAGGAGGAGGAAGGCCCGCGTGTTGATTTTCTGGAGCAATGGCACCCACAGCTGCTGTAACTGAAGTCAGAGCAGGGCCAGGTTTGGGCTGAATGGGCCCACCGGTTTGCCGTGCACCGGCACAAGTCGGACCAGCGACCCCGCCCAGTCCTAGTTCAACTACAGCATTACAGGGAAAAACAGATGCTGCTAGAGGCCTCCATGGTCTCGGGGACGGATTCTCATGACATGATATAAAGGAGCTCCAGGACTATGCAGTTCCAGGACTGTGGACCGCAAGCGGAAGGCATTTGATGAGGCGAAGAAGCATCTGAGGGATTTAAATATTCAATACTCTGTGCAATATCCGGCAACGCTGTGCTGCAGTCATGGAGGATCTGTGCATAACTTCGGATCACCAGAAGAAGTAAACTAATTCCTGGATGCTCTCAAGTCGACTGTGGGACTTGCACTGTATGGATAATGACTTTATTTTGCCCTCCATTTGTTTTTTTTTCATCCTCCTTTCTTCCTCTTTCTCTTCTCCATCTTTCCTTGGTGGGTGGGGGTTGGGGTAGTGTGTGGATCATTCCTTATCCTTTCTATGGACTCTTATCTATAGCTCGTGCGGGTTGGGAATGTTTCTGGGTTTTTAAAAATTTGTTTGCTTATTACTTGCTGGGATTGTAATTTTGTAATTTTATGTATTTTCATGTTGTGTTGTTTTGCTAAGTGTATCTTGGTGATGGTGTGGTGGGGGGAGTGGGCAGGTCACCCATCTTTAACTTCTGCATTATAAGACATTGGAATTTATTTGCTCTAATTTGTAATGCCTTGTCCGAGGGCTTGTCTCTGGCTGGGAGATGTTATGGTGGGATTATTGGAAGGTAGCAGTGCCTCCTGTGAACAAGGGGGAAAGTCTCCTTTTAAGTATGTTTTATGTTATTTATTTTTAGGAGTAGTTCTTGGTTGTTTTGATTTAGCTGTTTTAAAGCGTGTTTTATGTGTGAATTATTTTTGGTTTTATTCATTGTCTTTGGGTGGGGATCTCCCTCCTGGGGGTCTCGGGCTTACTTCGACGATCATGGCTAGACATTCATTTCGGTGGTGCAATTGGAATGTCAAGGGGTGCCACTCTCCAATCAAAACGAAAAAAATGTACTATCAAGTCTTAAAAAAGAAAGGGTGGATGTAACCCTTCGACAGGAGACACATCTACTTGCTAAGGAGCATTCGAAGCTGCAAATAGGGTGGTTTTGGCCAGGTGTTCTTTTCATCTTTCAGCTCAAAAAGTAGGAGAGTAGCCATTCTTATTCGGAAGAATCTTCCCTTCCAAATGGTAAGCCGGATAAAAGATGAGACTGGATGGTATATATTAATTAATGCATTAATATATGGACAGGAATATGGGATTTTGAATCTTTATTGCCCCCCGGTGCACACTTTTAAATTTGTAATGGCAGCGTTCTCCAAGTTGATGGCGCTCAGGGTGCACCACACCATTATAGGGGGTGATTATAATTGCATCATCGACCCAGGAGTGGCGAGAATACCTAAGAGCTCTGTGGGCATATCTTTGAGATTTAGGCAGTCGGCAGATCTGAGTAGGGAGTTGGGGATGGAAGATGTGTGGAGGTGTCTTCAGCCGGAGGCTAGAGACCTTACTTTTTATTCTAACCCACACAAATGCCATACCTGAATCGATATGTTTCTGTCCCCTCGATCTTTTTGAACTCAATATTGTTTTGTGAAGTAGGTAATATATATATATATTTCCGACCATGCCACAGTATAAATGGAGATTAAGACTACTGATAATGAGATAGCTTCCCGACATTGGCATATGGATCCTTTCCTATTGAAGGATAGGAAGTTCATAACATATTTCTTGAAGAATTTAAAACCTTCTGGGATATCAACTCAGGCACGGCCAGTAACCTGTCGGTGATGTGGGAGACTGCTAAAGCACACGCATGAGCTTGGTTATCTCATATGCTGTGCCCGAGAAAAGACAAAAGGGAGAATAACAGTGTCTGCTCGAGGCTCACCTGAAAGTGGCTGAGACAGCGTATGTGGATAGACCCTCCATTATAAACTACAGCGGGTCACAGCACTTAGGGTAACTTTGAATACCACACTTAATCAAACAGCAAAGAGGGATATAATACTGATGAAGCAGAGACTATTTGAATACGGTGACAAGCCTGGCAGATATCTCGCATACCTTGCCAGAAAGAAAAAGGATGCCCAAGCCATGACGTCTTTATAAAGAGTGATGGTACCTTGACCTGTGATCGTAAAAAAAGATCAATGCAGTCTTTAGAAGGGTCTATTATGCATTTTATAGGCCACAGGGCTGTGAGGATAGAACAAGGAAGATAAAGTCTTTATTTTTAAAAAAAGCCTTGCCCTCCCGGCCCTAACCTGGAAGCAGGTGTTGTTCTTCAATGCCCTCCTAGCAACCCAGGAAATACAGGAAGCAGTGAGGCAGCTCCAGAGTGGCAAAGCACCCAGACCAGATGGATTCCAGGCTGAGTTCCATCACGAATTGATTGGGGAATTGGTCGGGCCTCTTATAAATATGTATAATTACTCACATAGTCAGGGCTGCCTTTCGCCTTCTCTGAGAGAAGCAAATATTTATCTCATTCTCAACAAGGAAAAGGCTCCAAATGACTGCTCTTCATATAGACCTATATCCTTGTTGAATGTGGATTTTAAAATTCTCTCAAAAGTGTTGTAATGAAGACTGGAGAGGGTTTTGCCATTCATCATTAAAGAAGGCCAGATGGGGTTTATAAAGGGTCGCAGATCAACTAATAACATTAGAAGAGTCTTAAATATGGTACAAGCGTGCCAGCACGGAGCGATGCCAGGATTAGTTGTCTCCCTAGAGGCAGGGAAGGCATTCGATCGGAGAGAATGGCCATATCTCGTTTATATGCTGGAATGGTTTGGTGTTGGAGAGGTCTTTACTAAATGGGTTGCAGTATTATATAATGATCCCAAAGCAGCGGTGATCACCAAAAGTTTAAGTTCAGATAGCTTTCACGTTGGCAGAGATTGTCGTCAGGAATGCCCTGTCTCACCATTATTATTTACGCTAGTGATTGAGCCGTTAGCGGAATCTGTACAAGCTGACCTTAATATAATGGTTCCGGAGGTTGGATCAGGTCAGCACAAAATTACTCTCTGTGCAGTTGATGTCGTCCTTTTCTTAAATGATCCATTGATATCTGTGCCACGCTTAATTCAAGTGGTTAAATTATTTGGCATGTTCTCAGGTTATAAAATCAATTTGTGAAATCAGAGCCCATGCCGCTGGGAGGTCTTGCCAGTATATCCAATTTTCCGGATGAATCCCATTTTGCCTTTGGGTGGTCACTGGGAGGTTTTCTTTACTTAGGTATTTTATATACTCCGGCGTTTGGTCAACTATATAAAGTCAATTATACACATTTATTGGAGACATTATGATAGGACCTTCAACGCTGGGAAGATCTCCCAATATCCTGGCTAGGTAGAATAGCTTTGTTCAACATGAACATCCTACCTGGCTTTTTATACGCTATGAGAATGCTCCCCTTGATGCTGCCGAGACAAGCGCTGCATAAGCTTTATGTTTGGCTTGGCTCCTTTATTTGGAGTCATAGACGGCCCCTTATTAAATTAGAAAAGCTGCAGCTTCCACAAGTAAGGGGTGGGCTGGATTTTCCGGATTTGAGGAGGTATGAATTGAGCTCTCTATTAGCTACGTCGCTGTTTGGGTCACTTGTGGTCCACAATCAATCTGGTTCGATATTGAGGCATCCCAAGCAAAATATCCCCTCATCAATCTACTATTTGTGGACAAGATGAGAGTTTTGACGTATCTTTGTAAAAATCTTATTGTATTAAATACATTCAAAGCCTGGACGATAATGCGTCAGGATGAGGGTAACCGACAAAAATTCTCCCCCATACCCCTATAGTGGGAATGTTGGGATTCCAGCCAGGGCTGAGTGATGCTGTATTCAGAATCTGGGTGTTCAGTCGTATCTCCTGTTTGGGAGATCTGTTCGATGGGGAGGTCATGATGTCCATCAAACAGCTGCGCCAGAAGTTTGGGCTGCATAGCAAAGATCTCTTTCGATATTTTCAACTACGAGACTTTATACAAAAGAAGACCATGTTGATAACTGATCCCTATAATTCGGATAGGGAAAGGAGAGTGCAACGGCCGATGGGTCCGCCCGTGGTCAGTACTCTCTACCATAAGCTATTTAATAAGTTATCAAAGGACATGGAATGGTTATATAAAATCTAGAGTCAAGAATTGGGGTGGAAATCTCCTTAGAGATGTGGGAGGACGTCTGGGAAAACGTCAGGAAAATGTCTATCTGTAACAGAACTCAGGCTATCCAATTCAAGATACTTCATTGGGCTCAGATGGCACCTGAGTGACTTGTAAAGTTCAAGGCAGGAGCATCTTCAATGTGTCCCATATGCAAAACAGAAGTTAGTACTCTCAGGTATTGTCTGAGGACATGCCGTAAGATCTGCATGTGTTGGGACAGAGTAGAGAATGCCTTGGCAAAGATTTTGGGTACTGAGATTGGGTGGGACCCAGTGTCTCTACTTTTGGGCTCCCCAAATTTCCCTTCTTTAGATGTATACGGGAGGAAATTATTCATTCTCCTTTTCTTTTGTCCGGGCAAAAACGTTTCAGTGAATTGGATATCCGAAGGTTCCCCAGGGCTTTCAAATTGGAGAATAGATTAGTAATTTGTTTTTAAATTCTATGTTGGGGTTGTTATTATATTGTAAAGCAGAATACACTAGTTTGTACTATTTTTGTAATTTTGTAATTTTTTCGTCTTCAGGGACCCTCACTGATTCAAATGATTTCTGGAATATCACCATTAATGTCTCTACCCAGCTTATTTATCCACTTAATTTTTCGAGCAACTTCTCCTAATCAGATCTACCTCCTCACTCTCTTGAATTTTTCGGATATTATTCATGTCTTCCGCCGTGAAATAATTATTCAGTTTCTCATCTCTTATTTGTTCCACGTGTCATTTTCCAGTGCCCCAGTATCCACTTCTGCTTCCCGTTTTTGCCCTTAATATATTTAAAGAGACTCTTTCAGTCATCTTTTCTATCACTGGATAACTTAACTTCATATTTAATCTTGCCCCTCCTTATTTCTTACTTTGTTGCCTTCTGTTCCTCTTTGTAAGCTTCCCAATCCTCTGGTTTCCCACTGCCATTTGCCATATTATCTGCTTTCTCTTTTTCTTTTACCCTAGCCATGCATTCCCCATTCATCCATGGTTGCCCCATCCTCCCTGTACAATGCATCTATTACCTCGGGATGAATCTCTGCTGTGACTCCTAAATTGCTCCAAGAAACTCCCGCCATTACTCTTCCACTGTCTTTCCTGCTCAGCTCCTCTCCTAGTCAATTCCACCCAGCCGCTCCCTCATGTCTTTGTCGGTGCCTTTATCCAGCTGTAATATTAACTCTGATTCTATTTTCTTCCTCTCAAATTGAAGTTTAGGTTCAATCATATTACGATCACTGCCTCTGAAGGGTTCCTTCACCTTAAGCTTCCTTCTCACGTCTGATTCACTGGACAACACTAAATCCAGGATTGCCGTTCCCTTGTTGCCTGCACCATAAGCTGCTCCAAAAATCCATCGAGCAGACATTCCACAAATTCCTTTCCTTGCAAATCACTACAGTCTGATTTTCCCAATCCACCTGTATATCGAAACCCCCCCACTCATTGTAACTTTGCCTTTTCTACATATATTTTCGATCTCCTGCTCTATCATGCGCTCCAACTCCTGACTATGATTCAAAGACCTGTACATTACTCCAACCATGGTTTTACACATTTGTGGTTCCTCTATTCTACCCACACACATTCCACGCCATCTGACCCTACAATGAGTAATGGGAACTAAGTGATAGCAATGCAACACTCTTTAACTTTGTCTTAAATTTATAGTTTAGACATGGAGTAAAAATATTTCATTTTAAATTACTTTGAAATGTCGCCACAGTGTGTTTCTTTGTCCAAATATTCTGTCTGTATTAGGGAAGAATACAAACTGTTGAAACTGTTGGAGAAGGAAGATAAGAAGAGGACATAATTCTAATAAGAGATATAGGTTGGGCCAAGTGAACAGGCAAATATTTCTGTATGGAACATAGTAGGAAAAATGTGTCTGTGCTCAAAGATATTGGCGGGTTGAATGGAAACATAATGTATTATTTCAGTGGCGAGATTGGCTTTAGGCACAGAGGAACCAGGCACCTTGGTTACAAAATAAAAACTTCATGTGTACATCAAACGTTTAGGGAGATAAGATAAATGTTGAAACTTTCTGAAACAGAATACATTTAAAAGTAGGGGCAATTTTCTACAGATCTACAAGGTAATGGCGTTAGCACATTGAGAGAGCGATGGCCACAATGATATGAAATGCAATCCATAGAATATTCACTCAGCTGACTCCTGGGAGGAGCGTGTATTTCTGGAAGAAATCTTGAATTGACTGGCCCTGGATCTGCTGGGCTTTAGGCGAACAACATGTGATCTTGTTTAACCCTAGAATATTCCAAGTAGTCTTTTAAGTTGAATTCTGAAACAATGTTTCAGCTTGTATGAGAGATTACCATGATTGGATGTAGTATAAAACTGAAGAATGTCTCTGTTAAGAAGTTGGTGATTTGCTGTAATCATCTCATTGTGTTGTGTCTTTGTGGAATTCTCTTCCTAGATAGCGTTGGAGAATAAGACATTGAATATTCCTAAGGCAGAGGCAGGCAGACTATTGAATAAGAATGATGCACTAACATTGTAAGAGCAAAGGAGGAATGTGTGATTGAGGTCACAATCAGATCATCCATGACCTTATCTAATGACGGAGCTGTTTTGATTCCTTACTCCTGATGCTAGTTTCTACATTTCAAAGACAGTGACAAGCTCATCAGATCAATAAAATGTCCTCGTTGTTTAAAATTATTAGAAATTCGGATTGTCCTTTTAGTTCATTTGGGATTTTAATGGAGGTAGACCAGCGTTAATTGCCCTTAAGAAGTTTCAGTCCAGTTGACGTTAGTCCATTCAAGTGGCTGTTGAGAAGGAGTACCAGCAGTGCATCTCATGTGCCGGTTTAACTGGGTGTAAATATTACAGGTGATGGATGGAATGTTAAACCAGCCGCCACGCTGTGAGGAACAGCTCACAGGATAACAGACTCTTTGTCAATACAAATATACGGGAAGGAATTTATTCGTCTTCAGAGAAATAAAAACCTTACACGAGATGTCTATATAATAATGAAGCGAAGTCTGTTTCTTGGTGAACTTAAAATAATGCTGTCAAACAGCTGGAATAATGTGGATGCTGTGTTGGACGATTCTTACACTGAGCATGTGAATTATCCTGGATGATTTCAGAGATGGCTGGGCTGTCCTAGGTTGGGGAAGTGCTGATACTCCATGGGATGATGCTTGTTTGTAATCTCACCACTTACTGAGCACAGTTCGATTTAACAAACCAACAAGTCCAATTGGCTGCTGCTTCAGAATATACCAAAGCTTTCATGGCTGCCACCACATGGAATCATGTAATAAAGACAAGGCCCATCGAGTCTGCACCACCCTGTGCTGATACAAGTGTTTTATAACGTTTGTGAGGTTACCTTCCTGAACCACGCTCCCAGGCAATACACTTTAGACACATATCAGGCTCTGTGTTCAAAACAGATTTCACAAATTTCTCTTTCACTTCAAAAGTATTTCCTCTTATTTTTGACCCTTTAGCTAAGGGGAATGGTCCCATACCTCTCATGCTGTAATACACTTCTGTCAGGTTCACCCCTCACTCTCTTCTCTGCTCCAAAAGCAAATGCAACGGATCTTCATGGTTTGACTTCTCTCTTGTTTTGTTACATCTTCCAAAGTGCAGCATCTCGCATATTTCAGAGTTACCGTTTGTCAGTCATTGATCTGACCATCTGACAATCCGTTTGTACCCTCTTGTAAACAACACATTCCTGATCACTGTGACCCACCCGGCTAATCATTGTGTCATCTACAACATGGTTCATCATTCCCCAACATCCCCTCCATCTCCCACATTCTTATCATCAACATTTATGATTTTCAGAAACAAACCTTGATTTTCTTCCTGTTCTACAGATGTTGTTGCAGAATTGGGAATTCCAGTCTCTTGTTTTTTTTTCTATTTTGGTGAATGTACAGTATGAATCAGCTGTGCTCTTTTGTGAGGGAGCCACAAATATTATTTTGGATATCGAACTGAATTCTGCTTTTATACTCCACCCCTCCGTATGCATTATTCCTATGGTTTGGACATCATAAACCTTTGACTAACTTTTGGCACCTTGCCCAGCAATATTTCCATTTTACGTGGGCCAGCAGCTTATTCTTTACAACATTCATTGCAATAATCAAAGATAAAAGAACTTTTTAATCTGAAGGATGGACACACACAGACTCATTCATTAATTTTGTTTGAAAGAACGAGAGCAATGATGATAAGGATTGATTTAAATTCTGGATTATAAACTCACTATTGAATATCAATTCACGTTCTCATTTCAACGTTGAATTGGAAGAAAATTAAAAGAACAAATACCTACCATTCTGAATATTGTTTAAAACGTGATGTCATGTTGAAATAATGCCTTAAGGAAGACCGTGCATCAATTTTCTTTTGAATATTGCGAGGACATTGTTCTAACAAACAGTGTTCTTGTCCTTTGCTCTTTATTCTTTCAACTGATCTTCCCGTGTAATTTGAGGTGAGATCAGAGTGACTTCCCTTTCAACCGAAGCAGGACTTGACTGAGGGTGGAATCAAGGACCCTGAGCAAAACTGTGATTAATGGGAATTAGAGAACATTCTGCACTGGGAATGGGAACAAGAGAAAAATCAGTCTCTGAAAGGTATCTTCCAAGTTGCATGTCATCCTGACTAGGGACTAACTTTTCTGTTCCTTCACAAGTATTTGTTAAAAATCTTGGAATGCCCCTACAAAGAGCTCTGTCTCGATCTGCATCACTTTGGATTGAGGAGTTAAAACAGGGCAACTCTGTGTCACTTATTCCAGAGTAATTGGGGATGACAAATAAAGTCTGCCCTTGCTAGTGCCTTCCAAAACCCTGGATGAATATGTCCTGTTAAAAATAAAAAGATATTTTTTTGTTTTCATTGCTGTATGTAAACTTTCGGAAAGGTAAGACCTTGCTGGATGAGTGTGATGCCTGTGATATCAGGAGCACGATAAGACATTGATAACAATTGGGATCAGTACTTCAATCAGTTACTTTCAGAGGATTGATCATGTGATGTCATGACCACCAAGTTCAACATTTTCATAACGCATTATGACAGTGGCAATAAACTATCGGTATTTGGGGAGGTGTCAGGCACATAGTTTTTCATTTTTCATTCAAAAACCATAACCACATTCTTGAGCGTCAACAGAAATGGCAGCTTCACTGTTCCCTGTCAGATCAGACAAATATCCACTGCCCAGAAGAGTAACTGAATTGAAAGTTCAGGAAAACATTTGCAAGTTCTGAACAGAGAGAAACACAATTAACTTTTTGAGTCCGATATGAGTTTTTTAGAAGAGGACCATATCAGATTCAAAATGCTGCCTCTGTTTCTACCTCCAGATCCTGACACATCTGTGGTGTTTTGTCACGGTTTACTGTTTAGAACACAGAACATAGAACAGTACAGCACAGAGCAGGCCCTTCAGCCCACGATGTTGTGCCGACCATTGATCCTCATGTGAGGTACACCTAATGTATGAACTCTCAAATTTCTGTGACCATATGCATGTCCAGCAGTCTCTTAAATATCCCCAATGACCTCACTTCCACAACTGCTGCTGGCAACGCATTCCTTACTCTCACAACTCTCTGTGTAAAGAACCCGCCTCTGACATGCACTCTCTACTTTCCGCCAAACAGCTTAAAACTATGACACCTCATCTTAACAATTTCTGCCCTGAGAAAAGGTTTCTGGCGATCAAATCTATCTATGCCTCTCATTATCTTGTACACTTCAATTAGGTCCCCTCTCTTCTTTTTTTTTCCAACGAAAAATGTCCGAGCTCAGTCAACTTCTCTTCGTAAGATAATCCCTCCATTCCAGGCAGCATCCTGGTAAACCTCCTCTGAACCTTCTCCAAACCCTCTCCACATCTTTCCTATAATATCAGAAGTGGACACAATATTCCACGTGCGGTCTAACCAAAGTTTTATAGAGATACAACAAGATCTCACTACTCTTAAACTCAATCCCCCTGTTAATGAAAGGCAAAGCACCATATGCTTTCTTAACAATCCTGTCCACCTGGGTGGAAATTTTAAGGGATCTATGTACCTGCACACCAAGATCCCGCTGTTACTCCATACTGCCAAGAATCCTGCCTTTAATCCTGTACTCAACTTTCAAGTTCGACCTTCCAAAATGCATCACGTCACATTTATCCAGTTTGAATTCTATCTCCCAACTCTCAGCCCATCTCTGCATCCTGGCAATGTCTCGCTGCAGCCTACTATCGGCCTGTATACTGTCAACGACACCTCCAACCTTTGTGTCGTCTGAAAACTTGCTAAACCATCCTTCAATCCCCTCATCCAAATCATTAATAAAATATTACAAAGAGTAGAGGCCCAAAAGCAGAGCTCTGTGGAACACCACTCACCACTGACTTCCAGGCAGAATATTTTCCTTCCACTACCACTCGCTGTCTTCTGTCGACCAGCCAATTCTGTATCCAGACAGCTAAATTTCCCTGTATCCCATTCCTCCTGACCTTTTGAACTAGCCTACCATGGGGAACCTTATCAAATGCCTTACTGAAGTTCAGATGCACAACATCCACCTCTTGATCCTCATCAACTTGTCTAGTAACATCCTCAATGCAGTCTGATATTATAGTAGTTTCATTTTCCCCAACTAAATATCCTCACATTGTGCCTGCTTCTTTCCTTCTCCATAGCTATGTAGAATATGAGGCAGTTGTGGTCACTATCACCAGAATGCTCTCCCACCACATCATCTGATACCTGCCCCGGCTCATTGCCGAGCACCAAATCCAAAATGTCCTCTCCCCTCATCGGCCTGACAACGTACTGAGTTAGGAAACCCTCCTGAACACACCTTACAAAATCAACTCCTTCCAAACCATCTGCTGGAAGGAGGTTCCATCAATATTGGGAAAGTTAGTCACCCATTACAACCACCCTATTCCATTCACACCTTTCCAAAATCTGCCGACCTATGCTTTCTTCAATCTCCCTGCTTCTATTGGGGGGCCTGTAATTAACCCCTCATGAGGTGATTGCTGCCTTACTGTTCCACCCATTTACACCCATATTGACTCAGTAGGCAGACCCTCCTCGATAATGGTAACTTCTGTAGCTGTGATACCCTCTCTGACGAGCAGTGCTACATCCCTTCCTCTTTTTACCTCATCCCTATTCTTTTTAAATGTTCTTAACCCTGGAATATCCAGCAACCATTCTTGCCCCTGAGATACCCACGTCTCTGTTATGGCCACAACATCATAGCTCTAAGCTCATCACTTTTATTCACATTTTCCCCAGTATTACCTAGGCACAGTGACTCCGTTTTGGGGGACGGGGCGGGGAGGGGGGGGCATGGTGTCTCAGTGGTTAACATGGCTGTCTCACAGTACCGGGGACCCGGTTTGGGAGGGAGATTGGGAGGGGGCCATCGTGTCTCAGTGTTATCCCGGCTGTCTCTCAGTAACAGGGACCCGGTTTGAGGGGAGGGGGAGGGGGGCATGGTGTCTAAGTGGTTAGAACGACTGTCTCACAGTACCAGGGTCCCGGTTTGAGGGGTGGAGGTGGCGAATTGGGACATGGTGTTTCAGTGGTTAACACGGCTGTCTCTCAGTACCAGGCACCCGGTTTGAGGGGCGGGGAGGGGGGCATGGTGTCCAAGTGGTTAGTACGGTGTCTCAAAGTACCAGGAACACGTTTTGTGGGGAGGGGGAGGGGGGCATGGTGTCTAAATGGTTAGTACGGCTGTCTCACTGTACCAGGATCCCGGTTTGAGGGGTGGGGGTGGGATAGTGGGAAATTGTGTCTCAGTGGTTAACACGGCTGTCTCAAAGTACCAGAGAACAGGTTTGGGGGGAGGGGAGGGGGACATGGTTTCTCAGTGGTTAGCACAGCTGTCTCACAGGACCAGGGACCCGGTTTTGGGGGAAGGGGGCATAATGTCTCAGTGGTTAGCATGGATGTCTCAAATGACCAGGGATCCAGTTTGGGGGGGAGGGGGAGGGGGGAATGGTGTCTCAGTGGTTGGCACGGCTGTCCCACAGTACCAGGGACCCGATTTGTGGGTAAGGGGGAGGGGGAGGAGGCATGGTGTCTCAGTGAATAGCAGGGCTGTCTCAGAGCACCAGGGATCCGGTTTGGGGGAAGGGGGGTATGGTGTCTCAATGGTTAGCACGGCTGTCTCACAGTACCAGGGACCCGGTTTGGGGGGAAGGGGGTGGGGCACCATGTATCAGATCCGAAAGCAGCTGGGAATTAATGTAATGTGTGTTGGTGAGGTGAGATAAATATACGGGGAAATAGAGAGTTAGAATAAATAAACAAAGGGATTGTTGATAATCAGCTGGGATGGAAATAAAATGTGACATTATTTTAATTTAATTTTCACCTCCTCCCATATTCCTGAGTTTCATGCACGTGTGGGCATATATGCACGTCCTTATTGAAGTGAGTTCTGTCCCCTCGATCTCTTTCCTCAGCGTGGCCATCTTGTTTCCTTTATGAATGGGACAAGTTTGATGTTGGCTGCGCCAGAATGTATTTCTCTTTCCTATTTGCTCTTGAGAAGCTGTTGGGGGACTGCCTTTTTGAACCACTGTACTTCGATGTGCTGTCGGCTGCCAGTGCTCAGGTCTATCTGGTTTCACTTCTTTGAGATCTTGTAGTGTTATAACTGAATGGTTGACTTGGCCATTTCAAAGGGCATTTGAAAATCTACCATTGCTGAGGGTCTGGAGTAACATGTAGGTCAGACCAGTGACGACAGCAAGTTTCCTTCCCTGAGGATTACGAGTGAGCCAGGGTTTTTTTTAGTTTTAACACACTATCACACTATCAATGTTTCATTAGATTGTTACTTCCAAATAATTTATTGTATTCAAATTCTACCATCTGCTATAGGGAGATTGAAGGTACCTGGATCCCTGGATTTATTGTCTGGAGAAAATAATACGAGACCATCACCACCCCACCCCACCCCCCACCCCCCCGCCCACAACTCCATCAGAAATAGCAGTGTTGCTATTATCATGACAGATAAAGAAAATTGTGCAGTTACATTGTCAAATACTTCCATGGAGCAAAAAGGTGTTAATATTTCAGGTGCCAGCGTCAATGCAGAGATCCTATGGATTTTCAGCCCAGAATAGAAACTGAAGCGAAAAGCATTTTTAACGTTGAGTGGATGTGCCTGTCTACAGCGTTTTGACTTGTTCCTGTCGTGGAAAGTCAGTGGAGGTTCTGTGGATGATTTTCTCGGATTTGTGGTGTCAGCTGCTCCGATCATTCAGGGAGATTCGAGTGTCTAGTGTTCCCACTCTAGACAAGGTGTGGGCACTGCATTTATAGAGTGTCTGGGTCTACAGGGAGGAGTAGGACACGGGTTTTTTTCTGAAACTTCTACAAATATTTCCCAATTACATACTTGTCCAGATGCAAAGTTTGAAGCCAGTTTATTTCAACAATGTGGAGGTCCTTCAGCATATACAATAGTCTCACACCAGCGAGAGGACTGTACTCACAATCTCCAACAATGGTTTTATTCTGGAACATTCCAGGCAGGAGTGGGTGACATAACCATTATGCCACAGTGCCATCCTCTCGTGTATTCATGAGGTGACAGAGGCTATATCTGCCTGGCGAGGTAAATATGTTGGTTCTGTCTCCACCGAGGAAGAAACAGAAAATCCTCCTGAAATATTGAGGAGCAGAGTGACTGGGGAAAATGAGGAACCGCAAGAAATTAGAATTATTAAAGTGGAAATATTGGGGAAAAAAACTCATTGTATTGAAGCTTGATACGTTTCTGGACCAGATGAGTGATGAATTGAGAGGGTCACAGATTTAGGGCTGGAGAGTTGAGTTTGCTGGATAGATCCGTCCGGAGCAGGAATGGACACAATGGGTCAGTGGCTTCCTTCTGTACTGTCAATTCCATAACTCTGTGAGGGAGGTCAAAGTTGGTCAAAGTGCTTTGTATTTTCGAAAGGGTCCTGCAGATTTGAAAGTAGCTACTGTTGACGTAAATACTTAAAACAGGACAGAGAGAGAGAGGAACAACAGATTATCAACTGATTGATAAATTGATGTCAGTTATGAGGAAAAAAAGATTTTTTTGTCATTAACAACATCTAGAATAATGATATGATTTGCAGAGTCAGCCTAGATTCAGGGAAGTGAAAATCGTTTTTGATAAACTATTAGGAGTTTTTGGAGGATGTAGATTGTGACATCAACAAATGAGAACCAATGGGAATGGTGTATTTGAATTTTCAGAAGGCATTTGAATGGTGAGCGAAGAACGTTAGAGTCCTTCAGTAAGGGGTGAATATGCTAAATAGATTGAGAATTGGATAATGGGGAGAATACAGAGAGTAAGGTCCTGCTTTGAACTGAAGATCATTGCTCATAGGGTATCAAATGTATCAGTTCTTGGAACACAGCTGATCACAAGGCAAAAAAGTAATTTGAATGTGAGCAACAAATGCAGTCATTTCCATTTTGTATTGGTTAGAAGATGAGAGGTTGGGAACTGCAGTTGTTAAAAGGCAAGTAATCAGGACAGTGAATGGTATGTTGTCATTCATTATAAAATTATTCAAGTAAAGGAGTAAAGACATCTTCCTGCAGTTGTAGAGTCTTGCTGGGACAGTATTTGGGGCACTGTTGGCAGGTTTACTCTCCTTTGTAAGGAATGATTTTGTTGCGATCGAGAGTGCAAAGGAGTTTCATCCAGGAGTATAATTCCTGGATGAGAAAGAGAGTATAAAGGAAATGAGTGTTTAATCTGTAGCACTGCGAGAGAATAGCAGGCGTTTCCATTTAAACTTGAGGATTATGGACTAACACTCATTATGTCAAGAAAAACTGTGAAAGATTGAATTTTCCACATGATACATTTTTCACAATATTTCACATACCTGTGTCGAATCTCCGTGTTGGTTGAAATGGAGTATTATGCTCTAACTAAACCCTCAGTGTCTCAGTGTGCAGTTGTGTGCGCCCCTGCACTGTTCATAAATCTGTCGTAGGCACAATGGCTTATTCCTGAAAGAGTTAGCCATTCCCACCAGCTTCTGACCTCCACAGGAACACCAGTCTGTCTTCTCAGAGATAGAAGGTATTTTCTTGAGACTTTGCACAAAACATCCATTTTCCATCCTCACCTTCAGCAAACCACATGAAAGTGACACGTGTCTACCACGAGCAATAGAGCCAGGAGGAACAACATGCAGCAGTCTATCTGTGGGGTATCAGTAACATCCTCCTATTTCTGAACAAGTAGCTTTACAGGCTGCATTGCCTCTTCCTGGTCATATGGAAGTGGCTCAAGGACCTTACTTAGCGACTCCCGGTTCCTCTTTAACACCTTTGTGCTGTCTACACTCATTCCCTACTTGTGTAATAGGCAGAAAGGACTGAATGGGCTTATCCAATAGTTTCAATTGGTTGAATGGCGTCCTTATATTCCGTTAAAACCAGCGTGAGGTGCTGAATGAGCTCCTCATGTTTATATGTGGAGATGAGCAATGTCTAGCAGGACTGTTATATGAATGTTACTAACAGCACAGTTTAAATGCTATCCAGGTCTTGCTGCACGTGGACGCAGGCTGCTTCAGCGGCAGAGTAGTGACAACTTATTCTGAACATTACACGATCTTCAGAGAACATCTCCCACTTATGTCTGTATGCTCTGGAAAAGATGTTGAAGCAGCTGAAGAAAACTACCTAGAGGATGCCTGCAGAGATGTCCTGTGACTGAGATGGTTGATCCTCAACAAACACAAGCATCTTCCCTTGTGCTCTGAATGGCCTCTAACCAATGGGGAGTTTACACATCATTCCCATTACATTCATTTCTGTTCGGGTTCCTTGATACCATCTTCAGTTAAATCCTGCTTTGATATCAAGGCGTACCTTACCTTGTGTTCATATTTTGATTCATATCCATATGTCATGGTGTGTGTGCGCAGAGTGTTTCCTTCTCACAGAGGGTAGTGACAATCGGGACTTCTCTATTCCAGAGGGTTAAGGGAGATGGATCACTGAGAAGATTGGGGGAGTGGGGTGCACAACGGATATTTGACGCATCAGAGAGTTGAGGGCTGCAGGAATTGGGCACAAAAGAGGAATAGAGGTATTGAGCAGATTAATCATGATTTTATTGAAGGGAAAGACATGCTTCGAGGGCTGAATACCTTATTTGTGTTTCTGTTGTTCTCACATTCGGTTATTGAAAAGTTATTTCCCTGGAAATCTTGTTATTGAAGATTGCAGTCAGGGAGACCAGATGATTTTGTGAGACACCTCTGGGTGAGGTATGGGAGCTGTACACATAATGAATCAGGGTCTGTAACATAACCAACAAATGAACACAGTTCTGTCAAGAGAGAGGAGTAGGATGTTTCACACTGGCACCGATTCTTTCTTTTCCCAAGAATATTTTCCAACACCATACCAACCTGTGTGTGACAGTCTTCCGGTGCTAAAAAAAAGTGAGGACTGCAGATGCTGTGATCAGAGTCGCGAGTGCAGTGCTGGAAAAGCACAGCAGGCGAGGTAGCATCCAAGGAGCAAGAGAATCGACATTTCGGGCATAAGTCCTTTGTCAGGATTCCTGATGAACTGTTTATGTCCAAAACGTCGATTCTCCTGCTCCTTGAATGCTTTCTGACCTTCTGTACATTTCCAGCACTACACTATCGAGTTTTCAGGCCCTGAATGGTCTGCTCTGTTTCTGTGTACCAGCTTATCGAAGTAAATGACCTCCAAATGCTCTTGTCTGGCAGGTTTGAAGAGCTGAATGGAACATAGGGACGTTGGACTAAGGAGCAGGAGTGGGTAATTAAACACTTTGAGCCTTCTCCAGCAGACAGTAAGATTGTAGCTGACCAGTTTGTGGTCTCAGCCCCAATTTCCTGTCTGTAGTTCATTGTCCATTACTGTCCAATATCTAATATATAGCTTTTACTAAACGCAAACACACAGGTAATACAAACTTCCGGGGAAGAGCATTTACCCTCAAACAGCCCTTTGTGAATTTCTCCTCATCCATGCTCAGACTGTGGTTAGAGGGGTTACTGTTTTATTTTCTAGTGCCGCTACTCCACTGGTCATTATAAATTTTAAATGCAACCCGGTTTGTGTTATGGCCAATGATATAGGTCTCAGACTAGGTCACATTCTTTGTGAGGGACAAATCAGTTCGATATCTTACATTTGCAAAAGTAACTCACCTAATCAAAGATACTGAAAGTAAGATGGAAAGATACATGACAAGCAGTTTGGACAGATTTGTGCATTAATATTTACCTTTCAATGCATACACCAACACACTTTGTGCATACACACAGACACATACACAGGTGCACACGGACACACCCATACACATGCCTGAAGACAGATAGAAAAAACTCTGCAGAATACCAGCGCGAAAGAGCTTTACAAGAAATAGTTAAATTCAAGACAAAAAAAGGAAAAACAAAATAAATGGTATTCTGCATCTGAGGTTATTCTGCTCGCACAAGCTGTTGGCAATCGGATTCCTTCCTGTGACATTTGTAGTTGGCTGAATTCCCTTTGCTTCAGGCAATGTGGAGATTCCAATGAATCCTCAACAGGAATTCTTCATGAATGGTAAAGATGACTGACAGGTTTTCACCTCTCATACGTTGCTGTGAGAAGGAAGAAGGAAAGAGAGGGAGCAAAAAGCTGTGGCTTCTCAAGCAGGTTGCATTCTCTCGATCTTTTAGCTGAAATATGTAATAATGTTATCTGACCACGATACTGGATCATGTGAAGCCTCGTTGAACATTCTAGGGATTGTATGACTCCATCCCTGTAACCTGCTCCCTGTAGGAACAATTTATAAAGTATAATTTGAAGATGCGTTTGTATGTGTCCTCATAATTTTTGTCCAATAAATTGATGTCCTCAAAGTATCTGTTTTAAAATAAGTACATCTTTCTCTTAAATTTGAATCCTTAGTTCTTGTCTCACATAACCATAGGAAATGTCCATCAGCTACACAACTAATACGCTATCCTCAAGAAATTATATGGTTCAGTATGAACATCACCCATTCTCAATCCTGAAGTACTCTGGTCCTGTAGAGGTTTATAAAATGACGAGGGATTTGGAAATGGTGACATTTCCTTGATTGGGTGAATCCAAATCTAGATCACATAAATTTAAGGCGACAGGGGAAAGATTTAAAAGAGACAAAAGTGGTAACCGTTTCATGAAGTGGAAGGAATGAACTGTCAGAGGAAGTGTTGGAAGCTGGGACACTTACAGTATTTAAAGCCCATTGGTTTGGTGCGTGACTAAGCAGTGTTCAGTGGGATATGGGCCAAATGCTGACAAATGGGACTAGATTAATTTAGCACATCCAGTTGGCATGGACAAGTTGGACCAAAATTTCTGTTTCCATGGTGTATGACAGAATAAGGCCTTCATTCCAGGAAAAAAAAGTGAAGCATTTTTACAAAGACTCGAAAACAATTGAGTATACTTACTATTCCGTTTAGGGAATCATAGCTATATACAATGCATCTAATGTGGCCTCAGGAATGCCCTGTACAGTTGCAGTAAAATGTCCTGACAGACTTTGTAAAAGTCGAGGCATTCCATTTACCTTCCTAAACACTCGCTACTTTTGCATAATAACTTTGTTTGATGTCTGTACCTGGATTTATAAATCCCTTTGCACACTGAGTTTTGCGACCTCACGCCATTTAAACAGTTTACTGTTGTTTTACCTTTCTTTCACAGTACAAACCTCGGTAGCCCAGCTTATATTGTTTCTGTTGAAGGTTTACACACTAAACTCCCCTGTCTATATCCCATTACAGACCCTCTACCTCCACTTGGCATCTGATTGAATGACTATCCTTGTGGCTGAGATAATTGAGCTCCATTACAATCAGTGCCCACATTCAAGTCATTGACAGGTTCGAAATAGTTGTTGACCTTGCACTGATCTCTGAGGTACGACACGAAGTTCAAGTTTTTCAACATGAAAATTAACATTTATCCCTTATGTCAATTTCCTGGTAGTTACTCAGGGCTCCACGTTCCTGTGAAGCAAGCTAGAAAGGTTGGACAGCCTCCTCCTGTGCTGTGTATTGTACTCAACAGCTGAATGACTTCATCCTCTCCCTTTATAAATTCTTAGGGGGAGCAGAGGTCTCCTCGTGTCTCATTGTAGCGATCCTGACTGGCTGAATGGGATCTTCCTCTCTCTGTAACAGCCTCGAGAGGTTGAGTGAGAGAACAACACATGGGGCAGGAGCAGCAGTTGGCCACTCAGCCCCTCGGGCCTGCTGCACCATTTGGAATGTGCATTGTTGACGTGATTGTAACTACACATCCCCTTCATGTCTGTTCCCAATAAACATAGATTCTCTTGTTCATCAAAGGGCTATGGAACTCAACCTTGAGTGTTTTCAGGAACCCAGTCTTCTCTGCTCCCTGGGGATGAGAACACCACAGATCACACAATCACAAAGAGAAAGGAACATCCCCGTCTCATGTCTGAAATTGGGAAGGTTCTTATTCTCAAAGTGCGTTCCCCTCAAACCAATCACCATTGTTTCTAAACACAAGGACACAACAATTAGGAACAGATATAGACCATTCAGTCCCTCAAACCTGTCCACATTTCCATTAACTCTCTTCAATCAAATACTTACCAAATGTAACCTCCACTGAAGTTAAAGGAATTCCAGATACTATAAGCTCACAAGAGTGTAGGAAATAAAAACATAGAACAATACAGCACAGTGCAGCCCTTCAGCCCTCAAAGTTCTGCCATTCTTTTAGCTTACTTTAAGATGCAACTAAATGTTATACCCATACTTTTACTTTCTTCCATGTGTCTATCCAAGAGTCACTTGATTGTCGCTAATGTATGTGATTCTATTACCACCGCTGGCAGTGCATTCCACGCACCCATCACTCTCTGTGTAAAGAAAACCCTGCCTTTGACATCTCCTAAAACCTTTCCCAAACATCTTAAAGTTATGCTCACATCGTGACAACCATTTCCACCCTGGGAAGAGGTATCTGGCTATTTACTCTGTCTGTACCTCTCACCATCTTGTTCAGGTCTATCAAGGTTACCTCTCATCCTTCTCTACTCCAATGAGAAAAGCTATAGCTCCCTCAAGCTTTCTTCATAAGACAAGCCGTCTAGTCTAGGCAGCATCCTGGTAAATCTCCTCTGCAGCCACTCGAAAGCTTTCACATCCTTTCTATAATGAGGCGACCAGAACATTTCAAATGTGGTCGCACCAGGGCTTTATAGACCTGCAGCATAATCTCGTGGCTCTTAAACTCAGTCCCCCTGCTAATGAAAACCAACTAAACATACGCCTTCTTAACAACCCTATCAACTTAGGTGGCAACCGAGAGACGTACAGACATGGACCCCAAGATCCGTTTGTTCCTCCACACTGCTACGAATCCTACATTTGACCCAGTAATCTGCATTCAAATTCAACTTCCAAAATGAATCCCTTCACAAAATAGGACATTGGAACAGGATGAGGCCATTTGGCCCCTTGGATCTGCTGTGCCGTTTGATCACGGTTAAAATGTTTCTCAGCCACAATCTCCTGCCTTCCCCAACTAACCATTGATTCCCTTATTCATGAAAAACGTACTTATCTCTATCTTAAAGAAATCACTGTGTGGGTGTGCGGGCGTATGCATGTGTTTGTGTCAAAGTGTCCATATGTACATGTGTTGTGTGTTTAATGTGTCTATGTGTGTTTGTGTGCATCTCTGTGAAATGATGGCTCTGTGGTTTTGGGGGTAAATCCATTCAAATTGAGATAAACCCTTACTCCCCTCCTCCACCTCTACGTCTGTCCCTGTTAAGTTTATAGACATACAATGCCACCCTCTGCTGGTCTCCCCATGCCACTGCACAAGTGTCAGTTTTTTGTCTATCAGAGGACATCAAATACTGTGAATCTCTCACATTGCACAGCTGTTTGATTTTGCAAATATTTCTGGATGCACAGAACAGTTTTGTCTGATACCTAGATATATTACCATCACCACTGGGTCAGTTTCAGGACTTTTCAATCCTTTCTCACTTTCACCTTGTAGGGGTGAATTATAAGATATTTCAATTTAAAGAACGTGTAATAAATTCATCGCATCACCTTACAAATGGTTTGGACAGAGTTGCTTGGATGTAGTTGCAGTGGAAATACTATTTTAGGTGTACACTCTGTGTAACGAATAATTTTCAAAGGCAAATCATTTCCACATTGCAGAGCATGCACAGATATTACTCCTCTGGAGCATTCGCCACTCTGAGCATCCTCAGTACAATTATGATCCTTCCTACACCCAACTGTGCGTGTGTGTGTGTGTGTGTGTGTGTGTGTGTGTGTGTGTGCAGATGGTGCTGTCAGTTTGGATGGTGCTATGATCTACCTCCCTCTCCCCACCTCCTCGACTAAATCCCTTATGGTTTTCTCCCTCCACTGCCATCAATGCAGTAGAGTGTGAAGGCCAGCAGAGGCGGACATTGCATCACTTTAAACACCACAGAGGCTGGCAGATCCGCTGTGCACACGGATACGCACAGAGGCACGCAGATACACAAAGATATGCAAATAGATTCACATGCACACATAGAGACTGGTGCAGTCACACAGATACTAAAGCACACGGAGACAAATGCCAATACACTGAAGCATGTGCACGCACAGATATACAGGCATCAGTACAGATACACCACAAACACTGACACACTGGAGTTTATACAGACATGGAGAATCTGCCAGTATTTATTTTTCGTGCAGTGTCTTCCTCAATATTTCACTCGATCATGTGGTGTGTGCCAATATTTCTGTTGATCCGTTGGGATTCCTCTGTACCCTCACTATAGCTTCCACATCTTTCCTATAACAAGGCGACCAGCACTGAATACAATGTTCCAATGAACCCATTTGTTAATCAAACCAAACACCTCGAAAAGCTCACCCTGCCTTATAATCTGTTAAAGCACGAGTGACAGAGAACTCGAATATTCCACTATTTAAAGAAAAATATTATCAATTTATTTCTCAACTCTAAAAGTGAACATTGAACAACAACTATTCTCAGCACTAAGCTCCCTTTCTCTGGCCAGTTTGTTATCTGCCTCCACCTCTATAAAAAAACATACTGTTCCCATTTAAAACAAAACTAACTTAAAATTACATCAATTTAATTTCAAAACCAGGAAGTGGCTGTCATCTCCAATGTCCTCCTTCTTTCAGCTGAGAATCTCACTGGGCCGTCTTCTGTCTTTTTACTGTAAGGAGGTTTCATGCAAAAAAAAACATAATTTTAATAGAGTGTTTTACATGGCAGTCTCTGTCGATGGCAGTTTACTCTTTGTCTAACTTTCATAATGCTTCCCTCTTTATTCCCTCAAAATCAAATCATCTCATTGGTTCAATGTTGGCAAAACAGTAAATTCAAAATCTGTTGGTTTATTATCCTGAAGCATAATTTAAACAGATCTGTTAAATATGAAAAGTTGTCAAAAGCACAAACAAACCTCAGGGAATCTGTTTCACAGCCAAATGTTGCATATTTTCAACTTTCCCGTACACTCTGAAACAGCTAGCTACTCATATGATAGGTGCTTGCAAGCTCTCAATGCAGAAGAGCACTAAACTTCATAGAGCTGCAGCATAACCTCACACTCTGAAACCCAGTTCCCCGGCTTGTGAAAGCCAACACACCTTGCGTCTTCTCAACAACCACATCAACCTGGGTGGCAGCTTTGTGGATCTGTGGACATGCAACCCAAGATCCCTCTGGTCCTTAACACTGCCAAGAATCCTGCCTTTAACCCTGTTCACTGCATGCAAATTTTACCTTCCAAAGTGAATCATTTCACACTTTTTCAGATATAACTCGATCTGCCACTCATCAGCTCAGTTATGTCAATGTCTCGTTGCAACGTAGAACAACTTTCCACAATATCCACTACTCCACCAACTCCGTGTCATCGGCAAGCTTCCGAACCCACCCTCGCTATTCCCCATCAACTCTGTTATAAAAATCACAAAGAGCAGAGTTCCCAGAACTGATCCCTGCAGAACATCCCTGGTCACCGAGCTCCAGGCTGAGTACTTTCTATCTATAACTACACTCTGTCTTTTATGGGCCAGCCAATTCTGTATCCGGAGAGCCAGATTTCCCTTATCCCATGCCTCCTTACTTTCTGCATGAACCTACTGTATCAAATGACTTGCAAAAATCCAAATACACCATATCGACTGCTCTGCCTTCATCAATGTGTTTTTTTTCCACATGCTAAAAAAAATCAATAAGACTTATAAGGCATGATCTGCTCCTCACAAAGGCATGCTGACTGCCTCTAATCAAACTCTGGTTTTCCAAGCAAGCATAAATCGTGTCTCTCAAATCATCTCCAATACTTTGCCCATCACTGGCGTAAGACTGATTGGCCTCTAATTCCCAGGATTATCCCTATTCCCTTTCCTGAACAAGGGAATAACATTTGCCAACCTTTTATCATCTGGCACAAATCCAGTGGACAGTGAGGATACAAAGATCATCACAAAACACACAACAACCTCTTTTCTCATTTCCTGTGCTATCCTAGGTTATATCCCATCTGGCCAAGAAGATTTATCTATCCTTGTGTTTCTCATAATTATCAGCACATCCTCCTGTTCTAGCATATACGACTGTTTCACGCTGTACCCAAAAACGTGAAAGGCCCTCTCAGTACTAAATACTGAAGCAAGGCATCCATTAAGAACCTCCGCTACCTCCTCCGACTCCTGGTGCAAGTTCCTTCCACTATCCTGATGGGTCCGACCCTCACTCAGGCCATCATCTTGCTCCTTACATAAGTGTAGAATGTCTTAAGATTTACTTTACTCCTACTCGCCAAGTCTTTTTCATGCCCGCTTCTCGCTCTCCTGAGATTATTTTTCACTTCCTTCCTGACTAGCTTGTAACCCTCTAGACCCCTGTCTGATCATTGCCTACTTAACTAAATTCATCTTCCTCCTTCCTGTTGACATATTCTGCATCCACTGACACAATGGAGATATGGAGCTGTAAATGGATGGGAGCTACACATCCTGTCACTTCCAGCAAGGGCTGCAAGTTTCCCCACGCTGGGCAGTGATCTAACACAGTGTTACAGAACAATGCACTGGGGCAGTGTACACTGCTCTACATGCTGGGCGGGTAACTGCTCCTGGTTTACAGATCTATTCCCTGGGGTTGCGTACACTGCTGTACATGCTGGGAGGATCAATGCTCCTAGTTTACAGATCAATGCACTGGGGTGGTGTACACAGCTCTACATGTTGGGTGGGTAACCGTTCCTGTATTAAACATCAATGCACTGGAGTAATGTACATAGGTCGACATGCTGGAAGTGTAACAGCTCCAGGTTTAAAGATCAATGCACTGGAATGTTGTACAGAGCTCTACATGCTGGTAGGGTAAATGCTCCTGGTTTACATAACAATTCACTGCTGTTCAATGCATAGCTCCCAGTGCTGGAGAGGCAGTTCATGGACTGGTGTGGTCTGCACAGATTGCTGGATTGTATTGAGCAGTACACTAGCTAGGTCTGAACACTGCTACATGCTGCACAGATATATCGTCTGGATCATGGTGTCTGATTCTGTGACGTGGATTTCAGCTGATTTGTCAGCACATTTACTTTATATGCATATTTTTGTTATTTGACCTTCTAAAGTGCTACTCATCTAGTTAATCCCATTTGTCAGAGAGGAGCCACGTTTACTGAACTTGTCGATCAAGTAATCATCCAGTTATAACATGAATATCCGTCCTTCTGTACCTTAACCCGGCCGTTGGAGCTCATATTCCTGAATCCCGGGGAAATCATTGTGAAGCTCAGAAACAGTGTGCAAAATGTATGGCTCATGCTGTCCTGTACGTTCCGGCTGTGGGTCCCATTTGGCTCTCTAGTGTATGGAGAGCTGGCATTGTGAAGCTCAGAAACAATGAAACGGTGTGTATTAGGATGGTCACTTCCTGGTGTGTCCCACGTGGTGCTCCATAGACAGGGAGGCGTGTGCTGCGCTGTTTTTCACTTCCCAGTGTGTCCCATCTGGTGCTTCATGGACACGGATGTGTGTGTGCTGGACTGCTGTTCCCTTCCCAGTGTGTCCCATGTGGTACTCCATGGACGGGGTGTGTGTGTGCTGGGCTGTTGTTCACTTCCCAGTGTGTCCCAGGTGGTATTCCATGAACAGGGATGTATGTGTTTGTCTGTTGTTCACTACCCGGTGTGCCCCATGTGGGATTCCGTGGACAGGAGTGTGTATATTTGTCTGTTGTTCACTTCCCAGTGTGTCCCACGTGGTGCCCCATGGACAGGTGTGTGTGTGTGTGTGTGTGTGTGTGTGTGTGTGTGTGTGCTGGGCTGTTGCTCACTTCCTGGTGCTTCCCATGTGGTGCTCCATGGGCAGGGGTGTGTGTGTGTGTGCTGGGCTGTTGTTCACTTTCTTCGTGTCCCATGTAGTACCCCATGGCCAGGGGCGTATGTGTTTGGCTGTTGTTCACTTCCCGGTGTGTCCCATGTGGCGCTCCATGGGCACGGGTGTGTGTGCTGGGCTGTTGTTCACTTCCTGGTATGCCCCATGTGGTGTCCATGTTGCACAGAGGTTCCAGCAACTTTAGACACGCCTTTGAACTTTGGACTGTGCATGTCCACTGAACCCCTGTGCTTATCCCTCTCAGATGATTGTGTGGTCAGAAACACGAGGAAAATCCTGGAGTATAATTGTAAAGGACCAGGCATCTACCTTGTAGCTGAGGGGTTTCTGACTGACTCCTGTTATTGAAAAGTTCATGGAGGTGCTGGGGATGGTTTGCTGGAGGTTGTGCTGTGACCCGCCTCAGACATTCAGGGAGACCTGAGGATTTGGTGACCCAACTCAGGATGGAGCATAGGGACTGTAGTTACAACATCTTTGTCTGTAAGATGAACAACAAATGGAGCAGAGGCTGCACAGAGAGGAAGATCTGAAACCAGGAGTTAGTGTGTGTGGGGAAAGGGATCTGCTGTATCCAGGAACGGCTTCCCAAGTTACATTTAACTCAGCAGTAGAGTGTGAGGGGACCCTGATTGAACAAGGAGCTGGTCACAGAGTGGTTTCACTTTCTTCAACCCGACCTGCAACTTCACACCAGGGGGAGAACGGTGCTGCCAGTGGCTGTTAGGGTCACTGTTCCATTCAGCTTCTATGATTCGGAATGTTCCAGGCAGGAGTGGGTGACAGCTCCATCATCTCCCAGTATGTCGACGTCAACATCACCATTTGGAGTCGGAGGGTATATATGGTGTTTGAGAGAAATGGAGTCCCTGGGAACATCAGGGAGATGGAGCAACACTTCTCGTGTCTGATCGGGTCAGAATGAACCATCCAGTACACACTGCATCACTAAGTCCTGTAATCGTTCTCCGTTTCAGTAATATACTGCCTGTCATTCTTCCTAACAAAAATGACCGACTATATATTACCTTAAATTCCATTTGCTAAACTTTTATCCATTGACTTTACCTGTCCATATCCAATTACAGACTTTCCACCTTCTCTTGATAATTTAGTTTCCATTTTATCTTAGTTTAATTGGTAATTTTAGTTACAGTACATTTGTTCCACTCCTCCCGATCATTGATACAGATTGTAAAGAGCTGTAGACTCAGCACTGGTCACTGTGTGACTCCACTACTGGTGTTCTGTCAAACCGACTAAGGCTGATTTATCCGTAGTGCCTTCTTCCTGTCTGATAACCAGTCCTCCCCCAATTATGTGTAACACATTTGAAGGGCTGAATAAGAACGAGGAGCATCAGTTCGGCAATCCAGCCCCTCAGGCCTCTTCTGCCATTGAATACAATCATGGTTGATGTCATTGCGGTCTCAGTTCCACGTTCCTGTCCGCTCTCCATATTCCTTCATTTACTCAATATCCCTACTGCACTCTGGGGCAATGAATTACACAGATTCCCAACCCTGTGAGAGAAGTAGGTTCTCCTCACCCCTGTTGCAATTCTCCCAGACCTCATCCTAAAACTGTGGTCTTAGAATCTTTCGAGATTGTCCCACATGAGGAAATACCAACTTCACATCTACATTGTAAATCACCTTTAACATCGTCCAGATCTCTGACATCTTCTCTCATTTTTCTATACTCCAGGCAGAGTTGGCCTGAACTGCTCAATCTCTCTTCAAAGGAGAAACTTCTCATCTCTGGAATCAATCGAGTAAACCACTTCTTAACTGCCTCCATGGCAAATACATCCCTCCTACAGTCAGGTCACCAAGACTGCACACAGTACTCAGTTGCGATTTCACACCTCCCTCCCTTTATAATCCATTGTTTTAGAAATAAATGCCAAAGTTGCACTTGCCTTTCTCATTATCTGCTGTACCTACATCTGAGTATTCTGTAGTATGGACGCGGACAGCCAGATCCCTCTGTACCTAATCATTCTGAAGTCTCTCTCCATTTGGATAATAATTTGTCTTTCTGCTACACCGATCCAAACGGATACACTTATACTTTTCCTTGTTCAGTTTCTTCTGTCAAATGTTGCCCCAACCTATCCATATACATTTTCTAACTTTCTTGCATCTTCATTGCAATTTCTCACCTGAGTTAGTGTTTTCTGTTAATTTGGTTATAACATGTTCTATCCTCTATATTGTAAATAGTTGGGGCCTGGAGACCAAGACATATGGTTTCCTAAATGTTGAATTTTGCTAAACAGAAAATGACCCGTATTTTTTCCATCTCACTGAATTTTGTTGCTTCACCAAGCCTGTATCCAAGCGGAAAAATTACTTTTAATCGTAAACGATCTTATTCTGCAGATTAATCATTTGTGCAGAGCTATTCAATGCCTTCTGGAAGTCCACATATTTCATCTCTCAGATCCCCATGATCGAAATCATGTTGATTGTGAGGGATTGTGGCTTGACTTTTCAAATTTCTTGTCATTAATTCCTGAATAATCGACTTGAACAATATTTCTTAAATGTCAACAGTTTTCTCACTACTATATATTCCATCGTGAAGGTGATAATTCTAAATTATTACTTCTTATATAACCTCTTTGTTCGCTCGAATACCGTATAATTGACACATGGCATGAAATGACCTGCACTGATTGCTCTGTAAGAGGTCTGAGTCGCTGAATGGACTCATTCTCTTCCTTGTGCACAAACCCAATGGCTGATGTCTTTCTGGTGTTCCACGTCACCATCTTGATGGTCTGCCTGTCCTCTTCCTGTTGATGCGTAAGAATCGTGAGGGCTTATGCAATCTTCCTGTTGCTGTGTAACAGTTTGAGGGGCTGAAAAAAACTTCTCATATTCCTCCATCACAGGCTGGAGATACTGACTGGTCTCTCCTGATTCACTGATATAGGACTGAGGGAATGATTGGCCTTCTTCTGTTCCCATACACCAGACACGTGAGGGAAACTTATTCCTCCTTTCCCATAAGAAATCTTATAGGTTGCATCCTTCTCCACTTCCCGTGCAACCGGCTCGATGGGACTGAATATCCTCCTGGTATCCCAGTGCATCAATCTCCTTTCCCTGTGTGACCTCTTCCAGTTCCTATGTTACAGACTTGAGGAGGCTAAATAGACTGATCCTATTGCTGCATAACAGGGTACTGGTGCTGCATGGCCTACTCTGGGCCCAGTGTTATCGACTCGAGGAGCTGACTGACCTCCTCCTGTAACTGTATATCAGGCTCCGGGGCTGAATATCCTCTTCCTGTTCTGGTGTAACAGTGTCAATATCCTTCGAGACACTACCTCCTAATAAATGTCAGAAGGCGCTAACCAAGAGAGTGCCCATGGACTGAAGCACTCTTGTCTCCATATCTGACATACAAAGACAAACCATTAATATAGTCTTTTTTCTGTATAAAGACCTGAAGCTGAAAGTAACAAAAGAGGTCCCTCCCAGATACCTCATATTCCTGACACAGATGCTCAACATTCATCATGATCTCCCCATGAAAAAAATCTCCCAAACAGGAAACTCATCTGGACTCCCAAAGCCTAAAGCCAGAATCCATCAAACCCGGCTGGAATCCTACCAATCCGACAATGGGAGTGAAAGCCGAAGTGTTTGTTTTGTAAAGTGCCCTCAACTTGTCACATCATTCTCCATGCTTTCACTTGTTATGGACAATCAGTTTCTGCAATTCTCCATAACAGTCCTCATCTTGTCCATGAACGACAGATTAATGAGGGGACAATTTGATTTTAAGGCCTAGATGTCCAGCCAAATTGACCATGGGTCCTGACAAGCCCAATCAGCCGCATCAGATAGCAAGGAACTTAGTTGGTATTTCTTAAAGTCTGGAAAGTCAACACGCCCCCCCTTCATTGTGGAAGCTGCAATTTGTCCAGCTTAATAGGAGGCCATCTGTGACACCAGATGAAAGATCAAAGCCAACTGTTATGCCTCCGAGCGCCTGCCTTTGCAGCATCAAAGGGAACATTGGCATGGGGTATCATAAACAAGGAAGGACATTCATTTGAACCAGAGCTAACCCAAACAGGATATTGGAAGATTCTGTCTTATCTTCTCGAGCAACTGCACGAAGTTAGCTTTATATAATTGATTGAAGGCTTGGATAATAAAAATACCTAAACCTCCTTGTCTGGAAGGGAATCAGATTCCACCCCAAGGTCGGGTATGCTAATAAGACCCCCAACAGGGATGGCCTCTGATTTCATAAAATTGATTTTATACCCTGAGAAAGATCCAAATAAATTAATCATTCGTATTAAACAGGACAGAGACATCATTGGGTTGCTTAGAAAGAAAGGAACGCCATCTGCTTAAAGGGTGATCTTACGCCTTCCTGATCCTACCTCCATGGCAGTGATATCGGCGTCCCTCCGGATGGCTTCTGCCAATGGCTCAATCATTAATGTAAATGGTAACAGTGAAAGGGGGCAACTTTGTTGGCTGCCACTGTCAATACTAAAATTGTCAGACCTTATACCATTAGTGAAATCAGCTCCTTTTTGGGTCACTATATAACACTGCCACCCACCTGGCAAAGACCCCTCCAAGACCAAACCATTCAAGGACATAAAAGTTGCACATCCACTCAATCCGGTCAAATGCTTTCTCTGCATCCAGGGAGACTACCGAGCCTGGAATCGAACCTTGCTGGCACACTGGAACCATACTTAGCACTCTTCTAATATTATCAGAGGACTTACTGCCCCTAATACAAATGGTCCTCTTTCACAATGGACCTTCAAAGCCAGCATTTTCAACAAAATTTTAAAGTCCACGTTTAATAATGATGTAGGCATATGCAATTCTCTGGGACTTTCCCTCTCTTGAGAATAAGAGAAATACTTCCTTCTTTCAGAGAGGATGGGAGGCAGTCCTGACTGTACGAATAATTGTACATATCCAACATTGGTCCAGCCAGCATGTCTATGAACTCTTTCTAAACCTCACTCCGAAAATCCATCTGTGCCGGGGGCTTGACCACTCTGGAGCAGCCTCATTGTCTCCTGTACCTCTCGGATTATCAGAGGTGCATTCTAAATAGGCCCCCTGCTCTGAACTTACACCTGGGAGGTTCAAGGTCTTAATAAAGGACTCCATCGTCGCCAATCAGTCCTCCCAGCCCGCTGACTGGAACAACCTAGAGTAGAACTTCCTGAACGCTGCATTAATATTTTTGGGATCGCAGGTGAAAATAGCAGCAATATTATTTCTGGTCAAGTATGCCTAATATCTACCTGGTTATCACCATGCTTGAATAACTTCTATTTTGCAAAAGAAATCGCTCTCTTTGCTGTCTGGGCGAGTGTAGCATTCAGAGAAATCTGGTGGGCTGTAATCTGCTGCAATTAAGTTACATACGGTCTGATAAAAACTGGTGTCTCAGCTCTCTTCAACAGAGCCTCAAGCATACGCTGCTGCTCTCCCTTCTGCAGCTTCTGAGTCGTCGAGTAAGAAATAATCAAATCCCTTGTATAGGCTTTGGCAGTCTCCCAGAGCACCGTCGTATGACTGGCCGTACACAAGCTAATGTTCCAAAAAAATTTAAATTACCCCGAAAAATACTCAATGAATTTGCTATCCTTCAGGAGGAAAGGATTCACGTGCCAGTGCCGTGAGCCTGTCCCATCGCCACCATCCTTGACCTCCATGTACACTGTCACTTGATCATAAATGGCTATGTTCCCAATTATACAGGACAGCACCGAATTTAAAAAGACCAATGGGGCAAACAACATGTCAATCCTAGTCCAGCGTTTATGTGGGTTAGAAATAAAGGTGAAGTCCCTATCTTCAGGGTGAAGACATCTCACACATCCACGAAGCCAGCTACCTGTTCATGTCCACCAGCTGCCTGGGTGGCGGGGAAATACCCGCAAAACCCCTCGACATGCTATCCACCTCGGGGTTTATACGTCAGTTAAAGTCTCCCCTTAATTGTACGACGTTGTACGATGATCCCCAAGGATTATCAACCTGGAGAGCCCATCTTTTTGAAATTTGAGGGGGTGTGCTGTGGGCAATATTAATCAAGGTCCCATATTCCTCTCCACTTTAAGGATCAGAGACCACCCATATTCATTCTTAACTTGTTCAAACAACTGAAGTGGAAGGTTCTTATGAATGAGTATTGCTACTCCTCTACTTGTTGAATTAAAGGATGAGAAAACACCTGGCTGAACCTTCCCTGCTGGAACTTTAAATGCTCCTTATCAGTCAGATGTGTTTCTTGCAGCAAGGTTACATCAACCATTTCCTTTTTAAGGCTTGAACGTATATATTTTTTTCTCTTAATCAGTGAATGACTCCCTTTAACATTCCAGGTGCACCATTTAAGCGAGCGGTTATCCATAACCATCCAAAGCCGCCATGACCCACTGGGAGAAGAAGCCCATTTATAGCCCGCCAAGTGAAAGCTGTAAACAGTTCGTATAAACATGAAAATATAATACAAAAACAACCAAATCAACACTTTAAACAACTACTTCGACCATGAACCAACAGAGAACACAAGTAAGCAGAGACTTTCCCCCTTGCCCACAGGGGGCGCTCATACAACGCACTAATCCCCCGTGGCTCTTCCGAGCTGAAGCCGCTCCCAACCCAGACAAAACAAAGTTAAAAAAACGTTACATGGGTCTTACAACAAGAAAATTGAAAGTTGGCATTCAACCCCAGCCCATCCATATTTTGACCCGAGGCAGTCCTGGTGAAATAAAATGTAACCACGCCACCTCCCCAACCCCCGTTCCCATTCCATACTAAGAGAGAGAAACGAAAAGCAAATTATAGAAAAACACAAAGGATAATGGGAGGGGAGGAAGAAAGGAGGAGAGAGAAAAAGGAAAAATGGAACCTCCACATACTAAAAAAAACCCCAAAACGAGGGAAACCAGGCAAACCCCAGAGAAAACAAAGGGAACACATTTGTCCATATTATTTGAACCAGCCAGTCTGTTTTAATGAGTACCGGAACTCCTTTGCGTTTTCTAGTGAGTCAAAATTAAACACAGACCCTCCATGGCTGACACGTAATATTGCTGGATATCTTACCAAGTACATAATATTAACGTCCCTCAGCCTCCTTTTTGCCTTATCAAAGGCTTGCCACTTGCGGATCACAGCCGTAGAAGGCTTTTGGAAAAAACATAATTCGTGATCCTTTGGAGATCAGAGCCTATGGATCCTTCCGCAGACGTCAAGAAGCTTCCAGCACCTGTTTTGCTCTATCGTGCTGGAGTTGCACTCGGACCGGGCAGGGATGCTGGTCCGATCTGGGCCTGTACACTGCAACCCGTAGGGACGGCTCGAGCCGCACCCAGGCTGCCTTGACTTTCAGTTTCAAAAATTGTGTGAGGCATTGTTCCAAGAAGCTGACGAGCTGGCTTCCTTGTTCCCCTTCCGGGAGCCTGATCAAGCTGATGTTCTTCTGACGGCTCCAATTTTCGATGTCGTCGACCTACTCTACACAGGTCTGTACCTAACGTTCCAGGGCTTGGACCGGACCCGCTGAGGATTCTGCCATGGTTTCCTAGCCGCGGTCCCTTCTTCCGCCTTCTCGATGTGTGACCCGAGACGCTGGATCTCCTGGCCATGCTACTGCAGCTTGGCTGAGATCAGTTCCAGCATGGTCCTGGTCTCCTCCACTGCTGAAGCAATCTTCTCTCACAGGCTCCTACACTTCGAGACCCGGTTCTGTTCCACAAATAATTAATCCCTGGGGCGTTCACAGAGGCCAACATCACAGCCGCGGGCGGATCGATTGTTGCAGTTCCCCGCTGATTGTGATTCTCATTGTCATTTTCCCTTACTCATTTTCCTTACTCACTTAAAATGGCCTAGAGTAATACTGGCCTAGAGTAAAACGAATCGATTTTACCCAATAAGGAAGAAAGAGAGGGTGAATGCAGCATTTTGTCTCGGTTCTGGTGCAAAGCTCAGCAGAGCAGAACGACTGGATCGCCGCCATCTTGGATGTCACCCAAATAATCACTGTTAACAAACTTTTTTTGAAATGGTTTGAAGATGTTTCTTGTAGGGGGAGACAATGGAGAACTATTGGATGCGATATATGTAGGTATTCAGGTGGATGTTTCAGAGTTCAGAAAGTGAGTAGTAAATAAAATTGGACCAACGTAGTTCAGGGGTGACTTTTGCAAATGGAAAGGTAAAAGTGAAGTTGGTCTTCAGTTAACGGAAATGGAATATCGAAGTAAAGGCGTTCTGCACAGATTGCATGCAGCGTGGATGAGATTATATTTGTGTTCTGTACTGTTTCAAAGAATGAGAGGTGATCTCAGGGAAACGTAGAAAATTCACCCACAGCAGATTGACTAATACAGGGGCATGGAGAAGTGCAACAGGCAAAGTTAGGGGGTGACACAAGATGTTCTACAAAAACATCAAGCTGAACAGAATAACCAGGGAAAAAATAGGACCCATTTCGAAACCAGGGTAATAATCAGTATGTGAAACTGGGGAACATTGATAGACTGTGACATGAGAGCTTCACACCTGTTTTAATTGGGAGAAGGAAGATGCAGGTACAGAATTCAAGAAGATGGACTGGGAAGCTCTCGAACAGTTTGATATAAGATGCAAGTTGGGATTGATGGTTTTGGATGATGTAAAGTCCAGATGAGTTGCATCGCAGGATGTTGTTGGAGACAAGAGAGGAAACGTCCTGACCTAATGTTTCAGTCGAATCTGACCACACGAGGGAGGTGCTAGAGGACTGGAGAACAGATATGGGGTCCCAAGTTACTGGAAAGGTGGTAGAGATAGACCAGTGTCTGGTTGTGTACCACAGCGAGAAGTGCAGTGTATCAAATTATTTGTGGTATTCATAAATGATGTAAATGTGAATGTGGAGGGGGTGGGGGTGGGGTTGGGGGCTGAGCGTATTAAGTAATTTTGTGTTTGACACAAAGTTTGGCCAGGTACTTAGCAGTGAGGAAGAAGGCCTTATGTTATAGGAGGATAAAGGTGGAGTGGTCAGATGGTCAGATCAATGACAGAAGGAATGGAACCCTGATAAATATGAGGTGATACACTTTGTAAGAAGAAACCGGACAGAGGAGAATTCAATGAATGGCAGAACACGAGGGACGTCAGAAGGTGTTTCTCCACACATCCGTGAACGTGACTGGACAGGGTAATAGCCCGTTAAGAAATCACACGGGACTGGAGGCATAGTGTTTATTCATCGAGGCGACATGATATAAGTTAAACATGCCATTGGTTAGGCAATAGATAGAATACTGTGTGCAGTTCTGGCAGCAACATTACAGGAAGTGCTTTGTTTTCTCAGTAACATCAGAAGCTATTGGAGTCTCCACAGATTTGGAAGCTTCAGTGGAAGTCTCCTGGCTGCAAGTCTCTCTAAATTTTCACTTGATTTGTTTTCCCTCCACGATTGGAGAACTGCATCTGAGAATCTGAGTCTGATCTTTCCTTTTTGCCAAGTACGTGTTTATGGGATATTACTGTATCAGAACACTTAATTATTAATACGGTCTAGGCCAACGCCTTCAAATATTTTTGAATAGCTCTGCTGTCGTCCATAACACGTGACTCCTTCTCTTCCTGTGTAATTGGTTGGAGGCACTAAATGGGCTATCTCTACACTTCTCCAATAATTTCATTGAGCTGAATGACTTCCTCATATTCCTGTGAAGCTAGAGTATGACGCCGAATAATCTCCTCCTTTTAACTGTGGAAATGTGCAGTGTCCAGCAGCACTGTTACATGAATGTTACTGATATTTCCAACAGCACAAGCCTGATTGTTGTCCAGGTCTTGCTGCACGTGTACACAGACTAGTTCAAGAGCTGAAGGAGGACATTTTTCCTGAATATTGTGTGATCTTCACTGACCAGCCCCACTTCTAATCTTATGGGGAGGGAAAGACATTTATGAAGCAGCTGAATATGTTTGTGCTGCGGAAGCTACCTTGAGGATCTTTTGCAGACATGTCCAGGACTCAATGGAGCTTTCTATACAAATCACAATCGTTGTGCTTTATGCTTTAAATCACTCTAACCAGGGAAGTTTACAACTCATTCCTATTAAGTGCAATCCTGCAAAGGCTCCTTGAGACCGCCCTTAGTTAAATGATGCCTTGATGTTCAGTCACTCTTCCCTGAGCCCTTGTGTTCACGTCTTTTGCTCATATCAATAGGTCACAGTGTGGGGACAGGGAGTGCTTTTTTTTTAACCAGTCAGAGTTGAGGGTTGTGAAGAATTGGACATGAAAGAGGATACCAAACCTTATGATCTTACTGTGGGTGAAGACCTGCTTGCGGGGGGGTGATGGTGGCGTGTGGATGAATAACATATTCCTGTTTGTGGCGTTCTCACATTCGATTATTAGAAAGTAGAGGCTGTTATTTTCCTGAAAGCTCTGTTATTGAATAGTACCAGACTGTCTGGACCATCTCTGGGTGAGGAATGGGGGCTGTATTCACAGTGAAAATTGGTCTACAACTTGACGAACAAACGAAGCACACGTTGCAGAAAGGGGAAGGGGAAGCTCAATTAGGAGTGATGAGAAACCTCTTCCATACCCGAGCCTAGATTTTCCAATTACACTTTCGAAACCAGACCAAACTGGGTTTGACAGTTTTGAGGGGCTGAATGGTCTCCTCTGTTTCTGTGCACGAGCTGATAGGAGTAAGTAGCCTCCAATTGCTCCTGTCTAGCAGGTTTGATGGGCTGAATTGAACACAGAAACATGGGACTGAGGAGCAGGAATGGGTCATTAGAAACGTTCAGCCTTCTCCACCCAGGGACTAAGATTGTGGCTGATCAGGTTTTGGTCTCAGCTCCACTTTCCTGTCTGTATGTCTTCATCCAAGAATCACTTCTCTGTCCCATATTTAACTAATTCAGCACTGAATAAATATAAACAAAGAGACATCTCAAACTTGTGGGGAAGATGCATTTTCGTTTGCCGGTTTGTATTTCCAGATGCGTTATAAATTCTCAAAAAAATATGCAATTTGTAGATAGTCAGTCAATGCGATATTTTATGAACTCCTACTTTGGAAATAAAGCCAAACTAATTCCAGGTGAAGACACATACAGACTCCAAACAAGACCGCATGCCTAAAATACGTTGTCTGATTGGAGGGGTCACCTCCTTTACATCGATAATACCTGAAGGTAGGACTTGAAAGGAACTCTTGAATTTGTATATTCATCAATCAAAACCTGCATCGCCATTCTAAACGATTAAAGTTTTAGCTGCCATCTTAGATGTGTTCAATTCATGTGCATGTGTTGTACAGTCCCTTCATCTTTTCCTTATAAAGTTTGTGCCTAAGGTCTTCTCTCTCTAACACCTGACTAAGGAGCAGGACAATGAAAGCTTATGTTTTCAAATAAACCCGTCAGACTATAACCTGGTGCCATGCGATTATTGACCTTACTCAACCCAGTCCAAAGCTAGCAGCTCCATATCATGATTTTTATTGATTAGCCAACTTTCTCTCCAAGCAAAACAATTGTCCTAACCCTGTGTGCTTTTGTGTTGCATATTAATCTTTTGTCAAGCATGTTATGCTTTGACTTCTTGAAGTCCAGATATAATAGATCCTTCAGATATCCGTTATTCAACTTGTTTGTCACATTCTTTAAATAAAAAATTCGGAAAAGTATTCAAACATGATTTATCCTTAATAAAATCATGTCGACTTTGATGGATTGTGGTTTGACTTTCAACATCTCCTGTTGTTAATTCCTTAATAATAGATTCGAACAATTTGTCTTCAGTCCCAATTGTTTTCTCATACCTTTCCATGCCCGACTGAAGTTGGTTATTCGAAGTTCTTCCCTTTCCATAACCTCGACAGTCCATTTCAATTCCTGTGAAATAGGCACAAGGCTGTAAAAGATCGGCTCCAATTGCTGTGAGGGGCGTGGGTGGCTGATTAGACTCATTCTGTTCCTGCTTTACACACACGATGGGCTGAATGTCCTCCTGATGTTCCTACACGATAGATTCGATGGCTTGCATGTCCTGTGCCTGTTCCTGACCAAGCCGCTCACAATCTCAATGTCCTCCTCCTGTTGCTCAATGACAAGTTTGGGGACTTATGGAATCTCCCTGCTGTTATGCCAAATTTCGAGTGTTGAATTGTGCAGGCAGGTTGTGTTGTCCACAGTGGGTAGCTCAGTGGTTAGCACTGCTGCCTCTCAGCACAGAGATCTGGGTTTAATTCCAGTCTCGGGTCACTGTTTATGTGGAATTTGCACATTCTCCCTGTGCCTGCAAACAATGCCATGGACTACATAAATCGTTAAACCGTACATTGTAATGAATTAGTACAGTAAATGTCACACTTGAACACTATAGTCACTGACTACAGCACTGTAACTTTCAACAAGATCTTCACCAGAAAGCGCGAGCTGACTGACCACGTGATGCCGATGCAGAATTCCGGTTCTCTCCAAGATATTTCCCTCCCAGTTTGAAATTAATTTCCTTCTAAATGTAAATAACAAATCGCACATTGTGGCACAGTTTCAAGGCTTGCAGAGCGGATTATATTCCTGCTTTAGCTGAACACACTGAGGGTGCATTTGGCAGACAGAGGATCCTGAGGCTGGGATTTGGTGTTCAGCTGGTGCCAGAGACGGACTCCCATAACAGTGAACGGGAGCTCGCTTTATAAAGGAAGGGACACAATTCACTAATTGTGTTGCAGCGAAATTGTGTTTAATAAACACACCTTTACTGGATAACTACCTCTATATTGAATGGAGGATAAAAATTGATGGAGCAAAGAGAATACAGTAGTTCCTATTTTATATGTTCCGATGTTTAAACATACTAAAGGATATGAACACTATGTGGGGAAAACTGAATTTAGGAGATTTTCACCATGAACCAGAATAAAGGATACTCAGTGTGTTGATTGTCCTACTCCTTTCCCGAAGTTTCTGTGGGAAAGCTCTGTAACTGCTGCCACAAACTCACAGACGTTGGGAAGGATATCTCTGCAGGGTCAACACGGTAATATTTCCCATTCCAATACTGAGACTGGAGTCGGGTGATCTGTACAGTTTTATCCTTTAAGACCCCGGAACAGTTTGATAAAGTAGAGTGTCTTGCTTGGCCATTTCCGAGACCATTGAAGAGTTTATCACATGTCTGTGTGTCTGGAGGCATGCTTAGGCCAGACTAGGAAAGCAAAGGAGATTCACTTTCTGACAGTACAATGAGGAAGGAAATTGGTGTTTACAAACGACATTGGCTTCAAGGTCACTGTTAATGACTCCAGGTTTTACATCTCGATATTTTATTAATTATAACGTCCACCAGCTGTCACAGTATTAGCCTGGTCTGGATTAGTAATCGAGTGACATCTCCACAACAGCACCATCTCCACATTTGGACCTATCAGACACCACACTGAGCTGGTTATTTCTGTGCTGCTTGACAGCTCAGTCAAAAAGAACGCCCACCAATATGATGATCGCGACGGGACTCAGGGCGTGGTAAGTGGTCAGACTGTTCGCTTGTTATGGGATTGGACGTAACTGAGTAAATTTCTACATTGCCAGGGTGATGTCAGAGTTGGAGCTGTAATGAAACAGCTTCTTCAGGGACTCGGCTTGTTGTGCAGCACAAGTCTTCAGTCCCAGTGCAGGAATGGGGTCAGGGCCCATTGCCTTTGTCTTATCTACTGTGTTCAGCTGTTTCTTCATGTCAGATACAGCAAATCAGATCAATTAAAGACTGGCATTTGTGATTCTGCCGGCAGCATGGCGAGGGTGAGGTGGATCATCAACTCAACACTTTTGGCAGAGGAAGGTGCAGATAATACAACCATGTATTTTACACTGATGTACCGGGCTGTCCCGTTATTTAGGATGGCGATATTTATGGAGTCCTCTCCTCAGTGAGTTGTTTAATAATCCATCGACATTTATGTCTGGATATGGCAGCACTGCAGAACTTCGATCTGATCTGTTAGTCTTGGGATCATTTCGCCCTCTGTATCAGATGTTAGTCCCATTGTTTCGAATGTAACCAGTCAAGTGCAGTAGCTTTAATGGATTGTCATCAGGTTCAGGTACACATGGTTCCGAACCTATCATGTTCACCCGCACTCATCACTGAACCATAGATCAACTTGATGTTAATGGTAGGCTGAGGGATTATCCTGGGGAAAATGTTACAGATTGTAGTTGAATACAATTCTGCTGCTGCTGTGATTCTACCGCACCACATGAATGCCCACTTTGAGCTGCAATATGCTCAAATCAATTCGACTGACAGTCCCCCAGTTCATACCAAGACCTATTCACCCATCATCCCTGTACTCAGTGTCTTAACCTGCTTTCTGATGTCGTAACACTTCCATTTTCCTATTCTCATTCTGCTCTCCCTGGTGTCACGCCTCCAAGTTGTTACTTTACTCAAACCCCTTAACATATGCATCTCAATCGTTTCCATTCCCCCAATGCCATCTTCTGTGTTTGATGTGAATGCGTTTCCCTCTGTTTCTCTCCCTGACCATGATTAAGAGCTCTGCAGTGTCAGTGATGCCTGCATTATGGAGTTTCAGATCAAGGAATTTGTGCACCTTGCATTATCGGTAACTTCACAGTGCGCAGTGTTCCGTGTTAGTCAAGAGGTTTGAGCAGCTTTAACACACGTCTATGGAACTTGTTCAAAAACAGAACTTACTGATGAAACTCAGCAGGTCTGGCATCATCTCGTGGAGTGAAAGAGTTAATCTTTCAGGGCCAGTGACCCTTCTACAACGCTCCCATTTTCTCTAGAAATTTTTGCATTTTCATTTCCAGTATCCATAGTTATTTCTTTAATTGAAAATTTGTTCTGAACTTATTCATTTCTAGGGAAACACAACAGGTCTGGCATCATCTGCAGAGACAGAGAAACAGAGTTAGCGTTTCAAGTCCAGTATGACACTTCTTCAGAACTGAAAAGGATCGGAAAATGAGCTTTTAATTCCTTGACAGATGTGGGGAATGGGTTGACGGGTAAAAGAGGGTGTGGCAAAAGATAAACATGCTTTTCGTAGTGGTAAACGAGAAGATCATGTGAAGTTGACTAGCAATTAAAACGTGAATAGGGAAAAAGTGTTCGCTCTATTGAGTGAACGATAAAGAAGATACAACCACACAAGGTCATAGGGAGGACGGGAGGGTGAATATACGGAAACTGGAGAACAGTTATGGGGTCAGACTGTGAAGTTATGAAATTGTACATTACCTCCTACAGGATGTAACGTACAAAAGTGTAAAGTGAGTTGTTACTCGAGCTAGGGTTGTGCTTCCTTGGAACGTTGCAGCAGCCCAGGGCCAAAATGTTAGCATGAGAGCAAGATAGGTTATTGAGATGGGAAGCAATGAGAAGCACAGGGTTATTTCTACGGACAAAGTGGGAGTGTTCCTCAAAGCAATCTCTGTTTGGTCTCGCCAATAGAGAGAGACTCATTGTGATCAGCAATGAAAGGAGACCAGATTGAAAGTTTACAAGCGAAATGCTGCTTCACCTGGAAGATATGTTTGGTGACTTGGACAGTGAGGAGGGAAGAGGTGAATGAGCAAGTGTTGCAGCTTCTGCAATTGCATAGGAAGGGGCCATGGGGGGGGGGGGTGCAGGGAAGTGTTCTGGGTGATGGAGATGGAAGAGAGGGAACGGTTCCTGCGAAATACTGACAGTGGGCGGGAGGTGAAGATGGGTTTGATGATGCTGTCCTGCTGGAGATGGTGGAAATGGCGTAAGGTGATTATGTGAATGTGTATTCTAGTGCAGGATGGAGTGTGGACAAGGAGGAATCTATCATCGTTCTGGGATGAAGGGGAGGGATTGAGGGCAACACCGTGGGAGATGGGAGAGTGACAGCTGAAGGCCCTGTCCACCAGAGTTAGGGGGTTTCTGGTTTGAAGGAAAATGAGGTCACGTTAGATGCAACTCACAGGAATATGACATCCTCAAACAGAAATAACAGATATGGAGAAACTTGGAGAATGGAGTCAGCCTCCGCTGATCATGTGTTAACCCACATGCAGAGGTTCCCCCTTAATGATTGAAAAGAATCAGGCATCTCCATTGAGGATTTCTGCCTCACATCTGGTCTGAAGCGGAATGTGAAAATAGACCCAGAGGAAGGTCAGTGAGTATACATGAGCAGAATTTCAAGCAGATATCCCAAACCGCTCAGTAATTATTGTTTCTGTTCAAAAGAAGAACTCTATAAGCAGGTGAACCACACATGGTTGACAAAAACTCTCAAGGATACTATTGATGAGCATTAGTGGAGGGCCAGATATATAATGTTTATTTCAGGGACCATAAGCTGATGTTAGGCATGAATTTCAGCTGTGCTTCCTGATTTACCACCCAGAAAACACTGCCATTTCTGCTCCATCCTCTTCCCTGCTCATCTCCCCTTCCTGGTTCCAGTTTCTCCCTCTCAAATTACAGAATACATTCTCTCATATTATGGTCCCTACCCACTTCACCTGAAACTCTTTGATTTGGTCTACCTACTCTGCTGTAGAATCAAGCTGCGTTTTGTGCTGCTACTATGCTCTGGTCTCAGTGTGGCTCTGCCTCTCCATTTATTCTGTTTTACACTTCCCACTCACATCTCATTCTGGAAAGTTTCCTTCTTGGCGTAAACCTTATTGAAAACACCTCTCCCCCTTTGCACTAATTTCACTAATTTGATCCAAATTTCTCCGAATCAAAAATTATACTCAGCCTTCATCTCACTATGCTAAAGGTAGACGCTGACCGTGTGGTACAAGAATTCCCCTTCTTATATGGTTCAGGCCAGAGATGCGCTTTCACTGTAGAGATAATCACACGATTTGGACATAGCAATTCAGGTGTTTGACCTCTTATTGGCACTAGTAAGAGTTTCATGCTGCCTGAGTATTGGAACATGGAGAAAAACAAATCACAGTACGAAGCAAGGGCTGAGTGTTATTTACCTGTCATTCGTATACTGTTTTAAATTTGCAGTGCTTATCTTTAAATGCTTGTTCGTAAAGTTAATGTCAGAGAGTGTGTACGAGGTTGAGGGATGACATTGTAGAAGTTTATAAAATCATGAGAGGTATGAATTGAGTGGCCAGCCAAAGTCTTTCCCACGGGTTGGGAGAGTTCAATCATAACAGGCGTAGGTTAAAGGTGAAAGAGCGGAGATTTGAAATGGATGAAGGGTCAATGTTTTCAAACAGAGGGTGATGTGTGTATATGGAATGAGCTGTCAGAGGAAGAGTGGGAGATGCAAGTACAGCTACAACTTTTAAAACTCATTAGGACAAACATATGAATGGGAAAAGTTTCGAGGCATATGGACAAAATGAAATCAGATGGGACTAGTTTAGTTTGGAAAACCTGGTCAGCATGGACAAGTTGGACTAAAGGGTCTGTTTGTGCGCTATATGACTGTAAGAATCGAGAAAGCGATGAGAAGGGGAGAAAACCCATGATGTAGGAAATTGGCAAGAAATACAAAAACAAGCAGCACGTGCTTTTCCGAGCATATAAAAAAAGTTCAAGATGAGTGTGTGACCTTAGGTGAAATTAAGGCAGGAAAGTATATTGAGGAACTGAAGAATTGGCTACAAGGCGCAGACATATAATTTACACCCATGTTCTACATCTTTCCTCACAAGGGAAGGTACAGTAAGTAATTCAATGAAGTAAACAAAATGGTAATAGGAGGGAAGTTCTTGAACAGTCTCTAACAAAAGGAACAAGGATTTTTTTAACAGATAAGACTAAGGGTAGACAGGTCAGCAGTAATTCATAGCTGGTTTTGAAAGAAATTGTCACAGTCTTGGGGTCATGGCGCCCTCTCTATCAGATGTTAGCTTTGCTGTTTATTAATGTAAGCAGTAAGTGCGGTAGCTTAAATGGATTGTCATCAGGTTGAGGTACACACTGTTCTGACCGTGGCATGTTAACCCACACTCATCACTGAACCAGAGATCAGCTTCATGCTAATGGTAGACTGAGAGATTATATTGTGGTTGAATATAATTCTACTGCTGCTGCTGCTACTACAGCTGCTATGATTTGCAGCATCACATGAATGTCCAGTTTGAGCTGCAATATCTGCAATACAATTCGTTTGCCTACCTCAACTCGCACGGGGTCCCGGTAACCCTTCTCCCCTGTACACAGTGCCCTATCCCAGTTTCTGATGTGGGAACGCTTCCTTTTTTTTTACAATTCTCATCCTGTTTGGGTATCTTCATGATGCCATGCCTCCAACTTGTCACATTCCTCAAAAGCATTTAACGTTTTCACCTGAATCTTTGCCCCTCCAGTAATGCCATCTTCTGTTTAAAGTGAATGTGTTTCCCTCTGTTTCTCTCCATGACCATGATTAAGAGCTCTGTAGTGTCGGTGATGACAGCCTTATGTAGTTTCAGAACAAATGAATTTGTATACCTTGCATTATCATTCACTCCCAGTGTATGGCGCTCTATGTTGGACAGGGCGTGTGAGCAGCTTTGACACACATGTTTGAAACTTGTTCAAAAACAGAAATTGCTGAAGAAACTGACAAGTCTGACAGCATCTGTGGAGTGAAAGCAGATTTACTCTTTTGAGTTCGCTGACTGTTCCTCAAAACACCCAGTAAGTCCAACAATTTTTGTTTTTGTTTCAGATTTCCTGTATCCAATGATCTTTGCTATATTGGAAATGTGTTCTGCATCTTTTCATTTTTGAAGGAACTCAGTGGGTCTGGCAACATCTGCAGAGACAGAGAAACAATATTAATGTTTCAAGTCCAGTATAAATCTTCTTCAGACGTGTAAAGGATTGGAAAGTGAGTGTTTTAGTATCTTGGCAGAGGTTGGAAAGAGTGTTTGGAAGCCCAGTGTGAAAGACAAATGGGCTTATGGTGAAGATATATAATGGGTGTAAATTAATGTGTAAATATTAGAAATTGATTTTCTCTGTTGCATGCAACATAAACAAGACACAAACTTAGGGAGCCCAGGAGGGAGAGTGTACAGAAAATGGAGAACAGCCATAATGGGTTCAGGCTGTGAATTTATGGAATGAAATATCAACTCCTACAGACTGTAACGTACCAAAGTGTAAAGTGAGCTGTTACTCGAGCTTGCGTTGTGCTTCATTGGAACATTGCAGCAGTCTGCATTTTCTTAGACTCCCTACAGTGTGAAAACAGGCCCTTCAGCCGAACAGATTTATACTGACCCTCCAAAGTGTATGCGAACCAATCCCATTCTCTACTCTAATGCCATATATAGAGCCTTGGCTATTGCACCGAACATCAACATCCCTGAACACAATCGGCAATTCAGCATGGCCAGTTCACCTAACCTGCACAACTCGGAACTGTGACAGGAAACTGGAACAGAGGAAATCGAACCCATTTCCCTGACGCTGTGAGGCAGCTGTGCAAACCACTGAGCCACCGTGTCATCCAGGAGCGAAATGTTATAAGACCACACCTCTATATGAGCAGAAATGAAGCCATTTGGACCATCAAGTCTGCTCCACCATTCGATCACGAATGATCAATTTTCAACCCATTTTCCGGCTTCCTCTCAGTAACCTTTGATCCCCTGGTCAATCAAGACCTTATCTGTCTCCGTTTTATATATACTAAATAGAATGTAGATCATAGAACATTACAGCACAGAACAGGCCCTGTGGGCCACGATGTTGTCCCGAGATTAAATCCTAATGTAAAATATAGTAATTTAACCTCTGCATCCCTCAACTCACTGCTATCCATGTACATGTCCAGCAGTCGCATGAATGTCCCCAATGACTCTGCCTCCACCACCAGAGCTGGCAACGCATTCCATGCATTCACAACTCTCTGCGTAAAGAACCTACCTCTGACGTCTCCCTTTTACCTTCCTCCTAATATCTTCAAACTGTGACTTCGCTTACTAGTCAATCCTGCCCTGGGGAAAAGTCTCTGGATATTGACTCTATCTATTCCTCTCATTAGTTTGTATATCTCGATCAGTTCTCCTCTCTCCTCCTTGTCTCAAGAGAGAAAGGTACAAGCTTGTTCAGCCTTTCTTCATTAAGCAAGCCCTCCAGCCCAGGCAGCATGGTGGTAAACCTTCTTTGCACCCTCTCCAAAGCCTCTGTATCTTTCCTATAGTAGGGCGTCCACAACTGGACACAATATTCCAAGTCTGGTTTCATCAGAGACTTGTCGAGCTGCAGCAAAACTTCGCGGCTCTTAAACTTGATCCCCCTGTTAATGAAGGCCAAAACACCATATACTTTCTTGACATCCTATCCACTTGGGTGGCAACTTTGAGGGATCTGTGCATTTGCGCACCCAGATCCCTCTGTTTCTCCACCTGCCAAGAATCCTGTATTTAATGTTATATTCAGGATTCGAATTTGACCATCCAAAAGGCATTGCTTCGCATTTATCCAGGTTGAACTGCATCTGCCATTTCTCAGCCCAGCTCTGCATCCTGTCGATGTCTCGCTGCAGCCTACAGAAGCCCCCTTTACTATCGACGACACCTCCAACCTTTGTGTCATCTGCAAATTTACTAACCCACCCCATAACCTCCTCATCCAAGTCATTTATAAAAACTACAAAGAGCAGAGGCCCATGAACTCAGCCCTTTTGGATCCCTCTCAACATTGTCCTCCAAGCAGAATACTTTCCATCTATAACCACTGTCTGCCTTCTGCCAACCAGCCAATTCTGAATCCAGATAGCCAAATCCCCCTGTATCCCATACTTCCAGACTTTATGAATGAGTCTTCCATGGGAAACCCTATCAAATATCTTGCTGAAGTCCACATGCACCACATCAACTGCTTGACAGTAGTCGACCTGTCTTGGCAACTCCTCAAAGAAATCAATAAGATTTGTGAGGCATGACCTGCACCTCACAAAGCCATGCTGACTGCCTTTCGTCACACTATGCTTTGTCAGATAGTCATAAATCCTATCCCTCGGAATGTTTTCCAAACTTTGCTGACCACAGACATATGACTGACTAGTCTCTAATTGCCAGGGATTTCCCTATTACCCTTCTTGAAATAAGGAACAACATTCGCCTCCTTCCAATCCTCCGGTAGGACTCATGTGGGGAGTGAGGAGGCAAATATCCTGACCAGCAGCCTAGCAACCTCTTTTCCCGCTTCCCAGAGCAGTCTCGGATAAATCCTGGGGACTTATTCATCTTAATGTTTTCTAAAATTGCGAGCACATCAACTTCATCACTCTTGATCTGGTCAAGACTGATCTGGCCCAGCTCCTCTAAGTTTTCATTTACAACAAGTTCCCTTTCTTTGGTGAAAATCGAAGCAAAGAAAACTAATTTAGGGCTACCCATATCTGCTCAGAATCCACGCATAAGTTCCCTACACTATCCCTGATCAGCCCTACCTACTCCCTGATTATTCTCTTATTCCTCACGTATGAGAAAAATGCATTTGGATTCTCCCTAATCCTTCTTGCCAAGCCTTTTTTGTGCCCCATCATGGCTCTACTCAGTCCATTACTGAGCTCCTTTCTAGCAAGCCTGTAATCCTCTAAAGCTGTGCAAGATTCTTGCTTCCTCCATCTTACGTAAGCGGCCTGCTTCCTTTTGACGAGATGTTCCTCTGTCCTCATCATCCAAGGTTCCTTAATCTTACTCCTTCTTACCTGTCTCATAGGAACAAATTTGTGTATCACTCGCAACAACTGCTCCTTAAACAGTCTCCACATGTCTCCTCTCCCCTTTCTGTGGAACAATTGCTTCCAGTCTGTACTTCCCAACTCCTGTCTGATAGCATCATAATTTCCTTTTCCACAATTAAATATCTTCCATCGGAAACTGCTCCTTTCACTCTCCCAGACTATGCTAAATGTGAGGCATTTGTGATCACTTTCACCAAAGTACTTTCCCACCGTGAGTTCTGACACCTATCCTGACTCATTGGCGAGCACCAAATCCAAAATAGCCTCTCCCTTCGTCTGTCTGTCTACATACTGAACAAGGAAACCCTCTTGAACACACCTGACAAAAACGGCTTCATCCACACCATCTGCACTTAGGAGTTTCCAGTCGATATTGGAAAGGGTGAAATCACCCATAGCAATAACACTTTTCCATTTTTCCAGAATTTGCCCGCCTATGAGATCTTCAATCGCTCTACTGCTATGAGGTGGTTTGTAGAAAACCCCCAATGCGGTGACTGTTCCCTTGCTGTTCCTAACTTCCACCCATACTGACACAGTAGGCAAGCCTTCCTCAACAACCTTCATTTCTGTAGCTGTGACGCACTCTCTGATTCGCAATGCTACACCACCTCCTTGTTTTCCACACACCCTGTTCTTTTTTAGATTACTTATAGTGTGGACACAGTCGCTTTGGCCCAACAACTTCACACCAACGCTCCATAGAGCAACCCACCCAGAACCATTCCCTTACCACCCTTTCATCGAACACTACGGGCAATTTAGCATGGCCAATTCACCTAATCTGCACATCTTGGGATTATGGAGGTAAACGGGAGCACCAGGAGGAAACCCACAGTGAAAATTTGCAAACTCCACACAGACAGTTCCCTGAATTGGGAATTGAACCCGGGTCTCTGGCGCTGTGAGGCAGCAGTGCTAACCACTGTGCCACCGTGCTTCCCCGAAATATTTTTAAACATTTTAAACCCTGGAACATCAAGCAACCGTCCCTGTGAAACCTACTTCTCTGCTATGGCCACGACATCGTAGCCCCAAGTACTGATTCATGCTCTAAGTTCGTCACTCTTATTTTGAACATTCCTTGTAATAAAGCAGATGCATTTCAACTGGTCCCTTTGTTTCATTGCGTGAGAAACCTTCCTGATAGGTTCAATATACCCTGTCACTGTCCCATCTGCAACTAACCCCCTCTCAGACATGTGGTCTGATTCCTAACCCCCTGTCAAACTAGTTTAAACCCGCCAGAATCACACGAGCAAACCTCCCAAACAGGACATTTGTGCCCCTCCAGTTCAGATGCAACCCGTCCTTCATGTAGAGGGCCCACCTTACGTAGAAGGTATCCCAACGGTCTAGGTATTTGAAGCCCTCCCTCCTGCACCAGCCTTGCAGCCACGTGTGAAGCTGCATTCGCTGACTGTTCCTCATCTCACTAGCTCTGGCACTGGTAGCAAACCTGAGATCACTACTCTACTCGTCCTGCTCTTCAGCTTCCAAACTAACTCTCTGTAGTCACTTTTCAGATCCGCATTCCCTCTCCTGGCTATGTCGTTGGTGCCAAGTAAAATGGTTTCCACAGCCTTCTGTGGTAAGGAATTCCACAATTTTACCACTCTCTGGCTAAAGACATTTCATCTTATCTCCGTTCTAATGGGTTTTCCCTTTGCTCTAAGCCTGTGTCCTCCTGCCAGTGCAAGCATCCTCTCAAATTTGTCTGTATCCAGGTCATTTAGTATTCTGTAAGTTTCAACTGGATCCCCCCTCATCCTTCTAATCTCCGTCGAGCACAAACCCAGAGTTCTCCAATGTTCCTCATGTGTTCAGCTTTTCATTTCTGGTGAACCTTCTCTTGACACACACCAAGGCTAATACATCCTTTCTGAGGTATCAGGCACAAAATACTGGAAATGTGGTCTGACCAGAGCCTTAGAAAGCCTCAGAATCCCCACCATTATATCCTACTCCTCTCGAGATGAATGACAACATTGTATCTGCCTTCTTAACTACTGACTCAACCCGCAAGGTTACCTAAGGCGAATCCTGCGCTTGGAATCCCAAGTCCCTTTATTACTCAGATTTCTGATTTTTCTTTTCCATTTAGTAAATAATCTATGCCTATATTCTTCATATCAAAGTGCATGACCTCATAGTCTCCCACGTTGCATTCCATCTCCTACTCCTTTTCCCACTCTCCGAAACTGTCGAAATTTTTCTGCAGGCTCCTTGCCTCCTCAATATTACATTTGTCTCCACCTATCTTTGCTTCATCTGCAAACGTAGCCAGAATGCCTTCTGTCCCGCCACTCAGATCATTAACCTATAAAGTGAAATGTTGTGGTCCCAACACTGACTCTTGTGGAACACTGCTTGTCACCGGTTGCCATCCTGAAAGGGACAATTTTATCCTCACTCTGCATCCTGTAAGAGAGCCAACCTTTTATGCATGATAGTACCTGTCCTCTGACACAATGAGTCCTTATCTTACTCTGCAGCCTCCTGTGCGGTAACATATCAGAGGCCTTCTGGAACTTCAAATAGGTAATTCTCTTTGGTCCAACACTTCGTTACCTCCTCAAAGAATTCTCATTATCTTGAGAGCAATGTAGGTTATTGAAATGGGGAGCAATAAGAAGGTCAGGGTCATTCCAACAGACAGAGTGGAGATGTTCCACAAAGCAGTCTCTATTTGGCTCACTAATGTAAAGGAGACTGCATTGTGAGCAGCAATGACAGGAGATTGGATTGAAAGTGTACAAGTGAAATGTTGCTTCACCTGGAAGGTGTGTTTAGAGCCTTGAACAATGAAGAGGGAAGAGATGAATGGACAAATGCTGCAGCTTCTGCATTTACATGGGAAGGTGCCATGGGGGTGTGGGGAAGTGTTCGGGGTAATGGAGCGTGCCTCAGAAGGAGTCGTCGCTGTGAATTTCTGACAGTGGACGGAAGGGGAAGATGTGTTTGATGGTGTTGTCCTGCTGGAGGTGGTGGAAGTGGCAGAGGATGATTCTGTGAATGCAGATTCTAGTGCAGTGAGAAGTGAGGGCAAGGAGAGATCGATCATTGTTCTGGGAAGGCGGGGACGGAGGGAGGGCAGAAACGAAATGGGACAGACTGTAAGCTCAGTCTATCAGATATAGGGGATTTCTCGTTTGTGAGAAAAGGAGGACATGAAGGAAGCTTCCCAAAGGAATGTGGCATTATCGAACGGAAATGACATAGCCAGGAAAACTGGGAGAGTGGAGTCACCCTCAGCTGATCATTTGTTCTGCCACATACGTAGGTTCCCCCTGAATGTCATATATAGGATGTCATATATCTGCAGTGTGAAAATAGACACAGATGAAGGTCAGCAGATGTGTGTGTGTGTGTGGGAGGGGGGGGGGGGGAGACATTTAAGCAGGTACTGATTAATAACTCTCAGTAATGTTTGGCTCTGGTGAAAAAGAATATGATATGAAGATGTGAAGATGAACCACCCATGATGCACAAAGGCTGTGAAGGTTTCTAAACAATCACAAACAATCACAATGAATCACAATTCAGATTGTTGAGCTCTCGCGTCGTCCACATTTGGGAAGTTTACTTTTGGAACAAGAAGCAGATTGTATAAACCAAAATACAAAGAAAAATATTTCAAAATTGGCAAGAAATATGAAAAGAAACTAACCGCAAGAATTTTCCCATATTGAATTGAAAACGATCATGATATGTGTGTGACCCTTGGAAGGACGGCAGGAAAGAATATGTGGGACAACTGTAGGATGTGACTAGGGAACTGGTTTCAAGGAAGAGGCAGATAATTTAAAACAGTATTTTACATCGTTCCTCGCAGGGGAATGCACGAAGAGTTTCAATATTATAAACAAAATTGTAGTCAGATGAAAGTTTTGCCCTGTCTCGAACAAAATGAACAAGGCTTTTCTCAAACAGAAAAGACCAAAGGTAAACAGCTCATCAGCAATTCATAGCTTGCTTTAATAAAAGTAGTTACAGAGTGACTGGTGGCACTGTGTGAAATACTCCATAACTCTCGGGATTACAGGCATGTTCCAGTGAAACTGGCGAAACTCCAAAGAGGAGCCTGTCTTCAAGAAGAGAGTGAGTCTTCAAGTGTTTAGGTGTTCCCTTTGTCTGAATAGTGGAGCATATTTGAGAGGCTTAACGGCCTCATGATGCACTTTCATCCTGAGTGATTGTAATAAAAGTAAAACTCTGCTCCTTCCTCTGATGCGTTACATAATTGGGGATGAACAATTTGCTGAAGTTGAATTATTTTGAATATTATCTGGAACACTGTACAAACGACATCATCCAGAGAATTCTAGAAACTTCACTCATAAGAACATTTTATAACCATGTGGGGGTATTGCGTCGGTGAGAGAGAGAGAGAGAGAAGGTGCTACATTGCAGTGGTGAGAGTGTGAGTGTGAGAGAGTAGAGAGAATACTTATCCTGACAGAGCGGAGAAGGATATTAATGCTTTTCCAGTATTGCTGGACTTTTCCTCGGACCGCAGATACTGCACTGAGCTGGTTGGTGAGCTCAGACCATGCTCTGAGAAGAGAAAGGTACCCCACTGTACTAGACTATTCTCCAGGACCTCCATGTCCCTGTCGACAAGCTGTGGTGTAATTTACCCTTATCTGCCATGCTCGGGTAAACTGCCATGCCGGAGGAAACATCACAGAAGCGCTTCACAGGTGGCTCCCAAGGAGTGAGAATGTCACTTAGACAGGGGACGAAACGTCTGCAACACAAATTCCCATCTCGGCGAACAGAACCACAACATCGAGTAAACTATGCAGGGCAACTACAAACTGAGAAACTCAACCGTGTGCCCATTGGCCTTTTAATGATGGCAGCAGTACCAGGGATCACTGAATATCCAGGGGCATCTGGGCGATGGTGAGCACCTCCAGCCATGATGGGTGGGAGAATTGGGCTGGGATTGGGGTGGGTTGTTAATGAGGTGAGTTCGATAAGATAACACCAGGAAACTAGCTCTGCCTCGTGCAGACATTCCTTCTGTGACATTCAATGAAAATGGCACTGAGACAAATTATTGTACGATTCAGCCCAATGAGTCGAAGATTCTGCTGATCCTACTCCCAGTTCCAACGCTGCAGGACAAATGCTTATCCAAGACTCTTAACTTACACCAATATTCTGCTCCCCCATCATTCCTAGAAACAGTGGCTTATATTGCAAGATGCTATCGAAATGGTTTCATTTCACAATTTTTAAACGTACCATCAGATCCTTTTGTGAAATTCTCTCTTAATCTCCCCCTCTCTTTTAACCAAGCTCCTCCCAGTTGTTGGTATTTAAACTGATTCTCCCGCCATCTCTCTCTGGCAGTGAGTTTCACACCCACAGCACTCCTGTGTCATGCCACAATGTAGATATGGAGCTGTAAATGGAGAGGTGCTGCACATTCTGTCACTTCCAGCATGAGCTGCAAGTTTCCCCACACTGGGCAGTGATCTAACACAGTGTTACACAGCAATGCAGTGATTGGTGTACAGAGCTGTGTATGCTGGGAAGGTAATTGCTACAGATTAATGGATAAATTCACTGCTATTCACTGCACAGCTCCCCATGCTGCACAGATATCCAGTCCGTGTGTGTAGAACAATGCCTTTGTGTGTTCTTTACAACGCCCTGTGCTGAACAGATCATCTAGTCCAAGTTTATATATCAGTGCACTGTTGGACACATAAGTAGTGAACTGGTGAGCTCTAAACAGTGTTCGATCCTGGACGGATTGCTAAGCAGTGCCTCATGCTGAGCAGGGACCTCATCTGGGCCTATTCATGTCTGAGATGGATCTGAGAAGTGGATTGAGTATCCGATATAATTCCTGACATGATTATCACTCCTCTGGCTCGGCCCATTTCGCTGGTAAATGTGAGGTGTTGTGTTTGAGATAGAATTTACTTTGTCAAAATATTTGACATTAAGCCAAACACAATTTATTCGAAGACTGTCTATAAAAGACAACAAAAGAAAGAGGAACTTGCAATAACTTAATTCTGTTGGAAAACTTAGCAGAATAATAGTTTATTGAACTACTATACAGTAACTGTTCCAATATGGTATCAACCGATAAGCACACAAATGTCAAAAAACAAATGCAAGAAACAGATTGTCTGACATGTAGTTCTCCAATCCAGGAGGTAAGAACATCAAACCACAGTTCTGAGAGAAACCACAGAGAGTGTGTGTAGCACCAGGGAGAGATTTACTGCCTTCCAACCCTGCTGAGACACCAGCAATAACTGGTGAAAGGTAAAACTAAGGATCCTGGTTCCGTAAGAGTTTGACCATCACTCCACAAGACAAGGTTGCGGCTGCAAGAACACAAGGAATGGACTGTACCTACATCGTCTATGGCTCTGTAGGTGTCTGTCAAAAATGTCTAAATCCACCTAAGCCGTTTAATGCTGGACAGACAGAAGTCAAAGTCAAACTTAAATAAATAAAACAAAAAGATGCAGCAGGCCTGGTGAACAGACACAGATGGCCTCGGGAGCCCAGCAATTCCTACGCTGCAAAAACACAGCAGAATCATCGAGCTTGTGAAGAGAAAGAATTATGTCTCTCCCCCACCTCGTTGTTTACAACTGGAGATGTGCCATGAGCCCAATAATCTGTGATATCAAAATCCCACCCACATCAAGTATTATTGTGATATATCAAAGTTGCCGTGAAATGGGGTTGACTGGGGCTGTTTGTTCAGTGACTGTGATTAATATCAGCCTTCCTGGACCTAACTGGGTCACTGGAGGATTTCGCTCTTCTATAATTAGGGACTTCTTTCAACTTGTTATGCCATAGTATTCGGGGCAGAGTCAAACTCAACAAGATTGGGATCAGCAGCGACAGGGAAAGAGAGAGAGATCAGAACCTGAGAACATTAGAATGGTCCAACAATGGATTTTAATTTGAGAACATTAGACTGGAATCTTCCAACAATGAATCAGAATCTGAGAACATTAGACTGGAATGTTACAACAATGGACAGGAGTTTATTCTGGGCTCTTCAGTGGCTTTCTCAGGATTGGGCGAGTTTACAGTTCCGGATACGATCCTTACTGCTAATTATTCAAGTTGGGTACTATCCCATCCTCGCTATTATTGGTGTGCCTGGTAAGTCTATCTCTATCAATTCTATGTATGATGCTGAATGTTATTGCTATTCTGGTTGATTATATTTAACAAAAACATAAACTTTCAGTCACAAACGCCACTTCCTTCTCATGCATTTCCAAAATACTTACTCATAAACATCTAAGAAGGTAAAAGACTGTTCAGAACCTTGAGTCTCCATTTACGGTGAACTGTTTTGTATCTCCATATTCTCTCTGTCATCAAACCTGCCGACACCCACCTATATAATATCCCCAACCTCCAGCTCTGCCTGAGTTCTGTTGCTGACTTTGGCATCATCTAACCCTTTGTTAACGACAGATTTTATGGCTCCAGTTCTATTCTGACCTCTCTTCCAGTTACAAATAGTTTGACCACAATCTTGTTCTTGTCTCTACAGTTACTTCACAACAGGGACTCTGAAACAGATGAATAATGTCACTGACTGTGTAATTCAGAGGCACGGGTTATGACTCTAAAAGCATTGTCTGAAATTCTATCACAGCTGATGACTAAATTTAAATTCCAATATCAAAAATTGGAATGAAGCCTATTTTCACTCATGGCAAGCATAAACCACTGGGATTTCTTTTCTTATTTTATTGATAACCTTTGGTAAAGAAACCTAACATGCTTGCCCTGTCTGAACTAAGTGTCACCTCAGATCCACAACAATATGGTTGCCTCCATATTGCCTTGACAAATGGCCCCGTGGTCAAGGACAGTTAGGATGGACAATAAATGCTGCCCTTGCCAGTGATGCTGGCATCCCGCGAAACAACAACATTAAAGGTGAAATAACCAAGGAAATGCGGATGCTGGCGATCTGAAATAAAATTCTCCACCGTCTGAAAGAATGTTGGCAAATCTCAGCTGGTATGGCAGTCTGTCGGAAAAAAACAAATAACGTTTCGAGTTCAGTGAACCTATCAAAACTGAATGCAACTGAGAAATAATATTATTATATCAGGGATGGATGGAAGGGTGAGCGGGAGGTTTGTGTTGAGTGGATGATGTCCAGCAAATGAGAGAAAGTGAGAGCGAGAGAGAGAGAGATGGAGAGAGAGAGAAAGGAAAATCAAGCAAATGATGGACTGGAAGGAAAACAGAATGGGAAGTTATTCTACCATTTCCCCTTTTCACATATTCCTGAGTATCATATTTATTATGGGATGTCCCTGCTTACCGTGAGTTATGTTCCCTCTATCTCTCGTCTCTGAGTGTGGTGATCAACTCCATCAGCAATACTTATAGTCGCTGAGATATAGAGAAACATAATGTTCCATTGTCAACTGCTTCTTTGGAGAGAGTAACTGTTACTGTGCGACTGTGTGGAGATGTAAGAGCTTTCTCAGCCAGGAAGAGAAACTGAGGAACTGAAAAATGTGTTGCTGGAAAAGCACAGCAGGTCAGGCAGCATCCAAAGATCAGGAGAATCGACGTTTCGGGCATGAGCCCTTCTTCAGGAATGAGGAAAGTGTGTCCAGCAGGCTAAGATAAAAGGTAGGGAGGAGGGACTTGGGGGAGGGGCGTGGAAAATGCGATAGGTGGAAAGAGGTGAAGGTGAGGGTGATAGGCCGGAGAGGGGTTGGAGCGGAGAGGTCAGGAAGAAAATTGCACGTCAGGAATGTGGTGCTGATTAAGGTTGTGATTAAGACAAGGTGGGGGAGGGGAAATGAGGAAGCTGGAGAAATCTAAATTCATCCCTTGTGGTTGGAGGGTTCCGAGACAGAAGATGAGGCATGTACGTGACATGTGGGAGAGAGCAGACTCCCAACTTCCTGTGAAACAGGCAGCAGGGACTGAATGATCTATCCTTTTTTTGCCCAGTAGTTTTGATGGGATGAATGGCTTCCCCACATTCTTGTGAAATCAGATTGAGGTGCTAAATGAACTCCTCATTTTACTGTGGAAATGTACAGTGCTGTTACATAAATGTTCCCCAGACTTTAACAGCACGATCCTGAATGTTATCCGAGTCTTGCTGCACATGGTCACAGACAGATTCAAGAGCTGAAGAGGGACAACTTGTTCAGAAAATTTTGTAAAGTTCAGTGAATGCCCGCTCTTCTGCTGGCACGGTAGCTCAGTAACTAACACTGCTGCCTCACATCACCAGGGTACCAGGTTCGATTGGGCAACTGTCTGTGTGGAGTTTGCACATTCCCAACTTGTCTGCATGAGTTTTCTCCAATGCTCCGGTTTCCTCCCACAGTCCGAAGATGTGCAGGTCAGGTGAATTGGCCATGCTAAATTGTCCATTATGTTAACTGCATTAGTCAGAGGGAAATGTGTCAGGGTGAGTTACTCTTTGGAGGGTCGGTATGGGATGGCTGGGCCAAGGGTCCTGTTTCCACACTGTAGGGAATCCAGTCTGGTCAGTTTAGACTCAATGAGCTGAATAGCCTCCTTCCCCACACCGTCGGGGTTGTATGATGACAAACTGGAGGTGCCTGGGCTGAGGATGCTACACTGAGGATCTCGTGCAGATGTGTCCTACGGCTGAGATGATTGATGCCCACCAATGATAATCAACTTCCATTTTGCCGTGAATGATACCAAACACTGGAGAGGTCACAGTTAATTCTCAGTAAGTGTGATTTTGTTCAGGTTCCTTGACGTCATCCTCAGTCAAATACTGCCTTGAGTTCAGGACCAGTCTCTCTTACCTGTGCCCCTGTGTTACCTCTTTGTTCATCTCAATGGGTCATGGTGTAGAAGCAGAAAGGTTTTCTTCAAACAGAGGGTAGTGAATGTCAGGAATTCTATTACACAGAGAGTTAGGAGAGGTAGATCACTGAAAGGGATTAATGATGTCCGGCAATTGGATATGGGCGTTGAAGAGTGGGGTCGTAAATTTGCCAGTGACACAAAGGTGGTTGGAGTGGTACAGAATATGTACTTGTCTGCAGGCTATTGTAGGTTGCAACGGGACATTGAAAGGATGCAGAGCTGGGCTGAGAATTGGCAAATGGAGTTCAAACGGAAGTGATTCATCTTGCAAGCTCGAATGTGAATGTAGAATACATGGTTAAAGGCAGGATTCATGGCAGTGTGGAGGAACAGAGGGTTCTTGGGGTCGGTGTCCACAGATTCCTCAAAGTTGCTATCGAGGTTGATTGGGTTGTTAAGAGGCGCATGGTGTGTTGGCTATCAATTGCAGGGGGATTGAGTTTAAGAGACACGAGGTTATGCTGCAGCTCGATAGAGCCCTGTTCAGACCGTACAGGGAATATTATGTTCAGTTCTGGTCTCCTTATCATAGGAAGGATAAGAAAGCTTTGCAGAGGGTAAAGAGGAGATTTACCAGGATGCTGCCACGACAGGAGGGCAGGTCTTATGAAGAAACCGTGAGGGAGCGAGGGCTTTTCAAGTACAAGTTAATGAGAGGCATAGAACATAGAACATAGAACGTTATAGCGCGGTACAGGCCCTTCGGCCCTCGATGTTGCGCCGCCCTGTCATACTCAGCTGAAACCCATTCCACCTACACTATTCCATGTACGTCTATTTGCCTGTCCAATCACGACTTAAATGCACATAAACATGGCGAATCTACTACAGATGCAGGCAAAGCATTCCATACCCTTACTACTCTCTGAGTAAAGAAACTACCTCTAACATCCGTTTTATACTTATCTCCCCTCACTTTAAAGTTGTGTCCCCTCGTGTTTGCCGTACCTGTACTTGGAAAAAGAGAGTGAATGGCCAGAAACATTTTCCGAGGGCAGAAATGTCTATCACTAGGTGGCATAATGTTAAGGTAATTGGAGGAAGTTTTAAGGGAGATATCAGAGGTAGATTCTTTACACAGAGAGTATTGGGTGTGTCGAATGCACTGCCAGCGGTGGTAGTAGAGTCAAATACTTGAGGGAAACTTAAGAGACTTTTGGATAGGCACATGGAACAAAGTGAACTGAAGCATGTAGGTTAGTCTGATCTTGGAGTAGGATGAACGGCACAACGTCGAGGGCTGAAGGTCCTAACTGCATGCATTCATGTAGAACTCTGAGCTCAAAAACTGCATGAATTCATGTAAAACTTCGTTATTTCACTTTTTAGATTAGAATCAATGTAAACATCATGGCACAGACAGACAACACAGGGGGGCACCACTTTCAACATATTGTCTTGCTATCACCATGATTAACAGCTAACCTGAGAATGCAACTTTTAAAAAAAGGTTTTGTGATTTACATATGAAAGAAGTGAAACTATCGTAGTACTCTTACAGATGAAAGGCTTAACAGATAATCAATTTTTCATTGTATAATTTCAGTTAAATTACAATGTAAATTTCTGCTATAAATTCTGTGTTAGGCGTGAGTACCCCGCTATCACCTGATGAAGGAGCGACGCTCCGAAATCTAGTGTACTTCCAATTAAACCTGTTGGACTATAACCTGGTGTTGTGTGATTTTTAACTTTGTACACCGCAGTCGAACACCAGCATCTCCAAATCAGTACTTTTCTTTGTTCTGTGTTCTATGGAAGTGCTCAAGAAGACTTGAACATTAAGGAAGATTTGAGACTTGGAGCAGGTCAGCCTTGATCTTAGTGAAGGGCAAGGCAAGCTTCGGATGTGAATGACCTGTCCCTGTTTCTGATGTTCTCCCATTCTATTTTTGGAAAGTTAGTTGGTGTTATTTTCCTGGAAGGTCTTTTATGGAATGTTGCAATCAGGGAGACCAACGGATTTTATGAGCCATTGCTGGGTGAGATTTGGTATTCACTGTGAATCTGGGTCTCAAACATGATCAACAAAATGAAGTACAAGTTACAGAGAGAGGAAGCTCTGTAAAAAGAGATTAGCGACCACTTTCATATCCAGCCTGGGCCTTTCAATTACATTTTACAAATCTCCCAAACCGTGTGGGACAGTGTTGAGGGACGAAATGGTCTCCTCTATTTCTGTGCACTATGCTATAACAGTAAGTGAACTCTAACTGCCCCTGTCTAGCAGGCTAGAGGGGTTGAATGGAGCACAGAAACATGGGACTGAGGAGCAGGATTGGGTCATTAGAGAATTTGAGACTTCTCCACCAGGCATTACGATTGTGGCTGATCAGATTTTGGTCACAGCCTCATCTTCCTCTCTGTGTCCCATTATCCGTGACTCTGTTCTCTGTCAAATCTTTAACTAACTCAGCTGTGAATACTTGTAATCAGAGAAGCATCACAAACTTTTGGCGAAGAGAATTCCCATTTGAATGGCCCTTTTAGAATTTTTCCTCATATCACTGTGAGAATAAGAGAGTCATACAGAGTGGAAACAGATCCTTTTGTCCAAATTATCCTTGCCAATCAAGCATCTTAATCAGATCTCTTCCCACTTGCCACATCCCTCTGAACCATTCCTATTTATGTACCTATCCAGATAAATTTTAAACGTGTAATTGTACCAACTTTCACCACTTCCTCTGACAGTACACCCACCAGCCTCTGTATGAAAAAGTTTCACCTCAGGTCCCTTCTAAGTCTTTCTCCTAAGTCACCTCCACCCTATGCCGTCTAGTTATGGACGCCCCTACACTGGAAAAAAGATCTTGCCCATTCAGACTATCCATGCCCCTCAGGAGTTTTTAAACCTCTGTCATGTCACCATTCAGCCTCTGACAGGCCGGGAAAAAGCCTCATCCTGTTCATCATCTCCCTGTAGCTCAAACCCTCAGGTTCCAGAAAATCCTTGTAAATCTTTTCTGCACCCTTTCAAGCTTGACAACATCCATCGTTTAGCAGAGTCAACTGACATGTTCGCAGTATTCTTAAAGTGGCCTCACCCACATCCTGTACACGTGCAACACACTATCCCAACTCCTGTACTCAATGTTCTGACTGATTAAGGCAAGCATGCCAACCACGTTCCTGATCACTCTACCGACCTAAACTCCACTTTCAATGAACTATGAATCTTCACCCGTAGGACTCTTTGTTCAGCAACATTCCCCAGGGTACTACCCTGCTTTAACTTAACAAAATGCAAAACCTCACAAATATATAATTAAACTCCATCTGCCAGTCCTTGGTTCCTTGATGGTCAAGGATCCCGTTATATTCGGAGATAATCTTCTTCACTCTCCACTGCACCACTTTGGTGATGTTATCTGTAAACTTACTAACCATGCCTCCGATAATCACATCAAAGTTGTTTATAGCCATGATGAAAAGCAGTGAGCTCAGCATTGATTCTTTCAGCAGACCGCTGGCCACAAGAGTTCAGTCTGGAAAATAATCCATTACCTTCAATCCAATTTTGTATCCAATTGGTTAGCTTTTCCTAGATTACATATAAAATAATTTTAGTATTCTGTCTACGATGAGGTACCGTATTAATTGTCTTGCTGAAGTCTGTGTAAACAATCTTCTTTGTCACCTCTTCATAATACTTAATCACATTAATTAGACATGATTTCCATCTCACAAATCCATATTGACTATCCATAATCAGTTCTTGTCTTAGTAAATAGATGTCAATCCTATTCCTCAGAATCCCCTCCAACGAACTCCTCGACACTGACGTTGGCTGATTGAGTCAATAATTCCCTGTGTTTTTTTTTGTTGCCTTATTGCTCCCTTTTCTAGCCCCAATCATTCACTGGCCACAAAAAAAATATAACTAGTTTGGTGATATGACCAATGATATAGTTCTCAGAGTGTGTCAGGGTCAGTGTTAGGAACAAGTCAGGCAGATTTCTTTAATCTACTAAACCAACATGTTTATGACCAAAACAATGTTGCTCAAACCATGATGAAAAGAGGAATGACGAGAAGATATTGCAAATATGTACCTCATTTCCCAGCACTTGGCCCATAGCATTCTCGTCCTTTCCTGTCCATGTGCTTGCCCAAATGCCGTTAAAATATCGTTAAAATAAATGCTTCAACCACGTCCGTTGGCAGCTTTTCCTTTTGTGTACCACTCTCTTTGAAAAATACTGAGAAACGCACACACACACACACACACACACAGACGCACACATGCACACACACACGCATACACACAGACATACGCGCACACACACACACACGTATTGTTGATAACAAACTGAAAAGCAAAATATCTGCAAAGTTAACTTGAAATAACATTGTCCAAATATGCTTCGAACTCATGACCAAAGGAAAAATGAGAGTTGACCCAATTGCTGTTCTATTTATAAAGTCATCAAGTCCTACAGCATGGAGAGAGGCAGAGAGGCCCTTTGGCCCAAACTTGTCCATGCTGACCCAAATATCCAACCACACTAACCTCATTTCCCAGCACTTGGCCCATAGCATTCTCGTCCTTTCCTGTCCATGTATTTGCCAAAATGCCGTTGAAATATCGTTAATATAAATGCTTCAACCACTTCCGTTAGCAGCTCATTCCCTTTGTGTACCACTCTCTGTGTAAAACAGTTTCCACTAGTTTCCCTTTTATTCTTTCCCCTCTCACCTTAAACTGATGTCCTCTCCTCCTCGATTCCCCAACTCCAGGAAAAAAGGCTGGATCCATTCACCCTATCCATGTAAACTTCTGTAAGATCCCTCTCAGTCTTCTATTCTCTAAAGAAAAAAGTCCTCGCTTGTCCAACCTCTCCCTATAATTCATATTGTTGAGTTCTGGCAACATTTTTGTAAATTCCATCGGCACACATTACAAATTAAAAACATCCTTCCGATCGCAATGTGACTAAAACTGAACACAGCACTACAATTGCAGCCTCACCAACATCCTGTATTACTGGAACATAACTTCCCAACTGCTCTCCTCCATGTCCTGACCAATGCTTGCTAGTGTGGCAAAAGCCTTCTTCACTGCCATGTCCAACTATGACCCCACTTTCAGAGAACGGTGGACGTAAACTCCATGGTCCCTCTGCTCAACTACACTCCTTAAGGTCCTACCAATCACCATGAAACTCCTCCCTTGATCTAACGTTGCCAAAATATTCCTCGGCCCACTTCTCCAGTTTGATCAAGGCCCTGCTGCAATTTCTGATATACTTCCTCACTGTCCGTGATACCACCTATTTTAGTGTCTACTTCAAGTTTCCTAATCATGCTTTGTACATTCGCAAGAATATCATCGTTACAGATAACAAACAGCAATGTGCCCAGCACTGACCCCTGAGGCACTTCATGTGTCACAGGCCTCCAGTCCTGGAGCATCCTTCCACTAGTACCTATTGCTTACTACCATGAAGCCAATTATGTGTCCAATTTGCCAACTCCCTCTGGATTTCATGCAATTCTAACTTTCCAGACCAGCCTATCAATGGTAAGCTTATCAAAGGCCTCACTGAAAACTGTACAGACTACGGCTACCGCCCTACCCTCATCAACATTCCTGGTCATTTCATCAATGAACTCAAACAAATTTGAGAGGCATGATCTCCCACTCACAAAGCCATGCAATGTTTCCAGTCTAAAAACAACTATTAATAATAATTATTAAAATTAATAATAACAAACTAATAAATTATAATAAGATGACATTTTCAGTGGATAATAAATTATCCATTGTATGTGATATTGGAACGTGCATCATGGGTGAAGGGCAGAATAGATTTTGTCCCTGTGTCATTGAACTGTATTGAAAAAAGCAAGGGTGGCATGGTGGTTCAGTGGCTAGTGCTGCTGCCTCAGAGTGCCATGGATCCGGGTTTGGTTCCAGCTTCGGGTGACTCTCTGTGTGGAGTTTGCACATTCTCACTGTGTTTGTGTGCGTTTCCTCTGGGTACTCCATTTTCCTTCCACAATTCAAAGATATATCGGCCAGGTGAATTGGCCATGTTAAGTTACCCATAGTTGTATGTGCATTCGTCAGGGGTCAATATAGGTGTGGTCTTGTTTGGCCAAATAGCCTATTTCCATACTGTCGGGAACCTGTCAAAAAAACTATTTCTAAACAAACTTTATCTTTCCAAATGCATGTATATCTCATCCTTCAGAGACTTCTCAAGTAACCTACCTACCACAGATGTTAGGTTTCCTAGTCTATAGATCCCAGATTTTTCTTTGCTTCCCTTCTTGAATAATGCCACCACATTTGCAAATCTCCAATATTCTGGAGCTTAAACTGTAGCTAACGATGATGCAAAAATATCAACCAGCGTCCCCGTAGTTTCTTCTGTAGCCTCTTGCAGTGTTCTTGGATGCATCTGTTTAGAACCAAGAGATTTATCCACCTTCATACATTCTAATACATCCAACACGTGTTTTCATGTGATATTGACTCATCCCAAGATAACACTACAACTTTTGTTCACCTCCCAAATATTCATTTATTTCTCCACGGTTAAGGCAGAAGAAAAATATTCATTGAGAATCTCACACATCTCCTATGGTTCTAGACATGCATGTTCATTTTGGACATTGGGGGGTCATATTCTCATTTAGTTATTCATTTTACTTTAATATACTTAAAATAACCTTTTTGGATTCACCCTAATCTTCTCAGCCAAGGCTATCTTGTGCCCCCTTTTCGCCCTCCTGATTTCCTTCTTCAGTAAACTACTGTATCCCCTGTACACCTCCAGGTATTCCCTCGATCCCAGCTGCCTGGCCCTGATCCACGCCTCCTTTTTGCTGGTCCACGCCTCAATATATTTTGACATCCATGCTTCCCTCTTCCGCCAACCTTGCCCTTTACGCTCACAGGACCATATAGACCTAGAACTCGAGACGTTTCACGTTTAAATGCCTCCCACTTGCAGGAGGTCCCTTCGCCTGCAAACAAACTCCTCTAACCAACCCCTACAAGCTCCTGTCTAATTCTGTCAAAATTCGCCTTTCCCCAATTTAGAACTTGAATATGTGGAGCCGTTTTGTACTTTTTCATAACTATTTTAAAATTAATACAACTATGGCCACTGGTCCCAGAGTGCTCCCCCATTGTCACCACAGTCACCTGTCCGGCCCTAGTTCTGAGAGTAGGTCAAGGTTTGCCGCTTCCCCAGTTGCACCCTCTACATACTGCATGAGGAAACTTTTCTGAACACACTTAATAGTTGCACCCCTTCTCAGTCTTTAATTCTATGTCATTCCCAGTCTATGTTAGGAAAGTTATAATCTCCTACTAATGCAATCCCATTGGCCCTGCAAGTCTCCCCAATCGCTCTACATATTTTTGTTCCACGAATTCCTCGTTTACTATTTGGGGGACTATGGAACAACACAAATGATATCACTATTCCCTTATTATTTCTAAGCTCCCCCACAAATCCTCACTGGATATTCCTTCAGTTATTTTATCTCTGATCACTGCTGTGATGCTCGCCTTAATCAAAAATGAAACTCCCCCTCCCCTCCTTCCACCATCTCTGTCCCGCATAAAGCAACTTTACCCTGGTACATTAAGCTGCCAGTCCTGTCCCTCCCTTAGCCATGTTTCTGTAATGGCTATAATATCCCAGTCCCACATGCATATCCACGCCCTTGGTTCATCGGTCTTATCTGTCAGCCATGTTGCATTGAAACAAATGCAATTTAATCCAACAGATATTCCTTACTCCCTGCCGTGTTCCAGCCTGACCTGTCTCTTCACTTTGCTGTTTCTGATTACTGTATCGACTTCCAGCCTCGCACTTGCCTCCCTGCTGTTGACGATCCCACGCCTCCCCAACCCCAGCCAATCGAGTTGCAATCCGCCCTTGCAGCACTAGCAAACATGCCTGCCAGAATATTGGTCCCCTTCCAGTTCAGGTACAACAGTTCAAGCCCTTCCTGAACAGGTCACCTCTGCCCCTCCCCTGTCTGCCTCCCATTGCAGACGCTCTGCCTTCCACTGTCTGTATCCAAGTGCAGACGCTCTGCCCTCCCATTGTAGGCGCTATGCCCTCCAACGTCTATATCCAATTGCAGACGCTCTGCCCTCCCCTATCTGTCTTCCACTGCTGATGCCCTGTCCTCCCCTTGTCTGCATCCCATTGCAGACGCTTTGCCCTCCCCTGTCTGCATCCCATTGCAGACGCTTTGCCCTCCCCTGTCTGCATCCCATTGGAGACGCTCTGCCCTCTCCCTGCATGTATCCCATTGGAGACGCTCTGCCCTCTCCCTGTATGTATTCCATTGCAGACACCCTGCCCTCCCCCCTCTGTATTTCATTGCAGACGCTCTGCCCTCCCCTGTCTGTATCTCATTTCAGATGTTCAGCCCTCCCCTGTCTCTATCCCATTGCAGATGCTCTGCCCTCCCCCGGCTGTGTCCCATTGCAGATGCGCTGCTCTCCCCCTGTCTGTACCCATTCCAGACGCTCTGCCCTCCCCTGGGTCTATATCCCATTGTCGACGCTCTGCCCCTCCCCAGTCTGTATCTCATTGCAGACGGTCCGCCCTCCCGCTATCTGTGTCCCATTTCAGATGCTCTGTCTCCATTTGACATCTTATTGAATGACTATCCTGATGCATGAGCAATCCAATTTATTTGTATGGGTTGTAATTTTTGATGACCTCACATAGATCACTGAAGTATTCTACTATTTACAGCTTTCCAATCACAAAATGAATAATGATCTCTACTCTGTATTTCCTGACAGGTCCCCAGGGTGCCCCTGCTCCTGCATAACAGCCTGGGATGGTTATATGGCGTCCTCATATGCTGTGTAATTTACTGAAATGACTTGAGTACTTCATTCTATTCTTATCGAACCCCATGGATGGGCATTATGGCCTTCTCCTGCTGCGTTGTCACGATGCTGACTAGCTGTATGGGATCATTCTCTCCCTCTGTAACAGTCTTGAGTGTAAATTGACAGAACAACGTGTGAGTTAGGAGCAGCAGTTGGCCATTAGGAACCTCCAGCCTGTTGCTTAATTTAGAAACATCATGGCTGGTCTGACTGTAGCTGACCACCCCCTCTCCTGTCTGCTCCAAATAAACATTCCCTCCCCTGTCCATCAAAGGACAGTCAAGGTCAACCTTGAATATCCTCCATGACCCAGACTTCACTGTTACCGGGGGATGAGAATGCCACAGATCACACAATCCAAAGGAAAAAGGAACAACGTTATCTCAAATGGAAATGGGAGTCCTCTTTCATTTAAAACTGTGCTAACCTAACAGCAAGTCAACTACTCTTTTCAGAAACAAGGGCACAGCAAATAGGAACAAACATATACCATTCAGCCCCTCAAACGTATCCCACAGTCCCATTGACTGTTCAGTCAAGTATTTATCAAACTTAGCTTTTTCTGCACCCTTGGAAAATAATCCTGACACCTTAAGGCCACAGATCATAGGAAATTGGAATTAGGCCATTTGGCCCATCAGGTCTACTTTGCAGTTTGATCCTGTCTGGTGTGTTTCTCAACACAATTTCTCCGCCTTCTCACTATAACCCTTGATCGTGGTTTTAATCTAACCTTTGTCTTATAAACATGTTTGCAGCAGTGTCTCTGTCTGTGTGTGTGATTGCGTGTGTGTTCTGTGTATATCTGTTTAATGGCAGGAGACAGGGTGGTGGTGGATGGTTGTTTTTGAACTGGAAGCCGGTGGGCAGCGATGATCCAGAGGCAAAATTGTTGGGTCCACTTTTGTTTGTCATTTATATAAATGATTTAGATGAGAGTTATAGAAGGCATATTTCGCAAATTTGTGGATAACATCGAGTTTGGGTGTCCAGTGGACAGTGTTTGTATGATGGTGAACAGCTGAAGATTATAAAGAGACCTTCATTAATTAAATCAATGATTCATAGAGATGTACAACAGGAAAACAGACTCTTCAACTCTCTCATGCCATCCAAATATTCTAAATTAATCCACTCCCGTTTGCCAGCATTTGGCCCATATCCCACTAATCATAAAGCCAGCCTTCATCAGTTTCTCTGCCAGCTTATTCCATAGAAGCACCACCCTCTGCAGGGAAAAAAATGTTGCTCTTCATTGTCATTCAAATATTTCTCTTCCCACCTTAAACCGATGCCTTCTAGTTTTACACTCTCCTATCTTGGGGGGAAGGAACCTTGACCACTCACCCTATCCATGTCTTTCAAAATTTTATAAACCTCTAGAAAGTGTAAATGTCACTCCAATCAAGACGGTTGGCTGTGCTTTCAGTCATCCTGGGTCTATAGTCTCAAATTCAGTAGTCGTACCTCTTCCTTCTCCATCAAGGCACAATTCCAAAAAAGTTTAATCAACTTGTTCAGGCATATTATGAAACAGCTCTGTAGGATTTGTAACTAGAATTTTCGGCGCAGTGATAGGGACACTACCATCATTCAGCATTAACCAAGGCTTTTGTTTGGAGACCTAATGGTAAGGGGAGTGTCGTTTTAATCCGAAGGGGGAATGTAGAAGGGGTTGTGATATCACTCACTGGGCTGATGTATGGCAGATGGAGTTTAACTTGGATACATACGAGGTATTGCATTTTAATAAATCAAACAAGGGGAGGGTTTGTACAATTAATGCTGGACTTTGGTAGTTATGTAGAAAAGAGGGACACGGGGCGCAGGTTTAATTCTTTGAAGTTTGTGCTGCAGGGTATTTGAGGTTATTTAATTGCTCCGAACTTTGAGATTAGAAGTTGGAAGTAATGCTGAGGTTTTGCAGAACACTGATGAAGCCTTTTCTGTTGTACTGTATGCAATTCTAGTCGTTATGTTATAGGAGGGATATTATTATGCTGCAGAGGGTTGGGAAGAGATGTATCAGGTTGTTACCATGAACACTTCATCTTCTGCCTTGGGAGCCTACAAACACAAGGCATGAGCATTGAATTGAACAGTTTCCAACCAACCCTCACCCACCTAGATCCCAAATCCAACTCTCCAACTCATATCAGCCCTCTCGAGGTGACCTCCCTGTCCATGTTCCTTCCCATCGACCGCTCCACACTCCCAAGCGACCTATCACTATCACCTCCCACCTTCATCCTCGTATCACCTACCTTTCCCCAGCCACACCCCCTACCACCCATTTTCTCTCAGCCCTCTTCCCCCTCCCCAGTCATGAAGAAGAGTCCTGACTGAAAAGTTGACTCTCCTTCTCCTCGGTTATTGGCTGACCAGCCGTGCCTTTTCCACCACCACACTTTATCTATACTGAATTCTCCAGCATTTGCAGTCCCCATTGTCTCTTAGCTGTAATTTTCTGTTAACATAATGTCATTCTCTTTTGTAAACGCCCATAGTCTAAGGGATATTTTCTTCAAGAACGTGGACAATAGCAGTTCTCTCAATATTTTGTTGATATTGTAATGCCTGAGCAACAGGTACAGGATGTATGCTTCCATTTATAAACAGGGAAGCATGTTCATGTTCCGATAAATCTCCAGTATTATTCCCATATCCAAGGTAGATTGAATTGAATTGCCCTACAAGCCCCAACATTCGTTGCCTCAGTCAGCCTCACATATCCCTATCAGAACGTGTAAATATTAATCGTTATTTTGAATTTTAATAAGATAATATTGAATTGAAACGGGTTAACTGGAACTATTAGCTCAGCGATTGTTATTGATGTCAGGATCCTAAATGTGTCTTGGGAGGATTTGCCTCTTCTATTAATTAAGGATTCGGTTCAATGAGTTATCTCATAGTATGAGCAGGAGCTCACCGACAGCACGAACAGGGATCAGCTACTCCAGAGAGAGGGGGAGGAGAGATCATAATCTGAGAACATTAGACTGGAATGTTCCAACAATGGATTAGAATCTGAGAACATTAGACTGGAATGTTCCAACAATGGATCAGAATCTGAGAACATTAGACTGGAATGTTCCAACAATGGACAGGAGTTTAACGTATGGTCTTTACTGGATTTCCCAGCCTGGAATATCATTAGCTTGGTGGATCTATAATCTTCTGCTGGTTATTCAAGCTGGTTATCATCCCATCCTCGCTATAGTTGGTGTTCCTGGTAAATTATTCTATCTGTTCATTCAGCCAGGTTAAACTGAATTGCTGTCGATATTATATAAAATTTAGAAAGGTGGATGTCAACATTTTCAATTTCAATGAAATATTCCATTCCTCACAAATTGTATCGAGCAAATTACTCATGACAAATTATTCACCAATATGTGAGGAGAACCAGACTGTTCTCAATCTCCATAATCCTTCTAGCCCTGCACAGATGTACATTTCCATATCCTCCCCACTCACTAATCCTGTCCAATCGGGCCATCATGATATCTCCGTCTCCTTCTCCGCCTCAGTGCATCTTCTGAATAAAATATCAATTGTGTCTTTGTTAAATCTGGATACACGTTACCAAGTCCCTTCTGACCACATGTTAATTACAGAATAATTGCTCTTGAGTATGTTGAACTTGTTCACTGCACAGAATCAGTCAGACAGGCAGGCACTGCACGCTGCTTAAGACATTGCACATAATCTAGATGCACAGAATAATAATCTGTTGATATCTCATGAAGGAAATTAATGTAATTGAAATGAAACTATCATCATTTGTGAGAAAACGCCCATCTGCTTGCATCATGTCCATCAAAGAAATCAATGGGTTATCCTTCCCCAGTCAGGTCTGTGCACCTCACAGCAATGTGTTTTACTCTTTACTGTCCTGTGGAACAGCTGAACCAGTCACTCAGTTCAAGATCCATATAACATGCTGGCCTGGCCAGGGCTGCACATATTACGTGCGAGAAGAACAAAGGTAAAGTTAGTTCCCTTCCTGTGCCTGTTTTCCTTATTCCGACATTTCATTTTCATTCAGGTAGGTGACCATTCCCTATTTCAAGAGAAATCTTTCTCACTGAGTCTATCCCCAAGAGTGATGGTCATCTGCACGGGCACTTCTGCTGCTGGCTTTAATGATGCTGACATACAAATGTAAGAAACTTTTAAATTCCACGTCAGTGGCAGTGCATAGAGACGGAATGGGGGTTTACATCATAATAAAGAAATGGAGACTGGGAAGTGGGGGAAAGGAATTATTATGATCATCATTTATATTGTTGTTGAGGCAGTATTTGGGATACTGTGGATAGAGTTTCTCTCCTTTAAAAGGAATGATCTCATTTCAACAGTGACAGTATAAAGAGATTTCACCAGTGTAATCCCTGGGCTGATGGTAAAAGAGGAGTGAGTGAAGGTTAATTTGGAGCACTGTCAGAGAATAAGAGATCATTGCATTGAAACTTGACAGTGATGGACAATCACTCGTTATGTTCTACACAGACACTGAGAAGATGATAAATTTCATGGCTTTTTTAAAAAAATTATTCGGGATGCATGATTCTGGATGTTTAAGTGCTTCTGAGGATAAAATCTTCAATCATATCCTGCCTTGATATCGGGGTCAATCCCTCAAACCTGAGCAGATCCGTTCACCCCATCTGTTAATGTTAATAGGATGGTATCTGTCTGGAGAGTGTTTTCTTCTCATAGAGGGTAGTGAATGTCAACAATTCTCAGGCCTCGAAAGTTAGGGGAGCTAGACCACTGCAAGTATTTAACGAGGTGATAGATGGATTTTTGACCTGTCAGAGTGCTGAGGGGGTGTGAAGAATTGGCCATTAAAATGGAGTTAATGACAACAGTCGGTCAGAGATGATCGCATACAATGGCGTGAGCATCGGAATTATCTACTCCTGTTTCTTATGTTCTCATATTCTTTCTTTGGAAAGTGAATGGTTTCAATTTTCCTGGAAGTGCTGTTATTGAATGTTGAAGACAGTGAGAGACATGTATTCTGTGAGCCATCTCTGGGAGAGATATGGGCCAGATATTCACAGTGAATCTGAGTCTACAACATGACCAACAAATGAAACCCCAGTTGTAGTGAGGAGACACTCTGTAAAGAGATAGGAGGCCTCTTTCATAACCAGCCTGGATTTCCCATCACATTTTCCATCCCACACCAAACCACGCAGTGGTAATGACTGAATGGTATCCTGTGTTACTGCGGACCAGGTATTTGGAGCAAGTAGTCTCTATTTGCTCCTGTTCAGAGTGGTTGTGAGGACTGAAGGGAACATAGGAAATAGGACTGAGGAGCAGGAGTGGGTCATTAGACACTTTGTCATTGCTCAACCAGACAATAAGATCATGGCTGATCTGATTGTGGTCTCCGCAGCACTTTTCTGTCTGTCCACAATTTTCCTCCATTCACGTGTCTGTTAAATGTTGAATAAGCTCAACTTTGAATAAATACTAGGAAACTGCACAAAGTCAAAGTGCACAGGCAGCACAATTCTGTAAGGCACCAATGATTTATCTATCAGTCTTGTTCCTATCCAATTAATTCTGCTGCAGTTTATCATTGTTGATATGTTCATGGAATGTGTCTGTTGTTGATAGGTCAACATTTATAGACCATGTGTAATTACACTGGAAGTGGTGGTGATGAGCTGACATCTTGGGATGAAACTTCGGGGGAAAAGAATTCCTATTTCAACAGCCCCATGAGAATTTTTCATTCCTGCTCCGACCACTGTTGGAAAGTCACTGTTTCCTTTACCAGCCCCACTTCTCCACTGGTTACAACCGATTTGAAGTGTAACCTAGGACATTTTCCCGAAAAATGTGAGACACAGAGTCAAGCACGTACAGACACATACACAAATGCCCGTCTTAAGACGAAAAAGAATAAGGAATGGTTTCCAGAGTTGCATAGTAGTTGAACTCATATCAAATGGAAAAGTGATAATGTGTCCCAACTGCTATTCTGTCTCCGATATTATTCTACTCAAAGAAACTGCAGATATAAGACTTCTTCCTGGACCAGTTGGATTTGACAGAATTTCCTTTCCTTCAAGCAGTGGAGTGACTCCCATGAATCCTCAACAGGAATCCTCCATGTTTGGTTAAGATGACTCAGGGATTTTTTACTCTTGGACTTTGCTGTCAGGAGGGTCAAAGTGATAGAGAGGAAGCTATCGGCTGCGGTTTACAACCATAAGATCATCGGACATAGGAACAGAAATTCGGCCATTCAACCCATCGAGTCTGATCCACCATTCAATTATGCCTGACAAGTTGCTCATCCACATTCTCCTGCTTTCTCCCTGTAACCCTTGATCTCTTTGATACTCAGGAACCTATCTATCTCTGTCTTAAATATACTCAATGACCTAACCTCCACCGCCTTCTGTGAAAACGAATTCCATAGATTCTCCATTCTCTGGCTGAAGACGTTTCTCCTTATCTCCATTCTAAAAGGTTTTCCCTTTACTCAAAGGCTGTGTCCTTGGGTCATAGAGTCTCCTACCAATGGAAGTCTTCTCAACATCCACACTATCCAGGCCATTCAGTATTCTGGATGCTTCAATTAGATCCCCCTCATCCTTCTGAACTCCATCAGGAACAGACCTAGAGTCCTCAAACGTTTCATATGTTAAGCTTTTCATTCCTGAGACTATTCTCGTGAACCTCCTCTGAACCCATTCCAAGGCCAGCACATCCTTCCTGAGATATGGGGCTCAAAACAGCGCACAATACTCCAAATATGGTCTGACAAGAGCCTTATAGAGCCTCAGAAGTACGTCCCTGCTTTAACATTCAAATTCTTTCAAAATAAATGCCGTCATTGCATTTGCCTTCCTAACTAATGACTATACCTGCAAGTTTACGTTGCGAGAATCCTGGAGTAGAACTCTCAAGTCCCTTTGCACTCCAGATATCTGAATTTTCTCCCCATTTAGAAAGTAGTCCATGCTTTTATTCTTTCTACCAAACTGCATGTTCCCACAATTTCCCACTTTGTACTGCATTTATCACTTCTTTGCCCATTATCCTAATCTGCCCAAATCCTTCTTGAGCCGACCTGTCCCTACACCTATCATTGTATCATCTTCAACTGTAGCCAGGATGTCTTCAGTTCCTTCATCTGGATTGTTAGTGCATAAAGTGAAAACTTGTGGTCCCAACACTGAGCCTTATGGACCATCACTTGTCACCTACTGTCAACCTGAGAAGGACACTTTCATCGACACTCTTTGCTTCCTGCCAGACAGCCAAACCTCTATCCATGCTAGTACCTTACCTCGAACACAATGGGCCCTTGCCTTACTCAGTAGCCTCCTGTCAGCACATTGTCAAAGACCTTCTGGAAGTCCAGGTGGATGATATCCATTGGCTTTCCTTGTTCAAAGCAGCTCTTTACATCCTCAAGGTATTCTAGCAGATTTCCCAGGCATGATCTCCCCTTGATGAAACCATGCTAACTTTGTTCTACTTTACAATCCACCTCCAACTATTAAGAAATCTCAGCCTTCACAATGGATTCCAGGTTCTTACCCACCACCAAGTTTAGATTAGTCAGTCTGTAAGTTTCCGTATTTTGATTTACTCCCTTTTTTAAACAGGGGCATCACATTTGCGATTTTCCAGTCCTCCCGGAATCTCCCTGATTCGCGTGACTCCTGAAAGATCACTACCAATGCCGTCACTGTGTCATCAGCTGTCTGCCTTAGAACTTTGGATTGGAATCCATCTGGTCCAGGTGATTTACTTACCGTCAGGCCATTCAGTTTTTCCCAGCACTTTCTCCTTGGTGATGGCCACCGTACCTAGCTCTGTCCTCTCACTCTTTTGTAAGGTAGAGGAGAATTTATTGTGGGGGAAAAGGAAAAGGGCAGAGAAACGAACCAGTTACTTCACATCTGTCTTCATGAAGAAAGCTCCAGGAAATCTCCGATGTACAGCAAGTGGTCACATGGGACTTGTGGAACAAAAGACATAAAGTCAATGCGTGTCAGCAACAACGCAGTATTTGAAAGTCTAGCTAGGTTGATCATTGCTAAGTCTGATGGGCCAGATGTACTTCACATCAAAATGTCAGATATAAAACAGTATATTAATTGAACAGTCGGTGACTGCGTTTTATTTTCCTGTAGATCCTGCAAAGGCCGTACGCCATTGTAGCTAACTGGAAGGTAGTAAACATGATCCAACTATATACGCAGGCAAGAAGAGATAATGTAGATGACTGCAAACCAATTAATTTTACATCTGTAGGGAAGCACTTGGAATCTAATATATAAGATGTGATATTGGGCATTTAGAAATGGACAGCAACATTTCAGAGACTCACTATTTCTTTCTGACAAATAAATTATACCTGACAACTTTGGAATTGTTTGATGTTGTTTCTTGCAGCATAGACAATGGACAACCTGTGGAAGTGGTGCATTTGGATTTTCAGAAGTCTTTCTGTAAGAACTCATACAATGAGTTCGTAAATGCAATTATCGTGAATAGTATTTGGAAGAATACATGTAATTGGAAAATTAAAGTTAGGTTGGCCTTCGTTTAAGCGAATCTGAATATTGATGTAGAGACATCATTAAGCAGTTGCATAGAGGGTTGGTGAGAGTATACTCGGACAATTTTGTACAGTGTTGGTGACTAATCTAAGAAAGATTACACTGATCACAGAGGACGTGCAATGGACATTCTCCAGATTAATCCCTCAGATGACAAGATTTTCCGTGGGGGGGCTTGTGTTGTGACCTCCCCAGTTTCAAACAACACATTGAAATTTAGAAAATATACGAAACATGTGACAAGGTGGAAACAAACAGAATGTTTGTCTGGCTGTCTACTCTACACTTAAGGCAAATAATGGCAGGATAAGGGACAGGCCATTTAAGACCCCAATAAGGAGGAAAATCTTCACTCAGAGGGGACTGACGCATGCAGGGCAATGGAAACCTGCAGGCAGGGATAGATTATGGAGAATCCCCACATATTCCACAGGTATATCATCTGGAACAGAAAAAACAGGGAAAAGGTGGGACCTATTAGTGACTTGCCAAGTTGCATCCAAACTCAACTTTGTGGTAGAAGGCTGTTTGTGTGACTGGAGACCAATGTCCCCTGGTGTACCGCACAGATTAGTGCTGCATCCCTTATTATTCGTGGTAACCATAAGTGATGTGAATGTGAAGTGGGTAGGGGGAGCGTGATAAGCAAGTCTGTGTTGCAAACAAAGATTGACGGGGTGGTTGGCAATGAGGAGGAAGGCCTTATATTACAGAAGGATGCTGGTGGATTGGTCAGATGAAAATGATCAATGGCAGACGGAATGTAACCCTGATAAATATGAGTTGATGCACTTTGGAAGATGGAACCAGATAGGGGAGAATTCAATGAATGGCTGCACATTAGGAAGTTCAGAGGGTGCTTCTACACACATCCTTGAAAGTGACTGGATATGATCATTGATGAGTTAAGCAGGACCGTAGATATAGCCTTTGTTCATTGACCCAAAGATTATATGAGGTATATAGCACTTTGGTAATGCCAAATTAAATACTGTGTGCAGTTCTCATAGCCATATCACACGAAGGATGTGATTGTATTGGATGAGGTGCAGAGGAGATTCACTGAGATGTTCCCTGGGATGGGACATATGAACTGCGGAGAAGGGGCTGGATAAGCTCGAGTCGTTTCCCTTCGAGCAGAGAAAGTGAGTAGGTAAGTAATTCAGGTTTAAGATTACAAGAGGCATGGACAGGGTGAATAGACAGCAACTGTTCTTTCCAGTCAAAGTGTCAGCTTCCGTACAGTCTGAAACCAGGGAACGGAGAATGGAGAACAGAGAAACATGACACAACTACTTCACTTCTGTCTTCACAGAAAAAAAGATATAAACAAAACCTTCCCAGCAATAGGAGAAAACCTGAGACTGAATATATATATATATATATATATATATATATAGTATGAAATTAGTAAATAGACTGATTTGGGAAAATTATTGGAACTGAAAATATGGGCATAAAAAAATCTTCAACATACATTGATGAAATGGGAAGCATATTTAAGAAACTGACTGGTAGATTAATTACGAGAAAGCAATAGATGAACTAAACTTGGATTTTCAGAAAGATTTTTAATAGAGTCCCTTTTGGCTAAGAACAAGTGTCTGTTCATATCAGGACGGGTGTCGAGTTGCGAGTCATCAGAGCTCATCGAGATCATCGCTGGATCGTGATTGGACGGTGGAGGATCGTTTGGTTGTGCTGTCCTGAAATTGGTGGATCTTCATGCTGGCTTCGGCCTAACACCAATTCAGGGACCAGCCAAGCTAGGAGCTATGGCCTCAGCAACAGCCCGGACCCCAGGCCAGGGCATTCGCAACACAGTCAGGGTAACTGTGCAGAAGGTGGACGATCGTACGCCTGTCAATTGGATGGCGTTCGTGAAGAAGATTTTGTTCGAGTGCTGTGGGTTTGAAGCTGACGAAGCGGCTGGGGGAGGGGTCGAGACTGTCACGCATCTCCTGGAATGTGCCTATGCAGAAGACGTCTGGAGAGGAATGCAGTGGTGTTTATCGAGCTTCGCCCCGAGCAGAACTGTGACACGGCACTCCGTGCTCTATGGAATGTTCCACAGGACGCACACCAAGACGAACATCAACTGAGCCTAGAGCATCGTCAACTCAGTGAAGGACGCTCTCTGGACCTTCCAGATGAAGGAGTTGATCCCGACTGAGTGCTGCAGACTGGGACATTCCAAGGTCCAGGAAAACATGTTGAAGGACGGGTTGAAGCTTTGGGCAACTGCCACCAAGGTGCGGTGGGGAAAGACCACCGTGTAACATCTGGCTCCCTAAGAAGAACAGGGGGCCCACGCAGTGATTTGGACTATGCTGACGCCTCAGCTAAATATATGGACATATTTTTGATAAATGTACATACCTGTATAAAAAATGATAAACTCTAATATCTGCATTTAAATGTTTATACATGTATGGCATGACAAACTGTACAGACCATCAAATTATTTTATGAATAAAGTATATTTTTGAAATTAAAAAAGGTGTGTGCTGCATGTAGCATTTTCCTGGGGCAGGAAATTTCGATGTGACCTTGAGGAGCGTGAAGCAGTGCGAGCAGCTCCTGAAGGTCTTCAAGGAGAAGGAAGGGGAGCCTCTGTTCTCCAACTTATCAGCTGTTGTGTGTGTGTCCTGCACAGGGCAGTCATGTTAATGCGATTCATATGTACAGCCCCCAAGTTCCAGCAGCTGATGTCCTCACCTTCCTGGGAATATACGTCCAGGTTGAGGCAGAAAGCACTGATGTGGTTGACCCTTTGAGAATCTGGACCAGCAATCGGCAGGTCAGGGTAACCCTGAGGGTCAATGCCATGGGAACATCCTCTACACACCCTCCAGTTTTGCAATCGGAGAGAGAAGAGTGTACTTGACATACGGAGTGCAGCCAAAACTGTGCCAAACCTGTGGGAGGTCAGGCCACATTACGGCTGACTGTACGATTACTATCTGTCAGAACTGCAAGCAGGAAGGTCATCCGACCAAGGAATGCAAAGAGGCCAAGAACTGTAATCTGTGTGGAGAGGCGGACCACATGTACATGGCCTGCCCAAGACGAGCGTCTGCCACCTATGCACAGACTGCCAGAGGTGGACGGTAAAAGATAAGCAAGGCACCACAAACCAGCAAGGGAACGGTGTCTGATGGCACCCAGAAGGAAGGACAGGCTGAAGCGGAGCAGACAGCAGCCAGCAGGTAGGGACAGCACTGATCCAAGTTCCTACAGGACAGATGGAGGCAATGGAGGAGAGGGAACCAAGGAGGCAGAGAATTGGATTCCTTTCAAATAAAGGAGGCGGAAAACGCGCCAGGCCACCAAAACCTCCTAGCAAAGGGGGAAACGACAGCTGCACAGTAAGGATACAGGCAGATCCTCGAATGGTGAAGATGGGCAGCACGGTAGCACAGTGGTTGACATTGCTGCCTCACAGCGCCAGAGACTAGGGTTCAATTTCCGCCTCAGTGACTCTCTGTGTGGAGTTTGCACATTCTCCCCGTGTCTGCGTGGGTTTCCTCCGGGTGCTCCGGTTTCCTCCCACAATCCAAAAATGTGCAGGTTAGGTGAATTGGCCATGCTAAATTACCCGTTGTGTTAGTTGAAGGGGTAAAATGTAGAGGAATGGGTCTGGTTGGGTTGCGCTTCGGCGGATCGTTGTGGACTTGTTGGGCTGAAGGGCCTGTTTCCACACTGTAAATAATCTAATCTAATCAAAGATGGGCTCAGGGAGGGTCATCATCAGAAGATGAAACAGAGCGCTGCGGGGAGAAAGGAGGGCAGAACCTCCCAAACAGGAAACGACGAACCCTCTGAGGTTGACTGGTAAAGGCCACCCACCACCAAATGAAAACTAGGAGGGAGCCACCACCCCACAGCTCCAGGTAACTGGGAGCAGCGACCCTCTTCTGATGTGAGCTGAGGATTAAGGAAACCATTGCCTTCTCATGTGAAAGCCAAATTTGAGGAAGATCCTTTGGTACTCTCCCTGCTATAAACAATTTTTGCTTGAATTAACGTCCATTCCCTGTGCTTCCAGAGTCTTTGTCCCTCGCTGGGGAATCACGCTCCTACAATAAGCAAGGACATACAGATCAGAGGGTAAACTAAAAACAGACTGAGGCATACAGGCTACACCACAAATGGCATGCAATAGGCAAGATCAACGTGAATAAGATCAGCACTATTTGAATTCAGAGTTTCCACTACTCAGTTTAATAATGGGCTGGGAAGATACTGTTCATGAGACGCTGGTTTGTACTGTCTGCTTGATGGAAGAGATTGTAGGTGATCCAGTGTGCGAATGGTCTTTGGTTGCCAGTTTTTCGGCGGCAGCGAGCCTTGTAAATGGAGTCAATGGATATGAGGTTGGCTTCCTTCAAGGCATGGGCTGTGCACACAACCTTCTGTCATTTCTCTTACTGTCCTGGGCTGGGCTATTGCCACACCAGACCATTATGCACATGAATGGTTTGCTCTCAGTGGTGCATTTGTAGAAATTGGTCAGGATCTTTGTGGGCATGCCAAATGTCCTGAGCTGCCAGAGAACGAAGATGCCTTGTTGTGCCATCTCGACTGTTACATCTAACTGGGAAGTCCAGGACAGGATGTTGGTTATCGTCACTCCGAGGAACTTAATGATGCCACCAATTCAACTTCAGTTCCATTGATGAAGATGGAGGCATGTTCTCCTCCTTTCTTTCTGAAGTCATTGATCAGTTTGTTAGTTCTGCCGATGTTGAAAGAGAGGTTGGCCTCAGTGCAGCACATCACAAAGTCCTCTATTTCCATTCTGTATTGGCTTGCCATCATTACATGTCTGTCCTACTATGATGGTGTCATCAGTGAACATGGAGATGGCGTTCATTCAAAATTTGGCAATACAGTCGTGGGTGTACAGGGGTATAGTAGGAGGCTGAGGACACATCTTTTGGGATTTCAGTGTTAACTGTTATCATGGAAGAGACACACTTACCTATTTTCACTGATTGTGTACTGTAGGTCAGAAAGCTGAGGATCCAATTTCAGAGGGCGGAGCCGAGACTAAGGTCAGGGAGTTTTGTGATTATTCTGAAGGGAATAATGGTATTGAAGGTGAACCTATAGTCAATGAGCAGGAATCTGTCGTGGAATTGTAGGGGATCGAGGCAGGCTTGGAGACTAGAACGGATGTGGGCCATGACACGCCTCTCGAAGCACTTCATGCCGTCCCTCAATCTCCTGCGCTCTAACGAGAAATGTCCCAGCTTATCCAACCTCTCCCTATGACTCAGACCCTTGAGTCCTGGCAATATCCTTGTAAAGTTCCAGTTTAATAACATCCTTCCCATAGCAAAGTGACCAAAAATGAACACAATGTTGAACTTCAAACTATTTGCAACTGTAAGTTTTACTCTGCTGCTAATCATTATGCTGCTGTGATATTATTTTATTAGTTGTGTTATTCTGAAATCATATTATTCATTGAGTCCTCTGACGGTAATCCCCTCGGGTGAACGTCCTCCTGACTGCGTGAATTTGAATCAATCTATTTTGTTTGGACTCGTATTTTGAGGCCGCTGTATATCAGACAACAGGAAGAGATGATGGATGTTTGTGCTGTGTGTGTCCTTTACTGGACCAGCTTGTCTCTCCAGGCACCTAAAGCTTTTATTGTGGGTCAGAGTCCCTCCGAATTGTTAATCACAGAAGGAAGGTATTCAGCCCATTGTCGGTCCATGAACATAGAACATTACAGCTCAGTACCGGCAACATTCTTCAGCAGTACCCATCTCTCCACCAACCTTACAGCGAACCCTAAATTTATTAATTCATCCTTCTATTCCCTCATTAAGGTCATTTTCAAAAAGACAAACAACAATCACCCCCAAACAGATTTTTACAGTATACCACTAGCGACTGAACTCGAGGATGGCCATTCCCCATCAACTACCACCCTCTGTCTTCTTTCAGCTAGCCAATTTCTGATCCAAAACGTTAAATCACCCTCAATTCTACGTCTCCGTATTTTCTGTGAGAAAGTAAGGACTACAGATCTTTGAGATCAGATTTGAAAGTGTGGTGCTGGGAAAGCACAGCAGGTCCGGCAGCATCCGAGGAGCTCGGAGAAAGTGAAGACTGCAGATGCTGGAGACCAGAACACTGATTCCTGGTGAAGGCCTTACAAGTGAAACATCGACTCTCCTACTCCTTGGACGCTGCCTCGTCTGTTCTGCTTTTCCAACACCACACTCTCCATATTTTCTGCAATAGCCTAACATGGTGGACTTTTCAAATGTTTTACTGAAATACTTATACCCCACTTTACCCTGACCCACCTGTTTGGTTACCTCTCAATGAATTCAGTAAGATTTGTGAAGCATGACATACCCTTCACAAAACCTTGTTGACTATCCCTAATAAAGGATTCCTTTCTAGGTGAGAATAAATCCTATCTCTTATAAACTTTTCCAACACTTTACCTATAACCAAAGTCAACCTGGTATATAATTACCAGGGTTGTCTCTTCTCCATTTCTTGAACAAAGGGACAACCTTTGTTGTCGCCCAGTCTTCTGGCACTATTCCTGTAGACAATGGCGATGAAAAGATTCGAACCAATGCTTGTGTCACCTCCTCTCTAACTTCACAGAGAATCCTGGGATTAATTCCATCTGGCCAAGGGAATTTATCTATTTTCACACTCTTCAGATTTGCTAACATCTCCACCTTACGAACCTCAATCCCATCTAGTCTAATAGCCTTTACTGCATATAGGCCCAGACAGCATTGTCTTTCCATTGTGAATATTGATTCAAATATTTATTTAGTGCCTGTGCGATCTCCTTGGACTACACACACAACTACACACTACTGTCCATGATTGACCCTAATCTTAATTTGGTCATTCTTTTATTCGTGACATACTGATACAAAGCTTGAGGGTTTTCCTGGATCCTACTTGCCAAAGACTTCTCATACTCTCTCTTGGCTATTCTTATCTCTTTCTTTACGTCCTTCCAGGATAACTTGTAACTCACAAGCATCCGAACTGAACCTTCACGTTTCATCTTTACATAAGCCTCCTTCTTCCTCTTGACAAGAGAATCAACTGCTTCAGTAAATACAGCAGCCTCACTCGACCACTTCCTTCTTTTCTGACATGCGTAAACTTATCAAGGACACACAGTAGCTGTTGTTTGAAATAGCTCCACAGTTAAATTGTGCCCATCCCCTGCAGTTTCCTTCCCCATCCTATGTATTCTAAAACCTTTCCTAATCGCATCATAATTGCATTTCCCCCAGCTATAACACTTGCCCTGCGGTATAGACCTGTCCCTTTCCAAAGCTAAGGTAAACATAACTGAATTGTGGTCACTATCAGCAAAGTGTATACCTACCTCCAATTCTAATACCTGGTCTGGTTAATTACCCAGTACCAAATCCAATTTGGCCTTGTACCTTGTTGGCCGATGTACATACTGTGTCAGGAAACCATTCTGTACACATTGGACTAAAACTGACCCATATAAAGTAATTGAACTGTAGCGTTTCCAGTCACTATTTGGAAAAGTAAAGTCCTCCATAACAACTACTCTGTTATTTTCGCTCCTATCCAGTATCATCTTTGTAATACTTACACTACATCTCTGGAACTTTTCAGAGGGCTGTAGAGAAATAAAAACAGGGTGACCTCTCTGTTTTTGTTTCTAACCTCTTCCCATACTAACTCAGTGGACGAGTCCTTACCAAACATCCTTTCTGCCACCTTAATATTGTCTTTGATTAACAATGCCTCCACCTCCCGCCACTTTTAGTACCTTCCTTGTTCTTAATGAAGCATCTAAACCCCGGACCAACCAACGATCAGTCCTGTCCCTGCTCTATCCATTTCACCAAAATAGCCGCAACGTTTGTGAAAAGATTCGTAGCTCGGGTGCTTGTTGTTGTGATTCTGTTCACCGAGCTGGGAATTTGTGTTGCAGATATTTCGTCCCCTGTCTAGGTGAGATCCTCAGTGCTTGGGAGCCTCCTGTGAAGCGCTTCTGTGTTGTTTCCTCCGGCATTTGTAGTGGTTTGTCTCTGCCGCGTCAGGCTGTCAGTTCCAGCTGTCCACTGCAGTGACCTATGCATTGAGTCCAGGTCGATGTGTTTAATGATAAAATCTGTGGATGAGTGCCATGCCTCAAGGAATTCACTGGCTGTTCTCTATTTGGCTTGTCCTATAATAGTTGTGTTATTCCAGTCGAACATCAAGCTGTGCAACTGCACAATTTTGAAACAGGGAGCGATTGGAGGGATGGTAAAACGAGGGTGAGTTGGATAGATCAGAAGACAGCATGAGGGGAGATCGACAGGAACGGACAGAAATTGGAAGTTTTATTTAGACATTCTCACGGTCTGCAAGGTCTTTATCTATTGCCATACCCTGTGTGCGCTGTGCAGATACTGACTGTGGTCCCAGAACATTTATCTTCAATAATATCATACAGCTGAGTTGCTGACAGTTAAAGAGAGTTCGAAAGGCCAAGTTATTTTTTAACAGTGAGAAGGTGGTTAAATTTAAACAGACTGGGTGAAAGCAGCAGGAACTGAGAATCCTGCTCGAGACTGAGATACTGTGCTAGAGAATCTCAATGAGGTGGATCACTGACAGAGGGGAAATCAGCATCTCAGCTGTGGGCAAAATAATGATTGAGAAAGATTGTACACCACTTCCGTGGTTTTGTAATACACATTTCAATTTATGTAGCTCAGTATCATGAATATATCTTATCTCTTTATACTTTCCATCGTTTAGTATGGACAGAAAATCATTTTGTCCTGTATTTTGTGATCAATAAACAGATTTTACTCCTCACTCCTCACTTTAAATGTATCCTTGAATCTGTTCTTCATATGAGTTATAAAGGGTAACATTCCAATACTGATGACTGGGGAATATTATTGTCCCTCGCTCCAATCTGAACTGCCATGTCCCACAATTCTCTCTGTTTTCTGTCTCCTCCACAATGCCATAATCACACTGTAATTGAAGTCCAGTAAATGACACTTCATCACAGTTCACTAACGTCGAGGACATCAATAGCACAGGCCTCATCTGCCTCTCTCTGAACCTGGAATAACAATCTGAATTGCATTTGTCATGTTCAATTCTCTGTTATCATATCCATGCCATTTGTCTGTTATAATCCCACGTTTCTCAGACACACACTCCCCTCAGATCATGAAGTATAAAAATTGTCTCAATGTTTAATTGAAATTATGATGCTTGATCAATAGTTCCAGGATGTATGTTTCCATTTATAAACAGAGAAGCATGTTTGCGTTCTGATAAACTTATGACATTTCTCCTGCATCCAAGTCAGATTGAATGGTTTTCTCAATTGATCTACCTGTCTCAAGATTTGTTCCATCAGTAACCCTCACAAATTCCATTCAGAATGCGAAAGTTTGAATCATTGTTTTGAATTTTAATAAAACAATCTTGAATTGAAAGGCGTTGGCTGGAGCTGTTTGTTCAGAGACTGTGATTGATGTCCGTCTCCGTGGATCAGAAATGTGTCAGTGGAGGGTTTGCCTCTTCTGTTAATTAAAGACTCGGTTCAATGTGTTATCCCAGGATGGGCGAGAGCATCATTGACTGGACTGACAGAGATCAGCAGCTCGAGAGTCAGGGAGAGGAGACTTCAGAATCTGAGAACATTAGACTGGAATGCTCCAATAATGGATCTGAATCTGAGAACATTGGAAAGGAATATTACAACAGACAGGAATTTATCTTTCGGTCTTTAATACCTTTCTCAGCCTTGGATATCATTAGCATCATAGATCGAAGATATCGTTTGGATTATTCAAGGTGGTTACTATCCCATCCGCGCCATAGTTGGTGTTCCTGGTAAGTCATTCCATCTGACTATTAAGCTGAGTTGAACTGAATTGCTGTTCATATTCACAATTTAGAATTTGGAAGTCATCATTTTCAGATACAGTCAAAAACTTTATTCCTTACAAATTATAACTAGCAAATTACTATTCACAACTTACTCAACAATATGTGAGGAGAAACCAGACTGTTCTTAAACTCCATGATCTTTTCTCTCCATACAGATTTCCATTCATATATATTCTCCCCGCTCACCAATCCTGCCCAAGGCCACTATCAGGATATTTCAGTCTCCTTCTCAGCCTCAATGCAACTGCTGAATAATCCATCGTTTGTGCCTTTGGTAAATCCAGATATAACCGTTTCAAGTCTCTTCTAACTATGCTTACGTCACAAAATATTTGTACTTGAGATGATTAATTTGTCCTCTCCACAGAATCTGTCAGATGGACAGACAGTGCATGGTGGTCAAGTCATTGACTCATAATCAAGCGGCACAGAATAATAATCTTTTAGTTTCTCATGAAGGAAGTTGATGGAATGTAAATTAAATCATCACCACTTGTTTTGAACAAAGCCTATCTGTTTGCCTCATGTCCTGTAGAGAGGTTCATGGGTCATCCATCCCTGGTCAGGTCTCTGTGTGACTGCAAATGTACTGCGATGTGTTTTACTTTGTACTAACCTGTGGAACAGCTGAAACAGTTCCTCAGTTCAGGATCAGCATAACATAACGTCCTGGCCAGGGCTGCACACATCCCGTGAGAGCAGAATAAAAGAAAAGATCCCTCCCTTCCCCTGCCTGATTTCCATGTTCCTGCAAGTCATTTCCATTCAGGTAGGTGACCATTCCCTGTTTCGAGTGAAGACTTTATAATAGAGTCTCCCTCCGAGAGTGATATTCATCTCCATCGGTACCTCTGGTGATGACTTTATTGATGCTGACGTACAAATGTAAGAAATGTCTAAATTCCACATCATTCGCAGTGAGAGAGAAGTAATGGCTTTTTACAGCACAGGAAACAAGCTGAGACAGCTAAGTGAGGGAACAGAATTATTGCGATCAACCCTGAGAGTGTTGATGAGATAGTATTTGGAGTATTGTGGACAGATTTTCTCTCTTTTATAAGGAATAATCCTCTTGGCAGCAAGAGTGTAAAGGAGCTTCACCAGCCTCATTGTTAGGATGATTGTACCATCGGGAGTGCATGAGGATTAATGTGTAGCGCTTTGAGGGAATAAAATTATTGCATTGAACCGTAAGGGGATGGACTGTCACGCATTATATTCCAAACAAACAATGATACGGTGATAAATTCCATGGCTTGTTTATTACAAGGTTTACATGATTGTCGATTCGTTAAAAGCCTCTGGGAACGTTCCTCTCACCCCACGCCACTCCCCATTTTGATTGAGAGAGAGAGAGAGAGAGAGCGAGTCAGTCTTTGACTAACCTCTCTCCACATTATGAACGTCATGTAATCCACAATCCCGACAGGAGCCTCAATACTTACATGGTAAAACAGTTAACTATTTCCATCAACTTCTGACCCCCACGGAGAACATGGATCTGTCTTCTCGGAAATGGAAGATGCCTCTTTGAGACTTGGTAGAAAACATTTGGTTTCCTTCCTCACTGCCGGCGAAACAGAAGATGTGTCCTACAGGCAATGAAGCCACGAGGAAAATCGTGAGCTGTCTATGAGTGCAGTGTCTGCTCAATTGGTCTTTCAGGTTGGAGCATCAATGACACCCACATGTTCCCGTATAAATGTCTTAAGGGGCTGAATGGCCTCTCCTGCTCCCATAAAACAGTATCAAGTGTCTGATTGGGCTCTGCCTGTTCCTGTTTAACAGCTCAATGTACTGACTGGAGCCCTCCTCTTCCTGGGGAACAGGCAGCACGATTGAATGGGCTGTCCCTGCTTTTGTTCAGTCGTTTAGATGGGCAGAATGGCTTAAATATATCATGTAACCAGCTTGTGGTGCTGAATGAGCTCATGTTTTAACTGTGGAAATGTGCAGTGTCTGGCCGTGCTGTTACATGAATGTTACTGACACTTTAACAACACAAACCTGACTGCTGTCCAGGCTTTGCTGCACATGGACATAGAGACTGGTTCAGGAGCTGAGGGGGGACAAAATGTTCTGAACATTGTGTGACCTTCAGTGATCACTCCGCTTCTGATCTTATGATGGATTGGGGGAGGGGGGAGAGTGGAGTGGAGTGGTGCCAGGGATGTGGCCCGCGTAAACATTGATGAAGGAGCTGAACTTGTTTATACTGAGGAAGTTAACCTGAGGATCACCTCAACAGATGTCCTGGGACTGAGAGAATTGTCAGCCACCGCCCACATACATCTTCCTTTGTGCTCTGAAAGACCCCAACCAGAAGGGAGGGAACACCTGATTCCCATTAAACTCAAATAAGTAGGTGGTCGCGATGACACCCACAGTCAAATACTGTCTTGGTAATCTGTCCTGAGACCTTATGTTCACCTCTTGTTCCTTTCAATAGGTGACGGTGTCTGTGGGGGGAGTCTTTTCCTCTCACAGAAGGAAATCAATGTCTGAAATTATCTGGTCTAGAGAGTTAAATGAGCTTAATCAATGAAAGTATTTAAAGAGGAGGTAGATGCATTTTTGACCTGTCAGAGAACCCATGGGTGTGATTGATTGGGTATTAAAGAGGAGGTAACGCTAACAGTCGATCAGCCATTTTCGTATACAATGGCTTGACCGTCCGAAATACCTGATCCTGTTTCTCATGTTCATATTTTCTGTAATTAAAATGTTCATGGTTGTAATGTTCCTGGACTATCTATTATTGAATGTTGCATTCAGAAAGGGCGTAGCACTTTGAGTCATCTCTGGGTGAGGTATGGGGCTTTTTTCATAATGGATCTTGGTCTAGACCATGACCAACAAATGAAACACAAGTTGCAGAGAGGAGGCGCTTTGTGAAGAGATCAGGGGTATCTTTCGAAGCCAGACTGTATTTCAAAATAACATTTTACAACACTCACCAAACCGTGTGTGACAGTCTGGAGGGATTGAAAGAGAGCCTGTGTTACTGTGGACCAGGTATTTGGAGCAAGTGGCCTCCATCTGCCCCATACACAAAGCCGTGCAGCATGCTCTTAATCACACCCTGCCTTTCCAAATGTATGTATATCTTATCTCTCAGAACCTTCTAAAGTAGCTTACCTACTTCAGATGTCCGGTTTACTGGTCTATAGTTACCAAGTTTTTCTTTGTAGCCCTTCTTGAATAAGGGCACAGCATTCCCTGTCCTCCAGTTATCTGGGATATCACCCGTGGCCAGCGATGATATAAAAATATCAGCCAGGCTCCCGCAATCACTTCTCTGTTTTCTTGCAATGTTCTTCGGTACATATCTGTTACATGGAAATACTGCAACGTTTGAAACAAAAGTCTATTTCTTTAATGTAAAAACACCAAAGAGTGATAAAGTGACTTAATGATGGTTAACATAACAAATTGAAGATTATTTTAATTTCAGAAGTGACTTCATAAGAATTCCAGACATTGTGGAAACTTGAGAAATATGAGAAATTTACAATACAGAAAAGGAGGGCGATGAAAATGATAAGGAAATCCAAAAGCGAACCTGTATGCTCAGACACAGGAATACCAGGACTGCACAAATCTACAATCTGTATTTCAAAGGAAACAAAACAAAAGTAAGGTCAAATGTGGAAATTTGTAATCGGGAGAGGAGAGTTTATTGTGGAGAAACGTTACGCTGCATCTGTCATCATGGAGAAAGATCCAGAAAATCACCCAGAAATACCTAGTGATCGTTTAGGGCTCGTGGAACTAAAAACACAAAGTCAATTCATATCAGTAACAAGGTAGGACTGAACATGTAGCTGCATTAAACATTGCCATGTCGAACGAAACAGATATAATTCATTTCAAAATGCCAGAAATAGATCAGCAATAGAAGTATTAATTGCACTGTCAATGGCGGTGTTTTATTTTCATATATATTCCAGAGAGGCTGGAAAGCCATGGTAGATAAAATGAAGGTAATACACGTGATCCAAGCATGGTAGAGAGATGAATGTAATGGATCCAAGCTCCTAGAAAGGGAAAAAGTGATAGTGTGAAGAAATGCAGACCAATTAACTTGACATCTGTAGAGAAACGTTTGGAATCTATGAGACAGGATGCGATATTGGATATTTAGAAATTAACAGCAACATTGGAGAGAATCTGTATACATTTCTGAAAGGAAAAATACACTTGATAACTTCGGAATATTTTGAAGGGTATTGAGAACAATGTATGTAAGTGGCAAGTTAAACTTGGGTTCACCTTCAATTAAAGGCGTCAGAATATCGATGCAACGACATGTTGAAGTAGTTTCACAGCATGTTGGTGAGAGTGTACTTGGAGTATTGTGTACAGACTTGGTGAGACGGACCCTGGAGTATTTTGTATAGGGTTGGTGAGACTGTACCTGGAGTATTGTGTGCAGGGTTGGTGAGACTGTACCTGGAGTATTGTGTACAAGGTTGGTGAGACTCTACCTGGAGTATTGTGTACAGGGTTGGTGTCCTAATCTGAGAAAGAATATACTGACCACAGAGGAAGTGCAATAGACATTCTCCATATTAATCCCACAGGTGATGAGATTGCCTGATGAGGAAACTTGGCCTACGAGCTCTGGAGTTTCAAAGAATGAGAGGTGTTCACAGTGAAATTTAGAAAATTCACAAAACATATGACAAGGTGGAAATAAACAGAATGCTTCCCTGGCTTTCTACTCCACATTTAAGACAAATAATCGCAAGATAAGGGACAGGCCATTGAAGACCGCAATAAAGAGGAATTCGTTCACTCAGAGAGGACTGACTAACACAGGGGCATTGAAACCTGCTGGTAAGGCAAGATTAGGGCGAATCCCCAGATAATCTACAATGTGTCAATCAGAAAAGAATAACCAGGGAACAGGTAGGACCCATTAATAACTTGCCAAGTTGCATCTAAATCAACTTTAGTGGTAGGAGACAGAGGGTGGTGGTAGAAGGCTGTTTGTGTGACTGGAGGCTGGTGTCCAATGGTGTACCACGGGAATCAGTGTTGTGTCCCTTATTATTTGTGATTCGGAGGTGCCAGTGTTGGACTGGGGTGGACAAAGTTAAAAATCACATAACACCAGGTTATAGATCAACGGGTTTATTTGGAGGCACGAGCTTTCAAAGTGCATAACCACCTGACGAAGAAGCAACACTTCAAAAGCTATTGTCTGCGAATGAACATGTTGGACTATAACCTGGTGTTGTGTGATCTTTAACCTTATTATTTGTGGTATTCATAAATGGTGTATCTGTGAATATGGACGGGGGTGGGCAGAGTGAGATGAGCAAGTTTGTGTTGGACACAAAGATTGGCTGGGTGGTTGGCAGTGAGGAGGTAGGTCTTATGTTACAGGAAGATACAGATGAAATGTTCAGATGGGTAGATCAATCACAGATGGAATGTAACCCTGATAAATATGAGGTGGTGCACTTTGGAAGAAGGAACCAGACAGGGGAGTACTCAATGAATAGCAACACACTAGGAAGCTCAGAGGGTGCTTCTCCACACATCCCTGAATGTGACTGGACAGGGTAATACACAAGTTGAGAATGCATAGGGGCCCGTAAACGTAGCCTTCATTCATCGACACATAGATTATAAGAGCTTTTCAAATGTTAGGCTGCCGTTCTCTTTTTCCCATCAAAGGGCACAACGTCACATCTACCCACATTGCCCCATCTTTGCACAGACACTCCACTTGCCTCAGGCACATTGGAGCTTTTGTTTTCATCTTCCTCACCCACTCACAGTCCGACATTGAATAGTGCACTCAGCAGCTTGGAAATATTGCATTTGATTCCATCTAACAAAGGTTTGGTGTGTATTTGAAATAGCTAGGGCCCAAGCACTGAATCCTGCTATACCCCCGAGTCCTCCGCTCTAAACGAAAACATTGTTTTATTCCTACTCCCTGTTTCCTGTTAGCTCTCCCATTGTAAAACCATGCCCTTCTATTAGCCCCAGTCTCATATGTTTCTCATTTGCATAGTAGGCTTGGGGCTTTATCAATCAGCTTTCTGAAAATCCAATCGTATTGCATTGTTTGCTTTTCCATAATTTTGCTAAAAGTCAGTTCTCAAATGTGATTCCCATTTGATAAATCACTTTGCCTCAGCCCATTACTTTCAGTTAAATTACTTTTTCCATAGCGTTTATTTGCTAATTTCATTCTATTCCCCACCTTCCCACCAGATTAAACTTTCCTAGTATTGCTGGGAGGATTGCTTTTCGTTTTGATTTCTTCTGTGAAGACATAACTGAAATATTTGCTGCATAGTTCTGCCACTTCCCTGTTCTCCATTCTCCATTTTGTGGTTTCAGACTGTAACGAAGCTGCACGTTGTTTTCCCTTAATTTTGACATTGACATACTTTATGAAGTGGTTTAAGTTCACTCCTATTACCCTTATGTATATAGAGTGTTCTGAAACCCAACAATTCCTGTCATAAGCTTTTCGATGATTGACCTTGTACAACCATACACTCATAGAAGCATAGATTCTGCACCATCAGACGTACAGCATGGTCTACATTAGAACCACTTTTCTACACTAAGCCCCATAGCTGGGAATGTTATGACATTTCAAGAGGTCGTCCAAGTACTTTGTAAAAGATGTGAGGTTACCCGTGACAGCTCCCTCTCCGATAGTACATTCCAGACTGCAAAACGCTCTGGGCGCAAAGTGATCCTCAAATCCCCTCTAAATCTCAAACCCTTCACTTTAAGAATGTGCACCCCCTTGTTCTTCTCCCGCTGACTAAAAGGTCAGCTGCTGTCTGTCCACACTGTCCATGCCCCTCATAACCTTATCCTTCTGAATCATGTCACCCTCAGCCTTCTCTGCTCCAAACGTAAACATCTCGAGCTTATTCAGCCTCTCTCCACAGCTGATATGCTGCATCCCAGGGAACATCCTGGCGAATCTCCTCTGCACCCTCTCCAGTTCAATCACATCCCTCCTGTAATGTGTCTCTCAGAACTGTACACAGTATTTAATCTTGGCCTAACAGATCTATGCCTCGATGAATGAAGACTATGTTTACGTGCCCCTATGCTTTTTCAACTTGTATATTACCCTGTCCAGTCACATTCTGGGATGTGTGGAGAAGAACCCTTTGAGCTTCCTAGTGTGCTTCCATTCATTGAGTAGTCACCTGTCTGGTTCCTTCTTTCAAAGTGCATTTGAAAAGGTTGGAAAATGTTACTCTATAAAGGGACTTACGCTTCCTTTTGTTTCATTCTTCACCAACCTCCGCCGTCCATACAGGGCAGTGAGTTCTGAAGCCAGACGTCAATACTGGGAATGGCACTGGGACACTTACCAGTGCATATAGACCCACCAGGTGGGTAGCTGTAACATTGAAATGTATCTGGATTTCCCTTTACAACAGCCACTGAATAAATATTACAGGATCAGAAAGCAGATAGGAAGATGAATGGGGTGTTGACCTTCATTTCAGGGGGATTTGAGGCCAGGAGTAAGGGGGTCTTACTGTTGCTTTACAGGGCCTTGGTGAGCCCCCATCTTGAACATTGTGCAGTAATGTGTGTAGTTTTGGTCTCCTTACCTAATAAAGCACAAACCTGACATTGAGGGAGAGCAGTGAACGATGACCAGACTGAACTCTGGGATGACAGGTTTGTTGTGGGAGCAGGGTTTGGGGCGACTGAACCTGTATTCCATGTGTTTTAACAAAATGAGTGGAGACCTCAGTGAAATAAATAAAAGTCTGACAGGGCGAGACAGATTAGAAGCAGGCATGATAATTTTAGAGCCATTTCAGAGACCATTGAAGAGTTGATCACATCTCTGTGTGTCTGGAGACACTTTTCAGCCAGACCAGGAAAGCCGGGAGATTCACTTCCTGAAAGTACATTGAAGAAACAAACCACTGTTGACAATCGACATTGGCTTGAGGGTAACTTATACTAACAACAGATTTTAGATTTCGATAATTTATTATTTGTTCTTGACTTCCACCTGCTGCCAGAGCATTATCATGGTCTGGATTCGTAATCCAGTGACATTTCCACAACAGCACCATCTCCACATGGGGACCTGTCAGAAACAACATTGAGCGGATTATTTGTGTGCTGCGTGACAGCTCTGTCAAAATAATTCCCACCAATTTTACTGTCGTGATGGTACTGAGGGAATAGTAATTGTTCAAATTGTAAGTATTCCCCTTTTAGGGGACTGGACATATCTGAGTAATTTTCCACATTGCCAGGTAGATGTCAGAGTTGGAGCTAGAATGAAATAGTTTCTCCAGGGACACAGCGAGCTGTGCAGCATAAGCCTTCAGTTCCCTTGCAGGAATGGTGTCAGCGTAAAAGACAAGGATGTTGTATCTGCACCATCCTCAGCCAGAAGTGTTGAGCCGATGATTCAACTCGCCCTCGCCATGATGCCCACAAATCGCAGATGCCAGCCTTCAAACAAGTCGATGCGCTGCAATTGATATGAAGAAACATCTGAACACAGTAGATACGATATTTGTTCAGCTCTTTCTTCATGTCAATTGCAGCGGATCGATTTGGTTGAAGGCTGCCATCTGTGATTCTGTGGGCATCATGGCGAGGGTGAGTTGGATCATCTGCTTGACACTTCTGGCTGAGGATATTGCAGATACTACATCCTTGTCTTTTACATTGAGGCAGCAGGGCTATTTGATTATTTAGGATGGGGATGTTTGTAGAGCGCTTTCCTCTGTCGTTTGTTTAATCGTCCATCACCATTTATGACTGAATGTGGCAGGACTGCAGAGCTTCGATCAGATCTGTTGGTCAAGTACTGTAGCTTTAATGGGTTAGCATCAGGTTTCGGTTCACATGGTTCTGACCCTGACATGTTCACCCACACTCATCACTGAGCCATAGATCGTGTTGATAGTAATTGCAGACTGAAAGATTAACCCTGGGCAAAAATGTTGCAGGTTGTGGTTGAATGCAGGTCTGCTTCTCCTGCTGCTGTGGTCTGCAGCACTACATGAATACATAGTTTTGGGCTGCAATATCTGCAATGCAATTCTGCTGTCTGTTCCCCAGTTCACATCGAGACCCATTCATCCATCAGCCCTCTACTCAATGACTTACTCTGGTTTCTGATATGATAGTACTTCCGTTTTCTAATTTTCGTCCTGCTGAGGGTCTCTCCCGGGTCATGCTTTCTCCGATACATTCCACAAAAGCATTTAGCTGATTTTAATTCAATTGTTTAATTCATCTAAATCTTTTCCTTGAGTAATGCCATCTTCTGTGATTAAATTGAATGTGTTTCCCTCTGTTTCTCTCCCTGACCATGTTTATGAGCTCTGTAGTGTCAGTGATACCAGCCTTATGTAGTTTCAGAGCCAATGAATTATCTGGATTCCAAATAATCTTCATCACATTGTATGTTTTCTCTTTTGGTTTGAAACTGTCCCTGACTTGCCTTATCGCTCGTGGCTGCCTTGTCCTCCCATGTGTATGTTTCATCTTCTTCTTCATTTTATTATCTTCTGAATTATGTGAAGATAAGGGGGTGGTCTTTCCTGCTCGGCTCTCCTTCCAATTAACTCTGGCCAGCTCCTCCCGAATGTCTTTGTAGTTACATTGCTCAATTATAATCACACTATCTGAAGAAGAGAACAATAGACAAAACCTAAAGATGGAGTTTTGAGAGAAGGGACACGATGAATAATTGGGGGATTTCTTAACTAGATAAAAAGAGAGAATGAGAGAGAGGATATAGATGTGGAGATGTGTGAAATGCGAAAACTAGATTATCGAAAGAAGTAGATGTATATCCCTCAATGTTTTGGCAATTCCTGTGTGCTGTGGTCCTTTGTACAGTGCATGTATGTACAACAGAGCAATATGTTCAAATGCTGGGTCTGTTGCCAGAATTTTTCTCTCCAATAATATGACAGAACACTAGCTTTGGAAAGAACCCAACAGGCCATATATTTACTTCCTGATAGAAAGGGGATTAACTGAAATAATTTGGGACACCATAAGCAAGACTTAACACACATCCTGATAAGAATGAGAGACAGGAGTAGGGAACACCAGAAAAGGGGAGCTCTGAGAGAAGGGGAACATATAACTTCAGATGAGGATCAGATAATGTGTTAATGCGTTTATAAATGTTATACATCATGTGCGCCCATTTTTCGTTAACTGTGTCTCCGTTATCCATTCAGAATGTGTTGTACACATATGAACAATCTTCCTTATCTGAACACACACTGATTAAACAGTGTCTATAAAATCATTATCCTGCTACCAGGATACATGAACACCAACTGGCCACCAAAAGTTATGACCCACAATCTCTAGTTTCCATACATACAGACAAGGAAGAACACCACTTTGACTGGGACTACACATACATCCTAGGCCAGGCAAAACAAAGACATGCACGAAAGTTCTGAGAGGATGGCAATCTAACCAGAAGTACTGTTCGCTGAACTGGGAATTTGTCTTGCAAACGTTTCGTCCCCTACCTAGGTGACATCCTCAGTGCTTGGGAGCCTCCTGTGAAGCGCTTCTGTGCTGTTTCCTCTGGCATTTATAGTGGCCTGTCTCTGCCGCTTCCGGTTGCGGCAGAGACCAGAAGCGGAAGAGACAGGCCACTATAAATGCCGGAGGAAACAGCACAGAAGCGCTTCACAGGAGGCTCCCAAGCACTGAGGATGTCACCTAGACAGGGGACGAAACGTTTGCAAGACAAATTCCCAGCTCGACGAACAGAACCACAACAACGAGCACCTGAGCTACAAATCTTCTCCCAAACTTTGATAACCAGAAGTACATTAATGAACACAGCAATGTAGTTCCTATCTACCTTCACTTGAAAAAAATAACTGGAAATGACATCACCTACCTTAAGAAACCAAAACCTATAAATAGAAAGGTAGGACATACCACCAGTGTATCACCGGAGACTCTCACTGATGATGTTACCTAGTCATGGTGACCAAACATCTGAAAACAAACCTTCAAGCCCAGCGATTTAACTCTTATATTTATAAATTGTTATTTTTCTTTTTATAGTGGAATTTGGGACTTCTCTGTCACTCATATCGAACAGATTACGAGGCGAGGTGAGCTTTTCTGGGTATGTGGTTTTAATTAATAAAGGGGCTCGACATCGACATGAAAACAGTTTGATGGCTTGTTGTATGGGATTTTGACAGATTGGGAGTCGAAAATGCCCCATCAGATTCCATCACTTGACAGTTAAATAAAACAGGTGAGAAAATTCATTTAATTTTGTTTCCTTGTAGTTGGTTAAATTAAAAGAAATTGTTTTAAACATTGCTAAACAGGATCTGGGGTTTGAAGATGATTTCCAAGTTTGACAAGAAAGTTTAGAAAGACAGAGGAAGGAAACACTTTTAGAATTAACAAATAGATTAGAATTGGGTTGCACCAGGGACAAAAGGAAATTGAAATTGTAATGGAATTAATCAAGCACTTTGGTGTATCAGAGAAACAGGCAACTGCAGACGAGTGAGAAGAACTTAAATTGCAAATATGCCAAGTGGAGTTAGAAGATAAGGAAAGAGACAGAAAGTGTGAGAGAGTAAAAAATAGTAAGAGAAAGAGACGAAAAAGAAAGAGAGAGAATTTGAAATTCAGAAGTTGGGATTTAGGTAAGAAAGTTAAATTAGCAGGATGAAGATGATGGAAGGACATGGGGATGTATACAACTATGTTAATAAATTGCCATATTTCGGTAAGAAAAATGTCAAAACCTTTTTTATTACATTGGTAATATTGGCTCGGCAGATGGTGTGTCCAGTGAACTTATGGGTAATGCTAGTTCAAACTAAGCTGGTGGGCACAACTAGTGAGATATGTGCAGCACAATCAGATGTGGGATCAAGAGATTATGCAGATGTCAAACAGGCCATTTTGAGTGTTTATGAATTGGTGACTAGAAGCATATAGACAGAGGTTCAGAAATATAGAGACCGAACGAGGTCAGAGTTATGGTGAGTTTGAAAGAATTAAACACAGTCATTTTGATAGTTTGGTGTGGGCCTTAAAATGGGGCTTGAAGGGAGATTATTCTGCTGGAGAAGTTTAAAGACTCATTTCCAGTGATGTTAAGAATTCATGTGAATGAACAGAAAGTTCAAGAAGTGAGAAGCGTGGCAGAAATGGCAGATAAATATGCATTAGTGCATGAGATTAAATTTAGCTTCTGGGAGGATTTTCATCCTGTGAAGGATAGAAATTGGGAGGAGGGGAGATCCTACGCTACAAGACATAGAGTAAATCACAGTGGCAATAGTTTACCACAGGTGAAAAAAGAAGCCCAAAGGGGTTGAAAGGTGGTGAAAGGTCTCAGGTGTTCTCACTATAACGGAGTGGAACACATAAAATTACAGTGCCGATGGTTTAAGAAGGGTAAAGCTGTTTTCACTGCAGTAAGTTGGGACACACCGTACTGGGCGTTAAAGGAAGACACTTTGGGGAAAGATGTGGTAGAAGAGGCTAAGCCCAGTGGCATTAGTGAAACTGGTAAAGGAGACCCCAAGTGGAGCCGAGGAGCTGCTGGAAATTGCACAGCCTAGGCAAGGGCTGGGTATGGAGGCAGTGCCTGATCTCTCTAAAGAATTCACCTCTGTAGATAAAGTTTACGCACAAAGGTGGGGGCGGGGGAGGGAGGTGTCGATGAGAAATTATAATTTTGTGTGATACAGGAACTGCTCAGTCTCTAACAGTTGAGAAGTGAGGCGCCGGAAAAGCACAACAGATCGGGGAACATCCAAAGAGTAGGACAATCGACATATCAGGCATAAACCCATCGCCAGGAATTTAGTGGGAGGGACAAGGGGGCTGAAAGATAAATAGGAGGGTAGGAGATGGCTGGCGGGAGGATCACTGGGAAGGTGATCGGATGATTTTGTTGGGAGTGATAGTGATACGTCGGAGGTGAGGGTGGAGTCGATAGGTGGGAAGGAAGATGTAAAGTTGGGACAGTTCAAGAGGGTGAGGCTAATTTGAACGGTTGGATCTGGGATGAGGTTGGGGAGAGGAGATTTGTAAATTGGTGAAGTCAAAGTTGATAGTTTGAGGGTTCCAGCTATCCGACCACCTATCCACTTTACCCTCCTCTCCGACCTATCACCACCACACCCTACCTGTAACTATCTATCGCCTTCCAAGCTACCTCCCACCCAGCTCCACCCCCCACCCTCCTATATATTTGTCAGCCCCCTTCCCCCTCCCTTGCCCCCCACTTTCCTGATGAAGGATTTGTGCCTTAAACGTCAACTCTCCTGCCCCTCGGATGCTGCCTAAACTGCTGTGCATTTCCACCCAGACAGTTTTCAACTCTGATCTCCAGCATCTGCAGTCCTGTCAGGTGCTCCATTAAATTGCTTGCCATCGGAGATGCCCCAAATAACTCTACTCACTTTACTTCTTTTGAGTTAATGTTCGTACATGAAGTGAGAGGTCCTTTGAAATTAATTATATATTAATTGACAGGACCGAAATCGGAGATCTCAGACTTGGATTATGTATGTGAGGTGAGGGCGAGATTAGATGGAGCAGGTGAATTAGCTAAACAGCACCTGCAGATGGCTCAGCATAGAGTGATGCAGGTGGCTGATAAAAACTCTGAAACTCTGACGATTTCCCATGGGGATGACATATTATTATCGCCAACAATGGTAGGAAATCCCTTCAAAGCCAGGTTTAGTGGCCCCCTTCAAATTAAAAAAAATGTTGAGTCAGTTCAACTATCTGGTAAAGATACCAGATATGACAAAAAAATGTTATCGTGTATGCCACATTTTAGACTCAGGAACAGAGCTGTGGCCAAATGAACAAATTGTGCAGCTTATCTGTATAATGTAGTGATCTTTAGCAAGTGATTGAAAGCTCACATATTACAGTTGCCAGAGCATGTTGAACGATTACAAGAAGCAAACTTGGTAATAAACTTAAAGAAAACAGAATTCACGAAGGCAGAGGTGACGTTCTTGGGACATTACATTGGACGTGGAAGGTTGACCCCATGGAACAGAAGGGCTTTGAGGAATTTCCACGACCATCCTCGAAGAAAGAGGTGCTTCGATTATTGGAACTGAGTGGATTCTATTGGAAGTTTGTTCCAAACTTCAGCAGCGTATTGGCACCACTGATGGATTTATTAAAGAAGAACACAGAATTGTGGTGGACAGAACAATGCCAGGAGGCATTTGAGAATTTTAAAGCAGGATTAATCGCCCCACACCAGCTTTAGCTGAACCAAATATTTGGAATCCCCTTGAAAATTGTGTTTGATGCTCGGGATATTAGGATCGGACATGCATTGATACAGAAGGAGGATGATGGAATTGATTGGCCAATTAGCTACTTGTCGATAAAAACTCACATCCACCAGATAAAAATCCAAAATCTCCATTATTGAAAAAGAATGATTGAGTTTGGTACTGGCCTGACAACATTTTAATGTTTATTTGACAAACACACTGTCAGAGACGGTTGTGCACAACAACAACAATCCTCTTGCATTTTTTTTGGAATATTTAAATATCAAAATATGAGACTATTTCCTTGGAGCCTTATGTTACCAACTTTACACTTACAAAATGTGCATGCTCTGGGTCCTAAAAATGTAATAGCAGATGTGTTATCGCAGATCAAAAGGAAATAATGTGGATAAGATTTGAGTTATTCCAGTGTTATATAGGTGTGCAGAATAAATATGAATGGTAAAACTGAGATTCATACTTTTATATTTCATAATGATGGGATTAAGAATTAGAGGAAAGTAAATGAAACCATCTTTTCATTCTGCTGGGTCATTTTATTTTCTGAAGGGGGGTGGTGTTTTGAAGCCGAAAGCATGTCTGGTCACTTTAAGACAGAACGGGTTTTGCTGAATGGAATATACAGCCACAGATACCAGCTAAAGGTCAGGTTGTTTTGGTTGCTGTTTTGACAGCAATTCAATTGCAACGAAAGAGTTTAAATAATGCTCAGGAAACCATAAGCCAACGGATTTGAATATAATTGATTGGGCACCTGCAAAACAATCAAATTGTGAGAATTATTGTACCATGGGGAGTGTATAAACCCAGCATTTTGAATACGAGAGGGAGAGCCACTGCCATCCAACAGCAGAGTAACCGTTCATGTAAATACATGTTCATGTAAACCTACTTGCAGTAAAAAAATACATGACCCAGGGAGATCAGCAGTTGGAAGATTGAACACAGCAGGGAAAGATAGAGATTGTGTGGTCTTGAGATTGTAATGTTCAATATGTGGGTTGTTGGAACAGCATATTTTTACAGAGTTGGAGTCAGATAGTAAGTAGCTTAAACTAGTGGCGCTTGTATTTGTGAATAGTTGTTGTTTAGTGTTCACTATTAAAGTTAAGAAATTAACTTGCTATTGTTTAAATAGTGGAATGTAGGAGATCTGTGTCACTCGTATGTTAACAGATAACGATGTGAGGCGAGCTTTTCTGGGTGTTTGGTTTTAATTAACAGAGGGGTTCATCTCCACCTTGTAAATGTCCATCCACACTAACCCCATTTACCTGCAGTTGGCCCATATCCTTCTAGTCCTTTCCTATCCACATATTTATCCAAATGCATTTGAAATGTTGTTAGTACACTCCCCTCAGCCACATCTTCGAGCTGCCACGTACGAGCCATTTATGTAAATAAGTGGTCCCTCAGGTTCCCTTTTATTCCTTCCCCTTTAAACTTAAACTGATCACCTCTAATCCTCAATTCTCTAAACCTTGGAAAAAGACTGAGAGCATTAACCCTATCCATACCCCTGGTGATCTTATACAGCTCTTCAGGACTCCTTCGTCTCCTACACTCTAAAGAAAAGGTCCGAGGTAGTCCAACCTCTCCCTTTAACTCAGATCGTTGGGTCCTGGCAACGTCCTTGTAAATTTCTTCTGCACTCTTTCTCATTTAATAACATCCTCCCTAAAACAAGGTGAGAAAACCTAACTCAATACTTCAAGTGCGGCCTTCCCAAAGTCCAGTGTAACTGCAGCATAAATTCCCAACTTCTGTACTCAATATCCTGCCTGATGAAGGCCAATGTGCCAAAAGCATTCTTCACTGCCCTGCCTATCTATGACTCCACTCTTCAAGAACCGTGTGCACCTGAACTCCAAAGTCTGTGGAACCTTATCAAACTGCCATGTGGAACCTTATCAAAGGCCTTACTGAAATCCATAGAGACTACATCTACCGCTCTGTCCTCATCAACCTTCCTGGTCACTTCATCAAAGAACTCTAACAAATTTGGGAAGCATGATCTCAAGTCTATGCTGACTGCTCCAAATCAAACCCTCTGTAAGTAATGGATGCAGTCAATGGTATGCTGTCCTTCATTGTAAGATGATTCGAGTACATAAGTAAAGCCATCTTCCTGCTGTTGTAGAGCCTTGCTGAGAGAGCATTTTGGGCACTCTCTACAGAGTTGATCTCCTTTGTAAGGAATGATCTCCTTACCACAGACACGGGTGATGGTAACATGAGGATCGTGTGAATAAGCTGAGTGTTGAATCTGTAGAGCTGTGAGAGATGAAGAAAAGGTGATGCTGAAACACGAGGAGTGGCAGCGATCACTTATTTCCAAAAGAGTCATTGATAGGGTGAGAAATTCCATACTTTACCCAGGATTAATCAGTTACATTTATTGCCATGAGTACCTCAGTACAGGGAAACACTTTGTTTCTGAGCAGTGGAGGCAGATCATAGTAAGGATGGACAGGCAGATCATAGGGTGGAAACAGACTTGGACAGAGTAAGTCGTACATATTACACTGAACAGGACATGATCTAGGCAAGATCAACATGAACAAGATCAGCATTATTTGAACTTAGAGAGTCCATTCATCAGTCTAACGTGACTTTCCTAATAGTTTATATGCCTTTACTAACTCTCCCCATGTTATTGTGCAGTCGGTGTGTGAACCTGTACTGAACATTATGTTGCTCACAATCCCCAACAGCAGCCATAATACCTTTCATCTGAAACAGGTAGCCATTCCCACCAGCTTCCGACCTACATAGAGAACACCAGGCTGTCTTCTTGGAGATGGAATGTGCCTTCTTGAGACCTCACACAACACATATGGCTTCCCTCTTCACCGCAAGAAAACCACGTTAAAGTCCCAAGTGTGTATCATAAGGGATGGAGCCACGAAGAACAACGTGGAGCAGTCTGTCTGTGCAGCCTCTGCTCCATTTGTTCATCATGTTAGAGCAACAATTAGGAGACAGTGAGGACTGCCCATGCTGGAGATCAGAGTAGAGAATGGATTGCTGGAAAAGAACAGCAGGTCAGTCAGCATCTGAGAAGCAGGAGAAATCATGTTTCGGTCATAAGCCATCAGTATCAATTATCTCACTCTGTCCCTGTGTAAGTGCGTTGAGAATAGCCTCCTCCTGTTCCTGTATAAGTGGCTCAAGGGGCTGAATGGCTTCCTCTTGTTCCTGTGTAATTGACTCAAGGGGCTGAATGGCTTCCTCTTGTTCCTGTGGCAGTGATTCAATGGACCGACTGGCTTATTCATCGTCCAATTGGACAAGGCCAAGGGCCTGACTGGGTCACCCCTGGTTCTTGTTTAACGGCTCGATGTACTGACAATTGTGATGATGCTGTTGCTTTAAGAGGTTATTTTGTCCTGAATTATTTTAAGAGAGAGATTGAACGATCGTTACCAAGCTGGCTAGTTAAGACCACTTGGGTAAACAGCTAGGGAGGCGTTGGGTTTATTTTAATACAGCCTGAGTGGGTGTGGCCAGCTCTCACAAATTAGGATCTCTGGGTTTTGGTTTCTTAGCAACATCAGAAACTATTGGGGTCTCAACAGAATTGGAAGCTTCAGTGGGTGTCTCCTGGCTGCTACTCTGTCTGAATGTTCTCTTGATGCTGTTTTTAATTCCTGGATTGGAGAAATGTTTGTGATAATCTGTGTCTGAATTTTCCTTTTTGCCAGGGGCTGTGTTTATGGAATTTTTCTATATTGGAACAGTTCATTAGTAATAGTTCCTAGATCTATTATTCTGTTAACTTGACCAATAGAATAAAGTTATTCTATATCCCCCTTTCTTTGGTTTCATTTTATCTTCCATGTTAAAATAAATGGTGTTTTGCTTCACACCGAATAGTTTGACCAGTCACATTACATCTGGAACAGACAGTTAAATCTCCTTTAAAATGTGAAAACATTAGAGTTTAGGCTACCGCATTCAAATATTTTCGAGGGGCTCTGGTGTGGTCCATCACACTGGATTCCTTCCCTTCCTGAGTGATAGGCTGGAGGCACTGAATGGGCTGTCCCTGTTCATCTCCAATAGTGTCAATGGGCTGAATGACTTCCTCATATTCCCGTGAAACCAGCGTTAGGTGCTGAATGAACTCTTATTTTACTGTGGCAATGTGCAGTGTCAGGCAGTGCTGTTACATGAATGTTACAGACCATTTAACAGCACAAGCCTCACTGGAGTCTGGGTCTTGCTGCACATGGACACAGACTAGTTCAGAAGCTGACGGGGACAAAATGTTCTGAACATTGTGGAATCTTCAGTGATCATCCCCATTTCTGTTCTTATGGTGGGGAGGGTGGGGGTGGGGAGACATTGACGAAGCAGCTAAAGATGTTTGTGAAGAGGAAGCTACCCTGAGGATCTCCCACAGAGGCAACCCAGGACTGAGATGATGACCATCTTCCTTTGTGACACGTTTGACTCCAAACACTGGAGAGTTTACTCTGATTCCCATTATGTCCAGTTTTGCTAAGCTCCTTGATGTCAACAGAAGTCAACCACTGCCATGATATCAAGGCCGGTCATTTTTACCTGAACCCTTGAGTCAACCTTTTTTGTTCATATCAAGAGGCCATGATATAGGAGCAGCAAGTGTTTTCTTCAAACGATTGGTATTGAATGTCAGGATTTCTCTTTTCAAGGGTGTTATGGATGCTAGATGACTGAAAGTATTTGTAGAGGACGTCGATGGATATTGACCTGTCAGAGAGTTGAGGACGATGATGAATTGGGTATGAAAGAGGATTTCAGACCAAGAGCGGATCAGTCATGATCTTAGTGAAAGGCAAGGCAGGCTTGGGGGTGAACAATATGCCCCTGTTTCTGATGTTCTCACATTCTGTTATTGGAACGTTAGTGGGTGTTATTTTCATGAATGTGCAATTACTGAATATTGCAGCCAGGAGACCAGAGGATTTTGTGAGCCATCTCTGGGTGAGGTATATGGGCTACATTCGCAGTGAATCTGGGTCTATTCATAATCAACAAAAGAAACACAAGTTTCAGAGATGGGAATCTCTGTAAAGAGCGATGAGGGGCCTCTTTCATACCCAGCCTGGGATTTTCAATTACATTTCCCAAATTACTTCAAAGCATGTGACAGCCTTGAAGGGCTGAATGGTCTCCTCTATTTCTGTGCATCAGGTTACAGATGTAAATAGCCTCCAACTGTTCCTGTCTCGCAGGTTTAAGGGGCTGAATAGAACACAGGAACATGGGACTGAGGAGCAGGAGTGGGTCATGAGATACTTTGACCCTTCTCCACCAGTTAATAAGATTGTGCCTGATCAGGTTGTGGTCTCAGCTCCACTTTCCTGTTTGTGTCCAATTATCTGTGACTCACTTCCCTCTCAATTAATTAACTAACACAGCTCTGAGTCCATGTGAACATAGAGACACAATAAAACTTCCAGTGAAGAGATTCTGACTTGAAAAGTCCTTTAAAATGTTTTCGTCATCCCTCTTATAAAATCAGAGAGTCATGCAGAACTGAAACATACCCGTTAGTCCAATCTGTTCACTCCGATCAGATATCACATCTGATTTAGTCCCATTTGCCAGCATTTGGCCAATATTCCTCCTCTACCCGCCTTGACCACTTCCTCTGACAGCACTTTCTGTGCACACACCACTCTCTGTGTGAAATATATACCTTCAGGTCCCTTCTAAATCAATCCCTCTCGCCTTCAACCTATGCCCTCTTGTTCTGGACCCCCCTACCCTGCAGAGCAGAACGTGGCTGTTCAGAATATCCATGCCCCTGATCGCTTTATAAACCTCTGTAATGTCACTCCTCAGCCTCTGACACTCCAGGAGAAAGCACCTCAACCTAATCAACCTCTCCCCGAAGCTCAAACTTCCAGTTCTGGATCATCTGTGTAGATCTTTTCTGCAGACAACCGAGTTGGATGCAGTATTCTCGGGAGAGTTTGGATTTGGCTGAATTCCCTTTGCTTTAGGCAGTGAGTAGATTCCAGTGAATTCTGGTTAGGGATCATCCAAAGGGTAGTACCGTGGTTAGCACTGCTGCCTCACAGCACCAGGGACTTGGGGTCGATTCCAGCCTTGGGTGACTGTCTGTGTGGAGTTTGCACATTCTCCCCTTGTCTGTGTGAGCTTCTAATGGGTGATCCAGTTTCCTACCACAAACTGTGTAGGTTCGGTGGATTGGTCATGCTAAATTGTCTGTAGTGTTCAGGATTTCTAGGTTATGTGCATTAGTCAGGGGTAAATATAGGTGAATGGGTTGGGAAGGTTGGTATGGACTTGTTGGGCCGAAGGGCCCGTTTCAACACTGCAGGGATTCTATAAAAATAAGAATGGTAACGATGATTGTAGATTTTTTTTAGCTCGCACACATTGCTGTGATGAGGAACAATGAAGGAGAGAGAGTGCAATAGGCCGTTTCTTCTCGGGCAGATTATATTTTCTCTCTCTCTGAGTTGAATCACAGAGTAATGTCATCCTCTCCCAAACTGGACCATGTGAGGTCTCCTTGTACATTGTCCAAACTATGTCTCCATCAGATTCCCTGTTCCATGTAGGTGCATCATTGCTGGTGTCGTACACAGAGCTATACCCTGAGCAGCAAATGGTCTCGGTCGATTTGAAATATGTTTACATGGCCCTGTGTCATTAAAAAATAAAATGTTTAATGTACTCAGAATACCTGTGTTAAAATGAATGCATTTAAAAAATGCAGAAATTGCTGGAAAAACTCGGCAGGCCTGTCAGTACCCAGATGTCTTTTACATGCTGTAGTTGTACCAACCTCCACCACTTCCTCTGGCAGCTCATTCCATACGCACACCACCCTCTGTGTGAAATGGTGCCCTTTAGACCTCATTAAAACTTTTCCCCTCTCACTTTCCACCAATGCCCTCTAGTTTTGGACGCCCCGAAACTGGGGAAAAACCCTGACTACTCACCCTACCCATGACCATTCTGATTTTATAAACCTTTACTGCTGCGAAATGTAACTCCAATCAACACGAATGGCTGTACTTCCAGTCATCCTGGGCCTAAATTCTGAAATGCAATACTGACACCACTTCCTTATCTATCAAGTCACAATTCTAAATCCATTTTAATCAGTTTGTTCAGATGCATCCTGAGACACTTCTGTGGGCTTTACACCTAGACCTTTGTGCCCGGAGGTAGGGACACTAGCATCACTCAGCAATACCCATAAAGCTGTAACAGTATTCCCCTGTGTGTTTGCTCATCAGCCTGTTCTGACATGCTGTGACATATCTCTTCAACAGGCAGGATTTGAATCCAGTCCTACTAGACCAGAGCTAGGAACACTACCACACAAGTTCAAGAATTGGAATCAAATCCAGAGTTCTGGCTCAAAGGCAGGGACACTACCCACTACACCACATTACCTAGACTTGAGTCTAATTTTAAGGGCCAGCTTTCAGCTCAGTGTGGATTTATTATAATCAGGTTACCATTACTGAGCTACACAAAACACTTCGTATTGTTAAACAAATGCAAGACATTTGTCTCAACTGTAGGATGTTGAGTCCAAGTGCTGCGCTACCGAAACTAACTCTGACCATCTTTAATCGCTATTAACTGTCGTCTGCAATATTAGGGAAAGAAGTCCTGCAGATATACTCACCCCAATGAAGGGTCTCGAATAGATTTTATTCACTGAACACCACAGACGAAGAAAAAGCATATTTTCTGGTCCCAAAACACCGATCAAACTTACCCAAATCTAACGTGTTACTGTCCTCTTCCTAAAACCATGAAATGATACCAGGCCGCTGATTACAGTCCAGCCTCTCCTCCCCACTGACTGTGTCTGCAATCTGTCCCTCCTCCCCCTAACCACACAAGGCAACCCAAGCTCAGGGTCTTTGTGAAACTCCAAACCGAAGAGTGCAGGCCTTCTGGAGACGGGGAGGATATTTTAAAGGGGGAGAGTGAGGTGGTGGTAATATCACACACTGGGCTGAGGGGTGGCAGATGGAGTTTAGTTTGGATTAATGCGAGGTATTGGATTTGGTAAATCAAACAAGAGCAGGACCTATACAATTAAAAGCAGGGCCTTTGGCAGTGTTGTAGAACAGAGACCTAGGCCGTTAGGTATAATTCTTTAAAATTTGCATCTCAGATAGATAGAATGGTTAAGGAGGTGTTTAACACACTTGTCTTCATTGGTCAGACCTTTGCGTATTGGAATTGGGACGTTATGTTGAGGTTGTATAGGACATTGGTGAGACCTCTACTGGAATACTGTGTCCAATCTAGTCATCCTGCCCACTCATTCCATAGGCACACCACCCTCTGGGTGAAAACGCTGTCCTGTAGGTCACTTTTAAATGTTTCCGTTCTCTCCTTAAGGCTTTGTCCTCTAGTTTTGGTCTCCTCTACCCTTAGAAAATACCTTGACTATTCACGTTGATATTACTGACCTTGATATTATTAAGCTGGAGAGGGTTCAGAAGAGATTAACCTGGATGTAGCAGGGAGAGGAGGGATTGAGCGATAACAGAGGCTGGGTAGACTGGGACCTTTTTTCACTGGAGAATATGAGGTTAAGGGGTAACTTTACAGAGGTTTATAAAATAATGAGAGGTACAGATAAGCTGAAGGGCTGATGTCTTTTCCCTCGAGGTGGGGTTTCAAAACTGAGGGATATTTTAAGGTGCGAGGAAAAAGATTTACAAAAATCATGAGAGGAAATTATTTTAGACAGAAGCTGGCAGGTGTGTGGAATGAACTTTCAGAGGAAGTGGTGAAAGCAGGGACAGTTACAATGTTTGAAGGACATTCAGATCAGTACATGGATAAGACTACAGTTTGGATGGTGCTGTGAGCATCTGCCCTCTCCCTCCCCCTCTCTGAATAAATCCCTGTTGGTTTTCACCCTCTGCCAATGCCTCTGCAGTGGCATGTGGAGGCCAGCATAGGGTGGCATTGCAACACTTTAAGCACCACAGAGACTGCCAGACCTGCCCCACACACAGACACACACAGCAATTGTTAGGGCACGGCGTGAAGCTCATCTGGTAACTTAAATTAAACATAAAGAAATACTCAATTCGTCTCGTAAACTGTTAAAATATAAGGGACAGAGAACTCCCATATTCCACTGATTAAATAAAAATCCCAATTTATTTTTTAACTCTGAAAGTGAACATTTTACATCAACTATTCACAACTCTGAAACGCTCTGTCTCTTAACTGCTTATTACCTGACTCCAGCTCTGCAGCAATATATTGTTTCTGGGTCTGCCATCCTCTCATACACACAGATGCTTGTAAGCTCTCAGTTCAGAACAGCGTTCACCCTTTCTTAAAACTCCAGTACACGCTGTCAAATTCATCACATTATACCCTGATGAATATCGATAAGTGGGGCCTATCCGGATTTTTTTTGCTCTGTGGTTTGTCAATATTTCATCTACTCTGTATCGTATGTGTCAGGGTTTTCGTTGCTCCATTGACAGCATGTCATTATTCGACCCTGTCCAAAGGAACATATTAGTATTTCACTTGCTCACACTCGTGACTATGGCAGGATTTCGTTGTTTCATGGGGACTGTGACACTATGACAATTTCAGTGTTTGTAGATGGCACCAAACCTGGAAGAATTGTAAAGTCTATGGAGGAGAGTGTGGAACTCGAACAGCACAGTGACACTTTGGTGTTGTGTTCAGGTGTATCGCAGTTGGGTATCAGTGCAGAGCTGTGTAAGGTGATGCACTTTGGTCGGAAAGACAATGAAAGACAGTTTAAAACAGGCTGTACCATTATAAAGGGGGTGCAGGAGCAGAGGGCGCTGGGTGGATATGAGCACAGATTGTTGAAGATGTCAGGACAAGTGGGGAGAGCAGTAACTATCACAGATTAGTTTCAGTATCTGAGCTGTTTACAGGAGGAGGTGTAGGAGGCAGTCTCCGTGCTCCCTTCCTGGGAGGTGGTGGTGACGATGTGTTGTGAGCTCACCCTCCTGCCCACCGAGACTATGGGGATTCCATTTGTACCAGCTCGACACAAAAGGGAGATGGCATCAGGGGCACAGCTTCTAAGTTGTGCCGGGGGGAAACGGAGCTGCCAGTGGGTTTAAAGTGAGAATTGCCCTTCGCTGAACATTGCACCTTACTCGGTCGGTGGGACGTGGATGTTTCAGAATCTCCACACGAGGCGTCCCCGTCCTCTCCGGCTCCTACCAGGGTCCTCCCCACATGGAGGGGGAGGGGGGTGAGGGAACGGATATCGGGCACTCCACCACCCGGATAGGCCCTTTCTCTCCTATTCCAGGTTGTTTCTCCTGGAATGGGAGAAAGGGAGGGCCGTAGGGTGGGAGGCTGGGAGTGGGTGGCCTTGTTAGGAGGGGATAATGGCAAATGGTGAGGTTTTCAGAGGGAGTCTGTCGACAGTGTTGTATCCATGCATTGTTATTGATGTGGGGGGTAAAGTGGACGGAGTGACAGAGAGAGAGAGAGAGAGAGAGAGAGAGAGAGAGAGGTGCTGCATGGTTTACATATCAATGCGCTGGGGTAGTGTAAACAGTCCTACATGCTGGGAGGGTAACTGCTCCTGGTTTACAGATCAATGCACTGCGGTGGGGTACACAGTCCTACATGCTGGGGGGAGGGTAACTGCTCCTGGTTTATAGATTAATTCACGGGTGAGCAGTGCACATGCTGCTGTGCTGGTCAGACTAACTGGTTGAGGTTTATAGGTAATGCCCTCCTGTTGTCTGCACAGCTCCTGGTGCTGGACAGATATCTAATTCGGGGTTATAGATCAATGCACTGCTGTGATTTGCATAGTGTTTCACTCTGGACCGATTGCCAGATTGTATTGATCAGTGTAATAGATGAATCTGGACAGATTGCTGGGTTGTACTGAGCAGGACACTGGCCTGGTCTACACAGTGTTCCACAGTGAACAGATATCTCCTCTGGGTTGATGGTGTCTGGGCTGGTTCTGGGAGGTGGATTGAGAATGTGGTATATCTAACCATTTCAGCTGATCTGGCAATGTCTTTAGTTCCCATTCCTGTGATTGGACCCTCCATCTCTCACCTCATTCATGTTACAGTGTGTCCAGGCACAGTACATCATGTTGGTGGGGGGGGGGGGGGGGGGTAAGGGGGAAAGGTGATGGACAGGTCAAGGAGTTCCCCGGAACGTTCTGTCCCCGACATTCTATAACTGACATTCCCCGGAACGTTCTGTCCCCGACATTCGATAACTGACATTCACCGGAACGTTCTGTCCCCAACATTCTATAACTGACATTCCCCGGAACATTCTGTCCCCAACATTCTATAACTGCCATTTCCCAGAACGTTCTGTCCCTGACATTCTATAACTGACATTCCCCGGAATGTTCTGTCCCTGACATTCTATAACTCACATTTCCCGGAACGTTCTGTCCCTGACATTGTTTGTGAACGGCCGGACGTCAGTGAATTGAACAAATGATAAGATCCCGAGGGAAGAGATCCCGTTCCAGGGAGAAGGAGACACTGTTCCGAAGGCCCCTCAGGCAATTAAAGGGGTGAATACGTTTTCCCTGCATTTATATTTCTTCACAACACAGAATCGACCACAATTTAGAACAAAATACAGGAATTCCCAAACTCCGTTTGTCTTCAGGAAACTGGGAGAGAATCCTTCAGGACAGCAACGTTTCCACCCTCTGTATTAGAAACTGGGAAGGAGTGACCTGTGTCTGCTCTCGAGTGATCGAGTGTTTGGGAATGTTCGAGAAACCATCTGTCCTTATGGATGTGTCTCTGTGTGTTTGGGGAGGGAGGGTTTCTTGTGGTTTATGTCACATTTTTGTCAGCAATTCCCAACTTCCCATTTGTTATTCCAGCTCCAATTATTTTAATAAATCCCTGAACACAGGGACACATTTGAAAATCTCACTGGGTCCCCGATCAAACGGGTCCCTTTGCCTCCAGGCTGATGGATAATGGGTTTGTTTTCCTTCCTCACAGTTAACGTAGTGACCATCTACGTCCTGCTTTATAAAGATTGTGGATTGTCTCCATGTGTCAGACGTTACCTGGGGGCCATGGCAGCGGCGGATCTCCTGGTCATTATCCTCGACCTGATCCTGAGACACATTCCCATTGTTTATTGGGAACAGTTTTATTTCCTGGTGTACTCCGTCCCCGTGTGTAATATCCACGCCGTCCTGCTTTATGCAGCCACTGACTGCTCTGTCTGGTTCACCGTCACTTTCACCTTTGATCGGTTTGTGGCCATTTGTTGCCAGAATCTGAAAAGTAAATATTGCAGCGAGAAAACGGCGGCTGTGGTTCTGGGAGCAGTGACTGTGCTGAGCTGTTTAAAGAACATTTTCTGGTATTTTATGCTCACGGATCAGTATTCGCTGTGGAACCCTCAGAACACCCCCTGGTTTTGTGAAGTAACATTCGCTGTTCGATCCTCCAGTGTCTGGGCCACAATCGAGTTCCTCCACAACTTTCTAACCCCGTGTGTCCCATTTCTCCTGATTCTGCTGCTCAATGTTCTCACCGTCAGACATATTTTAGTGACCAGCAGAGCCCGCAGGAGACTCCGCGCTCACACCAATGGGGACGCTCAGTCTGACACTGAAATGAGAAACCGAAAAAAATCCATCATTTTACTGTTTGTGATCTCGGCCAATTTCATCCTGTTATGGTCAACGGTCATGCTGTATTCTTTTTGGTTCCGGATGTGGTATATTGGGTATCGGTCTGTGTATCTCGATCGCTCTGTGCGGGATTTGGGCTTCATGCTGCAGCTCCTCAGTTGCTGCACAAACACCGCGATTTATGCCGTGACCCAGACTAAGTTCAGGCAGCAGCTGAAGGATGTGCTGAAATATCCCTTCACCCAAATCCATACATGCATCAAATTCCCTCATTGATCTATCCATCCGGGATTTTCTCATTTCAGTTCAGTGTTTCAGCGATGGAGCAGCCTGTCGCTATGGTAACAGACTGAGGGTAGCGCTGGTTTGTACATCCTTATCCCCCAGGGGGGTTACAGGGAAACATTTCAATGTTTCTCACAACTCAGGGGCCAGTGAGAAAAGGCACCATCCCAATGACTGTATCCATCACTTCCATTTGTAACCAATAAAAATGTTGATTAAAGCGTGCCGAGCAGCAGAGTGACCGATGTTGTTGTGTGTCTTTGTGTTGGAGAAGCTGAGCTGGAGAGAGACAGACTCAGCCCCAAGTCCTGGTCCTCAGGGAAGGGGAGGGCACCGCGCCCTGAGCTCAGGAGCTGGGTTTAACTCCCTCTGTCCGACCACTGCAGCCTGGACTCCCCATTACCTCTCCCCTACTCTTTCTCCTCAATTCTCTCTGTAGCTCTCTCTTTCATCACACACACTCTTTTTCAACCCTCTCCCTCATCCCCCTCTCTCTCGCACACACACACCCCCCCCAACCCTGGTTTCTCCACCTGCCTCCACTCTTCCCTCTCCCCCTCTCCTCCCTCCCGCAACTCCATCTCTATTTTGTCCACCTCCCACATCTCACCCCCCACCCCTCACACGCAGCCTCACCCCTAAACACCCCAAGTCTCTGGGTCAGAGGGAGAGGGAAGGACCAGGGAGACAGAGTATGTCAGAGAGAGAGGGAGGGAGAGAGATGCAGTCAGAGGGAAAGAGGGAGCTGAGAGGAGAGAGACACCGAGGGAGGTGGAGAGCGAGAAGGGGGAGAGAGAGAGTTAGGGTGAGGGAGAGATAGAGAGAGAGAGACACGGGAGGAGATAATGAGAGAGAGGGGCGAGAGAGAGAGTGAGACTGAGAGAGGGGCAGGGGAGGGGCAAGAGAGAAAAAGAGACAGAGACAGAGGGCGACGAGAGAGAGAAACGGGGCAAGAGAGATAGGGGGAGACGAGAGAGAGAGAGAGAAAAGGACAGGACAGAGAGAGAGAATGAGGGGGCGAGAGAGAGACAGGGGTTGGGAGATGAGGCAAGAGAAAGCATGATGGCTAGAGACAGAAAGCGGAGGGAAGAGAGAGAGAGAGATAGAGGTGTGAAGAGAGAGAGAGTGTCGAGAGATGGAGGAGAGAGGGAGAGGGAGAAACTGAATGAGAGAGAGCAAGGGCGACAGAGAGAGAGATGGTGAGAGAGAGGAAGGGCACAAAGGAGAGAGGGGTGTGTGAGAGGGCGAGAGAGGGAGTGAGTGGTGAGAGAGAGAGAGGGGAGAGAGAGAGGGGGTTGGCGGGAGATAGAGGGAGGGAGGGGGTGAGAGAGAGAGGGGAGCTAGAGAGAGAGGGGTAGAGAGAGAGGGAGGGGGCGAAAGAGAGAGAGGAAGGGGGCGAGAGAGAAAGAGGGAGTGGGTCGAGAGAGAGAGGGGGCGAGAGAGAGAGGGGGCAAGAGAGAGGGAGGGGGTGAGAGAGAGAGAGGGAGGAGGGTGTTAGAGAGAGGGAGTGGGGCGGGAGAGAGAGGGAGGGGGCGAGAGAGAGAAGGTGGGGGCGAGAGAGAGATAGAGGGAGGGGGCGAGGGGGGGCGAGAGAGGGGGAGGGGAGAGAGAGGGAGGGGGAAGAGAGAGAGAGGGAGGGGGCTAGAGGGAGGGGGCGAGAGAGAGTGAGAGGGAGGGGGCGAGAGAGAGGGAGGGGCGAGAGAGAGAGAGGGAGGGTGTGTGTGAGAGAGAGAAGGAGGGGGCGAGAGAGAGAGAGGGAGAGGGCGAGAGAGAGAGAGGGGGCGAGAGAGAGGGAGGGAGGGGGCGGGGGAGTGAGAGAGGGGGAGGGGAGAGAGAGGGAGGGGGAGAGAGAGAGGGAGGGAGGGGGCGATAGAGGGAGGGGGCAAGTGAGAGAGAGAGGGAGGGGGCAGGTGAGAGAGAGAGGGAGGGGGCGAGAGAGAGAGAGGGAGGGGACGAGAGAGAGAGAGAGGGAGGGGTCGAGAGTGAGAGAAGGGGCGAGAGAGAGGGAGGGGGTGAGAGAGAGGAAGGGGGCGAGAGAAAGGGAGGGGGACGAGATAGAGGGGGGCGAGAGAGAGAGAGAGCGAGAGAGAGAGGGGTGAGAGAGAGGGAGGGGGTGAGAAAGAGAGGGAGGGGGCGAGAGAGAGGGGAATGGGGTGAGAGAGAGAGGGAGGGGGCAAGAGAGAGAGAGGGAGCATGCGTGAGAGAGGGAGGGGGTGAGAGGGAGAGAGAGAGGGAAGGGGAGAGAGAGAGAGGGAGAGGGAGGGCTGAGAGTGGGAGGGGGCAGGTGAGAGAGGAAGGGAGGGGGTGAGAGAGAGAAGGAGGGAGGGGGCTGAGAGAGAGAGGGGCGCGGGCAAGAGAGAGGGAGGGGGACGAAATGGGGAGGCGAGAGATAGAGAGGGTATTGGTGAGAGAGAGAGGGAGGGGGCAAGAGAGAGAGGGACGGGGCGAGAGAGAGAGGTTGGGGCGAGAGAGAGAGGGGGAGGGGGCGAGAGAGAGGGAGGGTCAGGTGAGAGAGAGAGAGGGAGGGGGTGAGAGAGAGAGGGAGGGGGAGAGAGAGAGGGAGGGTAGGTGAGAGAGAGAGAGGGGGAGGGGGTGAGAGAGAGGGAGGGGGACGAGAGAGAGGGAGGGAGGGGGCGAGAGAGAGAGAGAGCGAGAGAGAGAGGGGTGAGAGAGAGGGAGGGGGTGAGAAAGAGAGGGAGGGGGCGAGAGAGAGGGGAATGGGGTGAGAGAGAGAGGAAGGGGGCAAGAGAGAGAGAGGGAGCGTGTGTGAGAGAGGGAGGGGGTGAGAGGGAGAGAGAGAGGGAAGGGGAGAGAGAGAGAGGGAGAGGGCGGGCTGAGAGAGGGAGGGGGCAGGTGAGAGAGAAAGGGAGGGGGCGAGAGAGAGAAGGAGGGAGGGGGCTGAGAGAGAGAGGGGGGCGGGCAAGAGGGATGGAAGGGGACGAGATGGGGGGGCGAGAGATAGAGAGGGTGGGGGCGAGAGAGAGGGAGGGGGCAAGAGAGAGAGGGAGGGGCGAGAGAGAGAGGTTGGGGCGAGAGAGAGAGGGGGAGGGGGCGAGAGAGAGGGAGGGGAGCGAGAGAGAGAGGGAGGGGAACGAGAGAGAGGGGGGGGCGAGAGAGAGAGAGAGGGTTGGGCGAGAGAGAGAGGGATGGGCGAGAGAGAGTGGGAGGGGGTGAGAGAAAGAGAAAGGGGACGAGAGAGAGCGGGGGGCGAGACTGAGAGAGGGAGGAGGCGAGAGTGAGAGGGAGGTGGCGAGAGAGAGAGAGGGAGGGATGTGAGAGAGAGAGGGAGTGGGCTAGAGAGAGAGGGGGAGTGGGCTAGAGAGATAGAAGGAGGGGGCGAGAGAGAGGGGGGATTGAGAGAGAGAGTGGAGGTGAGGGAGAGAGGGAGGGGTGCGAGAGAGGGAGAGAAAGAGAGGGAGGGGGCGAGAGAGAGAGAGGGAGGGGGCGAGAGAGAGAGAGAGGGAGGGGCGAGGGAGAGAGAGGGAGGGGCAAGAAAGAGAGGGGGTGCGAGAGAGAGAGAGGGACGGATGAGAGAGGGAGGGCGCGAGAGAGGGAGGGGGGCGAGAAAGAGAGAGCGAGAGGCGAGAGAGAGGGAGGGGGTGAGAGAGAGAGAGAGAGTGAGGGGTAGAGAGAGAGGGAGGGTCAGGTGAGAGAGAGAGAGGGAGGGGGCGAGAGAGAGAAGGAGGGAGGGGGCGGAGAGAGAGAGGGAGAGCGGGCGAGAGAGAGAGAGGAAGGGAGTGAGAGAGAGGGATGGGGACGAGAGTGAGGGAGGGAGGGGACGAGAGAGAGAGAGGGAGGGGCGAGAGAGGGAGCGAGAGGTGAGAGAGAGGGAGGGGGTGAGAGAGAGAGAGGGAGGGGAGAGAGAGAGAAGGAGGGAGGGGACTGAGAGAGAGAGGGAGAGCGGGTGAGAGAGAGAGAGGAAGGGGGCGAGAGAGAGGGAGGGGGCAAGAGAGAGAGGGGGAGAGAGGGGGAGAGAGAGGGGGAGAGAGAGAGAGAGAGAGAGAGAGAGAGAGAGAGAGAGAGGGGGACGAGAGGGAGAGAGACAGGCCGAGAGAGAGAGGGCGGGGTTGAGAGAGAGAGGGATAGGGTGAGAGAGAGGGAGGTGGCGAGAGAGAGAGAGGGAGGGGGGCGTGAGTGAGAGGGGGTCGAGAGAGTGAGTGGACGTGAGAGAGAGGGAGGGGTGGGAGAGAGAGAGGGTGGGGTGTGAAAGGGGGGGCGTGAGAGAGAGGGAGGGGGGCGAGAGAGACAGGGCGTGGTGCGAGAGAGAGAGAGTGAGGGGGCGAGAGAGAGAGGAGGGGTGAGGGGGAGGCGAGAGAGAGGGGGAGGGGGCGATGGAGAGAGAGAGGGGGCGAGAGAGCGAGAGGGAGGGGGTGAGAGAGAGGGGGGGCAAGAGAGAGAGGGAGGGGTCAGAGAGAGAGTGAGGGAGGGGGGCGAGATAGAGAGGGAGGGGGAGAGAGAGAGAGAAAGGGAGGGGGCGAGAGGGAGAGAGATGGGGTGAGAAAGAGAGAGGGAGGACTCGAGAGAGGAAGTGGGAGGGGATGAGAGAGAGAGAAGGAGTGGGCTAGAGAGAGTGGGAGGGGGCGAGAGAGAGAGAGAGGGAGGGGACGAGAGAGAGAGGATCGAGAGAGAGAGTGCAGGTGAGAGAGAGGGCAGGGTGCGATAGAGAGAGCGGGAGAGGTGTGAGAGAGAGGAGGGGCGAGAGAGAGGGAGGGGTGCGAGAGAGAGAGGGATGGGGCAAGAGAGAGAGGGATGGGGCAAGAGAGAGAGGGAGGTGTCAGAGAGAGAGTGAGGGAGTGGGGCGAGATAGAGAGGGAGGGGAGAGAGAGAGAGAGAGAGAAAGGGAGGGGGCTAGAGAGAGAGCGGGAGGGGGCTAGAGAGAGAGAGAGGGAGGGAGCTAGAGAGAGAGGGAGGGGGCAAGAGAGAGAGGGAGGGGGGAGGCGAGAGAGAAAGAGGGAGGGGGGCAAGAGAGCGAGGGGGGATGAGAGAGAGAGAGCGAGAGCAGAGAGAGAGAGTGAGGGTGAGAGAGAGAGGGAGGGTCAGGTGAGAGAGAGAGAGAGGGAGGGTCAGGTGAGAGAGAGAGGGAGGGGGTGAGAGAGAGAGAGAGGGAGGGGGAGAGAGATGGAGGGTCAGGTGAGAGAGAGAGAGGGGAGGGTGTGAGAGAGAGGGAGGGGGATGAGAGAGAGGGAGGGAGGGGGGTGAGAGAGAGAGGGAGGGAGGGGCGAGAGAGGGAGTGGGCAAGAGAGGGAGGCAGGCGAGAGAGCGCGAGCGAGAGGCGAGAGAGAGGGAGGGGGTGAGAGAGAGAGAGGGAGGGGGGCGAGAGAGAGAGAGGGAGGGGGCGAGAGAGAGGGAGGTGGGTGGAGAGGGAGAGAGAGGGAGAAGTGCGAGAGAGACAGAGAGGGGTGCGAAAGAGAAAGGGAGGGGGCGAGACAGAGAAAGGGAGGGGTTGAGAGAGAGAGGGAGTGGGTGAGAGAGAGAGGGGGAGGGGGCGAGAGAGAGGGAGAGGGCGAGAAAGAGTGGGAGGGGGTGAGAGAGAGAGAGAGGGAGAGGGGCGAGAGAGAGAGAGGGAGGGGGGCGAGGGAGAGAGAGAGGGAGGGGGGATGAGAGGGAGAGAGGGTGGGAGAGAGGGGGTGAGAAAGAGAGGGCGAGAGAGAGAGGGAGGGGGTGAGAGAGAGAGAGGGAGGGGGCGAGAGAGAGAGAGAGACAGGTACGAGAGATAAATGGAGGGGGGTGGCGAGAGAGAGGGGGTCGAGACTGAGGGGTGTGTGAGAGAGAGATGGAGAGGGCGAGAGAGAGAGGGAGGGTGCAATAGAGAGAGGGAGGGGGCAAGAGAGAGAGGGAGGGGGCAAGAGAGAGGGAGGGAGGGGGGCGAGAGAGAGAGAGGGAGGGGGGTGAGAGAGAGGGGGATGGGGGAGAGAGAGACGGAGGGGTGCAAGTGAGAGAGGGAGGGGTGAGACAGAGAGAGGGAGAGGGGTGAGAGTGAGAGAAGGGGCGAGAGTGAGGGAGGGAGGGGTGAGACAGAGAGAGGGAGAAGGGGTGAGAGTGATAGAAGGGGCGAGAGTGAGGGAGGGAGGGGTTGAGAGTGAGAGGGAGGGGGCGAGAGAGAGAGGGATGGGGGAGCGAGACAGAGGGAGAGGTGCAAGTGAGAGAGGGATGGGTGAGAGAAGAGGGAGGGGGGCGAGAGAGAGTGAGGGAGGGGGCAAGAGAGAGAGGGAGGGGGTCGAGAGAGAGAAGAAGGGCGGCGAGAGGGGGGTCTCGAGAGAGAGAGGGAGGGGGCAAGAGAGAGAGAGAGGGGGGTGCGAGAGATACAGGGATGGGGCAAGAGACAGAGAGAGGGGGGCAATAGACAGAGGGAGGGGTGAGAGAGAGAGAGGGAAGGAGTGGGGAGAGAGAGAACGGGAGGGCGGCGAGAGAGAGAGAGTGGATCGAGAGTGAGAGTGGAGGTGAGAGAGAGGGGGAGGGGTGAGAGAGAGAGAGGGAGGAGGGGGTGAGAGAGAGGGAGGGGGACAGAGAGAGAGAGAGGGATTGGGTGAGAGAGGGAGGAGGCAAGAGAGGAAGAGGGAGGGGAGGAGAGAGAGAGAGGGAGGGGGCGAGAGTGAGAGAGGGAGGGGACGAGAGAGGGAGGGGATCGAGAGAGAGAGTGGAGGTGGTAGAGAGGGAGGAGTGCAAGAGCGAGAGTGGGAGGGGTTGAGGGGGGGTGCGAGAGAGAGGGAGGGGTGCGAGTGAGAGAGGGAGGAGGCAAGAGAGAGAGGGAGGGGGCGAGAGAGCGAGAGGGAGGGGGTAAGAGAGAGAGGGAGGGGGCGAGAGAGCGAGAGGGAGGGGGTAAGAGAGAGAGAGAGAGGGTGTGAGAGACGGAGGGGGAGGGGCGAGAGAGAGAGACAGAGTGGCAAGAGAGAGAGAGGGAGGGTCAAAGAGAGAGAGAGAGGATCGCGATAGAGAGTGGAGGGGAGAGAGAGGGAGGGGTGCGAGAGAGAGAGAGAGAGGGGGATGTGTGAGAGAGAGAGAGGAATGGGGAGAGAGAGAGAGGAGGTGAGAGAGAGGGAGTAAGGCGAGAGAGAGAGCGAGGGGTTGAGAGAGATAGAGAGGAATGGGGAGAGAGAGAGGGAGTGGGGCGCGAAAAGAGATGGAGGAGGTGAGAGAGAGAGGGAGGGGGTGAGAGAGAGAGAGAGAGGAAGGGGGCGAGAGAGAGAGGGAGGGGGCGAGAGTGAGTGGAGGTGATAGAGAGGGAGGAATGCGAGAGAGAGAGTGGGAGGGGTGTTAGAGGGGGGTGCAAGAGAGAGGGGTGCGAGTGAGAGAGGGAGGGGGCAAGAGAGAGAGGGAGGGGGGCTAGAGAGAGGGAGGGGTCGAGAGAGAGAGGGAGGGAGGTGATGAGAGAGAGAGGGAGGGGTGAGGGGGGGGAGATGAGAGAGAGGGGGAGGAGGCGAGAGAGAGAGGGAGGCGGTGAGAGAAAGAGAGGGAGGGGACGAGAGAGAGGAAGGGGGCGAGAGAGAGAGAGGGAGGGAGGGGGCGAGAGTGAGAGAGGGAGGGGACGAGAGAGGGAGGGGATCGAGAGAAAGAGTGGAGGTGATAGAGAGGGAGGAGTGCAAGAGAGAGAGTGGGAGGGGTGTGAGGGGGTGTGCGAGAGAGAGGGAGGGGTGCGAGTGAGAGCGGGAGGGGGCAAGAGAGAGAGGGGGGCGAGAGAGAGAGGGAGGGGTCGAGAGAGAGAGGGAGGGATGGGGCGAGAGAGAGAGGGAGGGATGAGGGGGAGGTGAGAGAGAGGGGGAGGGGGCGAGAGAGAGAGGGAGGGGGCGAGAGAGAGAGAGGGAGGGGGTAAGAGAGAGAGAGAGAGTGTGAGAGACGGAGGGGGAGGTGGCGAGAGAGAGAGAGAGGGACGGTCAAAGAGAGAGAGAGAGGGTCGAGATAGAGAGTGGAGGGGAGAGATAGGGAGGGGAGCGAGAGAGAGAGAGAGAGAGGGAGGGGGATGTGAGAGAGAGAGGGAGGCGTCAAGAGAGAGAGGGAGGGAGGGGCGAGAGATAGAGGGAAGGGGGTGAGAGGGAGAGAGATGAGCCAAGAGGGAGAGGGAGGCATTGAGAGAGAGAGAGGGAGGAGGTGAGAGAGAGAGGGAGTAGGGAGAGAGAGAGCAAGGGTTTGAGAGAGAGAGAGAGAGAGAGGAATGAGGAGAGAGAGACAGGGAGTGGGGCGCGAGAGAGATGGAGGGGGTGAGAGAGAGAGGGAGGGGGTGAGAGAGAGAGAGAGAGAGGAAGGGGCGGGAGAGAGAGGGTGGGGGTGAGAAAGAGAGGGGGAGGGGGCGAGCGAGAGAGAGGAAGGGGGCGAGAGAGGGAAGGGATCGAGAGAGAGTGGAGGTGATAGAGAGGGAGGAGTGTGAGAGAGAGAGGGGGAGGGGTGTGAGAGTGGGTGCGAGAGAGAGGGAGGGGTGCGAGTGAGAGAGGGAGGGGGCAAGAGAGAGAGGGAGGGGGGCGAGAGAGAGAGGGAGGGGTCGAGAGAGAGAGGGAGGGAGGGGGTGAGAGAGAGAGGGAGGGGTGAGGGGGAGGTGAGAGAGAGGGGGAGGGGGCGAGAGAGAGAGGGAGGGGACGAGAGATGGAGGGGATCGAGAGAGAGAGTGGAGGTGATAGAGAGGGAGGAGTGCAAGAGAGAGAGGGGGAGGGGTGTGAGGGTGGGTGCGAGAGAGAGGGAGGGGTGCGAGTGAGAGAGGGAGGGGGCAAGAGAGAGCGGGGGCGAGAGAGTGAGGGAGGGGTCGAGAGATAGAGGGAGGGAGGGGGCGAGAGAGAGAGGGAGGGGTGAGGGGGAGGTGAGAGAGAGGGGGAGGGGGCGAGAGAGAGAGAGGAAGGGGGCGAGCGAGAGAGAGGGAGGGGACGAGAGAGGGAAGGGATCGAGAGAGAGTGGAGGTGATAGAGATGGAGGAGTGTGTGAGAGAGAGGGGGAGGGGTGTGAGGGTGGGTGCGAGAGAGAGGGAAGGGTGCGAGTGAGAGAGGGAGGGGGCAAGAGAGAGAGGGAGGGGGGCAAGAGAGAGAGGGAGGAGTCGAGAGAGAGAGGGAGGGAGGGGGTGAGAGAGAGAGGGAGGGGTGAGGGGGAGGTGAGAGAGAGGGGGAGGGGGCGAGAGAGAGAGGGAGGGGGCGAGAGAGAGAGAGAGGGAGGGGACGAGAGATGGAGGGGATCGAGAGAGAGAGTGGAGGTGATAGAGAGGGAGGAATGCAAGAGAGAGAGGGAGGGGGCGAGAGAGCGAGAGGGAGGGGGTAAGAGAGAGAGGGAGGGGGCGAGAGAGCGAGAGGGAGGGGGTAAGAGAGAGAGAGAGAGGGTGTGAGAGACGGAGGGGGAGGGGCGAGAGAGAGAGACAGAGGGGCAAGAGAGAGAGAGGGAGGGTCAAAGAGAGAGAGAGAGGATCGCGATAGAGAGTGGAGGGGAGAGAGAGGGAGGGGTGCGAGAGAGAGAGAGAGAGAGGGGGATGTGTGAGAGAGAGAGGGGAATGGGGAGAGAGAGAGAGGAGGTGAGAGAGAGGGAGTAAGGCGAGAGAGAGAGCGAGGGGTTGAGAGAGATAGAGAGGAATGGGGAGAGAGAGAGGGAGTGGGGCGCGAAAAGAGATGGAGGAGGTGAGAGAGAGAGGGAGGGGGTGAGAGAGAGAGAGAGAGGAAGGGGGCGAGAGAGAGAGGGAGGGGGCGAGAGTGAGTGGAGGTGATAGAGAGGGAGGAATGCGAGAGAGAGAGTGGGAGGGGTGTTAGAGGGGGGTGCAAGAGAGAGGGGTGCGAGTGAGAGAGGGAGGGGGCAAGAGAGAGAGGGAGGGGGGCTAGAGAGAGGGAGGGGTCGAGAGAGAGAGGGAGGGAGGTGATGAGAGAGAGAGGGAGGGGTGAGGGGGAGATGAGAGAGAGGGGGAGGAGGCGAGAGAGAGAGGGAGGCGGTGAGAGAAAGAGAGGGAGGGGACGAGAGAGAGGAAGGGGGCGAGAGAGAGAGAGGGAGGGAGGGGGCGAGAGTGAGAGAGGGAGGGGACGAGAGAGGGAGGGGATCGAGAGAAAGAGTGGAGGTGATAGAGAGGGAGGAGTGCAAGAGAGAGAGTGGGAGGGGTGTGAGGGGGTGTGCGAGAGAGAGGGAGGGGTGCGAGTGAGAGCGGGAGGGGGCAAGAGAGAGAGGGGGGCGAGAGAGAGAGGGAGGGGTCGAGAGAGAGAGGGAGGGATGGGGCGAGAGAGAGAGGGAGGGACGAGGGGGAGGTGAGAGAGAGGGGGAGGGGCGAGAGAGAGAGGGAGGGGGCGAGAGAGAGAGAGGGAGGGGGTAAGAGAGAGAGAGAGAGTGTGAGAGACGGAGGGGGAGGTGGCGAGAGAGAGAGAGAGGGACGGTCAAAGAGAGAGAGAGAGGGTCGAGATAGAGAGTGGAGGGGAGAGATAGGGAGGGGAGCGAGAGAGAGAGAGAGAGAGGGAGGGGGATGTGAGAGAGAGAGGGAGGCGTCAAGAGAGAGAGGGAGGGAGGGGCGAGAGAGAGAGGGAAGGGGGTGAGAGGGAGAGAGATGAGCCAAGAGGGAGAGGGAGGCATTGAGAGAGAGAGAGGGAGGAGGTGAGAGAGAGAGGGAGTAGGGAGAGAGAGAGCAAGGGTTTGAGAGAGAGAGAGAGAGAGAGGAATGAGGAGAGAGAGAGAGGGAGTGGGGCGCGAGAGAGATGGAGGGGGTGAGAGAGAGGGAGGGGGGGTGAGAGAGAGAGAGAGAGAGGAAGGGGCGGGAGAGAGAGGGTGGGGGTGAGAAAGAGAGGGGGAGGGGGCGAGCGAGAGAGAGGAAGGGGGCGAGAGAGGGAAGGGATCGAGAGAGAGTGGAGGTGATAGAGAGGGAGGAGTGTGAGAGAGAGAGGGGGAGGGGTGTGAGAGTGGGTGCGAGAGAGAGGGAGGGGTGCGAGTGAGAGAGGGAGGGGGCAAGAGAGAGAGGGAGGGGGGGCGAGAGAGAGAGGGAGGGGTCGAGAGAGAGAGGGAGGGAGGGGGTGAGAGAGAGAGGGAGGGGTGAGGGGGAGGTGAGAGAGAGGGGGAGGGGGCGAGAGAGAGAGGGAGGGGGCGAGAGTGAGAGAGGGAGGGGACGAGAGATGGAGGGGATCGAGAGAGAGAGTGGAGGTGATAGAGAGGGAGGAGTGCAAGAGAGAGAGGGGGAGGGGTGTGAGGGTGGGTGCGAGAGAGAGGGAAGGGTGCGAGTGAGAGAGAGGGAGGGGGCAAGAGAGAGAGGGAGGGGGGCAAGAGAGAGAGGGAGGAGTCGAGAGAGAGAGGGAGGGAGGGGGTGGGTGAGAGAGAGAGGGAGGGGTGAGGGGGAGGTGAGAGAGAGGGGGAGGGGGCGAGAGAGAGAGGGAGGGGGCGAGAGAGAGAGAGAGGGAGGGGACGAGAGATGGAGGGGATCGAGAGAGAGAGTGGAGGTGATAGAGAGGGAGGAATGCAAGAGAGAGGGGAGGGGTGTGAGGGGGTGCGAGAGAGAGGGAGGGATGCGAGTGAGAGAGGGAGGGGGCAAGAGAGAGGGTGGCGAGAGAGTGAGGGAGGGGTCGAGAGAGAGAGGGAGGGACGGGGTGAGAGAGAGAGGGAGGGGTGAGGGGGAGGTGAGAGAGAGGGGGAGGGGGCGAGAGAGAGAGAGGGAGGGAGTAAGAGAGAGAGAGAGAGAGGGTGTGAGAGATGGAGGGGGAGGGGCGAGAGAGAGAGAGAGGGAGGGTCAAAGAGAGAGAGAGAGAGGGTCGAGATAGAGAGTGGAGGGGAGAGATAGGGAGTGGTGCGAGAGAGATAGAGAGGGAGGGGGATGTGAGAGAAAGGGGGAGGCGTCAAGAGGGAGAGGGAGGGAGGGGCGAGAGAGAGAGGGAAGGGGGCGAGAGGGAGAGATGTGGGCCAAGACGGAGAGGGAGGCGTTGAGAGAGAGAGGGAGGAGGTGAGAGAGAGAGGGAACAGGGCGAGAGAGCGCGAGGGGTTGAGAGAGAGAGAGAGAGGAATGGGGAGAGAGAGAGAGGGAGTGGGGCGCGAGAGAGATGGAGGGGGTGAGAGAGAGAGGGGGGTGAGAGAGAGAGAGAGGAAGGGGGCGCGAGAGAGAGGGTGGGAGCGAGAGAGAGAGAGGGAGGGGGCGAGAGTGAGAGAGGGAGGGGACGAGAGAGGGAGGGGATCGAGAGAGAGTGGAGGTGATAGAGAGAGAGGGGTGCGAGTGAGAGAGGGAGGGGCAAGAAAGAGAGGGAAGGGGGCGAGAGAGAGAGCGAGGGGTCGAGAGAGGGAGGGGATCGAGAGATAGTGGAGGTGATAGAGAGAGAGGGGTGCGAGTGAGAGAGGGAGGGGGCAAGAGAGAGAGGGAAGGGGGGCGAGAGAGAGAGGGAGGGGTCGAGAGAGAGAGGGAGGGAGGGGGTGAGAGAGAGAGGGAGGGGTGAGGGGGAGGTGAGAGAGAGGGGGAGGGGGCGAGAGAGAGAGGGAGGGGGTGAGTGAGAGAGAGGAAGGGGACGAGAGAGAGAGAGGGAGTGGGCCAGAGAGAGAGGGAGGGGGCGAGAGAGAGAGAGGGATGGGGTGAGAGTGAGAGAGGGAGGGGACGAGAGATGGAGGGAATCGAGAGAGAGAGTGGAGGTGATAGAGAGGGAGGAGTGCAAGAGAGAGAGGGGGAGGGGTGTTGGGGTGTGCGAGAGAGAGGGATGGGTGCGAGTGAGAGAGGGAGGGGGCAAGAGAGAGGGGGGGCGAGAGAGAGAGGGAGGGGTCGAGGGAGAGAGGGAGGGAGGCGGTGAGAGAGAGAGGGAAGGGTGAGGGGGAGGTGAGAGAGGGGGGATGGGGCGAGAGAGAGAGAGAGGGAGGGGGTAAGAGGGAAAGAGAGAGAGAGGGTGTGAGAGATGGAGGGGAGGGGGCGAGAGAGAGAGAGGGAGGGTCAAAGAGAGAGAGAGAGAGGGTCGAGATAGAGAGTGGAGGGGAGAGATAGGGAGGGGTGTGAGAGAGATAGAGAGGGAGGGGGATGTGAGAGAGAGGGGAAGGCGTCAAGAGGGAGAGGGAGGGAGGGGCGAGAGAGAGAGGGAAGGGGGCGAGAGGGAGAGAGATGGGCCAAGAGGGAGAGGGAGGCATTGAGAGAGAGAGGGAGGAGGTGAGAGAGAGAGGGAGTAGGGCGAGAGAGAGCGAGGGTTGAGAGAGAGAGAGAGAGGAATGGGGAGAGAGAGAGAGGGACTGGGGCGCTAGAGAGATGGAGGGGGTGAGAGAGAGAGGGGGTGAGAGAGAGAGAGAGGGAGGGGTGAGAAAATGAGGGAGGGAAGGGCGAGAGAGAGAGAGATGGAGGGGGCGAGAGAGAGAGGGAGGGGACAAGAGAGGGAGGGGGATCGAGAGAGAGTGGAGGTGATAGAGAGGGAGGGGTGCGAGAGAGAGAGTGGGAGGGGTGTGAGGGGGGTGCGAGAGAGAGGGAGGGGTGCAAGTGAGAGAGGGAGGGGGCGAGAGAGAGAGGGAGGGGTGAGGGGGATGTGAGAGAGAGGGGGAGGGGGTGAGAGAGAGAGGGAGGGGGGGAGAGAGCGAGAGGGATGGGGTAAGAGAGAGAGAGAGGGTGCGAGAGATGGAGGGGAGGGGGCGAGAGAGAGACAGAGGGGAAAGAGAGAGAGAGGGAGGGTCAAAGAGAGAGAGTGAGGGTCGAGATATAGAGTGGAGGGGGGAGAGAGAGGGAGGGGTGCGAGAGAGAGAGAGAGAGGGAGGGGGTTGTGAGAGAGAGAGGGAGGCGTCGAGAGAGAGAGGGAGTGAGGGGCGAGAGAGAGAGGGAGGGGGCGAGAGGGAGAGAGATGGGCCAAGAGGGAGAGGGAGGCGTTGAGAGAGAGGGAGGAGGTGAGAGAGAGGGAGTAGGACGAGAGAGAGAGCGAGGGGTTGAGAGAGAGAGAGAGGAATGGGGAGAGAGAGAGAGGGAGTGGGGTGAGAGAGAGAGAGGAAGGAGGCGAGTGAGAGAGGGTGGGGGAGAGCGAGAGAGGGAGGGGGTGAGAGAGAGAGAGGGAGGGGGCGAGAAAGTGAGGGAGGGAGGGGCGAGAGAGAGGGACAGAGGGGCGATAGAGAGAGGAAGGGAGTGGCGAGAGAGAGAAGGGGGGCAAGAAGGAGAGAGACAGGCTGAGAGAGAGAGTGAGGGGGCGAGTGTGAGGGAGGGGGTGAGAGAGGGAGAGAGGGGGGAGGGGGTTGAGAGTGAGAGAGGGGTCGAGAGCGAGAGAGTGAAGGGGAGAGAGAGAGGGAGGAGTAGGAGAAAGAGAGGGAGGTGTGTGAGAGAGAGAGGGGGAGAGAGAGGGAGAGGGCGAGAGAGAGGGAGGGGGCGAGAGAGAGAGAGGGGAGGGGGTTGAGAGTGGGAGAGGGGTCGAGAGAGAGAGAGTGGAGGGGAGAGAGAGAGGGAGGAGTGGGAGAAAGAGAGGAAGGTGGGTGAGAGAGAGAGGGGGGAGAGAGAGGGAGAGGGCGAGAGAGAGGGAGGCGGCGAGAGAGAGGGGGAGGGGGCGAGAGAGAGAGGGAGGGTGCGAGAGAGCGAGAGGGAGAGGTCAGAGAGGGAGAGAGAGGGGGGTGAGAGATGGAGGGGGAGGGGGCGAGAGAGGGAGAGGGAGGTGGCAAGAGAGAGAGGGAAGGCGCTGAGAGAGAGAGGTGCACGGGCGAGGGAGAGGGGAGGTCATAGAGAGGGGGGGCGAGAGAGAGAGAGAGAGGGAGGGGGCGAGAGAGAGGGAGGGGGCGAGAGAGCTAGAGGGAGGGGGTCAGAGAGGAGGAGAGAGAGGGGTGCAAGAGATGGAGAGGGAAGGCGGCGAGAGAGAGGAGGGCGCGGGCGAGGGAGAGGTGGAGGTCAGCTAGAGAGAGGGGGGGCGAGAGAGAGAGGGAGGGAGGGGGCGAGAGAGAGAGGGAGGGGGGGCGAGAGGGAGAGACACGGGCCGAAAGAGAGAGGGAGGGGTTGAGAGCGAGGGGGAGGGGACGAGAGAGAGAGAGAGAGAGAGAGAGAGAGAGAGAGAGAGGGAGAGAGGGAGGGAGGGGGCTAGAGAGAGAGGGAGTGGGCGAGAGAGTGAGAGGGGGTGTGAGAGAGAGAGAGGGAGGGAGGTGAGAGAGAGAGTGGGAGGGGGGCGAGAGAGAGAGAGGGAAGGGGACGAGAGAGAGAGGGAAGGGGACGAGAGAGAGAGCGGGAAAGGGACGAGAGAGAGAGGGGGGCGAGAGAGAGAGGGCGAGAGACAGAGGGACAGGTGCGAGAGTTAAATGGAGGGGGGTGGCGTGAGAGAGGGGACTGAGACTGAGGGGGGAGAGAGAGAGATGGAGAGGGCAAGAGAGCGATGGAGGGGGCGAGAGAGAGAGGTAGGGGGTCGAGAGAGAGAGCAAGGGGGCTGAGAGAGAGAGAGGGAGGGGGGGCGAGAGAGAGGGGGGGAAAGAGAGAGAGGGAGGAGGCTAGAGAGAGAGGGCGGGGTGTGAGAGACAGAGGGAGGGTGCAAGTGAGAGAGGGAGGGGTGAGAGAGAGAGAGTGGGCGAGAGTGAGAGAGAGGGGGCAAGAGAGAGAGCGAGGTGGGCAAGAGAGAGAGAGAGGGAGGGGTCGAGAGGGGAGGGGGCGAGAGAGAGAGGGAAAGGGGGCTAGACAGAGGGAGAGATGCGAGAGAGACAGGGAGGGGTGCGAGAGAGAAAGGGAGGGGCGAGACAGAGAAAGGAGGGGTTGAGAGAGAGAGGGAGTGGGTGAGAGAGAGAGGAGGGGGCGAGAGAGGGGGGGTTAGAAAGAGAGGGAGGGAGTGAGAGAGGAAGAGGGAGGGGGCGAGAGGGAGAGAGGGTGGGGGGCGAGAGAGAGGAGGTGGCAAGAGAGAGAGGAGGGGGCAAGAGAGAGAGGGAGGGGGCAAAAGAGAGGGAGGGAAGGGGCGAGAGAGAGAGAGGGAGGTGTGCGAGAGAGAGGGGATGGGGAGAGAGACAGAGGGAGGGGCAAGAGGGTGAGAGGGAGGGGCGAGAGGGAGGGGGGCAAGAGAGAGGGGGCGAGAGAGAGAGGGAGGGGGCGAGAGAGCGAGAAGGAGGGCCGAGAGACAGGTGCGAGAGAGAAATGGAGGGGGGTGGCGAGAGAGAGCGGGGGGTCGAGACTCAGGGGGGAATGAGAGACAGATGGAGAGGGCGAGAGAGAGAGGGAGGGGGCAAGAGAGAGGGAGGGAGTGGGCGATAGAGAGAGAGGGAGGTGTGCAAGAGAGAGAGGGGGAAGGGGGAGAGAGACAGAGGGAGGGATGCAAGTGAGAGAGGGAGGGGTGAGAGAGAGAGGGAGGGGGGTCAGAGTGAGAAAAGGGGCGAGAGAGAGGGAGGGAGGGGTTGAGAGAGGGTGAGAGGGAGGGGGCGAGAGAGAGAGAGGGAGGAGTCGAGAGAAAGAGAGAGAGGGAAGGGGGAGAGAGAGAGGGCTAGAGAGAGGGGGGCGAGAGAGCGAGAGGGAGGGGCGAGAGAGAGAGAGAGGGTGGGGGCTAGACAGAGGGAGAGGTGCGAGAGAGACAGGGAGGGGGGAAGAGAGAAAGGGAGGGGGCAAGAGAGAGAGAGGGTGGGGGCTAGAGAGAGAGAGGGAGAGGTGTGTGAGAGAAAGTGAGGGGTGCGAGAGATAAAGGGATGGGGCGAGACAGAGAGAGGGAGGGGGCGAGAGAGAGAGAGGGGGGCGAGAGAGAGGGGGGTGAGAGAGAGAGAGGGCTAGAAAGAGGGGGCGTGAGAGCGCGAGAGGAAGGGGGCGAGAGAGAGAGAGAGGATGGGGGCTAGACAGAGGGAGAGGTGCGAGAGAGACAGGGAGGGGTGAAGAGAGAAAGGGAGGGGGCAAGAGAGAGAGAGGGTGGGGGCTAGAGAGAGAGAGGGAGAGGTGTGTGAGAGACAGGGAGGGGTGCGAGAGAGAAAGGGACGGGGCGAGACAGAGAAAGGGAGGGGGCGAGAGAGAGAGGGAGTGGGTGAGAGAGAGACGGGGAGGGGGCGAGAGAGAGGGGGTGGTGAGAGAGGGAGGTGGGTCGAGAGGGAGAGAGGGAGGGGGGCAAGAGAGAGGGGGTGAGAGAGAGAGGGCGAGAGAGAGAGGGAGGGGGTGAGAGAGCGAGAGGGAGGGGCGAGTGAGGGAGAGACAGGTACGAGAGATAAATGGAGGGTGGTGGCGAGAGAGAGAGAGGGGGTCGAGACTGAGGGGGGTGTGAGAGAGAGATGGAGAGGGCGAGAGAGAGAGAGGGAGGTGTGCGAGAGAGAGGGGATGGGGAGAGAGACAGAGGGAGGGGTGCAAGTGAGAGAGGGAGGGGTGAGACAGAGAGGGGGGGTGAGAGTGAGAGAAGGGGCGAACGTGAGGGAGGGAGGGGTTGAGAGAGAGAGGGAGGGGCGAGAGAGAGAGGGATGGGGGAGCGAGACAGAGGGAGGGGGTAAGAGAGAGAGGGAGGGGGTCGAGAGAGAGAAGAAGGGTGGCGAGAGAGGTGGGGTCGTGACTGAGGAGGGGTGAGAGAGAGATGGAGGGGGCGAGAGAGAGAGAGTGAGGGGGGCGATAGAGAGAGGGAGGGCGTCGAGAGAGAGAAGAAGGGCGGCGAGAGGGGGGTCGAGAGAGAGGGAGGGGGCAAGAGAGAGAGAGGGGGGTGCGAGAGATAGAGGGATGGGCGAGAGACAGAGGGAGGGGGGCAAGAGATAGAGGGAGGGGTGAGAGAGAGAGAGAGAGAGAGCGAAGGAGTGGGGAGAGAGAGAGAAAGGGAGGGCGGCGAGAGAGAGAGGGGATCGAGAGAGAGAATGGAGGTGAGAGAGAGAGGGAGGGGTGAGAGAGAGAGAGTGAGGGGTGAGAGAGAGGGGGGGAGGAGGGGGTGAGAGAGAGGGGAGGAGGGAGAGAGGGAGAGAGAGAGTGAGGGGTGACAGAGAGAGGGAGGAGGGGGGTGAGAGAGAGAGGGAGGAGGGAGAGAGAGAGAGAGAGAGAGAGAGGGAGGCGGGTGAGAGGGAGAGAGGGAGGAGGCAAGAGAGCAAGAGGGAGGGGGCGAGAGAGAGAGAGAGGGAGGGGCCGAGAAAGTGAGGGAGGGAGGGGCGAGAGAGAGAGGGAGGGAGGGGCGAGAGTGAGAGTGAGGGAGGGGCGTGAGAGAGAGGGAGGGGGGCAAGAGGAGAGAGACAGGCCGAGAGAGAGAGGGTGGGGGTGAGAGAGGGAGAGGGAGGGGGCGAGAGTGAGAGGGAGGGGGCAAGAGAGAGTGAGAGAGGGGTCGATAGAGAGAGAGTGAAGGGGATAGAGAGAGGGAGGAGTGGGAGAAAGAGAGGGAGGTGTGTAAGAGAGAGAGGTGGGAGAGACAAAGAGGGCGAGAGAGAGAGGCAGGGGGCGAGAGAGAGGGGGAGGGGGCGAGAGAGAGAGGGAGGGGGCGAGAGAGGGAGCGGGAGGGGTCAGAGAGGGAGAGAGATGGGGGGCGAGAGACGGAGGGGGAGGGGGCGAGAGAGGGAGAGGGTGGTGGCAAGAGAGAGAGGGAAGGCGGCGAGAGAGAGGGGGGCGTGGGCAAGGGCGAGGGGGAGTTCATAGAGAGGGGGTGGTGAGAGAGAGAGAGGGAGCGGGCGAGAGAGAACGAGGGGGCGAGAGCGAGGGGGAGGGGTCGAGAGAGAGGGGGAGGGGGCGAGAGAGCGAGAGGGAGGTGGCAAGAGAGAGAGGGAGGGTGGCGAGAGAGAGGGGGAGAAAGAGAGAGAGAGAGAGGGAGGGGTGAGAGAAAGAGAAATGGGGCGAGAGAGAGTGGGAAGGGAGCGAGAGAGAGGGAGGGGGCGAGAGAGTGAGAGAGGGGGGGCGAGAGAGAGGGGTAGGGAGGCGAGATAGAGAGGGAGGGGGCGAGACAGAGAGAGTGGGAGGGGGTGAGAGAGGGGGAGGGGGCAAGAGAGAGGTGGCGAGAGAGAGAGGTATAATGCGAGAGAGAGAGAGTGAGGAGGTGAGTGATAGAGAGGGAGGGGGTGAGAGAGAGAGAGGAAGGGGGCGAGAGAGAGAGAGGGAGGTGGCGAGAGAGGGAGGGAGGCGAGAGGGAGAGATAGAGGGATGGGGAAAGAGAGGGAGGGTGAGAGAGAGAGAGGGAGGTGGCGAGAGAGAGAGGGAGGGGGGCGAGAGAGAGGGAGGGGGGGCGAGAGAGAGAGGGAGGGGGGGCGAGAGAGAGAGGGAGACAGAGAGAGAGGGAGGGGTGAGAGAGTGGGAGGGAGGAAAGTGAAAGGGATGGGGCGAGAGAGAGAGGGTGGGGGCGAGAGAAAGAGAGGGAGGGTGCGAGAGAGAGAGAGGGAGAGGGCGAGAGAGAGAGTGAGGGAGGGGCGAGGGAGAGAGGGAGATGGGGCGAGAGAGAGAGGGAGGAAGGGGCAAGACAGAGAGGGAGGGTGGGGCAAGAGAGGGAGAGAGACGGGCTGAGGGAGAGAGGGAAGAGGTGTGAGAGAGAGAGAGAGGGAGGGAGGGGGTGAGAGAGAGAGAAGGATGGGAGAGAGAGAGGGAGTGGGGCGAGAGAGGGAGGGAGGGTGGGGCAAGAGAGGAGAGAGACGGGCTGAGGGAGAGAGGGAAGAGGTGTGAGAGAGAGAGAGAGAGAGGGAGGGGTGTGAGAGAGAGGGAGAGAGAGAGGAGGCTAGAGAGAGAGGGTGGGGTGTGAGAGAGAGAGGGATGGGAGAGAGACAGAGGGAGGGGTGCAAATGAGAGAGGGAGGTGTGAGAGAGAGAGGGAGGGAATGGGGTGAGAGAGAGAGAGAGAGAGGACTGCAAGAGAGAGAGAGGGAGGGGTGCAAGAGAGAGAGAGAGAGGGTGAGAGTGAGAGGGAGTGGGGCAAGAGACAGGGAGGGAGGGGGGCAAGAGAGAGAGGGAGGAGTCGAGAGAGAGAGGGAGGGGGCGAGAGAGAGAGGGTGGGGGCTAGATAGAGGGAGAGGTGCGAGAGAGATAGGGAGGGGTAAAGAGAGAAAGGGATGGGCAAGAGAGAGAGAGGATGGGCGCTAGAGAGAGAGAGAGAGAGGTGCGAGGGAGACAGGGAGGGGTGCGAGAGAGAAAGGGAGGGGGCGAGACAGAGAAAGAGAGGAGTTGAGAGAGAGGGGGTTCGAGAGAGAGAGAGGGCTAGAAAGAGGGGGCGAGAGCGCGAGAGGAAGGGGGCGAGAGAGAGAGAGGGAGGGGGCGAGAGAGAGAGAGAGAGAGAGAGGGTGGGGGCTAGACAGAGGGAGAGGTGCGATAGAGACAGGGAGGGGTGAAGAGAGAAAGGGAGGGGGCAAGAGAGAGGGGGAGGGGGCAAGAGAGAGTGAGAGGGGTGTGAGAGAGAGAGAGGGAGGGAGGTGAGAGAGCGAGGGAAGGGGAGGATAGAGAGAGAGGGAAGGGGAGGAGAGAGAGAGGGGGGTGAGAGAGAGAGAGGGCGAGAGACAGACGGACAGGTGCGAGAGTTAAATGGAGGGGGTGGCGGGAGAGAGGGTGTCGAGACTGAGGGGGTAGAGAGAGATGGAGAGGGCGAGAGAGAGATAGAGAGGGCGAGAGAGAGAGGGAGGGGGTCGAGAGAGAGAGCGAGGGGGCTGAGAGAGAGAGAGGGAGGGGGTGGCAAGAGAGACAGGGAGGGTGACGAGAGAGAGGGGGGCAAGAGAGAGAGGGAAGAGGCAACAGAGAGAGGGCGGGGTGTGAGAGAGAGAGGGATGGGGAGAGAGACAGAGGGAGGGAAAAAGTGAGAGAGGAAGGGGTGAGAGAGAGAGAGGGAGGGAGGGGGTGAGAGAGAGAGGGAGGGCTGCGAGAGAGAGGGGGAGGGGTGCGAGAGAGAGACAGAGAGAGAGAGAGGGCGAGATTGAGAGGGAGGAGGGCAAGAGAGAGAGGGAGGTGGGCAAGAGAGAGAGGGAGGGGTCGAGAGAGGGAGGGGTCGAGAGAGGGAGGGAGGGGGCGAGAGAGAGAGGGTGGGGATAGACAGAGGGAGAGGTGCGAGAGAGAGAGGGAGGGGTGCGAGAGAGAAAGGGACGGGGCGAGACAGAGAAAGGGAGGGGTTGAGAGAGAAAGGGAGTGGGTGAGAGAGAGAAGGGGAGGGGGCGAGACAGAGGGATGGGGCTAGAAAGAGTGGGAGAGGGTGAGAGAGGAAGAGGGAGGGGGGAGAGAGGGTGAGAGGGAGGGGGCAAGAGAGGGAGTGGGCGAGAGAGAGAGAGAGGGAGGGGGCGAGAGAGAGAGGGGGTCCAGAATGTGGAGGGATGAGAGAGAGATGGAGAGGGCGAGAGACAGAGGAGGGGGCAAGAGAGAAAGGGAGGGGGCAAGAGAGAGAGGGAGGGGGCAAGAGAGAGAGGGAGGGGGCAAGAGAGAGGGAGGGAGGGGGGCGAGAGAGACAGTGGGAGGTGTGCGAGAGAGAGGGGGATGGGGAGAGAGACAGAGGGAGGGGTGCAAGTGAGAGAGGGAGGGGTGAGAGAGAGAGAGGGAGGGAGGGAGGTGAGAGAGACAGGGAGAGCGGCGAGAGAGAGAGAGGGGGTCGAGAGAGAGTGTGGAGGTGAGAGAGAGAGAAGGAGGGAGGGGTGCGAGAAAGTGAGAGGGAGGGGTGCGAGAGAGAGAGAGAGAGGGAGGGGGCTAGAGAGAGGGAGCGGGGCGAGAGTGAGAGGGGGAGGGCGAGAGAGAGAGAGTGAGGGGGTGAGAGAGAGAAAGCGTGAGGGGGTGAGAGAGAGAGGGAGGGGCGCGAGAGAGAGAGGGGGGGCGAGAGAGAGAAAGGGAGGGGGGCGAGAGAGAGGAGGGGCGAGAGAGGGGGCGGGGGGTGCGAGAGAGAGTCAGAGAGAGGGGCGAGAGAGAGAGAGGGAGGGTGCAAGAGAGAGAGGGGGAGGGCGCGAGACAGAGAGAGAGTGAGGCAAGAGAGAGAGGGATGAGGCGAGAGAAAGAGGGAGGGGGCAAGAGAGAGAGGGAAGGGGAGAGAGAGAGGGGGAGGGGTGAGAGAGAGGGGGCGAGAGAGAGAGGGAGGGGGAGAGAGCGAGAGGAAGGGGGTGAGAGAGAGAGGGAGGGTGCGAGAGAGAGAGGGAAGGGGCGAGAGAGAGGGGGAGGGGATGAGAGAGAGGGATGTGTTGAGAGAAAGAGAAAGGGCGCGAGAGAGAGTGGGAGAGGGGCGCGAGAGAGATGGAGAGGGGCGAGAGACAGAGAAGGGAGGCGTTGAGAGAGAGAGGGAGTGGGTGAGAGATAGAGGGGGAGGGGGCAAGAAAGAGAGGAGAGGGGGAGGGGGCAAGAAAGAGAGGGAGGGGCGCGAGAGAGAGGGAGGGGGTGCGAGAGGGAGACGGAGGGGGTGAGAGAGAGAGAGGGAGGGGGCGAGATAGAGAGGGGGGAGGTGGCGACAGAGAGAGGGAGGGGGGCGAGAGAGAGAGGGAGGGAAGCGAGAGAGAGAGTGGGAGGGGATGAGTGAGAGAGGGAGGGGGCAAGAGAGAGAGGGCGCGGAGTGAGAGAGAAAGGTGGGGGTGAGAGAGAGAGAGTGGGGGCGAGAATGAGAGGTGGGGTGAGAGAGAGAGGGAGGGGGAGAAAGAGAGAGAGGGATGGGGCGAGAGGGAGAGTGAGGGGACGAGAGAGGGAGGGAGGGGGCGAGAGAGAGGGAAGTGGGCGAGAGAGGGGTGAAGGAGGCGGCAAGAGAGAGGGAGGGAGTGAGAGAGGGAGAGAGGGAGGGTGAGAGAGAGATAGAGGGAGGGCGAGAGAGAGAGAGGGAGTGAGGCGAGAGAGAGAGGGATGAGGTGAGAGAGAGGGGGAGGGGGCGAGAGAGAGAGGGAGGTGTTGAGAGAAAGAGAAAGGGGGCGAGAGAGAGTGGGAGAGGGGTGAGAGAGAGAGGGGGAGAGGGGCGAGAGCGAGAGGAAGAGGGGTGAGAGAGAGAGAGAGTGAGAGGGGCGAGAGATAGCGAAGGGAGGGGTTGAGAGAGAGAGGGGGAGGGGGCGAGAGAGAGAGAGGGAGGGATGAGAGAGAGAGGGAGGGGACAAGAAAGAGAGGTAAAGGGGTGAGAAGAGAGAGAGGGAGGGAGCGAGAGAGAGAGAGGGAGGGGCGAGAGAGAGAGAGGGAGGAGGAGATGGAGGGGGCGAGAGAGAGAGGGAAGGGGGCGAGAGAGAGAGTGGGAGGGGGTCTAGAGAGAGAGGGAGGAGATGAGACAGAGAGAGGGAGGGGTGTGAGAGAGAAAGGGAGGGGGGATGAGAGAGAGAGAGAGCGAGGGGGCGAGAGAGAGAGGGGGAGGAGTGAGAGAGAGAGGTGGGGGTGAGTGAGAGAGAGTGGGGGCGAGAATCAGAGGCGGGTGAGAGAGAGAGGGAGGCGGCGAGAGAGAGAGGGAGGTGGCGAGAGAGGGAGGGAGGGGTGTGTGTGAGAGAGAGGGACGGGTGAGAGAGAGAAGGGGGGGCAAGAGAGAGAGAGGGAGGGGGGCGAGAGAGGAGAGTTGTAAGGGGCGTTTGAGAGAGAGAGAGTGAGGAGTGAGAGAGAGAGGGAGGGGGCAAGACAGAGAGGGAGGGGGCAAGTGAGAGAGGGAGGGGTCGAGAGAGAGGGAGGGGGCGAGAGAGAGAGGGAGGGGTGCGAGAGGGAGAGAGACAGGCTGAGAGAAGAGAGGGGTTGAGAGAGAGAGGGAGTGGGTGAGAGAGAGGGGGAGGGAGCGAGAGAGAGAGAGGGAGAGGGTGAGAGAGAGAGGGGGAGTGGGTGAGAGAGACGGCAGGGGGCGAGAGAGAGGGAGGGGGTGCGAGAGAGAGAGAGAGGGGATGCGTGGGGGGGCGAGTGAGAGAGGGAGGGTCGAGAGAGAGAGAGGTGCGACAGCGAGAGGGAAGGTATGCGAGAGAGAGAGTGGGGGCAAGAGAGAGAGGGAGGGGGTGGGAGAGAGAGGGAGGGGGTGAGAGAGAGGGAGTGAGGGGCGAGAGAGAGGCATGGGGTGAGAGAGGGAGGGAGTGGAGCGACAGTGAGAGAGAGGAGGTGAGAGTGAGAGAGAGGGGGCGAGAGAGAGAGGGAGTGGGGCGAGAGAGAGAGAAGGAGGGGGCGAGAGAGAGAGTGAGGGGATGAGAGAGAGAGGGAGGGTGGCGAGAGAGATGGGGGCAAGAGAGAGAGGCAGGGGGTGAGAGAGGGGCACGAGAGAGACAGGGGGCGAGAGAGAGAGGGGGAGGGAGCATGAGAGAGGGGGGTGGAGGGGTGAGAGAGGGAGGGAGGGGCCTGAGAAATTGGGATGTGGTGAGAGAGAGAGAGGGAGGGGAGCAAGGGGGGGCGAGAGAGAGGGGGGCGAGAGAGAGGGGAGGTGGTGAGAGAGAGGGGGAGGGGGCAAGAGATAGAGTGACGGGACAAGAGAGAGAGGGAGGGGGCAAGAGTAAGAGAGATGGGGGCTGAGAGAGTGAGGGAGGGGGCGAGAGAGAGGGAGGGATGGGTCGAGAGAGAGGGAGGGGGGAGAGAGATTGGGAGGGGGTGAGTGAAAGAGGGGAGGGGGGCGAGAGTGAGAGTGGAGGGGGGCAAGAGAGAGAGAGAGGAATGTGGCGAGAGAGAGAGGGTGTGGGCGAGTGAGAGAGGGTGTGGGCAAGAGAGAGAGGGAGGGGCGAGAGAGCGAGAGGGAGGGTGTGCGAGGGTGAGGGTGGGGCGAGAGAGGGAGGGAGGGGGCGAGAGAGAGAGGGATGGGGTGTGAGAGGGAGGGAGGGGAGGCGAGAGAGAGAGAGGGAGGGGGGCGAGAGAGAGGGACGGGGTTGAGAGAGAGGGAGGGGGTGAGAGAGAGGGAGGGGGTGAGAGACAGAGCGGGAGGGGGGCGACAGAGAGAGGGAGGGGCGAGAGAGAGATGAAAGTGAGGGGTCGAGAGAGAGAGAAGGGGGGGCAAGAGAGAGTGGGAGGGGGCGAGAGAGACAGACAGAGGGGGGCGAGAGGGAGAGGGACGTGTTGCTAGAGAGCAAGAGGGAGTGGGGCGAGAGAGAGAGGGGGAGTGAGAGAGATAGGGAGGGTGGGCGAGAGAGAGGGAGGGTCTGAGAGAGAGGGGGAGAGGGGTGAGGGAGAGAGAGGGAGGGGGGCGAGAGAGAGAGAGGGAGGGGGGCGAGAGAGAGAGAGAGGGAGAGGCCGTGAGGAGGGGGGTGAGAGAGTGAGAGGGAGGGGGGGGCGAGAGAGTGAGAGGGAGGGGGGCGAGAGAGAGACGGAGGGGTGAGAGAGAGGGAGGGGCGAGAGAGAGAGAGAAAGTGAGGGGGCGAGAGATAGAGAAGGAGGGGTCAACAGAGAGTGTGAGGGGGTGAGAGAGTCAGAGAGAGGGGGGCAAGAGGGAGAGGGAGGTGTTGCGAGAGAGCGGGAGGGAGTGGGGCAAGAGAGAGAGGAGGAGCAAGGGAGATAGGGAGGGTGGGCGAGAGAGAGGGAGGGTCCGAGAGAGAGGGGGATAGGGGCGAGGGAGAGAGAGGGAGGGGGCGTGAGAGAGAGAGGAAGGGGGGCGAGAGAGAGAGAGGGAGAGGCCGTGAGGGGGGGGTGAGAGAGTGAGGGGGGCGAGAGAGTGAGTGGGGGCGAGAGAGAGAGAGAGGCGGGCGAGAAAGAGAGAGGGAGTGGGTGAGAGAGAGGGAGGAGGTGAAACAGAGTGGGGGAGCGGGAAGAGAGAGTGGGAGGGGGTGGCGAAAGAGAGAGGGGGGTTTGAGAGAGAGGAGGGCGAGTGAGAGGAGGGCGAATGAGGGTGCCAGCGAGAGAGAGCCAGAACGAGAGCAAGAGACACAGAGAGATGAACAAAGGGGGCGAGCAACAGAGAGACAGCGAGAGAACGAGGCAGCGAGAGAGAGAGAGGTGCCAGAGAGAGGGGGCAAGAGAGAGAGTGAGAGACAGCGAGAGAGAGAGAGGTTGGTAGAGAGAGAGAGAATGGGTCAGGATAGAGAGAGAGAGAGGGCTACAAAGAAAGAGGGGGGAGAGTGAGAGTGAGAGAGAGAGAAGCCGCGAGAGAAGGGATAGCGAGATGGAGAGACGGGACGAGCGAGAGGTAGAGCAATAAGAGACAGACGAAAGAAAGAGAGAGGAGGCGAGAGACAGATAAAAGGCCCAGACAGGCAAAGACAGAGGGGTGAGAGAGGAAGAGAGGATGCGAGAGCAATGAGGCAAGAGCAAATGAGTGAGAGAGGTGGCGAGAGAAGAGAGAGAGAGGTGCCAAAAATAGAGAGGGGCAAGAGAGAGCGGCGGGAGAGAGGGATAGAGTGGGGAGAGAGAGAAAGGAGTGAGATGGAGAGGGGGAGAGAGAGAGAGAGATGGGGGGGCGTGATATAGAGAGAGGGAGAGAGTGACTGAGAGTGAGTGAGACACAGAGAACGAGCGAGAGAGATTGAGAGAAAGAGGGAGAGAGTTGCAAGAAAGAGGGGAAGAGGGGGCAAATACGAGAGAGAGAGTGAGAGATCGAGGGAAAGAGAGAGGGAGAGAGGGTGTGGGAGAGAGGGTGGGGGAGAGAGTGATCGAGAAAGAGCAAGGGAAGGGTTAGAGAGGGGCGACAGAGAGAGTGAGAGAGAGTGAAAGCAGCGAGACGGAGAGGTGATAGAGAGAAGGATAGAGAGAGAGCGAGAGAGGTGAGCGATGGTGAAGGGGAACAAAGAGAGAGATATAGAGAGAGACAGGGGCAAAAGTGGGTGTAAGAGAGAGAGGGTGACAGTGATGGGGTGAGAGAAGAGAGAAAGGGGGTGTGGGGGGGGGGAAGAGAGCGAGAGAGAGAAGGAGTGAGAGAGAGAGCGATGGGGAGAGCGAGAGGGCAAGAGAAAGAAGGGGCGAGTGAAAGACAGAGGGATGAGAGAGAGGGATGAGAGAGAGGGGTGTGAGAGAGGGAGGGAGGGAGGGAACGGTGGCCCGGGGGGGGCCGGGGGGGCGGAGTGAGAGGGGGTGAATGGGGGGGAAGGGTGGCCTGGGGGCGCGAGAGGGGGAGTGAGGGAGGGTGCGGGGGCGGGGCGAGAGGGGGGTGGGGGAGCAGGGGGAGCGATGGGGGCGAGAGGGGTGGGAGAGGGATGGGGGTTAAGAGGGGTTTGCTGGGGGCGCGTGAGAGGGTGGGGGAGGGGGATGGGACGGGAGGAGTGAGTGGGAAAGGGGGGAGAGAGGGAAGGAGAGTGCTGGCTGTGTCATTTCATCAGCTGTGAAACACATTAAGACCGGCGAAGTCCCTCATACTGATGATTTTCTGGTCAGGACTCCAGTCACTAACTTGCTGCCAGGTTCTGATAATAACCAAAAACACAACAGGAGTTGCACTTGCAGAGAATAAGGGTGCCATGGTTACATCAACATCAGAGCACGAGGAGGCTATTTAGCTTCTTGAGCCTATTCCACCATTCACCCAAATCATGGTAATCTTCATCATCATGACAAATCCCTGACTTTGTCCCATAATCCTTCAGTATTTTCATTCAAAATCTACCAATCTCAGATTTAAGATTTGCAAATGATTTCCAATCAATCGCTGTTTGTGGAACTTTATCAAACTTTATCCATTTCTGTGTATAAAAGTGTTCCCTGATATCACACCTCAATGTTCTGACTCTAACAGTTTATCTGTTTAATCTTTCTTCTTAAATTAAGCCTTGGAATCCAAGTATCACATCAGTAAATCTACACTGCCCTTCCACTCAGAGCGATACTCTCCTTAAGCCATGGTGCCCAGCCCTGACAGCTTGGTCTAACTAGTTTCGGATTTGCTGAAGCATGACTTCTAATCCTTTGGTATCCCATCTTCTGTCGAGATCAATGTCAACATTCTACCGGCCCCTTGGTCACGTGTCTGAACCTGTTTGTGACATTTTCATGAACGATACATCTGGATCAATCCCACCAAGTTTCCTTGGAGTCCACTGTCTCTATTTTCACAATCAAGAAATATCCTATTTTGATCCAACCTATCACTTGCAGACACAAACTCATCTGTCGTTTTTTTTTCATTTACTGAATCTATCAATATTACTTTCTAATGCTATGGTTCCATTTACCTACACTTGGAATCGCAGTAATCTGCAGAGTGGCCCCAAATTTTGAATGTGGCTTTCCTTTCATTATGAATAGTGAATAATTAGGACTCCAACATCGATCCGTGCAGGATATCACTAAACATATCCTTCCAATGAGAATATCTCTTATTATCTGCACAAATGTCTCTTGTTCAAATTAAGTTCCCCTGCAAGGACATCTTTTGCATCTTATTACCTTTAATGGACAGTAGAAAGGTGTAAATTTCGGGACATTCTTCGCAGTCAAATTTGCCTTGTGTTTATCTGATTGGGGGAGCAATGAATCCCATTAAATATTAATCTTTGTCTTCACGACATGGTAACTCAATCACAAAGATTAGCAATGTTAAATATGTATTTTCCTTCATGATTGATAAACTCTGGGCACATTGTTACCGAGTGATACTTGCTTTTTTTTTCAAAAACACAGGCCCTGCCCAACTGTTGGCTCACACCCGTTACACCACATGGTCCTCGTCCTCTCCATCTGAATCTCATGGCTAAGTACCTCGAATATGGAGAGGAGCAACTATTCCAAGCACTGAGATCCCAGTAATTGGTACCACCACTCACCCTAATCCATTGGAGAAGCCGATTGGTCCCGCACTATGTCCTCATCTGAATCATGCTGCTGGCTGTGTTTCTTCCCCATATTAAAGTGGTGCTGGCTCTCTGATGGCAGAAGGGAATGGACGGATTTCTCTTCAATCTCATCTTTCGTCATTGACTCGTCGAACTTAAGGGAGTACTCAGTGGCAACAGAAGCAGAGTCTGGAGAGACAATAAATGATAGACATTGTTATTTGTTATTTTCCGTTGTTCACTGAAAGGTTTAGAACTTGAACTTGAAGTTAGGGGCTGAGCTAGAATCCTTGGATTAATTATCGGCTCAAGGAGCAGAGTGGGGTTACAATTATTGATTCAACACAACTTTGATATTGAATCAGACATTGTTTAAGTTTCCTTATGCACAACCACAGATCAAGGGGAAACACAAGGATGTTGGATTGAATAGCTTAAGCACATGACTGAATAAAGGAATCTTGAAATAAATCAGTGCAGGACATGTGCCTATTTGACCCACATATCCTTTGGGTAGGGAAGAAGTGCTAACGTAGCAAAAGATTTGATTGATTCAAATCATCTAACTGAAGAGACACATTTCCCTGCTTAAGTCATGAGATCAGTGGAAGGACAAAACATCATTTCTGGTTAAAGAATTCACCTTTCTCACCAGGTAATGAAGGCACACTGTCTCTGCGGATCGAGTCGTTGGCCACTGTTTGAACCACCTCCTCAATAGAGCTATTTCCCTTTTGTGTGGCAAGTGGTTCTGCTTTTCTCCAAGAATGGTAAGGGTGAGCTGCCTTATTTACTGCTGCCGCTGCTGCTCCTAAAGAAATGTCACAGAACAACACAGATGCATAGTTTCAGGACACAAAAATAGGTTCTCAGTATTTGTGATTTACACAGGCTTCCTTCCCAACCTAAACCCATCCACATAGTTTTCTTCGATTTCTTATATTCCAAGCTCCTCCTTGAATTCATCTGTTATTTGCTTCAATTATTCCTGATGAAGTAAGTTCTATATTCAAACCCCTTTTTGGTAAAGACTTTGTCGCCCTCTGCAAATTCCCCATTAGATTTAATAGTGATTACAATTATATCCCCAGATCCATGGATTCTGTCATTCACAAGCAAAAACATCTTTTCCATGTCTACTCGATCAAACGTAACTGGACCATGTCACTCTTTTTCAATGAGACAAGACTGCCCAATCTTACTTGATGAATTCAAACTCAGTTTGGATATAATTCCAGTAACTATTCTTTACCTTCCCCGATCCGAACTGTGTGCAGTGCTCCAAGGGTGACCTGTCCATGGTCCTACACATATCGAACACATTTCCATTCTGTCACCCCAGAAATAAACCCATGACCTACTTCTCCATCTAACCTCACAAACCGGTGCCATTTGCTGACAGTGACTCATTCCTATCTCCAGATCCCTCTGCCCTATTTAAGGACATATTTCCAAAGAGGAAGTGGTCTCTTTAGCCTTTTGATCACAGTGTACTACCTCACACATGGGTGGAGGTTAATCTTCCACAGCTTTGCCTGCAATATTCCCTTAACCAAATCTTCCCAACAGTAAATCTTCCTAAAAACAAAACTCCATTATATTAATGTACTTAATCTCATCAACTATTTCTTATTTGAAAAGCACTAACTGCCCAGCTCAGTTTTGAACAAACATCCTCTGCCACAGTTATTAAAATGTCACAAGCTGAACTACAAACACTATTTCCATTCATATTCATTGGAGCACAAGAATGAGAGGTGGTATCATTGAGGGTCTATAAAATGGTCAAGGGATTGACCAAGTAGATGCAGAGAAGCTGATTCAATCTACAATGAGTCGTTGAAAGTTTACAATAAAGGGAAAGTTGGAGGAATTACTTCTCTCAGAGAATGGTGAATCTTGGGAATTCACTACCTCAGAACAATGTGGATTCTGGGACATGAAGTAAATTTAAATAAGAGGCACACGGGTTTTTAATTAGTAATGGGTTGAAGAGTTAAGGAGAGCTGGCAGGAAAGTGGTGTTCAGGCCAAGATTAGATTAACCATGTCTGTATCAAATGGCAGAGCAGGTACTAGGGGCTGGATTAATACTCCTGCTCCTAATTTTGATGCTCTTATGTTCATATTTCAAAAGGAGGAAGTAAGAGGAATGGACTAATACAAGGTGTTTAATGGGCATGGTATTGGAAAGACTATGGTGAGAGGCTGTTTGATTTGGTGAGGTGAGGCACAATATCTCTACTGTAGTGTCAGCAGACCAGCTGGGCCCAGCACAGAGAAAAGACCGTGATGTCTCCTTTGCAGCATCTTTCCCCACCTATCCAGTTCTAGCCTCTACCTTATTCAATTCTCCCTAGCTTTCAGCCTGAAGCTCCTTGACCAAAAACCTTGCAGCCTCTTTCTTCAAACCCACCATCACCGAATCCCCCACCATCAACATTCTGGGGGGTTACTATTGACTAGAAATTGAAGTGGACTTTCCATATAACTACGGTAAGTAAACCACCCTCCAAATCTCTGAAGCCAGCCCACCATCTACAAGAATCAACTCAGGAGTGCAATAGGATATTCACTACTTGGCGAGGTTTGGGTGCAGCTCCAAGGACACTCAAGAAGCTTACAGTGTCAGGAAAAAGCAGACTGCTTGATTGGCACCACATTCACTCCCTCCTCCACTGATGCCCAGAGCAGCACTATGTACTATCTACAAGATACATTACATCAATTCATAACACTTCAATAGCATCTTCCAAACCTATGACCAATACCAAATAAAAGGAAAAGGGAAGCAGATTCATGGGAACATCACCTCCTGCAGGTTCCCTTCCAAGCCACTACCATCTGGAGTTGAAAATCTTTCAGCAGTCCTGAAGTGTCATTGAGCCAAAATTCTGGAATTCCCTCCCAACAGTACTACCAATTGGCCTACAACCCACACGGACTGCAGTGATTCAAAAAGGGAGCTCACAACCACCTTCTCAAGGGCATTAGAATGAGGCAATAAATGTTTGCACAGCCAGTGACACCCATATTCCATAAATTCATTAATTCCTTCATGCCTTCACCTTACTTCCACAACACCCCCACCCATAGACAGCTGCACTGCACAAATACAAAGCCTTGAGCAGCATGTGGTAACCCACAAGGAGGCCCAAGCTACATTCAAGCCGTGCTCAGACAGGGGTGGTCCTGAACGAACAATCATCCCCAGTGCTTCACACACCGTAGTCAACAGTGAAACTATCAGTTGCTAACATTTTCACAAAGAGATTGGTTGGGACACGGGATGAACGGCCAGAAGAAGTGGTAGATGCAAGTACAGTTACAACATTTAAAAGACATTTGGAGAGGTACATGAATAGGATAGGTTGAGGAATATGAGCCAAATGCAGGCAAACCGCACTGGCATAGTTTGGGAAATTTGGTTGACATGGATGAGTTGGACCGAAGGCTTCATTTCCATGTTGGTGACTATGATTCTATTCTTTTCAGCCACAGTGGCATTTTGCAATTGTCCTAAACTATGGTGTAATTCAACAAGTTAATGGAGGCTTTTGACACCAGGGCCACAGTACTCTGTAGGTAAGGTGTTGAGTAGTAGCTGCAATTTAGTGGACATTTAATAAACAACATAATGAAGAAGTACAGAAGGAAATAACAACAGATGGTGGAATCTGTCCTGAAAACAGCAAATGCTGGAGCTGACAGCAGGTCAGAAAGCATCCATGGAGACCAAGGAAGTTAACGATGTGTCTCGATGACTCAATCAGAGATCTGATGTAGAATCATCTGGACTCATAATGTTAGCTTGGTCTGTCCATCTATTTTTTTTAAAAAAGTAGATCATGGGATGAGGGTGTCATAGGCTCAGCAGCATTTAGTGTTCATCCCTAATTGCCCAGTGGGCAGTTAAAAGTCAAGCTCATTGCTGTGTGTCTGGAGTCACATGTAAGACAAACTGGGTAAGGATGGTAGCTTCTTACTTCAATCATGTTAGTGAACGAGATGGGTTTTCCGTAACCCGACAAAGGATTCATGGTCATGAGATTCTTAATTCCAGATATTCACTGAATTCAAATTCCACCATTTCCTGTGACACAATTCAAACCTGGTTCTCCAGAATGCAACCTGGATCTTTGGATAAACAGTCTAGCAGTAATACCACTCAGCCATCGGCTCCCTCCTGTGATCTTCAGTATTTGTTGTTTTCAGTTCTCAAGAAATACGTTATGTATTAATTTTGAACTCTGTAAAAGCATCCACAGTGAACAGAAAAAGCCCACCTCCAGTCATGATGGTTGAGTCTGGATAACTCAGTCAGACTGGCTAATGAAGCGGAGTTACGCATTTTAATATCTGGCAGTTTCTCCGCAGTTACGGCTGGCGTTGGGCTGGTCTCATTCCTTCTGCGATGAAACAAACAAAGAGATAACAGTCGATACTCCCCGCTAAATCTCTAAATTCAATTGCACCGCAACCAAAGTAATTTATTTTAATTCAAAAATGTTTCAGTGAAAGACATTCCAGAAAGCTCACCACCTCCTGTCTCAGTTTAATGGGAAATGGGATCAATTCTGTAGCACCTACTGTCCCAGTGGAAAAGGCCACTGGTTTAAGCCCTTGAACAGGCTATCAGCTGATCTGAGTTTTCAATCTTGTTCTTTGACAGATTGCAACATGTTTTGCACAAGGAGGCATGCAGACTGGACAAACTTCAATTATATTCAACACAAGAAAAGGCAATTCCATTTAAATGAGGCAGATTAATTGAGATCAGGCCTCCGTTGAGGATACAAAACAGTCATGTTTGGAATTTCCAGAGACCATCAACATTGTCCATTCAATTACTGAAGTTTGTCTCAGTATTGCTTTCACAATCAACCTATTTCAATGCATTATGACACCTCTGGAACAGGTGGGACAGTTCCAGGCCTTCTGGCTCAAAGTTGGAGACACGACCAGAGCATCACAACAGCACTGTGTTTTAGGCTGAGTAACTGGTGGGTTAATTTGCCCAATTATTTTACTAATCTGGAAGATATTGTTACCATCCTAATGCTGGGAAATAAGCAAGGTATTAATGGGAGCAAAGATGTTACAACAGTCTCTCTGACAAGGGTGAAAATATCTTCCATCTGTTGTTTTGTTCATCCTTCGATAGTTTGAAATTTTTAAAACTTCTGGTCTACCATCATCTTTGCAGTTTTGTACATCCTTTCTTTCAATTTGATGTCACTCATAATTCCCTCAGCTATGCACCGCTGTTCATCGTGCATTTCTTTTACAAGTTAATATATACTGTTGAGAATAATAAAATAACTGAATATATTCTTCTGCTTTAACATTCTAACTAGAGTCCCATTCCAGTTTAGGGAACTACTACCTTATTCCCTTGTGACTGCCTTCAAGTTTAGATACTAGTTGAAGAACCAAATTCCTCACCCTAAAGCTAAATTCTATCATGCTGTATTGCATCTGACCAGAAAGGTCTTTTACTCTGAGCTCATTAATCAATCATATTATCAGGTCTAAAATAGCTGTTCCATGATTGGTTCCAGAGCATCTGTTCTGTGAAATTGCACAGAGCAGTCTACCTCAAACTGCTTCAGAAGGTAATGTAAGCTGAGTGCACAATACTATTTTAACTAACAGAGAATCCTCTGAATACCAGGACTCTGTTAGATCCCCAAAATTACTCAGAGCATGGAATCCCTACGTTGTGGAAACAGGCCCTTCAGCCCAACAAATCCACATCAACCCTCCAAAGAGTATCCCAACCAAACCTATTCCTCAATGTTTACCCCTGATTAATGCACCGAAACTGTGCATCGCTGGACACTATGGCAATTTAGCATGACCAATTCACCGAACCTGCAGTTCTTCGGATTGTGGGTTTGCAACCCTGGATCGCAGTTACTTCATGAAGTCTGAATGTTGTTGCCTCTATTAGTCCAACAGCACTGTCACTGACAACAGGAGCTGTTCCCCCAGATCGTTTTGTGGCAGTCAGAGATCCTGCTACAACCTGCACACATACCAACCCAGTCATCTTAATCAGAAAGAATTAGTACAGCACAGATTAGAAGACAACTTGGATCACATTGTGCTTTTGAAATCAGAGGCCCCTATTCAACCCATCACAACTGTGCCACCTTTTTAAAATAGCTATTTGGCTAGATCCCTGCTCTCACAGTAATGCAAATAATTTCTTTTTGCAGGTATTCAAATTAATTTTGGAAATTAACAGTGAATCAGCTGCCACCTCCTTTGCAGATGATCTCAGCTCTTATTTGAAACAGCAAAACCCAATGAGAACATTAAGGCATCCAATGATTAAAAAAATCACATGCTCAGTCACTGTAATATGATGAGTTTTGTTTTACATAATTCTTAGCAAAAGTTAATTTGAAGCAAAAAGGAGAACCCGAAGAGAAAGGTGAACCGCCCGTGGGTAACAAAGGCAGTCAAGAGCAGTACCCACAAGGAAAAGAATGACATAGCCACGGATGACAAAAAAGGGAGAAAACTGATCATGTAATTAAATTGACAAGAAACAAAAATGAATGGCAAGAGTTGTACAGGTATATAAAAATGGAGTATCTAAAGTCAGCATCGAACCCTTGGAAGTTCTGACTGTGGAATTGATCATGGGTACAAGGAAACAGCAGATAATTTAAACCTATATTTTACATTGATCTTCATGAAGGAGGAGACCGTTATCATCCTAAATGTAGCAAATAAGCAAGTTAATCATAAGTAGAAAAATGTTATAACAGTCTTTGTCACAAAGTATTGACCAACTAATAGGACGAATGGCAGACAGGACCTAATGGCCTGGATCAAACACTTTTAGTGGATTAGTGGTGCTGGAAGAGCACAGCAGTTCAGGCAGCATCCAACGAGCAGCGTTGGATGCTGCCTGAACTGCTGTGCTCTTCCAGCACCATTAATCCAGTATTTGATTTTCAGCATCTGCAGTCATTGTTTTTACCTTGATTCAAACACTTTTAGGGCAACTGACTGCAGAGATATTCAAGGCATCGATTGGAATATTCCAGAATCTTCGGATACAGGAAGCATCCAGTGGATTGATGAACCTGTTCAAGAAGGGAAGGGAGACAGAAATCAGGAAACTATAGACTAGTTAGTTTAATATCTGCTTTTGTAATACGGCAGAGTCGAATATTAAAGTAATAAATAGCAGGACATTTAGAAAAGCTTATCATTTAACATGGTAGACTGGGTTTTGTGAAAGAGACACTATGACAAATTTGCGACAGTTCATTGAGGAGATAATTCACAGAGCTGATAAAGGGCAATCCAATGCTGTTCTGTATTTGGATTTTAAAAATGCAAATGATAAGGTGCTACAGAAAAGTTATTTGCATAATACAGGAGCTCACTGTGTCAGGGGTAAGGTATTTGCATGGAGTGAGGATTGGTTAACCACACTGGCTGTTGCCGAGACCTCACTTGGAGTACTGTATACAATGTTAGCTCCCATATTTAATAAGGGATAAACCAGTATTGGAGACCATACAAAAAAAGATTCAGCTAGCTGCTTTGAGAACGAAAAGGTTGACATTTCAAGAATAGCTAAACAGGTTAGGTCATTCTTCAATAGAATCTCGAGAAACAGATTACTTACAGTGTGTAATCAGGCCCTTTGGCCCAATTAGTCCACACCGATCCGCCGAAGCACAACCCACCCAGACCCACTCCCCTACATTTACCCCTTCACCTAACACTACAAGCAATTTAGCATTGCCAATTCACCTAAACTGCACTTTTTTTGGATTGTGGGAGGATACCAGAGCACCCGGAGGAAACCCACGCAGACAACGTGCAAACTCCACACAGAGTGTCACCTGAGGCAGGAATTAAACCCAGGTCTCTGGCACTGTGAGACATCAGTGCTAACCACTGTGCCACCCACATAATATAAGGGGTCATCTTATGGAAACAAGATTCTGAGGAGCTTGACAGGGTAGATGTTGACTAGATCTTCTAGCACCAATGAAGTTTCAAACCAAACATTACATAAGGGAACATTCATTTTGTAAAAAATGTAAAGAATTTTTTTTTCTCAGTGAGTGGCTAGAATTTTCTAGCCCAAACAATTGTGAAAGTTAAATGTGGTAGGGGAATGGATCTGGTTGGGTAACTCTTCAGAGGGTCAGTGTGGCTTGTTGGGCCGAAGGGCCTGTTTCCACACAGTAGGGAATTTATGATTCTATCTCAAATTATTCTAAAAGAGGGCAGATAGATTTTTGAAATATTGAGCAGTTAAGGGCTATGCGGATCAAGCATAAAAGAGGTGTTGACGTCTGGGTTTGCCCAGCCATGATCTGATAGAATGGGGGAACAAGCTAGAGGAGATGAATGCCCTACGCCTGCTCCAATTCCTTGAGGCTCCATTTCATGCTTTTTTTTTATCTCCAAAGAAGAGTGTGATACAATGTGCTGAAGATCTCAGATGTTGTGAAAATGATGTGTTTATGCACTGGTTCAGATGGCATTGATTCATCAATCACAGCTATACAGTCATGTGTAGGAAGGCAATTCCCTCCATGAATAAAGGAAATCTCCTGCTGAGCTCACACAAAGGGATCCTTCCCCTCAGTGAACTCTCCCATCACATTACCCAACATATCAGCAAAAGCAGGACGTACTGCTCATGCTCTAACCAACAAAGGGACCCCGGGTGATTGATGTCAGCTCCGGACCAATGAAGGGACTGTGGGCGGATCTGGAGGACCCGGCGGAAGGTTGGTCCTCCAGCCAATCAAAGTGAACGAGGGGCAGAATGAGACTAAACCACGTGATCACCCTGGCGCGTGGTGGAGAGTCGCTGTCATGGATGCTCAGGAAGTTATGGAGCGAAAGGATACGGTAAGGAAATAAATAAATAAACAGAGGGAAACGGGAGAAAAACGATTCACTGGACACGTGCGCGGCCGCCATCTTTGTAGGGGGCAAGGTGCAGCCAGGCGCATGTGCAGCCTTTATGGTACAGAGTCATTGGGCAGAATTTACACAGAGCACATTCAAACTCAGTAATGGACGTTTATTTCTGGATTTGTTTCGTCATTCATTTAAATGATTTGCTATCGTAACTGAGTTTGCAGGTCATTCAAAATTGGAGGTATTGTGCATAGTGAAGAAGATTATCTCAGGTTACAGTGAGATATTGATCAGATTCGGATTAATTTAGATAAATGTGAGTTGCTGCATTTTGGAAAAACAAGTCAGGGCAGGACTTATACACTAGGGGAAAGTGAAGACTACAGATGCTGGAGATCAGAGCTGAAAAATGTGTTGCTGGAAAATCACAGCAGGTCAAGCAGCATCAAGGGCTCATGTCCTCAACGTCGATTCTCCTGATCTTTGGATGCTGCCTGACCTGCTGTGCTTTTCCAGCAACATGTTTTTCAGCCCAGGACTTATACACTGAATGGCAAGGCCCTGGAGACGCTTGTGGAACAAAGAGACCTTGGACTGCAGTTTCATAGTCCTTGCAAGTCAAGTTGCAGATAGATAGGATGATGAAGAAGGTGTTCAGTGTATTTTCCTTTATTGGTTCGAGCATTGAGTTTCGGATGTGGGAGGGGTCATGTTGCTGTACAGGACATTCGTTAGGCCACTTTTGGAATATTGTGTGCAGTTCTGGCCTGCCTCCTATCAGAAGGGTGCTGTGAAACTTGAAAGGTTTCTTAAAAGACTTACAAGGATGTTGTTAGGGTTGGAGGATTTGAGCTACAGGGTGAGGCATAAAAGGCTGGGGCTGTTTTCCCTGGAGTGCCATAGGCTGAGCGGTGATGTTATGGAGGTTTATACAATCATGGGGAGCATGAACAGGGTAAATGAACAAGATGTTTTCCCTGGAGTAGTGGTGTCCAAACGTAGGGGGGTCTCGAGAGAGAGAGGGAGGGGGCAAGAGAGAGAAAGAGAGGGGGGTGCGAGAGATAGATGGATGGGGCGAGAGACAGAGAGAGGGGGGCAAAAGACAGAGGGGGGGTGAGAGAGAGAGAGGGAAGGAGTGGGGAGAGAGAGAGAAAAAGAGGGCGGCGAGAGAGAGAGAGAGAGAGTGGATCGAGAGTGAGAGTGGAGGGGAGAGAGAGAGGGAGGGGTGAGAGAGAGAGAGGGAGGAGGGGGGTGAGAGAGAGGGAGGGGGACAGAGAGAGAGAGAGGGAGGGTTGCGAGAGGGAGAGAGACGGGCTGAGAGAGAGAGGGAGGGGTTGAGAGAGAGAGGGATTGGGTGAGAGAGGGAGGAGGCAAGAGAGGAAGAGGGAGGGGAGGAGAGAGAGAGAGAGGGAGGGGGAGAGAGTGAGAGACAGGGAGGGGGCGAGAGTGAGAGAGGGAGGGGACGAGAGAGGGAGGGGATCGAGAGAGAGAGTGGAGGTGGTAGAGAGGGAGGAGTGCAAGAGCGAGAGTGGGAGGGGTTGAGGGGGGGTGCGAGAGAGAGGGAGGAGTGCGAGTCAGAGAGGGAGGAGTGCGAGTGAGAGAGGGAGGGTGCAAGAGAGAGAGGGAGGGGGCGAGAGAGGGAGGGGGTAGGAGAGAGAGAGAGGGTGTGAGAGACGGAGGGGGATGGGGCGAGGGAGAGAGACAGAGGGGCAAGAGAGAGAGAGAGGGAGGTTCAAAGAGACAGAGAGGGGATCGCGATAGAGAGTGGAGGGGAGAGAGAGGGAGGGGTGCGAGAGAGAGAGAGTGGGGGATGTGAGAGAGAGAGAGAGAGAGGAATGGGGAGAGAGAGAGAGAGAGGAGGTGAGAGAGAGGGAGTAGGGCGAGAGAGAGCGAGGGGTTGAGAGAGATAGAGAGGAATGGGGAGAGAGAGAGAGGGAGTGGGGCGCGAAAAGAGATGGAGGGGGTGAGAGAGAGAGGGGAGGGGGTGAGAGAGAGAGGGGAGGGGGTGAGAGAGAGAGGGAGGGGGGTGAGAGAGAGAGAGAGAGGAAGGGGGCGAGAGAGAGAGGGAGGGGGCGAGAGTGAGTGGAGGTGATAGAGAGGGAGGAATGCGAGAGAGAGAGGGGGAGGGGTGTTAGAGGGGGTGCAAGAGAGAGGGGTGCGAGTGAGAGAGGGAGGGGGCAAGAGAGAGAGGGAGGGGGGCTAGAGAGAGGGAGGGGTCGAGAGAGAGAGGGAGGGAGGTGGTGAGAGAGAGAGGGAGGGGTGAGGGGGAGATGAGAGAGGGAGGGGTGAGGGGGAGATGAGAGAGAGGGGGAGGAGGTGAGAGAGAGAGGGAGGGGGTGAGAGAGAGAGAGGGAGGGGACGAGAGAGAGAGAGGGAGTGGCCCAGAGAGAGAGGGAGGGGGCGAGAGAGAGAGGGAGGGTGCGAGAGTGAGAGAGGGAGGGGACGAGAGAGGGAGGGGATCGAGAGAGAGTGTGGAGGTGATAGAGAGGGGGGAGTGCAAGAGAGAGAGTGGGAGGGGTGTGAGGGGGTGTGCGAGAGAGAGGGAGGGGTGCGAGTGAGAGAGGAAGGGGCAAGAGAGAGAGGGGGGCGAGAGAGAGAGAGGGGTCGAGAGAGAGAGAGAGAGAGGGGTCGAGAGAGAGAGAGAGGGAGGGGTCGAGAGAGAGAGAGAGGGAGGGGTCGAGAGAGAGAGGGAGGGAGGGGTCGAGAGAGAGAGGGAGGGAGGGGTCGAGAGAGAGAGGGAGGGAGGGGGCGAGGGAGAGAGAGAGGGGTGAGGGGGAGGTGAGAGAGAGGGGGAGGGGGCGAGAGAGAGAGAGGGAGGGGGTAAGAGAGAGAGAGTGTGAGAGACGGAGGGAGAGGGGGTGAGATTGAGAGAGAGAGGGACGGTCAAAGAGAGAGAGAGAGGGTCGAGATAGAGAGTGGAGGGGAGAGATAGGGAGGGGTGCGAGGGAGAGAGAGAGAGGGAGGGGGATGTGAGAGAGAGAGGGAGGCGTCAAGAGAGAGAGGGAGGGAGGGGCGAGAGAGAGAGGGTAGGGGGCGAGAGGGAGAGAGATGAGCCAAGAGGGAGAGGGAGGCATTGAGAGAGAGAGAGGGAGGAGGTGAGAGAGAGAGGGAGGGGGCGAGAGAGAGAGGGAGGGGGGCGAGAGAGAGGGAGGGGGGGAGAGAGAGAGGGAGACAGAGAGAGAGGGAGGGGTGAGAGAGTGGGAGGGAGGAAAGTGAAAGGGATGGGGCGAGAGAGAGAGGGTGGGGGCGAGAGAAAGAGAGGGAGGGTGCGAGAGAGAGAGAGGGAGAGGGCGAGAGAGAGAGTGAGGGAGGGGCGAGAGAGAGAGGGAGGAAGGGGCAAGACAGAGAGGGAGGGTGGGGCAAGAGAGGGAGAGAGACGGGCTGAGGGAGAGAGGGAAGAGGTGTGAGAGAGAGAGAGAGGGAGGGAGGGGGTGAGAGAGAGAGAAGGATGGGAGAGAGAGAGGGAGTGGGGCGAGAGAGAGATGGAGGGGGCAAGAGAGATGTAGGGAGGGGGTGAGAGAGAGGGGGTGGGGGCCGAGCGAGAGGGGGCGAGAGAGAGGGGGCGAGAGAGAGGGGGTGGGGGGCGAGCGAGGGGGGGCAAGAGAGAGAGGGAGGGGTGTGAGAGAGAGGGAGAGAGAGAGGAGGCTAGAGAGAGAGAGGGAGGGGTGCAAGAGAGAGAGAGAGGGTAAGAGTGAGGGGGAGTGGGGCAAGAGACAGGGAGGGAGGGGGGCAAGAGAGAGTGGGAGGAGTCGAGAGAGAGAGGGAGGGGGCGAGAGAGAGAGGGTGGGGGCTAGAGAGAGAGAGAGAGAGGTGCGAGGGAGACAGGGAGGTGTGCGAGAGAGAAAGGGAGGGGGCGAGACAGAGAAAGAGAGGGGTTGAGAGAGAGGGGGGTCGAGAGAGAGAGGGCTAGAAAGAGGGGGCGAGAGCGCGAGAGGGAGGGGGCGAGAGAGAGAGAGAGAGAGGCTGGGGGCTAGACAGAGGGAGAGGTGCGAGAGAGACAGGGAGGGGTGAAGAGAGAAAGGGAGGGGGCAAGAGAGAGGGGGAGGGGGCAAGAGAGAGGGGGAGGGGGCAAGAGAGAGTGAGGGGGAGGAGAGAGAGAGGGAAGGGGAGGAGAGAGAGAGGGAAGGGGAGGAGAGAGAGAGGGGGGTGAGAGAGAGAGAGGGTGAGAGACAGAGGGACAGGTGCGAGAGTTAAATGGAGGGGGGTGGCGTGAGAGAGGGTGTCGAGACTGAGGGGGGAGAGAGAGATGGAGAGGGCGAGAGAGAGATAGAGAGGGCGAGAGAGAGAGGGAGGGGGTGGCGAGAGAGACAGGGAGGGTGACGAGAGAGAGGGGGGCAAGAGAGAGAAGGAAGAGGCTACAGAGAGAGGGCGGCGTGTGAGAGAGAGAGGGATGGGGAGAGAGACAGAGGGAGGGAAAAAGTGAGAGAGGGAGGGGTGAGAGAGAGAGAGGGAGGGAGGGGGTGAGAGAGAGAGAGGGAGGGAGGGGGTGAGAGAGAGAGGGAGGGCTGCGAGAGAGAGGGGGAGGGGTGCGAGAGAGAGACAGAGAGAGAGGGCGAGATTGAGAGGGAGGAGGGCAAGAGAGAGAGGGAGGTGGGCAAGAGAGGGAGGGAGGGGTCGAGAGAGGGAGGGAGGGGGCGAGAGAGAGAGGGTGGGGGCTAGACAGAGGGAGAGGTGCGAGAGAGAGAGGGAGGGGTGCGAGAGAGAAAGGGGGGGCGAGACAGAGAAAGGGAGGGGTTGAGAGAGAAAGGGAGTGGGTGAGAGAGAGAAGGGGAGGGGGCGAGACAGAGGGATGGGGCTAGAAAGAGTGGGAGAGGGTGAGAGAGGAAGTGGGAGGGGGGAGAGAGGGTGAGAGGGAGGGGGCAAGAGAGGGAGTGGGCGAGAGAGAGAGAGAGGGGGCGAGAGAGAGAGGGGGTCCAGAATGTGGAGGGATGAGAGAGAGATGGAGAGGGCGAGAGAGAAAGGGAGGGGGCAAGAGAGAAAGGGAGGGGGCAAGAGAGAGAGGGAGGGGGCAAGAGAGAGAGGGAGGGGGCAAGAGGGAGGGAGGGAGGGGGGCGAGAGAGACAGTGGGAGGTGTGCGAGAGAGAGGGGGGATGGGGGAGAGAGACAGAGGGAGGGGTGCAAGTGAGAGAGGGAGGGGTGAGAGAGAGAGAGGGAGGGAGGGAGGTGAGAGAGACAGGGAGAGCGGTGAGAGAGAGAGAGGGGGTCGAGAGAGAGTGTGGAGGTGAGAAAGAGAGAAGGAGGGAGGGGTGCGAGAGAGTGAGAGGGAGGGGTGCGAGAGAGAGAGAGAGAGAGAGAGAGAGAGAGAGGGAGGGGGCAAGAGAGAGGGAGCGGGGCGAGAGGGAGAGAGTCGGGCTGAGAGACAGAGAAGGGAGGAATTGAGAGAGAGAGGGAGTGGGTGAGAGAGAGAGGGGGAGGGGCGAGAGAGAGAGAGAGAGGGGGTGAGAGAGAGAGAGCGTGAGGGGGTGAGAGAGAGAGGGAGGGGGGCGAGACAGAGAGTGGGGGGCGAGAGAGAGAAAGGGAGGGGGCGAGAGAGAGGAGGGGCGAGAGAGGGGGCGGGGGGGCGAGAGAGTGACAGTGAGAGGGGCGAGAGAGAGAGGGAGGGGCGAGAGAGAGAGAGGGAGGGTGCAAGAGAGAGAGGGGGAGGGCGCGAGACAGAGAGAGAGTGAGGCAAGAGAGAGAGGGATGAGGCGAGAGAAAGAGGGAGGCGGCGAGAGAAAGAGGGAGGGGGCAAGAGAGAGAGGGAAGGGGAGAGAGAGAGGGGGAGGGGTGAGAGAGAGGGTGCGAGAGAGAGAGGGAGGGGAGAGAGCGAGAGGAAGGGGGTGAGAGAGAAAGGGAGGGTGCGAGAGAGAGAGGGAAGGGGCGAGAGAGAGGGGGAGGGGATGAGAGAGAGGGATGTGTTGAGAGAAAGAGAAAGGGCGCGAGAGAGAGTGGGAGAGGGGCAAGAGAGAGATGGAGAGGGGCAAGAGACAGAGAAAGGAGGCGTTGAGAGAGAGAGGGAGTGGGTGAGAGATAGAGGGAGTGGGTGAGAGATAGAGGGTGTGCGGCAAGAAAGAGAGGGAAGGGCGTGAGAGAGAAGGAGGGGGTGCGAGAGGGAGAGGGAGGGGGTGAGAGAGAGAGGGAGGGGGCGAGATAGAGAGGGGGGAGGTGGCGAGAGAGAGAGGGAGGGGGTCGAGAGAGAGAGGGAGGGAAGCGAGAGCGAGAGTGGGAGGGGATGAGTGAGAGAGGGAGGGGGCAAGAGAGAGACGGCGCGGAGTGAGAGAGAAAGGTGGGGGTGAGAGAGAGTGGGGGCGAGAATGAGAGGTGGGGTGAGAGAGAGAGAGGGAGGGGGAGAAAGAGAGAGAGGGATGGGGCGAGAGGGAGAGTGAGGGGACGAGAGAGGGAGGGAGGGGGCGAGAGAGAGGGAAGTGGGCGAGAGAGGGGTGAAGGAGGCGGCAAGAGAGAGGGAGGGAGTGAGAGAGAGAGGGAGTGAGGCGAGAGAGAGAGGGAGGGGGTCGAGAGAAATAGGGAGAGTGAGAGACGGAGAGAGGGAGGGTGAGAGAGAGATAGAGGGAGGGCGAGAGAGAGAGAGAGGGAGTGAGGCGAGAGAGAGAGGGATGAGGTGAGAGAGAGGGGGAGGGGGCGAGAGAGAGGGAGGTGTTGAGAGAAAGAGAAAGGGGGCGAGAGAGAGAGTGGGAGAGGGGTGAGAGAGAGAGGGGGAGAGGGGCGAGAGCGAGAGGAAGAGGGGTGAGAGAGAGAGAGGGAGGGGGCAAGAAAGAGAGGTAAGGGGTGAGAGAGAGAGAGGGAGGGAGCGAGAGAGAGAGAGAGTGGATCGAGAGTGAGAGTGGAGGTGAGAGAGAGAGGGAATGGTGAGAGAGAGGGAGGAGGGGGGTGAGAGAGAGGGAGGGGGACAGAGAGAGAGAGAGGGAGGGTTGCGAGAGGGAGAGAGACGGGCTGAGAGAGAGAAGGAGGGGTTGAGAGAGAGAGGGATTGGGTGAGAGAGGGAGGGGGGGCGAGAGAGAGAGAGGGAGGGATGAGAGAGAGAGGGAGGGGGCAAGAAAGAGAGAGGGAAGGAGTGGGGAGAGAGAGAGTGAGGGAGGGCGGCGAGAGAGAGAGAGAGTGGATCGAGAGTGAGAGTGGAGATGAGAGAGAGAGGGAGGGGTGAAGGGTCTATGTCGGTGCTATACATCTCGATGAATGTGGGATCATAACAGATTATACAGCTCTGCTTCATCTCTGGGCTCCCTTATGACCACTTTGTCAATATCTAGCTTGCTCAGTATCGAACAATGGGTGTATTTTTGGTCTGTTTAGTATTTTACGATTACTTTAACAGACATTTTTGTAAGTTAATTTTTCACTGCCGCCCAACCCCGACCATGTGCTGCTTATTAATTTTTTTCTGAAAAATCTTTGACAGTCAAGAATTCTTTTTTCCAATAAGCAAGTGTATTTTCCTTCCATTTCTGACTATCAAGTTCTGCACCATTTTCATTCCCTATAATCCATTTTCCACTCCCTGAAACACCAACTGTGTTTCTCCTTCCACAGATACCAGTGATTAATGCCAAAGCCCTGTTGCCTGTGGAGAGGGTGATGTTTGACTTTCTTGTACAGCTGCAGTTTGTGTGGTGAAGGTGCTCCCACAATGTGGTTGGGTAAGAGACATTACAGAGTATTCATTACAGCAACAGTGATGATTTGAAGGTAATGTCCAAATCAAGAACAGTTTGTAGTTTTATTATCCTGCTTATAATTTCACAAAAATATTATTGGGAACTTTAGACATAAGGTCAGAGACTGATGATATTAGGTCAGGTGACCAAAAGCATTGCCAAATAACTAGGCTTTGAGGAATGTCTTAAAGGAGGAAAGCAGACCTGTGAGGTTTTGGCTGCAAATTTTGGAAAATGTTGCTTTGGCAACTGTAAAAGCAGCCACACAGGTGAAGTAATGGATTAACAGATCATTGGGAGTCTGGAACAGAATGGGTTGTCGAAGTCTTCAAGGATGTGTGGTGCGGCAAGCTAGGGATGATCACAACCAGGAATTAAATTTAGGGTGAGAATTTTAAATTGAGGGATGTGTGCCGGATGCTGGCAGGTGAGACTAGATTGGGTTGGGATATCTGGTTGGCATGGACGGATTGGATTGAAGGGTCTGTTTCCATGCTGTACATCTCTGTGGCTCTATGTTGTTGATTATGAATAGGAGCCTTTTGATGGATCAACAAGTTTTGGTACGAGGGAGTACTTGGGCAGCAGAGATTTAGATTTTCTTAAGATTACAGGGAGGTTGAATGTGGGAAGCTGGCCAGGAGTGTGTTTGGATACTGAAGTCTGGAGATAACACAAGATGGATGAGAGTGTATGAGCTGAGACAAGGGTAGAATCAGCTAGAAATAGTGATCTTGGAGTGGGACTGGGCTGTCACACTCACCTCACCTCTGGGATTCAGTAAGTTGTCAGACTGTGAATCAGGGCGGTAACACAATCGGGAGCTGAGTGGCCCTGGTGGAGCCTAAAATGAGTGTCACTCAGCTGGCTGTTGCTGGGCAGCTGCTGCTTGGTAGCCCTGTTGATGACATCTTCCATCACTTTACTGCTGATCGAGTGTGGAATGATAGATGGAAATTGGCTGGGTTGGATTGCCCTGTGTTTTTGTGTTGAACATTCCTGTGCAATGTTCCACATTGTTGGTAGGTGCCAGTGCTGGAGTGGTACTTGGCTTGGTGGGTGGCAAGTTCTGGAGCACAAACCATCAGTATTATTGCCAGAATATTGGCAGGGCCCGTAGCCTTTGCATTACTTAACCATTTCTTGATGTTATTCAAACTGAATCAAACTGGCTTAAAACTCACATCTGTGATGTTGGAAACCACTGGAGAAGGCTGAGATGGATCATCCCACTTTGCACTTCTGGCTGCAGATTGCTGCAAATGCTGTTGTCTTATCTGGTGCATGGGTGTGTGAGCCCCCTCCATCAGTAAGGGTGGGGATATGTTTGATACTTCCTCCAGTAAGTTGTTTAATTGTCCATCACCGTTCACAACTGGGTGTGGCAGAACTGTAGAGCTCCGATCTGATCTATTGGTTGTGGGATCGTTTAGCTCTGTTGCTTGGTGCTGATGCTGTTTGACATGAAATAGCTTCAGGAAATGGGTTAAGTGGAATCCAAAGAGATTAAACAAATATATCACAGACAAAAGATGAACTGGACCAGAGAATAGGACCCTTTAAAGATTAACAAGGCTGTCCACGGAACCACAGGGGGTGGGAAAGATATGCAAATATTTCACGTTATTTTTACTGGAGAAAGATATGGAAGTTCGAGAGGTTGGAGAAACAAACAGAGAGTACTTGAAAAGTATCCATGTTACAGTGGAGGTGTTACTGGATGTCTTGAATCGCATCAAGGTGGATAAAACCCTGGGACCTGATCAGATGTATCCCGGAACTTTCTGGAAGTGATTGTTGGGCCTCTCCTGAGGTATTTGTATCATTGATAGTGACAGGTGAGGTGCCATTATTTTAAAAATGTGGTAAGGAGAGGAAATAGAACAAGAGAATAGTGAGCCTGAAGTCAGTGGCAGGCAAGTTGTTGGAAGGGATTCTGAGGGACAGGATATCCATCTATTTGGAAAAGTAAGGATTAATCATTGACTGTTGTCAATGTGGAGCTGAAAATGTGTTGCTGGAAAAGCGCAGCAGTCAGGCAGCATCCAAAGAACAGGAGAATCGATGTTTCGGGCATCAGCCCTTCTCGAAACGTCGATTCTCCTGTTCCTTGGATGCTGCCTGTTTTGCGCTTTTCCAACAACACATCTTCAGCTCTGATCTCCAGCATCTGCAGTCCTCACCTTCTCCTGTTGTCAATGTGGCTTTGTACGTGCACAATCGTGTCTCACTAACTTGTCTGAATGTTTTGAATTGACAAAGAAAATTGATTAAGCCAGGCGGTGAGCATTGTTGACATGGACATTCAACAAAGTTCCACAAAGCAGACAGGTTAGCAAGGTTACATAACATGGAATGAAGGGAGAACAAGCCATTTGGGTACAAAACTGGCTTAATGGTAGGAGACAGTGGGTGATGATGGAGGTTTGCTTTGTGGACTGGAGGACTGTGAGCAGCAGTGTGCTACAAGGATCGATTATTGGGTCCTTAAATAAATGACTTGGATGTAAATATGAGGTATGGTTAGTAGGTTTACACAAGACACCAAAATTGGAGGTGTAGTGGACAGCAAAGAAGGTTAGTTCAGAATACAACAGGATCTTGATCAGATGGGCCAGCGGAGCAAGGAATGGCAGATAGAGTTCAATTTAGATAAATGTTAGCTGTTGGATTTTGGAAAGGCAAATCAGGGCAGGACTTATACACTTACTGGTAAGGTCCTGGGCAGTGTTGCTGAACAAAGAGACCTTGGAGTGCAGGTTCATCGTTCCTTGAAAGTAGAGTCACAGGTAGGTAAGGGAGTGTATGCAGCGTTTATTATGCTCTCCGTCATGTTGTGGCTGTACAGGACATTGATTAAGGCTCTTCTGGAACTCTGTTTTCAGTTCCATTCTCCCTGTTCCAGGAATGATGTTGTGAAACTTGAAACTTTTCAGGAAATGTTTGCAAGGACTTTGCCAGAATTGGACAGTTTGAGGGCAGTGCATGTTTGGAGTGAGCTGCCAAGCGACGTGGTGGAGGCTAGCACAATTACAACATTTAAAAGACATTGATGAAGCCATTTCTCGTATTCTGTTTTCAGTTTGAATTTCCCTGTTCAGGGAAGGATGTTGTGAAACGTGAAAAGGTTCGGACAAGATTTACAAAAACGTTGCCAGGATTGGAGGATTTGGGCTACAGGGAGAGGCTGAATAGGCTGGGGCTAACTTCCCTGGAGAGTCCAAGACTCAGAGGTGACTTCATGGATATTTATAAAATCACGAGGGGCATGGATAAGGTGAGCAGCAGCGGTTCCTTTTACTGAGGTGAGGTGGGTCCAAAACTAGAGCACATGGTTGAGAGGGCAACGATTTAAAAGGAATCTAAGGGCAACGTTTTCAAGTGAGTGTGGTGTGTGGATGGAATGAGCTGCCAGATGAAGTAGTGGAGGCTGATAAAATCACAACTTTTAAAAGGCATCCAACTGGGTACGTGAACAGTAAGGGTTTTGATGGATACAGGCCAATAGCTGGCAAATGGGACTCCAGTAGTTTAGGATTTCTCGTTGGCATGGACGAATTGGACCGAAGTTCTGTTTCTGTGCTGTACATGTCTATGACGTTAATAAACTAAGATGCGTTCCTCTTTTGTGGAGAGCAAGCTGCAGCACAGATAATTGTCCTTGGAGCTGAGAAGGTGAAGCAGTGATTTCGACCTAGTGCAGATTTGGTTCCAAGGTCTTGAATTTGCAGAGAGAGAGAGGAATTGTTAACACTGTCACAATTTTTAGTAACTACTTTCAAGTAATTAGCAAATAATATAAATTGAAAATATGAACATTATTGTACTCAGTAAGTGCTGAGCATCTGGAACATTCTGAACGACAAAGATTCAGCAGGTATTCTGAAACAGACTTGGAATTTTAATTTTCAAGGAAAGATTTGGTGGAATGTGGGCAAATAGGAGGGGATTTGGGACAAACTTGCAGCATCTCCAGAGCGAGAGAGTACAGCCCCAATGGGCTGAATAGCCCCCAGGCCCTGTGCTCTGTGATTCTGCCCCATTCACTGTGAATGATGAAGCTCATCCCAGGGCAGAGAGAGGGATTAGCCCTCCACTCCCATCACAATGGGGCCCGGCTGATTGACGGCAGCTCCAGACCAATGGGAGGAGAGTCTGTATGGTCCTGCAGCCAATGGGAGTGAATGAGGGGTGTGGCCAGCAAGATGACACATGTCCATGAGCTGTGTAGTTGCAGTGTCACTGTTTGGGGTTGGGAGAGACAGCAGAGACTGGGACAGAGGTTGTGGGACCTGAATTACAAACTCCCGGTCAATAAAAACCAAAAGAACTGCAGATGCTGTAAATCAGAAACAACAACCAGGAGGTTCTGAAAAAGCTCAGCAAGTCTGGCAGCATCTGGGAAGAGAAATCCAAGTTAACGTTCAGATCCGGTGTCCCTTCCTCAGAACTGATACTGAGAGAAAAAAATGTTGCTTTATATGCAGAAGGTCGGGTTTAGGGGAGGATGTTAGGAGTAAAGGATAGGTGGGGATAGAGTGAGAAGAAGGGTTGGATAAAGGAGTGGATAACGATCTGGCTGGGGGAGGGCTACTAGCTGTTAGTGGAAACTGTTAGTGGCTAACCATAGGTAGTGTGTAATGACAGGCTGTGAGAACAAGGCCTGGTGTGTGGGGTAGGGGGGCTAGGACATGGGGTTGCTAAACTATGGTTAGCCACTAACTGTCTCCGTTGTAAGCTGTTCTCCACAGACATCACTCCATGATTGGAGCTGCAGAGGACAGAGTTTGCAGATGGGCGGCACGGTGGCATAATGGTTAGCACTGCTGCCTCACAGCGCCAGAGACCCGGGTTCTATTCCCATCTCAGGCAACTGTCTGTGTGGAGTTTGCACATTCTCCCAGTGTCTGCGTGGGTTTCCTCCAGGTGCTCCGATTTCCTCCCATAGTCCAAATATGTGCAGGTGTGGTGAATTGGCCATGATAAGTTGCCCGTAGTGTTAGATGTAGGGGAATGTGTCTGGGTGGGTTGCTCTTTAGATGGTTTGTCTGATCTAAAAACCTTCAATATCCTTCCCAACCCCCTCGATACTCATCAAAGATGTATCTTAAAGTTGTTCTTTTTAATCAATGTTTCCAGCATTCGTGAAGCACTTTAGGAGAATTGTCAGTGTGAAAGGCTCCATACAATGCAGGTCATTGTTGTTAATGTCTGACATTAGGAGAAACAGGAATGAACGCTCTCTTATACCTGATGAACAGCAGCAAAAGCAGGGAGCACTGAGCATGCTCCAGCCCACAGAGGGCCTCTGGTGATTGATCTCAGTGCAGGACCAATAAGAGGATGAGGATGGGGCTGGAAGACAAGGTAGTGCCGGTTGGTCTGAGTGAATGAGGGGCGTGGCTACACTCAACCACGTGATAAGCCTCTCGATTAGTGGTGCTGGAAGAGCACAGCAGTTCAGGCAGCATCCAAGGAGCAGCAAAATCGACGTTTCAGGCAAAAGCCCTTCATCAGGAATAAAATGATACCACGTGATAAGCTTCACTGGCAACACTGTGATGTTGTGACCAAGGCATTAGACATGTGTGAAGGTGCAGGGCATGGTTAAGGAAAGACATATTGACCAGGAAGAGAAGGAAATTTCAATGGAACGGGGTGAGACGTTTTACAGAACTTCGTGCACATCGGAAAACACAAATTTGAAAATCCCAGGCCTGTGTTTGTGGCAAACGGGAAAATGCTTCAAACGGTGAAAGGTGTGAGTGATCACCGCCATCTTTATTGGGGGCAGTGATCCGTGGGACACGTGTGTGGCTGCCAACTTTGAGAGGGGCAAGCTTTAGGGGGACGCATGTGCAGCCTTCCTTGGCCGGGAGTGATAGGGCAGGATTTACACAGTGTCAGAGTCAGGATGTTTTCAATGTCAAAGAGTGTGTTGCTAGAAAAGCACAGCAGGTCAGGCAGCAGCCGATTGGTGGGAAGGAAGATGGAAACGTAGGACAGGTCAAAAGGGTAGTGCCGAGTTGGAAGGCTGGATCTGGGATAAGGTGGGTGGAGTGGAAATGAGGAAACTGGTGAAATCCACATTGATCCCATGCGGTTGGAGGATCTGAACACAGATGATGAGGCGTTGTTCGTCCAGGCATCAGATGCCTGGGATTTGGCAGTGGAGGTCGCCCAGGACCTGCATATCTTTGGTGGATCGGCAAGGGGAGTTAAAGTCTTTGGGCACAGGCTGTTTGGCTTGTTTTACTGTTTAGTGTTTTACTGTTACTTTCACAGACCTTTTGTAAGTTAATTTTCCTCTGCTGCCCAACCCCTGACAATGTGCTGCTCTCTAAACGGACTAAATTTTCCACAGTATCTTTGCCAGTGAATAATTCTTTTTTTCAACAAAAGAGTGCATTTTCCTTCCATTTCTGACCATCAAATTCTGCAACATTCTCACTTCCTGTAATGCAGTTAGCACTCCCTGAAATATCAACTATGTGTTTCTCTCTCCACAGACCCCAGTGATTAATGCCAGAGTCCCATTGCCTGTGGAGAGGGTGATGTTTGACTTCCTTGTACAGCTGCAGTTCGTGTGGTGAAGGTGCTCCACAGTGTTCTTGGGTAAGAGATGTTACAGATTATTCACTCAGCGACAGTGAAGAGTTGACAATGTGTGTGCAAATCAACAACAGTTTGTATTTTTATCATTTTTATAATTTCACAGAAATTGAGAATTTCTGACATAAGGCCACAGATGGGGATATTAGGTCAGGTGATCAAAAGTATTGCCAAATAAGCAGGTTTTCAGGAATACCTTAAAGGAGGAAAGCAAGTCTGAGAGGGTCAGGGTGCGAATTCCAGACCAAGTTGCCTTGGCAACTGTCAAAACAGCCAGACTGGTGAAGCAATGAATAAATGCATCTTTGGGAGTCTGAAAGAAACTGAGTTGTCAAGGTCTCACAGATTGTGTGGTGCAGGGAGACAGGAATTTTCACAGCCAGGAATTACATCAAGGGTGAGAATTTTAACTTGTTGCTTGTTAATAGGAGCCTTTTGTTGGATCAACAAGTTTTGGTACAAGTGAGCACTTGGGCAGTAGGGTTTTAGATACTCTTGAGCTTATATGTAAGTTGAATGTGGGAGGCTGGCCAGGACTGTGTTTGGATAACGAAGTCTGGAGATAACACAGGGATGGATGAGTATTTCAGGAAATGAGCTGAGACTAGGGTGGAGTTGGGTGATGTCACTGATGTAGAAATAGCAGTTTTGGAGTCGGGCTCCTCCTCATCACTCCCCCTCCCCAATTCACAAATATTGTTCCTTGTTCTGTCTGTCTTTTCTGGTTATGTCCTTCTTTCCAATTCTACTAAGAACTAATATTTGACCTCAAGATTGTTCGAAAATCCTGCTCCATCTCCACTCTCCCTTTCCTTTCTGAATTCCTCATATGTGGTGTCCATCCAGGATCTATCTTTGTTCCCTCCTGTATCTCACCTACACACTGCCAGGCGGTGACATCGTATTGGTTTCCCATGTACACTGACAATGCCCAGCTCTCTCTCCCTATCATCCCTCTCCATTGCTCCACTGTTACTCATTCATCAAACTGGTTACCACTCAATCGGCTGCAATTTCCTCCAATAAAACACTGCAATGGTTAAACCCATTGCCTTCGGTTGCTATTACAAATTCCTTTCCCTTACTGCTGAGCCCCTCCCTCTCACTAGGAAATGCCTGAGGCAGAACTACACTCTTCACAATATTGCTCTCATATTCTGACCCCAAGGTGATCTTCTGATCACACATCTACACAATCGCAAACACTAGGAACTCCAATCTCTAAAATGTTGCTTTTCGCCACCTCACCCCAGCTCCATTGCTATTGAAACCCCTTACCCATGTCTGTGTTGCATTAAAGTTGACAAATCTAAAACAGAACCCTTGATTCTGCAACTGACCCGGAGACTGGTTCCAGGTTCCCTCGTGATGGGACACAGATTCTCAGTATTTACCCTGTCATATCCCTTAATACGCCTATATGTTTCAATAAGATCTTCTCTCATTCTCCCCCAAATCCAGTGAGTCGAGACCCAACTTCTTCAGCCTTTTCTTAAAAGAGAGTCCCTGCAAACCAGGGATCATCCCAGTCAATCTTCTCTAAATGCCTCCGATGAAGTGATGTATTTCCTTAACTAAAGGGACCAAAACGTCTCTCATTACTCCATATGTGGTCTCACTCTCACTTTATAAAGTTGCTCTCAGGTATATACTCCAAACTCTTATACTGAAAATCCCTTCAAACAAGAAACAACGTTTCATCTCCCTTCCTGATGACCTGTTGTAACTGTGTGCTATCTTTCTGTGTTTCCTGCGCAATTATCTCCTCGTCTCTTTTGTGTTGCAGCTTTCTACAGTTTCCACCATTTAAATAGTCCTCTGTTCTTTTATTACCTCCTCCAAAATGAACAACTTCACATTATCCCAAGTTATGCTCCATTTGCCAACTTGGTGTTCACTTCTCCAACAAATCCGTCTCTGTAAACAGTTTATAATCCTTTTGGAAGTTTACTGTTCTACATTTTGTCGGAGATTCCCCCCTCATTCTTCTAAACCTTTCCAGGGAGCACCGGAAAGTGGGAAGCATGCTGAGTTGCTGTCTTTTCAGAGAGACTCTTTGGAATGACTGGGAGGATCTTGCTGCCCATTGATCAGAATGGAGACAACTTGCCCATCGAGCTGCATGAGCCTTTAACACCCCATGTCTTATTGATGAGGCACAGCGGCAGCACGGAAGGAAAGAAAAGGAAGCAAATCCTGCTCTCCACATCTCACTGACCCTTGGAACATTCTGTCCCGTGTGTCAAAGATCTGCCCTGTTCAGTCACATGAAGTCCCAAGGTGGAAACTCATAGAAACCCACATAGATTTCCCCCTGAACTGACTGCTGCTCTCCACAAGGGGTAATGTGTCCAGTCATCCTGGACCAGGAGGAGGGGATGGTGTGAGTTTCTAACCTGACCTGACAGTGACAGATTTTATAAACTTGTATTACAGGATACTACAGGTGGATATTCAGATGGGAATCTCAGTAATTGTAACGCCAAACTCTGATTGAATTACTCCATTCATCAGGACCTGGATATTTGCACTGTGTGTGAGTATTTTGTTCCAGCTCAATTCCATTTTCTGCATAAAAATTCTCCTTTGAATCAAACTGTCCTGTCAATAGATCTCCCCGAAATCTTCAATATGTGTCCAGTAATCCTTTTATGATGAGTTAATGAGTGTAAGGCTTAACATCCTAATGTATATGTTTTGCAAACACTTGTCTCTCAGCTCCCCTCAATTGCCTTTGCTACAAGGAGAACAATCTCAGTTTTCCCAAACCCCGGATTCACCAATGTCTGTTTCTGTGCCTTATAGACAACATCAGGATTGTGTTGGAACATTCTCCACTTGCCTGCATCAGATTAGATTAGATTACTTACAATGTGGAAACAGGCCCTTCGGCCCAACAAGTCCACACCGACCCTCCGAAGAGCAACCCACCTAGACCCATTCCCTACATTTACCCTTTCACCTAACACTACAGGCAATTTAGCATGGCCAATTCACCTAACCTGCACATATTTGGACTGTGGGAGGAAACTGGAGAACCATTTCTTCTGCAAACAACATAATAGGAAAATTGTTTTGAAACTTTCAACAGGAAATCCTGAGAATTTGGAACGCAGATACAGAAGTAGGGTCCTCAAGCCTGCTCAGTCATTCATGGCCAATTTGCGGCCAACTCCATATACTTGATTTCTCCCCTGCTTAATATTTAACAATTTCAAATTTAAAAGTCGACAATTAACCCAGCATCAGCTACAATTGGTGAGACACTTCTAAGCTTCAAACACCCTTTTGGAGTAGAACTGTTTTCAAACTCTACTGAAAGGCAACACTCCAATTTTGGGCTGTTCTGTATATATGGGGGTCTAGATTAGAGTGGTGCTGGAAAAGCACAGCAGGTCAGGCAGCATCCGAGGAGCAGGAAAAATCGACATTTTGGGCAAAAAGCCCTATATATGTTTGTCAGGCAGAGGTAAGTATACACATTTGGAGAGAGGTGAAACTGGCCATCAACCACTGGATTTGAGCAATCTGGATCCTCTACCACTAATAATATTTACCTTCTCCCCGCATTAGAATCTAAAGGGTGATTTTAATGCTTACCTTAGAAAATAAATAAAACTAGCATTGTCATTAGGTTAATCTCTTCCTGCTCAAAACACTCCCTGTTTATTCCTTCCATCATAAATTTTACCCATATTTATAACAGAATTTATCCATGTAAAATTCCCATTTACAGCATACAGAGTATAACATCAGCTGTTTATAAAGCCATACTTACTGAAATAAGCCCACAGCGGAGGACCAAAGAACATTTTGTATATCCTGATTTTCCCACAGTCTATAATGCCATTTGTATTTGAGTGATGACTCTAATAAGATTACGCAAAAATCTCTACAGAAACAAAAGTCTGAAATCTTTAAGTGTGACAAAGTGTACAAGAAATATAATATGATATGACATTTCCTCATCAGATAGATCATAGGCTCTTAACATTTCCAGGTTTGAGACTGTATTGGAATAATGCATCCAAATGGTTTCCTGGTGGCCACACAGATGTCCATTCAAATCTGTCATACCCCAAAACCTTACATTTTGAATCATTCTCTGCTACCAATATTAAATACTAAAGATAACTGTCTAAACCAAAATTGTAGTGAGATATTTTTTCAATTCACCACCTTCCATTAAAGGCCCCACCACTGATTACTAAATCTCCACATCTATATACTCAATTCAAACTCAATTAACCCTGTCTAAATATAGTGCAGCCCTCAACAGTATTAAAGAAAGCGAACATCCTCCAGGAGAAAGCACTGTGCCTGAGTGGTGTCCCATCCACCAACTTCAACATTCCCTCTCTCCACCCCCGATGCACATTGGCATCACTGTCTAAAAGGTAAAGTCATCATTGTCCTACCAGACCATAGGGCTGCTCTCTCTTTAGGGAGAGATGTCTGGTGTTGGTTTAACCTGAAGGTTACCACAGCCCAGGCAAGGGGAGAGGTTGAGAACGAGAGTCCATCTATTGTAGATGGATATTCTTGATATGTATTAACAACACCCATGTCCCTGCAACTAAAATCCCCCATTCCTTGAACCATCCTGGTAACTCTCCTGTGCCCCCTCTCAGGGACCCTGCCATCCTTCCCAATGTATGGGCGACCTCTGGTTTGCACAGTCCGAGCTGCTCTGTGTTCCTGTGGGTGATGTCATCATCGAGCAACAGTTGCACTAAACCTCACTGTCTGTGAGGGTGGGAGACACAAATCCCCAAAACATTTGAGATGTATTTAGTGTGCACTTGCTATGCCATGATAGTTGACACTTTTCCAGAAGTACTGGAAAGTAGATGAGGATAGTAGTATGGTGGTAGTTTTCGGTGATAATTTTCTTTCTCACAGACTCGATGGACCACCAGATCGTTTTTCTGTTCTGTAGACCGCTGAGATGTTTATTATAGGAATATGACAGGCTCCATTGGACATCAGGTCAGAAAAGGTGATACTAGAATAGATGACACGTGATTGGTCGATTTTCTTGGGAGGAAAGTGAGACGCAGAGGTTTAAGAGGAAATTCAGAAGCTCAGCGCAGGAATTGTAAAGGGCTATTATCAAGTGAGAAATAAACATTGGGCATCCTGAAAGCTGGAAATAACGAAAGGCACATATAGCAGAGCTTTGAGAGACTGGAGGGGATTAGACAGGGGGAGGATAATGAAGCTGGAGGAGATGCAAGTTGGAAAGGATTGTGTGGATGGAGGATGTTACAGAGATAGAGATATTTGTGATAGAGGTTTTTGGATTTTGAGGCTGGAGTGGAATTATAGAGATGAGGAGGATTTGTAAGGCTGGATGAGGTGGCACTGATAGGGAGAGTTCCAAGCATAGAGGAATTTATAGAGATAACGAGTCATAAATTTACACAGCATCGACACAGACCCTGTGGTCCAAACAGTCCGTGTTGACCATAAATTCGAACTGAACTAATCGCATCTGCCTCCACTTGGTCCAAGTCCATCCTAGCATTCCCTATTGATATACGGGTCCAAATGTGTTTTTCCTATTATAATCCCATTCCCCTACCCTTTTGCTCTATGTTTACACCAGACCAATTCACTCAACCCAATCATTCCTGAACACTATGGGCAATTGAGCACGGCCAGTTCACCTCCCCTGTACATCTGTGGATTGTGGGAGGATATGGGAGCTCCTGGAGGAACCCACGCTGTCATGGGGAGGAATATCCAAACTCCACATGGACAGTCACCCAATACAGGAATTGAGCCTGTGTCCCTGGCGCTGAGAGGTAGCAGTGCTAACCGTTGAGCCACTGTGCCACCCTGAAATTGTAATTGTATTCACATCTACCACGTCCTCTGCAAGTTTATTCCACATGTGAACCACTCTTTGTGCAAAAACAAAAAATAAAATCCGGAACTTCTTTTTAAAGCCTTACTTTTTAACGTGAGAAACGTATGTCCCCAATCTTGAATCGCGCCCCCTCCTGGAAAGGGCACCTGCTGCTCACATTAGCGAAACTCTTCAGGATTTTATAAACCTCTCATAAGGTCACCCCTCAGCCTCCTGTGCTCCAGTGAAAAAGGACCCAGCCTATCCAGACTCTGCTTATAACTCAAACCATCCATTCCCATCACCATCCTGGTAAATCTATTCTGAACCTGCTCCAATTTAATAATATCCTTCCTATAACAGCACAAACAGAACTGGGCACAGTATTCCAGAAGAGGCCTCCCCAACATCCTGTACAACCTCAACATAACGTCCTAACTCCTATATTCAAAAATCTGAGCAATGAATGCAAATGTGCTAAAGCCCTTCTTAACCACCCTGTCTGCATGTGACAGTTCAAACACCTGAACCCCTCGGTCTCTTTGTTCCATATCACTATCCGAGGCCCAACTTTCAATCAGTGTAAGTCCAGCCTTCGTTTGTTTTATCAAGATGTAATATTTTGCATTTATTCCAATCCAAACATCACAAACATCCTTTGAGTATAAAGGCAAGAGGAGTATACTTAAGGGTAAAATCAGTAAGGTAAAACGGGGACAGGAGACCGCTTTGGCGAATAGGGAAAGGGTTTTTAGAAATACATTAAGAGCAAATGGGTCACTAGAGAGAGAATAGGCCACCTCAAAGATCAGCAAGGCAGCCTATGCGTGAAGACGCAGAGATGGGGTTGTTGGGGGGATACGACACGTGTGGCATCAGTGTTTAATGTAGAGAAGGACAGATTTGTGGAGGCTGTCAAGATTAGAGATCATGAGGGTGATGAGACAGGAGGAGATTGGAGGATGTATTCCAGGCTGAATTGCCCATATTCCAGGCTGAATTGCCCATATTGTTCAGGGATGTGCAGGCTAGGTGGATTAGCCATGGGAAATGCAGCGTTACAGGTTTAAGGTAGGAGGCTTTGAGGGTCAGGGTGGATGTGATGGGCCGAATGGCCTGCTTCCACACACTCAGGATTCTATGATAATTCTCCTAGTTTTAAAATAGTTACAGAAAATAGTAAACCAGATCTAAACGGTGTTCTAAATTGGACAAAGGTGAATTTTGACGGTACAAGGCGAGAACTTTCAATATTTCTTTGCAACCCCCAGGTAAAGGGACGGCTGGAAAGTGGGAACATAAGAACAGAAGGAAGACGAGCAGGAGTAGGCTACCTGGCCCTTCAAGCCTGCTCTGCCATTCAATACGATCAGGGCTGATCTTTTCATGGCCTCAGCTCCACTGTCCTGTTCTCTCACCATAATCCTTAATTCCTTTCCTGTTGACAAATCTACCTTTTGACAAAACGATACTCAAGTTGATAACGTCACCTGCTGCACTCAGCAGCAAATTCCACAGATTCACAGATTTATCTGAAGAAGTCCATCCTGAACTCAGTCCTAAATCTGATATCCCCTTATTTTGACTCTCTGCTCCCTAGTTTGCTCCGTCCCCAGTGGAAATCACCTCCCTGCTTCTAGTTTATCTACTCCATTAATAATTTCAATTTTTTTCCTAACCAAACCCCCATACTTCGAAATTCCAATGAGTATAGAACTAGTTTTCTCAATCTCTCCGCATACGTCAACCCTCTGAAATCCTGACTCAAACTAGTGAACCTCCACTGCACCCCCTCCAGTGCCAGTACATCCTTCCTGAAGTAAGGAGACCAAACCTGTACACAGTACTCCAGGTGTGGCCTCTCCAGCACCCTGTACAGCTGCAGCATAACCATCCCTCTAGCAATGAAGGACAATATTCCCTTCACTGTCTTATTTACCTGCTGCACCTGCAAACCAACCTCCTGTGATTCATGCACAAGGACACCCAGCTCCCTCTGTACAGCAGCGTGCTGCAAGTTTTCACCATTTCATCAGTTAGCTGTTAGTCCGACCAAAATGGATGACCTCACATTTCCCAACATTGTCCTCCACCTGTTCGACCCTCACCCACTCACTTAAACTATCCGTATCCCTCTGCAGACTTACCATTGGCCTCTACATACATTGCTCTACCACTCAGCCTAGTGTTGTCTTCCTTTCATGAATCGATGCTGTGTCTGCTCTGAGACAATTTCGATCCAGATAGCTCACTATTTCTTCCTTGAGTGATCGAGCATTTCCCCCACTACAGAAGTTATGCTAACAGGTCCATTTTAAAATATTGGCATCACATTTGCAGCTATCTAATCTGTCAGAACCGTCCCAGAGTCCAGCACATTTTAGTGAATTATCACGAGTGTGTTTGCTATTTAGCCTCTGCCATCTGTTATAGTCCCCTGGGATGCATTCCATCATGGCCAGACGACCCATCTACCTTTAGGCTGTTATCTTTCCCAACACCACCTCTTTACTGAGAATGATTGCTTCTGTCCTCATCTGCCATTGCATCCATAGGCCTGCAACAACGAGAGTACACTGACAATATGTTCCTTTCAGGTCAAGGCTGGGAGGTGTAACGAATGCTGCCTGTCGAGAGAAATTGAGGGCCTGGTCAAGAAAATGAAGGAGGGATATGGCAGGTACAGACAGCTGGGTTTGCGTGAATCCCTGCAGGAGTAAAAGGGCAGTCGGAGTATAGTCGGGGGAAACCATGAGGGCTAAAAGGGGACATGAGATAGCTTTGGGAAATAGGTTTAAGGGAGAACCCAAAGAGATTCGACAAATACACCTAGGACAAAAGAGTAACCAGGCAGAGATTAGGGACCCTCGAAGATCAGCAAGGCTGTCTGTGGAACCATCGGAGGTGGGAGGATTTTATGTCAGCTTTTACTTAGAGAATGTGGAAGTGAGACAGTTCGGAAAAATAAATAGTGATAACTTGACAAGTGTCCATATTACAGAGAATGAGGTACTGGATATCTTATCATACATAAAGCTGAATAAATCCCTGGGACCTGATCAGGTGTGTCCCAGAACTTTGTGGGAAGTTAGGGAAGTGATTGCCGGGCCCCTCGCTGAGATATTTGTATCACCAATAGCCACAGGTGAGGTGCTGTAAGACGGGCGCCATTATTTGAGAAAGGTGATGAGGAAAGTCCAGGGAACAATACACCGGTGAGCCTGAAGTCAGGCAAGTTGTTGGAAGAGCTTCTCAGGGGCAGGATTTGGATGTAATTGGAAAGGCAAGAAATAATTAGGGATAATCAGCATGGCTTTGTGCATGGAAATCACTAACTTGGACTTCAGAAAGATGTTCAACAAAGTTCAACATAACAGACTGGTTAACAAATTATACAAAATTGGCTGGAAAATTGGAGACAGAGGATCGTGGTGGAGGGTTGCTTTTCGGACTGGAGGCCTGTGATGTGCAATATGGTGTAAGGATTGGTGTTGGGTCCACTGCTTTTCGTCATTTATATAATGATTTCGATGTGAATATAGGAGCTATGATTAGTGACTTTACATAGACACCAAAATTGGAGATGCAGTGGACAGGGAAGAAAGTTACCTCAGAGAACAATGAGACTTCAATCAACTGGGCTGAGGAGTGGCAGATGGAGTGCAATTCAGATAAATGTGAGGTGCTGCATTTTGGAAAAACAAATCAGGGCAGGACTTATACGTTTAATGGGAAGGGCCTGGGGAGTGTTGCTGAACAAAGAGATGTTGAGGTGCAGGTTCATAGTTCTTTGAAAGTGGAATAGGCAGGGTGGTGAAGAAGGCGTTTGGTTAACTTGCCTTTATTGGCCTATGCATTGAGTATAGGAGTTGAGACGTTATTTTGCAGCTGTACAGGACATTGATTCAGCCATTTCTGGAATTCTGCTTTCAGTCCTGGTCTCCCTGCTATCGGAATGATATTATAAAACTTGAAAGGATTCAGAAAAGATGTGCAAAGATGTTTCCAGGGTTGAGGGTTTGACCCATACAGAGAGGCTGAATAGGCTCGGGCTGTTTTCACTGGAGCATCGGATGCTGAGAGGTGACCTTCGAGGTTGATAAATCGTGAAGGACATGGTTAGGGTGAACAGCCAGGGTCTTATTCCCAGGTTAGGGGAGTCCAAAACCAGAGAGCACAGACATGAGGTGTGAGGGAAAAGATTTAAATGTTATCTAAACAGCAATTTTTTCAAGCTGAATATGGTACGTGTATGGAATGAGCTGCCAGAGGAAGTGTGGAGGCTGGTACGATAACATTTAAAAGGCATCTGATTGGGCTCGTGTTTAGGAAACTTTTAGAAGGATATGGGCAAAGTGTTGGCAAATGGGACGAGATTAATTTAGGATATCTGGGCGGCATTGATGAGTTGGACCGAAGTGTCTGTTTTGTGCTGTGCATCTCTATGACACTAATAAATTCAAATTAAGATAGATTTCTCTTTTATGGAGAGTTAGCAAAAGACCTGACAATTCTCTTTGGAGCTGAAAAGCTTAATCAGTGATTTCAACCAGAAACAGATTTGTTTCCAGGATAATTAATTTATAGAGACACTGAGAGAAATTATTGTCACAATTTTTAGTAACTACTTTCAGGTAATTGGTAAATAATGCAGGTTAAAAATGTGAAGGTTATTTTACTCAGTAGGTTCTGAGCATCTGAAACAGTTTGAACCACAGCTGGATGCAGCTTTTGTTATGATCAAAACAGATTTGGAATTTAACTATTTAAGGATAAATGTGGAGGGCTACTGGTAAATGGGAGTGGAGAAAGGGCAGATTGGCAGCATCTCCAGAGGAAGAAGGTACAGCCCCAATGGGCTGAATAGCCCCCAGCCCCTGTGCTCTCTGATCCTGCCCCATTCACTGAATGATGAAGCTCATCCCAGGGCAGAGCCACAGTCATGTACAGCAAGGAAACAGACCATTTAGTCAAACTCGTCCACACTGACCAGATATCCCAACCTAATCTAGTCCTATATGACAGCAGTTGGCCCATATCACTCTACGCCCTTCCTAATCACATACCCATCCAGCTCCCTTTCAAATAGTGGAAATATACCAGCTGTCACCACTTCCCTGAGAGTAGATTCCTTACACGCACATGAAAAAAGTTGCCCCTTGGGTCTCCTTTATATCATTCTCCCCTCACCTTAAACCTATTCCTCCTCGTTCTGGACTTCCTAACCCCAGGGAAAAGGCCTTGTCTCTGTATCCCATCCACGCCCCTCATGATTTTATAAACCTTTGAGGTCACCCCTCAGCCTCCTACCACTCAAGTCACAATGGGACCTGGCTGATTGATGGCAGCTTCAGACCAATAGGGGAGTTGGTGTAATCCTCCCGCCAATGGGACTGAATGAGGGGTGTGGCCAGCAGGACAACACGTGACCATGAGCTGTGCAGGTGCAATGTCACTGTGAGGGGGGTCCCAGTGAGTGTGAAGGGAGTGGGACAGACAGCAGAGACTGGGAGATAAATTGAGTTTGTGTACTGGGTGGGTTGATAAACACATGATATAGGCTGCTAGACCTGAATTACAAAGGAATTGCGGATGCTGTAAATCAGAAACAACAACTAGAAGATCCTGAAAATGCTCATCAGGTCTGGCAGCATCTGTGAAGAGAAGTCAAAGTTAACATTTCTGATCCAATGACCCTTCATCAGAACTGATGTTCCTGAGAAACCATGTCGGTTTATATGCAGAAGGTAGGGCTTAAGGTGTAAATGATAGGTAGTGATAGATTCCAAAGAACGCGATGGGAGCAGTTGGACAAAGGAATGTATAACGATCTGGTTGGGGGAGGGTGAATAGCTGTTTATGGAGACTGTTAGTGACTAACCATAGGTAGTGTGTAATTGCAGGCGATGTAATAACAGGGCCTGGTCTATGGGATGGGGGCTAGGACACGAGTACGTAGGAGACTTATGACTTAAAATTATGGAATCCAATATTGAGGCCAGAGGGCTGAAGGGTCCCCAGGTACAAGATGAGGTGATGTTCTTCCAGCTTGTGTTCAAAGTGTGGCGCTGGATGTGCTCAGCAGGTCAGGCAGTATGCAAGGAGCAGGCAAATTGACATATTGGGCCTAAGCACTTCTTCAGGAATGTGAGGGTGGGGAAGAGGACAGATAATAGGATGGGTGTGTCGGGCTGGTGGGAAGGTAGTTGGGAAGGCAATAGGAAAATGCAGGTAGGGGTAATAGTGAGAGGATGGAGTGGATAATTGGGAAGGAAGATGGACAGATCGGACAGTTTGAGGGCGGTGCTGAGTTGGAGGGTTGGATCTGAGATAAGGTCGGGGAGAGGAGATGAGTAAATGTTGCCATGTTGTTGAAGGGTCGCTCCATCCCACCTATTATTTACTCTTTTACCCCTATCTCCTGCAGTCCAAAGATGTGTAGGTTAGGTGAATTGGCCAAGCTAAATTTCCCGTCGTGTTCAGGGATGTGAAGGTGAGGTGCGTTGTTTTGGAGAGTAGCGGAATGGGTCTGGGTGGGATACTCTTCGGAGGGTCAGTGTGGATTTGTTGGACTGAATGGCCTGGTTCCACACTGTAGGGAGTCTAATTTTCCCAGCTGCCATCGGTTCTGAGGAAGGGTCACTGGACCCGGAATGGCCCTTGGTGTGTGCAGGCGCCGGAAACTGGGAAGAAGGAGTGGCAGCGGAAACCGGGAGACAATGATTCAGTTGAGACTGGGAGGTTTTATTTACACGTCTGTACAGGGTATTAGTCCTGAATTAGAAACTCTTGGTCCCATGTTTACAGGAAATGGGAAAACGGCTGTGGGCCTCAGTCAGTGATCGGTCCTGGGTTATGGCCGCCATTTTTATTGGGTGCACGGTACAGCAAGGTGCATGGGCATGTCCTCTTCCTGGGTGGGGAAGGGGTGATTTGAAAGAGGAGCATTTACACATCAGACACATACCAGAAAAATAATTGTCTTTCTAATTCATCCTGCACTGGCTGAGATTTGTTTTGTGACTTCTTTTTTGGGATATTAATTGAGAATAATTGAGGACGGGATCTCAAAAAAGCAGATTTCTGCACTCAGCGGAGTCATCAGGATCTGATATCATTAGCATTTTACTGTGGAAGGAGAAAGGGTTGTCTGTTCTGTCTCTGCGAAAATATCTCCAATACTTTTGTAAAGCATAATGCAGAAAGATGTTCATATTTGTGGTTGAATCCCCATGGGCGATTTGGCCTGAGTGGGAACACAGACTTATCCAAATTATTCCTAGTATCTTTGCAGGAACTGTCAGATTTAGTCCTAATCACTCCCTTCATGATGTTAACCTGTAAACTCCTAATTTTCAACTTGCTGCAAAATTCTTATTAAAATTCTTTGTGAACTAAAATTCCAGCACATTTTCAGGTGGAATGTTCCAGGTTCTGACAACTGTCTGTTCATCCAGAAACCGCTGCGGTCCATGTTGACTCTGGGGTTACAAAGGGCTGAGCTTAAAGATGAGATGCAGTTCCTGAGCTCCCATTGCGATGCATTGGAACAGGACAGGAGGCTGAGGGCAGTGTAGGTGTGACCAGACAATGAAAATGACAGGGCTGCACTGAGTGTTGCTTGACTCAATGAGTGTGTTTTGGAGTTGGGTGAAAACAGAGGGAGGTGAGATAGGGAGAAGTTGAAGCTGAAACTCTAGTTTAGTTCAGGCCATTGAGAAATTCACATGGTCCCAATGGGAACAGCCAATTTGTAAGTGATACCTGCAGAGTATTTGTTAAGTTTTTAAAATATAACGTATCAGCTTAAATAAAGATTGGGGCTTTTGATATATAATGGAAATGTTTGAAGTGAAGGAAGGTTGAAAGCTATTTTAAATTCGCTTAATGGGAGTAATTAGCTGAATCTCGAGAGACGTTGTGATAGGAGCCCTCAGACCCGTGGTGTGCTCCTCTTGTACAATGTGGGAAATAAGGGACACTTTCAGTGTCCCTGACGGCTATGTGTGCAGGAAGTGGGCCCACCTGCATCTGCTGGGAAACTGCTTTTCAGAACTGGAGTTATGAGTGGACTCACTGTGGAGCATCTGAGAATGTTCTTGACAGCACATTTAGTGAGTTCGTCACACTGCAAGGCAGAAAGGGAGTGGGTGACCATCAAACCAAATAAAAGGCTCAGGAAGGCAGTGCAGGAATCCCCAGTGATCATCCACTTCTCAATAAGATACTGAATCCTGCTTGGGATTCTGTTGGGGGTGAATGCGTGGAGTAGCTTCTCGGGAAATCAGCAACAGCCAGGTTCATGATACCACAGAAAGCTCTGCTGTACAGAACCGGATAAAAGACAGTGGCAGGGCTATAGTGACAGGGGATTCAATGGTCATGGGTACAGGCAGTCACTTCTGTGGCCACAGACATGAATCCAGGATGGTATGTTACCTCCCTGGTGCCAGCCCACGATTATCATGGAGCAGCTGCAGGAAAATCTGGAGCTGGAGGGTAAAGCAAGTGGTTGTGGAACACACCGATACCAATGACATCACTAAACAAAGGGATGAGGTCCTGAAAGCTGGATATAGGGAGATCAGGGATACAGTAAAATGTAGCTCCTGAAATTAAATAATGTCAGACTTACTCACAGTGCCATGTGCTAGTGAGAGCAGGAATAAGAGGATAGATCAGCTGGACGTGTGACTGGCAAAATGGTGGACTAGAGAAGGGTTTAGATTGTTCAGGCACTGGGACCGTTTCTGGGTGGGTCCTGCACCAGCCTGACCGGTTACCCCTGGGCAGATCTGGGAGAAATCTCATGGTGGAGGCTTTTGCCAGTCCCATTGGTGCGGTTTTAACTAGTCTAACAGGGGGATGGGAACTAAAGTGTAGGCTTATATGGGTCAGATTCAGGACAGGGAATGGGAGGTAGAATATTAATGATGTAGTTAGCGGCTCAGAAAGCCAAAGGAAAGGAGGATTAAATGAGGATTGAGTCCCTCTTCATCCATCCATCCCAGGAATTATAGTCAGCAAAATATGGAGCTGTACAGCTCTCTGACTCTAAGTGTTTGAGCAAAATGGGGGAAATCCACAATAAAAACATATAGTGCTGGAGATCCTCAGCAGGTCGGGCAGCATCTGAAATGGTGACAGATGCAGGAAACATTGCAGCCTTGAAGTGTTGAGATGATCACACCAGGTACTACAATATCGGTTACATGCTGAGTGCCAGAAAGGGGGACTAGAATTAATAGGTGCTTGATGACCAGCATGAATACGATGGGGCTGGAAAGTTGCCGTTTCGGGTCAGGACTATTCATCAGGGCTGACAAAGGGTTCCGACCCAAAACGTCAACCTTCCTGCTCCTGTGATGCAGCCTGACCTGCTGCACTTCCCCAGATTCACATTGTATAAACTCTGATTTCCAGTGGCTGCAGCCCTTAACTATCTCCACATCCCAGGACTCAGGCTGGTGACCCTCCTTTACTCTCTCAATAACCAGGGTAGCCTTCCTTGGGAAAGGGGAACGAAGGTATACACAGTACTCCAGATGTGGTCTCACCAAGGCCCTTCGAGAAAGGGATCCCTGCTCCTGTACACGAATCCTCTCACTAGGAAGGTCACCCATCATTTACATTCTCCACTGCTTTCCACTCCTGCCTGCTTCCGAAAAGAGGGAATCGCAGAGAAACATGGAATCAAATGAGGTCAGAGTCTCTGGTATAAAACTGTTGAACACAATGCCCCCATCTTCTACAAACTGGCCATCAAGCGCACGTGCCTGGTGTGATCATCTAACCACTTCTTCAAGGCTGCAATATTCCCTGCATCTGTCAGCGTTTCAGGTGATACCAGACCTGCTGAGGATTTCCAGCACGTTCACTTTTCTCTGTTGTGCAGTACTGAAAGGGGGGATTTGCAGTTGAGGAATTCAAATTGAACTTCATGTTCAGTTTGGATAGTTACTTGATCCGTGCCGATCTGAATATCATTGGCCTTATCTGGATGGAAAGGTCTGCATTCTGTCCGAGGATGAATATGTCAAATGTCAGTGTGACTGGGAAAAAAGTACTGAGACAGTGAAGTCCATGTAAGCGTGGGGACTGTGGAGAGAGATTTCATTGGTTTTGGAAAGTCTAAAAAATCATGGCACATTTCCCAGGAACAGTTAAGCCACTGGTTTTGTATTAAGAAAATTAACCATAAAACCAGAAAGACAAGGATTCCTGCATCGTGGAAAGAGCTATGAAAATGGGATTGTTGATACGGGGTAAATTATTGGTCATTGATTGTAATCCATTGGCGTTGTAATGTCTGTTCCAGCGCCGTGGGGAAACACTGGAAATGTGATGAATGCAGTGTAGCTTTCAGTTATTAAACTGGAAAAGGTGCAGAAGAAATTTACAAGGATGACTCCAGGGCTCAGGGATCTGAGTTACAGGGAGAGGTTGGACAAGCGAGGGCTTTTTTGTTGAGAACAGAGGAAACCGAGGGGGAATATTTTATAGAAGTGTATAAGATCATCTTTTTCCCAGGGAACCAAGGACTGGAGGGCATCAGTTTCAGGTTAGAGGAGAAAGAATAAAAGGGAAGCTGAGGGGCAACTGTTTTACACAGAGGGTGGTATGTATATGGAATGAGCTGCCAGTGGAAGTGGTTGAGGCGGGTACACTAATAACATGTAAAAGGCATTTGGACAAATACATGGATAGCAAAGTTTCAGAAGCAGATGAGCCAAGTGCAGGGAAATGGGGTTAGCATGGATGGACATTCTGATCGGCATGGGCCATTTTGGGCCAAAGGGCCTGTCTCTGCTGTAGGATGCTGTAACTAAGTGCATTTGCTATTTCTCCCACGAACTCTGTTGGTATCCTGGGATGTATTCCATTAGGGGAAGTAGACTTGTCTACCGTTAGCGCCATTAGCTTGCCCAGCTCTAACTCTTTCATGATAATGGTTAGTATCTAGGTCCTCACCTTCCTCAGTCTCCTTATCAATTCCTGGCATGTTTTTCGTGTTCTCCACAGTGAAGACTGACTGCTGTGTACTCATATTCCTGAACCCTGCTGGATAGGATTTACAAGGCACAGAACTCTGAGAGGTCTTCTTTGAGTATTTATTGATGAGACGTGGTAGTTACCTGGGTATTTTACGTGCAAGACGCCTTTAGACAGCATCAGGTCCGATGTACAGCTCCCATTCTTCTACCTTTGTGATTTGTGACTTTGCATAGAGACTGTCTCTCAGGATTATCCCCATGGCAACAACAGTTTAAAAAGTCTAGTTCAGTTCAACTCTGTGGTTGAACCACACACCCCCACCCCCCACACCCCCCTGGCTCCCTCAAGTACCTGACAGGCACTTCAGTTTCCGTGGGGCTCTCTATCAGGATTCTGATGTGGAGGAGCCGGAGTTGGGGTGGGGCGGACAAAGTTAAAAACCACACAACACCAGGTTATAGTCCGACAGGTTTATTTGGAAGGACAAGCTTTTGGAGTGTGCTGTGATTTTTAACTTGATCATGATTATCTCTATGGTAACAGTTAAGTGCTTCAACAATTACAGAGGCCATATGTTCACCAAACATTAGGTTTCCCTCTAGCAGTGTAAACTGCTATTCTGGCCCTGGGCATTGCTACTCATCACTTTTTATACCCAATCCCATCAAGTTTTCAGTTGACCTTTGAAGTATTTCTAATCTCCTAGTCTCTCCTTGATCATTGCCAATTTGTATGCCTTCTATTTCAATTTGATAGACTCCCTTATTTCCTGATCCACCCACGGCAGCTTACTCCTTTTCCGACAGTCCTTCCTTTTCACGGTTATATACTTTTGCTGAGCACTTCGAAAAATTGCTTTGATATTCCTCCACTATCTGTCAACTGTCCCACCGTACAGTCTTTGCTCCCAGTCTACATTACCAACTCCTCCCTCGACCTATTGTAGTCTTCTTTCTTTAAGCACAGGATCTTGGGACTGGATTTAATCTCCCCGCTTTCCATCTGTATTCTGAATTCAACCAGATTTATCACGCGTCTTTTGTCAGATTACGAGGTGAGGCGATGTTTCCTAGGTGTTTTGGTTTTCATTATCAGTGACCTTAGCTTTGTAATAAATTACAGAATAGATATTCACAACAGAGTATTCTGGACAGTGTGAATGTACCACACAGTCTATAACCATAAATCACTGTTACCCCTCAGTTGAAAATTGCAAAATCATTATCTTCTACACACTTCCTCACTATCTCAGTTTTGAATGATACTCAACTTGACTATCCTGCATTTTCTGAAAATCTCCGTTGGTGAAGGTGGTGAGTTTTGGATTCAGGTTTCCAGTTATTACTGTAAGAAGATAAGCACTGGGCACAGGAGAGGCAATGCAGCCCTTCTAACCAGCTCCACCATTTAATACGGTGATGATTGAGCTCACCTCGGTCTCAGCTGGATTTTCCCGCCTGCGCTCTCTCTCTCTCTCTCTCTCTCTCTCTCTCTCTCTCTCTCTCTCTCTCTCTCTCTCACACACACACCCTTCAGCTCATTGCAAATTGAAAATCTGTATCTGTCCATTAAATTTGCTCATTGTCTTGGCATCCACTGCGTTTTGAATAGGGAATTCCACAGATTCACAACACATCGAGATAGGTACATTCTTCTTCATGAGAATAGAATGGAATCCCTACAGTGCAGAAGCAGGGTATTCATCCATCGAGTCCACACCAATCCTTTAATTCAGACTCACCCATTCCCAGTATTTCCCATGGTTAATGGCTTAACCTGCACATGCATGGACACTGTGGTTTAGCATGGCGAATCCACCTAACCTGCATATCTTTGGACTTTGGGAAGAAAGTGGAACACCGAACAAAACCATGCAGCCACTGGGAGAACGTGTAAACTCCACACAGTCACCTCAGGCTTGAATCAAACCAGGGTCTCTGAAGCTGTGAGGCAGAGGTGCTAGTCACTCAGCCATCTCTGCCTAAGACTGCTTCCCCTTATTGACCCCTCCACCCCGCAATTGACTGAATCTATATTCCTTACGTCAGAAACTGGGTTGTCTAACCAGATGTCTCAGTCAAACCCAGTGTCAAGCCATATGTCCTGTCTGTCTGAATGGGGATCCTATACATAACACCCTTCCACCCCACACGTTTCATTGACTTTCCAGAGACGGGGCTCCAGTGACTTCATGTGGACTGCAACACCCACAATCCCTGAGGCAGGGACAATACGTGTGTGTGGAAACCCGGCACTGTACATGTGCAGAATGTGTTCGGGTATTGGAGCACGTGTTTTGGGGTAATTAGGGGAAAGTATTTCACAATGTGACTGGCTAGAGGAGGAACGTATCTGCTTGTAGTATTGATCAGTTGGGGGGGTCAAAGTGTCACTACACTCACGTGGGACCACTCCCCATCCCCAGTTCGTTGTAATAGTGGGAATAAACTAATGGGAAACAAGGAAGAATCTGACCCATTCTCCCAGACTGAAGGTACCTCTTCTGTCCAGGATCTGCCACCTCCCTTTCTGTTTCCATCTGTTTCATTCTGCTGTTACATTATTGACTTGCAGCAACTGAAGGGAAAGCAAGTAAACCCAGAAAGGGTGCAGAGTCTAACCAGGATGGGAAGTGGTGGCATGGATCTGTTTATCAGTAACTCCATGAGAATGGGGAGGGTGTACATTAGGGGCAGCAGAGTCAGAACGGTGGGAGAGAGTAAGAGGGCTGGAGGGTAACAGCTTTGAGGGAAGAAAGCTGGAAACGATATTCCAGAGAAACTAGAATAGTCTGTTCTGAATTTCTAATCTGTGCATATTCCTTTATACAGGGTGCTAGATGGTGAAGATTTGCAGACTGAAATCTCAACATCATGTACGGATTGTGATTAAGTTAACCAGCATTTGAAGAACCAAAGATGGCGAATCACTGGGCCAAAATCCTGCAACACTCTCCATCCCAGCATTGTGGGTCCATCTGTGCCAAATGGACGGCGAATGGTTGAAGACAGCAGCTCACGACCATCTTCTCAAGGGTAACGAGAGATGGGGAATAAATGCTGGCTGAGCCAGTGATGCCCACAGCCTGGAAATGGGTTCTATCTTTATTTGCTGAAACCCAGTTGATGTTACTGCAGGATGATGAGGGACGCTGAGTGTGTCCTCCCAGAAGAGCACCATCATATTACTCCTGCCGACACCCACACAATAACACAGCAACATCACTGGGACAAAAGGCAGTGAAGCCCAAGGAGGACTGAAATATAGTTCTTCAAGGTAAAGTCATGAAAGCGGATTGGAACACAGCAGGAACAGGAGACTGAGCTGGATGGTCAGCTGTTTCCCATTGAATAGTGGAGCAGGATTGAAAGGCTGAATGGTCCCCTCCTGCTGCTATCTCCCACGTATGTATATAGTCATGGAGCCCAGGTAGGAAGAAGTAGTCAGGGCAAGGATTCTGCAGGAGATTGCACTTCCACCTCTGTTTTCAGTGAGGGATGGTTTGATGGATTTTATTTAACATTTGTCTTTAACACAAGGTTTGTGAATTTGTTTTTTTTATAGTACAAGTTTATTCCAAAATAAATAAAACTTAAAGAATTGAAACTATCTGCATATAACAGTTTTTAAAATTTAAAATGCCCTTTAAACAAAATCCTGTCTACTCCCGGACGCGATCACTTTTCAGTTACTCAAACTCCAGGGAAATATTCCTTCCCTCTCTGAACCTTTGGTTTGATTTCACTACTTTCAGTACTTGTTCTATGAGCTGTGAAGCATTTTTATCCCATTTGTCTTACCCAGAAGTGTTATCTCACACAGCTGAGCAACCTTCCCACCATCAACATCATTATTCCATTATTTTGTTTTTTGTTAACATATAATCACCAGCAGTAGCACACCAGTGTCATCAGTTGAATATTTACAAACAAAGCCCATTATGGGCAAAGCAAACCATTACAAGTGACAGAGTGGGAAGGGACAAAATCAAAGTAGAGTTAGGGGTGAGGGGGTGGCGGTGGCGGTGGAGAGAAAGCACTGTATCCCCTGCGGTGCCCACCTCTATCTAATGGCATAGAGAGCATTGATACACACCACATGCTCCTCCTCCAAGGAGACCCTGAGAATATTCTTGATCCTCAATCATACAATATAATCCCTACAGTGTGGAAGGAGAGCATTGGTCCATCAAATCCTAACAACCATCCCTGTTACACTACATTTCCCATGGCTGATCCACTTTGTCTGCAAATTCTGAACACTGTGGACAATTTATGACGACCGATCCACCTAACCTGCATATCTTTGAATTGTGGGAGAAAACCAGCGCACCTGGAGGGGACCCCCACTATTATGGGGAGAATGTGGATACCCCACATAGGCCCCGTTGACCAAGGCTGTACTCTAACCTTTTACCTGGTGCTGTGAGACAGCAGTGCTATGATCACAATTTATATCAATACAGATGAACCCTGCTCCTTGTCACATTGCTGTTTGTGGTGACCTACTGCCCAGAGCGGCATCCTGAGGTTCAGAAAGTGGCAATATAAATTCAGTCAACTCCAGCCCAGTTAATGTTGTTAACAACAACATCAATACTCCAGCAGTGTCATCATGAACACGGTCCACTCCTGACTCTGATGGACAGTAACTGCAGAATCAGAGTCCTGCAGTGATGTGTGAACTCTACACCACATGGAGCAGGGGGATGACCACTTCCCTGTGTGCACTCACTGGTCTCTCAGTCGTGTTGAAGTCTCAGCACATCCCTTGTCACACAGAGAGGGAAACAGCTCCTACCCAGTGTGAACCCGCTGGTGTCTTGGGCTTCAGGATGAATCACTGAATCCCCTCTCACACACTGACCATCTGAATGGCCTCTCCCCTGTGTGGGCTCACTGGGGTCTCAGCAGCTGGTGCATTTGAGTGAATCTCTCCCCACATTGGGAGCAAGTGAATGGTCATTCTCCAAAGTGAGCTCGCTTGTGTTTCAGCAGAACAGAGGACTGAGTGAATCTTTTCCCACACATGGAGCAGGTGAAGGATCTAAATCCATTGTGCCCCCTCTGATGCCTCAGCAGATTGTAAGATCGAGTAAATCCCTTCCCATACGTGAGGCAGGTGAACAGCTTCTCCCCAGTGTGACTGTGTCAGTGATTGTCCCACTGGGAGGGGTAAGTAAATTTCTTCCCACAGTCCCCACATTTGCACAGCTTCGCCCTGGTCCCATTACATTGGTGTCTTCCCAGATCACATGACCAATTAAATATTCGACCAGCTGCCTAACATGGGAATGATTTCTCTGAACTAGGAACGTTGCTTTCCCCTTTTATATGACTGATAAGGATCAGGACCTGCAGAATTGGACGACTCTGCAGTTGATGTGATGTTAAAGCTGAGTTTTCCATCTGCGAACTCTCTCTGTGAAACAAGTTTTTTCCCGATCATTACTACAACTCCCAACACCAGCTCTCCCTTCAGCTCTCCTGAATGTCTAAATTTGGACTAATGCAAAGACCTCAGTAATGTGCTTTTCTCTCACTTGTTTCTGAAAGTAAATTGGAGCCATTTTGAACAAATTTATACACTTTCCCAGCAGAACTCATGCCTACTCTGTCATTTTCAATTTGTAACCACTGGGAAATTTGCTACCATCTTCGATGACCGTTATAATGCTCTGCCCACTTTTCTGGAGCCAGGATAAGTCAATTCTAACAATTACCAATAGATTGTATCTAAACAGAATGTCCCCACAACAGTTGGCACTCTGACACTCAATACCCATCATTTAAGTTCTTTTTCTTAAAGCCCCTCATGTGTCTGGCAATCTGGCAATACAATTGAAGATATTTTATACAGTAGCCTTTCAGTCTCAATTGCCAGTTCCAGTCCTTGAAGCAGCCAGTAACATGCCAGTGAATTGAATTCTAACAGCAGCATTGCCTTGGCAGAAGTGATTGAGGAGAATGAAGCTGTCTTCTCTGGACTATCTAAACATGAAACACTTCAAATGAACAAAAATCTTCAAGAGATCAATATGGTAGACACAGCAAGGATGTGTGCCCTGGCTGGTGTGTCTGGAATGAAATCAGCACCAACTGTGGTATCTTTACCCAGCATCCCCTTTAGCTGCATAAATGTTTAAGATTTATTTGCTGCTCTAATTCCATTCTCTTGATCACTCCCATTTGTAACTGCTGTAATGTTGACAGCCGTGCAAATTGATAACATTTGATTCAATCCATCCCAATACCTCTCTGTATCTGTGTCTCACTTTTGTTCACTGAGACCCTCATTCAATCTGACCTCTTTACAAACCCTGCCCTGATATTTCCTTAGAGGGCTCAGAATAAAATGTTCACAGAATTGTTAATGCTGAAAGGAGGATGCTTAACTCATCAGCTTTCCAAAGGTAAGAGGGCTGAGAGGTAAATAAGAGGGGTGTGTGGGGTTGGTGGGATGGGAACTCGGAAGGCAATAGGTAGATGTAGATGGGAGGTTATGATGAGAGGTTGGAGTGGATAATTGGGAAGGAAGATGGACAGGTGGGACAGTTCAAGAGGCCAGTGTCGAGTTGGAGGGTTGGATCTGAGATAAGGTGGGGGGAGGGGAGGTGAGCAAACCTTGATACCGTGTGGTTGAAGGGTCCCAAGGTGGAAGATAAGGTGTTATTCTTCCAGGCGTAGGGTGGCTGGGATTTGGCGATGGAGGCAGCCCAGAACCTGCATGTCCTTGGTGGAGTGGGAGAGGGCGTTGAAGTGGTCGGCCACAGGGTGGTGGAATTGTTTGGTGCATGTGTTCCAGAAATATTCTCTGAATCAAGTTGGCGTCCTGACTCCCCAATGTACAGGAGACCACATCGCGAGCAAAGGATAAAATAGGTGAGGTATCTGGACGTGCAGGGAAATCTCTGCTGGATGTGGGAGGATCCTTTGGTGCCGTGATTGACGTGAGGGGAAGGTGTGGGCACAAGTTTTACACCCCTTGAACTGGCTATCAAAGGTGCTGGGAGTGTAGGGTGGGTTGGTGGGGAGCATGGATCTAATGAGTGAGTCGCAGAGGAAATGGTCATTGTGGAATGCTGAAAGGGGTGGGAAGGGTAATATATCTCTGATGATGCGGTCTGATTGAAGGTGGTGGAACTGGCAGAGGATGATGTGTTGCATCTGGGTGGAAGGTGAGGACTGGGGGGTTCTATCCTTGTTGCGGTTGGATGTGTGGGGTTCAAGAGTAGAGGTGCAGTATGTGGAGGAGATACACTGGAGGGCATTGTTGACCACATGGGAGGGGAAATTGTGAATCCTTGAAAGAGGAGGCAATTTGGTATGTTCTGGAGGGTTCTGCCAGCTTGCATCAAGTTTCACTGGAACACTGCAGTAAGCTTGAGACAGAGATGTTGGCCAGGGAACAGGCTCGTGTGTTAAAGTGGCAGGCAACTGGAAGCTCAGGGTCTTTTTTGCAGCAGAACGTAGATCATCAGCCACCATTTCCACCACCGCCACTGAGATGCTGCCAGACACAGGTTCCTGTCCCCTCCATTAACAGGTATAGACCCTCCCAGCAAGATCATTCTCCACTCCTTTGTCTTTCCTGTCTCTCTTTGCACTCCATCTCAACCTATTATTTACTCTTTATCCCCTATCTCCTGCAGTCCAAAGATATGCCGGTTCGGTAAATTGGCCAAGCTACGTTTCCCGTAGTGTTCTGGGATGCATAGTTTAAGTGGATTAGTCAGGGGAAATATAGAGTAATAGGGTCGGAGAATGGGTTTGGGTGGGATAATCATCGGAGGGTGGGTGTGAGCTTGTTGGGCCGATGGCCCTGTTTCCACACGGTAGCTGGGAAAATTTAGAATTCCTACAATCGGATCTAAGGAAGGGTCACAGGTACCGGAATGACCCTTGGTGTGTGAAGCCGGTGGAAACGGGAAAGTGGGAGTGGCAGCAGAAATCGAATGAAATGTATCAGTTCAGACTGGGAGGGGTTTAATTACACTCTGTTCAGGTCGCTAGTCCTGAACGAGAAACTCCTGCTCCCACGTTTGCAGCAAATGGGAAAATGTCTGCGAACCTCAGGCAATGATAGCTCCTGGGTTATGGCCACCATCGTTACTGGGGGTAAGGTACAGCGAGGCGCATAGACATGTCCTCTTCCTGGGTGGGGGCGGGGCGATTTGAATAGGAGCATTTACACATCAAACACATACCAGGGAAATATTTGTCTTTAATATTCATCTTGTACTGACTGTGAGCTTTATCCTGTGAATTTTTTTATCAGATATTAATTGAGAATAATTGAGACCGGCATCTCAAAATCATGTTTCTACAGTCAGCAGAGTCATCAGGATCTGAATATCATTGGCATTTAACTGTGGAACGAGAAAGGTTTGTCTGTTCTGTCTGTCGAAAAGTAGCTCATATTTTTAGGTAAAAACAATGTCCTGTCGCCCAACATTTCAACTCCCCTCCCACTCAGCAAGGACATGGAGGTCCTGGGCCTCCTTCACCGCCGCTCCCTCACCACTCGACGCCTGGAGGAAGAACGCCTCATCTTCCGCCTTTGAACACTTCAACCACAGGGCATCAATGTAGACTTCACCAGTTTCCTCATTTCTCCTTCCCCCACCTCACCCCAGTTCCAAACTTCCAGCTCAGCACTGTCCCCATGACTTGTCCTACCTGCCTATCTTCCTTTCCACCTATCCACTCCACACTCCTCTCTGACCCATCACCTTCATCATCACCCTACTCACCTATTGTACTCTTTCCTACGTTCTCCCAACCCCCACCCTCCTCTCATTTATCTCTGCACCCTGCAGGCACCTTGTCTCTGTTCCTGAATAAGGGCTTTTGCCCGAAACGTCGATTTTACTGCTCCTCGGATGCTGCCTGAACTGCTGTGCTTTTCCAGAACCACCCTATTCCAGACTCTCATATCTTTGTCAAGCAAATGGCAGAAAGATGTACAAATTCATGGTTGGATCACCCTTGGGGTATGTGCTCTGTTCTGGGTCGTGCAGCCCGGGAAGGAGATATTGGTCTGAGAGGGAATATAGAATTATCCAAACTACACCTCGACTCTTTGCAAGAACTGTCATGTTTCGACCCAGTCAACCACTTCATGACTTTAACCTGTGAGCTCCTTATTTTCAATTCCCTGTAAATTTCCCATTAAGATTTCATATGGACTCAAATTCCAGTATCTTTTCAGGTGAAATGTTCCAGATTCTGACAATTATCTGTTCATCCAGACACTGCTGAGGTCCATATTGACTCTGGGGTTACAAAGGGCTGAGCTGAAAGATGAGATGCAGTTCCTGAGCTCCCATTGAGATGCATTGGAACAGGACAGGAGGCTGAGGGCAGTGTAGGTGTGAGCAGACAATGAAAATGACAGGGCTGCACTGTGAGTGCTGCTTGGCTCAATGAGTGTGTTTTAGAGTTGGGTGAAAACAGAGGGAGATGAGACAGGGAGAAGGTGACGCTGAAACTCAGTTTTAGTTCAAGCCATTCAGAATTTTGCATGGTCCCAATGGGAACAGCCATTTTGTAAGCGACACTGCGGAGTATTTGTTAACAGCTTTTAAAGTATAATATATCAGCTTAAGTAAAGATTGGGGCTATTGATTATAATGGACATGTTTGAAGTGAAGGAAGGTTGAAAGCTCTTTTAAATTCTCTTAATGGGAGTAACTAGCTGAATCTAGAGAGACATTGAGACAGGAACTTTCAGACCCGTGGTGGGCTCCTCTTCCACAATGTGGGAAATAAGGGACGCTTCCAGTGTCCCTGACGGCTATGTATGTAGGAAGTGTGTCCATTTGCGCTACTGGGAAACTGCTTTTCAGACCTGGAGCTGTGAGTGGACTCACTGTGGACCATCTATGATACTGAGAATATTATGGACAGCACGTTTAGTGAGTTAGTCACCCTGCAGGTGAGGGTTACACAGGCACAAAGGGAATGGGTGACCATCACATCAAGTTAAATGCTCAGCAAGGGAGTGCAGGAGTCCCCAGTGATCATCCCCTTCTCAAACAGATACTGTATACCGGTTGGAATTCTGTTGGGGGTGAATGGGTGGGGTGGGCTCTCAGGGAAATCAGTAACAGCCAGGGCCATGACACCACAGATAGCTCTGCTGCACCAAACAGGAGGAAAGATAGTTGCAGGGCTATAGTGACATGGGATCAATTGTCAGAGTAAGGGCAGGTACTTCTGTGGCCACAGACATGAATCAAGGATGGCATGTTACCTCCCTGGTGCTAGGATCTGTAATAGCATGGAGTGGCTGCAGTGAGTTCTGCAGCTGGAGGGTAAATAACCAATGGTTTTGGAACACACAGATACCAACGACATCGCGAAACAAAGGGATGAGGGCCTGAAATATGTATAAAGGAAAATCAGAGATATGTTAAAATGAAAAGTAATAATGTCAGCCTTACACCCACTGCCATGTGCTAGTGAGACCAGGAACAAGAGGATAGATCAGCTGGATGTGTGGCTGGAGGAATGGTGTACTACAGAAGGGTTTAGATTTTCCAGGCACTGCGACTGTTTCTGGGCTTGGTGAGACTTGTACCAGCCTGACTGGTTACCCCTTGGCAGGGCTGGGAGAAATCTCTTGGTGGGGTGATTGCCAGTTCCATTCTTTTCTGACCCCTTTCAAGTTTGAGAACATCCTTCCGATAAGAAGGAGACCAGAATTGCTGGAATATTTCAAAAGTTGCCTAATCAATGTCCTGTACAGCCACAGTATGACATCCCAACACCAAAAACTACATTCTCTGACCAATAAAGGAAAGCATACCAACTGCCTTCTTCACGATCCTATCCACCTGTGACTCTACTTTCGAGGAACTATGAACCTGCACTCCAAGGTCTCTTTGTTTCGCAACACTCCCTAGGAAGTTACTATTAACTGCAAAAGTCCTGCTCAGGTTTGCTTTCCTAAAATGCAGCATCTCACATTTTTGTAAACTGAACGCCTCAGCCCATTCACCCATCTGATCCAGATCCCATTGTACCCTGAGGTAATCTTTTTCACTGTCCACTACACTGTCAATTTTGGTGTCATCTGCAAACATGCTAACATTACATCTTATGTTCTCGTCCAAATCATTGATATAAATGGCAAACAGTAGTGGATTCAGCACCGATCTTTGTGACATTCCATTGGTCACAGGCCTCCAGCCTGAAAAGCATCACTCTACCACCACTCTCTGTCTTCGACCTTTGAATCAGTTCTACATTCAAATGGCTAGTTCTCCCAGTATCCCATGAGATCTAACCTTGCGAACCAATCTCCCATGAGGAACCTTGTTGAATGCCTTACTGAAGTCCATGAAGATCATGTTCACCGCTCTGTCCTCATCAATCCGCTTTGTTACTTCTTCAGGAAACTCAGTCCAGTTCATGAGACATGATTTCCCACGCGCAAGACTGTTATTGATATCCAGGACTTAACTCTGTACATTGGGGTCTGCGTCGCCCAGTTATAAGAGTTAATATTCTGGATAACGTTCACGTACACCACCTTTCTGTTAGTGACTGCGTATTGAGTCTTGTGAATAACACCAATACAGGTGAGTTCCTTTTGAAAGACAGTCCCTATCTCCCTACTCCCTCCCACCTGCTCTGTCTCCTCCATCCCCACCGTAGACAGTAAGTACAAGGAACTCATGGAGTTCCCATGTGAGTGAGGTTGAGAAAATCTTCCTTTCTTTCCAATAGCCCGCCATGAAATGGTGGTAGTGTCCTTACCTCTGGAGCAAGAGAATCGGGTTCAGAGTTTGGTAACAGCGGCTTTGAAGAGGCTGATTGGAAAACATGCCCAAGCCACCAGGCCATACTGTCCCCCAGCTGTCCCTGCCAGAGCCTCCAAACAGAACCATCCTGTAGTTTCTCTCCTGTCAGACACTCCCATTACTCAGTTTTTCCAGTATTCCCTCCTGCTGCTGCACTGATCCTGTCCCTCACTGACCTGTCCATCCCCCAGTGTCCTCTACATTCATTCATTGTTTACAATCCCATTATTTCCCGTCCTCCAGCCCCGCCCCCTCCACTCTATTGGGCAGCAGCTGATATCAATCCTCCAGCCTCCTGTGTGATCGAGAGCATGTTCCATAGGAAGGGAGATCAGTGCACGGGCGCAGTGCTGGCCAATTGTTGGCGTATGTGCAGGGCGGGTCAGTGCCAGGGAGGGAGGCTGTAGGTTCTGTGGGATTAATCTGTCATTGCCAGCTCCCTTTCTTCTTTCCTCTGAGGACATGACCCAGAGGCATAGCCCTTTGCCTGGTGTCCTGACGAGTGGTCAAAGTATCAATAGGGGATCATTTTGCAGCAAGTTGCCAGAACTCTTAGAACATAGAACATAGAACATAGAACAATACAGCACAGAACAGGCCCTTCGGCCCACTATGTTGTGCCGAACTTCTAACCTAGATTAAGCACCCATCCATGTACCTATCCAAATGCCACTTAAAGGTCGCCAATAATTCTGACTCTACCACTCCCACGGGCAGCGCATTCCATGCCCCCACCACTCTCTGGGTAAAGAACCCACCCCTGACATCTCCCCTAGACCTTCCACCCTTCACCTTAAATTTATGTCCCCTTGTAACACTCTGTTGTTCCCGGGGAAAAATTTTCTGACTGTCTACTCTATCTATTCCTCTGATCATCTTATAAACCTCTATCAAGTCACCCCTCATCCTTTGCCGTTCCAACGAGAAAAGGCACTGAACTCTCAACCTATCCTCGTACGACCTACTCTCCATTCCAGGCAACATCCTGGTAAATCTTCTCTGCACCCTCTCCAAAGCTTCCACATCTTTCCTAAAGTGAGGCGACCAGAACTGCACACAGTACTCCAACTGTGGCCGAACCAAAGTCCTGTACAGCTGCAACATCACTTCACGACTCTTGAATTCAATCCCTCTGCTAATGAACGATAATACTCCATAGGCCTTCTTACAAACTCTATCCACCTGAGTGGCAACCTTCAGAGATCTATGTACATAGACCCCAAGATCCCTCTGTTCCTCCACCTGACTAAGAACCCTACCATTAACCCTGTATTCCGCATTCTTATTTGTTCTTCCAAAATGGACAACCTCACACTTGGCAGGGTTGAACTCCATCTGCCACTCCTCAGCCCAGCTCTGCATCATATCTAAGTCCCTCTGCAGCCGACAACAGCCCTCCTCACTATCCACAACTCCACCAATCTTCGTATCATCTGCAAATTTACTGACCCACCCTTCGACTCCCTCATCTAAGTCATTAATAAAAATTACAAACAGCAGAGGACCCAGAACTGAACCCTGCGGAACTCCACTTGTAACTGGGCTCCAGGGTGAATATTTACCATCTACTACCACTCTCTGCCTTCGACCGGTTAGCCAGTTTTCTATCCAATTAGCCAAATTTCCCTCTATCCCATGCCTCCTGACTTTCCGCATAAGCCTACCATGGGGAACCTTATCAAATGCCTTACTAAAATCCATGTACACTACATCCACTGCTCTACCCTCATCTACATGCTTGGTCACCTCCTCGAAGAATTCAATAAGACTTGTAAGGCAAGACCTACCCTTCACAAATCCGTGCTGGCTGTCCATAATCAAGCAGTGTCTTTCCAGATACTCGTAAATCCTATCCCTCAGTGCCCCTTCCATTACTTTGCCTAACACAGAAGTAAGACTAACTGGCCTGTAATTCCCGAGGTTATCCCTATTCCCTTTTTTGAACAGGGGCACAACATTCGCTACTCTCCAGTCCCCTGGTACCACCCCCGTTGCCAGTGAAGACGAGAAGATCATTGCCAACGGTACTGCAATTTCCTCTCTTGCTTCCCACATAATCCTAGGATATATCCCGTCAGGCCCGGGGGACTTGTCTATCCTCAAGTTGTTCAAAATGTCCAACACATCTTCCTTCCTAACAAGTATCTCTTCTAGCTTATCAGTCCGTTTCACACTCTCCTCTTCAACAATACGGTCCCTCTCGTTCGTAAATACTGAAGAGAAGTACTTGTTCAAGACCTCTCCTATCTCTTCCGACTCAATACACAGTCTCCCACTACTGTCTTTGATCGGACCTACCCTCGTTCTCGACATTCTCAGGTTTCTCACATACGCATAGAATGCCTTGGGGTTATCCTTCATCCTATCCGCCAAGGATTTTTCATGCCCTCTCTTAGCTCTCCTAATCCCTTTCTTCAGGTCCCTTCTGGCTATCCTGTATCCCTCCACTTCTCTGTCTGAACCCTGTTTCCTCAACCTTATGTAAGCCTCCTTCTTCCTCTTTACTAGACATTCAACCTCCCTCGTCAACCAAGGCTCCCTCACACGACCTTTTCTTTCCTGCCTGATCGGTACATACATATCAAGGACACGTCGTATCTGCTCCTTGAAAAAGTTCCACATTTCCACCACATCCTTCCCTGACAGCCTATGCTCCCAACATAGAACATAGAACATAGAACATGGAACAATACAGCACAGAACAGGCCCTTCGGCCCACGATGTTGTGCCGAACTTCTATCCTAGATTAAGCACCCATCCATGTACCTATCTAAATGCCGCTTAAAGGTTGCCAATGAATCTGACTCTACCACTCCCACGGGCAGCGCATTCCATGCCCCCACCACTCTCTGGGTGAAGAACCCACCCCTGACATCTCCCCTATACCTTCCACCCTTCACCTTAAATTTATGTCCCCTTGTAACACTCTGTTGTACCCGGGGAAAAAGTTTCTGACTCTCTACTCTATCTATTCCTCTGATCATCTTATAAACCTCTATCAAGTCACCCCTCATCCTTCGCCGTTCCAACGAGAAAAGGTCGAGAACTCTCAACCTATCCTCGTACGACCTACTCTCCATTCCAGGCAACATCCTGGTAAATCTTCTCTGCACCCTCTCCAAAGCTTCCACATCTTTCCTAAAGTGAGGCGACCAGAACTGCACACAGTACTCCAAATGTGGCCTAACCAAAGTCCTGTACAGCTGCAACATCACCTCACGACTCTTGAATTCAATCCCTCTGCTAATGAACGATAATACTCCATAGGCCTTCTTACAAACTCTATCCACCTGAGTGGCAACCTTCAAAGATCTATGTACATAGACCCCAAGATCCCTCTGTTCCTCCACCTGACCAAGAACCCTACCATTAACCCTGTATTCCGCATTCTTATTTGTTCTTCCAAAATGGACAACTTCACACTTGGCAGGGTTGAACTCCATCTGCCACTCCTCAGCCCAGCTCTGCATCATATCTAAGTCCCTCTGCAGCCGACAACAGCCCTCCCTGACATATGCTCCTCAAATCTTGTCTTACAGCATCGTAATTTCCCTTCCCCCAATTGTAAAATCTTCCTTGTTGTGCGCACCTATCTCTCTCCATAACTGTGCGCACCTATCTCTCTCCATAACATGAGAGTCTTATGAATAGTCAGGATTGTTATGGAAAATGACAAGGGTGGGCCTCTAATTAGAGTTCTAATTTGGTTAATATTAGTTCAACCAGATATGATTTGGCCAGTGTGTGCAGAATGGTTCTCATCAGAGTATTTACTATCATATTTACTATCATGATCTATGCCGATCTGAATATCATTGGCCTTTTCCTCTGGAAGGAAAGGTGTGCATTCTGTCCGTGGGCGAATATTTCAAATGTCAGTGGGACTGGAAAAGTACTGAGACACAGCCAAGTCCATGTTAGAGTGCTTTGTGGCTTTGAATGGAGGTTGGTTGTCAGGATTATCTCCGTGGCAACGGCAGTTTAAAACGTCTAGTTCAATTCAGCACTTTGTGTTTAAACAACACACCCCTCCCCAACACCTCCGTGGCTCAGTCAAGTACTTGACAGGTGCTTCAGTTTCGGTGGGGTTATCTGTCAGGATTCTCATGTGGAGGAGCCGGTCTTGGAATGGGGTGGACAAAGTTAAAAATCACACGACACTAGGCTATAGTTCAACAGGTTTATTTGGAAGCACTGGCTTTCCAAGCACAATGTAATTTTTAACTTTATCAGGTTCATCTCTATGCTGACAGACTTCTTCAGATAAGTACTTCAACAATTAAATAGGCCATATGTTCCCCACGCAATAGGTTCCCTCGAGCAATGTAAACTGCTATTCTTGCCCTGGGGATAGCTGCTCATTTGTCGACCCAGTCAAAATCCCATCAAGCTTTTTGTTGATCTTTAAAGTTGTTCTAATCTCCTAGTTTCTCCTTGGTCTTTGCCAATTTGTATCCCTTCTGTTTCAATTTGATAGACTCCCTTATTTCCTTAGACATAAATGGCAGATTACTCCTTTTCCTACAGTCCTTCCTTTTCACTAATATATAATTTTGCTGTGCACTTTGAAAAATTACTGCCTCATCCTGTTGTAGTCTACTTTGTTTAAGCACAGGATCTTGGGATTGGATTTAATCTTCCAGCTTGCCATCTGTGTTATAAATTCAATCAGACTTCTCACAAGTCTTTTATCAGATTACGAGGGGAGGCGATGTTACCTGGGTGTTTTGGTTTTCATTGTCAGAGACCTTGGCTTTGTAATAAAGTATAGAATAGATATTCACAACAGAGAATTTTGAATGCTGTGAATGTACTACGCAGTCTAAAACCATAAATCACTGTCTCCTCTCAGTTTAAAATTGCAAAATCATTATCTTCTACAAACTTCCTCACTATCTAAGTTTGAACCGTAAGAAGATAAGCACTAGGCACAGGAGAGGCAATGCAGCCCTTTGAACCAGCTCCACCATTTAATACGGTGATGATTGAGCTCACCTCAGCCTCAGCTGGATTTTCCCACCTGCTCTCTCTCACCCTTCAACTCATTGCGAATTAAACATCTGTATCTCTTCATTAAATTTGCGCATTGCCCTGGCATCCACCACGCTTTGAATAGGGAATTCCACAGATTCACAACACATTGAGACAAGTACGTTCTTCCTCATGAGAATAGAGTAGAGTTCTTATAGTGCAGAAACAGGGTATTCGTTTATCGATTCCACACCAAACCTATGATGAGCATCCCATTCAGACCCATTCGTTCCTGTAACCCTGCTTTTGCAATGGCTAATGGCTTAACCTGCAAATGTATGGCAATTTAGTATGGCCAATTCACCTCACCTGCACATCTTTGGACTGTGGGAGGAAACTGGAGCACCCAGAAGAAACCCACGCAGACATGGGGAGAGCGTGTAAACTCGACCCATTCGCCTATGGCTGTAATCAAACCCAGGTCGCTGAAGCTCTGATGCAGCATTGCTATCCACTGAGCCACCTCTGCTACAAATCGACTTTGCCTCATTAACCTCCCCACCCCCACAATTGGTTGAATCTATGTTGCTTATGTCAGAAATAAGGTTATGGAAGCAGATGTCTCAGTAAAACCCAATGACAGCCCATATGTCCTGCGTGTCTGAATGGAGATTCTATACACAACAACATCCAGCCCACACTTTCCAGAGATAGGGCTCCAGTGGCTTCATGGGGACTACAGCTCACAGAATCCCTGAGGCAGGGACTACACGTGTGAGGGGAAACCCGGCACTGCACATGTACACATTGTGGGCCGATTTTGGAGCATGTGCTTTAGGGTTACTCGCGGAAAGTATTTCACACTGTGATTGGCTGGAAGAGGAATGCATCTGCTTGTCGTATTGATCTGTCGGTGCGTTAAAGTGTCGTCAGACCCATGTGGGATCAGGTTCCATCCCCAACTCATTGTAATGCTTGGAATCGAACAAGGGGAAACACAGAAGGATCTGACCCGTTCTCCCAGACTGAAAGTTCCTCTTCTGTCCATGATCTGCCACCTCCCTTTCTGTTTCCGTCTGTTGCATTCTACTGTTACATTATTGACTTCCAGCAACTAAAGGGAAAGGAAGTGAACCCAGAAAGGGTGCAGAGTCTAACCAGGGAGGGAATTGGTGGCATGGATCTGTTTATCAGTAACTCCATGAGAATGGGGAGGATGTACATTAGTGGTAGCAGAGTCAGAATGGTGGCAGAGAGTAAGTGGACTGGAGGATTACAACTTTCGGGGGAGAAAGGGTAAAAAGATATTCTAGAGAAACTGGAATAGTCTGTTCTGAATTTCTAATCTGTACATATTCCTTAATACAGGGTGCTAGATGGTGAAGATGTGCAGACTGAAATCTCAAAATCATGTGCAGATTGTGATTAAGTTAACCAGTATTATAAGAACCAAAGATGGAGAATCACTCAGACAAAACCCTACAACACTCCCCCTCACAGCATTGTCGGTCTATCTGTGCCAAATGGACTGCGAGTGGTTCAAGATGGCAGTTCATGACCATCTTCTCAAGGGTAACTAGAGATGGGGAATAAATGCTGGCTGAGCCAGTGTTGCTCATATCCTGGAAATGGGTTCTATATCTATTTACTGAAACCCAGTTGATGTTACTGCAGGATGAAGAGGGACGCTGAGTGTATCCTCCAGGAGGCAGCACCATCACAATACCCCACCTACACCCACACAGTAACACAGCAACACCTCTGGAAAAAAAGGCAGAGAAGCCCAAGGAGGACTGAGATATAGTTCTTCGAGGTAAAGTCATCAAAGGGGATTGGAATACAGCAGGAACAGGAGACTGAGCTGGGTCGTCAGCTGTTTCCCATTGAATGGTGGAGCAGGATTGAAAGGCTGAATGGTCTCCTCCTGCTGCTATCTCCCAGGTATGTATATAGTCATGGAGCCCGGGTAGGAAGAAGTGGGCAGGGATTCTCCAGGAGATTGCACTTCCACAACAGTTTTCAGTGAGGGATGGTTTGATGGATGTTATTTAACATTTATCTTTAACACAAGGTTTGTGAATTTGTTTTTTTAAAGCAAATGTACAAGTTTATTCCACAATAAATAAAACTAAAAGAATCGAAACTATCTGCATATAACAGCTTTTTAAAATTTCAAACTCACTTGGGAACAAAATCCTGTCTACTCCTGGACACCACCACTTTCCAGTTCCTCAAACTGGATTGGCTGGAGGAGGAATGCATCTGCTTGTAGTATTGATCTTTCGGTGCGTTAAAGTGTCATCACACCCATGTGGAACCAAGTTCCATCCCCAACTCATTGTAATGCTTGGAATCTACCAAGGGGAAACACAGAAGGATCTGACCTTCCCTCCCGATCTGAGCCTTTGGTTTGATTTAACTCTTTTTCATTTCTCATTCTGTGAGCTGTGAAGCATTCTTTTTTCCCCATTTCTCTTACCCAGAAGTGTTATCACACACAGCTGAGCAACCTTCCCAGCATCAACATCATTATTCCATTATTTTGTTTTTTGTTAACATATAATCACCGGCAGAAGCACACCAGTGTGATCAGTTGAATATTTACAAACAAAGCCCATTATGGGCAAAGCAAACCATCACAAGTGACAGAGTGGGAAGGGACTAAATCAAAGTAGATTTGAAGGTGAGGGGGCAGCGGTGGAGATGAAGCACTGTATACCCTGCGGTGCCCACCTCTATCTCAAGGAATCGAGAGCATTGATATACACCACATGCTCCTTCTCCAAGGACACCGTGCTGCATCGCCATTATCCTCAAACGTAGAATCGAATCCCTACAGTGCGGAAGGAGAGCATTGGCCCATCAAACTCCACCGATCATCCGAAGAACATCACGCCCAGAGCACTCCATCCCTGTAACACTGCATTTCCCATGGCTGATCCACCTAGTCTGCACATTCTTGGCCACTGTGGAGAATTCAGCATAAGTGGTCCACCTAACCTGCACAACTTTGGACTGTGGGAGGAAACCAGAGCACCTGGAGGGGACCCACACTATCCTGGGGAGAATGTGGGAACTTCACACAGTGTGTTGACCAAGGCTGGACTCCAATCTTGTACCTGGTGCTGTGAAGCAGCCGTGCTACGATCATAATTTATATCAAAACAGATGATCCCTGCTCATTGTCACATTGCTGTTTGTGGAGACTTACTGCCCAGAGAGACACCCTGAGGTTCAGAAAGTGGCAATATAAATTCAGTCAACTCCAGCCCAATTCATGTGATTAACAACAACATCAATACTCCAACAGTGTCATCATGTACAAGGTCCAGTCCTGACTCTGATGAACAGTAACTCCAGAATCAGAGTCCTGCAGTGACGTGTGAACTCTATCCCACATGGAGCAGGTAGATGATCACTTCCCTGTGTGCACTTACTAGTCTCTCAGTCGTGTTGAAGACTGTGCAAATCCCTTGTCACACAGAGAGGTAAACAATTCCTACCCAGTGTTAGGGAGCAGGATGAGTCACTGACTCCATTCTCACACACACAACATCTGAATGGCCTCTCCCCTGTGTGGGCTGACTGGGGTCTCAGGGGGGCAGGATGAATCACTGAATCCCCTCTCACACACTGACCATCTGAATGGCCTCTCCCCTGTGTGGGCTGACTGGGGTCTCAGGGAAGCAGGATGAATCACTGAATCCCTTCCCACACACTGACCATCTGAATGGCCTCTCCCCCTGTGTGGGCTCACTGGCGTCTCAGCAGGTGCTACATTTGAGTGAATCTCTCCCCACACTGGGAGCAAGTGAATGACCTTACCCCAGAGTGAGATTGCTGGTGTTTCAGCAGGTCACTGAGTGAATCCCTTCCTACACACTGAGCAGGTGAATGGCCTCTCCCCGGTGGGAATGCACTAATGTCTCCGCTAGTAAGAGATTTGAATGAATCCTTTCTCATACATGGAGCAGGTGAAGAATCGAAATCCATTGTGCCCCCTCTGATGGCTCAGCAGATTGCAAGATCGAGTAAATCCCTTCCCATATGTGAGGCAGGTGAACCGCCTCTCCCCAGTGTGACTGTGTCAGTGAATGTCCCACTGGGAGGGGTAAGTGAATTCCTAATTATAATTGAGCCCAATCTCATTCCGGTCGGACCAGAACCTGTTCCAGAGAGTGTTGCAGGAAAGGCAGAATGCTCAGCTGCAGCTGGTCACCTGATCAGTCACCAGACCCGAAAGGTTCACGCGACACAGATGCTGCCAGACCTGCTGAATCTTTCCAGCAATTTCTGTTTTTGCTTCTGATTTTCCAGCATTTTCAGATGTTTAGTTTTCCAGTACTCATCTTGTCTGTTGCAGAGGGGTTTATTGATGAAGTTAGAGGCTTTTGAAAATCGTACGTCAGGACACACATCAGTTATGATGATCATGAATGGCAGAGCAGGGTTAAGGGGCTAAATGGCCTCTTCCTGTTCCGATGGAAGTTATCCATCGTCAGCTTGTGGTAAAATTTCCCCTCACTGTTCACTTCACCTCCATGTCTAACACACTGTTACTGATGAACAAACCTCCTGTGTTTGAACTAAACCTGCTAATGTTCAGTGGCTCCCTCTCCTACCACCCGGGTTTAACTCTCATCACGAAATGCTGTCTCGTATTACTGCGGGAATGCCCACAAGGACTAATCCTGGAGTCTGTATCCCCTGGGATCCACAAAGCCCGTTTATTTCCTTCTTCCTCTCTTATTCTGGCTATTGAACTCTTGGTTGCAATCCATTCTCCTGTCATGCTCTTCAACATGCCCATGTGGGTGGACTAGAGGCAGCTGGGATTTAATAAAGGGAAGTGGGGATTAGGCGGGTACAAGGAGCGGTGACAGCAGAGACAGTTCTCATTGTAACGGCAGAGTTTCTCCGTGACCCAGTGAGTGGTGAGGCACCTGAGTTTGTGGGGGAGGCAGATTCAATCAGGGATTTGGGAAAACACTCAGAGACTGATCTATCCATCTGATTGTTAACTCAGTTAGATAGACATAAAGCAGAATACACATTTAGATAGCACCTTTGATGACCTGGGGTAAGATAACATGTTTCCAGCCAATGATTTCAACCTCAAATCTCTGAAAACGCAGGCACAAAGCTTCCTATTTGTATTAGGCTGTCTCTCAACCTCCTCTTTTCTTGGGAAAATTGTTTTAGGTTGTCTAGCCTTTCCTTGTGATCATAACCTCTATGTTCCTGTAGAATTTGTGACTGAAACTTTATTTTCCTGATCCTTGTGAGTGATGCCATCAGCAGAAACAGTTCCTGATCTGTGAGGAATTTCGGTTGGAGTATTTTTATTTACAAATTCATTCTCACCCTCACGTACAGTGTGAAATTGCTGTAAAACAAAAGGAATGTAATGAGTGAGAACCCACAGAAACACAAAGGCAGTGTGTGTACCTGAGCTGAATGAACCTGGCATGAGGAAAACGTGATGACAATCAAAGCTAGTTAGAGTCACACAATCCCTTAGGCACACAAACAGGCTATTCGGTCCATCGAGTCAGCAATGACCTGCCGTCTCACTCTACCCCCATAACCCCACATTAACCATGGCTAACCCAACCCACCTAAATTGTACACTACAGACCATGTTAGCATGGCTAATAGAGCAAACCTGCACATCTGTGGGAGGGTCACAGATTACATCCAAATGCTCGGAATTGTGGATGAAGGCTCACAAATACTTTTGTCTAATGCAAATGCTGTATTTTTCAAAATAAAATCTGGGGGGCACTGCAACCAGAAAGATTTCCAATTATCTCTAGAGGAAGAGAATTCAAAACTCAGGGGGTGCAGTGTAAGTTACAGAGATCAGGGAACCATCAGAAATGTTACAGGTTGTGAGTAAGGTGGGGGTGAGACAAGGACAAAAAGACAGTCTGTCACACGAGGGAAGGCAGGAGAGATTGAACAGCAGAAATGGTAGTCCCTCAAGGCCACGGGGGATAGAATTAGGGCTGGGAAATAAACAAGGAAACAAGGTGTGCAGCTGTCAAAGATATACATTGAGAAAATAGATTATAACAACAGAGAGGGCAGAGTTCACAGTCTGAATTTTTTGCTCTCATTGGTGAGTACAGAACGCCGTAAAGCTGGGGTAGTTCTCTGATATCCAACACATACAGGATCGGCCAAGTGGCCTCGATTTGTGCTTTAACACTCTGATAATTTTATTGTGACATTTGGAATTCAGGTCAGATGAGGTTTAACTTCTCAAATTGGACTGGAGTTTAATATTCTGGAGAAATGTCAAAGAAATCGCATTGATCCCATTCTGCAGACTTTAGTCCATAGCCCTGCACATTCCAGCATCTCAGTTACATCCATATCCTTTTATTCTAATGTGATGCATGTTACTGCCTCTATCAGCCCATCAGTGAGTTCCTGCTTTCCACCATCTCTGAGGGAAATGAATTCTCCCTTCCTCTTTTTTTCTGAGAATTAACTTCAATCTAAAACCTTCAGTTCCTGACAGCTCTGTTAATGAATGACTGCTTTCTTTCCACTTTACCTGGATTCCTCAGCATTTTATTACTTCAATTAAATCTCAGCACATCTTCCTTGGATACACTCCCCACCCCCAGCCTATCCAATCTTTTGTCAGAGCAGAAATTGTCCAATCGGAGTAACAATCTGATCAATCTCGTCTGTACCCTCTCTGGTCAGATCACAACAACCCTGGAATGTGGGGACTAGGAGTGAGTGCAGGACTTTAGCCGTGGTCAGACTAGTGTTCCTGACATTTCCAGTGTCACCTCCATGTTCTTGTGGTTGTCGCTGACACAAGAAGTATCCTGGTTTTCCCGCATGGAAATGGATGTGCACTCCATGGGACTGGGATTCCCTACCATGTGTTTATTGTTAACTAATCCTAAATTAACTTCAGATTTAAACAAGATTATCAGCTACCCACCAATTAACTTCTTTCATTATACTCAAGTCACCTTACTTCTTAAAATCTCTTTAAAATTATTGCTATCTAAAAACAACAGGGTTTAATTTGATGAACAATTATTCAGGTGTATTCACTGTTACAATCACTTGAAGATTATCTTTACCTTCAGCTACATCCGGTGAATTGAACACTTATTGTAATTGTATGAATATCAAATGGACTTGGGTTTTATGCTAATTAATCCAGACTGACATTCTTGTTGATTAATATCTTGCAGAGAACTGTCCTCAGAACTCCAGCTGTGCTTTGACTTCAATCACAACTGGATGTGGATGGACAGAGATCTTAGATCTGTTCTGTTGTTTCCCGAATTGCTATGCTCTGTCTATCACTTGCTGCTTGTGCTGTTTGGAATACAAGTAATCCTCTTTGGTAACTTCATCAGGTTAACAGCTCATTTTTAGGTATTCATGCTGCTGTTACTAGCATGCCCTCCTGAATTCTCACAGTTGATTGAGGATTGATCCTCTGGTTTGATGGTAAGAGGCAAGTTGGGGGATATGCTGGGCCGTGATTCTGCAAATTTTGTTGGCGTACAATTCTACTGCTCTTAATGGAAGTAAAGAGCGAAACCCTTACACTGTAGGGCCTATATACAAGAAGCTACATGCAGTATCATGAACACTGATAGGCCAAGAAATGAAATGAAGGACCATCACTGTACAATGATACAGGATCACAACTGCAGCAAGGGGAGATTAAGAGCCAACTTGACATAGGAGTAGGGAAAGAAGCAGCTGATCAGATTGTCTCCTTCATAGTCACAAAGGGACTCTGTGAGATTATTGTATTGTTGGAGGTGATAATGGAGGAGGTTGGGGAGATAAAGAGCCCTTCAAAAGAAACTAATCTGCCTGAGAGTTATGGGATCGACTTGATTGCCATGCATTTAACAGAAAGCTAATTGAAACTGTTTTTATTCACAAAAGATAACAAAACTGACAGTGTTTCCAATCATCATCAGAAACAAACCCGAGAATACACGGTTCCGAGATGGATGTTAATAGCCCATCAACATTCAAACTCCTGTAATCATTCAGCAAACTTATGCATGATTAATGAGTCCTGATGAACCAGAAAATCACTGTTCACTCTGTGCAGATAGACAGCGATGTGGGGAAGTATTGGTCGAGTGGTATTGTCGAGAGACAGTTAATCGAAAGTCCCAGGTAAAGTTCTGATGACCTGGGTTCAAAGCCTGCTGCAGCAGATGGGGGAATTTGAATTCAATAAAAAAACCTCTGGAATTTCAGAATCTAATGGTGGCCATTAATCGGTTGCCAGAAAAACCCATCTGGTTCACGAATGCCCTTTCAGGAAGGAAGCTGCCATCCTTACCTGGTCTGGCCTACATTGTGACCGCAGACCCACAGCAATGTGGTTGACTCTTACCTGCGCTCTGGGCAATTAGAGATGGGCAGTAAATGCTGCCGGGCCAGCAACATCCTCATCCTGTGAATGAATAAAGGAAAATAAAACTCTCTACCCAGTGTGAATCTGTACATGTTCAACATTGTTGTGAACATTTCCAAAACTTAGTTCTCTCTATATAAAACTTTATGAACATTACAACGGCCAAAATTATTGTTCACTCCTTGGTGTGAACAAGAGAAAAAATGTCCTTCTCCTGTGGTTATGAGTAAATTCCCTGATGTTTCAGCAGGATGGATGCCTGAGGGAATCCCTCCACCCCACACACAGAGCAGGTGAATAGCTTCTCCCCAGTCTGACTGGTTTGTCCAGTTTCCCGGTGGGATAGGTAAAGAAGTCCATTCTGGCATTCCCCACATTTCCAGTCTCTCCCTGGTGTGGCTGCACTGCTGTTTTGCCATTTCAGATAAATGCTGGCTGACTCTTACACACACCGTGCAGGTGTGATACTTCCCAGTCTGAATGTTGCTGTTTCCTGTTGAAAACCTTTTGATAATTTGGTTCCAATGATCTGTTAGCGGCTGTGGAAACCCCGTCCCCCCCCATTCCTGAGGAAGGGTTTACGCCTGAAACATCGATTCTCCTGCTCCTCACATGCTGCCTGACCGGCTGTGCTTTTCCAGCACTACACTTTTTGACACTGACAAACAGAATGACTGTCAGAGCTGGATGTGGTTTTGCCTGAATCCTTTGACCCAGCCCTTCACAGGATTGGGACAGTTCAAGACACGTCTCTATGAAATGGGATGGATTTGCAGATTCCAAACAGGTATTATGTAGTAACTCCTTGCACCAGTATATAGATATCATCGCCCTGATGACTGTGGAAGGAATCATTGTTCATTTCCTCAATCTGTCAGAAAGCATTTCAGGTATTGGTGTGGCTGTAGATGTTCTGAGATATTTACAATCCTGGGTAGACCATCCTGGAGCAGGTGTTCAGTTCAGTGTACCCGAACTGCCCGCCCCCTCCAACCAACAGCTCAGCATAAAGCAGTAAACATTATCTCCTGCTGTGGAGGGACAGCCTGTATTGGTCTGAGAAGGAACACTGAGCAGATTTACCTCAATGATAATTTAACCCCATGAAGGCAAGAGACCAGAGCAGGTTAAGCAAGTCCAAATAAAATGCATTATACCACAAAAAGAGGCCCATCAAATCCAAACTGGCTCTCTGTAGCAGAATCCCAAATTCCCATGCCCCATATGTCCCCTACACTCAGCAAGTTCATTTCCCTCAGACCTCTTATCATTGTTTTTATCAATCATTGATCTTCTCTACTTACATCACTATAACAGGCAGCATGTTCTGAATATTTCCAACCAATGCAGTCAGCAGACACACTTGCTCATCTCCCGCTGTCTCAAAACCTTACATCTAATCTTAATTCTTGTGCCATCTGAATATCATTGACTTTTTCTTGTGGAAGGAAAGGTGTGCATTCCGTCTGTGGTTGATTATTACAAATGTCGGTGTGACTGGAAAAAGAACTCTGTGGTTTATGGCTTTGAATGGAGGCTGTCTATCAGGATTATCTCCAAGACAATAGCACCTCACGTTTATCCCCCTCCATCCACGCATCAATGAATTTAATATACGCTGTGATGTCAAACACTTCTTCTTCCACCTCCGTGCTCAGTTTTACAATCAGGACTCCCGCCCACCTTCCCAGGACCCCTTTGCCAGCCTCCAACACACTCCATCCACCTGGATACCCCGTGCTGGCCTATTCACTGGCCTAGATGTCTACATTTCCAACTGCCGCTGAGACATTAACTACCTCAACCTGTCTACCCCCTCCCCTACTCCAAACTCTCACCATCGTGACGCACAGCACTCCACTCCCTCTGCTCCAATTCAAACCTCACCATCAAACTAGCAGATAAAGGGGATGCAGTTGTAGTTTGGCGCACTGACCGCTACGCTGCTGAAGTCAGATGCCAACTTGAAGACACCTCCTCCTTCTGCTCCCTTGACCATGATCCCTCCCCTATCACCAAACCGTCATCTCCCAGACCATACAGAGCCTCATCACCTCAGGAGATCTGCCAACCACAGCTTCCAACCTCATAGTCCAGGAACCCTGCACCGCCCGATTGTAACTCCTTCCCAAGATCCAGAAGCCTGACCTCTCCAGCCGACCCATTGTCTCATCTCCACCTACCTTGACACTGTCCTATCCCCCCTATCCAAGAACTCCCCACGTATGTTCAAGACACCATCCACGACCTCCACCTCCTCCAAGATTTCTGTTTGCCCGGCCCCCAACACCTCATCTTCACCATGGATATCCAATCCCTCTACACTTCCATCCGCCATGACCAGGGCCTCCAAGCCCTCCATTCCTTCCTCTCCCGATGTCCCCAACAGTACCCTTCCACTGACACTCTCATTCGTTTGGCCGAATTGGTCCTCAACCTTAACACTTTCTCCTTCAAATCCTCCCACTCCCTCTAGACCAAAGGAGTAGCCATGCGCACACGTATGGGCCCCAGCTATGTCTGTCTCTTTGTTGGCTACGTAGAACAGTCGATCTTCCGTATTTACAACAGCACCACTCCCCACCTCTTCCTCCGCTACATTGAAGACTGCATTGGCACCACCACATGCTGCCGTGAGGAGGTTGAGCAATTCATCAACTTCACCAACACATTCCACCCCGATCTTAAATTTACCTGGAACATCTCTGATACCTCCCTCCCCTTCCTGGACCTCTCCATCTCCATTAATGACGATCGACTTGGCACTGACATTTTTGACAAACCCACCGACTCCCACAGCTACCTGGATTACAACTCTTCCCACACTACCTCCTGCAAAAATGCCATCCCATATTCCCAATTCCTCCCCTGTATCTGCTCCCAGGAGGACCAGTTCCACCACAGAACACAACAGATGGTATCCCTCTTTAGAGACCGCAATTTCCCTTCCTACGTGTTTAAAGATGCCCTCCAATGCATCTCGTCCTCAACCCGCACCTCCGCACTCAGTGCCCACCCCTCCAACCGTAACAAGGACAGAAGACCCCGGTGCTCACATTCTACCCTCCTGACCTTCGCATAAACCAAATTATCCACCGACATTTCCGCCACCTCCAAACAGACCCCACCACCAGGGATATGTTTCCCTCCCCACCCCTTTCCGCCTTCCACAAAGACCATTCCCTCCGTGACTACCTGGTCAGGTCCACGCCCCCCTACAACCCACCCTCCCATCCTGGCACCTTCCCTTGCCACTGCAGGAATTGCAAAACCTACGACCACACCACCTCCCTCACCTCCATCCAAGGCCCTAAAGGAGCCTTCCACATCCATCAAAGTTTTACCTGCACATCCACCAATATCATTTATTGTATCAGTTGCTCCCGATACGTTCTCCTCTACATTGGGGAGACTGGACGCCTCCTAACAGAGTGCTTTAAGGAACATCTCAGGGGCCCCCAGCACCAATCAACCACACCGCCCTGTGGCCCAACATTTCAACTCCCCCTCCCACTCTGCCCAGGACATGGAGGTCCTGGGCCTCCTTCACCGCCACTCCCTCACCACCAGACACCTGGAGGAAGAACGCCTCATTTTCCACCTCTGAACACTTCAACCCCAGGACATCAATGTGGACTTCAACAGTTTCCTCATTTCCCCTTCCCCCACCTCACCCTAGTTCCAAACTTCCAGCTCAGCACTGTCCCCATGTCTTGTCCTAATTGCCTATCTTCTTTTCCACCTATCCACTCCACACCCCGACCTATCTTCATCCCCTCCCCCACTCACCCATTGTACTCTATGCTACTTTCTCCCCACCCCCACCCTCCTCTCACTTATCTCTCCACCCTTCAGGCTCTATGCTTGTATTCCTGATGAGGGGCTTTTGCCCGAAACATCGATTTTTCTGCTCCTCGGATGCTGCCTGAACTGCTCTGCTCTTCCAGCACTGCTAATCCAGAATCCCCCCCCCCCCCCCCCAGGCCTTGCCCATCTGGCACCATTCCACGAAATCCCAGAATGTGTAATGCTGCTCGCTTACGATGCCTCTCTTCATTGTGTAAGGTTCCAATGATTTATGTGCTCATCACTCAATTTAGTAAACTGCATTTCCTGCTCACAATCTGATCTCATCTAGACTGGGGACAGAAAAACAGCACAGGTGACAAAAGTGAATATACCTACATTCTGTCTGCAAGCAAAAAATGACCCTGAGCTTCCAGGTTCCTGTCACTGCAACATCCCACTGTGTTCCCATGCCTTCATTTCAGTTTGATCTGCTGCACAGCTCCCGCATATCACAGAGCAAGTGGGAAGAGTGGTAAGTCATTTCCTGCTGAGAGACCGTGCAATCTTCAATACCCAGTATCGAGTTCAATCATTTTAGGCCCTGTGCACCTTCTTTCACATTCTTGCCCCACCCACACATACCATTCGTTCCAAAGGCGGATCGTTTGGCTCGAAAATCTATCCCAGGATGCACTAGACCAGCTGATTTTGTTCAGATATTTCTGCTTTTCCTTTGGATAACTTTATTCAGTTCTGATCGCCAGCCTTCAGGAAACGTGTGTTTGCACGGGATGGTGGTCAGAGGAGATTTACCAAGGTGGTATCTGAGCTCGACCATTCCCCCTGCGAAGAGAAGCGAAAGTGATGGCTGCAGGTGCTGGAGCTCAGAGTCGAGAAGGTAAGCTGGAAAAGCACAGCACGTCAGACATAATCTGAGGAACCGATGCTTCGGGTGCAAGCCACCGCCATTCCATTACCAGCCGATGCCTGGAGGAAGAATGTCTCATATTCCACCTTAGGACTCTGCAACTACACGGGTCATTTCACCTACCCCTACATTATCCCAGTGCAAAGCCTCCAACTCGGCGATGCTCTCTGTACCCGGCCATCAATTTTAACCCCCCCCCCCCCGAACTATCACATTCTCCAGCACCTTCATCCACCTGTCGCTTTCCCAGCTACCTGACAACCAATCCTATTCCCCTCCCTCAACCCCGACTCAAAAGTCTCATTCCTGATGAAGGGGTTATGCCCGTAACATCGATTCTCTTGCGCCTCGGATGCTGCCTGACTTGTTGTGCTTTGAAAGCACTCCCCTAGCGCCAATGCAAAGATAGATGAGCTAAACTGGGGCTCTTCATCTGAGAGTGGAGAAAGCTGAGACAGAAATTGATTAACGTGCACATAAAGGGATAGATTTGTGTGACAGGAACAAACTTCTTATGGGAAGGGTTAATAACCAGGGATATAAATGAAACGCTAGAGAGAGGATGTTCATGGAATATTTAGGAAGAATGTTTACATCCTGAGAGTGTTGTTTGTCTCGAAGTCACTTTTGAACGTGTGGTAAAGCGAAGAGTCATCAAAACACTTCAGGCGTATTTAGCCGAACACTTGAGGAGCTAGAGCATGCATGGATAAGGACCAGGTACTGGAAACTGGGGCGAGGATAAACAGATGCTTGATGAAATACTTGAACACCATAACTCTGGGTGCAGTAAAATGGAGGCTAGTACAGCTCTGTGGCACAGTGAAAGACGTGTTGGACTTCTACTGCATTTTTATGATTGGGATTCAAAGTTTGTGGGTTTGAGTCCCACCAGAATCGGAGTTTAGTTCAGATTTCTGCTGAATCAATGATTGTTCTGCTGATTCATCATCAGTTCCCATCGTCTGGACTTCTCTTCCCTGCTCCTAACCAGAGAAGATTCCTCACTTTCTGGATGGTGAGTTTTGAGGGAATCATATCACTTGAAACATGATCAGCCCAGAATCGGCTTCGCATTCACAATACACACTGCAGAAGCCCACTGTCTCTAAACACATTTCCCTCCCACAGTTGCAGAGTTTTTCGGTTTATTCAGTGTCTTTTTTCCCTTTGGGGGACAGGTTGATGTGGATGGGCTGGTAAGAGACATTGACGTGTTCGGTCAGCCATGATGATAACAAATGGCTGGCGATCGAAATGGCCCCCTCCTGTTCCTCTGTGTCTGTGCTGTTTCTGACAGAGGGTTTTAAACAATAACATGATGAGGACCCTGTGAATCTACACCATGGAATACCAAGGTTTTCCCCTTTAACCCACTGCTCTTACAGCTGGAATACACAGCTCTTGTTGTAGCTTTAGATCAGACAGTGGAGGATTCTCCCAGGCGATCTGTCAGACTGCATGGTCCTTCACACAGGTTTCCAACTGGGCACATGGAGCAAACGGCCATGCAGGTATTGGGGATTCAGGGACAGATTTCCCCTTTGCCTGGCTAGAGTTCTGGCCATGGTAATAATCATGAATTTGGGAAATTCAGTATCTTACTCTGGATTCTTATCATTTTATAATTTAAACTGAAATTCAATTTAATCTTGCATGACATTCTTACATCTTCAGTATTGATGAAAACTGTGCATCATGTCCTTGGATGTAGCCATGGTGAAGATTGATGATGAGTGCAGTACGTTTCATGTTGTCTGTAGGACCTTGCAGAAGGAAGTTAGTGAAGTGTCGTTGAATCGAATCCTGCGCCAAATTGAAGCCGACCGAATGAGAAGCCCTGTGACAGCGACAATATGACATTGTCTGTAAACAACGCAGCGATAGACAGAAATCCAGTTTTCAATCGAGTCTATTTTGTGCATCATTTTTCTGTGTCCCATTTCTGAACCTGATGCTCGAAAAGTCACAGGTCCATATCAGTTCCTCCTCTTCTGCCGAAACTTCAACTTCAGAACCACAGCAAAATTAGAACATGCGGGTCGAAGGTCCCAGAGGTACGAGTAGGGCATGTTATCGGCTTGTTGCCGGCGGCTCCAGTGGAGCAACTGATCAGCGCTTGGTACTAAACAGCGTGTTAAAATGCCGCAGTTGTAATTTCAATCCTTATCTAACGCTGGTTTTACTGACGTTGATCAGGAATTATTGGAGCATCAGACTGAAGCGTAGTTGAAGAATAATGTCGAATAAAGCAGCATCTAATCTAAAACTCCAGTTTCTGATTTGTGGGATTGTTCTGTCTTTGGGAAAGGTATCAATTATTAACTGTAAAACTGCACATATTCCCCAGGTAACTATCCATCTGTGGATCGAGAAACAGAGGTGATATTTTAGCTTGATGACCTTTTTCAAATCTCTGACACTGCACTGAATTACATTCTTGAAAAGGCTGTTCAACTCGTTTCCTATCATCCTGTTTGCTGCAAACTCACACAGCTCATTAAACCGTTCGAAAGGAATTAGATTTATCTCTTTGGGTAGACTGAATGTTGTCAGTGATACTGGTAACGTCATGACAAATATTTTTGCTGCTGTGCAGAACAGAGAGTTCGAACACGAATAAGGACGAGTCTTGTCGCTGGATTTTTCATGAGGAGATCAGTGAGAATTAAATGGACTCAGTCCCGTTCCTGGTCATTGTGACCAAATGTTCAAGGCAACAGATGGCTTGACATCGACAGGTCCGTTCCTACTCACTAGAGTAATAACTGTATTACAGATCACATGAGTGGTGGGGATGATGATGCTTATGGCAACCTGAGAGAGTGCGGCAATTAATCCCACGTTGTTAGTCTCACTCTATACCATAAACCAGTTAGCCAGCGGACTGAGCTAACCGGCTTCCATTTAATGCAAAGCTAAAACAAGCAGCTCAGTACATTCACACTTCGTAATAGTTCACGTCGAACCAGCTGCTGAACCTTTCAACACCACCAGCTCTTCTTATACTTAACATGTTCAGTTGCAGGTGTTATGCAATTTTTTTCCGATGAACGCTAAACAATTCGTGAGTGTGTCACTTTTGCCTCCCCATCCAGGCAGCCCAGAATCCCTGCCCCGGTTAAATTCGCTCCTTCTGTGTCTGCATGTGGCCTTTCAAATATGCTGGAATCATCTTCTAAAATGTTTTTTTCCTTTCTGAAAAATCATCACCGATTTCAAAAACTCAGGATAAAAAGTACCTGCTGCAAACGTCTTTGTCGTTCCTCGCTGGTTATGAAGTTCTAACCTCTAGTTATCCACTGACCTGAACGAGGTAATTTGCCTCTTATTTGCCCTTACCAACCTCACATCCGCAAGAAAACCTCCATTAGGACACAACTCAGTCGTTCCTGATTTATGTCTCATGAATCTTCATCTATTCCACTATCCCATTAAACCTCTTTCTTTTCTTTTCTCGTGTCTTTATCTCCCAGTAAATCTCATTTCCGTCGTCTCTAACGATATTGTATCAAGGGAACTCTGACCATATCCTTCCTAACCAAATGGAACCCCCCAAACCCCGTGTATTTCATCATGTCTTTATATCCCAGTAAATTTCGTTCTGAGAAACGATGTTGGGTCTAATTCAACTCATTAAAACTTACCACTTTGCAATGCAATCTCATTAACTGTACAGGAAAGATGAGGGTTATTTCCCTGACAGCTGAATTGTTGTCTGCAGCAACATTGGGTCAAATCGCAGTCACACAGGTGACTGTTGTTCTCATTTTCATTTCTTCTCAGCGTGTGCTGAAGTAACACAGTGAGACATCAATTAATATTGTTAGACATAAGTAAGGGGGCATGTTAAATCTGAGGTTATGAGAATAGGGCAGTTTTGATTAACATACACCAGAGATTGTTCAAATCTCAGGCACATCCGATATCAGATTGATAGAGAGCGATGTTGAGCGAAATAGACTGTCTTAGCAAATGCCGGTGTCATGAAGTTGTGGGTTTAACGTACGTTAAATGGCGCTGAAATGTCTGGCTAGCACAAGGAGTCCAGAACAAGGCAACAACATAACATTTGCTCGAAACAACTAAGAACTGTGTTACATGGATACAAAAAACAAATTCGAATTTGGACAATCAGTTTAAATTATGCCCCAATCAGGTTTGAATTTGGTATTTTTACAATATTAAAACCAATGAAACGATCCAACGTTGTGTGGGACAAATATCGGACAATTTGAATAATTACCCAGAGCGGCAAAGAATAGCAAAGAGAGCAGCTAAAAGACCAACAGATGTAGGATGTTAGTAAAATCTCCAAGAGGTGCCTATCTGGAGAAATAGATTGCATAGAAAAAAAGCATCAACACCGACCTGGAGAAAAAAATCTGCAGAGGAAGATACAAAGACAAGATTCGACAACTAGCAAGTTTTTAAGTTTGAATGTTTTTGTAAAAGTTATTGGGGTCGAAGTTGGGGAAGGTATTGTGGAGCATATGGTTTAGAGAAAGGAGTTGTAGGTTGGTTGTTCTCTGTCAATAAAAAACAATCAAGTTGTTATTTTTAATTTTAAGTAGTGATTATTGTGTTAGTTCTTTGCCTGTTGAATTGTAACAGAAGACAGCACGGGTAAATCATTTCTGTCTTGTTGGTTTACATTAGCAGAGGAGGTTTACCCCGTCACGTCACACCAGTTCCTATGGTTGCTTTATTGTTTCGCTCATTTGTGCGTTTTGCCTCAGTAAGGATTTTGAAGTTGTCCCCTCTACACAAAAGGTCCGTGCTTTTGTACCATTGTACAAAAAGAACAGTGGGTCTCGGCGACAGGGCTCCCTACAATAACATTCGACGCTGATTCAGTTTATCTAACCTGATATTGATCCATGGAAACAGCACTGCCCACCCTCCTCCAGTCTGGAAAACGATCTCTTCACAGATAATGTTGCATTCCGCTCTTAAGGGGCTTTTCATTCCATCGCTTTCAATTCCTCACAGAATCCGTTTCAACAGGTTTTGTCACTTAGTCATTCCTTTGTTTGTGCTCAAATCCTGTGAGCAGAGGGTCACATTTGGAGCGTGCTGAGCCCATAAACCAGAGGTCAGACCATACTCTGTGAACTGTACGCTACTGTTCATCATTTCACTAACAGCAGGTAGATGTATCTATGTTCTGCAAATTTTCACCCCTGTTTTAGAAGCAAGACAATCAGTTCCTGGTTCCTCGTTTTGTTGTCACACAGACCAAGAATTTAAATGCTGGGAACATGCACTGGTCGGGACTGTTTGCTCTGCCACATCCATTTTCTCCCCAGCAGGTGGTAAGATGATGGTCTGAATCGCCTTTTTCTGTTCCCTGTCACTCTGGGATGATGTGAGCTGTGAAATCTACTCTCTGAGCTGGTGGTAACGTGATAAAGCTTATACACATCAGGTGCAATGTGCCCGAGCGACAGGACTCGCTGCAGTAACATTCCATGTTGATTCAGACAGAACAGTCCTCCTGTGAATTCGAGAAGGACACATAAACTGTTCCTGATGACTGAGAGAGATTCTCTCTTTCCCTGCAGTTCCACACATTCCTATTTATCTCCGATGGCGTTATTTGCTCAAGGTTCCCAAAAGGATATGAGGTCCTGTGAATGCGTGATCTCCATTTTGTTCCACTTTCCAGAATTTCCATAACTCCCACTCGCCCCCTCCCACGCTCCACAAGCCCGTGTTTGATAGGAAGCTGAAGAGCGGACCCACATTGCTCTCCCATGACACTGATTGCCAAGAAAAGATGAGTTCATCCAGCTGCCACTGTGGGGGCCCACTCGCGGGTAAAGTGGCTAACACTGCCTCTGGGGAATCAGAATTCAGAATGGCAAGGAACTGTTATTAAAACACAAGTGCTACCTTGTGTTTTTTTTTAAACAAGCAAACTCACCTGATTTATGGATCATGCTTCTGCTGCGGTCTGGCTTGTATGTCTTGGGTGTGATATCGCCTCGGGTGGGTGATGCAAGTGCGAGAAGTTACACTTGAACCCTGGAGTTTTGCATCCAGTTCCATGTTTGACTCAGAAAGTATAATTGTGATCAGATCGAGGTCAGATCAATGTACCGAAGCTTAAAGACACACAACAGCCGTTTCTTGTCGGCCGTTACTCGGCGGAGAAATGGATTCTCTAACTTCAAATGATGATGATCCTGTTAATGTGGATTTTGCCGAGTGCACATCCTGTGCGGAGTAACTGAAAGCCTTAATCTGTTCAAAGTTTTGTTTTTCTCATGGTGTGATCTGCATGCCTTTGATTCCTATGATCTGCCTTTACCAATCGCAAACAAAGGTTTTTACTGTACTCGGGTTCATGTGACAATCAATCAATCAAATAACGTCAATCAGTCGAACCACACAGACATTTCCTAGTCGCAGAGAAACCCACCGACTCTCTCAAACAAAATCTAACAAATTGAAAAGACCCGGTACAACCCATGGACAAAACTAACGTCATCTACAAAATTCGAAACAAGGACTGCCACAAACACTACGTAGGACAAACAGGAAGAAAGTTAGCCACCAGGACACATGACACCAGCTGGCCACAAAAAGACACGATCCTCTCTCCCTCGTAGCCCTACACACGGATGAAAAAAAAACACAATGTCGACTGGGACAGCACATCTATCCTGGGTCAGGCTAAGCAAAGACATGCCAGAGAGTTCCTCGAGGCCTGGCACTCCAACCACAACGCCATAAACAAATGCATAGATGTAGATACCATGTATCAACCACTCAGAAAAGGAACAGGAAATGACATCACCACAAACCCCAGGAACCCCATCCAACAGAAAGATATAAATAGAAAGCAGGAGACAACAGCTTCGCTTCACTTGGTGGTCGCCACTGATGATGTTACCTAGCCAGGAAATAAAAGGTCTGGATATCAGACCTACAGCTCAGCGAGCAAACCTACACCCTACATTTCCTTAATGTTTGATGCCAGCACAGCGAAGGCGGACTGAATGGCCTCACTTTGCACTGTGACATGTTTTGAGATTCTGAGTAAAATCATAGTTAAACCAACAGAATGTAAAACGTTACTCACTGGTTATATTGACACAGACAAAATACATCTGCGCCACAGAGTATTAGTGAAGACCTTTTGTAATCATCCTCTGTGGTTCATGCCACACGCCAGACGAAAAGTTGAAGACTGTGTGAAACTTCTATGGTCAGCGCTAACAGAGCGGCCCAGGGGGAGCGTATTCGGCTCATAGCCCTAAGATTAATGGATTGAAAACATCCTCTGCTCGTTGAGCATTCCCGCTTTCAGTGTGTGTACTGCCCCTGCCAGTGTTTTTCTGTAACAGAGCTTCATTCCACGTATTGCATGTTGTTTCACTTTCTGCTTCCTTTCTCTTAATGTATCTGAAATGAATATTTCGTACTGAAAAGCCAGGGAAATTTACACAATTGAGAAAATACTCTTGTGAAGTTCTGGAAGCTCTTTTCCTGTTCACTGTCGGTCTGCTCTGATCTGATTCGCAAAATAACTTGCCAGAGCTGGGACTAAACTGGAGAAGGTGCGATATATCAGTTGCAGAGTGCTCTCTGCACATGACGCCCTGCAGTTATTCCTCACGCTGTTTCACACAGCAGTGTCCTCCCCGTGAAATGAAAAGCCATGAGTGACAATTGGTCAACTTGTTGGAGACCGCATTACTATACGGACACAGCTTCGCATTATTATGACATACATCACCAACTATGAATAACCAAAGAGACATCCAAGCGACAGAGAATCGCCATGGACTCGATGGGCTGAACACCTTCAGTCGGCGCTTGAGTGACGCCACACATTGATGCTGCCCCTCTTCTTGTCTCTGGAACAGAGTGGCTGATGATGAAACAACGTCCCATTGTTAACCTATCGTCTGCGTTAGAGAGTCTGCAGCCCCGCAGTTGAGGGCCGTGGGGATGACTCTCAGTGAGTGAGGATTTCACTCGGATTGTCTTCATCTGTGACAGCTGGGGATCAGGTGTTCACTGCTGCCCGATTGCAGCAAAGAAACCAATGTCACTGCCAATAATAAAGGTCATTTCGAACGTTGGGACAGGTCTCCCTGGAGAGCAGAAGGACGAAAGCTGGACTTGTTAAACCTTTCCAAGACATGAGTGGTTTAGACGGAGGAAATAAGGAAGGGAGAATGCTCCCTATGCCTGAAAGGGTCGAGAACGATTCGGCAGAGTTTTAAATTCATTAATAAAAGAAGAGAAATGTACATGAGGAGAAACGTTTTCACATAGGGATTGGTTAGGGTCTGTAAATCACTGCTTGACATTGACAAAGACGCAGTTTCAATCGAGTTCTTTAAAAACTAGTTCGATATTTATGTTGAAAGTAAAAGTGTGCAGAGTTACAGGGAGAAGGCAAGAAAATGGTACCAAAAGAGAAACACATTTACCTCTGTGGAGAGCCAGTACATCTAAGGTGGTTTGTGACACATTTGTGATTCTGAGTGGAATCACAGTTCGACCAACAGAATGTAGGGAGTTAGACCATGGCGATATTGGCAAAGGCGGGACACGTCTTCACAACCGAATCTTTGCCAGCACGTACATGTCACAGGGAGGATGGCCTTGTCTGAAAATCCTGCAGGGCGTACTGTGGTTTCATCAAGGACAGGTAGTGTCTCACAAACTTCACTGATTTTTTGAAAATGCAATCAAGCATGTATATGAGGATAGGGCAGTTGACGTAGTACACACAGACTTCAGGAAAGCCTTTGATAAGGTTCCACATGGTAGGCAATTGGAGAAAATGCAGAGACGTGGAATTGATGGTGATTTAGGAGGTTGGATTAGAAACTGGCTTTCTGAAGGAAGGCAGCGAGTGGTGGTTGATGGAAAATATCCAGCCTGGAGTCCGGTTACTCGTGGTGTGCCACAAGGATCTGTTTTTCAACTACTGCAGTTTGTCATTTGTGTAAATGACTTAGACGCAGGCATAGGTGGATGGATTAGTAAATTTGCAGACGACTCAAAAGTCGGTGGTGTAGTTTATAGTGTGGCAGAATGTTACAGGTTGCAGGGGGACTTGGATAAACAGCAGAAATGGGCTGAGAGGTGGCAAATGGAGTTCAGTGCAGCTAAATGGGAGGTGATGCTCTTTGGGAAGAATAACAAAAAAAGCAGAGTACTGGGTTAATGAAAAGAGTCTTAGTAGTGTGGATGTGCAGAGGGATATTGGAGTCTATGTACATAGATCCCTGAAAGTTGCCACCCAGGTGGATAGTGCTTTAAGAAGGCATAAGGTGTGTTAGGTTTCATTCATAGAGGGATTGAGTTCCAGAGCTGCAATATCATACTGCAACTACACAAAACGCTGGTGCGGCCACACTTGGAATATTGTGTGCAGTTCTGCCTCCCATGTTTCGGGAAGGATGTGGAAGCATTGGAAAAGGTGCAGAGGAGATTTACCAGGATGTTGCCTGGTCTGGAGGAAAGGTCGTATGAGGAAAGGTTGAGAAACTTGTACCTGTTCTCATTAGCAAGAAGGCTAAGAGGAGATTTGATGGAGACATAAAAGATTGTCTGAGGCTTAGATAGGGTAGACAGTGAAAGTCTTTTTTCTGAGGATGATGATATCAGTGCGCACAAGGGATTATAACTACAAATTAAGGGGTGAGAGATTTAAGACAGATGTTAGAGACAGGTTCTTTCGTCAGAGAGTAGTTAGGGCGTGGAATGCACTACCTACCAATGAAGTTAACTCAGCCAATTTAGGTCGATTTAAACAATCGTTTAGTTAAGCACATGGGTGATTTTGGGATAGTATAGAGTGACGAGCTGAGAATAGTTCACAGCTTGGCACAACATCAAGGACCAAAGGGCCTGTTCTGAACTGTATTGTTCTGTGACTATAGTGCTACAAGAGATTTCTACTGTCTTAACCTGAGTGACAGATCATGTATTGTGGGCTTACGAAATGTCACTGATCTCTACCAAACATATATGAGGTAGAGCTAGGGCAATAATACGACGCTGAAACAGGAGTGGAACAGGTAGCTCCATACAAAACCTTCTCACATATTTTCACCTCCAAAATCGAGCACCTTCCACAAAAGCACCTCTATATCCCACCACAACACTTTGCCCCACAATCATGGTATCTAGTTATGCACTCGGTGTGCAACCGTCTGTTCAGGGGCCCTGAAGCACTTGCTAAATACTAAAATCATCTGACATTGAGAGCCCCACCACATTGCATGCATTTTCTATCATTTTAATTCTGTTCCTGACTTCCCTTGTTTTTCGTAATAAGCCTGTTCAAAGTTGTTATTACACACACCTGCACAAGCTGTGAATTGAACCCAGGCCTCTCAGTACAAGATTCGGGGTATTTTCACTGCATCCTTCACAAGGCATCGACTCTAACTTTTCTTGTCCCTTAGCCTGTGAGTCACGCCTAAATCAACTCTCTAATTGGGAGGAAGGAGCAGCACTGGAGGACCGAGCAGCAGCCGGTACTCCAAATAGAGTGAATGAGGAGCGGGACCAACGCATTCTCGGGGAGTGAACGCTTCAGGATTGGTCAGAAAGCAAACAGTTTTGCAGGATTGATCATTCTCACTACATAGTGGAGCATAAATCAATGTGAGATTTTAAGAAATAGTTGCGATGGAAATCTGATAACATACATGTTTCCAATCGATTTTCACAAGTCGAGTAATAAACTTCTTTTCAAACTCCCAGAACAATTGGTAATTTACATACCTGGCTGTTATGTGTTGGGCCGAACAGTCTGCATGCAAAGCATCTCTATGACTGTAGCTCGAGAGAGCGAATGTTAATGTCAAAGATTTCACCCATGATTCCGTGCGGATATGAATATTGTGTATAAACCCCCCCCCCCCAATAACCTCAGACGCATGTGCAGTTTGGTTTCTATGGACAGCATGCGCAGTGTCACACTGATCATTAGAGAGAGAGACGTGGAGCTGCTTTCTCCAGCAGCCGTTGCGATCTGCTTCCGAGAGCGGATCCCAGAGCCGGTGTGTAGGAGTCTCGCTGGGAGAAAGGAGCGGAGAGAATTCAATAATCCGGGAAAAATGGTTAAAAAGACCCTCTATGCCCGGTTAAGGAGATTGCGGTCTCTGATCAGGGAAGTGGCCCTGGGTCACGGCCGCCATTTGTTTGAGGGAAGAGGGAGAACGGGCCTCAGGGCCGCCATCTTGAGAAGGTCAAGGTGCAGGAGGGTGGGGATCCCGGGGTCTATAGAACAATCAGAGGAAAGGGAAGACCCATTGTTATTGATTAATTCCACGAACACAGCTTCACTGGGCGATCCCGCAGGAATATCCTCTCTCAGTCCTGCTGTGATGTTTCACACAGTCAGAACCAGCAGCTCTCCTCCTCTCTCAGATCCCCTTCTGTACTTCCTGCAGCATCTGTCCCCTGGAACATTGAGCTGCCTGTCCTGTCCCTCCCTCAGCTGTTGTTTTGTAATAACTATGATATCTCAGACCCATCTTAGATTACTTCACTTAAGACTTGACTGCACCTGTTGGATTTTTCTTAGCATCAGCAATTGTTTAATACTCACTTACAGGTTTTTAATTACATCTTTTTGAAGCAATTAATTCACATTCAATCATTTGCAATGGTGGGATTTGAACCTGTGTCCAGAGAACATTCGCTGAGTTTCTGCATAAATTACCTCACAGTAATACCACAGGGCCATCACTTCGCCTGCTGACAGGTTGCTCATCACAGTGCAATATGAATCAAAACCCCTTCTTCCTGCACAATTATTTGAAACTGACACCTTCCTGCACGCTGGTGATATCACTCAGTATCTCTCCATGTGGTATCCATCACAGTGTGAGTCTAAGTGCTGCCTCTGTCAGTGCCTCTCACTCTTGCAGCTACTCCAGGTCCTGAGCCAACAGAATTCTCCATTCCATAGAGACGAGGCTGCATAGGCCAGGGACGGAGCTTGGGATTTTCCAGATCTCTGTAGGACACAGTGCCATTTGCAGTGTACCCCTCACTGCATTAGATAATTCCCCATTCTGTCCATTTCTCTGTCTCCTGTACATACTCAGGAAGTTCCTGACTCAATAGACTTCCCAACTGCTGAGTGTCTCATCCATCACCTCATTGAAGATGATTAGTCAGCCAGAAGTACGAAGGGCAGGGAGATCTGGAGCCTTCAATAAATCCTGAAGCGAGGTAAGATCATTCACAGTGTACAGAGAGCAATGAGAGGGCTCCAAACATTAGCTAACAAAACATGACACAGATACAGTGCTGGAAGGGGTGCACAGTACAGACACACACCAGACTCAATCACCAACCCTACTTTAAGTATTATTGTACTCAGACAGCATTGGGAGTGTCACAGTTCTCAATCCAGGCCTGAGCTGTCTTAGTGAGCATCAGTACAACAGAATGGAAAGCAGACCTCCCACGAGAGAGTGGGAATGCTGCCTGGGAACTTTCTGCTCTGTGTTCCCTCTCCAATGCTCTATCTATGCATGTCTTGTGGATCAGTGACTTTAATCATTCTAACGCCAAAAACAGTTCCTATCTCTGTCTTCTCCTCCCCTCTCACCAATCCCTTCACATATTTGAATTTTGATCCAGTCCAGGTTACCATCCATATCTCTCTAACATGCTTCAGTCTTGACAATATGTCTGTCTTGATAGTCTCTCCTCCAATAACTGAGACGTAGGGTCTGTTTCTGTGCTGCATGACTCTTTGGCTGAACTTGTCCATGCTGCCCAACTTTCCTAAATGTGACAAGTCACGTTTCCCTGCATTTGGCCCATGGCCCTTCAAACCATCTCCTCTCCATGTTCCTGCCCAAGTGTCTATTTCATGTTGTCATTGTACTTGTTTTTACCATTTCCTCTGGCAGTCCATTCTGTCTATGCACCATCCTCTGTGGAACATGTTTTTTGAGTGCGAGCAGCAGCTAAGGTAAGACTGTTTGTTTTAAAAGTACTTACCGGTAGCGGGCAGCGGTGGTTTTTTTCACTCTCTCTTCACAGAAAGAGCGGGAGCAGTAGGGGGAAGTGACGACGACCAGAGAGGCAGCCGGGAAGGAAAGCAGTGAGTATAAATACTCACCCTTCGACGCTAACGGTCATTTTGAGTGCGAGCAGCAGCTAAGGTAAGACTGTTTGTTTTAAAAGTACTTACCGGTAGCGGGCAGCGGTGGTTTTTTTCACTCTCTCTTCACAGAAAGAGCGGGAGCAGTAGGGGGAAGTGACGACGACCAGAGAGGCAGCCGGGAAGGAAAGCAGTGAGTATAAATACTCACCCTTCGACGCTAACGGTCATTTTGAGTGCGAGCAGCAGCTAAGGTAAGACTGTTTGTTTTAAAAGTACTTACCGGTAGCGGGCAGCGGTGGTTTTTTTCACTCTCTCTTCACAGAAAGAGCGGGAGCAGTAGGGGGAAGTGACGACGACCAGAGAGGCAGCCGAGACCCGGAAGCAGGTAGAGCGTAAGCTTACCTGGGTAGGTTTGTTTCCCCTTTAAAAGGGTGCAGCTGAAGAACCCGAGGCACTACGGAGGTAGTGCCTCCCTCCCGCCCTCCTCCTCTAACCTAATAATAAGATCCGTTGTGGTAAGGAGGTAAGTGCCGAATTTTGCTTGTTGTATTCTTTAGACCCAGTTTTTTTAAATAAAGGTTAGCTTTAGAGGGATGGCAGTGAAGGCAGTGCAATGTTCCTCCTGCAACATGTATGAGGTGAGGGATGCCATGGACATCCCTGCTGATTACACTTGCAGGAAGTGCACCCATCTCCAGCTCCTCCAAGACCGTGTTAGGGAACTGGAGCTGGAGTTGGATGAACTTCGGATCATTCGGGAGGCAGAGGGGGTCATAGATCGGAGCTATAGGGAAGTAGTAACTCCAAAGATGGCAGATAGATGGGTGACAGTGAGGGGGACTGGGAGGAAGCAGCCAGTGCAGGGACCCCCTGTGGTCGTTCCCCTCAAGAACAAGTATACCGTTTTGGATACTTGTGGGGGGGACGACTTACCAGGGGTAAGTAACGGGGCTCAGGCCTCTGGCACGGAGCCTGTCCCCGCTACTCAGAAGGGAAGGGTGGTGAAGAGCAGAGCAATAATAATTGGGGACTCGATAGTTCGGGGCACAGATAGGCGGTTTTGTGGGAACGAGAGAGACTCACGTTTGGTATGTTGCCTCCCAGGTGCAAGGGTACGTGATGTCTCTGATCGTGTTTTCCGGGTCCTTAAGGGGGAGGGGGAGCAGCCTGAAGTCGTGGTCCATATTGGCACCAATGACATAGGTAGGAGTGCTGAGGATGTTAGACAGGCTTTTAGGGAGCTAGGTTGGAAGCTCAGAGTTAGAACGAACAGAGTTGTTGTCTCTGGTTTGTTACCCGTGCCACGTGATAGAGAGTCGAGGAATAGGGAGAGAGAAGAGTTAAATGCGTGGCTACAGGGATGGTGCAGGAGGGAGGGATTTCGGTATTTGGATAACTGGGGTTCTTTCTGGGGAAGGTGGGACCTCTATAGACAGGATGGTCTGCACCTGAACCTGAGGGGCACCAGTATCCTTGGGGGGAGGTTTGCTAGTGCTCTTGGGGGGGGTTTAAACTAACTCTGCAGGGGCATGGGAACCCAGACTGTAACTTTAGGGTGCAGGACCTGGAGTGTAGGGAGGGTAGGAATATGGTATCAATCTTAAAGGATCGTGCCTGTAAACAGAAGAGTGGCTTGAAGTGTGTATACTTTAATGCCAGAAGTATACGAAATAAGGTAGGTGAACTCGCAGCGTGGGTTGGTACCTGGGACTTCGATGTTGTGGCTATTACGGAGACATGGCTAGATCAGGGACAGGATTGGCTGTTGCAGGTTCCAGGGTTTAAATGTTTTAGTAGGGTCAGAGGTGGGGGTAAAAGAGGGGGGGGTGTGGCTTTGCTTGTCAAAGATAGTATTACAGCGGTGGAAAGGAAGATGGATGAAGATTTGCCATCTGAGGTAGTTTGGGTTGAGGTTAGGAATAGGAGAGGTGAGGTCACCCTGTTAGGAGTCTTTTACAGGCCTCCTAATAGTCCTAGAATCGTTGAAGAAAGGATTGCGAAGATGATTCAGGAGAAGAGTGACAGTAATAGGGTGATTGTTATGGGAGACTTTAACTTTCCTGATATTGATTGGGAAAGCTATAGCTCAAGTTCGTTAGATGGGTCAGTGTTTGTGCAATGTGTGCAGGAGAGTTTCCTGACACAATATGTAGATAAGCCAACAAGAGGTGAGGCCATACTGGATTTGGTTCTGGGTAACGAACCAGGCCAGGTATTAGAACTAGAGGTAGGTGAGCACTTTGGGGACAGTGACCACAATTCGGTGATTTTTAGTCTCGTGATGGGGAGGGATAAGTGTGTACTACAGGGCAAGAGTTATAGCTGGGGGCAGGGAAATTATGATGCGTTGAGGCATGACTTAGGATGTGTGGATTGGAAAAGTAGATTCCAAGGCAAGAGCGTAATTGATATGTGGAACTTGTTCAAGGAGCAACTATTGAGTGTCCTTGATAAGTACGTACCTATCAGGCAGGGAGGAAAGGGTCGTGTGAAGGAGCCGTGGTTTAATAAGGAGTTGGAATCCCTTGTTAAATGGAAGAGGGCGGCCTTTGTAAAGATGAGGCGTGAAGGTTCAATAGGGGCGATTGAGAGTTATAAGGTAGCCCGGAAGGACCTGAAGAGAGAGCTAAGAGCAGCAAGGAGGGGACATGAAAGGTCCTTAGTTGGTAGGATTAGGGAAAACCCTAAGGCTTTCTATAGGTATGTTAGGAATAAAAGAATGACTAGGGAAGGAATAGGTCCAATCAAGGATAGTAATGGGAAGTTGCGTGTGGAGGCTGAAGAGATTGGGGAGGCGCTGAATGAATACTTTTCGTCAGTATTCACTCAGGAACAGGACATTGTTGTCGATATGAATACTGAGGCACGAATAAGTAGAATGGATGGCTTTGAGATATGTAGAGAAGAGGTGTTGGAAATTCTGGCAAGGGTGAAAATAGATAAGTCCCCTGGGCCTGATTGCATTTATCCTAGGATTCTCTGGGAAGCAAGGGAGGAGATTGCAGAGCCATTGGCCTTGATTTTTGTGTCCTCTTTGTCTACAGGAGGAGTGCCAGAGGACTGGAGGCTAGCAAACGTGGTTCCCTTGTTCAAGAAGGGGAGTAGGGATAATCCTAGTAACTATAGGCCAGTGAGTCTCACTTCTGTTGTGGGCAAAGTCTTAGAGAGAATTATAAGGGATAGGATTTATGCACATCTGGATAAGAATGATGTGATCAAGGATAGTCAGCATGGTTTTGTGAAGGGCAGGTCGTGCCTCACAAACCTTATTGAATTCTTTGAGAAGGTGACGAAGGAGGTAGATGAGGGGAAAGCGGTAGATGTAGTATATATGGATTTTAGTAAGGCGTTTGATAAGGTCCCCCATGGTAGGCTACTGCAGAAAATACAGAGATATGGCATTGAGGGTGAGTTGGAGGTTTGGATTAGGAATTGGATCTCTGGAAGAAGACAGAGGGTAGTAGTTGATGGCAAAGATTCATCTTGGAGTGCCGTCACTAGTGGTGTTCCGCAAGGATCTGTTTTGGGACCATTGCTGTTTGTCATTTTTATAAATGACCTGGAGGAAGGGTTAGAAGGTTGGGTGAGCAAGTTTGCGGATGATACGAAAGTCGGAGGAGTTGTAGACAGTGAGGAAGGATATGGCAGGTTACAGCGGGATATAGAGAAGCTGCAGAGCTGGGCGGAAAGGTGGCAAATGGAGTTCAATGTAGCTAAGTGTGAAGTGATTCACTTTGGTAAGAGTAATAAAAAGATGGATTACTGGGCTAATGGTAGACTACTTGGTAGTGTGGAAGAGCAGAGGGATCTTGGTGTCCATGTACACAGATCTCTGAAAGTTGCCACCCAGGTAAATAGTGCAGTGAAGAAGGCATATGGCGTACTGGCTTTTATTGGTAGAGGAATTGAGTTCCGGAGTCCTGAGGTCATGCTGCAGTTGTATAAGACTCTGGTGCGGCCGCTTCTGGAATATTGTGTGCAGTTTTGGTCGCCATACTATAGGAAGGATGTGGAGGCACTGGAACGGGTGCAGAGGAAGTTTACCAGGATGTTGCCTGGTATGGTAGGAAGATCCTATGAGGAAAGGCTGAGGCACTTGGGGTTGTTTTCTTTAGAGAAAAGAAGGTTTAGGGGTGATTTGATAGAGGTGTACAAGATGATTAGGGGGTTAGATAGGGTTGACAGTGAGAACCTTTTTCCGCGTATGGAGTCAGCTATTACAAGGGGGCATAGCTTTAAATTAAGGGGGGGTAGATATAGGACTGATGTTAGGGGTAGGTTCTTCACTCAGCGAGTCGTAAGATCATGGATTGCCCTGCCAGTAGCAGTAGTGGACTCTCCCTCTTTATGGGTATTTAAGCGGACATTGGATAGGTATATGGAGGATAGTGGGTTAGTGTAGGTTAGGTGGGCTTTGATCGGCGCAACATCGAGGGCCGAAGGGCCTGTACTGCGCTGTATTGTTCTATGTTCTATGTTCTATGTTCTATGTTCTATGTTGTTCCTCAGCTCCTTCTTTAAATCTTTGCTCTCTCACCTCGCATTTATACCCTCTAGATTTGGACTCACCTATCCTTGGCTGTTCACCTTACTTATGGCCCGCACGGTTTTACAAAGCTGTATAAGGTCACCCCGTAGCCTCCTCTGCCTAGGAGAAATAGTGATGACAATGTTACAAATATCTGCAACTCATGTACTCAATGCTCTGACCCATGAAGTGTACCAAATGCTGCTTTCACCATGCTGTCCACCTGTGATGCCACTTCCAAGGAACAATGTCACTGCACCCCTTGGTCTTTCTCCATTCGAGCTCACTGGCCGGGGCCCGACCATTAACTGTGTTAGTCCTCCCTGGTTTGTCTGAACAAAAATCCAACATCTGAATTAAATTTCATCTTTCACTCCTTGGCCTAGTGGCCCCGTGGATTAAGACCCCCTTCGATAACTGTAATACCTGCCCACTATCCCACTAATCCTGGTATCCACAAATATACTAACAGGGACTCCTATATTTTCACTCATATCTTTTATGGAAATGATGCACAATAGTTGTCCCTGCACCAGTCTTTATGGCACACCGCTGGTCAGAGGCTTCCAGTCTGAACAACAACCCTCTACCACCACCCTCTGCCTCCCACTGTCATCCCATTTTGTATGCAGATGGCTAGCTCTCCCTGATCCGTTGGGATCCAACCTAAATAACCAATGTATCATGCTCAACCGTTTTCATTCCCTTGCTGAATCGAGAAAGGGTGTCTGTTGCTCTGTCTTCATCTATCTCCTTGCTCACATAGAGTCATAGAGATGTACAGCATGGAAACAGACTTTTCGGTACAATCTGTCCATGCCGACCAGATATCCCAACCCAATCTCGTCCCACTGGCTAGTACCCGACCCATATCCCTCCTCACATTTCCTATTCATATACCCATCCACATCTTCAACAAACTTAGTTAAGTATATGAGATATGATTTCCCTTTCACAAAGCCATGCTGCCTGTCCCTGCTCAGTCCTTGTCTTTCCAAATGCATGGGTATGCTACCTCTTTCAATGATCTCCAATAACTTACCCACCCTCATCGATCTGTTGTTCCCTGGCTTTCCCTTGCATTCCGTATCAAATAATGACACATTATATTTCGAGTCATACAGCATGGAAGCTATTCAGCATCAACTGAATAAAATCTAAAACTAATCCCATCCCACCTGCCTGCTTCTGGATCATATCCCTTCAAACCTTTCCTATTCCTGTACTAATCCAAATGTCTTTTCAATATTGTAATTGACCTGACATTCACCCCTTGTTCGCAAAATTAATTCCACATGCAAACCTCCCATGTGCAACAATTTTCCCCTCATGTCTTTCTTTTTAATGTCTCTCTTCTAAACTTAAAAATATACATCGTTTTGAAACTCCCCTGTCCACGGTAAAAGATAACTATATCTATCTCCCTCATTATTGTATAAACTTCTATCAGGTCGCCTCTCAACATTCAGACCTCAATGAAAAATTCCAGTCTATCCAGCCGTTCCTTATTACTGAAATCTTCCACACCCAGCAGCATCTTGGTACATCTCATCTGAACACACTCCAGCTTAATAATATCATTCCTGCAACTGGGCGGCCAGAACTGGACACAGTATTCCAGAAGAGGCCCCACCAATGGCCTGTACAATCTAAACGTGACTTCCCAACTCCTGTACCCAAAGGACTAAGCAATGAAACCAAGTGTGGCAGCACCTTCATAACCATCCTGTCTCTCCATGTGGCACACTTCGAAGAATTGTGTACCTGAACCCCGACGTGTCTCTGTTTTACAATACTACTGAAGGTCCTGTCATTTATTAAATAGGATCTACCCTTGTTTGTTCTACCAATTGTATTACCTCACATTTATTCAGATTGAACTCCATCCAAGGGTTTTCAGCAATTTCACCCATATCCTCAAGATCCCTTTGTAATCTTAGCAAACCTCCTTCACTGTCCACTATTTCACCCTCCAGTCTTCCAGTACATCATGCACATGATGTCAATGGTACAAATATCTTTGATCATCTTGCTGCAATCTCTTTCCCAGCTTGCCAAATGTCCTGAGATACTCTGGATCAATACTGTGGATTCATCTACCTTTGAGTTTTACAGCCTGCAGCACCTCCTCTTCTATAATGTGGACTCATTTCAAAACATACAGTCATAGAGATGTACAGCATGGAAACAGACCCTTCGTACCAGCTCCTGCATGATGTTTCTAGTCCCATTTGCCAGACTTTTGCCAAAATCCCTGTAAACACTTCCTGTTTATATACCCATCCAGATGCCTATTAAATCTGTACCAGCCTCCATTACTTCCTCTGGCAGCTTATTCCATACATGTGCCACCCTCCGTGGGAACCAGCTGTCTCTTAGGTCGCTTTTAACAGTTCCACGCATACTTTTAACGCTATTCCTTGTAGTTTGGACTCCCCAAGTCGTGAGAAAATGTCTTGACTATTCACGCCCATCATGATTTTAAATACCGTTATAAGATAACTCCTGCACCTCCCATGTTCAAGTGAAAGTCGCCCAGTTAATTAAGTATTTCCTTGTAGCTCAAACCCTCCAACCCTGGCAACATCATTGCTCATTTTTTCGGAACCTTTTCAAGTTCCACAGCATCCTTCTGATGGCACTGAGACCAGAATTGCACACAGTATTCCAGACGTGGTCAAGCCAAACACTGTTTAGTTGCCAGAGCTCCTCAGTCTTTATCCACAGTAAGTCGCAAAGTGAAATATTTGTTTAGGATCTTGTGGTTTCACACACCGTTGACTTCGTTGATCATTATGGATAATGGTTTTGTCGCTTGCTATTCTTTTGTTCTTAACACATGTGTAAACTTTCTTTGGATTCTCCTTAACCTTATCTGCCAAAGCTATCTTATGACCTTTTTTTGCATTTCTGATTTCCATCCAAAGTGTATTCATGCAGCCCCTGTGATCCTCAGAGATTCCCTTGATCCAGCTGGCTCTACCTGACATGTGCGCTCTTGTTCTTGATCAGAGCTTGAACAGTCAGCCAGTGTTTCCTAATTCTGTTAGCATAGAGCTGCACACAAACGGGACCATGCATTTTATCTCTCATTTAAAATATTCCGACTTGCTAGAGTTCCCTTTACCTGCAAATAGCTTCCACTTTTTAAAATCATTATGTCTAATAACATCAATACTGGTCTTGCTCAATTTTCTAACATGAACTTGTGGACCAGCCCTGTGATTCACCAAAGCTATTTCTAATCTAATACAATTGTGGTGACTTTCCACTGTAGTGCTCCCTCACTAACACCTCAGTCCCGTTCCCTAATTTGTTTACCAAGGGGCGGGCAGGTTTAGCCCCATTCTCCAGTTGGGCCGTTTACATATTGACTGGAGTTTCTGGAACGCACTTAACAAATTCTTTCCATCCAAATGTTTAACACTGCAGCAATGCGAGTCCAGGTTTGGAAAGGTTGAAATCCCCTACGATTACAACTCTCTTATTCTAACAGATATCTGAGATCTCCTGACAGAATTGCTGCTCCATCTCCCACTAACTACCGCTGTAGTACAATTTCAGTACAATCATAGCAAACTGATGAACATTTTTTCTCAGTTCCACTAATATTATTTAACTGGGTGATTCCACGTGAATATTCTCTCTAAATACTGCTGTGATGTTTCCCCCAATCAAACCCATCACCGCTGCTCCTCTTCTGCCTCCTGTTCCATCCTTCCTACAACATCTATTCCATGCAACAATGAGCTGTTGCTAGTCCATCTGCTGTGCAATTCTATAATACCTATTATATCCCATTTCCAGGACCCCATCCGTGCACTGGGTTCATCTGCCTTAACTGTTGAGGGCCCCACAGCCCTGCCAGACCAGTTTAAATCTTCTCGAGCAACTCCAGCAACGCACCCCATCAAGATATGGATCACCGTCCCGCTCCCAGTTCAGGTGCCTTCCCCACCCGGTCTATCTGTGCTTACACCTTCAGGGATCTATGGACTTGGACACCAAGTCCTCGGTGTTCCTCAATACTTCACAAGGACTTCTGTTCATTCTGTCCATCCTTCGCTTATCATACCTTCCACAGGATTTGACCTCACACTGATCAGAAGTAAACTACATTTGAATTTACTCTGCTCAGTTTATCATCTGATCGATTTTAGGCTGGAACGTGAGACCACCTTCCTGACTTTGAACAACACCCTCACCTTTTATGTCATCCGCAAACCTACTAATAATACCTTCTGCTTTCACATCCAAGTCATTAATGTGCATAATAACCAGCAATGGTTCCTGCATAGGTCCAAATACTGTGCTTCCAAATACAAACACAGGCCTCCACCAGGTGCGGATCCAATTTGCCATCTTGCCTTGGATCCCATGGACTCTTCCCTTTTGGACCAGCCTTCCATGTGGGACATTGTCCAAGACCTTACTGACCTGCATGTAACGCACATCATCGGCACTGCTCTCCTCAATATTTGGAGAGGCCATTTCATAACATTCAACTGAAATCCTGAGGTGGCATCTTCCTCTACCAAATCCGTGATGATGCAGCCAAGTTGATCCCTGCCTTTCCAAGTGTTGATACATCCTGTCCCTCAGAATTGTTCCCAATAATGTCCCTCCCACCGATGTCAGATTATCTGCTCTGTAATTACCTGGCCTATCCCTACTGCCCTTCTCGAACAACTGAACCACATTAGCGATCCTCCAGTCATTCTGCACTTCACCTGTGGCCAGTAAAGTATTAGATATATCCACCAGGGCCCCAGCAATCTCCTCCCTTACCTCCCACAACACCCTGGGATGAATCTCATTGAGCACTGGGGATTCCTCCACCTTTATGCCTGTTAAAACTTTTAATACCTCCTCCTGATTGATCTTTACATGTTCCACAACCTCACCATCTCAACTAAAATCTACAGCTACAATGCCTTTCTCCTGTGTGAATACAGATGAGAAGTATTCATTGAAGACCTAACCTACTTCCTCTGGCTCCATGCACAGATCGTCCCTTTAGTTTCTAACAGGCCTCACTCTTTCACCAGTAATCCTCTGACTCTAACTGTACTGGTAAAATACCTTGTGGATTTTCCATAACACTATCTGCCAAGGATATTTCATGACCATTGTTTGACCCTCTTTTCTAAGGACCCCCATTGCCCTCTCTATACTTGTAAAGGGCTTCACCTGTGTTTATTGCACTGTATTTTATTTATCAAACTCACGATATCACTTGCTCAGTATTTGCTGAACTTGCTGCCTTTGCCATTCACTCTTCAAGGAACACACTGGCCATGGATCCTCACGGTATCAGTTTGAAATATTCCCACTTTGCAAATAAAGCCCCAACTGCAGGCATTTCCTCCCAGTCTCTGTTTGTCAGATCCTGTCTAATGATAGCAGTAATGACAGGAAACTCCATTGTGAAGGGGACAGACAGGAAATTGTGTGGCTGCAGAACCAGGACGGTGTGCTGCCTCGCGGGTAACAGTGTCAAGGATTTCTCTGAGCGATTACAGAACATTCTGAAGTTGGAGAGTGAATGTCCAGAGGTCATTGTGCACATCAGTGCACATGACAGAGGTAGACAAAGGGAATGGGATCCTGTGAAATGAGTATCACGCGTTAGGGAAGAAGTTAAAAAGCTGACCTCAAGGGTAGTGATCTCCAGATTGCTCCCAGTGTCACTCACCAGTGGACAGAGAAATAGAAAGATAGGTTGGATAGATTTGTAGCTGAGGAGCTGGTGTACGGGCAAGCGTTTTCAATTCTTGGATCATATGGATCTCTTCTGGGTTAGGGATGTCCTGGACAAGAGGATGGGTTGGACTTGAACCAGAGGTTCACCAGTATCACTGGAGGGGAATTTGGTAGTGTTACTGTGGAATGTATAAACTAGTTAGGCAGGAATTTGGGACTATTAATAAGAGAGGGACAATTGAAAAGTCAGGGGAAAATACATTAGCCATCAGAGCAAGTTTCATATTCAGGATATTCTGGGGCACAGTCAAGGGACGGAAAAGATATTTGGTTTAAAGGGCATTCGTTTCAACACACGAGGCCTGACTGGTAAGGCTGACAAGCTCAGAGCATGGATTATTGTGGGGACTGGGATATTATAGCCATAACAGAAACAGGGCTGAGAGAAGGGCAGGACTGGCAGCTCATTGTCCCAGGATACAGAAGCTACAGGCGTGACAGAGGGACAAGTAAGTGAGGAGAGGGAGTTGTCCATTTGATAAGGGAGGACATAAAAACAGTGCTTAGAGAGGACACTCTTAAGGGGTCATAAAATGAGGACATATGGTGAGAAGTTAGAAACAAAGAGGGGATGGTCAGTCGACTAGGATGGTGCTCTAGACCCCCAAAGAGCCAGCGAGTACTAGAAGAACAGATGTGTAGAGAGATTGCAGGTACCTATAGAAGTAATAGAATAGTGCTGTTTGGAGATTTTAACTTCCATTGTATTGACTGGGACATTCAGAGTGTAAAAGGCCCCTATTGGATGGAATTTGTTCAATGTTTCCAAGAAATTTCCCCAGATCAATATATAGGAGGCCCCACTCTACTCAGGTAGGAGCAACACTGGACCTCCCCTCAGAAACCGAAGTCAGACAAGTGACTGAAGTGGCAATCGAAGAGCACTTTGGGTCCAGTGACCACAACTGTCTTCGTTTTAACATAGTTATTGAAGAAGATCAGACATCTCCACAGATTAAGGTCTTTAACTGGAGCAGAGCCAGTTTTGGGGCCATTAGGCAGGATCGAGCAGGGGTCGATTGAGTGAATTAAAAATCACACAACACCGGGTTATTTCAAAACACTAGCTTTCAAAGCGCAGGTGATCAACTTGAAAGATAAAATTAACATTTAATTTGTTTGATTTTACATTCCACGACGCTAGGACCCTGTTGCTATAAATTCTATGTCTCATGATTGGGCTCCACAACAACCTGATGAAGAAGCTGCTCTCTGAAACCTATTGCCTCCAAATAAACCTATTGGACTGGAAGCTTGTGTTGTGTGATTTTTAACATTGTACATTCCAGTCCAACACAGGCTACTCCACATCATGCTCCCATCAACTGGGTGAGTCTACTTGAAGGAAAAGGAATGACTGACAAATTGTAGACTTCTAAAAGTGTCATATCAAGAATCCAGGGTCAGTGTGTCCCTGTTAGTGTGAAGGGAAAAGCTGGCAGGTTTTGCGATCCCTGGCTCGTGAGGGATATTTAGGCTCTGTTCAAGAAAAAAGAAAACGGCATACATTGTCTTCAATGTTTCTGTATCAACGTAACCTCTTCCAGTCCTAAAGACAGGATCACTCGCTGGAGACTCTACAATCCTTTCAGGACCCTGCAGCACGACCGATCTTCAGAAACCAGTGAAAGCCTGTGACTCTCCCAATCCAGTTCTGACAAGACTCACTATCTGTGGGACATCCTCCTGTAGCCAGCACCCACCCTATCAATGTAAGTTCCTCCTGTATCTCTATGCATTTACTCCATAACCTTCTCCAGCTCTTACACCCCTATCTGTGTAAATGTCACCCTCCCCTACAAACCTTCCCACTTTGACCAAACTAGAGATGATTACTAATGCTCCCTTATCTGTGAAACTGTCTCCAAACAAGATTACCGTCCTTCTGAAAAATCCTTCAGACTCCACACCCTCCATGTCGAAATTATCTGCAAAAGTAAACCTTCCTATATCTATGAACATCTTCAATCACGACTACCCTCCCTATCTCTGTTTGGTCCTCCAGTCTATATAACCCGCTTTATCTCTGTCATCTGTTCCATTCACCGCACTCTGGGGAAAAATAAGCTTCTTGCTCTCCACCCTGTCTGTACATCCCATGATTTTGTAGACCTCAATCAGGTCCCCAGTCAAGTTTTGTCTATCTAATGAAAATAATCCGAATCTATTCTAACTTCCTAAATAACTAGCCCCTTCCATACCAGACAAAATCCTGGTGAACCTCCTCTGCACCCTCTCCAAAGCAAAGCATCCACATCCTTTTGGTAACGTGGTGATCAGAACTGCATGTATTATTCCAAATGTGGTCGAAGCAAAGTCCAATACAACTGTAACACGACCTGCCAACTCCTTTACTCAATATCCCATCCAATGAAGGAAATCATGCCGTATGCTGCCTTAACCAATTTACTGACATTCGTTGTCACCTTCAAGGAACAATGGACCTGAATGCCCAGATCTCTCTGTACGTCAGATTTCACCAAGACCTTTTCATTTACTTTGGTCTTGAATTGGATTTTCTGAAATGCATCACCTTGCATTTGCCTAGATTGGGCTCCCCATTTGCCATTTCTCTGCCCATCTCTCTACTGCTGTATTCTCTGACCCTTGACTATCTGCTACTCCACCAATCTTAGTGTCATCTGCAAACTTGCTAATCAGGCAAACTATTCCATCCTCCAAATAATTTATGTATATCACAAAGACAGTGGATCCCGCACGGATCCTTGTGGAACAGCATTGGGCACTGGTCTCCATTTTGAGAAATTCATTTTACTATAATCCATGTACATGTCCAAAAGTTAAGTAAATGTCCCTAATGTAACCATCTCTACCACCAACGCTGGCAGTGCATTCCACACACCCACCACTCTGCATAATGCACCGACCTCTGACATCTCCCATAAACCCACCTCCAATTACCTTAAAATTATGCCCCAACGTAATAGCCATTTTCACGATGGGAAAATTCTCGGGACACCCACTCTCTGTATGCCTCGCATCATCTCGTGCACCTCAATCAAGTCAGCTCTCATGCTATTCATTCCAATGGGAGAAGCCCTGGCTTCCCCAACATTTCTTCATTAGACCTACCCTACAATCCAGAAAACATCCTGATAAGTCTCTTCTGCGCCCTTTCCAAAGTTTCCACAACTTTCCTATAATGAGGCGACCAGAACATAACACAATATTCCAAGAGTGAACTACCCAGGGGTATATGGAGCTGCAGCCTCACGTCACTGGTCTTAAACTCAATACCCTTGCTAAAGAATGCTAAGACATCACACGCCCTCTTCACACCCTTTCAACATGGCTGGCACATGTGAAGGATCTATGGACGTGGACCCCAAGATTCTTCTCTTACTCCACACTACCTAGAACCCTGCCTTTAACCCAATAGAAGTTCTCAGCAGAAACCTTCAATCTTCAACCTTCCCTATTTTGGTACCTTCCTCCAATCCCCACAAAATCCACAAACTGTGAAACGTCTTCCAGTCCCTACAATCCTCCTTAGCTCTGTAACCTCCTTTATTAGCGAGAACTGTTAAAATTATCGAAGCCAATTTTAGCCACTTCAATATTACTAATAACTACAAAATCGTCTAATCCTGATATTCCTCCCTAACTCTGTAACCTCCACCATCCTACAGTACCCTTCTCGGGAATATTGTAGAAGAAGGAAGAGTTTTATAGTACGGGTCATGATAGGAGGTAGGAAGGACTGCAGAATCTGGAGGGTGGTCCAAATATAGGAGGGGATAGGGATCTTGCAACACGTTAGAGGGAGCGAGATTCATAGAACCTGCAGGATGAGACCGGGAATGGGTTGTGGAACCTGAAGGATATATTAGTCTGAATGACTGATTTATTTTTGATTAGAATTTTAGGCCAACCTTGATGACCTAATTTTGGAGATGTTTACCAGAATGTCTGTGCACAGCTTCAGATTGCCAGGCTGGGAGATGTGAGATCAGATGTGAATCTATTTGCCCATTCTGTCTGTGTGCCTGATCCTGACCTGGTGCTGCTCTGATGGAAAGCACTCTCCGTGCATCTGGTGGTCTCCAGATCTACATGGCTGACCAGAGCTCACCTCATCAAAGCCTTCATTTAGAATGTGCTTTATTTTTTCATTATTTTCAAATGGCAGTTTCGTGTGATGCTGGAATTGGGGATTGGGAAATTGAAACCTTTATCATTGGAAGATGGGAAGCCTTCAAAAATGAGATTACGGCTTTCCAGAGACAGTATACAGTATTCCTATTAGGGTGGAAGGAAATGCTGGTGGGTGTAGGGTATGCTGGATGACGAGAGAACTAAGGTTTTGGTTAAGAAAAAGGAGGAATAACATTGTCACGTATAAACTCGAGAAATCAAGCGAATCCTCAGACTATAAAGGCTGGAGCAGTGTACTTAAGAGGGTAATCAGGAGGTTAAAAAGGGGACTCGAGATAGCTCTGACAAATAGGGTAAAGGAGAATCCAAAGGGTTTTTATAAATACATAAAGGACAAGAAGGTAAGGAGGGAGATAATAGGGTCCCTCAAAGATCAGCAATGCAGCCTTTGTGTGCAGACGCAGGAGATGGGTCCAATACTAAACAAGTGTTATGCATCAGTGTTTACTGTGGCGAAGGAAATGGAAGAGAAAGAATGTGGGCAAATAGATGGTGACAACTTGAAAACATTCATCTTAAAGAGGAGGATGTGCTGGATGTCTTGAAACACATAAAAGTGGATAAATCCCCAGGAACTGATCAGGTGTACCTTGGAACTTTGCGGGAAGCTAGGGAAATGATCAACGTATGCCTCGCTGAGAGATTTGTATAATCGATCATCACATGTGAGGTATTTGAAATTTTGAGGTTGGATAACATGGCGCCACTATTTAAGAAAGGTGGTCAGGGAAAGCTAGGAAACTATAGACCAATGAGCATGACATCAATCGTTGTTAAAGTGTTGGAGGGAATCCTGCAAGATAGGATTTACATGTATTTGGAAAGGCAAGGAGTGATTAGGGATAGTCAGCATGGCTTTGAGTGTGGGAAAACATGTCTCAAGAAATTGATTGCGTTTTTTGAAGAAGTAACAAAAAGGATTGATGAGGGGCAATCATTGGATATGATCTATATAGACTTTAGCGAGGCATTCGAAAACGTTCCTCCTGGAAGATCGGTTCGCAAGCTTAGATCTCATGGAATACAGGGAGAACTAGCCGTTTGGATAGAGAACTGGCTTGAAGGTTGAAGACAGAGGGTGGTGGCGGATGGTTGCTTTTCACACTGGAGGCCGATGGTGTGCCACAAAGATCAGTGCTGGGTCCGCTACTTTTCGGCATTATATAAAAGATTTGGACGTGAATGTAGGAGGTACAGTTAATAAGTTTGCAGAACACACTAACATTTGAGATATAGCGGACAGTGAAGAAGGTTGCCTGAGATTACAACGGGATTTTGATCAGATGGGCAAATGGGTTGAGGAGTGACAGATGGAGTTTAGTTCAGATAAATGTGAGGTGCTGCATTTTGGGAAAGCACATCTGAGCAGGACTTATACATTTAATGTCTAGGTCCTAGGGAGTGTTGTTGAAAAAAGACACCTTGGAGTTCCTTAAAAGTAGAGTCGCAAATAAGCGGATAGTGAAGAAGGTGTTTGGTATGCTTTCTTTTAATGGTCAGATCATTGAGTACAGGAGTTGGGAGGTCATTTTGCAGCTGTACAGGACACTGGTTCGGACACTTTTGGAATATTTCGTACAAGCCTGGTCTTTTTATTATTGGAAAAATGTTGCGAAACTTGAAAGTGTTCAGAAAAGATTTACAAGGATCTTGCCAGGGTTAGACGATTTGAGCTATTGGGAGAGGCTGAAACGACTGGGACTGTTTTCCCTGGACCGTCAGAGGCTGAGGGGTGACATGCTTGAGATTTATAAAATCATGAGGGGCATGGATAGGATAAACAGGCAAGATCTTTTCTATGTGGTGGTGGAGACCAGAGCAAGAAGGCATAGGTTTAGGGTGAGAGATGAATGATTTAAAAGGGACCTAAGGGGCAACGTTTTCACGCAGAGTGTGGTGTATGTATTGAATGTACTGCAGAGGAAGTGGTGGAGGCTGGTACAATTGCAGCATTCAAAAGGCATCTGGATTGGTATATGAATAAAAAAAGAAGTAGTGGGATATGGGTCAAGTGCTGGCAGATGGGACGAGATTAGGAAAGGATATCTGGGTGGCGTGGACGAGTTGGACCGAAGGGGCCGTTTATGTGCTGTACGTCTCTCGGTCTCTCTGGCTCTAAATGTGTTCCACTGTTCATTTACAGCCTGACATTTCAGTCTGTTTCCCCTGTTTACCTTGGTCAGTTCTCTCTCAATATCATGTAATTGGCTTTGTTACTGATGCTTTAGTATGCTTTATGGTCACTTAAAATGTCATAATCTCTTTAAATTCCGGTATAATTTCTTGGAGGATCTCGATGCAATATTATTCATTCACTCAGCTTCATCACCCAACGGTCGATCTGAGATAGTTATATCCCTAGCCTGTTGCACAATGTGTTATTCAAAGAAACACTGACTAAGACATTCAAGAAGGATCTCCGATAATATCACTCTTGCCAATGTGTCTATTCCAGATTATACAAAGATTGAGGTCTCCCAAAATTATCACACCACCTTTGTAACAGAGTGCAATGAATTCCTGTTTAATGCAGGGATGAGCAACGAAATACTGCAAGGCAGTTTAAAAACTGTTCTCTTGCTTTTGTTTTTGACACGTTGCATCCAGAATTTGCATTTAGGCTGATTCAGCTGCATAATCTGAGGCCAAGTGCTTTCTCTGTAATGCCTTTGTTATCCATTAGTGTCAGGGTTCCCATCTTGCTTTTCCATTCTCCCTGAGTTCCTGTAAGGTTGTTTACTGTTGAATATTTATGTTCCACCTTTTGTTCACCATGTAATCACGTCTGTCTGCTGACTAAATCTCATTGTTCTCTGTGTCACTAGTCACCATACTTTGTCCTTGTAAAAAAAAACTCTTCATAATTTACATTTTCCCACAATGTCCTGTTACAATCCTATCCTACAATGTCCAGTTTTCTTTCAACTCTGTCCCTTCCTTTTCCTTTCTGCTTGTCTTCAGCTACATCCCCATGTTGTTCTGATGCTTCACCTTTTCTCTTTGGATTTGAAAAGCTCCTTTCACCTGAACCCTTTCGCAGCATCTTCTCTGTCAGTTTAAAGTCCTGTCCATAAACCTACCGACATGATTGGCCAGGACACTGGTCCCAGCACAGTTGGTTTTAATGGTACTCATGGCATAGAACATAGAAGAATACAACGCAGTACAGGCCATTTGGCCCTCGATGTTGCACCGATCCAAGCCCACCTAACCTACACTATCCCACTATCCTCCATATGCCTATCCAATGCCCGTTTAAATGCACATAAAGATAGAGAGTCCACCACTGCTACTGGCAGGGCATTCCACGAATTCACGACTTGCAGAGTAAAGAACCTACCCCTAACATCTGTCCTATACCTACCACCCCTTAATTTAAAGCTATGCCCCCTCGTAATAGCTGACTCCATACGTGGAAAAAGGTTCTCATGGTCAACACTATCTAAACCCCTCAATATCTTGTACACCTCTATCAAGTCACCCCTAAACCTTCTTTTCTAAAATGAAAACAGCCCCAAGTGCCTCAGCCTTTCCTCATACGATCTTCCTGCCATACCAGGCAACATCCTGCTAAACCTCCTCTGCACCCGTTCCAGTGCCTCCACATCCTTCCTTTCGTATGGCGACCAAAACTGCACACAATACTCCAGATGCGGCCGCACCAGAGTCTTTTACAACTGCAACATGACCTTAGGACTACGGAACTCAATTCCTCTACCAACAAAAGCCAGTACACCATACGCCTTCTTCACTGCACTATTTACCTGGGTGGCAACTTTCAAAGATCTGTGTACATGGACACCAAGATCCCTCTGCTCATCCACACGACCAAGTATCCGACCATTAGCCCAGTACCCCATCTTTTTGTTACTCTTACCAAAGTGAATCGCCTCACACTTAGTTCCATTGAACTCCATTTGCCATCTTTCTGACCAGCTCTGCAGCTTATCTATATCCCGCTGTAACCTGCCACATCCTTCCTCACTGTCAACAACTCCACCGACTTTCGTATCATCCGCAAACTTGCTCACCCAACCTTCTAGCACCTCCTCCAGGCCATTTATAAATATGACAAACAGCAATGGTCCCAAAACAGATCCTTGCAGAACACCGCTAGTAACGGCACTCCAAGATGAACCTTTACCATCAACTACTACCCTCTGTCTTCTTCCAGACAGCCAATTCCTAATCCAAAACTCCAACTCACACTCAATGCCTAACCTCCGAGTTTTTAGCAGTAGCCTACAATGGGGCACCTTATGAAACGCCTTACTGAAATCCATATACACCACATCTACCGCTTTCCCCTCGTCCACCTTCTTAATCACCTTCTCGAAGAATTCAATAAGGTTTGTGAGGCACGACGTGCCCTTCACAAAACCAATGCTGACTATCCCTGATCACATTATTCCTATTCAGATGTTCATAAATCCAATCCCTTTCAATTCTCTCTAAGACTTTGCCACAACAGGAATGAGACTCACCGGCCTCTAGTTACTAGGGTTATCCCTACTCCCCTTCTTGAACAAGGGAACCACATTTGCTATCCTCCAGTCTTCCGGCACTATTCCTGGAGACAACGAGGACATAAAAATCAAGGCCAGTGGCTCTGCAATCTCCTCCCTTGCTTCCCAGAGAATCCTGGAATAAATGCCATCAGGCCCAGGGGACATCTATTTTCACCCTTTCCAGAATTTCCAACACCTCTTCCCTACATACCTTAAAGCCGTCCATTCTAATTAATTGTGACTCAGTATTCACATCGGCAACAATGTCCTGTTCCTGAATGAATACTGACGGAAAGTATTCATTCAGTATCTCCCCAGTCTCTTCAGCCTCCACACACAACTTCCCACTTCTATCCTTGACTGGACCTATTCGTACCCTAGTCATTCTTTTATTCCTGACATACCTATAGAACGCCTTAGGGTTTTCCCTAATCCGACCAACTAAGGACTTTTCATGTCCCCTCGTTGCTGCTCTTAGCTCTCTCTTCAGATCCTTCCTGGCTACCTTATAACACTCAATTGCCCCAATTGAACCTTCACGCCTCATCTTTACATACTCAATCCAGTATGGCCTCACATCTTGTTGTTCTGTCTACATATTGTGTCAGGAAACCCTCCTGCATACATTGGACAAACACCGAACCATCCAACGAACTCAAGCTATCGCTTTCCCAATCAATATCAGGAAAGTTAAAGCCCCCATTACAACCACCCTATTACTTTCATTCTTCTCCTGAACCATCCTCCCAATCATTTCTTCTACTGGCCTCATCTTTACATGTTGCTGTCTCTGGCTGAGCAGCATCTCAGGCCCACCCTGACCAACCTTTGAGCTAAGTGGATTGCCAGATCATTTCAGAGGGAATTTGAGAGTCAAACCCTTTGCTTTGGATCTGGATTCATATGTTGGCCAGACCAGCAACCTATAACAGATTTCCTGACTTAAAGGGTATTAAGTAGCCAGAGGGGTATCACTGCTTCCGGGATTAAATTCTGGATGAACAGTCGAGTGAGAGTTACCCGAGGCCATTGCCTGGCCCACTGACAACTCCCTCATCCGTGAGTGCTGATCCCAGTGCACCGTCATCGTGACCGTGGTTTCATCGTGATACCTTCCTGCACTCTGGTGATAGCTCTCCATGTGATATCTGTCACCGTGAGGTTTTAATTGATGCCAGTGACTGCAGCTTTGCAGTTACTCAAGATCCTGAGCCAACAGATCTCTCCACCCCAGGGAGACGAGGTAGCACAGGCCAGGGACGGAGACTGGGATATTCCAGATCTTTGTGGGGCTCAGTGCCATTCTCCATGTGAAACTCTCACTGCATCAGTCTAATTTCCCATTCTCTCTCTTTCTCTGTCTCCTGTAGGTAATCAGGATGTTTCTGACTCAGCAGAATTCCCAATTCCTGTTTCGTTCATCACCACACTGAAGATATTTGGTCAGCCAGAGAGAAGGAGAGAGAGAGAGATCTGGAGCCTTCAGTAAATTCTGCAGATAGGTAAGATCACTCACAGTGAACCGAGCAGAGTGCATGTAATATATCGAACTTTGGTCCGGAAGACATGACATCGATACAGTGTTGAAGCACGAACACAGAGCATGCTGGTTTCCAGGCTCAATCCCCACCCTCTTGTTTACTTTCATCACTGCTGTACTGAGCCTTCCCATGTCAATATGGGAAGTTGACAGTTATCAATCCAGGTCTGTGCTGTCTTAGTGAGAATCAGTACAACAGAGGGGAAAGCAGGCCTCCCCTAAGTAGATGGCATTGAAACCTGGGATCCTTCTTTTCAATATTCCCGCTCACGCTGTCTCTTGTCGTGTGATAGAGTCATACAGCAAGGAGACATACATTTCGGTCCAACTCATTTGCGCCAGTGTCTTGAATACTTGTACTTCCCAGAAAATTTCATGTTTCTATAATCTCCACCCTCCCATATTCCCACCGGCTGTATATTTCAAATCTACTCCAATGCTGACGACTCTCCCGATGTGTAAATTGCTTCAGTTTCGGTAACATGCCCAATCTCAATAATCTCATTCTGCACTCGGTACAATAATGCCTATTTCTGTAGTCTTGAACAATACTTACAGTGCCCCCGTCTCTATTAAATCCTCCAGCCTGGACCAAGATGCCCACCTGCCTACCTTCCTCAAGCCCCAGGAGAACATGATATCACTGTAATGTTATGCAGGCCCTATAACGCCCCTGCCACCTGGCCTGCAGCACCACACGATCACAGTAACCTTCTCCCATCCCAACCGCGCTCCTTATCAACATAAACATCTCCACTTTTGAAACAACAACAGCACTTCACATTTCTGTTTGCTCCTCCACTCCCTACATCCCTCCCAGCACCTCAAACACCCTCTCTTTGTGTAATTCTGCAATTTGGGGCAGCCCGGTGACTCAATACTGAGCAATGGTGCCTCACAGCGCCAGCGACCCAGGTTCGTTTGGTGACTGTCTTTGTGGTGTTTGCACATTCTCCCTGTGTCTGTGTCGGTTTCCTCTGGGTGCTCCGGTTTCATCCCAAAGGCCAAAGATGTACAGGAGAGGTCAATTGGCCATTCTAAGTTGCCCATAATGTTTGTTGCAATGTCAGAGAGAAGTGAGTTTGGGTGGGTTACTCTTTGGAGAGTTGTTGTGGACTTGTTGGGCTGAAGTACCTGTTCGCATGCTGAAGGGAATCTAATCTAAACTCTCCCTCTGCGTTCCATATTACTGTCCCTAAATATATACAACTATCCATAAACAGCCCCAAACTCTTCAAACCTCCGAGTCTCTGTGAGCTCCCACTGCTCCCTCCTTAACTGTGTAACGTTTCCAGTCCTGGAACACTGAAAATGTGGACATCCTGCAATCCTCCCTATCTGCGTAATCCTCTCAGGTCCCTGTAAAACCCCCGATCTGTGGAACCAGCGCCAATGCTTGTGACTCTCCCAATCAGTTTCTACAAGACTTTCTATCTCTTTTACATCCTCCCGTCACTATCACCAGCCCTGTCAATGTTCGCTCTTCCGGTCCCCCCATCAATCTAATCATCTCCATAACCTTCTCCAGCTCTTACACCCCTATCTGTGTAAACATTACACTCCCCTACAACCATTCCTAAAGCAGAAACCTCCTCCAGTGTGTGCAAGTCTCCCTATCTGTGTTCGTGTCTCCAGTCTCTATTGCTGTTCCTGTCTCTGTAAGCTGACAGATTGTCCAGCTTTCCAGTCCAATTAATTTCCAGAACCTCAGCATCCGACATCAACAAATGTTTTCATTAACTACAGCCTTTCTTATCTCTGTTCGTTCCTCAATGCCATACTACTTCATAATCTCTGTAAATAGCACCATTCCACAAAATACTCCCTGTCTGTGTAAACTACCCCAATCCTACAGTGAGAAGCCTCACTGCCCTTTTGATCACCTGTGGCCCCTTCAGATCTCCATGTATCTTTCCTGACTCCATTGAATACAGCTCATCTCATGTTATAACTACTCGAAATCATCTGTTTCTCACCATCTCTGTGATATTCTTCAGTTACTGCAATTCTCATTCTTTATCTCCAGATCTTCCAATCCCCCTGGTCAATGTAAGGTTACTGATCCCTTGCAGCATGTTTAATACCTGCAGCAGCCTCCAACTCTTCAATACAGCCTGTCGTTGTAACCTCCTCAAATACTACAGCATTTGTAATATCTTCCAGTATCTGCAACCCTGTTGATTTCTGTAACCTCCTCCAAAACAGCGCTCCACATCTCTGTGTAACTGATGGGAATGTTGCAAACCTGCCTTTACAGTCCTCACTAACTCTCTGAACTCCTGCTGCCCTACAACCCTCAGTATCTCTGGCTCCTCCAATCCCTACACTTCTCCCAGGCTGTGTCAACGTTTCCAGCCCCTTCAACCCTCCCTATCTCACTCACTCCTGCAACTTCAACTATTGTCCATGTCAGTGTAATTCCCAGCACCAACAATCCTCCCGGTCTCTATAAACTCCTGCAGCTCCAACTACCACCCCTATCAGTGTAATCTCCAGTCCGTCCAACCCTCCCTTTCTCTATAAATTCCTGTAGCTCCCAATACCATCCAATCTGTCGAATCCACATTGCCTATAAACCTCCTTTTCTCTAAACACCTCTGTAGCTCCAACTAGTACTGTGTAATCTCTAGTCCCTATATTCCTCCTGATCTCTGTAAATCCTTCAGAATTGATAACCCTGTAACTCTCCTTGACATCTTTCACCCCGACAACCGATCTGATCTCTCACCACCAACAGTGATCTCAAACCACCCGAACTCTGTATCATCCTCCAGTCTCTCCAACCCAGCTCTGTTTTTTTTTCTCTGTTAGCTTCTCTGGTAACTGTATTCCCCTTTATCTCCGGTTACAGATCCTTTTTCAGGGAAACAATTTCTCAGTACCGAATCTGTAAGAACAAAATAATCTTTTGTGTATCAATAAATTTGCTTCATTTAATAAATTTTAACGACTGCAAGTTCAACCTTCTCCATCTCTTCTCATCAATATCTCTCCATTTTGAAGAACAGCCTGGTGAACCTTCACTGGGCTGCCTCTAATGCAAAGACATTTTCCTTCTAGATAGGGGACTAAACCTGCTCACCGTATTGTCAGTGTGGGCTGACTGGAGTCCTCTATATTTATTACAAGCTTCCCCTATTTTTATTCTCCATTCCCTTTGAAATAAATGCCATCATTCCATTTACCTTCTCTTTGACCTGTTGTCCCTCTATTCCACTTTTCTGAGATTTATACACAAGGATTCCCACGTTACTCAGTGGCGGAGCTTTCTGCCATTGATCTGAAACCAAGAGGCGACAGCGATAATCAGGAAAGTGCTGGAATGTATGGTAAAAGATATGCCAGAAATGCTAACTGCACACTTAGAAACCCATGGAATAAGCGCAGTCCATAAGACCATCATGTATAGGGGTAGAATTAGGCCATTCATTCCATCAGGTCTATTCCACTATTCGAATATGGATGAATTGATTCTCAACACCATTCTCCCATTTACTCCCTGTAACCCTTGATCCCCTTACTCATCAAGAACCGAGCTATCTCGGAGTTAGATACACTGAATCACTTAGCATCCACAGCCCCGTGAGGCAGTGAGTTCCACAGGTCCATCACCCTCTGGCTGAATAAATTCCTCCACATCTACATACCAAAGGGTCATCCCCTCACTCTGAAGCAGTGCCCTTGGACCCTAGACTCTCGTACTAGTGGAAACATCCTCCCCACGTCCGTTCCATTCAGGCCCCTCAGTATTCTGTAAGTTTGAATGAGGTTCTGCCGCCCCTCTGAAACTTCATCAAGTACAGACCCAGAGACTTCACCTGGTCCTCATATGGCACGGATTTCATCCCTGGGATACTTCTTGGAAACCCATTTCTCGTACCTCTTCACATCCTTTGTCCAGACTCTGAATGATTAACGTGTAGAGTGTAGTCCCAACACTGACCCCTGCGGAGCTCCCTTCATCACCAATTTCCATCGTGAAAAAGACCCCTTTCTTCACACACTCTGTCTTGTGCCAATCAGAGAAATCCTCTCTCCATGTTAAGCATGTTGTTCTGAAACGGAAATTTTATTTCACACCCACTGCTGGATTTATTTTTCTGTCTGGCTGTAAACAGCAGAGTTTCCCCATTACCTGCCCATCTGTAATTCCCTGGAGAAGTTGGTGGTGAGCTGCCTTCCTGACCCACTGCAGTCCTTTGGGTGTAGGGACAGACACATTGCTGGGAGGATGGAGCGTGTCTTGGAGGGCACCTTGGAAATGCTGGTGTTCCCGTGCACCCGGAGCTCCTGTCCTTCCAGGGTATAGTGGTTCCGGGTTTGTGAAGTGCTATTGAAAGACCCTTCCTGAGTGACATCAGTGCTACTTGTAGATCTTTTATTCATTCATGAACATGAGCTTTGTTGGCTGGACCAGCGTTTATTGTTGATTTGGAGTTGTCCCTGAGAAGGTGATGGTGAGCTGCCTTCCTGAGCCACTGCACCAGCCGTTGGAACTGTTGTTATCTGTGTCCCCTCCAGCAGGCGCTACAACACTCCTCATGGCTGTAACTGCAGGCAGACAATGCAGCTCTCCCTTTCATATCTGATATCCTCCTCGCCTTATAAATCTGACAATTCCTCACAATATCTCACCTCCTCCATTCACATCTGTGCCTGAGATCTCTAAAATTTCTTTAATCTTTTATAAACATCTGATCGCCCAAACTCTCTCCTTTTTAAAATTTGTTACCCCTTCAGTTTCTGTAACTCTCCATATCACTGTAATCAATGGCAGCACAGATTCCCTTCCTTAAATCTCGATAATTACAATGGTTGTGTGTGTAAAATTGACACTTTTCATCCTCCTTATCCATCTCAGGACTTCCAGCCCCCACAATCTCACTATGTGGAATGCTCCCATTCTCTGCACCTCCTCATTTCCTGAGGGTCCTTGAAAACCATCAGTGCCCAAACGTTTATATTACCCCCAGTTACTGCAAGTCTTCTCACTCTGTCACATCCAAGTCTAAAAGACCAGTCAACACTTGCTGGATGTCAATTTGCATTTGTTGAAGTCTGCACATCTCTGTAAGCAGTTCTGAAAAAAGCCCTTTAGGCTCTACAAATCTCCGTCATGAACAAGCTACCATCTTTCTATTTCCTTTGCCTTCTTCGATGTCTGAAACTCTCACTGTCTCTTCAGTAAACTTCTTTAGTTGCTGCAGGTCTGCCTTGCTCCCCACATAACCAGTTCCATCCCATACAGCTTGCTCAATCACTGAAACACCATCGGCTCTGTCTAATCCTCCTCGTTTCCACTGTTTTCCAGACACAACAGCGATCCTATAAGAGAGCAGTGTGGAATGGGACGTTATAAATCTCAGCTGAGGCTTGAGGCCTAACATTGCCTGGGAGTCGCAAAGGGAGGGAACCTGAGTGAAAGCAGCACGAAGCGGAAGAATATACATCAGCAACGAGGATCAAGGCCGACTGGGACTTGGAGTTGGAGAAACAGCACAGCAGGAGGCTTAAAATCAGCACCGAGCCACAGAGGGAGTGACCGTGTGAGGGAGCAACTTGGAGCAGAGGCTTGAGGCTAACTCACACCTGGGAGTTAGAGGCAGCAAAGTGGGAGGATATAAATCAGCACTGAGGATCGAGGCCTAATTGTGCCTGGGAGTCACAGAGACGGTGACACTGTGAGGGAGTGGAGTGGAGTGGGAGCTGGAGGATTGTACGTACCTGGGAGTCAGAGAGACGGTGACCCTGTGAGGGAGCAAAGTGGATGGGACTTGGAGGGATTACACATACCCGGGAATCACAGAGATCGTGACCCTGTGAGGGAGTGGAGTGGAGTGGGAGCTGGAGGATTATACGTACCTGGGAGTCAGAGAGACGGTGACCCTGTGAGGGAGCAAAGTGGATGGGACTTGGAGGGATTACACATATCCAGGAATCACAGAGATGGTGACCCTGGGAGGGAGTGGAGTGGAGTGGGAGCTGGAGGAGTACACATACCCGGGAATCACAGAGATGGTGACCCTGTGAGGGAGTGGAGTGGAGTGGGAGCTGGAGGAGTACCCGTACCTGGGAGTCACAGAGACGGTGACCCTGGGAGGGAGTGGAGTGGAGTGGAGTGGGAGCTGGAGGAGTACCCGTACCTGGGAGTCACAGAGACGGTGACCCTGGGAGGGAGCAGAGTGGATGGGACTTGGAGGATTACACGTACCTGCGAGTTATAGTGACTGTGACCCTGTGAGGGAGTAGGGTAGAGTGGGAGCTGGAGGATTACACGTCCCTGGGAGTCACAGAGACGGTGACACTGTGAGGGAGCAGAGTGGAGTGGGAGCTGGAGGATTACACGTACCTGGGAGTCACAGAGATAACTTTCTGCTGCTGGGACCTGCCTGCACTGAGTTTGACAGAAGTGCAAGAGCCATCACAGAAAAGGCTGTAAGTTCATTGGCTGATAAATGCACCGTTATAAGCAACTGTACGTTAATTGCTATAAGTTAGCAAATTTATTTTTTCAACTTCTGAAATAAGGGTTGAACACAGAAATAAGAGGGCGAAGTCAAATTCTGAGCTAGTATAGTAAATTTCCCTCAGTAAGCCACAGTTGGATAAGGGACTTAACCATATTGTTATTTCCCTGATGTTAACTTCATTCTAAGTAATTAGTTAAGTTACTCTAGACATGTTGCATTTCACGACATGGCAAGACATATTTGTCAGGTGGAAAATGTGTTCTGTTACATTGGGAAGTCATAGCCCCTGCTGATGTCCTGGATGAACACTGGGTCTTGGAGCTCAGACAGTGACGAGAGACTGTCATGCTGAGAGTTAGGGGGATAGCACACACACAGAGCAGATCAGACTGCAGACATGACGGCCTGGAATACGGAAGGGAATAGGGGACTAGGCAGTTGAAGAGAAACAGTCAGGGAATCCAGGAATAGCCTGATGTCTCCCTCCCAATTAAGTTTCCCAGTTTGGAAGCTGATGTAGGTGTTGGCTGCTCAGGTGAGTGTAGTCAGAGCCATGTCTGTGGTACCACAAGCAGCCTAAATGTACAGAAGAGGAAGGAGGAGCAAAAGGCACAGGGGAGACAGGAAATTGAAGACGATGTCAGCATGTATATAATTCCAGGAAAAGTGGGGTTACGAATGTCACTGTGTCTGCAGGACATTCGTCCGAGGGCCAGTGAACAGTCAAATGTCATGTCCAAGTTGGTCGGAATGACCTGGGTAGGAAGGGTGAAGTGGTCTGGGCATCAGAATTTAGGGAGCTAAGTGGATGGCTACAAGCGGGACCTCAAATGTGGCAATCCCTGGAATACTCCCAGTGCCGTGTCCAAGTGAGAACAGAACTCGGAGTTTTAGGTAGATGACACTGTCACTGGAATGATGATGCAGCAGGAAGGGTTTCAGATTTCTGGGAAATTGGGACTGGTTCTGGGGAAGGCAGCAACTGTACAAGCCGGATGTGCTAACGCCACAGAGCTGGGACTAAATGTCATACGGGGTGTGTGGGAGGGGTTGAAAATAACTTGGTGTGTGCTTAGGATCCAAACAGGAATCGTAGAGTAGCCTAGCAGGATTCTCAAAATAATGGGGGATGTGGTTGGTACTAATTTACGGCAACAAGTTTATCAGTGGAAGATGGAGTAAGAAAGAAAGCCTTAATCTGAGGTTCTCTGCATAGACATGAATACCCGGAGTGCGGGGAGTTCCAGATGCAGATTGGTGTGTGGAAATCTGATGGATTGATCACCGAGAGCTGGCTCAAGAATGGCAGGACTGGGTGTTCAATATTGCTGAGTATAAAGGATTCCAAAATGATAGAAGGGAAGGGAAAGGATGAAGGTAGAAGTATTGATTTAGATTAGCGTTAGTTAAGGAGTCCAAAAGAAAGACGATCCATCCAAGGACAGAATGAATTTGGCTGGAGCTACAGAACAAAAAGTATACAATTACACTGTGAGGTACAGTCTGTCGGCCAGCAACCAAAGAAATGATGGAGTGAATAAATATGCAGGGTCATTTCAGAGCGATGACAATACTACAGATTAGTTCTACCGAGAAACTTAATTTATCCAGATATAGACAGAGATGCTGGTGGTGAAGAGTCACGAGGGGCAAGTGTTCCAGGATTACATGGAAGAGAGCTGACTGCAGGAGTATGTGTCCAGCCCAAGAGAGCCCAAGAGACCTGCTATTTGGGAAAGAGGTGGTGCAAGTGGATCCATTGTCGGTAGGGGATGGTTTTGGGGCACAGCGATCATTTTATTGTAAAGTTCAAGATGATGGTAGAGAATGACATGCAATAATTGAGATGAAGAAACATTAGTTGATTGAGAGCCGCCTTCAATGAGGCAAGAATGAAGCTGGAAACTTTTCAGTAAGGCCTGTGAAATGGTAGCTTTAAATAGTGTGAACCCAGTCAGGTTGAGCTGGGGTTATGGAGATGCGGCTGTAGTGTGATCACGACTGAGAATAGCAAGTTTACCAAATTTGTAGAAATCTAACAGGCTTTTCATTGCACCACAAAGTTTGTGAATTTGAACCGCACCAGAATTGGAGTTTAGTTCAGTTTTCAGCTGAATCATTGACTGTTGTGCTGATTCATCACCAATTCCTTTCTTCTGGAGTTCTTGTCCCTGCTACTGACCAGAGGCAATTCCTTACCTTCTTGGTTGTGAGTTTTCACGGAATCATGATCAGACCAGAACCAGATGCTCACTCGCAAAACCTGCAAATTTCGTGCAGAAACCCATTGTCTCTAAACACATTTCCCTCCCAAATGCATAGAAATGTTCGATTGCTTAAATGTCTTTATCCCGTTCTGTGGCAGGATGTTGTGGATGAGCTGGGTAAAGACATTGACGTGTTTGGTCAGCCATGATGATATCAAACGGTGTGTAGGACACGTATTTGGACAAGCCTCCTACTGTTCCTGTCTTTCTGTGCTGTTTCTTACAGAAGGTTTTCAAAATTAACCTGATGGGGGCAATGTGAACCTACACAACGGAATATCAAAGTCCTCCTCTTTACCCCACCGCTCTCACAGCCAGAACAGACAGCTCCTATTGCTGCTTTAGATCAGACAGTGAAGGATTCTCTCAGGTGCTCTGTCAGACTGCGTGCTCCTTCACACAGGTTTCCAACTGGGTACATGGAGCAAGCAAACGTGTGGATATTGGGATTCAGGGACTATTACTGAAAGCAAAATATTTCATGTTACCTGTATGAATTTTCAGAAGGAATTTGGCAAACTTTCATTGATTCGAATTCTGTGCCGAATGAAGCCGATCGAAGGACAATCCCTGCGACAGCGGCAATGTAACATTGTCTGTAAGCAACGCAGGAACCAACAGAAACCCATTTTTCAATGTTGTGTATTTTTTTCACATTTTTGGTGTCCCTTTTTTTATCCTTTTCGTGAACCTGATGCTTCAATAATCACAGGTTCATGTCAGTTTCACCTTGTCTGCAATAGCTTTAATTTCAGAACCAGACGGTTCAGGGAAATGAAGCAGGGTGAGTGACTGAGGTACCAGTGGGGCAGCACACCACCACCAAAGATCCCACAGTGTTGTGGTCCAATGGTTTGTACTGCTGCCTCAACAGGGTCTAAAGTTCGATTCTAACCTCGGTGGACTGTCTGTGTCGAGTTTGCACATTCTCCCGGGAATGTGTGGGTTTTCTCCGGATGTTCCAGTTTCCTCCCATAGTCCAAAGGTTGTGCAGGTCAGGTGAGTTGGTCATTCTAAATTGCCCATAGTACATTTGTCAGAGGGGAAATGTTTCTGGTTGGGTTACTCTTCGGAGGGTTGATTGGACTTTTGGGTCCGAAGCGTCTGTTTCCATACTGTAGGGAATATAATAATCACAGCAAAACTAGAGCAGTTGAGTTACAGTTCCCAAGGTCCGTGAAGGTCACATGACAGGTTCGCTGTCTGCGGCTCCAGTCACACAATTCGTCAGCGCCGTATACTTAAAGGTGCATAACATGCCAAGGTTGTAAGTTCAATGCTTATCTAAAGATGCTGTTACCAGGGATTATTGAAGTATCAGACTGAAGCGCAGTTGGAAACAATGTTGAGTAAAGTAGTATTGGCTTGGAAATTCCGGTTTCTGATGTGGGGAAATGTTTTGCCGTTGTTAAATATGCCAATTATTAATAGAAAATCTGCAAATATTCCCCAGGTGAATATCCATCTATGTATAGAGAACCAGAGGTGAAGTTTTAGCATGATGACCTTCCTAAAATTGCTGACCCAGCACTGGATTACATCCTGGGAAAGTCTGTAAAAATCGTTTCACATCATTCAACTTCCTGCAAGCTGCACAGCGCATTCAATCAATCGAAAGTATAAGATTTAACTCCTTGTGGAGTTTGACTGTTGTCAGTAAACCTGGTAAAGGATCTGGGAAAGTAGTTTTGCTGTTGGGAGGAACAAAGGATCAAACTGGAATCAGGTTGAGTCTTCGCGCAGGATTTTTCAAGCGGAGATAAAAGAGAATTAATTGGACTCACTCCCCTTTCGGTTGATTATGACCAAATGTTCAAGACAACAGATAGCAATGACAATGATATTTTACATCGACAGGCCAAATCTTGCTCACTAGAGTCACCACAGTATTACAGACCAGGTGAGCGAGGGACATGATGATCCTTGTGGAAACCTGAGACAGTGAGAGAATTAATCCCACGCTGTTGATCTCATTTTTCTCTTAAACCAGTTAGTCAGTGGACTGAGCTAACTGACTTCCATTCAATGCAGAGCTAAACCAAACAGCTCAGTGCATTTACAGTATTAAATATTTCATGTCGAATGAGTTGCTGCACCTTCCAACTCCACCAGCTGTTCTTATACTTAACATTTTCACTTGCAGGTGTTATGCAATTTCTTTCCTATGAATGTTCACCAATTCGAGAATGTTTCCATTTTGCATCTCCATCCAGGAAGTCCAGAATCACTGTCGCTGTTTAATTCTCCCTGTGGCTGCGTGGGTTTGCTCAGGGTGCTCCTGTTTCCTCCCACAGTCCAAACATGTGCAGGTTAGGTGAATTAGCTGTGTTAAATTGCCCGTACTGTTAGGGGCAGGGGTAAATGTAGCGGAATAGGTCTGGGTGGATTGCGCTTCAGCGGGTCGTTGTGGACTTGTTGCTCAACAGGGCCTGTTTCCAAACTATAAGTAATCTAATCTAATCTATTCTAATCTAATATAATTCATGCCTTGTCTGCTTGCATTCGCTTTCCAACCTTCTTTATCATGTCCCGATGTGTTTGAAGTTCTAACGTCTAGTTTCCACTCATCTAAACGACGGAATTTCCCTCGTGTTTACTCGTAACAACTTCACATCAGCTGAATAACCTCTCTTCGGACACAACTAAGTCTTTCCTGAGTTCTCCCGCATTATTCCTTATTTAATGCTACCATCCCTTTAAACCCCCTCTTTTCATTTCTCGTGGCTTTATCTACCAGTAAACCTCATTTCCATCGTTAATAACGACATGGTATCATGGCCGTGTCATTCCTCGCGTCTTCATAGTCCAGTAAACACTGACCGTGTCTTTCATCATGTCTTTATATCCCTGTATATTTCAACCTGAGAAAGGATGCTGGGTCCAATTCAATGAATGAAAACTCACCACTAAGCTATGCAAACCTATAACCGACACAGGAATGGTGGAAACAATTTCAATTACAGCTGAATCGATTGGTTGCAACAGAATCGGGTCAAATCCCAGTTACATACATGACTGTTGCTCTTATAGTTATTTGTTCTCGACGTGTGCTGAAGTAACACAGTGAGGGATCAATTACTATTGCCAGTCATACTTAAGCGGTTAGGTATGAAATGCTGAAGTTGTGAGATCAGAGCAGTTTTTATTGACATAGACCATTCACTGTTCGAATATCAGTCTTAGGAATTAGACAGAGAGCGATTTTGAACGAAATTTGAGCAGGGAAGTTTACTCCATGGCGTAACACCAATTTGTGTGGTTACTTTGTTCTTTACCTCATTTGTGTGTTTTGCCTCTTTGGGGATTTTGAAGTTATCCTCTCTGTACAAAAGTTCCGTGCTTTTGCACCATTATACAAAAGATGCTTTACAATAACACCCAACGCTGTTTCGGTCAACTTGCACAGATATTGACCCCTGGAAACAGCACAGTGCACTCTTCTCGAGTCTGGAAAATAATTTGCTGCATTCCCGCTCTTGTGGCTCTTTTCATTACATCGGTTTCTGTTCTTCACGGAATCCAATTCAGCAGATCTTGTCACTGAGTCATTTCTTTATATGTGTTCAGATCATGTCAGCAGAATATCACAGTCCATAACCCAGAAGTCAGACCATACTCAGGGAACCGTACTCTGCTCTTGATCATTTCATGAACATCAGGGAGAAATATCAATGCTCTTCAAAATTTAATAACCTGTTTTTCAGAAGCAAGATAAACAGTTCCAGGTTTCTGCTTTTGTTGTCACACGGACCAAGATTGTAAATGCTGGAACCAGTTGAGACTGTCAGCTCTCCCACATCCATTTTCTCCCCAGGAAGTGTTCACCTGATGGTCTGAATTGGATTCTTCTAAAAAGAAGAATCTTTTTATCCATTGATTTCTGGTTTTGTGGCCCACAAGGCTCCTGCTGGGCCTCTGTACATCGTGCTGACGACAGCAGTTTCCCGCAGTCTTCCTTTTTTTTGGAGAAAGTACCTTCGAGGATGACATCAAAAGATGTTGGCTGTTACTGTGTGATACTCCACCAATGGAGACAGCTCTATCAATGGAGGCAGCTCAGTCCGCTGGGATGGGATAATTTCTGCAGTGTGTCCTGCGGATCAGATACAGTGCACAGATCATACAGAGTGCGAGCGCTCAAAAAGGCCAATTGGTCACTCGTACCTGTGTCAGCGCGGGAGTTACAAAATATGGGTTAAAGCGGAAACACTGGGGATTGGATCATGTTTCAAGTGTTTACGTGAGGCAGGAAGCAGAAAAAGATACACTGTGAAGCGATTGGGATCTGACGACAGGAGCAGCAAATAGGTTGTACAGCGCAGAGGAGAGCTTTGAAGTATTGAATTCTGATTGATGGGCCGATCATGCTTTCACTAGGCCACGCTACTACAGTTGATAATATGTCAGTGTCTCTCAGCATTGTGATGTCACAGGCAAATATCACCGTTACACTGCAGGAAATTCCTTTTTCCAATGTGAGGGCAATCTTTATGTAAAATAGCTTCAATATTTAATTCTTTCTCATAAATAATTCCACTCCATCTCAGTGTATTGTATTGTCTTCTTTCCACTGTATCTGTCATTGTGCCTGCACTGAAGTTGATTTGCTCCTTCTGCGTGTCTTTTACAGTCTGGGTGATATGATGCATTTGTACTGATCCACCTTCTGACTGAATTTTCCACTTCACTTCAGCCCGCCCTAACGTCTGTATCTGATACCATTCCCGTTGTCTGGGTGTTAAGTGCTCGTCTCAGATCCAGCCTGCCCTCACCCAAAATAAACGCAAAACTCAGACACACTGTGATCAATGCAATCCAGGGACATCTTCACTCCGAGGTCATTGATTATTCCTAGGAGAAAGTTCGGACAGCAGATGCTAGAGATCAGAGTCTGGAGTGTGGTGCTGGAAAAGCACAGCAGGTCAGTCAGCATCTGATGAGCAGGAGAATCCACATTTCAGGCATAAGCCCTTCAACAAGAATAAGGTTTGTGAGTCGGGACTGAGAGATAATTGGAAGGGATTTGGGGATGGGGGGGATGGGGGAAAGCGGTGGTTGGATGAAGGTGAGGGAGAAGATGAAAGTTCAGAAGGAACAGTGATGTAATGGGTTCAGAGGGCGGTGCCAATTTTGAGGCTTGGGACTTGGGGCAAGGGAAATGAGGAAACTGTTCAAATCCACACTTATCCCGTGAGGTGACAGAGTCACAAAGCGCAATATTTGGCGTTCGTCCTCCAGGTATTCGGTGGTTATGGTTTTGCGCTGAAGGAGGCCCAGGACCTGCACTCTTTGACGCAGTGGGAGGGGGAGTTGAAGTGTTCAGTCACTGGATGGTGAAGTTGCTGGGAACGGGTGTCCCAAAGATGTTCTCTGAAATGATCTGCAAGAAGGTGTCCTGTCTCCGTACTGTTGAGGAGACCACACTGGATTCAACAGATGCAGTAGATGACATTGTAAGTTGTAGGTGAATTTCTAACTGAAGTGGAAGGATCCCTTTGTGCCTTAGACGGAGATGAATGGAGTGGTGTGGGAGCTGCTTTTACCCTTCCTGCGGTGGCAGGGAAATGTGCCAGAAGTGGGGTGTGTGTTTATTGCGGGTTGTAGACCTGACAAGGGGTTCGTGGAGAGAATGGTCTTTTCAGAATGCTGATAGGTGTGTGGAGGGAAATATATACCTGATAGTGGGGTCTGTTTGGAGATTGCAGAAGTGGTGGAGTCTTATATGATTTATGCTGAGTTTGGTGGGATGAAAGTTGAGAACCATGGGATTCTGTCCTTCTTGCGGGAGGGGTGGGGTTTAAGGGCGGTGGTGAGTGAAGTTGAGGAGATGCACTGGCGGGCATTGTCAAACACGTGGGATGGAGACCAACTTGGACTTTCTGAGGTGAAATTGGTCATCCTGGGAAAAAATGCACTAGAGGCGGAGGAATTAGGAATAAGGGATTCTGTTTTTACACGAGGTGGGGTGGGAGGAGGTGTCGTATTGTTAGCTGTGGGAGTCAGTGGGGTTTAATATATGTCTGTCATTGGTCATTCCAAGAAATGGAAGGGAGTTGCCAAGAAGATCCAGGTGAATTTGAGGTCGGGGTGAAAGGTGTTGGTTGGTGAACTGGTCAACCTCCTCGTGGGAGCACAAAAGTGACGCCCAACACATTCATCAATGTAGCAGAGGATCAAGTGGAGAGAGGTGCCAGAGTAACTGCGAAACACGGATAATTCCACATATCTGACAAACAGGCAGGCAGGTATAGCTCGGTCACATGTGGGTGCCCATGGCTACCCCTTTGGTTTGGAGGAAGTGGGAGGATTGGAAGTAAAAGTTGTTGAGGGTGAGGACCAGTTCAGCCAGCTGGATGAGGGTGTCGGTGGAAGGGTACAAGTTGGGATGGGGCGAGATGAAGAACCAGAGGGTTTGGAGACTTTCGTCATGGCAGATGGATGTGCAGATGGACTGGATCTCCAAGGCGAAGATGACGCGTTGTCGACCAGTGAAACAGAAGTCTTTAGTGAGATTAAGTACATAAGTGGTGTCACAAACGTAGGTGCGAATTTCCTGGACTGGGGAGACAGGAAGGTGTTGACGTAGGAAGAGATGAGTCGGGTCAAACAGGCGCAGGCAGAGACAGCAGGTCTTAGGAAGGAGGTAGAATCGGGCAGTGTGGGGTTCATGGACAATGAGGTTGGAGGCTGTGAATGGGAGATTGGCCAAAGGTGATGAGATTGTGATGGTCTGGGAGATTATGTCATATCCTTTCATGCATACACGGCGAGGTGGCCGAGAGGTTAAGGCGATGGACTGCTAATCCATTGTGCTCTGCACGCGTGGGTTCGAATCCCACTCTCGTCGCTATTTTCGGATTACCATACTGTCGTATTGAAATTGGAACTCCAATGGTTAGTTTGTCTGCATCGACCACATGAAAAAACCTCAAAGATTAATTTGAGACTGATGCCTGAACTTAACGAAATGTAGACTGAAAGGGGATAATGAAAAGGAACGCGATTTTCTTTTCCAAGTCAAGTTGCTGTGAACGTTAATCTTATGAAAGAGATCCAGGGAAATCAAATAACGAGAGATGCGATGTGCATCTTTAATGCTATGGGATTCTTAATGAGTGTTTTGTCACATGAAATCTGGAGCAGGTTGGGTAGAAGTGATTCATCTTGGTGGTAAGAGCACAGAGAGACACCACAAAATAATAGAGATATTTCAAAAGGTGCAGGGGGTGGGTGTAGCGGCACAGAAAACTGGTGTGAATGCACAGTAGAGAATTGCCGATGTGGGTGCCGTGATTGGCATGGACAGACTTACACATTGATCTCGCCCTTTCCCCCTTGCTCTTGCCATTGATGAAGGCTGGATATAAGACACAGATAAACACAAGATGTGGGAAGCAAGCTCCCTCTCTTTATGCACACACTGGATGCATCACACTGAACTATGAACAACTGGAGAAATCAGCATGTTAACTGCAGGAAGTGAACGTAAACTGTGGATCAATAACCACAGAATGATGCAGCATAAACAGCTAAAGTGTCTTTAAACGAATGTCATTAACAGACGTTTCGTTCTAATACCTAACATGGCTTTCATGGGAAACCAAGTCTCACAAACTTGATTGTGTTTTTTGAAGATGTAACAAAGAAGATTGATGAGGGCAGAGTAGAAGATGTGATCTATATGGACTTCATGGAGGACTGATTAGGAAGGTTAGATCTCATGGAATAAAGGGAGAACCAACCACTTAGATACAGAACTAGTTCAAAGGTAGACGACTGAGGGTGCCAGTGGAGCGTTGTTTTTCAGACTGGAGGCCTGTGACGAGTGGAGTGCCACAGTGATCGGTGCTGGGTCCTCGACTTCTTATAATTTACATAAATGATTTGGATATCAGCATAAGAGGTACAGTTAGTAAGTTAGAGATGACACCAAAATTGTAGGTGTAGTGCACAACGAAATGGGTAACCTCAGATTACAACAGGATCTGGCCAGATGGGCCAATGGGCTAAGAAATGGCAGATGGAGTTTAATTCGCATAAATGTAAGGTGCTGCATTTTGGGAAAGCAAATCTTAGCAGGATTTATAAAAATAAGGATAAGGGTTTGGGAATGTTGCTGAAGAAAGAGACCTTGGAGTGCAGGTTCATAGCTCCTTGAAAGTGGAGAGGCAGGTAGATAGGATAGGGAAGAAGGCGTTTGGCATGCTTTCCTTTATTAGTCAAAGTATTGAGTACAGTAGTTGGGAGGACATGCTGCGGCTGTACAGGGCATTGGTTAGGCCACTGTTGGAATATTGCGTGCAATTCTGGTCTCCTGTCTATTGGAAAGATATTGTGAAACTTGAAAGGGTTCAGAAAGGATTTCCAAGGATGTTGCCAGGGTTGGAGGATTTGAGCGTTCGGGGGAGTCTTAACAGGATGGCGCTGTTTCCACTGGAGCATTGGAGGCTGAGGGCTGACCTTATAGATGTTTACGAAGTTATGAGGGGCATGAATACGATAAATGGACAAAGTATTTCCCTGGAATCGGGGAGTCCAGACTTAGAGGGCATAGGTTTAGTGTGAGAGGGGAAAGATATAAAAGAGACCTAAGGGACAACGTTTTCACACAGACGGTGGTCGGTGTATGGAATGAGCTACCAGAGGATGTGGTGGCTGGTACAATTTCAACATTTAACTGGCTTTTGGATGGGAATATGAAGAGGAAGGGTATGGAGGGATATGGGCTGGGTGTTGGCGGGTGGGACTAGATTGGGTTTGGATATCTGTTCGGCCATGGACAGGTTGGACTGAAGGGTGTATTTCAATGACATCTCTATGACCACATTTCAAGGTGGATGGCAACAATACCAATGTTGTTTTGAAATTTCACACAGCGAACAAGTTCAATTTAAATAATACAAATCACGTTCGCTCACAGGGAATAAAACTGTGATTTCATTACAAGCATTGTCCTTTTTAAGTAGCAGTTACTCAACATGAAAAATAAGATGTAATTTTTATTGAACATCCGTCAATTAACACCATTATCTTACTTCGGATTGACTGCAATATGCACATGCTAAATAAGGTTGAAGAAAGGAAGTATTTTAGTATGATTCGGGGGTGATGAAAAATAATATTAGGTTTTCTTGGTGCGGATATTCCACCAATGGCTCCAGTGGTGGAAATGGTCAGTGAGCAATATTACTATGATGGTATAGAGGTGAGGGAGCTGACAGGGATGGGAGCTCCCACCTCATCTGGAGCAGCGTCTGTAGACATGGACCAGGGAGCATTGTGACAGCAGACTGGGAGGTCCAATCACACCTGGAGCTGCTTTTATTAACATGGACCGGCAGGGAGCATTGGGACATCAGACTTCGAGATCCAACCTCATTTGGAGCAGCATCTTTTGACATGGACCAGGAAGCTTTGCAAGATCATTCTCAGAACTCCAACCTCATCTGGAGCAGCTTTTCATGACATGGAGCAGCAGAGAGCATTGGGACATCAGACCGCAAGATCCAATCTCATTTGGAGCAGCTTCATTTGAAATGGAGCAGGGAGCTTTGCGAGATCAGTCTGGGAGCTCCACTCTCACCTAGAGCAGCTTTTAATGACATGGAGCAGCAGGGAGCATTGGGACATCAGAGTGGGAGCTCCAATCTTACTTGCAGCAGCTTCTATTGACATGGAGCAGCAAGGAGCAATGGAACGTCAGGTTGGGAGCTGCAACCTCACCTGGAGCAGCTTGTATATACATGGAAGAGGAGGGAGGATTGGGATATTAGGCTGGGGGAAAGGATATTCAACCAATTTAATCTGAAGTAAAATAAGTCTCAACACCTCAGATGTTAGTTGATTTATGAAGAAGCTGTCGTGGGAAAAAAAAAATTCTTTAGATATTGAAGTCAAGTCCTGGAAATATTCAGCTCAGGAACATGCATTAATACAGAGAGAAATGCGAGTGATGTTTCAGGTCTTTGACTTTTCTTTTCTGACCGACTCTACACTGGATTACATCACCAAAAGGACTTCTTCACTCATTTAATGTGACTTATTTCCAGCAAATATGAACAGGTCATTGACGCAATCTAAATATGAAAATTGTCAGAAATGCGGTATTGTCATTAGGCTGGAGTTTACCTCGAATTATAGTGGAATTATAGTGGAAACGCAGCAAAATAAGTTGAAATTTCCTCGATCAGCAGTGATCTCGTTGAATGGCCGATCAGATTGTGAATGGTAGTTTTATTTGAGGACAACTTGAAGTGAATAATTGATGGTGATTATGTTTGATTTTTGTTCGTATTGGGACTGTTACAGTTATTGCTCATGTCCTTGTTAACACCAAAGGTCTGCAGAGTGTAAAATCTCAGCTGTGCATCTGGCCAGTGTTACAACCATTCGTATACCTGGCTACGGATGAGATGGTTATAGGTTCGAAATGTACTTGGCGCAAGAGCGTTGTGGAGATTCACAGTACATCCAAGCTTTTTTTTTGTTACACTGAGGTGGATAATATTTGGAATTTTCATCTCTACGAACGAAAATTATTTCACTGTCTTCGATAAGATAAACATTACCAAGGACAATCAGAGTCAAAAATCCCACAGCACCAAGTTTCATTGAACAGGCGTATTTGAAAGCAACAGCTTCTTCGACAGATGGTTGACAATTGTTGGACTCTAATCTGGCTTTGCGTGATTTTCAAATTTGTCCACCCCAGTCCAACATCAACACATCCACGTCAGGGGTACCCTCGACACCACGAACGATCGGTTAAAGTCCAGATGATCTTCCAAAAGATCACGCACGTTGACACATACATCAAGTTTCGGCAGAAAGACACCCACCTGATGAAGGAGCGGCTCTCTGAAAGCTCGTGCTTCCAAATAAACCTGCTGGACTAAGCTTCGATGTTGTGTAATTTTTTTCTTTGTCTACCCAACTCAAACACTGCCACTTCCATATCATAGAGAACATCAGGCATGTCCCAGCGCTGTCAGAGAAAACAATCCTGAAATAGCAACGCACATTGTTCATAGGTACGTTTCATTTTCAGATACCAACCCATTCAATCGCTGCAGCTTCTGTGTATGAAAAGCACAGAAAGAAAATAGCTGAGACTCAGTTTTAAACAGTATTTGAAACTCTTTGGGAAGTGGACTCAGAGGAGAATGAAGTATGAACTGTCCGACTGCGCAGAGAGGAGGAAGGCACTTTTCCCTTCTTTCAAGGGCTAGGGTATTGACTGATGTAAGGCATTAAACAGATTCCTGATACAGCTGATCTCTCTGCTTCAGGAACAAGAATTCCTGATTTTCTGAACGGTAATGAAACCCAGGCCACTCAGTTAAGGCGCCGAATACTAACAACTAGGCCACCAGGGATGAGGGCAGAAACTGTTGCACCGTTTCCTCATAACACAGTTTTTTAAAATTATGTCACTGCAGATATGTTTCCCCTCAAAAATGAATGAGTAATCAAGTGTTTACAGCACAGAAATGGGTCCCATCATTTCCCTTCCCAGCACCTGGTCTGTAACCTTGCAAACTCTGATGTTTCACGTGTTCATCTCAATGCTAATTACCCTGGAACGTTTTAATCTTGTAAGATGCAATAAATGGGATTGAGGTTTGAGATGGGAAAAATATGTTCACACCCAGTCGGGGAACTGAAGCCCATTTTTACGCACAGAATGAGGCACGCAGGCACATTTCCCCAAGAGTGAAACAGGCCTCGGGAGAAAACGAACAAAAAGTAAGATTTCGCCTGCTTGGCTGATGTTGTCCAATTTCAGACTTCAACACCAGTGTCTGGTTACAGCCAAGAAAGGAACCATCCAGCCTCTCACGTCCCAGTGTTCCTTGCCCATTGTTTCCCCATTACTCTGTAGTTTATACTGTCTCACCACGTTCTTGCAGTAAAACTAGATCGGTGCTCACGCCCGCTATTTCCTGTCCTGTCGAACGGTTTTCCTCAAGTTCTTGGACTGACAAACAGGAATGGGTTATTTCAAACATTCTTCTCGTTTACAAGGCCAGTGTTATCACCACTGAGCCAGCACATTGCCAGCTCAGAGGTAAGGTCTCATACATTAGAAACTTCAATGCAACAGATGATTGCTTAGCCTCAGTGTTATAAGCCAAACAACAAGACTGGAATAGATCCGAGGGCATCATGCACAGAAGGATGAGAGAATAGAATGATGAATCTCATGGTGTCCAGGGTGGTGTTAACAGAAATCTTCCCTGGTAGTATAGTGATGAGGATTCAATGCTTTCACTGTCATGGCATGTTAAATGTTAACATTTACAGTAATCGATGTGAAATACTGCCTGATCCTTCGAAGCAGGATGATGTTGTGCAGCAGTCAGAAACGCTTCCCTGTATGTTACAGTTCCGCATCAGCAACGTCAGCTGCAAGTGCCTCACGTTCAATCAGTTTGAATGAAGAACGGAGGGGGCGTCACTAAAATGGAAGGGGAATGGTGGTTTGTGAGAGTTAACTACATGCCTCGTGGAGCCAGGTTCAATGTCGATACTGAATATCGGTTTTCCTGTTTACCTTGGTATACTGATCACTCCGGATCAATTTCCATATTATCTGCCATTTGTGATGTTCTTTGTTCATTTCACCTCGGTTCAGTGCTCCCGGGGGACCACGCTTTTTTAAAATTTGGCACGTTTTACCCAGGTCGGTTTTGCAGCTTCATATTAAGGCCAACAATTTTAGGAACAGAAAGACAACATTCAGGCCATCAAGTCTGCTCCGCTATTGAATGGTTTCATATTTGATCGGATAACCTTGAACTGCACTTTCTTTCCTGTACCCATAACGCTTGATGTCTGTGCGGTTTGAAGATCTGGCGATCTCAGCCTCATTTCACCTAATGACACTTCCTCAACAGCCTTCTGCTACAAGAAATTCCACAGATCCAGAACTGACTGAGATATGAAAAGCTTCCTCACCTCTGTTTTAATTGTGAGATCCGCATTCTAATAGGAAGTTATAAATCAAACAACACCAGGTCATAGTCTAATAGGTTTAATTGGAAGCATTAGCTTGTGAAGAGATGCTCCTCTATCAGGTGTTCGTGGAGTACACAGTTATAAGACACAGAACTTATAGCAAAAGTTTACAGTGTGATGTAATTGAAATTATGCATTGAAAAATATCTTGATTGATTGTTAAATCTTCTATCTTTTAGAATGACCATGTTAGCTTCACTTCTTTCTTATGTAATTTGCAAAACTTTATTTGAAAGTCACATTCTCAGGTGAACTTTAACAAATAGTGTCAGCCCCGATAATATTTTGAAGGTGTTAGTACCTGTGTGCTGTGTCCGTGCCATAATGTTTAGGCTGACGCTAATCTCCGCACAATGGTTAGCACTGCTGCTTCACAGCGCCAGAGACCCAGGTTTAATTCCCGCCTAAGGCGACTGACTGTGTGGAGTTTGCGCATTCTCCCAGTGTGTGTGTGGGTGTGCTCCGGTTTGCCCCCACAGTCCAAAAATGTGCAGGTTAGGTGAAGTGGCCATATTAAATTGCCCGTAGTGTTAGGTGCAGGGGAATGGATCTGCGTGGGTTGTGCTTTGGCGGGTTGGTGTGGCCTGTTGAACCGAAGGGCCTGTTTCCAAACTGTAAGTAATCTAATCTAAAAAAAAACACGCTGCAGGCAAGGATGTTTTGAGGCATGGTACATTGGTGAAACCGAGCAAAGGGTACAGCAACAGATGAATGGAACTGCACATCAATCACAGACAGTTGTGCCCCTTCCCAGCTGGAGAGCACTTCCATGGTCCAGGACATTCGACCTCAGACCTTCAGGTGACAATCCTCCAAGGCGGACTTCGACACAGGCAGCAGCTAAATGTGCCTTAGCAGAGGCTGTGAGCAAATTTCGGAAACAATGTTGATGACCTCAACTGCGACCTTGGGTTCATGTCACAGTCCAGGTGATCCCATTGCCCTATCTCCACACAGCGACCCTCCTACACATACACACACGGTCGCATATATACGAATGTGGGGTGAATTTGTACTTGCAGAGTTACATTGCACTTTGGTCAAAAACTGCATGAATCCATGTCAGTCTCTGGTAACTCATTTTATAAAATTAGAATCAGTCTAAACATTACGGAACAGACAACAGCACACTGGGACTGACACCAATTCTTCAAGCACACCTGAGAATGTAACTTTAAAATAAAGAGTTTGGCGCTTTACAAATGAAAGAAGTGAAGCTAACATGGTTATTCTAACAGATGTGAAACTTAGCATAAATGAAGGTATTGTTCAACGTACACTTTCAGTTCCATCACACTGTAAACTTGCGCTTTAAATTCTGTGTCTTTCAACTGTGTATTCCACAACCACCTGATGAATGAGCAGCAGTCCGAAAGCTAGTATTTCCAATTTAACCTGCTGGACTATAACCTCATGTTCTGTGATTTTCAAATTTGCGTACCCTAGTCCAAAACCTGCATCTCCAAGTCATTCGATCCAAGGCATTCTGGTCACAGAACCAACCTTTGGTCATTCAACTTATCAAATCCTTGAAAAAAACTGAATGTCTCAGTAAGCATTATTTTTTGTCGTACTGAGTCTGAGCAGGCAAAGGCAACTGATTTCAACGTTTATTTCCATTTGAACTCATCTCCGATATGAAATTCTCCCTGGCTCTGACAGCACTGATATCTTTGCTATTTTGTAATGTCAAGAATTCATGTTCAATTTACGACTTTCAAGCGGAACAACAAATATTTTCCCCTGACTGGAAATCAACGTTGGGAAATAGCAGTGAGACAGCTGAATTTGAACACATTCGCACCAAGGAAGAGATATACAAAGTTTACAAATTTTCTTGGTGACTTTGTTTTTGCCTTATTGGTTCAGTTGAAAATTGACAGTCATTGAGTTTTTAAAAGCATGGCGAGAGGCCCTTCAGCCTATTGCATCATTATCAGTCATCAAACATCTGGCTTGTAAACACAGTTTCCCGCACGTGACTGATCGCCTGGTGTGTTCTAACATTTCAAGTCTTCAATTAAATTGTTATTCAATTTCTTAAGTGCATAAGTGGAACAAAAACACCTCTGTGAACTAACAGTTCTGAGAGTGTAACTCTTTCTCAGATCCGTTTGTCAGTTTTCCTCAAGATGCTGTGGAAAATCTTTCTGTACTCACATTGGAAGTGGTTTACCCTGTTTCTTCTTCAGCTCTCTTCTTCTTTCTATTAAATGGTTTAGATTCCAAATACAGACACACGGTGCAGGTTGCAGAAGTCACGTGTTTGTACTTCCACTGACACTGTCTCGCCGGGAGCTGCAGGCCTTCCACACGCTGATTCAGACAGCACTGTCCTTCCTGTGACATGCCCCATGGAGAATGGAAGGACAGGTATTAATAACCCGCGCTTTAGATATTAGCGACAGTTTTAAAACATTTGCACTGCCCCAGAGAGGAATTGAGCTCGTATCTCCCACATAACATGCGGCGACACGAACCACTATACTACCGAGGACAACAGTTTCAAAGGAGACCCCTCAGCCCGTTGTGACTCCATTTGTCAAAAACAACTGCTTACCGACTCGAATCGTTTAGCCCATAGCCTTATAGTATTGGCAGAACATATTCACATCTGAATATTTCTTCAGTTTCTCAGGGTTCCTGCCTCCCTGACCCTAACAGACACAGTGTTGCAAATTCCAACACCCGCCGGCCTATAACGCTTTTCGACACATCTACTTAAACCTTTATGTCTTTCTCATTAAATTTCTGCCCCCCTGTGATCGATCTCTCCGTCGATGGGAAACGTTACTTTCAGTCCACCTTATCCACACCCCTCATTATTTTGTACATCTGAACCCTGCCTTCTCCCAATGTCTCTGCACCGTGACAACCAACCCCAGTCTATCCTGTTTCTCTTCATGACCAAATCTCTTCAGCCTAGACACTATCCGAGTGAATCTCTTCTGCAGCTTTCCCAGTGTGATCACATCCCTGGACTTACGTGAACTGCAGACAATTGTCGAGGTAGAGTCAAATGAACCTTTTTTTAACATTCTGCACCAGCATGCAGTGTGGCTCTGCAGCATATATTGCCTAGCGGTCTGGAGTCACATGGAGGCCAGCATGGACAGCTGATTTTTTCCCTCAAGGCCTTTAGTGAAACCGATGGGCTTTTCAGACAACGGGTTTAGCGTATTCTTAATTGGAGGTATTTGTTGCATTTATATTCTAGCACCGGCGTGGTGTGGTGAGAATTGAACCCGTCTCACCAGAATGTGACCTGGCCTTTTGTGTTAACAACCCAGCGATAATACCAGTAGGCTATTGCAGAAAGCAGTCATGGCTGATCTTTTCCAATAGAGCCTCTTTTCCCCAATTATTCTCTGTGTCCGTTTATTGAGCCTCACGCTCCAATAAACTCTGGTCCATTTCAGTAAAAGCTGCGAAAGAGAATTGATCTCACAGCCACGATATCCAAACGGATCGAATGATTTGAAGGTGCCAATGAAGAGATTGGGGCATGGTCGCCCAGCAACAGTGAGTTCAACGGCACAGACTGGATGGTTTCAACGTGAAATTGTATGTTAGATTGTGCAATGCCTCAGTCAAATGGGACGAGGGACGGAAACGAGAGTGAGGGCGAGTGGGAGGGAGGGACATCTTCGAGAACTTTTGGGTTTAAATCCTGATACTTGAAACGCTGAAATATCAGAGAACGACATTCGATGGAAAACAAATCATCACCTCGGAGAACATTATTCTGTAAAAACGAGTTATTTCTTACCGAGTTTCATCAAAAGTAAAACTTTGTGAGAACTGACCGCTATGATGTGAATTCGATACGAAGTCGCAGCAATCACAACGCAGAAAACGAAATACTAAATGGTTCCAGCACTCCACAGACCACACTTGCAAACTGCAGCCAGTATGGTAGCAGAGGAAATGTCAGGAAGAATACACAATATCAGGACTTAGCGACAGGCATGTGGCAACTCAGAATGGGCTGAATTTTTAACTTTAACGCCCCCAGAGTCTGTGGAGATTCCATGAATGAGAGTTTTGGAGAATGGGATTAATGAAACTCTCCAAACTCATGTGACAGATCAGGACATTGTTGAAACGTATGCTTCAATCGCATCATAGTTTAACATCGGCCACTTCATCACTTTGCCCACACAAGGCAGAACCAACTGCTTCACGCAATCAGACTTAATTCCAGTTCCAGACCCGATATTAGGGAAACTGGGTGAAGCAGCCACGAAGATCCAATTGGAAGTTGGGATGGAATGACGGGAGAGCGGTGTGTGTTTTTCAAGGTTGGGACTGGTCCTGGTCAAAAGCGGGGCGAAAGGGAATACTTGCCCCCATTTATAATATTATAGCCATAAGCAGTACATGTTGCTGATACAGACAACAGGCGTATCTAAATCGTGTTGAATCTTCAACTTTGGAGTATCAATGTTCGAAATTTCATGTTCCTATTTGGATCAGTGTTCGTGACATTGGCAGTAGCAGCTGCTTATGTTTGCATCAGCTCAGGATCAGCTTATTGCTCCCAGTAAATTCTGCAACCTGGAGAAGGTGGTGTTGTGATTATATAATAAACGAGTCATTCTTGGGCACTCAGACACGGAACTGGTAATGTTAAAGTTCAACGATTAAAACCTGGAATGGAAGCCTGACCTCAGGAACATTGAACATGCCTTTAATTTCCTGCAATCTTAATCATACATGTCGCTTATACAGGGGATGCTACCATCTTTACCCAATCCTGCCTACTTGTGACTCCAGGTCCAGAACAATTTGGCTGACCCTTAATCCGAGAATGCCGACACTTTGGTAGGCTTGCCATTCGGCCCATTCCAGTCGACACCATCCCTCCGAAACACATCCTATCAGACGTGGCCACACTCCATAACTATTCTGTTCCTCTTCATTTCCCAAGGCTGATCCCAGTACCCCGCACACCTTCAGATTGTGGGAGGAAACTCACACAAGCAAAGAGAGACTGTGCAAACTGCAAATAATCACACAAGACAGGGATCGAATCCATGCCTCTCATGCAGCGAGGCAGCAGCGAATCAGGATGAACAACAAATGCTGTCCTGACCAGCGACATCCACACCCTGTTGGTATATCAGGAAGAATAAAAACATATTCACCACATGGACAACGGGACTTACGTCTGTGTGGACATGATTTGAACCAATCGTTCACCCTGTGTAGATACAAAGACACCGATATCACAGAGAAACCAGCGCAATGCGGGATTCAATTACCTGCTGCAGTTGAAACTCATTTACTCAGTCAAACTATGGACAGACTGTTAAACAGTCCCGTGTGTGGGAAAGGCTCAATGAGCAATAAAAACTCCAGAGTAACCAGCAAGATTACATATCCCAGAAAGAGATCAATTAAACTGTCGATGCTGCTGTTAATCCCAACCAGCTTCCAGTTTCATAGCGTCAAAGTCATAGACTCAGGCAGCATGAAAACAGGCCTTTCACTCCTATCAGTTCATACTGTACATAATGCCAAACTAAACGAGTCGCAACTGACGGCTCCTGTAATTGCTGAGTGTTACTAATGCCCTTGTAATATTACTACTGCATTGTTAATATGAATGTCCAGATATAATTCTATGGACAGCCGTTCAAATCCTGGCATGGCAGATGCTGGAATGTTATTTCAATAAATACCAAGAGTTGAAGAGTCTAATGATGATGTTGAATCAGTTGTTGTAGATCTGATTCTCTAATGCCTGATAGGGAAGGAAACTGCCATACTTATCTGGTCTGGCTGGTATGTGACTCCAGATCCATAATATCGTGGTTTATTCTGAACTGCACCTAAAGCATTTACCCGCTCGTCTTGAAGTGCCCCTCCTTGGAGAAAAGACAGTTACAGTTAACGCTATCCGAACTCTCAATAATTTATAAATTTCTATCACGTCACCTTTCAACCTCCAGTGCTCAAGTGAAAATATTCTCAGCCTTTTCCAGCCTTTCGTTATAAGTCGAAACTTCCCAACGATCAATACGCTCGTTTACCACTTCCAAACCTACTCCAGCTGAATAATTTCCTTGATATAAGTGGGTGACAAGAACTGGACGCAGTATTCCAGAAGAGGCCTCACACAATGTCCTATTCAACAGCAATGTAACGTAGCAGCCCCTACGCTCAAAGGACTGTGCAACCGCGAGGGTGGAGAAATAAACGGGAGGACTGGGTCTGGGAAGAATTCAGCTGAGCGTGCAAGAGGTGGATAGAGTTGGGGTTAAAGGTGATAGGTCGGAGAAGAGGTTGAAGAGGATAGGTGGTAAGGAAGATAGACAGGTGGGACAGGTCAGCAGGATGGCGCCACGCTAAAAAGTTGGAACTCGGATAAGGTGGGCGTGGGGAGATAAGGAAACTGGTGAAGACCACGTTGATGCCCTGAGATTGAAAGGTTCCGAACTGGAAGATGAGGCATCTGGTGGTGAGGGAATGGCGGTGGAGTAGGCCCAGGAACTGCATGTCCTCGGGAGAGCCGGGGGGGGGTGGGTGGGGCGGGAGTTGTTGATGTTTTTGGTCATGGGGTATTGGGGTCGAATGTTGCGGGTGCCCTGGAAATGTTCTCTGAAGCGCTCTGCGAGAAGGTGTATGTTCGCCCCAATGTAGAGGAGACCGCATCGGAGCAACAGATGCAATACATTACACGTGTGGAAGTGCACATGCACATCTGATGGATGTGGAAGGCTCATTGGAGCCTTGGAAGGATGTGAGGTGGAAGATGTGTGTGCAGGTTTTGCAATTCCTTCGGTGGCAGCGGAAGGTGTCGCGAGTGGAGGGTGGGTCATTGGAGGGCGTGGACTTGACTAGGTAGTCGTGGAGGAAACAGTCTTTGTGAAAAGTGGATAGGGGTGGGGAGGGAAATATATCCCTCGAGGTCAGTGTTGCTGACACCCTTTACAAACCCACTGATTCCCACAGCTATCTGGATTTTACCTCCTCCCACCCCACCTCTTGCGCAAATGTGACCCTGTATTCCAAATTCCTCCACCTCAATCGCCTCTGCTCCCAAAGGTTCAGTTCCACCACAAACCACACCAGAGAGCCTTCATGTTTAAAGACCGGAACTTCCCCTCCTATGTGGTTGAAGATGCCCTCCAACGCATCTCATCCATGTCCCGTACATCCACCCACAAACCCCACACCTCCAACCACAATAAGGACAGAACCCCCGGTCCTCACCTTCTATCCCACCAACCTCTGCATAAATTACACCATCCTCTGACAGTTTCGCCACCTCTAAACAGATCCCACCACCAGGGATATGTTCCCCTCCCCACCCCTCTCCACATTCTGCCAAGACCATTCGCTCTGTGACTATCTCGTCAAGTCCACGCCATCCAATGACCAACACTTCCCTCCTGGCACCTTCCCTGTCACTGCAGGAATTGCAATGCCTGCATTCACATCTACCTCCTCATCTCTGTACAAGGCTCTAATGGAGGCCTCCACATACATCAAAGTTTCTCCTGCACTTCCACACATGTCATTTCTTGTCTCCGTTCCTCCCGGTGCGTTCTCCTCTTAGTTGGAGAGAGGAGATGTGTTCTCACAGGGCACGTCAGAGAATATCTCCAGGATACCCGCAAGAATCAACCCCAGTGCCCCCTGGCCAAACATTTGAACTCTCTCTCCCACTCTCTCGAGGACTTGCAGGTCCTGGGCCTCCTGTATCGCCACTGCCTCACGACCCGATGCCTGGAGGAAGAAAGCATTATCATCCGCCTCGGGTCCCTTTAACCCCATGACATCAATTTGGACATCCCCCGTTGCCTAATTTCCCCTCCCCCTACCTTACCCCAGTTCCCACTTTCCAGCTCAACACCGTCCGCCTGACTTGTCCCATCTGTGCATCTTCATTCCCACCTATCCAGTCCACCTTCTTCTCTGCCATATCATGTTCACCCCCCACCTGCATTCACCTACAGCACTCTCCGCTACCTTCTCCCCAGCCCCACATTCTTCCCATTTATCTCGCCGTCCCATATGCTCCCAGTCTCATTCCTGATGAAGTGCTTTTGACTGAAACGTTCATTGTTCCTGCTCCTCAGATGCTGCTAGACCTGCTGTGCTTCTCCAACACCAGTCTAATGTTGAGGGGAAACATTTGATTGAGAGGTTTTTCGGTTATTTTCTATTGTTGACCACAGGCTGTGGATGATAGCAGAACATTAGCAACCACCAGGTCAGGGAACAGCTAAAGGACTGAGCACAAGTCTGGTCACGCATAAATCAACATTTTTAAAAAAAAGTATGATAAAAGATGGATAGCTGAAGTATTCAACTTTGCACATCAAGAGCGTTTCACCAATGAGTTTATCACTGATTCCTTTCCAAGTCAGAGTGCTATGGGCCTTGGAGGGTAATTTGAAAATGGTGGCGTTTCGTTACATCTTCCAACCTTGTCCTTATAGTCAGTACAGCTGTTGAGCTTTGAAGGTTCTGTCAAAAATACACGAATGACTTACTCTAGTGCATCTTGTAGTTCGTGCACTCTGCTGCAATTGTGCCTTAACAGTGAAGGGAATGAATATTGCAGGTGTTGAAGAGGGTACACTCAAGTGACTGCATTGTCGTGGACGTGTCCAGTTCCTTAAGTGTTATTGAAGTTACACCCATCTCGGCAAATGGAGAGAGTGATGTTCCACGTATTGCAAACGATGTAGGATTCACGGACCAATGAGTTTAATTTATGATCAAAGAATGTCTCAAGAACATGTTGTTGTCCAAGTGTTTATGTAACCTGTTTCTGTCCGTTTTTTTTCCCGAAATACTAGTTCTGTGGAAGATTACAAGGGGTAATTTGTTTACAGTAAAGCCATTGAATGTCCGTGGGATATGATTAGATTGTCAGAGTTATCATTACTCTATTTCGTCCTTGTGTGGACCAATCCGATTCCAGTACCTGTCTGATTTCAAGTTCCAATTCCCGTCTGTGCTTGAAATTTCAACCGTTTCTTCGCATAAATGTCTCCACCTGCCTTAAGAATGTGTAAGGACGCTGCAGGGGACAGCAGAGATTTACAGACATGTTGTCAACACTGGATAAAATGGAGAAAGTGGAATGATTGGTTAGGCTGGGATTATTCTCCTTGAAACAAAGGAGACGGAGGGGAGCTCTATAATTACATAATAACATTTATAAACGTTCAATATTCATGGGATCTTGACAGGGTAGTTACGTGCAGGTGGTTTTTCCTCTGGTATGAGGAGAGTACCGGAGGACATGAACTCAGAATTAGATATTACCCATTTAATTCAGAAATGAGGAGTAATTTCTTTGCTCAGGGGCCAGTGAATCGGTTGAACTCCTTACCGAAACTATTGTTAAGGCTCAGTTGTTGTGTATTTTCAAACTGTGCCAGACAGATATTTAAACAGAAAGACGATAAAGCTTTGTCAAGGCAATGCTGGAGAATGGAGTTGAGGATTATCAGATTACTCATGAGTTCGTTGAATGGTGGAGCAGACTCGATGGGCTGAATGGCCGACTTCCAATCCTACATCATTTCATCTAATGCTTTATTTTATTGATACCTTTAGAATTCTGAGGGGATGGGCTGAAGTGATAGAAAAGGTTTCTCAAACTGTTCAGACAGATCAGGAACTAGGCTCATAAGCTCATGAACAAGAAATGTGCTGTGGCCTGGAGACAACAAATGGCACTGGGCACACCACAGATGGGTATGTGCAGAAGTCATGTTTGCTAAAGAAAATTGTTGGATCTTATATTGTTGCCAACTTGGTGATCTCGCTGGATGATGCATCACGGTATGATTTACACACAAAAGGTTGTGAAAGAATGAAAGATTCGTTTCATTGCAAACGTTTCTGCAGTTCCAATTCCAATTGACTGTTTAAAATACTGATCAGAACGCTGTGTGGAGTATTACATTAAAATTCACAATCCCACTGGATAAACTATTGCACCCGATCTCTCCTTATTTGTGTCACTTTCATTCGATGTAAATTCATAGTAAGTCAAGATGGAATGAAAGGAGGAAAGAAACGTTTGCACTCCTTTTCATTATCCCAATTTAACTTTCAACAGAATCAAATTGCTTTATTTCGACCTTGATGTCGTATCGATTTGTCATAAATCTCTGGTGCAATGAAGGGCAAGAGCAAGATTCTCCATCCAGTGTACACTAAAGATGCGAGGAACAAAGGGAAATCACAGTTGCGTTTGATAGAAGTAACATCTGGAGTCGGATTCAAATCCACACATGCGCAATGGAAGAGCAACCCGTCGCCTTAACCACGTGGCCACTTCAGCCCATTGCAAAGGGGCTCGCATGTCACCCTGTCAAGATCACATATGGTGCACCGAGGCGATAAGAAATTCCCTGAGCGGAATTGAATCCATAGCATTATGTTTTTGCTTTCAGTGGAATAAAAATACCAGCACAATCCAAGAATTTTACCTCGTCCTTGGAGGGAATAACTGGTCCTTGATTCATTCCGTGTCGGTAATGTCTCAGAATGAACCAGAAAACATGAAATTCCCGTCACATTCACACGCACATTTAGACTTGACACAAAATTACTTCTGACAGTTTCTCTCTCACGTGAAGAAATATATATGGAGAGAGAAGTGAAGGTGATGTTTTAGCTCGATGGTCTTTCTCATATGGCTGAACCTGAACTGGGTAAAATTACCGGAAATGCAGTGTTGTTCGTTTCATTTGAGTAATATTGCTTCAACTTTACTCTGTTCATTGCAATGATCTGAAGTAAAATGGATTTATGTGATTGGAACGTTTAATGTTGCATTCAATTTTGATCCGAATTTATTTCAGCTTAAAGAAAATACTGATGAGAAAAACAGAAGGTTAAACTACAAAACAAGATGCCAGTTTTGATGCTCAGTTACGTTGGCAGATTTCATTGGGTATCAAATGAACCCAACATCATGGCGATTGTCCTCCCATCTTTAAGGCATGGGATGAAAGCAGGAAATCGATCTCCAAGAGACGGGTCACTTCCTATTCATTGTAGAATATCTTTCCTTGGCAATATACAAAATCTGCTCAGTTCTATTTATAATGCTTCATGTAGAATATTAATATAAATCTTAAAAAAAACTCTGAGGTTTTTTGCTGAATCTTACTCAGCTGCATACGTTTCCAATATTCCTTTACATCTAAAGTCGTCCAAATTAGACATTGTTTTCTCGCACCTTCCAACCCCAACACCCCACTTTTACACTTTTAACTGGCCACAGGCTGTCTCTCTCCTGGTGAAACTCACTTTTTGTGTGTCTCTAAATATGCCTTTCCAAATATTTTGGAAACGGATTCTCCGAGTAACAGAAATTCTGATCCCATCATTTCATTGTCCTACATCGATGGATTTGAAAGCCTGACGTTCAGAAATTTACGAACTTGAAAGAGTCAATTTACCACCTATTTACACTCTCCAAACCTCAAATACTCTGGAAAACTTCCATTCCGTTTTGCTTGATTCAGTGTCAAATTTTCCAAAACATAAATAAATAAAATCCCATCCCCACTAAACGCCGTCAGCATCGTCTCTAATGTCTTAGCACCCCAGTAAACGGTGGCAGTGTCCTCTCTCTGATAGAATCACAGATTCCCTACAAGGCAGAAATTACAGTTCAGCCAATCGAGTCTGTGAGGACACTCTGAAGAGCATCTCAACCAGACCGAGCTCCCGTCTCTATCTCCGCAGGCTTCTGGCTTGTGATTTCAAATAAACCTGCTGGTATAAAACCTGGCATCGTGTGACTGCTGACCTTATCACTCCGTTACCCATGGCTAATTCACTTAACTTAATGAATTCACTCCCTGATCACATCAGCGCAATTTAACACGGCCAATCCACCTCATCTACAGACTTAACAGCAGTGCGTACCACTGAGCAAATGTACCATCACATTGATCACTACCTGTATCATGTGTAATGGCTTTACACACTGGTAACTCAGCCTGGTGAAAGCAAGCTGCGCCCACCAACCCGAATTCAATGCATCCAAACGCGGTTCTGCGCTGTATAACCACATTAGTGCAGCTGTAAATGTTTCTGCACTCATATCTGAATGGGTTTACTCTGTTTTCGTCCTCAGATTCCTGCTTTAAAAAAGCATATCTGTCAGGAACAACTCTATATAATGGTTTTCATTACAACACAAACGCAATGTGTAGTTTGCAGAAGTTACGTCTTTGCACTTTCACTGACACTCTCTTCCCAGGAGCTGCAGTCCGTCTCCACGCTTATCCAGACAGCACTGTCCTTGCTGTGACATATCCAATCGAGAATGGAAGGCCAGGCATTAATAACCTTCACTGGGGAACAGAGCGACAGGTTTAAAACATTTACTATGTCCCCAGCGGAGAATTGAACTCTGTGACAGGCGGGACACTAACCATGATACTATGGAGGACAACAACATCGAAGGAAGCCCTTCAGCCTGTTGTGGCCGTACTTGTCCAACACAAATGCTAAACGACCTGAATCAAGTTTTCCGTTATTTAGCCCATAGTCTTTTATGTTTTGGCATCACAAATTCACATCAGAATTCACTGTTCGATTCTCAGTCGTAGGAATTAGAGCGCGATTTTGAGCAAAATGTGAACAGGGAAGTTTACCCCATGACGTAACACCAAATTATGTGGTTACTTTGTTGTTTACCTCATTTGTGTGTTTTGCCTCATTGAGGATTTTGAAGTTATCCGCTCTACACAAAAGTTCCCTGCTTTTGCACCATTATACAAAAGATGCAGTACAATAACGCCCAACGCTGTTTCAGTCTACTTGAACAGATATTGACGCTTGGAAACAGCACTATGAACTCTCCTCGAGTCTGGAAAATAATTTGCTACATTCCCACTCTTATGGCTCTTTTCATTACATCAGCTTTTGTTCTTCACAGAATCCGATTCAGCAGATCTTGTGACTGAGTCATTTCTTGGTATGTGTTCAGATACTGTGAGCAGAATATCACAGTCCATAACCCAGAGGTCAGACCATACTCAGGGAACCGTACTCTGCTCTAGATCATTTCATGAACACCAGGAAGAAATATCTATGATCTTCAAAATTTACTAACCTGTTTTTCAGAAGCAAGATAAACAATTCCAGGTTTCTGCTTTTGTTGTCACACAGACCAAGATTGTAAATGCTGGAACCAGTTGACTCTGTCCGCTCTCCCACATCCATTTTCTCCCCAGGAAGTGTTAAAGATGATGGTCTGAATCAGATTCTTCGAAAAAGAAGAATCTCTTTATCCATTGATTTCTGGTTTATGGGCCCACCAGGCTCCCGCTGGGCCTCTGTGTTAGCGCTGATCACAGTGTTCAGCTTTTTTGTTGCAAGTACCTTCGAGGATGACATCACAAGATATTCTCTGTTACTGTATGAAACTCTACCAATGGAGACAGCTCTATCAATGGAGGCAGCTCAGTCTGCTGGGATGGGATAATTTCTGCGGTGCGTCCTGCGGATCAGATACAGTGCACTTTATCATTCAGATCATATAGAGTGTGAGCGCTCGAAAAGGTCAAACGAGTTTTCCCCACTGGAGTTTATTGTAGGTGGAACAATACCAGCAACAGCACCCTAACCCAGGAAAGAACTGTCTCAGATGTCCATTTGGCAAGTTTACTTTTCAGACTCTGGTCACCATGCTACACGGGCCCTGCAGGCTGTAGGCAATAAGCACAGTGAAGTTGGTGGTGGATCCCAAAATGAAGCATAAATCCCCATTAATATCTCCAATAAAATGGGGGTGGGGGGCATTGTAAGAAGGTAGACAAAATCCAATACCAAAGCAGGTAATAATCTCCTTGAGTAAAATATTTGCAACAGTTTTAGCAGTAGCGTTGGAAGTGGGGTAAGCTTCAACCCATCAAGGAAAAGAAATCGACAATGACCAAAACATACTTATAGTGCTGACACCTGTGCAACTCAATGACGTCTTTAAACATCTTTTGCAGCTGGCATTAAGTAGTCAGAGGTCGACCCACTCTTGTCAAAGAACACAGAACATAGAAAGTACAGCACAGAACAGGCCCTTTCACCCACGATGTTGTGCGGAGATTCAATCCTAATGTAAAATATAGTAACAGACTGCACACCCCTCAACTCACTGCTATCCATGTGCAAGTCTAGAAGTCGCTTAAATGTCCTCAATAACTCTGCTTCTACCACTACCACTGGTAAAGCATTCCATGCTTTCACAGCTCTCTGTATTTTAAAAAAAAACTACTTCTGACATCTCTTTTATACCTTCCGCCTAATATCTTCAAACTATGAGTTCTCATACCAGTCAATCTTGCCCTGGGGAAAATTCTCTAGCTATTGACTCTATCTATTCCTGTCATTATTTTGTACACCTCTATCAGGTCTCCTCTCTTCCTCCTTCTCTCCAGAGAGATGTCCGAGCCCATTCAGCCTTTTCTTTTCATAAGGCAAGCCCTCCAGTCCAAGCAGCATCCTGGTAAACCATCTTTGCACACTCTCCCAAGCCTCTGTATCTTTCCTATAGTAGGGCGACCAGAACTGGACACAATATTTCAAGTATTGCCTCACCAGGGACGTGTAGAGCTGCAGCTAAACCTCACTGCTCTTAAACTCTATCCCCTTGTTAATGAAAGCCAATATACCATATGCTTTCTTAACAACCTTATCCACTTGTATGGCAACTCTGAGGGATCTATGTACTTGCATATTCAAATCCCTCTGTTCCTCCACATTGCAAAGAATCCTGTCTTTAATCCTCTGTTCAGCATTCGAGTTCCACCTTCCAACATGCATCACTTCGCATTTATCCAGGTTGAACTCAGTCTGCCATTTCTCAGCAAAGCTCTGCATTCTGTCTATGTCGCGCTGTAGCCTACAGTAGCCCTTTATACTATCGCTGACACCCCCAAACTTTGTGTCATGTGCAAATTTACTAACCCTCCCCTCAACCTCCTCATCCAAGTCATTTATAAAAACTACAAAGAGCAGCGGTCCAAGTACAGAGCCCTGGGAGACCCCACTCAACACTGTCGTCTAGGCAGAATACTTTCCATCTACAGCCACTCTCTGCCTTCTGTCAGCCAGCCAATTCTGTGTATATCTGTTTAATGCCTGGAAACAGAGTGTTGATGGAGGATTGTCTTTTTATGTCTGATTAATGGTCGGTGATAGGGGGGTGGTGAAGGGTTGTGTGTGTGTTGTATCTGTTAAATGACAGGAGACAGACTAGAGCGGTCGAAAGTTGTGTGTGTGTATTTCTGTGTATGTCTGCTCAATGGAAGGATAACAAGGCTGTGGTGGAGGGCTGTTTGTGTTTTTTTTCTGTGTCTGTCTGTTTAATGCTGGTGTTAGGGTGGTGGTACAGGGATGTGTATGATTTTCTGTAAGTATCTGCTTAATGACAGGAGACAGACGAGTGGTGGTCGTCTCTGTTGTGTGTCTCTGTTTCTCTGTATATCTGATTAATTGCAGGAAACAGTGTGGCGGTGGAGCGTTCTGTATGTATGTGTGTTTCTGTGTATATCTGTTTAAGGGCAGGAGACAGGGTGATGGTAGAGGGATGTGTGCGTGTTTTTGTGTATATCTGTTTTATGGGCTGGAGAGAGTGTGGTAGTGGAGGGTTGTGTGTGTGTGTTTCTGTGTATATCTGATAATCAGCAGGAAACGGGGTGGTGATCGAGGGATGTGTGTGCGTGTGTGTTTGTGTATATAACTGCTTAAAGGCAGGAGACAGGTGGTGGTGGAGAGTATAGTGTCTGTATTCCTGTATCTATGTGCTTACTGGCAGGAGACAATGGTGGGGGTGGAGGGTTGTGTATGCATGTGTGTTTTTGCGTATATCCATTTAAGGTCAGTAAGCAAGGTGTTCATAGAACATAGAACATAGATCATTACAGCGCAGTACAGGCCCTTCGGCCCTCACTGTTGCGTTGACCTGTCATACCAATCTGAAGCTCATCTAACCTACACTATTCCATGCACGTCCATATGCTTGTCCAATGACGACTTAAATGTACTTAAAGTTAGCGAATCAACTACTGTTGCAGGCAAAGCATTCCATACCCTTACTATTCCCTGAGTAAAGAAACTACCTCTGAATTCTGTCCTATATCTGTCACCTCTCAATTTAAAGCTATGCCCCCTCGTGTTCGATGTCACCGTACTGGGAAAAAGGCTCTCCCTGTCCACCCTATCTAACCCTCTGATTATGTTATAAATCTCTATTGAGTCATGTCTCAAACTTCTTCTCTCCAACGAAAATAGCCTCAAGTCCCTCAGACTTTCCTCGGAAGACCTTGTCTCCATACCAGGCAAGATCCTAGTAAACTCTTCTGCACCCTTTCCAAAGCTTTCACATACTTCTTATAATGTTCTGACCAGAACTGTACACAATTCTCCAAGTGCGGCCGCACCAGAGTTTTGTACAGATGTAGCATAACCTCATCGTTCCAGAACACGATCCCTCTATTAATGCCTTCTAAACAACACAGTCAACCTGGGTGGCAACTTTCAAGGATCTGTGTACCTGGACACCGATATCTCTTTGCTCATCTACACTACCAAGAATCTTATCATAAGGCCAGTACTTTGAATTCCTGTTCCTCCGATCAAAGTGCATCACCTCACACTTGTCCACATTAAACTCCATTTGCCACCTCTCAGCGCAGCTCTGCATCTTATCTATATCTCTCTGTAACCTACAACATCTTTCGTCACTATCCACAACTCCACCGACCTTAGTGTTGCCTGCAAATTTACTAAACCACCCTTCTACTCCCTCATCCAGGTCGTTTATAAAAATGATGAACAGCAGTGGACCTAACACCGACCCTTGCGGCACATCACTACTAACTGGACTCCAGGATGAACATTTCCCATAAACCACCACCCTCTGTCTTCTTTCAGCAAGACAATTACTGATCCAAACTGCTATATCTCCCACAATCCCATTGCTCCGCATTTTGAACAATAGCCTACTGTGGGGAACCTTATCAAATGCGTTGCTGATATCCATATACACCACATCAACCGGTTTACTCTCATCTACCTGTTTGGTCACCTTCTCAAAGAACTAAATACGGTTTGTGAGGCACGACATAACCTTCCCAAAACCGTGCTGACTATCCATTATCAAATTATTATTTTCTAGATGATTGTAAATCCTATCTCTTATAACCTTTTCCAACACTTTACCAACAACTGAAGTAAGGCTCACTGGTCTATAATTACCAGGGTTGTCGCTACTTCCCTGCTTGAATCGGGGAACCACTTTTGCTATCCTGCAGTCTTCTGGCACTTTTCCTGGAGACAATGACGATTTAAATATCAATGCCAAAGGCTCGGCAACCTCCTCCCTGGCTTCTCAGAGGATCCCAGGCTTATCTATTTTCACACTCTGCAGGATTTCTCATACCTCTTCCCTGTGAACCTCAATCCAACCTAGTCTAGTAGCCTGTATCTCTGTATTCTCCTCGACAACATTGTCGTTTTCTAGAGTGAATTCTGTCGAAAAATATTCATTTAGTGCTTCCTCTAACTCCTCCGACTCCTCACACAACTTCCCATTAATATCCTTGATTGTCCCTAATCTTACTCATATCATTCTTTTATTCTTTAAATACCTATAGAAAGTCTTATGGTTTACCCTGATCCTATCAGCCAACAACTTCTCATGTCTCCTCCTGGCTCTCTCTTTAGGTCTTTCCTGGCTACCTTGTAACCCTCAATTGCCCTAACTGAGCCTTCACATCTCATCCTAACATAAGCCTTCCTCTTCCTCTTAACCAAAGATTCCACTTCCTTTGTAAACCACAGCTCCCGCGCTCTACAGCTTCCTCCCTGCCTGCCAGGTACATATTTATCTAGGACACTCAGGAGCCTTTCCTTGAATAAGCTTCACATTTCTAATGTGCCCATTCCCTGAAGGTTCCTTCACCATCCTATACTTCCTAAATTTTGCCTAATCGCATAGTAACTGCCGCTCCCTCATCTGTAAATTTCGTGGAAGGTTGTGTTTGTATATATCTCCATGTATAACTGTTTGATGACAGGAGACAGGGTGGTCAAGGAGATTTGAGTGACTGTGTGTGTGTTTGTGTTTCCGTGTATATGTGCTTACTGGCACGAGACAGTTTGGTGTGTGTGTGTGTGTGTGTGTTTTTGTGTATATCTGTCAAATGACAGGAAGCAGGGTGTTCATGGAGTTGTGTGTGTGTATATATGTGTGTGTGTATGTATGTGAGTTTCTGCATATATAATTTTCATGGCAGGAGACAGGGTGGGGTAGAGGGTAGGTTGTTTATGGTTCTGTGTCTATGTGCTTACTGGTAGGAGACAGGGTGGTTGTGGGGTGTGTGTGTGTTTCTGTGTATATCTGTTTAATGTCAGGAGACAGAGTGTTGGTGGGGGGGGATGTTTGTCCGTGTGTGTTTTATTTCCTGTGTATGTATGTATAATGGTAGGTGTTAGGTGGTTGTGCAGGGTTGTGTGTGTTTTTCTGTATATATCTGCTTAATTACAGGAGACAGACTTGTGGTGGTGGCAGGTTGTGTATGTGTTTCTGTGTAAAATCGATTAATTGCAGGAAACATTGTGGTGGTGCAGGGTTGTGCGTGTGTTTCCGTGTGCATCTATTTAATGGCAGGAGGCAGGGTGGTCGTGGAGGTTTGTGTGTGTGCGTGTTTCTGTTTATATCTGATTAACGGCAGGAAACAGGGTGGTGGTTGAGGGATGTGTGTGTGTTTCTGTGTATATCTGTTTAATGGCAGGAGACAGGGTGGTCGTGGAGGGGTGTGTGTGTGCTTCTGTGTATATCTGTTTAAGGGCTGTGCGTGTGTGTTTCTGTGTATATCTGATTAACTGCAGGAAACAGAGTAGTGGTTGAGGGATGTGTGTGTGTTTGTGTGTTTATCTGCTTAAAGGCAGGAGACAGGGTGGTGGTGCAGGGTTGTGCGTTGGTTTCGGTGTCTACCTGTTTAATGTCAGGAGGCAGGGTAGTCATATTGGATTGTGTGCGTGCGTGTTAATGTGTATATCTATTTAAGGGCTAGGGACAGGGTGGTGGTGGAGGGTGCTGTGTGTGTGTTTCTGTGTATAACTGCTTAATGGCAGGTGGCATGTTGGTGGTGGAGGGTTGTATCTGTGTGTTTCTGCGTATATATGCTTAATGGCAGGAGACATGATGGTGTGTGTGTGTTTCTCTGTATACCTGTTCAATAGCAGGAGACAGGATGGTCATGGAAGGTTGTGTGTGTTTCTGCGTATCTCTAATCAATGTCAGGAGACACGGTAGTGTTAGAGGGTAGAGTGTCTGTGTTTCTGTGTCTGTGTGCTTAGTGACAGGTGACAGGGTGGTGTTGGAGGGTTGTGTAAGTTTCTGTGTCTATCTGTTTAAGGTCAGTAGACAGGGTGTTCGTAGAAGGTTGTGTGTGTGTTTCTGTGTTTATCTGTTTAATGGCAGGTCTCATGGCATTAGTTTACACATGGGAAAGGAAACCTCCTGCTGATTACCATGTACCAGCCGCTTTTAACTGATAAATCAGTACTCCTCCATGCTGATCAACACTTGGAGGAAGCACTGAGGGCAGCACGGACGCAAGATGTACTCTGGGTGGAGGATTTCAATGTCTACCTCCAAAAGTATCTCAGCTACAGCATTACTGATCGAGCTGGCCGGGTCATAGAACATAGAACATAGAACAATACAGCACAGAACAGGCCCTTCGGCCCACGATGTTGTGCCGCACTTCTATCCTCGATTAAGCACCCATCCATGTACCTATCCAAATGCCACTTAAAGGTCGCCAATGAATCTGACTCTACCACTCCCTCGGGCAGCGCATTCCATGCCCCCACCACTCTCTGGGTAAAGAACCCACCCCTGACATCTCCCCTATACCTTCCACCCTTCACCTTAAATTTATGTCCCCTTGTAACACTCTGTTGTACCCGGGGAAAAAGTTTCTGACTGTCTACTCTATTCCTCTGATCATCTTATAAACCTCTATCAAGTCACCCCTCATCCTTCGCCGTTCCAACGAGAAAAGGCCGAGAACTCTCAACCTATCCTCGTACGACCTACTCTCCATTCCAGGCAACATCCTGGTAAATCTTCTCTGCACCCTCTCCAAAGCTTCCACATCTTTCCTAAAGTGAGGCGACCAGAACTGCACACAGTACTCCAAATGTGGCCTAACCAAAGTCCTGTACAGCTGCAACATCACCTCACGACTCTTGAATTCAATCCCTCTGCTAATGAACGATAATACTCCATAGGCCTTCTTACAAACTCTATCCACCTGAGTGGCAACCTTCAGAGATCTATGTACATAGACCCCAAGATCCCTCTGTTCCTCCACCTGACCAAGAACCCTACCATTAACCCTGTATTCCGCATTCTTATTTGTTCTTCCGAAATGGACAACCTCACACTTGGCAGGGTTGAACTCCATCTGCCTAAAGAATGGGGGTCCTAAAGAATATAACTGCTTGGCTGGTTCTGCGGCAGATGGTGAAAGATTCAACAAGAGGAAAATACATACTGACCACAGCCTTACTAATCTGCCAGTTGCAGAAGTATCTGTCCTTGATAGTATCGGTAAGTGGTGCCATCACATAGTCATTGTGGAGACAAAGTCACACTTGCACATTGAGAATATCCTCCACCATTTTGGGTGGTACTATCACGGTGCTAAATAGGACAGACTTTGAACAGACCTAGCAGCTCAAGTCTGGGTGTCCATAAGGTGCTGTTGATCATCTATAGGAGCAGAATTGTACACCCACACAACCTCATGGCCTGGCGTATCCCCCTCACAACAATTACTATTAATCCAGAGGATCGACCTTGGTTCAATGGAGTATGCAGGATGGCAGGAGCAGCACCAGGCATACCTGATAATGCGATGTCAGCCTGTTGAAGCCACCAAACAGGACTACTTGTGCGCCAAATAGCATAAGCAGTAAGTGATAGACAGAGCTAAGTTATCCCACAAGCAAAGGATCAGATCTAAGCTCTGCAGTCCTTCCACATCTAGTTGAAAAACGTTGGGGACAATTAAACAATTCACTGGAGGAAGAGATTCCACAAATAACCCCTTCCTCCATGATGGAAGAGCCCATCACTTCAGTGTATAAGATCAGGCTGATGTATTCGCAACAATCTTCAGTCAGAAATGCTGAGTGGATGATCCATCTCAGCCTCCTCCAGTGGTCTGCAGCGATTCAGTTACCAGTCATCAGCCAATTTGATTTAGTCCACGCGATATCCAGAAACGGTTGGAGATACTGAATACTCCAAAGTGTCAACATTCTGACAATAGTACTGAAAGCTTGTGCTCCATAACTTGCCACTCCCCGAGCCAAACTGTTTCACTACAGTTACAACAATGACATTTCCCCAGTTATGTGGAAAATTACCTCAAGTATCTCCTGTATATAAAAAGCAGAACAAATAAATCCAGCCAATTACCACCCCATCAGTCTACTCTCGATCACCAGTAAAGTGATGGAAGGTCTCAGTGTTTTATAGCAGCACCTGGTCTGCAATAGCCTGCTCAATAACGCTCAGTTTGGGCTCCAACAGGGACACTCAGCTCCTGACCTCATTACCGTGGTTCAAACATGGACAAAAGAGCTGAATTCCAGAGTTGGGTTGAGAGCGATAGCCCTGTAAATCAAGGCTGCCTTCGACCAAGTGAGGTATCAAGGGATTTTAGCAACGCTGGAATAAATGGGTATCAGAGGCAAACTCCCTACTGGTTAGAATCATACCTGACACATAGGAAGATGGTCATGGTTGATGAAGGTCGGTCAACTCAGCTCCAAGTCTGTAGGAGTCCCTCGAGCAGTGGCCGAAAACGTCTTCAGGGCTACTTCATCAATGACATTCCCTCCATTTTAAAGTCAGAAGTGGGGATGTTCGCCAATGATTGTACAATATTCTTCAACATTTGTGGCTCCTCAGGCACTGAAGCAGTCCATGTTCAAATGTGGCAAGATCTGGACAGTATCCAGGCTATCAAGTGGCAAGTAATATTCAGGCCACATAAAAGCCAGACCGTGACCATCACCAATAAAATACAAACGAACCTGCACCTTGGCATTCAATGGTGTTACTATCACTGAATCCCCCAGTATCAAAGTCCTGGTGGGTAATCATTGCTCAGAAACTCACTGGTCTCACCACATGAACGCAGTAACAACGCTCAGCAGCAGCAGCAGTGTTTTACTATCTACATGCTGCAAAGAAATGCTTCACCAAAGATCCTCAGAGACCATCTTCCAAACTCACGAACACGTCTATCTTGAAGGACAAGGGCTGCAGATGTAAGGAAATACCATCATCTTTAGGTTCCCCTCCAAGCCATTCCCCATCCTGACTTGGAAATATATTACCCCTCTTTCACAGTCGCTGGGTCAGAATCCTGGAATTCTCTCCTTAATGGCATTGGAGGTCAACCGCATCAGGTGTACTGCAGTGTTCAACAAGGCAGCCTTCTCAAAGCCAACTACGGACAGGCAATAAATGCTGGCCCAGCCAGTGACACCCAGATTCACGAAATAAATAAATATAAATTAACAGAGGAAGTTTGCTGAGGTGTCACAGGGATCAGTGCTTGGGGCCCAGCTGCTCACAATGCCCTTTAAACATTTGGTTGCTGGAATCATGTACAATACCTCCCAGCCTGCTGACAGCACTAACGGATGTGGGGTTGTGAGTGGGTAGTAGGTTGTAAAAAAGCACCGGGAAGATGAAGACAAGTGGAGTGAATGGGTAAATACGTGACAGAGGGAGAACAATGTGGATAGAGGTGACGGTGTGCCCTTTGGTGGAAACGATACATTGGCAGCCTACCATTTGAAAGGGATTGGATGAAACATGTTGATTTACAAAGGGACATATGATCCTTTCTGTTGTTTCCTTCTGCATAAACATCTGAGCTTCCTGCAGCGCAGTGAATTCTGTAACCAGAAGTTAATACTAGGAATGGCATTGCCAAGCTGACCAGTGTATAAAGAACCAGCAAGTGGGGAGCTGTAACACTGAAAAGGATCTGGATCTCCTTGTATACCAGTCACTGAAAGCAATATTGCAGGAGAGAAAGCAGTTAAGAAGATAAATGGTGTGTTGACCTTCATTTCAGGGGGATGTGAGTCCAGGAGAAAGGGTGTCTTACTGTAGCTGTACAGGGCCTTGGGGAGACACCATCTTGAACATTGTACAGTATTGTGGGCAGTTTTGGTCTCCGTACCTAATAAAGGACAAACCTGACATTGAGAGAGAGCAGTGAAGTGTGACCAGACTGATCTCTGGGATGACAGGCTTGTTGTGGGAGCAGAGTTTGGGGTGACTGGGCCAGTATTCCATGGGGTTTAGGAAAATGAGTGGAGATATCAGTAAAATATACAAAACTCTGACAGGGTGAGACAGATTGAAAGCAGGAACGATAATTCCCCAGGCTGGGACATCTAAAACAAGGAACCACAGTATTAGGTACAGACAGACCATTCTGCATTGAGATGAGGATAAATGTCTGCACTCACAGACTGGTGAACATGGGGAATTCTCTCGCACCTTGAAACCAAGACACTGATTATAGATAAGGATTTACAGATAGTAAAGGGATGGTGGGAGAGCAGGAGTACGGAGTGGAAATGAAGGGCCAACCATCTCTACATTGAATTGGGTAGCAAACCCGATGGACCAAAAGTACTACTGCACTTTCCGTTTTATAGTTTCCCAAGGTTACTCACATTCACGGATATGTACATCGTGTGGGGTAAGTGCATTGAGATTTATTTCCATGAACTAGAATGGGAGAGGCTCAATGTGTAATATAGAACATAGAACATAGAACAATACAGCACAGAACAGGCCCTTCAGCCCACGATGTTGTGCCGACCATTGATCCTCATGTATGCACCCTCAAATTTCTGTGACCATATGCATGTCCAGCAGTCCCTTAAATTCCCAATGACCGTGCTTCCACAACTGCTGCTGGCAACGGATTCCATGATCTCACAAATCTCTATGTAAAGAACCCGCCTTTGACATCCCCTCTATACTTTTCTCCAACCAGCTTAAAACTATGACCCCTCGTGTTAGTCATTTCTGCCCTGGGAAATAGTCTATGGCTATCGACTCTATCTATGCCTCTCATTATCGTGTTTACGTCATTCCCGATGTGTCTGTGCAGTCTATGGGAAAGGTCTGTAAATGTTGTCACAAGCTCTCAGATGTTAGGAAGGAGGTCTCTGCAGGGTCGACAGGACTGTGTTCCCATTCCTTTTTTGGACACTGATGCTGAGGCCGGGTGTTCTGTCCGGTTTCATCCTTTCAGACCTCGGAGTAGTTTGATACAAATGAGTGCACTTGCTTGGCCGTTTCAGAGACTATTGAAATGTTTATCACATGTCAGGGTCTTTGGAGTCACTTTTAGGCCTGCCCAGGAAATCACGAGAGATTCACTTCCTAAAAGTACATTGGAGAAGGAAATTCTGTTCACAATCCATATTGGCTTCAAGGGCACTGTTACTGACACCAGATTTGAGGTATCGATATTTTATTAAATGTTTTTTTCCACGTGCTGCCAGAGCATTAGCCTGGTCTAGATTAGTAATCCAGTGACATTTCCACAACAGCACCATCTCTACATGGGGACCTATCAAAAAACACACTGAGCAGGTTATTTCTGTGCTCCTTGACAGCTCTGTCAAAAAGAACTCCCACCAATTTGATGGTCGTGATGGGACTGAGGGGGTGATAATTTGTCAGATTGTAATTATTCCCCTCTTAGGGGACGGTACATAGCTGAGTAATTTTCCACATTGCCTGGGAGATGTCAGAGTTGGAGCTGGAATGAAACAGCTTCCCCAGGGACATGGCTTGTTGTGCAGTAAAAGTCTTCAGTTCTCTTGCAGGAATGGTGTCAGGGCGCTTTCCTTTGTCGTACCTACTGTGATCAGCTGTTTCTTCTTCTTATATGCAGTAAATCAAATTAGTTGAATACTGGCATTTGTGATTGTGTGGGCATCATGATGAGGATGAGGTGTATCATCGACTCAACACTTCTGGCAGAGGATAGTGCAGATAAAACATCCTTCACTTTTACACTGATGTGGAGGTCTGTTCCATTATTTAGGATGGGGATGTTTGTGGAGCCCTCTCCTCCAGTCATTTGTTTAATCGTCCATCACCATTTATAACTGAACGTGGCAGGACTGCGGGGCTTCGTTCAGATCTGTTGGTCAAGTCTGGTAGCTTTAATGGGTTCGCATCAGGTTCCGGTTCATGTGATTCTGACTCTGACATGTTCACCCACACTCGTCACTGAGCCATAGATGGTGTTGATGGCAATGACAGACTGAGGTGTTATCCTGGCAAAAAGTTACAGGTTGTGGTTGAATGCAGATCTGCTTCTCCTGCTGCTGTGGTCTACAGCACTACATGAATACGCAGATTCGAGCTGCAATATCTGCAATGCAATTCTGCTGCCTGTTCCCCAATTCTCACTGAGACCCATTCACCCATCAGCCCTGCACTCAGTGACCTAATCTGGTTTCTGATGTGGAAATACTTCAATTGTCAAACCTCGTTCTGCTGAGGGTATGTCTCCCCGGGTCTTGCTTCCAATCTGACACATTCCGCAAAAGCATTTAACTGATCTTAATTCAAATGTTTAATTCACCTCAATCTTTTTCCTTGAGTAATGCCATCTTCTGAGATGGAAGTGTTGCCCTCTGTTTCTCGCCCTGACTATGGTTAAGAGCTCTGTAGTGTCAGTGATGCCAGCCTTATGTAGTTTCAAAGCCAATGAATTCTCTAGATTCCCAACCATCTTCACCAGATTGTCTGTTTTCTCTATTTGTTTGATGCCGTATCACTCACGGCTGCCTTGTCCTCCCATGAGTATGTTTCATCTGCTTGCGATTGAATTTCTGGTATTATCTTCCGAATTATCCCCAGAAACTCCTCCCATTGCTGCTATATGGTCTTTCCTCCTCGACTCCCCTTCCAATTAACCCTGGTCAGCTCCTCCCTTATGTCTTTGTAGTTACATTGCTCAATTATAATCACATTACATCGAGAAGAGAGCAATAGATATAAACCGAAAGAAGGAGTTTTGAGAGATGGGACACAAAGAATAATTGGTGGGTTTCTTAACTAGATGCAAAGGGAGAACAAGAGAAAGGATATAGATATGGAGATGTGGAAAATGAGAAAATTACATTATCGAAAGAAGTAGATGTACTTCCATCAATGATTTGGCAATTGCTGTGTGCTATGGTCATTGTACAGTGCACGTACAACAAAACAATATGTTCTAATGCTGGGTCTGATGCCAGAATTATCTCTCCAATAATATGCCAGACAATAATTTCGGAAAGAACCCAACAGGTCAATATATGTAATTCCTGGTAGAAAGTGGATTATCTGAAATAATTTGGGACACCAGAAGCAAGAATTTATAACACACATCCTGATAAGAATGAGAGATTAGAGTTGGGAATCCTAGAAAATGGGGAACATTGAGAGAAGGGGAACCTATCACTTCAGATGAGGATCAAATAATGTTTTAATGCTTTATAAATTTGATACATCATGTGCATCATTCTTCGTTAACTTTGTCTCCGTTGTTCAGTCAGAATGTGTTGTTCACATATGAACAATCTTCTTTCTCTGAACACACACTGATTAAACAGTATATTTAAAATTCATTTTCCTCCATTTAAAACTGTCCTGTTGTGCTAGCAGGATATATGAACACCAACTGACCACCAAAAGACATGACCCATTATTACTGGTTTCCATACATACAGACAAAGAAGGACACCATTATGATTGTGACAGAACACACATCCTAGGATAAAGCCACACATGAAAGTTCTTAGTAGCATGACAGTCTATCCAGAAGTACATCAATAAACCCTTCAATTTAGAGCCTATCTACCTTCCCTTGAAAAAAAGAAATGGAAATCATATCACGCGCCTTAAGAAACCAAGACCTATAAATAGAGAGGCGAGACATACCACCAGTGCGTCACCAAAGACTCTCACTGAAGATGTTCCCTAGTCATGGTGATAAAACATCTGAAAACAAACATTCAAGCTCAGCGAGTTAACTTATATACTTATAAATTGTTTTATTCTATAAATAGTGGAATTTGGGACTACCGTGTCACTCATGTTTTAACAGGTTACGAGGTGAGGTGAACTTTTCTGGTTGCGTGGTTTTAATTAACAGGGGAGTTCGATACCGACATCATAACAGTTTGAGGGCTTGTTGTATTGGGATTTAGACAGATTTGAACAGATTTGTAGATTAGAATTGGGTTTCACCAGGGACAAAATGAAAACTGTCACCATAATGGAGTTGGTCAAGCACTTTGGTGTATCAGAGAAGCAGGAAACTGCAGTGGAGTTGAAAAAACTTAAATTGCAAATACAGCAACTGGCGTTAGAAGATAAAGAGAACGACAGAAAGAGAGAGAGAAGATAGAGAAAGAGAGGAAAAAGGAAGAGAGGGAGTATTTGAAATTCAGAAGTTTGGAATTAGATAAGAAAGTTAAATTAGCCCGATGAAGATGAAGGGAGAACTTAGGGAGGCATGCAACTATGTTAATACATTGCCATATTTTGGTGAGAAAAATGCCAAAATCTATTTTATTTCATTTGCAAACTTGACTCTGCAGATGGCGTGTCCAGTGAACTTGTGGGTAACGCTAGTTCAGACTAAGATGGTTGGCACAGTTTGAGAGGTATGTGCAGTACTGTCACATGAGGGAGCAAGAGATTATGCAGATGTCAAACAGGCTATTTTGAGTGCTTATGAATTGGTACTAGAAGAATGTAGACAGCGGTTCAGAAATATAGCGATGGAACCAGGTTAGACTTATATTGAGTTTGAAAGAATTAAGCACAGTCATTTTGATAAATGGGTGCTGGCCTTAAAAAATAGATAAGACCCATGAGGCCCGATGGGAGATTATTCTGCTGGACGAGTTTAAAGACTGACTTCCAGAGATGGTAAATATTCACGTGAGTAACCAGGAAGTTCAAGAAGTGAGAAGCGCGGCAGAAATGGCAGGTAAATATGCATTGGTGCATGAGATGAAATTTAGCTTCTGGGAGGATTTTCATTCAGTGAGGGATAGAAATTGGGAGAAGGGGAGATCCTACACTACAAAACATAGAGAAAAGCACACTGGCAATAGTTTACCACAGCTGAAAAAAGAAGCCCAAGGGGGTTGAAAGGAAGTGAATGGCCTCAGGTGTTCTTACTGGAACACATAATATTACAGTGTTGGTGGTTCAAGAAGGCCACAGGGAAAAGGTGTTTTCACAGCAGTAAGCTGGAACACACAGTGCTGGGCATTGTAGGAAGAAACTTCGGGAAAGGATGTGGGAAAAGAGGTTAAGCCAGTGGTATTAGTGAACCTGGTAAAGGAGACACCGAGGAGCTGCCAGAGTGCACAGCCTAGGCAGGGGCTGAGTATGGAGGCAGTGCCTGATCTCTATAAAGAATTCTCCTCTGAAGATAAGCCTTACCAAGAAAAAATGGGGTGTAGGGGAGGACAAAAAGTTATAATTTTGCAAGTTACGGGACCTGTTCAGCATCTAATAGTTGAGTAGTGAGGTGCCAGAAAAGCACAACAAATCAGACAGCATCCGAAGAGCAGGACAATCGACAGATCAGGCATTAACCCATCGTCAGGAATGTGGTTGGGGGACAAGGGGGCTGAAAGTTAAATAGGAGGGTCGGAGCTGAGCTGGCTGGAGGATCACTGGGAGGCCGATAGGAAAATGTAGGTGGGAATGACAGTGATATGTCGGACGGGAAGGTGGAGTGGATAGGTGGGAAGGAAGATGGACACTTAGAACAGTTCAAGAGGACACAGCTAAGTTGAACGGTAGGATCTGGGATGAGGTTGTGGGAGGGGCGATTTGGAAATTGGTGAAGTCAATGTTGATGCTGTATAATTTGAGGGGTCCAGCTGTCCTACCACCTATCCACTACACCCTCCTCTCTGACCTATCACCATCAGACCCCATCTGCATCTACCTATCGCCTTCCAACCTACCTTCCACCCAGCTCCACACCAACCCTCCTATTTAATTCTCAGTCCCTTCCCGCTCCCTTACTTCCCACTTTCCCGATGAAGGACTTATGCCTGAAACGTCAACTCTCCTGCCCCTCGGATGCTGCCGACCTGCTGTGCTTTTCCAGCCCCACAGTTTTCAACTCTGATCTCCAGCATCTGCAGGCCTCACTTTCCCACGGCCTCTAATAGTAAGAGGTGGAAACATTTTCACTCCTTCTGACATTTCACTCAAGAGCGTGATAATTTGTGAAATGGGGACAGAAATTAAGCATTCCCTTGCGTAACATTTGGTTGGAGTGCCAAATCAAGATTGGGGAAGTAACAGTGAGATTGAATGATAGACTGTCAGTTCCAGGAATACAGTTTGTTCTTGGGAATGATTTAGCAGTATCCAAGGTATGGGAGGCACTCTTTGTTGTGGAGAAGCCAAAGTAAGACGAGGGAACTGAGGAATTACGAGAAAAATACCAGGGATTTTTCCAGACTATGTAGTAACAAGATCCCACTGTCATAAGTTACAACAGGAAGGAAAACCGAAACAAAAAAGCAAAGGACTTGCACTGAAGACTCAGGCTAAAGCATTTCTAGTGGCTGGAATGCACAAGGACTTGGTTAATTATTGTTGTACATGTCATACATGCCAAATGGTAGGTAGGTCACAGGCAGTAATAAAACCAGCAACTTTGCTGCCAATTCCTGTATTCGAAGAACCTTTTGCATGGGTTCTGATTAATTGCAGAGCTCTCCTTTCTAAAATAAAAGTGGAAACCAATATCTGCTGATCATAATGGATGTGTCTACCCGATTTCCAGGTATAATTCCATTACGGAGTGTTAAGGCAAAAAGGGAGGTGGAGGAGTTGGTAGCTTTCTTTACTCGCTGTGGGCTTCGCAGTGTGATTCAATCAGACCAAGGGTCTCATTTTACCGCACAGCTGTTTAAGGACGTCGTGGATAGCTTTGGCAGACAGCAGTTTAAATCAAGTGCATCGCATCCCAAATCCCTGGGAGCCTTGGAAATTTGGCATCAGATGCTGAAGACAATATTAACAGCGTACAGTCAGAGTTACCTGAATGATTGGAATAAAGGTGTCTCATTATATTGTTTGCCATTAGAGATGCCCCAAATAAATCTACTCACTTTAAATCCTTTGAGTTGATTTTCATACATGAAGTGAGAGGTCATTTGAAATTAATTAAATATAAATTGACAGGACCGAAGTCAGAGATCTCACCTTGCATTATGTATCTGAGGTGAGGGAGAAATTAGATGGAGTAGATGAGTTAGCTAAACAGCACCTGAAGAGTGAAGCAGGTCGCAGATAAAAACTTTGAAACTTTGAAGATTTCCCGTGGGGATGACCTATTAGTGTTGCCACCAGTGGTAGGAAATCCCTAAAAAGCTAGGTTTAGTGGCCCCTTTCAAAGAAAAATAATGATGAGTCAGTTCAACTATCTGGTAAAGATACCGGAAATGACAAAAAAGGTGACAGAATGAATAATGCTTCACACCCATTGAATCCTCAGGAATAGAGTTGTGACCAGATGAACAAATTGTGCAGTTTATCTGTATTATGTAGTGATCTTTGGCAAGTGATTGAAAGCTCACATGTTACAGTTGGCAGAGCATGTTGAACGATTACAAGAAGCAAACTTGGTAATAAACTTCAAGAAAACAGAATTCGCGAAGGCAGAGGTGACATATTTAGGACATTACATTGGCCATGGAAGGTTGACCCCATGGAACACAAAGACGAAGGGCTTTGAGTAATTTCCACGACCATCCTCGAAGAAAGAGGTGATTCAATTTTTGGAACTCAGTGGATTTTAACAAAAGTTTGTTCCAAACTCCAGCAGAGTATTGGCACCACTGTTGGATTTATTAAAGAAGGAAACAGAATTGTGGTGGACAGAACAATGCCAGGAGGCATTTGAGAATTTAAAAGCAGGATGAATCACCACACCAGTTATAGCTGCTCCAAATATTTTGAAAACCTTTGAAAACTGTATTTATTACTAGGGATATAGGGCTCGAAGATGTATTTATACAGAAAGATGATGATGGAATTGAATGGCCCATTGGCTACTTATCAAAAAACCTCAATACCCACCAGAAAATAAAATCCATTATTGAAAAAGAATGATTAAGTTTCGCACTGGATTGACAATATTTTAATGTTTAGAGACAAACAAATTGTCAGAGATGATTGTGAATAACGACAAACCTGTCGCATTTATAAAAAAATATTTAAAGGCCCAAATATGAGAGTATTTCATTTGATTCTTATCTTACCGACTTTAAACTTACAAAATGTACAAGCTGTGGGTCCTAAAATGTAATAGCAGATGTGTTATCGTAGATTTAAAGGAAAAAGTTAAATAAGGTTTGATTTATTGCAGTGTTATATATGTGTGCAAAATTAATATGTATGGTTTAGCTGAGGTTAATACTTTTGTAATCCATAATAATGGGAATAAAAATTAGAGGAAAAGAAATGAAGCCACCTTTTCATTCTGCTGGTTCATGTTTTTTTTTCTAAAGGGGGGAGGTGTTATGAAGCCGAAAGCATATCCTGTAACTTTAAGACAGAACGGATTCTGCTGAATAGAAAGTACAGGCACAGATACCAGCTAAAGGTCAGCCTGTTCCACATGTCACCATTAGCTGAGAAATGGATACCTGAGTTTTGGTTGCAGTTCTGACAACAATTCAAATACAACGAAAGAGTTTAAATAAGCCAACGGTATTTGAATATTATTGTTTGGACACCTGGAAAGCAATCAAATTATGAGAATTATTGTATCATGGGAATTATATAAACCCAGCATTTTGAAATTAGAGGGAGAGCCACTGCCACCCAACAGCAGAGGAACTGCTGTAGAGCAGGAGTGCTAACTGGCCATTTCTAACACTCTCTATCAAAGATACATGTTCATGTCAAAGCTACTTACAATTAAAAAAAATGACCCAGGGAGATCAGCAGCTGGAAGAGTGAACACAGCAGGGAAGACGGATTCCGTGTAGTCTTGCGATTGTAATGCATAATATGTGGGTTGTTAGATTAGCATATTCTTACAGAGTTGGAGTCAGATCGTAAGTAGCTAAGAAAAGAGGGGCTTGTATCTGTAAACAGTTGTTGTTTAGTGTTCATTATTAAAGTTAAGAAACTAACTTGTTATTTTTTATTTAAATGGTGGAATGTGTCGCTCATATTGTAACAGATTACGAGATGAGGCGAGCTTTTCTGGGTGTTTGATTTAATTAATAGATGGGTTCGACTCCACCTTGTAAATGTCCATCCACGCTAACCCCCATTTCCCTGCAGTTGGCCCATATCCTTCCAGTCCTTTCCTATCCACATATTTATCCAAATGCTTTTGAAATGTTGTTAATGTACCCCCCCCATCCCCCGCCTCAACCACATCTGCTGGCAGCTCATCCACAGCCCCTCAGGTTCCCTTTTATTCCTTCCCCTTTAACCTTAAACTGATCTCATCTAATCGTCAATTCTCTACACCTTGGAAAAAGACTGAGAGCATTAGCCCTATCCATACCCCTTGTGATCTTATAGAGCTCTATAAGGACTCCCTCAGTCTCCTATACGCTAAAGAAAAGATCCTAGCTTGTCCAACCTCTCCCTATAACTCAGACCATTCAGTCCTGGCAACGCCCTTGTAAATTTCTTCTGCACTGTTTCTAATTTAATAACATCCTCCCTATAAGAAGGTGACAAAACTAAACACAATACACTAAGTGTGGCCTTAGCAAAGTCCTGTGTAACTGCAACATAAATTCCCAACTTCTATACTTAATATCCTGCCTGATGAAGGCCAATGTGACAAAAGCCTTCTTCACTGCCCTGTCCACCTGTGACTCCACTCTTAGAGAACCGTGCACCTGAACACCAAGGTCTCTCTGGCCATTGCACCCCTTAAGACCCTTCCATTCACTATGAAACTCCTACCTTGATTTGAGTTTCCAAAATGCAAGACCTCACACTTCTATATTAAATTCCATTTGCCATTTCTCGGCCGACTTCCCCACCTGATTAAGGACCTGCTGCAATTTCTGATTAACTTCCTCACTGATCATGCTCCCACTTACTTTAGTGTCATCTGCAAACTCACTAATCTTGTACATTCTCAAACAAATCATAGATAATAAACAGCAATGGACCCAGCCTCCAGTTTGATAAGCATTCTTCCACTAAAGCCTCTGTTTCCTACCATCAAGCCAACTATGTATTCAATTGGCCAGTCTCTCCAGCATTCCAGGCGATGTAACCTTCCTGAGCAGCCTGCCATGTGGAACCTTATCAAAGGCCTTACTGAAATGCAAAGAGACTACATCTACCACTCTGTTCTCATCAACCTTCCTGGTCACTTCATCAAAGAACTCTAACAAATTTGGGAAGCATGATCGCCCACTCACAAGTCTATGCGGATTACTCTGCATCAAGCACTGTGTAAGTAATGGGTGCAGTCAATGGTATGCTGTCCTTCATTGTATGACGATTCGAGTACATAAGTAAAGCCATCTTCCTGCAGTTGTAGAGCCTTGCTGAGAGAGTTGATCTCCTTTGCAAGGAATGATCTCCATACCACAGACACAGATGATGTTAACATGAGGATAGAGAGAAGAAGCTGAGTGTTGAATCTGTAGAGCTATGAGAGATGAGGAAATGGTGATGCTGAAACAAGAGGAGTGGCAGCGATCACTTATTTCCAAAAGTGACATTGATAGTGTGAGAAATTCCATACTTTACACTGGATGAGTTGGTTTGATTTATTGCCACGTGTACCTCAGTACAGGGAAACACAATATTTATGAGCAGTGGAGGCAGATCATAGTAAGCATGGCCAGACAGATCATAGGGTGGAAATAGGCTTGGACAGAGTAAGGCATACAGGTTACACTGAACTGGAAATGCACTAGACAAGATTAACATGAACAATATCAGCATTATTTGAACTTAGAGAGTCCATTCATCAGTCTAACGTGACTTTCCTAACAGTTTATATGCCTAAATTAACTCTTCCCACATTAATGTGAAGTCGACATGTGAACACGTACTGAACGTCATGTTGATCACAATCCCCAACAAGCAGTCACAATACCTTTCATCTGAAACAGGTAGCCATTCCCACTAGCTTCCGCCCAACATAGAGAACACCAGGCTGTCTTCTCAGAGATGGAAGATGCTTTCTTGAGACTTCACACAAGATATATATCTTCTCATTTGTTGTGGTTCTGTTGATAGAATGAAACCTGAAAGCAACAACACCCCCAGATTCTATGGACTACCGAAAGTGCACAAACCAGACATCCCACTCAGACCCATAGTATCACTACCAGTGTCACCATCACACAAACTGGCCAGAGAACTACAGCAGAAACTGAAAAAACTGATCAGCGGATCCAGCCAATCTATAGAATTGACACAGGAATTCTTGGACATCATCAGAAATACACACATAGAAAAGGAAGAAACTATGGTCTCATTCGATGTAACGGCACTGTTCACCTCCATCGACAAAACACTAGCCAAAGAAACAATAGCCAACCTACTGGACAGACATAACAGACAACAGGACGTCGAACCTATCAACAAAGACGGCACACTTAAACTACTAGACTTGTGCCTCACAACACACTTCACATTCAATGACCAAATATACGAACAAATCAACGGAACATCCATGGGTTCACCGATCTCTGAACTCACAGCAGAAGCAGTAATGCAAAGGTTAGAACAAACAATCTTACCACAACCTCAACCCAAACTTTGGGTCAGATACGTGGATGACACCTTTGTAATAATTAAAAACACAGAAATAGAGAACACACACCAGATCATCAACGCCACACTCACAGGAATCTGATTCACTAGAGAGGAAGAAAAGGACAAGCAACTCCCATTCCTAGACGTGATGGTACAGAGAACACCGAACGGAGAATTCACCACAAAGGTTTACAGGAAAGCTACACACACAGACCAAGTCCTAAACTATGAAAGCAACCACCCCAACACACACAAACGAAGTTGCATCAGGATACTATTCAAAAGGGCCCAACACACTGCAGCACACCAGAACTACAAAAAGAGGAAGAGGAACACCTATACAAAGTATTCAGCAAAAACGGATACCCTCGCAATTTCATCAACAGATGCCTAAGGGAGAGACAACGGAACGAGGACATGCCGCAACCCAAAGGACTAGCCACACTACCACACATCAGGAGCATTTTTGAACTGATAGCCAGACTACTGCGACCACTAGGACTCATAACAGCACACAAACCAACAGCCACTCTCAGACAACAACTCACCAGAACAAAGGACCCGATACCCAACATGAGCAAAACTAATGTAGTGTACAAAATCCCATGCAAGGACTGCAGAAAACACTACATCGGACAAACGGGAAGACAGTTAACGATCCGTATACACGAACACCAACTAGCCACGAAACGACACAACCAGCTATCCTTAGTAGCCACACACACAGACGACAAGCAACATGAATTCGACTGGGACAACACTACCATTATAGGGCAAGCCAAACAGAGAACAGCCAGGGAATTCCTAGAGGCATGGCACTCATCCACAGACTCTATCAACAAACACATCGACCTGGACCAAATATACCGGCCACTACAGTGGACAGCTCGAACTGACAACCGGAAGCGGCAGAGACAGGCCACTATAAATACCGGAGAAAACAGCACAGAAGCGCTTTACAGGAGGCTCCCAAGCACTGAGGATGTCACCTAGACAGGGGACGAAACGTTTGCAAGACAAATTCCCAGCTCGGCGAACAGAACCACAACAACGAGCACCCAAGCTACAAATCTTCTACCAAACTTTGAATATATCTTCTCTCCTCACCACAAGATAACCAGGTTAAAGTCCCACGTGTGTGTCATGAGCAATGGAGCCTCTGCTCCACTTGTTCATCATGCTAGAGCATCGATTAGGAGAATGCGAGGACTGCAATTCTGGAGATCAGAGTAGAGAATGGATTGCTGGAAAACCACAGCAGGTCAGGCAGTATCCGAAGAGCAGGAGAATTTATGTTTCGTACATTGGCCGTTCATCAGGAAACAGCATCAATTATCTCATTCTGTAAGTGCGTTGAGGGGGAATGGCCTCCTCCTGTTCCTGGATAAGTGACTCAAGGGAATGAATTGCTTCCTGTTTTTGTTGTGTAATTGACTCAAGGGGATGAATGGCCTCATCCTATTGCTGTGTCAATGACTCAGCGGACTGACTGGCCTCTTCCTCGTCCACTTGGACAGGGCCCAGGGCATGGTTGGGTTACCCTGGTTCCTGTTTAACAGCTCGATGTGCTGACAAGTATGATGATGATGCAGCTTTAAGAGGTTATTTTGTCCTGGTTTCTTTTAAGAGAGATTGAACGATTGTTACAAAGTTGGCTGCTTCAGACCACTTGAGTAAACAGCTAGGGAGGCCTTCGGTTAATTTTAATGCAGTCTTAATGAGTGTGGCCAGCTCTCACAGATTAGGATCTCTGGGATTTCGTTTCTCAGTAACATTACAAACTATTCGGGTCGACACAGAGTTGGAAGCTTCTGTGGATGTCTCCTGACTGCTACTCTCTCTGAATTTTCTCTTGATGCTGTTTTCAATTCCTGAATTGTAGAATTGTTTGTGACAATCTGTGTCTGAATATTCCATTTTACCAGCGACTGTGTTTATGGGATTTTCCTAATATTGGAACAATTCATTTGTACTAGTTCCTAGATCTATTATTCTGTTAACTTGTCCAATAGAATTAAGTTATTCTAAATACCCATTTCTTTGATTTCATTTTCTCTTTCGTGTTTAAATAAATATTTTGCTTCACACCGAGTAGTTCGACCATTCACGTTACATCTGGAACGACAGTTTACATTTCCTTTAAAATATGAAAATATTAGAGTCAAAGCTACCGCTTTTAAATATTTTCGAGGGTCTCTAGTGTAGTCCATCACACTAGACTACTTCTCTTCCTGAGTAATAGGCTGGAGGCACTGATTGGGTTGTCCCTGTTCTTCTCCAATACTGTCAATGGGCGGAATGACTTTTTAATATTCCTGTGAAACCAGCGTGAAGTGCTGAATGAACTCTTGTTTTATTGTGGCAATGTGCAGTGCTAGGCAGTGCTGTTGCATGAATATTACAGACACTTTAAAAGACCAAACCTGAGCAGAGTCTGGGTCTTTCTGCACATGGATACAGACCAGTTCAGGAGCTGAAGGGGGACAAAATGTTCTGAACATTGTGGAATATTCAGTGACAATCCCCACTTCTGATCTTATGGTGGGGCGGGTGGGGGCAGGGAGACATTGATGAAGCAGCTGAAGCTGTTTGTGAAGAGGAAGCTACCCTGAGGATCTCCCACAGAGCTGACCCAGGACTGAGATGGTCAACATCTTCCTTTGTGCCATGTTTGACTCCAAACGCTGAAGAGTTTACTCTGATTCCCATTATGCCCAGTTTTGTTAAGCTCCTTGATGTCAACAGAAGTTAACCACTGCCTTAATATCAGGGCCAGTAATTTTTACCTGAACCCTTGTGTCAACCTCTTTTGTTCACATCAATCGGCCATGATATAGGAGCAGCAAGTGGTAACAGGTGGTATTGAATGTCAGGATTTCTCTTCTCAAGAGTGTTCAGGTAGCTAGATGTCTCTGAAATTATTTGAAAAGGAGGTAGATGGATATTGAACTGTCAGAGGCACAAGTTGGAGAGGAAGAAGCTCTGTCGAGAGGAGATGATGGACCTCTTTCATACCTGTGCCTGGATTTTCCAATCACATTTCCCAAATCACCTCAAAGTGTGTGTGATAGCCTTGAGGAGCTGACTGGTGTCCTCAGGTTATGTGCAACAGGTTATAGGTGTAAGTAACCTCCAACTGCTCCTGTCTAGCAGGTATGAGGGGCTGAATGGAACACAGGAACATGGGACTGAGGAGCAGGAGTTGGTCATTAGATACTTTGAGCCTTCTCCAACAGGCACAAAGTTTTTGGCTGATCAGATTGTGGACTTAACCCCACTTTCCTGTCTGTGTCCCATTATCCGTGACTCACTTCCCTGTCAAATATTTAACTAACGCAGCTTTCAATCAATGTGAACATAGAGGCACGATAAACTTCCAGTGAAGAGAATTTCGACTTGCAAGGTCCTTTCAGAATTTTTCGTCATCCCTCATATAGAATCAGAGAGTCATGCAGAACGGAAACAGACCCGTTAGTCCAATCTGTTCACTCCGATCAGATATCAAATCTGATCTCGTCCCATTTGCTAGCATTTGGCCAATACCCCTCCTCTTTCAGATCCGTTCACCACTTCCTCTGACAGCACTTTTTATACACACACCACTCTCTGTGTGAAACATTTATCTTCAGGACCTTTCTAAATCATTCGCCCTCTCGCCTTCAACCTATGCCCTCTTGTTCTGGACTCCCCTATCCTGGGGAGCAGAGTGTGGCTGTTCATAATGTCCATGCCCCTGCTGGTTTTATTAACCCGTTTAATGTCAGACCTCGGCCTTTGCCACTCCGGGGGAGGTTGGGGGCGGGGGGGGCGGCGGCGGAAGCACCTCAACTTAATCAACCTCTCCCTAAACCTCAAACCTTCACTCCTGGAACATACGTGTCCATGTTTTCTGCAGGCAATTGAGTTGCACACAGTTAGCTTAAAGTGGCCTCACCAACATCCTGCACGGGTGCAACATTGCACCCCAACTCCTATACTCAATGCTCTGACTGATTAAGGCAAATGTGCCAAATGTGTTCTGCACCAATCTGTCGACCTGCGACTCCATTTTCAAAGAACTATGTACCTGCATCCCCAGCTCTCTCTGTTCCACAACACTCCCCAGGATCTTATCATTAAGTGTATAATTTGTGCACTATTTGAATTCTGAAAATGCAAAACCTCGTATTTATGTAAATTAAACTTCATCTGTCACTCCTTGCCCCTTTGTCCTATCTACTTGTGGTCCCGTTGTACTCTGAGATAATCTACTACACCACCTTTCTGATGTAATCTGTAAACTTACTAACTATGGCCCCAATATTCACATCTAAATCCTTTACATAATTGATGAAATGGATTGAACTCAGTACGTTTTCATAGAGCACACTGCTGCTCACAAGCCTCCAGTCTGAAAAATACCCTTCTTCCTTCAAGTCAATTTTGACTAGCTTCCTCTGTATCCATTGTGACCGAAACTTACTAATCTGTCTACCAATCGGAATGTCATGAACACCTTGCTGAGGTCCATATAGACAATGTCTACCAAACTGCATTCATCAATATTCTATGTCACCTCTTCATAAAACTCAATCAAATTAATGAGACATGATTTCCCATGCAGAAAGACACGTTGACTAGCCCGATCAGCCTTTGCCTTCCCAAACGTATGTAAATCCTGTCTCTCAGAATGCCCTCCAACAACTTACCCATCAGGCTCACCAGTCTATAGTTCCCCGGCTTTTTGGGTCACTGTAAACTTTTCTAGTCCCACTCCTCCACTGCCCACAACAAATGTTAAATGCAACCAGGTCGGTGATATGGCCATTGATATACATCTTAGACTGTGTCAGTGTCAGTTTTAGGAAAAAGTCAGGCTAGTTCCTTTAGTCTGCTAAAATATCACCTTTATGATCCAGAGCAATGTTACTCAAAATATGTTGGAAAGATGAATGGCAAACTGTTTGGATATTGCAAATACAGAATCGATATTTCCCTTTCTAAAAACAATGATACACACAACAAGGGAGAAAGAGACAGACACTTATAAGGAGAGAGAGAAAAAATAGCGAAGGAAACAGAAGGAGAGTCAGTAAAACAGAGAAAGAAAACAAAACAATAAACAAACAGACACATGAACAGGGAGAAGGGGAGATAGTAAATTCAAGGAAAGAAACAGAAGGCAGACAAAAGAAAAACACAGGGAAACAGACAATGTGAGAGAAATAGTGAGATACAAAGCACACAGGGAGCTGGGGATGGGGTCACAGTGAGCTGGGGATGGGGAATGGGAGGTGCTGGGGGTGAGGACCGGAAAGAGCTCCGAGTGAGCACTGGAGGGAGCTGTGGAGAGTGGTGAGGATTTATTTTGACCTGTATCAAGATGTACAGTCAAATCATAGTACCCAAGGATGTACAGAACAATGGCTGTAAAACATGACTGAGAGGCATGCAGGTTACGCTGCACAGGATGTGCGCGAGGCGAGATCAACTTGAACAAGATCAGCATTATCTGAGATTAGAGAGTATTTTCATCAGTCTAATAATAGTCAGGAAGAAGCTGTTCCTGAACCGGCTGATCTGTGTTTTCAAGCTTCTGTACCTTTTAGCCTGATAAAAGAGGTTGGAGGAGACCATTACTGGGGTCTGATGGGTCTTTGATAATGTAAGAACAAAGAACATTCTGGCACAGAACAGGCCATTCGGTGGTCCGAGCCTGCGCCAATCCAAATCATCTATCTAAACCTGTCGCCTATTTTCTAAGGATCTGTCCCCTTTGTTCCCTGCCCATTGATGTATCTTTCCAGAAACATCTTGAATGAAACACCACTGGTCACAGTTCTCCATTTTGAGAAACTCCCTTCCCCTACAAATCTCTGCCTCCTGTTGCCCAGCCAGTTCTTTATCCATGTAGCTAGTGCGCCATGTGATTTCACTTTCGCCATAACTCGACCATGGAGAAACATACCAAATGCCTTCCTGAAGTCCATGTACTTGACATCTACAATCTCTCACTCATCAATCAACTTTGTCACCTCCTCAAAGAATTCTATTGAGTTCGTAAGATATGACCTTCCCTGCAAAAAACCATGTTTCCAATCACTGATAAGACTATTTTCATTCAAATGAGAATAGATCCTAACCCTAAGTATCTTCTCTAGCAGGTACCCCATCCATGACATCAGTCTCACCGGTCTATAATTGACTGGATTATCCCTACTACCTTTCTTAAACAGGGGGTTTAACAATTGTCCAGTCTTCTGGGACCTTAGCCGTGTTCAAGGATGCTACAAAGATATCTGTTAATCCTCCAGCTATTTCCTCTCTCCCTTCCCTCAGTAATCTGGGGTAGATGTTGGCAGCCTTTCTGCGGCAACGAGCCATGTGAATGGAATCAATGGTTGGGATGTTAGAGTCCGTGTTGGTCAGAGCTGTGCACCCAACCTTCTGTAGTTTCTCATGGTCCTGAGTAGAGCAGTTGCCGTACCAGGCTGTTATGCACTGGGACAGCACGCTCTCAATGGTGCATCTGTAGAAGTAGCACATGCTGAATTTCCTGAACCACCTGAGGAAGGAGAGGCATTCTTGAACCTTCCCGACCATCGGACCAATGTGAGAAGTTCAGGACAGGTTGTGAGTTATCATCACTCCGAGGGACTTGATGCTCTTCACTCCCTCAAACGGTTGATGTAGATCGCGTATGTTCCCCTCCTTTCTTCATAAAGTCAGTGATCAGTCCTTTACGTTTGCCGGATTAGAGAGAGGGGTCATTATCAACACACCTTGCCACCAAGCTCTCTATCACCTTTCTACATTCTGACGCGTTTTTGTTTCATATCTGTACTACTATAGTGATGTCATCATCGAACTTGTAGCTGGCGTTGTTTGGAATTTGGAAACTCAGCCGTGGCTGTACAGGGAGTACGTAGGGGGCTGAGGACACAGCAGTGGGTGTACAGGGAGAACAGTAGGGGGCTGCAGAAACAACCGTGGGTGTACAGGGAGTACACAAAGGGGCTGAGGGCACAGCCGTGCGTGTACATGGAGGACAGTGAGGGGGCTGAGAGCACAGCCGTGGGTGTACCTGGAGTACAGTAGGGGGCTAAGGGCACAGACCTGGGTGTGCATGAATGACAGTGAGGGGCTGAGGTACATCTGTGGGTTTACAGGGTATACAGTAAGGGGCTGATGCACATCCGTTGGTGTACAGGGAGTACAGTAAGGTTCTGAGTGTACAGCCGTAGGTGTACAGGGAGTATTGTCGGGTGTTGAGAACACAGCCTTCAGCAGCGTGAGTGTTGCGTGTTATTGTGGAGGAGTTGATTTTACCGATTTTCATGATTGCGGTCTGTGGGTCAGAAACCCGAAGAGCCAGTTGCAGAGGGTCGAATCGAGACCAAGGTCGCGGAGGGTTGTGATTAGTCTGAAAGGGATAATGATTTTGATGGTGGAGCTTTAGTCAATGAGCAGGAGTCTGGTCTAGGTGCCCTTGTTGTTCAGATGTTCCAGGGATGCGAGTAGGTCTCGGATGTAGCATCCATTGTGAACAGACACAGGTACATCTGGGGCTTTCGCGCTGGTGTCAACCCTCAGTGACAGTCACACAGTCATTTATGATCGAAATCCCCTCACCACACCTCCCTCTGTCGTCTTCAAAACACAATGACATTGGTTGATATGAGCACCACGCAGTCAGCACTGCGACAGAGTGCCATTAATAGACTGGGATCGTGCGCCATCAAGTTCTGTGTCATCATAATGGGGTAAATTCATAATAAAATGGTGTGCAGGGTGCCAGTGCCAGTGGTGCAAGGAGTGAAGACTTTGCAGGTATAAGTCCAGTCAAGCCACTGCTTATACCTGAATGGAGATAAGCATCTTGAGCTTTGTGACTTTTCAATGGTGGAAAGTCCTTAGGTAGTCAGGAAGTGCCATTTACCTGAACCATCTGACCTGACGGCAGTTTTACGAGGTTTGCAGATGATACAATGATGATTGGATGGGCAGGTGATATTGAGGAAGTGGGGAAAGTGCAGAAATACTTGGACAGTTTAGGACACGAGGAAAAACATGGCTGATGGAACACAATATTGGAACATGTGAGATTATGCACTTCAGTAGGCGGAATACAGGCAGACACTATGTTCTAAAAGGCTTCATGCATTCTGAAACTCAAAAGGAGTTTGGAGTCTTCGTCCTCTCTTATAGTTGATGTGCAGGTTCAGTTGGCAGTGAGGAAAGCAAATGCAAAGTTAACATTCATTTCAAGAGAGTGAGAATACAAAAGCGGAGACAAACTGCTGAGAATGTAATGGACAATGGTCAGACGGCATTTGGATTATTCAGAGCTGTTCTGGGGAAGGATCTACGGGTGTTGGACATGATCTATCCTGGGAATGATGGCTTGTCATATGAGCGGCTCTATGCCTGTACTCAATGGAATTTAGAAGAATTGGGGGGCGCATCTGATTGATGCGCCAATGGTCTTTTCACAGCAGAGAGTGGCGCGAGTTGGGCGGAAGTGAAGTTGGAGCGCAGAGCTGGTCGGGAAGGTAAGTGATTGATATTTGACTGGGTGTGTTCGAGACCCCAGGCCCTACAAAGTAGGGCCTCCCTCCCATCCTCCTCGTCTAACATAACTTTAAAGTCCACAGGTAAGCTACTCAGTGTTCTTGTTTTGGAGACTAAGTGCACAGTAATGGCAGCGCAGGCAGTGGAATGTTCCTCCTGCAGGACATTTGAGGTAGGGGTGACCACCGATGCTCCTGCCGACTTCATCTGCAGGAAATGCAGTCAGCTCCTGCACCTCACAGAACGCGTAAGGGAACTGGAACTGGAGTTGGATGCACTGAGGATTATTTGAGATGCTGAGATGGTGATAGATAGAAGTTACTGGGATATAGTTACGCCAGAGAACAGAGGTAGCTGGGTAACAGTTAGAGGTGGGAAGGGGTGGAAGCAGGCAGTGCAGCGATCCCCTGTGATCGTTCCCCTCAATAATAAGTGTACCGCTTTGGATACTGTTGGGGTGAAGGCCTAGCAGGAGAAAGCTGCAGTGCCCGGGTCTCTGGCACGAGATCCGGCTCTGAGACTCAGAAGGGAAAGGGGAGCGGAGGTGACCGCTAGTTATAGGAGACTCGAGAGTTAGAGGGACGGACAGGCGGTTCTGTAGACATGGGCGAGACTCTCGGATGGTTTGTTGCCTCCCGGGTGCCAGGGTCCGAGACGTCCTGGACCGTGTCTTCAGAATCCTTAAGGGGGAGGGTGTGCAGCCAGATGTCGTGGTGCGCGTTGGCACCAACGACGTAGGTCGGAAGAGGGGTGGGGAGGTCATTCAGGAGCTCAGAGAGTTAGGGTGGAAGCTGAAAGCTAAGACGGACAGAGTCGTCATCTCTGGGTTGTTGCCAGTGTTACATGACAGTGAGGCAAGGCATAGGGAGAGAGTGCAGTTGAACACGTGGCTGCAAGGATGGTGCAGGAGGGAAGGCTTCAGATATTTGGACTGCATTCTGGGCAAGGTGGGACCTGTACAAGCAGGACGGGTTGCACCCGAACTAGAAGGGCACCAATATCCTGGGAGGTAGGTATGCTATCACTCTTCGTGGGGGGGGGGGTTAAACTAATTTGGCAGGGGGGTGGGATCCGTCCTTGTGGTCCAGCAAGTAAGTCAGCTGTTTGTCAGGATGTCCAAGAATGTAGGGAGGCTGTGGAGAAGGTAGCACTGACAGGGAATACTTGTGGACACAGAGATGGGTTCAAGTGTGTATACTTTAACGCAAGGAGTATCAGAAATAAGGTGGGTGAACTTAAGGCGTGGATTGGTACTTGGAACTACGATGTTGTGGCCATCACGGAAACGTGGAGAGAAGAGGGACAAGGATGGTTGTTGGACGTTCCTGGTTACAGGGGTTTCAGTAAGATGAGGGAGGGTGGTAAAAAAGAAGGTGCGGTGGCGTTGCTAATTAGAAATGGTATAACGGCTGCAGAAAGGCAGTTCGAGGGGGATCTGCCTTTGGAGGTAGTATTGGCTGAAGTCAGAAATAGGAAAGGAGCAGTCACCTTATTGGGTCTTTCCGATAGGCCCCCCAATAGCAGCAGAGATGTGGAGAAACAGATTGGGAAACAGATTTTGAAAGGTGCAGAAGCCACAGGGTAGTAGTCATGGGCGATTTCAACTTCCGAAATATTGATTGGAAGCTCTTTAGATCAAGTAGATTGGATGGGGAGGTGTTTGTGCAGTGTGTCCGGGAAGCTTTTCCAACTCAGTCAGTAGATTGTCCGACCAGAGGGGAGGACGTATTGGGTTTGGTACTTGGTAACGAACCGGAGCAAGTGATGGGCTTGGTAGTGGGTGAACATTTTGGTGATGATGACCACAATTCTGTGACTTTCACCTTGGTTATAGAGAGAGATAGGTGCGTGTAACAGGGTAGGTTTTACAATTGGGGGAAAGGTAAATACGATGCTGTAAGACAGGGTCTGAGGAGCATAGGTTGGGCGCATAGGCTGTCAGGGAAGGATGTCGTGGAATGTGGAACTTTTTCAAGGAATAGATACGACGTGTCCCTGATATGTATGTACTTGTCAGGCAGGAAAGAGATGATCGTGTGAGGGAACCTTGGTTGACGAGGGAGGTTGAATGTCTTGGAAAGAGGAAGGAGGAGGCTTACACAGGGTTGAGGAAACAAGGTTCAGACAGAGCATTGGAGGGATACAGGATAGCCAGAAGGGAGCTGAAGAAAGGGATTAGGAGAGCTAAGAGAGGGCATGAAAAATCTTTGGCGGATAGGATCAAGGATATCCCCAACGCATTTTATGTGTATGTGAGAAACATGAGAATGACGAGAACGAGGGTAGATCCAATCAAGGACAGTAGTGGAAGACTGTGTATTGAGTCGGAAGAGATAGGAGAGGTCTTGAATGAGTACTTTTCTTCAGTATGTACAAACGAGAGGGACCGTATTGTTGAAGAGGCTAGTGTGAAACGGACTGGTAAGCTAGAAGAGATGCTTGTTAAGAAGGACGATGTGTTGGACATTTTGAACAACTTGAGGATAGACAAGCCCCCGGACCTGATGGGATATATCCTAGGATTATGTGCGAAGCAAGAGAGGAAATTGCAGAACCGTTGGCAATGATCTTTTCGTCTTCACTGTCAACTGGGGTGGTACCAGGGGACTGGAGAGTGGCGAATGTTGTGCCCCTGTTCAAAAAAGGGAATAGGGATAACCCCGGGAATTACAGGCCAGTTAGTCTTACTTCGGTGGTAGGCAAAGTAATGGAAAGGGTACTGTGGGATAAGATTTATGAGTATCCAGAAAGACACTGCTTGATTAGGGACAGCCAGCACGGATTTGTGAAGGGTAGGTCTTGCCTTACAAGTCTTATAGAATACTTTGAGGAGGTGACCAAGCATGTGGATGAGGGTAGAGCAGTGGATGGAGTATACATGGATTTTAGTAAGGCATTTGATAAGGTTCCCCATGGTAGGCTTATGTGGAAAGTCAGGAAGCATTGGATCGAGGGAAATCTGGCCATTTGGATAGAAAACTGTCGAACCGGTCGAAGTCAGAGAGTGGTGGTAGATGGTAAATATTCAGCCTGGAGCCCGGTTACAAGTGGAGTTCCGCAGGGATCAGTTCTGGGTCCTCTGCTGTTTGTAATTTTTATTAATGACTTGGAAGAGGGAATTGAAGGGTGGGTCAGTAAATTTGCAGATGATACGAAGATTGGTGGAGTTGTGGATAGTGAGGAGGGCTGTTGTCGGCTGCAAATGGACTTAGTTATGGAGCAGAGCTGGGCTGAGGAGTGGCAGATGGAGTTCAACCCTGTCAAGTGTGAGGTTGTCCACTTTGGAAGGATAAATAAGAATGCGGAATACAGAGTTAACGGTAGGGTTCTTAGAAAGGTGGTGGAGCAGAGTGATCTTGGGGTCTATGTCCATAGATCTTTGAAAGTTGCCACTCAGGTGGATAGAGCTTGTAAGAAGGCCTATGGTGTATTAGCGTTCATTAGCAGAGGGATTGAATTCAAGAGTCGTGAAGTGATGTTGCAGCTGTACAGGACCTTGGTTAGGCCACATTTGGAGTACTGTGTGCAGTTCTAGTCGCCTAACTTTAGGAAAGATGTGGAATCTTTGGAGAGGATGCAGAGAAGATTTACCAGGATGTTGCCTGGAATGGAGAATAGGTCGTACTCGGATAGGTTGAGAGTGCTAGGCCTTTTCTCATTGGAACGGCGAAGGATGAGGGGTGACTTGATAGAGCTTTATAAGATGATCAGAGGAATAGATAGAGTAGACAGTCTAAAACCTTTTCCCCGGTTACAACAGAGTGTTACAAAGGGACATAAATTTAAGGTGAAGGGTGGAAGGTATAGGGGAGATGTCAGGGGTAGGTTCTTTACCCAGAGAGTGGTGGGGGCATGGAATGCGCTGCCTGTGGGAGTGGCAGAGTCAGAATCATTGGCGACCTTTAAACAGCAATTGGATAGTTACATGGATAGGTGCTTAAGCTTGGACAAATGTTCGTCATAACATCGTGGGCCGAAGGGCCTGTTCTGTCCTGTATTGTTCTATGTTCTATGTTCTCTGTTCTACACACAGGAGCTTGTAAGCTCTCAGTTCAGAACAACATCCCCTCTCTCTTAAAGGTACAGTACACACTTTCAACTTCATAACATTAACACACTGATGTCAATGAAGATTGCTGGAGCCTATCTGGATTTCTCTTGCTACGTGTTTTATCAATATTTCATTCACTCCGTGTCGTGTGTGTCAGGACATTTGTTGTTCCATTGACAGCACGTCATTATTCGACTCTGCCCCGGGAATATAACAGTATTTCACTTGCTCACACCAGTGAGTGTGGCAGGATTTCAGTTCTTTCATGGGGACTGTGACGCTCTAACAATCTCAATGTTTGTAGATGGCACCAATCTTGGACGAACTGTGAAGTCGATGGAGGACAGTGTGCGACTCAAACAGGACAGTCACACGTTGGTGTAGTTTTTGGGCAGATGGGGATCACTGTGGAGCAGTGTGAGGTGATGCACTTTAGTAGAAAGGGCAATGAAAGACAATATAAAACAGACTTACGTTTATAACGGGGCTGCAGGAGCAGAGGGCCCTGGGTGTATATGAGCACAGATTATTGAAGATATCAGGACAGGTGAGGAGAGCAGTAACTATCACAGATTAGTTTCAGTATCTGAGCTGTTTACAGGAGGTGGTGTCGGAGGGAGTATCGGTGCTCCCTTCCTGGGAGGTGGTGGTGGTAACAATGTGTAGTGAGCCCACCCTCCTGCCCATCGAGACCGTGGGGATTCTATTTGTACCAGCTTGGCACAAAAGTGAGATGGCATCAGGGCCACGGCTTCTAAGTTGTGCCGGGGGGAAATGGAGCTGCCAGTGGGTTTAAAATAAAATTGCCCTTCACTGAACATTGCTCCTTACTTGGTCGGTGGCACGTGGATGTGTTAGAATCGCTACATGAGGTGTCCCGGTCCTCTCCGGCTCGTGCCAGGGTCCTCCCCACATGGCGGGGGGAGGGGGTGAGGGAACGGATATCGGGCACTCCATCACCCGGCTTGGCCATTTCTCTCCGATTCCAGGCTGTTTCTCCTGGTATCGGAGAAAGGAAGGGAGAAAGGGTGGGAATGGGTGGCCCTGCTGTTAGTGCTGGTGCAGGTGGGAGTGGGGGGAGATATGTGTAGAGTCCGGGGGGAGTCAGTCCACAGTATTGTATCCATGCAGTGTTATTAGTTTGGGGGGGAGTAAAGTGGAGGGCGGAAGAGAGAGAGAAAGGGAGAGAAGGTGCTGCATGCAGCAGTGAGAGTGTTGAAGCATGAGCCTTGTTCAGTGGAAGGTGTTATAACAGATATACAGTGAGTGTGAGAGAGCAGAGAGAACACGGTGACCCTTATCCTGACAGAGCGGGGAAGGTTATTGATACTTGTCCTGTTTTGCTGCAGATACAGCACTGAGCTGGGTGGTGAGCTCAGACCATGCTCGGTTGGTCAGGTGGTGTGGCCTCCTCTGGGAAGAGAATGCCCCCCCTCTGTACGAGCCCATCCACCAGGACCTCCGTGCCCCTGACGACAAACCATGGTGTAACTGTCCCTTATCTGCCATGCTTGGAGTAAACTCTGCAGGGCTACTCCTAATGGAGAAAGCTCAACAGTGTGTCTAGTGGCCTATTAAAGAAGGCACCAGTGCCTGGGATCATGGAATATCCAGGGGTACCCGGTCGATGTTAAGTACCTTCAGCCATGATGGGTGGGAGAATCGGGCTGGCATTGAATAAGAGGGACACCATGGGGTAGGGTGGGCAATTAATGAGGTGAGTTCAATAAGATACTAACATGAAACTAGCTCAGCCTCATGCGGACACTCCCTTTGTCACACTCAATGAAAATGTCACTGTGACAAGTAATTGTTAGAACCTACCCAATGAGTCATAGATTCTGTTGAAACCACTCCGATTTACAAAGCTGTAGAACAAATGCTCCTCCAAAACTCTCGATCATCTCACCTTACATCAATATCCCTTTTTCCCATCTTTCCTGGCAAGACTGGATCATGTTACAGGATGCTATCGAAGTGTCTACTTTTCAGCATTCTGAAACCTGAAAACACATCCTTCAATGACACTGTCTCTCAGTCGCTCCCTCGCTGTCGATATCACAAACTCCTCCCATCCGGTGATATTCAAACTAATTCCCCCGACATTTCTCTCTGGCAGTGATGTTCATACCCACAGCACCGCCTTGTCATGGTACAATGGAGATATGGAGGTGTAAATGGGTGGGAGCTGTACATACTTTCACTTCCAGCATGGACTGCAAGTTTCCCCACGCTGGGCAGTGATCTAAGACTGTGTTACTGGACAATGCACAGGGGATGTACACAGTACTACATGTTGGGAGGGTAACTGCTCCTCGTTTACAGATCAATGCACTGGGAAGGTGTACACAGCTCTTCATGGTGGGAGGGTAACTGCTCCTTGTTTACAGATCAATGCACTGCGGTGGTGTACTGTCCTACACGCTGGGAGGGTAACTGCTACTGATTTGCAGATTAATTTACGGGTGATCCCTGAACAAGTCGCTGTGCTGGTCGGACGATCTGGTTGAGGTTTATAGATAATGTAATGATGTGGTCAGTGCAGCTCCCAGTGCTGGATGGATATGTAACCTGTGCACAGTATATCATGTTGGTTGGGTGGATGGGGGGAAAGGTGATGGACAGGTCAAGGATCTCCCCGGAACGTTCTGTCCCCAACATTCTATAACTGACATTCCCCGGAATGTTCTGCCACAAAATTTTATAACTGACATTCCCTGGAACGTTCTGTCCCCAACATTCTATAACTGACATTCTCTGGAACGTTCTGTCCCGAACATTCTATAACTGACCTTCCCCGGAATGTTCTGCCCCAACATTCTATAACTGACATTCCCTGGAACGTTCTGTACCCAACATTCTATAACTAACATTCCCCGGAGCGTTCGGTCCCTGACATAGTTTGTGAACGGCCGGACGTCAGAGAATTGAACAAACGATAAGATCCCGAGGGCACAGATCCCGTTCCAGGGATAAGGAGACACTGTTCCGAAGGCCCCTCAGGCAGTTAAAGGGGTGAATGCGTTTTTCCTGCGTTTACATTTCTTCATGACACAAGATCGACCACAATTTAGACCAAAACACAAATTTCCAAACTCCGTTTGTCTTCTGGAAACTGGGAGAGAATCCTTCAGGACAGCAACGTTTACACCCTCCGTATTAGGAACTGGGAAGGAGTGACCTGTGTCTGCTCACGAGTGAGTGGGAATGTTCTAGAAAACATCTATCCTTATGGATGTGTCTCTGTGTGTTTGGGGAGGGAGGGTTTCTTGTGGTTTATGTCACATTTTTGTCAGTAATTCCGATCTTCCCATTTGTTTTTCCAGCTCCAATTATTTTAATAAATCCCTGAATACAGGGGCACATTTGGAAATCTCACTGGGTCCCCGATCAAATGGGTCCCTTTGCCTCCAGGCTGATGGATAATGGGTTTGTTTTCCTTCCTTACAGTTAACGTAGTAACCATCTACGTCCTGCTTTATAAAGATTGTAGTTTGTCTCCATGTGTCAGATGTTACCTGGGGGCCATGGCAGCGGCGGATCTCCTGATCATTATCCTTGATCTGATCCTGAGACACATTCCCATTGTTTATTGGGAACAGTTTTATTTCCTGAGTGACTCCGTCCCCGTGTGTAATATCCACGCAGTCCTGCTTTATGCAGCCACTGACTGCTCTGTCTGGTTCACCGTCACTTTCACCTTTGATCGGTTTGTGGCCATTTGTTGCCAGAAGCTGAAAAGTAAATATTGCAGTGAGAAAACGGCGGCTGTGGTTCTGGGAGCAGTGACTGTGCTGAGCTATTTAAAGAATATTTTCTGGTATTTTATGCTCACGGCTCGATATTGGCTGGTGAACGAGCCCTGGTTTTGTGAGGTGACAGACGCTGTTAAATTCTCCAGTTTCTGGGCCACAATCGAATTCCTCCACCACATTCTAACTCCGTGTGTCCCATTTCTCCTGATTCTGCTGCTCAATGTTTTCACTGTCAGACACATTTTAATGACCAGCAGAGCCCGCAAGAGACTCCGCGCTCACACCAATGGGGACGCTCAGTCTGACACTGAAATGAGAAACCGAAAAAAATCCATCATTTTACTGTTTGTGATCTCGGCCAATTTCATCCTGTTATGGTCAACTTTAACGGTGTTTTCAATATGGGGCAGGATGTGGGCTATTGGGTATCGGTCTGTGTATCTCCATGACTTTGTGCACGAATTGGTCTTCATGCTGCAGCTCCTCAGTTGTTACACAAACACCGCAATTTATGCCGTGACCCAGACTAAGTTCAGGCCGCAGCTGGAGAATGTGCTGAAATATCCCTTCACCCAAATTCATCCATCAATCAAATTCTCTCATTAATCAATCCATCCAGGATTTTCTCATTTCATTTCAGTGTTTCCGCGACGGAACAGCCTGTCGCTATTGTCACAGACTGAGGGTAGCGCTGTTTTGTCCATCCTTATCCCTCAGGAGGGTCACAGGGTCAATGTTTCTCACAACTCAGGGGCCAGTGAGAAAAGTTTCCATCCCACTGACTGTATCCATCACTTCCATTTGTAAACAATAAAAATGTTGATTAAAGCGTGCCGAGCAGCAGAGTGACCGATGTTGTTGCGTGTTTTTGTGTTGGAGAAGCTGAGCTGGAGAGAGACAGACTTCGCCCCAAGTCCTGGTCCTCAGAAAAGGGGAGGGCTCTCTGCTCTGAGCTCAGTAGCTGGGTTTAACTCCCTTTGTTCCCCCTCCACTCCAACCTGGACTCCCCATTTCCTCTCCCCTACTCTTTCTCATCACTTCTCTCCCTCTCTCTCTTTTTGCACACTCTCTTTCTCAGCACATCTTCCTTTCACTCTCTCTCGATCCCTCTCTCTCTCACACCCCCAACCTCAGTTTCTCCACCTGCCTCCACTCTTCCCTCTCGCCCTCACCTTCACTCTCTCTCTCTCTCTTGCCCTCTATGTCTCCTTCCGGTAATTCCGTCTCTACCCCATTTTCCCCTCCTCCCATTTCCCACATCTCTCTATCATCTCACCCCAACCCCCCCACATGCAGCCTCACCACCAACCCCCAGTCTCTGGGTCAGACGGAGAGTGAAGGACCAGGGAGACAGAGTGTGTCAGAGAGAGAGGATGGGAGGGAAAGGAGGGAGAGAGAGTCAGTCAGAGAGAAACGGAGGGAGGTGGGGAGAAAGAGACACCTAGATAGGGTGATCGAGAGTGAGAGAACAGCGAGAGAGGCTAAAGGTCCAGAAAGCGAAAGCAGGGGGCAAGAGAGAGCTAGGGGGAGGGAGGGGGAGAGAGAGAGAGAGAGACAGGGGAGGAGATAATGAGAGACAAGTGAGAGACAGAGAAGTGCGAGGGAGGGGCGGGAGAAAAAGTGGGCAAGTCTTAAAGAGAGAGGGGCAATGAGAGAAAGTGGACGAGAGGGAAGGGGAGGCGAGAGAGAGAGAGAAGAGGAGAGAGGGAAGAGAGAGCGAGAATGAGGGGTGAGAGAGTGAGGAGGCGAGAGAGAGAAGCGGGGTGACAGATAGATGGAGGGGCAAAAAAGCGAGATGTCACGAGAGAGATAGAGGCAGCAAGAGAGAGAGAGAGTGTAGAGAGAGGGAGGTCAAGAGAGAGGGGCAAGGAAGAAGGCGAGAGAGCGTGAGAAAGAGCGTGAGGGCGAGAGAGAGTGGGCAAGAGAGAGTTAGAGTGGGTGAGAGAGTGATGAGGTGAGTGAGAGAGAGAAAGACGTGATGAGAGAGACATAGATGAGAGAGAGAGGCAGTGAGAGAGAGGAGGGCAAGAGAGAGAGAGAAGGAGGGGCAAGGAGAGAGGGGTTAAGAGAAAAAAGAAGCGAGAGAGAGGTGTTTAGAGAGCAACAAAGAGAGAATGGCAAGATACATTGAGGGGGGACGAGAGGGAGAGCACAGGGGCGAGACAGAGGGAGAGGGAGCAAGAAAGAAAGAAACAGGGTTCCAGAGAGAGAGACAATAATGGGACAGACTGAAGTTGGCGAGAGCAAGATAGAGAGAGAGAGTTAGGTTCAGAGGCGTGCGTGTGTGAAAGAGAGAGAGATGGGGAGAGAGATAGAGACAGGGCGAGTGAGAGAGAGAGATGGAGAGACGGTGAGAGAGCGGAAAGAGAGAGGAAGAGTAAGAAGGAGAGATAGTTGCGAGAGGGTTGTCGAGAGAAGGGGAAGACGGCTGCAGCGGAAAGGAGAGGATGAGAGTGAGGAAGCGAAAGATGGGGCAAGAGCGAGGGGGTGAGAGAGGGAGATAGCGAGAGAGTGACATACGAGAAGAGAGAGAGGATAGGCAGAGGGCAAGCAGTAGAGAGAGGGTGAGAGAGAAAGGACGAGAGAGAGGGTGAGAGAGAGAAAAAAGAGGGTGAGAGAGAAAGATTGAGACAGAGAGGAGCTGAGCAAACCAGAGAGAGAGGAGAGAAGGATGGAGTCGAGAGAGGGGGCAAGAGAGAGGGGGAAAGGCGGCAGGAGAGAGAGAGAGACAATGGGCGAGAACAAGAGAGAGACGGCGAGAGAGAGGGAGATGCGGCGACAGTGACTTGATAAAGAGTGTGAGTGAGCAAGGTGGGATTGGTGCAGAGAGAGAGAGTGAAATGGAGAGAAAGAGAGAGAGAGACACACACACAAAGACAGAGGGACGAGATAGTGGGGACAGAGCGACAGAACGAGGGTGGGCGAGAGAGAGAGTATGTGCATCGAGAGTGCATGAGCAGGGAGAGATAGGATGAGTGAGAGAGAGGGGTGCAAGAGAGAGAGAGGGGGCAGAGAGAGAGGGCGGCAAGAAAGCAAGGGGGCGAGAGACACAGGACGAGAGAGAGGGGAGAGAGAGAGAGAGGGAAGAGAGAGAAGGGGGTGAGAGAGGAGAGAGGGAGTGGGAGAGAGGGGATTGAGATAGGGGGCAGTGTTGAATGGGGTTGGAGAGGGGGCTGTGTTGGAATGGGTTGGGGCAAAGTGGTGATGTTGGAGGAAGTGGGCGGTGTCAGACGGGATTGGGGTACTGGATGGTGTCAGACGGGGTTAGGTAGGGGGCAGTGTTGGATGAGGGGCAGTGTAGGATGGGGTTGGGAAGGGGCGGAGTTGGGGACGGGGCGGTGTTGGATGGGTTTGGGGGGGCGGTGTTGGGGATTTGTTGAGGGAGCGATGCTGGACGGCGGTGAGTGTCAGGTTGTGTCAGTGTGTGGGAGGTGGTGAGGGTGAGGCAGGTGACGGTGTGTAAATGGCGGTGGGGGGCAGGCTGGGGTCTGTTTTTGAACAGCAGTGAGGGCCAGGCTGGGAGTGGTGTGTGAACGGCAGTAAGGGTCAGGCTGGGGGCAGTGCATCAACGGTGATGAGGGTTAGGCTGGCGGCATAGTGTGGAAGGTGGTGAGGGTCAGGCAGGAGGTGGTGTTGGACGGTGGTGAAGGTCAGGCGGGGGGCTGTGTTTGGACGGCAGTGAGGGTTAAGCTGGGGGCGATGTGTGGACGGCAGGGAGGGTCAGGCTAGGGCTGTGTTGGATGGTGATGAGGGTCAGGCGTGGGGTAGTGATGGTCAAACTGTGTGCGGTGATTGGATGGCGGTGAGGGCAAGGCTGGCGGCATTGTGTGGACGGCGGTGCGGGTCAGGCAAGGGCAGGTGTTGGAGGGTGGTGAGGGTCAGGCTGGGGGCGGTGTGTGGACGGCAGTGAGGGTCAGGCTGGGGGCGTTGTGTGTACGGCGGTGAGGGTCAGGATGGGTGTGGTGTTGGATTGCAGTGAGGGTCAAGCTGGCAGTTGTGAGTGGATGGTGGTGGTGGTTAGCCTGGGGGCGGTGAGTGTGAACAGCGGTGAGGGTCAGGTTGAGGGCGATGTGTGGACAGTGGTGAGGGTCAACCTGGGGATGGTTTGTGAACGGCAGTAATGGCAAGGCTAGTGGCATTTTGTGAATCGCAGTGAGTGCCAGGTTGGGGGCAGTGTTGGATGGTGGTGAGGGTCAGGCTGGGGGCGTTGTGTGGGCGGCAGTGAGGGTCAGGATGGGGGCGATGTGTGAACGGCAGGGAGGGTCAGGCTGTGGGAGGTGTGTGAACAGCAGTGAAGGTCAGGCTGAGGGCGGTGTGTGGGTAGTGTTGAGGGTCTGGTTCGGGGCAGTGTATGAACGACAGTGGGGGTTAGCCTGGGTGTGTTGTGTTCACGGTGAATGGGGTCAGCCTGGGGTCATTGTCTGGATGGCAGTGAGGATCCGCCTGGGGGTGGTGTGTGGACGGCGGTGAGGGTCAGGCTGGCGGCGGTGTTGGATGACAGTTAGGATCAAGCTGGGGGCGGTGTGTCGACCGCCGTGAGGGTCAGGCTTGTTGTAGTGTCTGGACAGTGGTGAGAGTCAGACTGGGGGCATTGTGTGGATGGCGGTGAGGCTCAGGCTGTGGGTGATGTGTGGACGGCATGAGGGACAGGCTGATTGCGTTGCATGGATGGCGGTGATGGTCAGGCTGGGGGTGTTGTGTGTACAGCATTGAGGGTCAGGCTGGGGGCACTGTGTGGACGGGGTGTAGGGTCAAGCTGGGGGTGTTATGCCGATGGCGGTGAGGGGCAGACTGAGGGCGTACTGTGGATGGCGGCGAGGGTCAGATTAGGGGTGGTGTTGGATGGCAGTGAGGTTCAAGGAGGGGCGGTGAGTGGACGGTGGTGAGGGTCAGGCTGTGCGTATTGTGAGGACGGCGGTGAGAGTGTGGCTGGGGCAGTGTGTGGATGGTGGAGAGGGTCAGGATGGGGGCGGAGTGTGAATGGTTGTGAGGGTCAGACTGGGGACGGTGTGTGGACAGTGGTGAGGGTCAGGCTGAGGGCAGTGTGTGGATGGCAGTGAAGGTCAGGCTGTGGTCAGTGTTGGATAGTGGTGAGGGCCAGGCTGTGGGAGATGTTCGATGGCAGTGAGGGACAAGCTGTGGGTGGTTTGTTGACATCGGTGAGGGTCAGGCTGTGGGTGGTGTGTGGATGGTGGGGAGCGTCAAGCTGGCGGCATTGTGTGGACAACGATGCGGATCAGACTAAGGAAGGTGTGTGGACAGCGGTGAGGGGCAGGTTAGGGCTTTCTGTGGAGAGTGGCGCGGGTCAGATTGGGGACGTTGTTGGATGGCAGTGAGGTTCAAGGAGGGCCGGTGAGTGGACGGTGGTGAGGGTCAAGCTGTGCACATTGTGAGGACGGCGGTGAGAGTCTGGCTGGGGTGGTGTGTGGATGGAGGTGTTGGTCAAGTTGGGGGCGGTGAGTGGACCGTGGTAAGGGTCAGGCTGGATGTAGTGTGTGAACGGTGGTGAGGGTCAGGCTGGGGCTGGTGTTGGATGGCGGTGAGGGTCAAGCTTGGGTGGTTTATGGACATCGGATAGGGTCAGGCTGGGGCTGCTGTGTGGACGGCAGTGAGGGTCTCCCTGGGGATGGTGTATCAATGGCAGTGAGAGTCAGGCTGGGTATGATGTGTGGATGGCAGTGAGTATCAAGCTGATGACGGTCTGTGGTCGGCGTGGAGTGTCAGGCTGATCGTGGTGTTTGGAATGCGGTAAGGGTCAGGTTGGGGGTGGTGTGTGGACTTCGGTGAGGGTCAGGCTGGGGGTGGCTTGTGGGCGGCAGTGAGTGTCAGGCTGTGGGCAGTGAATGCACGCCGATGAGGGTCAAGCTGAGGGTTTTGTTGGACGGTGGTGAGGGTCAGGCTGGAGGCAGTTTGTGGCCAGCAGTGAGGGTCACGCTGTGGGCTGTGCGTCGACGGCAGTGAGGGTCAGGTTGGGGCGCAGTGTGTGGGCAACATTGAGGGTCAGATTTGGAGCTGTGTGTGAACGGCAGTGTTGGTCAGGCAGGGGGCGATGCTGGACGGCGGTGAGGGTCAGGCTAGGGGCGGTATTGGACTGTAGTGAGGGTCAGTCTGGGAACGGTATGTGGAAGGCCTTTGTGGGTCAGGTTGGGGTGGTGTGTGGATGGTGGTGAGGGTCAGGCAGGGGGCGGTGTGTGGACGACGTCGAGGGTGAGTCTGGGGATGGTGTGTGAACAGCAGTGGGGGTCAGGCTGGGTGAGTTGTGTGGACGATGGTGGGAGTCAGTCTGAGGGCGGTGTGTGGACGGTGGTTAGGATCAGGCTGGGGGAAGTGTGTGAACGGCAGTGGGTGTCAGTCTGGGGGCGATGTGAGGATTTCAGTGCGGGTCAGGCTTTGGGAGGTGTGTGGACGGCAGTCAGGGCCGGGCTAGGAGTGGTATTAGAATGTGGTGGGGGACGGGCTGAGTGCCAAGATAGATGGTGGTGGGTGTCAGGCTGGGGGCGGTGTGTGGAGGGGCAGTGAGGTTCATGCTGGGCGTGGTGTTTGAAAGCAGTGTGGGTCAGGGTGGGGGTGGTGTGTGGATGGTGGTGAGGGCCAGGCTGGGGCGGGATGTGGACGGCAGTAACGGCAAGGCTGGGGGCAGCGTGGGGGGGTGGTGAGAGTCAGGCTAGGGACGGTGTTGAACGGTGGTGAAGGTCAGGCTGGGGGCGGTGAGGGTCAGACTGGGGGCATTTTTGGGTGGCATTGAGGATCAAGCTGGGGCAGTGTTTGGACGGCAGTGAGCGTCAGGCTGGGATGGTGTTGAACGGTGGTGAGGGTCAGGCTGGGGCCTGTGTTTGGATGGCGATGAGGGTCAGGCAGGGGTGGTGTGTGGAGGGTGGTGAAGGTCAGGCTGGGACATTGTATGGATGGCAGTGCGGGTCAGGCAAGGGGCAGTGTTGGACGGTGGTGAGGGTCAGGCTGGGGGTGTTGTGTGTACAGCGGTGGGGGTCAGGCTGGGGACGGTGTGTGGACGGTTGTGAGGGTCAGGCTGAGGGCGGTATGTGGACTGCGGTGAGGGTCAGGATGGGGGTGGCGTTGGATGGTGGTGAGGGTCAAGCTGGGGGCTGTGAGTGGATGACAGTGATGGTCAGGCTGGGGGCGCTTTGTGGACGGCATTGAGGGCCTTGCTGGGGGTGGTGTGTGGATGGAGGTGAAGGTCAGGCTGGGGGCGGTGTGTGGACAGTGATGAGGGTCAGGTTGTGGGTATTTTGTGGATGGCAGTGAGGGTCAGGCTGGGGCGATGTTTGGACGGTGGTGAGACTCAGGTTGGGTGCGGTGAATGGACGGCAGTGAGGGCCATGCTGGGGGTGGTGTTTGGACGGAGGTGAATGTCAGGATGGGGGCGGTGTGTGGATGGCGGTGAGGGTCAGGCTGGGGGGGTTGTGTGGACGGCGGTGAGGGTCAGGCTGGGGGCATTGTGTGGACAGTGGTGAGGATCAGGATGAGGGCGATGTGTGGATGGCAGTGAGGGTCAGGTTGGAGGCGTGTGTGAACAGTGGTGAGGGTCAGGCTGGGGGTGTGTGTGGGCAGCGTTGAGGTTGTGGTTTGGGGCAGTGTGTGAACGGCAGTGGGGGTTAGGCTGGGAGTGGTGTGTGGATGGTGGTGGGGGGTCAGTCTGAGGGTGGTGCATGGATGGCGGAAAGCGTTAGACTGGGGGCAGTGTGTGAATGTCGGTGAGGATCAGGCTGGGGTCATTGTCCGGACGGCGGTGAGGATCTGACTGTGTGGACAGTGGTGAGGGTCAGGCTGGGGGCGGTGTTGGATGGCAGTGAGGGTCAAGCTGGGGGCGATGTGTGGACTGCCGTGAGGGTCAGGCTTGGTGCGGTGTGTGGACTGCAGTGAGGGTCAGGCTGGGGGCGTTGTGTGGATGGCGGAGAGGCTCAGGCGGGGAGTGGTGTGTGGATGGCGGCGTGGGACAGGCTGATTGTGTTGCATGGACGGCGGTGAGGTCAGGCTGGGGGCATTGTGTGGACAGCATTGAGGGTGAGGCTGAGGGCGTTGTGTGGACGGCAGTCAGGGTCAGTCTGGGCTGTGCGTGGATGGTGGAAAGGGTCAGATTGTTGGCGGTGTGTAGACGGCAGTGAGGGTCAGGCTGTGGGTGGTGTGTGGACGGCAGTGAGGGTCAGGCTGGTGCGTTCTGTGGACGGTGGTGAGGGTACGATTGGGGGCAGTGCTGGATGGCAGTGACGTTCAAGGAGGGGGCGGTGAGTGGATGATGGTGTGGGACAGGCTGGGCGCGTTGTGAGGATGGCAGTGAGGGTGTGGCTGGGGCAGGGTGTGTGGATGGTGGAGAGGGTCAGGATGGGGCGGTCTGTGGATGTCAGTGAGGGTCAGGCTGGGGGCATTGTGGGGATGGTGGTGAGGGTCAGGCTGGGGGCGGTGAGTGGACACTAATGTGGGTCAAGCAGTGGGAGGTGTTGGACGCTGGTGGGGGTCAGGCTGGGGGTAGTGTGTGGTTGGCGATGAGGGTCAAGCTGCGGGCTGTGTATCGACGCCAGTGAGGGTCAGGCTGGGGGGTGGTATTTGGGCAGCGTTGAGGGTCAGACTGGGGTCATGTGTGAATGATAGTGGTGGTCAGGCTGGGAGCGGTGTTGGATGGCGGTGAGGGTCAGGCTAGGGGCAGTATTTTAACTGTGGTGAGGGTCAGTCTGGGGACGGTGTCTGGATGGCCTTTGTGGATCAGGTTAGGGCGATGTTTGGATGGCAGTGAGGGTCCGGCTGGGGGCGGTGGTTGGACAGCAGTGGGTGTCAGGCTGGGTATGATGTGTGAATGGTGGTGGGGGTCAGTCTCGGGGCGGTGTGTGAACGGCAGTGGGTGTCATTCTGAAGCGATGTGTGGACGTCAGTGCGTGTCAGGCTAGGGGTGGTGCGTGGACGGTGGTGGAGTTAGTCTGGGGGCAGTGTGTGGAGGACGGTTAGGATCAGGCTGGGGCGATGTGCGAACGGCAGTGGGTGTCAGGCTGGGTATGATGTGTGAACGGTGGTGGGACTCAGTCCAGGGACGGTGTGTGAACAGCAGTGGGTGTCAGGCTGGGGGCGGTGCATGGACGGCAGTCAGGGCCAGGCTAGTGGTGGTATTAGATTGTGGTGAGTGACAGGCTGGGTTCCAAGATAGATGGTGGTGGGTTTCAGGCTGGGGGCGTGTGTGGAGGGGCAGTGAGGTTCATGCTGATGGCGGTGTTTGAAAGCGGTGTGGGTCGGGTGGGGGCGGTGTGCGGATGGCGGTGAGGGCCTGGCTGGGGGTGGCGTTAGATTGTGGTGAGGGTCAAGCCGGGGGCTGTGAGTGGACGGCGGTGACAGTCAGGCTGGGGCAGTGTGTGGATGGTGGTGAGGATCAGGCTGGGGTCAAGTTGTGTGTGGCGGTGAGGGTTACCTGGGGGCAGAGTGTGGACAACGGTGAGGTTCAGGCTGTGGGCATTTTGTGGACGGCGGTGAGGGTCAGGCTGGTGTCGGTTTTTGGACAGTGGTGAAATTCAGACTGGGGGCGCTGTGTGGATAGCAGTGAGGGCCATGCTGGGGGGCAGTGTGTGGACGGAGGTGAAGGTCAGGCTGAGGGCTGTGTGTGGATGACAGTGCAGGTCAGGCTGAGGGTGGTATGTGGTCGGCGGTGAGGGTCAGCCGGAGGCCGGTGTGTGGATGGCAGTGAAGGTCAGGCTGGGGATGGTTTGTGAATGGTGGTGAGGGTCAGGCTGGGGGCGTTGTGTGGATGGCAGTGAGGGTCAGGTTGGGGCTGGTGTTGGATGGCAGTTAGGGTCAAGCTGGGGGCGTTGAGTGGACGATGGTGAAGGTAAACTTGGGGCAGTGTGTAGATGGCGGGGAGGGCCATGCTAGAGTCGGTGTGTGGACAGAGGTGAAGGTCAGGCTGGGGGCGTTATGTGGACGTCAGTGAGGGTCAGGCTGTGGGTTTTGTGTGGACGTCTGTCAGGGTTAGGCTGGGGCATTATGTGGACGGTGGAGAGGGTCAGATTAGGGGCGGTGTTGGTTGGCAGTGATGTTCAAGCAGGGGGCTGTGAGTGGACAGTGGTGAAGTTCAGACTGGGCGCGTTGTTAGGAAGGCGGTGGGGGTCTGGCTGTGGGCAGTGTGTGGATAGTGGAGAGGGTCAGGATGGGGGCGGTGTGTGGATGGCAGTGAGGGTCAAGCTGGGGGCAGTGAATGGACCGTGGTGAGGGTCTGGCTGGGTGCAATGTGGGTGGTGTTGGGTGGAAGTGAGGGTCAGGCTGGTGGCGGTGTGTGGACATTGGTGAGGGTCAGGCTGGGGCTGGCGTGATGAGGGCAGTGAGGCTAACCCTGGGGACATTGTATCAACGGCAGTGAGGGTCAGGGTGGGGATGGTGTGTGGACGACAGTGAGGGTCAGGTTGGCAGCGGTGTGTGGACGGTAGTGAGGGTCAGGTTGGGGGCAGCTTGTGGACAGGGGTAAGGGTCAGGCTGGGGGCAGTGAGTGGATGCCAATGAGGATCAAGCTGGGGGCAGTGTTGGAATGTGGTGAGTTTCAGACTGGGTGCGGTGTATGGGCAGTGTTGAGGGTCAGGCTGGGGGCGGTGTGTGGAGTTCAGTGAGGGCCATGCTGGGGGCGGCGTGTGGACGAAGGTGAAGGTCAGGCTGAGGGCGGTGTGTGGACGGCGGTAAGGGTCAGGCTGGGGGTGGTTTGTGAACGGCAGTGAGGGCCAGGCTTGGGCCGTTGTGTGAATTGTAGTGAGGGTCAGGTTGGGGGCTATGTTGTATGGCAGTAACGGTCAAGCTGGAGGCGTTGAGTGGACAGTGGTGAGGGTCAGTCTGGGATCATTGTGTGGACGGTGGTGAGGGTCAGGCTGGTGCATTGTGTGGACTGCGGTGAGGGTCAGGATGTGGGTGGTGTGTGGACGTCGGGGATGGTCAGGCAGGGGGTGGTGCGTGAGCTTCAGGCTGGGGTTGTTGTCTGGACGGGGTGAGGGTCTGACTGGGGGCGGTGTGTGGATGGCAGTGAGAATCAGGATGAGGGCGGTGTATGGACAGCAGTGAGGGTCAGGCTGGGGTTGTTGTGTGAATGGCAGTGACGATCAGCCTGGGGTCAGTGTGTTGGCGGCGGTGAGCGTCAGGGTAAGGGCAGTGTGTGGACCATGGTGAGGGTCATGCTGGGGACATTGTGTGGACGGCAGTGAGGGTCAGGCTGGGGGTGGTGTGAACAGCAGTGAGATTTAGGCTGTGTGCAATGTGTGGGCATCATTGAGGGTCAGGCGGTGGGCGCAGTTGGGATGGCAGCGAGGGCCTGGCTGGGGGTGGTTTGTAGACGGCGATGAGCATCAGGCTGCGGGCGGTATGTGGATAGCAGTGTGGGTGAGGCTGGGGGCAGTGATTGGGCAGCGTTGAGGGTCTGGTTCGGGGCAGTGTGTGAACGGCAGTGGGGGTCAGGATGGGAGTGGTGTGTGGACGGTGTTGGGGCTGTGGGCATTTGTGGATGGTGGTGAGATTCAGGCTGGGTGCAGTGTGTGGGCAGCATTGAGGGTCATGCTGGGGCAGTGCGTGGACGGAAGTGGTCAGACTGGGGACTGTGTGTGGATGGCAGTGAGGGTCAGGCTGGGGGCGGTATGTGGACGGTGGTGAGGATCAGACTGGGGCTGTGTGTAGACGCGGTGAGGGTCAGACTGGAGGCTGTGTGTGGATGGCAGTGAGTGTCAGGCTGGGGGTGGTGTGTTGATGGCAGCGCGTGTCAGGATGGGGTCTGTATGTGGATGGTGGTGAAGGTCAGGCTGGGCGCAGTGTGTGGATGGCGATGAGGATCAAATTGGTGGCGGTGTGTGAATGGCAGTGGGGATCAGGCGGGGGCAGTGTTAGATGGCATTTAGGGTCAGGATGGGGGTGACGTGTGGACGGGGAAGAGTGTCAGGCTGGGGGTGGTGTGAAGACAGCGGTGAGATCCAGGCTAGGAGCAGTATTGGACTTTGGTGAGGGTCAGCAGGGGTGCGTTGGTGGATGGTGGTGGGGGTTAGGTTGGGGGCAGTGTGTGGACGGTGATGAGTGCCAGGCTGGGGGCGCTGTGTGGGTGGAGGTGAGGGCAGTGTATGAACTGTGGAGAGTGTCAGGAAGGTGTGGTGTGTGTTGACGGCGGTGAGGATCAGGTTGGGGGTGGTGTGTGGATAGCGCTGAGATTCAGGCTGGGAATGGTGTGTGGATGGCAGTGAGGGTCAGGGTTGGGGCAGTGTTGGATGACGATGAAGGTCAGGCTGCGGGTGGTGTGTGGACGGTGGTGAGGTTCATGCTGGGCGTGGTATGTGGATGGCAGTGAGGGTCATGCTGGGGGCAGTGTGTGGATGGAAGTGAAGGTCAGGCTGGGGACTGTGTGTGGATGGCGGTAGGGGTCAGGCTGGGGGCGGTATGTGGGCGGCAGTTAGTGTCAGGCTGGGGGTGATGATGCTTGCGCTGTTTGGCATGCAGGTTGGGTAGCTTCACCAGGTTGGCACCACATTTTTAGGTATGCCTGGTATTGCTCATGGCATGCCCTGCGGAACTCTCCATTGAACTAGGGTTGATTCCCCTGGCTTGATGTTAATGGTTGTCTGGGGAATATACCAGGCCATGAGATTTCAGATTGGGCTGGAGTACAGTTATGCTGCTGTTGTTGGCCCACAGTGAGACAGAAGTTGCAGGGTCAAGAGGGCTGATTGTGTTGTTGTATTTTCCAGTGTATTGGTAGATGTAATGTGGTCCATCCAGCTTCATTCCTTTGTTGAGACTGTGCAGTGATTAATACAATGAGTGATTTGATGGGCCACTGTCAGGAATGCAACTTTTAAAAAAAAGGTTTTGTGATTTACACATGAAAGAAATGAAACTATCATGGTATTCGAACAGATGAAAGACTCAACAGACAATCAAGGTATTTTTCAATGGATAATTTTAGTTACATCACACTAAATTTTTGCTCTAAATTCTGTGCCTTAGAATTGTGCCCTCCACAATCACCTGATGAAGGAGCTGTGCTCCGAAAGCTAGTGTGCTTCCAATTAAACCTGTTGGACGATAACCTGGTGTTGTGTGATTATTAACTGAGAATATTACAGCACTACGAACAGGGCAGCATGTAAACAGGCTCAGTCCAGTTAATCAATACATTTGGAAGGATTTCCTCCAAGTTTGATGACACAACCTTCGCCAAAACCGTCAACCTCAACCTGCAATGTTGTTATTAACAAAACCTCAGGCTGACACAAAGCTCCCCACCCCACTGCAATGTGCTAACCGGGCCCGGCACAGGAATTGGAACTGGGACAATTGTGGACTGTGATCTCAAAGGAAGGGAGCAAACACAATTCTGACAGATTAGTCCTCAAAGATGAGTACCAAGTTTGAGACAAGGTAGGTTGTATGCCTGCTTGCACTTAGATTAATTGCATTTCTATTTAGAGTTGTGTTTTGCAAAGTATAAAGAACTATGTGTTTTTTTTCATGGTTGGGGAGTTTTATTCTCGTTGATCACGGTTGCTGCCTCTCGTTCCCCAAGTCAAATAATAGGATCGATAACAAAACAATAAACTGCAGGTGCTGGAGATCTCAACCCCAGAAACAAAGTGCTGGAGAAACTCAGCAGTTCTGAGGGCATTGGTGAAGAGAAAAATAATGTTGCATTTCATTTCAGTGACTCTTTGTTTGAACGTAAAAATGGTCATGAGACTTGGAGCTTACAATGTTTTATTCCCCTCAGAGATGCTGCTGGACCTGTGGTTCTCCAGCATTGTGCTTTCGATCGTGAACTTTATTTACAAAACAGATCGGATAAATACTAATCTCCAAAAGTGAAAGGTTCATTCCAAACATGAGCATAGTTTCCACACTTGAGTTACACAAGCATGCCTCAGTTTAAAAACAAGATTTAACTCAAAATAATATTCCATTTCAAAATTAGCCAAGTTACACCAGTAATAAAGCTCATCCACCCAATGAGGTACTTCAGCACAACATCCTGCAGTGTTACACACAGCTACCTTTACCAAAGAATGATCACATGTCACAAAATTGAAGGCCAAGAGCATGTCGCTTTAAAGGAGCTGAAGTCAAACTCAATTTTTGGAAGGATTTTTTTTCAACCTGATTGAACATTTAAATCTCAGAGCATATCTTTGTTTTTTTAAACATAGTGTGTGGGAAACATCCCACATCTTGCTAAAGGTTCAGTTCAGTCTGATACATAGAGCCAAAGGTCAAACAAACATCACACTTTCCATTCACTTCTACAAAGGGCTGGCATCATATTTCTTCAGGATTTAAAGTATTTTATAAATTGTTTGTAAAATCATTTGTCACATTAAAGAACTGGACAATAAATGTCATTGTATGCAATAAGAGTGAAGCCTGTGACAGCAGATTTATCTTTGGAGGGCAGTGTGTGCGCTTTCTAAGTTCTGGGAGCACTTTAGGAGACTGCTCCCAGATGGTGATAGTGAGCATATCTGGAATGAACTGTTTAGATTTGGGAATCCATGGGAGACAACTGTGGTTTCACTAATACTTGGCTTACGTTGTTGGTCTACAGGAATCAATACATAAAGTTACTTATGTATTGTTGTTGACTAATTGAATGGTATTCAAATCTGCCAGGCTGCCTTCAATAGTGTAAATGCATCTATTGTAAATATTTGGAATATTCCAGAACTGCCCAGTGCTTGGCAAATTCAGGGAGGACAAAAATTCACAATGAGTAATTTGGAATTAAGAATCCAAGAGGACGTAACCACTGAAGTATTCAATTCAAATAGTTAAATGGAGTGCTGACATTTAAAATATCTGTTAATCATATGAATGGATGGACTGACAGAATTGGGACCAAATTCCGAGCTGGGCATGTGAAATGTGCTTTGATAAAGTCACCTGCATTTACCAACAATCAAATTATTTTAAAAGAGGGCAGATAGATTTTTGAAATATTGAGCTGTTCAGGGCTATGCGGATCAAGCATAAAAGAGGTGTTGAGGTCAGGGTTGGCCAAGCCATGATCTGATAGAATGGGGGAACAAGCTGAAGGCGATGAATGCCCGACGCCTGCTCCAATTCTTTGAGGCTCCATTTTATGTTTTTTTTGTTTCCAAAGAAGAACGTGATACAATGTGCTAAAGATCTCAGATGTTGTGTAAAGCAGTGAAAATGGGGTGTTTATGTACAGGTTCAGATGGCATTGATTCATCAATCACAGCTATACAGTCATGAGTAGGAAGGCAATTCCCTCCATGAATAAAGGAAATCTACTGCAGAGCTCACACAAAGGGAATTCTTCCCCTCAGCAAACTCTCCTATCACATTACCCAGCATATCAGCGAAAGCAGAACGCACTGCGCATGCTCTAGCCAACAAAGTGTCTCGCGGGTGATTGATGTCAGCACCGGACAATGAAAGGTCGGTGGGCGGATCTGGAGGACCGAGCGGGATGTTGGTCCTCCAACCAATCAAAGTAAATGAAGGGCGGTGCTAAACTAAGCCATGTGATCACCCTCGCGCGCGGCGCAGAGTTGCTGTAATGAATGTTCGGGAAGTTATGGAGAGATAGGATACGGTAAGGAAAGAAATAAACAGGGAAACGGGAGAAAAACTGTGTTGCTATGAGCGGAGAGGTTTTACAAACAAATTGTGCACGTCGCAAAACACAAATTTGAATATGCCAGTCACGTGTTTGCAGTAAATGGGGAATTGCCTCAGCGCGGCCGTAGGCCTGAGTGAGCGCCGCCATCTTTATTCGGGACAACGATTCACTGGACACGTGCTGAGCCGCCATCTTCGTAGGGAGCAAGATGCAGCAAGGCGCATGTGCAGCCTTTCTCTCGTACAGAGTCATTGGGACCATAGCAGCCAATACTGCTCTGATTCACTGCTGGGCTCCCTCATGACCACTTTCTCAATATATATCTTCGTCAGTCTCGAAAGTAATGTCCTCAGTGTGGCTGCAGGCCTGAGTGAGCGCCGCCATCTTTATTCGGGACAACGAATCACTGGACATGTGCGCGGTCGCCATCTTTGTAGGGGCAAGGTGCAGCCAGGCGCATGTGCAGCCTTTCTCTAGGAAAGAGTCATTGGGATCAGAGCAGCCAATACTACTCTGATTCACCTCTGGGCTCCCTCATGACCATTTTGTCAAAATCTAGCTTCCTCAGTCTCGAACCATGGGTGTACTTTTGGTCTGTTTACTTCTGTACTATTACTTTTATAGACCCTTTGTAAATGAGTTTTTCACTGCGGCCCAGCCCCTGACCATGTACTGCTCTATTATCCGATTACTTTTTTCTTGAATATTTTTAGCAGTCAAGAATTCTTTTTTCCAACAAGCAAGTGTATTTTCCTTCCATTTCTGACTATCAACTTCTGCACCATTTTCATTCCCTGTAATCCGTTTTGCACTCCCTGAAACATCAACTGTGTTTCTCCTTCCACAGATACCAGTGATTAATGCCAAAGCCCTGTTGCCTGTGGAGAGGGTGATGTTTGACTTTCTTGTACAACAGCAGTTTGTGTGGTGAAGGTGCTCCTACAATGTGGTTGGATAAGAGACATTACAGAAAATTCATTCAGCAACAGTGAGGATGATTTGAAAATAATGTCCAAATCAACAACTGTTTATATTTCTATTTTCATGCTTATAATTTCACAAAAATACTATTGAGAACTTTAGACATAAGGCCAGAGATGGAGATATTAGGTCAGGTGACCAAACGCATTGCCAAAAAGCAGGTTTTGAGGGATGTCTTAAAGGTGGAAAGCAGACCTGTGAGGTTTTGGCTACGAATTTCAGACCAAGCTGCTTCAGCAACTGCAGAAACAGCCACACAGGTGAAGTAATGAATTAACAAATGGTTGTGAATCTCGAAGAAAATGGGTTGTCGAGGTCTCAAAGTGTGTGTGGTGCCGGGAGCTAGGGATTATCACAGCCAGGAATTAAATCAAGTGTGAGAATTTTAAATTGAGGGATATTGGCCAGGTGCTGACAGGTAAGACTAGATTGGGTTGGTGTATCTGGTCAGCATGGACGGGTTGGACCGAAGGGTCTGTTTCCTTGCTGTACATCTCTATGGCTGTATGCTGTTGATTCTAATTAGGAACCTTTTGATGAATCAACAAGCAGAGATTTCGACTTTCTTGAGATTACAGGGAGGTTGAATGTGGGAAGCTGGCCCTGAGTATGTTTGGAAAATTAAGTCTGTAGATAACACACAACGGATGTGAGTTTCAGTATATGAGCTGAGATGAGGGTGGAATCAGCTAGAATTAGTGATCTTGGAGTGGGACTGAGTTGTCACACTCACTTCACCTCTGGGATTCACCTGGTTGTCAGGTTGTGAATCAGGGCGGTAACACAATCGGGAGCTGAGTGGCCCTGGTGGAGCCTAAAATGAGTGTCACTCAGCTGGCTGTTGCTGAGCAGCTGTTGCTTGGTAGCCCTATTGATGACATCTTCCATCACTTTACTGCTGATCGAGTGTGGACTGACAGAGGGAAATTGCCTGGGTTGGATTGCCCTGTGTTTTTGTGTTGAACATCCGTGGGCAATGTTCCACATGGTCGGTAAAAGCCAGTGCTGGAGCGGTCCTTGGCTTGGTGGGTGGCAAGTTCTGGAGCACAATATATCAGTATTATTGCCAGAATATTTGCAGGGCATGTAGTCTTTGCACTACTTCACCATTTCTTGATGTTATTCAAACTGAATCGAACTTGCTTCAAACTCACATCAGTGATGTTGGAAACCACTGGAGAAGGTTGGATGGATCATCCCACTTTGCACTTCTGGCTGCAGATTGCTGCAAATGCTGTTGTCTTATCTGGTGCATGGTGTGTGAGGCTCCTCCATCAGTAAGGGTGGGGATATCTATGATGCTTCCTCCAGTGAATTGTTTAATTGTCCATCACCGTTCACAACTGGGTGTGGCAGAACCACAGACCTCCGATCTGTTCCACTGGATGTAGGATCACTTAGCTCTGTTGCTTGCTGCTGATGCTGTTTGATATGCAGGTAGTTCTGTTTGGTAGCTTCACCAGGTTGGCACTTCGTTTTTAAGTCTGACTGGTGCTGCTCATGGCATGCCCACCTTTACTGTCCAATGTGATGGGTGAGAGCGGGATTTACACACCCATGAGATTACAGATTGTGCTGGAGTACACTTCTGCTGCTGTTGATGTCCCATAGTGCCTCAGAGATACCCAGTTTGAGATCCTACATCTCTTCGAAGTCTATCCCATTTAGAATGATGATAGTGCCACTCAACACAAAGGAGGTTTTTCTCAACTTTAAGGCAAGACTTTGTCTCCAAAAGGAATGTATGATGGTCAATCGTACTGATACTGTCATGGCTAGATGTATCTGCCGCTGGTCAATGCATAACAATGAGATCAAGTATGTTTTTCCCTCTTGTTGGTTCCCTCACCACCTGCTGCAGATTCAGTTGAGCAGCTATACCCTTTAGGACCTGGCCAGCTCAGTCAGTAATTCTATTGCAGAGCAAGTCTCAATAGTGGACATTGAAATCCTGTACCCAGAGTACGTTTGACACCATTTTACTTCCTCAGTGCTTCCTCCGAGTGTTGTTCAAAATGAAGGAGAACTGATCCATCAGCCAAGGGAGGACGGTACGTGGTAATCAGCAGGAGCCATGAGACCTACTGGTCTCCGGAGCCAATGCTGTGTACTCCAGGGGAAATCCTCCCTGTCTGTAGACCACTGTGCCACCACCTCTGCCTGGTCTGTCCTGCCGGTGGGACAGGACATATCCAGAGATTTCAGGAGAAAGTGAAGACTGCAGATGCTGGAGATCAGAGTCAAGGTCTGGTGCTGGAAAAGCACAGCAGGTCAGGCTGATGAAGGGCTTAGTCTTGAAACATCGATTCTCCTGCTCCTCGGATGCTGCCTGACCGGTTGTGTTTTTCCAGCACCACACTCTCGATATCTAGGGATGGTGATGGTGGTGTCTGGTCATCTTTGTAAGGGATAATTCCATGAGTATGACTATGTCAGGCTGTTCCTTGACTGGTCTGTGAGACAGCTCTCCACATTTTGGCACCAAAAACCATATGTTAGTGAGGAGGACGTTGCACCATCAAGAGGGCTGATTCTGTGGTTGTAATTTCTGTTGCCAACTGGTCCATCCAGTTTCATTCCTGTGTTGAGACTTTGCAGTGAATAATACAGTGAGTAGCTGGCTGGGCCGCTATCAGGTTGGCAGGATTTTTTTCGCCATTGACAATGGTTACATGGAGATCAGGAGATTCCTAATACATTGTTGTTTTTTCTTGAATTCAGATTCCTCCATCTGCCAAGATGGGATTCGAATCAGGACTTCAGTCGTTTGTTTTAATATTCTGGATAAAAGCTAAATACATCAGGATTGTTCACTCATTTTAAATTTCACTAATCCTGGTTTTGTTTCTTTGTAAAACACTGCCCATCATCCTGTGTCCTCCATCCTCTATCCTTCCCTCCAACAACGAGTGAGGAGCACATGGAGTTTCTCTGTCACTAAGACTGAGATAATCCGATCTGCTGCTTCTCTCTCTCCCACTAGCCCACTGAGTCAAACTGCCTCACGTGGTGTTCCTGGTTTTTGTCCTAAACCTACATCTTTCTCCAGTCTCTTGTCAAGCCTTATCAGAGCTCACCTTGACCCTTTACCCTAATCTCGCTAAACTCACTTTCTAACTCTCTTTTCTCCGCTGCCGCCTCATCACTCCCCTTCGCCAATTCATAGATATTGTTCCTTGTTCTGTCTGTTGGTCTTTTTTTTGGTTATGTCCTTCTCTCCCATTCTGTGAAAAACAAATATTTGACCTCACCGTTGTTGGAAAATCCTGCTCCATCTCCACTCTCCCTTTCCTTTCTGAATTCCTTGCATTTGGTGTCCCTCAACATTCTATCCTTGGTCTCTCCTGCATCTCACGTGCATAGTGCCAGGAGATGATATCATCCAAAAACACTGTGTTAGGTTTGACATGTACACTGACGATGCCCAGCTCTCCCTCCCCATCATCCCTCTCCATTACTCCATTGTTACTCAGTTATCAAACTGCTTTTCACATTCCCAGTACTCAATTAGCTGCAATTTCAGCCAATGAAACATTATCATGGTTAAACCCATTGCCTTACCTTAACCTTTCTGCTGAGCCCCTCCCTCACACTGGGAACTCTCTGAAGCAGAATGACACTCTTCACAACATTGCTGTTATATCTGACCCCAAGGTGACCTTCTGATCAGACATCCACGCAATCAACACACCAGGAATTCCAATCACTTCAACGTTGCTTTTCTCCACCTCACCCCAGCTCCATTGCTACTGAAACCCCTTACCCGCGTCTGTGTCGCCTTAACTTGAATCCAAGACAGAACCCTTTATTCCGTGACTCATAATCTCAGTATTTACCCTCAGACACATACTCTCAGTATTTATCCTGTCAAACCCCTAAAGAATCCCATCTGTCTCAATGAGATCACCTCTCTTTCTCCAAAATCCATTGAGTAGAGTCCCAACCTTTTCAGCCTTTATTTAAAAGATAATCCCTCCAAACCAGGGATCATCTCATTGAATCTTCCCTGAAATGCCTCCAATAAAGTGACACATTTCCTTATCTAAAGGGACCAAAACTGCTCTCATTACTGCAGATATGGTGGTCTCACCAGCACTTCCACACGTTACTGTCAGGTAGAGACTCCAAACTCTAATACTGAAAACCTTTGAAACAAAATATTCGATTCCCCTTCCTGATTCCCTGTTGTAACTGTGTGGTAGCTTTCTGTGTTTCCTGAACAATTACCCCAGTCCCTGTGTGGTGCAGCTTTCTACCGTTTCCACCATTTAAATAGTACTTTGTTCTTTTATTATCTCCTCCAAAATGAGCAATTTCCCATTTTTCCCAAGTTACAACCCATCTGGCAACTTATTGCCTCCTTCTCCTGTGCATATCTCCCTTTTCATAATCCTCTTAGACCTTTACAGTTATGCCTTTTCTAGGAGATATCCCCCCTTCCCATTCTTCCAAACATTTACTGGGAGCACTGGGCAGTGGGAAGCAGGCAGAGTTGCTATCTTTTTAGGGATACGCTTTGGAGTGATTGAGAGGATCTTCCTACCCATTGGTCAGGATGGAGACAACTTGCCCATCGTTAGGTATTAGCCTTTCACACACATGTCTTATTGATGAGGCAGAGCGGCAGCACGGAATGAAAGAAAAGAAAGTCATTCTTGTTCCCCATATCTCACTGACGCTTGGATCATTTTCTCCAATGTGTCAAAGAACTGGTGTGTTCAGTCACATAAGATCTCAAGTTGGAATCTCCTAGAAACCCACAGATTTTCCCCTGAGTTGACTGCTGATGTCGTCAAGGGTAATATGTACGGTATTCCTGGGCCACGAGGAGGGGATGGTGTGAGTTTCTAACTTGAACTGATAGTGACGGATTTTATAAACTTGTATTACAGGATATTACAGGTGGACATTCAGGTGGTAATCTCAATAAATATTCTGCTAAACTCTGATTGAATTACTCAATATATCAGGATCTATATATTCGCATTGTGTTTCTGAGTATTGTGTTCCAGATCAATCCCATTTGCTGCTTAAAAATTCTCCTTTGAATCATCGCATTCTCTCAAAAGGTCTCCCCAAACATTCAATGTGTCCTGTAATCCTTTTATGATGACCTGATGAGTGTAAGGTTTATTATTCGAATATGTAATTTTTGTATGAGGATGTCTCAGAGAGGGAGCAGTATATTCTTAAAGGGTAGAATAACCATTTTGAGGGGAGCCTGTTGTTTATTGGTATCAATGACATAGGAATAGAAGAGTTCACATTATTGGATCATTAGAATCTCTTGTGGGGTAGAATTGACCTCCATCAGAAGGATGGATTGTACTGGCACTGGAAGGGAACAGTTGGTAGTGCTATTCAAAAGGCATTAAACCAGTGAAGGAATGTGGGTAAACCCAGAGAGAGAAAGTGAGAGAAGAGCTAAGTCTGACGCTGGTAGAGTTCAGACGTCAAACAGTCATGGCAGGCAAGGGCAAGGTACAGAATGAGCAGTTACAGTGCAGTTATTTCAATGCAGGAGGCCCGATAGGTCGGGCAGAGGAGCTCAGGGTATGGTTTTGAACATCGCACTGGGATATTATAACAATTACAGAGGCATGACTTAATGATGGATAGGACCAGCAGCTTAATGTTCCAGTGTATAGATACTATAGCAAAGATAGAAAGGGGGCAACAGAGCAGGGGGAGAGGTATTGTTGATAAGGGATAACATTACAGCTGGGCTTCAAGAGGGTATTCCTGGGAGTACATCCAAGCAGGTTATACAGGTGGAACTGAGAAATAAGAAAGGGATGATCTCCTTATTGGGATGGTACTATTGACCGCCCCCCACTTCCCCAATAGTCAGCAGGGAGTTGAGAAGCAAAGTTGCAAAGAGATCACTTATCTGTAAGAATAGTATGGTTGTATACAAGACTTGACCTTCTTTGTTATTCATTCACAGGATGAGGGTATCACTGGCTGGGCCCAAAGGGCAGTAAAGAGTCAACCACATTGCTGTGGGTCTGGAGTCACATATAGGCCAGACCAGGTAAGGATGGCAGATTCCTTCCCTGTAGGATATTAGTGAATCTGATGAGGTTTTATTTTGCAATAATCAACAATGGATTCATGGTCTTTAATAGATTCTTAATTCTACATTTTTATTGAATTCACATTCCACTGTCTGCCATGACGGGATCCAAACCCTGGGCCCCAGAACGTTATCTGAGTGTCTGGATTATCCATCTAGTGATAATCTCACTAGGCCATTTGGCAGGGTGAGTGATTGAGGTATCCGTGGTGCAGCACATCAGCACCAAAGATCCCATGGTCTCTGCAGAAGATAGAAAGGGCTGGGGAGGGAGATATATCCCTGGTGGTGGGGTCTGACTGTAGGTAGCGGACATAGCAGAGGTTAATGGAGATTAGTGGGTGGCCGGTGAGGACCGGGGGATTATATTCTTATTGTGGTTGGAGGGGTGGGGGGAAGTCGGAGGTACAGGAAGTGGAGGATATGCGTTGGAGTGCATTGTTGATCAAGTGTGAGGGAAATGCGGTCCTTGAAAGAGGAAACCTTTCTGGGATGTCCTGGAGTGGAATTGCTTCTCCTGGGAGCAGATATGGCAGAGGGGGAGGAATTGAGAGTACAGGATCACGTTTTTCCAGGAATATACTCAAGGCTAATCAGGAGAGCAAAAAGGGGACTTGAAATATCTCTAGGAAATAGTTTAAGGAGAATCCAAAGAGATTCTACAAATACATTAAGGATAAAATAATAACCAGACAGAAAATCGGACCCCTTAAAGATCAACAAGGCCATCTATGGAACAACAGGAGGTGGGAGAAATACTATGCCATTCTATTTTGGAGAGTTTGGAGAAATAAATAGTGATAACTTGAAAAGTGTCTATATTAAAGAGGAGGAAGTACTGGATGTCTTAAACAGTAGTAAGGTGGATAAATCCCTGGGACCTGATCAGGTGTATCGCAGAAATTTGTGGAAAGCTAGGAAGGTGATGGCAGTGCCCCTCCCTGAGGTATTTATATCATTGTTTGTGACAGGTGAGGTGCTGGAAGATGGGTGCCATTATTTTAAAAAGGTGGTAAGAAAAGGCCAGGGAACAAGAGAACAGTCAGCCTAACGTCAGTGGTAGGTAAGTTGTTGGAAGGGATTCTGAGGGACAGGATTTACATGTATTTGGAAGGACGAGGATTGATTAGGGATAGTCAACATGGCTTCGTGTGTGGGAAATTCTCTCTCTCTAACTTGATTGAGTTTTTTTTGAAGATGTGACAAAGATGATTGATGAAGGCAGACTGTGGATGTTGTCTATATGGACACTGAACGATGTTCCACAAAGCGGACTGGTTAGCAAGGTTAGATAACATGAAATGTTGGGAGAAGTAGCCATTTGGATACAAAACTGGCTTGAAGGTAGGAGGCAGAGGGTGGTGATGGAGGGTTGCTTTGCGGACTGGAGGCCTGTGAGCAGCATTGTCCTGCAAAAATGGATATGGGTCCTTGAATAAGTGAATAGGATGTGAATATATGAGATATGGGCAGTGGGTTTACAGAAGACACCAAAATTGGAGGTGTAGTGGACAATGAAGAAGGTTAGTTCAGAATGCAACAGTATCTTGACCAGATGGGCCATTGGAGCAAGGAATGGCAGACGGGGTTCAATTTAGACAAATGTAACCTGTTCGACTTTGGAAAGGCAAGTCAGGGCTGGACTTATACACTTAATGGTAAAGTCCTTGGGAATGTTGCTGAACATAGAGACCATGGAGTGCAGGTTCATTGTTCCTTGAAAGTAGAGTCGAAGTTAGGCAGACTAGTGAAGGTGGTGTTTGGTATGCTTATATTTATTAGTCAATGCATTGAGTACAGAAGCTGGGACGTCAAATTGTGGTTGGACAGGACATTGATTAAGCCATTTCAGGAATTATGTTTTATGTTCGAAATTCCCTGTTCTGGAAAGGATGTTGTGAATCTTGAAAGAGTTCAGACAAGATTTACAAAGACATTGCTAGGGTTGGAGGATTTGGGCTACAGGGAGAGGCTGAATAGGCCAGGGTTAATTTCCCTGGAGAGTCAAAGACTGAGAGGTGACTTCATGGAGATTTATAAAATCATGAGGGGCATGGATAAGGTGAATAGCCAGGGCCTTTTCCCCACAGTTAGCTGGGTTCAAAACAAGATCACATGGGCTTAAGTTGAGAGGGCAAAGATTTAAAATTGATCTAAGGAGCAAAGTTTTCAAGCTGTGTGTGTGGTGTATGTGTGGACTGAGCTGCCAGATGAAGTAGTGGAGGCTGATACAATTACAACATTTGAAAGACATCCGATTCGGTACGTGAATAGGAAGGATTTCCAATGATACGGACCAATAGCTGGCAAATGGGGCTCCGTTTGTTGAAGATTCCTAGTTGTCATGGACAAATTGGACCAAAGGTCTGTTTCTGTGCTGTACATCTCTATGACACTAATACATGAAAATAAGATGTGTTCCTCTTTTGTGGAGAGCTAGCAGAAGCACAGATAATTGTCCTTGGAGCTGAGAAGGTTAAGCAGTGATTTTGACCAGGTGCAAATTTGTTTCTAGGATATCTAATCTGCAGAGAGAGGGGAATTGTTAACAATGTCACAATTTTAGTAGCTATTTTCAGGTAATTGGCAAATAATGTGAATATGTGAACATTATTTTTTTCAGTAAGTTCTGAGTATTTGGAACAGTCTGAATGGCAGCTGGACACAGACTCAGGAGTTATTCATAAACAGATTTGGAATCTTACTTTTTTAAGGGAAGATTTGGGGGATATGGGCAAATGGGAAGGGAATTGGGACAGATTTGGAGCATCTCCAGAGGGAGAGGGTACATCCCAAGTGGGCTGAATAGCCCCAGCCCTTGTGGTTTGTGATACTGCCCCATTAACTGTGAATGTTGAAGCTCATCCCAGGGCAGAGAGAGGGAGGATCCCACCACTACCTCACAATGGGCCCCGAATGATTGATGTCAGCGCAGACCAATAGGGGTCAGAGGGCAGTCCTGGAGGACCAGGTAGTACCAGTTTGTCCTCCAACCAATCTGAGTGAATGAGGGCATCCTCAAGGCTGAAACTAAAGAAAGGCACATATCGCAGATATTTGAGAAACTGGAGGACATGAGATAGGGAGCGTTCTGTGGCTGGTGAGGAATTCCATAAATAAGGAAGAGTTGTGAGGCTGGATGAAGTGACAGTGATCGGGAGAGTTGAGGATGGAGGAATTTAGAGTTAGTGAGGATTAGAGTCCTAATGTTATACAGCAAGGAAATAGGCCCTGTGGTCCACCCAGTCCATGCCGACCATAATTCCAAACTGAACTAATTGTACCTGCCTCTGATTGGTCCACATCCATCCAAATATTTCCTATTTATGTACTTATCTGAATATCAATTAAATATTGTAATTGTATTCACAGCTACCACTTCCTCTGGAAGTTCATTTCACACGTATAATGTTTTTTAAAAACTCTAATGTCTTTTCTCAAATCTTTCTAATTTCTTCTCAAAATGAATGCACCCGAGTTTTGAATCCCCCTCTCCCCCGGCTATTCACCTTATCTACACTCTTTCTGATTTTGTAAACCTCTAATAAGGTCACCCCTCAACTTCGTGCACGCCAGTGAAAACAATTCGCAGCCTATCCAGCCTCTCCTGAGAACACAATCCCTCCATTCATGGCAATATGCTGGTAAATCTCTTCTGAACCTGCTCCAATTTAATAACATCCTTCCTATAACAGCACAACCAGAACTGGACAGAATGTTCCAGAAGAGGCCTCCCCAACATTCTGTACATCCTCAACATTACGTCCCAACTCCTGGACTCAAAGGTCTGAACAATGAAGGTAAGTGTGCTAAGCACCATCTTAACCAGCCTGTCTACATGTAACCTAAACTTCAAAGACGTGCAGCCCTCGGTCTCTCTGTTCCCATATCACTACTTAAGGCCCTACTTTTATTGAATGTAAGTCCTGTCCGCGTTTGTTTTGTTATTTTTTTGCATTTATTCCAATCCAAAAGATTTTTGAGTATAAACTTATCGAAAAGACAGAGAGGTGGGCAGAGGGGTGGGGGGGGGGGAGGGTTGCCTTGTTAGTTAAGAACAAAATTAAATCTATGGTATTGAATGACATAGCGTCGGATGATGTGGAGTCTGTGTGGGTGGAATTGAGGAACCACAAAGGCAAAAAAAAACCATAATTGGAGTTGTGTACAGACCTCCTAACAGTGGTCAGGACCAGGGACGCAACATGTACCGGGAAATAGAGAAGCCATGTCAGAAAGGCAAGGTTACATTGATCATGGGTGACTTCAATATGCAGGTGGACTGGGTAAATAATGTTGCTAGTGGATCTAAAGAAAGGGAATTCATGGAATGCTTACAGGATGGCTTTTTGGAACAGCTTATCATGGATCCCACAAGAGAGCAGGCTATTCTGGACCTAGTGCTTTGCAATGAACCAGACTCTATAAAAGATCTTAAAGTAAGGGAACCCTAAGGAAGTAGCGACCATAATATGGTAGAGTTCAGTCTGGAGTTTGAAAGGGAGACGGCTAAATCTGATGTAATGGTGTTACAGTTGAATAAAGGTAATTATGAAGGCATGAGAGAGGAACTGACTAAAATAGACTGGAAGCTGAGGCTAACCGGGAAGACACCAGAGCAAAAATGGCAGGAGTTTGTAGGTATAATTGAGGACACTGTACAGAGGTTCATTCCCAAGAAAAGAAAGATTAACCGGGGAGGGATTAGACAACCTTGGCTGACAAAGGAAGTCAGGAAATGTATTAAAGAAAAAGAGAGATCCTATAAAGTGGCTAAGAACAGTGGGAAATCAGAAGATTGGGAAGGATACAAAAGCCAACAGAGGATAACAAAGAGTGTAATAAGAAATGAGAGGATCAAATATGAAGGTAGGCTAGCCAGTAATATTAGAAATAATAGTAAAAGTTTCTTTCAGTACATAAGAAACAAACGACAGCCAAAAGTAGACATTGGGCCACTTCAAACTGATGCAGGGAGCCTAGTGATGGGAGATAAGGAAATAGCAGGAGAACTTAACAAGTACTTTGCGTCAGTTTTCACAGTGGAAGACATGAGTAATATCCCAAAAATTAAAGGGTGTCACGGGGCTGAGTTGAGTATGGTTGCCATTACGAAAGAGATAGTGCTAGAAAAGTTAAAAAGTCTTAAAATTGATAAATCTCCTGGCCCCGATGGGATACACCCTAGAGTTCTGAGAGAGGTGGCTGAGGAAATAGCAGAGGCATGGGTTGAGATCTTTCAAGAGTCACTGGAGTCAGGAAAGGTCCCGGATGATTGGAAGATGGCTGTAGTAACCCCCTTGTTCAAGAAAGGATCAAGGCAAAAGATGGAAAATTATAGGTCAATCAGCTTAACCTCGGTTGTTGGTAAAATTCTAGAATCCATCATTAAGGATGAGGTTTCTAAATTCTTGGAAGAGCAGAGTCTGATTAGAACAAGTCAACATGGATTTAGTAAAGGGAGGTCATGCCTGACAAACCTGTTGGAATTTTTTGGAGAGGTAACAAGTAGGTTAGACCAGGGAAACCCAGTGGATGTGGTCTATCTGGACTTTCAAAAGGCCTTTGATAAGGTGCCACACGGGAGGCTGCTGAGCAAGGTGAGGGCCCATGGTGTTCGAGGTGAGCTGCTGGGATGGATTGAGGATTGGCTGTCTAACAGAAGGCAGAGAGTTGGGATAAAAAGTTCTTTTTCAGAATGGCAGCCGGTGACGAGCGGTGTCCCGCAGGGTTCGGTGTTGGGGCCACAGCTGTTTGCATTATATATTAATGATTTGGATGAGGGAACCGGGGGCATTCTAGCGAAGTTTGCCGATGATACGAAGTTAGGTGGACAGGCAGGTAGTACTGAGGAAGTGGGGAGGCTACAGAAGGATAGAGACAAGTTGGGAGAGTGGTCCAGGAAATGGCTGATGGAATTTAACGTGAACAAGTGCGAGGTCTTGCACTTTGGCAAAAAGAATAAAAGCATGGACTACTTTCTAAATGGTGATAAAATTAATAAAGCCAAAGCACAAAGGGATCTGGGAGTGCTAGTCGAGGATTCTCTAAAGGTAAACATGCAGGTTGAGTCTGTGATTAAGAAAGCGAATGCAATGTTGTCTCTTATCTCAAGAGGGTTGGAATATAAAAACAGAGATGTACTACTAAGACTTTATAAAGCTCTGGTTAGGCCCCATTTGGAGTGCTGTGTCCAGTTTTGGTCCCCACACCTCAGGAAGGACATACTGGCACTGGAACGTGTCCAGCGGAGATTCTCACGGATGATCCCTGGAATGACAGGTCTAGCATATGAGGAACGGCTGAGGATACTGGGATTGTATTCGTTGGAGTTTAGAAGATTAAGGGGAGATCTAATAGAGACGTACAAAATAATACATGGCTTGGAAAGGGTGGATGCTAGAAAATTGTTTCTGTTAGGCGAGGAGACTAGGACCCGTGGACAGAGCCTTAGAATTAGAGGGGGTCATTTCAGAACAGAAATGCGGAGACATTTCTTCAGCCAGAGAGTGGTGGGCCTGTGGAATTCATTGCCACGGAGTGCAGTGGAAGCCGGGACGCTAAATGTCTTCAAGGCCAAGATTGATAGGTTCTTGTTGTCTAGAGGAATTAAGGGCTACGGGGAGAATGCTGGTAAGTGGAGCTGAAATGCGCATCAGCCATGATTGAATGGCGGAGTGGACTCGATGGGCCGAATGGCCTTACTTCCATTCCTATGTCTTATGGTCTTATGGAGTATAATTAAGAGGGAAATCAGGAGGCCAAAAAGGGACGTGAGATAGCTTTGGCGAATAGGGTTAAGGATAATCCACAGGGCTTTTGTAAATACATGAAGAACAAAAGGCTAACTAGGGAGAAAATAGAGACCCTCAAAGATCAGCAAGGCAGCCATTGTGTGGAGCTGCAGGGCGATAGGCGAGATAGGAAACAAGTATTTTGCATCAGTGTTTACTGTGAAGAAGTACATGGGAGATATAGAATGTGGGGAAATAAACGGTGACATCTTGAAAAATGTCCATATTACAGAGGAGGAGGAGGTGCTCAATGAGTGGCTAAGGAGCTAGTGCAGGGGAAAAGGATTCACGTTTTTTGGATTGTTGTGATCTCCGGAGTAGAGTTGACCTGCATAAGAAGGATGGATTGTACCTGAATTGGAAGGTGTCTAATATCTAGGCAGGGAGACTTGCTGGTGATACTCGGAAGGCATGAAACCAGTGAGGGAGTTGGTGTAAACCCAAGAAGATAGTGAGAAAAGAGATATGTCTGAGGCTGGTACAGTTCAGAAGTCAAATAGTCAAGGCAGGCAAGGGTCAGTATTAATATGATGGGCTGAATGAAGTCGGACTGAGCAGTTGCACTGCATTTACTTCAATAGAAGAGGCCTGACAGGGAAGGCAGATGAGCTTAGGGTATGGTTTTGAACATGGCACTGGGATATTATAGCAATTAGAGACGGCATCACTCAGGAATGGATAGGCCGGGCAGCTTAATGTTCCAGGGTATAGATGCTATAGGAAGAATAGAAAGGGGTCAAGGGAGGAGGGGGAGTGGCATTTTTGATTCGGGATAGCATTTTGTTTTGCTCACGGAAGATATTCCGTGGAGTACGCCCAGTGAAGTTATTAGGTGGAACTGCGAAATAAGAAAGGGATGATCACCTTATTGGGATTTTCTGCATGGATTTCGTCCGGGTGCTCTGGTTTCCTCCCATAGTCCAAAGATGTGCAGGTTGGGTGGATTATCCAGGCTGAATTGCCCACAGTGTTCAGGGATGTGCAGGTTGGGTGGATTGTCCAGTCTGAATTGCCCATAATGTTCAGGGATGTGTAGGTTGGCTGGCCCTGGGAAATGCAATGTTACAGGGGGAGGATAGGAGGCTCTCCAGGTCAGTATCAATGTGATGGCTGAATGACCTGCTTCCACACTGTTGGGAGTCTCTGATAATTCTACTAGTTTTAAAATAGTTACAGAAAATTATATACCAGATCTAAAAGTTATGGTTCTGAATTGGACAAAGGCCAATTTTGATAGCACAAGGCAAGAACTTTCATCTGGCCCCTCAAACCTGCTCTGCCATTCAATAAGATCAGGCCTGATCTTTTCATGGCCTCTGCTCCACATTCCTGATCTCTCACCATAATCCTTAATTCCTTTCCTGTTCACAAATCTACCTTTTGACCTAAAGATAGTCAAGTCGATAATCTAAACTGCTGCACTCAGCAGCAAATTCCACAGATTCACAGATTTAGCTGAAGAGGTCCATCCTGAACTCAGTCCTAAATCTGATACCCCCTTATTTTGATGCTCTGCTCCCTAGTTTGACACACCCCTAGTTGAAATCACCTCCCTGCTTCTATCTTATCTACTCCGTTCATAATTTTATTTTTTTCCCATCCAACCTCCCATACTTCGAAATTCCAGTGTACATACTACCAGTTTCCTCAATCTCTCCGCATATGCCAACCCTCTGAAATACTGACTGAAACTAGTGAACCTCCTCTGTACTCCCTCCAGTGCCAGTACATCCTAGCTAATGTAAGGGGACCAGACTTGTACACAGTACTCCAGGTGTGGCCTCCCCAGCACCCTGTACAGCTGCAGCCTAACTATCCCTCTAGCAATGAAGGACAATATTCCCTTCAATGTCTTATTTACCTGATGCACCTGCAAACCAACTTCCTGTGATTCAAGCACAAGGACACCCAGCTCCCTCTGCACAGCAGCATGCTGCACGTTTTCACCATTTCATCATCAGTTTGCTGTTAGTCTTGCCAAAATGGATGACTTCACATTTCCCAAACTTTTCCCCATCTGCCAGATCCTTACCTATTCACTTAATCTATCTGTATCCTTGTGTAGACTTACAGTGGCCTCTGCAAACGTTCATCGACCATTCATCTTAGTGATGTCTACCTTTCATGAATCGATGCTGTGTCTGCTCAATGAGATAATTTCTATCCACATAGCTCACTATTTCTTCCTTAAGAGATCGGGCATTTTCCCCACCAAAGAATTTATGGTAACAGGTCCATTTTAAAATATTTGCATCACATTTGTAAAATGCCAATCTGTCAGAACTGTCCCAGAGTCCAACAAATTTTAGTGAATTATCACTAGTGCATTTGCTATTTACTCTCTGCCATCTGTTAACGTCCACTGGGATGCATTCCATCAGGGCCAGGCGACCCATCTATCTTTAGGCTGTTATCATTCCCAACACTACCTCTTTACTGAGAATGATTGCTTCTCTGTCCTCATCTGCCACTGCGTCCATAGGCCCGCAACAACGAGAGTACACAGACAGCATGATCCTGTTAAAGCCTTAACAGGTAGTGTGGGGAATGCTGCCTGTCGAGAGAAATTGACGGTCTGGTCAAGAAAATGAAGGAGGGAGATAGCAGGTGCAGACATCTGTGTTATTATGTGAATTCCTGGAGGAGTATAGGGGCAGTAGGAGTATACTCGAGGGAAAACAGGAGAGCAAAAACGGAACATGAGAGAGCTTTGGGAAATAGGTTCCCGGAGAATCCAGAGATTCCAGAAATACACTAAGGATAAACGAGTAACCAGGCAGAGAATAGGGACCCACAAAGATCAAGAAAAAGCTCCTGTTTGTCCTAGATAAGTATATACCTGTCAGGCAGGGAGGAAGCTGTAGAGTACGGGAGCTGTGGTTTACAAAGGAAATTGAACCTCTCTTCAAAAGGAAGAAGGCGGCTAACGTTAGGATGAGATGTGAAGGCTCAGTTAGGGCGCTTGAGGGTTACAAGGTAGCCAGGAAAGTCCTAAAGAAAGAGTTCAGAAGTGCCAGGAGGAGATATGAGAAATTGTTGGCAGATAGGATCAGGGTAAACCCTAACGCTTTCTATAGTTATTAAAGGAATAAACGAATGACGAATAAGATTAGGGCCAATCAAGGATAGTAGGCGAAGCACTAAATGAATATTTTTCAACAGTTTTCCTGTTAGAAAACAACAATGTTGTCGAGATTACTGAGATACAGGCTACTAGAATGAATGGGAATGAGGTTCATAAGGAAGAGGTATTAGACATCTTGCAGAGTGTGAAAATAGATAAAACCCATCCAGCCCAGTGGACTTATCCCAGGATCCTCTGGGAAGCCAGGGAGGAGATTGGCATTTGGCATTGATCTTTAAATCATCATTGTCTACAGGAATAGTGCAGAAGACTGGACGATAGCAAATGTGGTTCTACTGTTCAAGTAGGGGAGTAAAGACAACCCTGATAATTATAGACCAGTGACCCTTACTTCAGTTGTTGGTAAATTGTTGGAAAAGGTTACAAGTTTAGGATTTATAATCATCCAGCAAAGAATAATTTGATTAGGGATAGTCAGCACGGTTTTGTGAAGGGTAGGTCGTGACTCACAAACCTTATTGAGTTCTTTGAGAAGGTGACCAAAGAGGTCGATGAGAGTAAACCGGTTGATATGATGTATATGGATTTCAGCAAGGCGTTCGATAAGGTTCCCCATAGTAGGCTTTTGTACAAAATGCAGAAGGATGGGATTGCGGGAGATAAAGCAGTTCGGATCAGTAATTAGCTTGCTGAAAGCAGACAAAGTGGTGGTTGATGGGAAAAGTTCATCCTGGAGTCCAGTTACCAGTAGTGTACCGCAAGGGTCGGTGTTGGGTCCACTGTTGTTCGTCATTTTTATAAACAACCTGGATGTGGGCGTAGAAGGGTGGCTCAGTATATTTGCAGACAACACGAAGGTCGGTGGAGTTGTGGATAGTGACGAATGATGTTGTACGTTACAGAGAGACTTAGGTAAGCTGCAGAGCTGGGCTGAGAGGTGGCAAATGGATTTTAATGCGGACAAGTGTGAGGTGATTCACTTTAGTCGGAGTAACTGGAATGCAAAGTTCTGGGCTAATGGTATGATTCTTGGTAGTGTAGATGAGCAGAGAGATCTCAGTGTCCAGGTGCACAGATCCTTGAAAGTTGCCACCCAGGTTGATGGGTTTTTTTTTTGAATGCATACAGTGTTTTAGCTTTTATTAATAGAGGGATCGAGTTCCGGAATCATGAGGTTATGCTACAGCTGTACAAATCTCTAGTGAGGCTGCACTTGGCGTATTGTGTACAGTTCTGGTCCCTACATTATAAGGAGGACGTGGAAGCTTTGAAAGGGTGCAGAGGAGATTTACTAGGATGTTGCCTGGTATGGAGGGAAGATCTTACGAGGAAAAGCTGAGGGACTTGAGGCTGTTTTCATTAGAGAGAAGGTTGATACGTGACTTAATAAGAGACATACAAGATAATCAGAGGGTTAGATAGGGTAGACAGGGAGAGCCTTTTTCCAAGAATGGTGAAGGCGAGCACGAGGAGGCATAGCTTTAAATTGAGGGATGATAGATATAGGACACTTGTCAGAGTTAATTTATTTACTCAGGGAGTAGTAAGGGTATGGAATGCTATGCCTGCAACGGTAGTAGATTCGCAAACTTTAAGTACATTTAAGTCGTTATTGGACAAGCATATGGACGTACATGGAGAAGTGTCGGTTAGATGTGCTTCCGATTGGTATGACAGGGCGACGCAACATCGAGGGCCGAAGAGCCTGTACTGTGCTTTAATATTCTATGTTCTATGAGCAATATGCTGTAAGGATGGTTGCTGGGTCCACTGCTTTTCATCATTGATATAAATGTTTTCTATGTGAATATAGGACGTATGGTCAGTGACTTCACATAGGTACCAAAATTGGAGGTGCAGTGGACAGGGTAATGGAAAGAGGGTGGAGAGGATAATTGGAAAGGAAAATGAACAGGTTGGACAGCTCAAGAGGGTGGTGTCTAGTTGGAGGGTTGGATCTGGGATAAGGCAGGGGAGGACAGATGAGGAAACCTTGATTCTGTGGTTAAAGGTTCCCAATGTGGAAAATGAGGTTTTCTTCCTCCAGGCATTGGGTGACTGTGATTTGGTGGTGGAGGTGGCCCAGGATTGTATGTCCTTGGCGAGGTGGGAGGAGAAGTTGACGTGGTCGGCCACAGGATGGTGAGGTTGGTTGGTGCATGCATCGCAGAAATGTTCCCTGAAACAGTCTGCAAGTTGGTGTCCTGACACCCCAGTGGAGAGGAGACCACATCGAAAGCAAAGGCCATAATAGGTGAGGTATTTGGATGTGCTGGAAATTCTCTGTTGGATCCTTTGGAGGTGAGGGCACAGGTTTTACACCTCTTGCATTGGCAATTGAAGGTGCTGGGAGTGGAGGGTGGATGGATCTAACTAGAAATTCACAGGGAATGGTCTCTGTGGAATGCTGAAAGGAAAGGAGAGGGAAATAAATCTGTGGTGGGATCTGATTGTAGGTGCTGGAAATGGCGGAGGAATAATGCGTTGTATCTAGGTGGAAGATGAGGACTGGGGGTTTTATCCTTGTTGCAGTTGGATAGGTGTGGTTCAATGGCAGAGGTGTGGGAAGTGGTGGAGATACACTGGAGAGTATTGTTGACCACACGGGAGGGGAAATTGCAGTCCTTGAAATACGGGGCGTTTTGGTATGTTCTGGAGTGGTCTCCCAGCTTGCATCAAGCTTCACTGGAACACTGCAGTAAGCGTGAGACAGATGTTGGCCAGGGAACAGACTCATGTGTTAAAGTAGCAGGCAGCTGGAAGTTCAGGGTCTGTTTTGTAGCAGAACGTAGATCATCAGCTGCCGTTTCCACCACCTCCACTGAGATGCTGCCAGAAACAGGTTCCTGTCCCCTCCATTAACAGGTATGCACCCTCCCAACCAGACTGTTATCCGCTCCTTTGTTTTTCCAAATGTTACTGTCTCTTTTGGGCTCCATCCCCACCTATTACTTACTATTTATACCCCTATTTCCTGCAGTCCAAAGATATGTAAGTTAGGTGAATTGGCCAAGCTATATTTCTCATAGTGTTCAGATATGTATAGGTTAGGTGCATCAGTCAGGGGAAATGTAGAATAATAGGGTCTGGGAATGGATTTAGTTGAGAAAATCTTCAGAGGGTGGGTGTGGACTTGTTGGGCCGAACGGCCTGTTACAACACTGTATGGATTCTAATTTTCCCAGCTGCTGTCGGTTCTTAGGAAGGGTCACTGGACCTAGAATGACACTTGGTGTGTGCAGGATGAGGAAGAGGGAAAGGGAAAGGGGAGTTCGATCCAGTTTAGACTGGGAGGGTTTAATTACACTCTGTTCAGGTAGTTGGGTCTGAATTGGAAACTTTTGGTCCCACATTTACAGCAAATGAGAAAATGGTTGTGGCCCTCAGGCGGTGATAGGTCCTGGGTTATGGCCGCCATCTTTATTGGGGGCAAGGTACAGCGAGGCACATGGACATGTCCTCTTCCTGGGTGGGGTCGGGGTGATTGAAAGAGGAGCATTTACACATCAAACGCATACCAAGAGAAGTGTTTGTCTTCATTATTCGTCTTGCACTGACTGTGAGTTTTGTTTTGTGAATTCATTTTATAGGATATTAATTGAGAATAATTGAGACAGGGATCTCAAAAACAATTTTCTATCGTCAGCAGAGTCATCAGGATCTGAATACCATTGTCATTTTCTGTCTGTGGGAAAGTATCTTTTTTTTTAAGCAAAAAGCAGAAAGATATTCAAATTTGTGGTTGGATCACCCTTGGGGTTTGTGTTCAATTCTGGGCCCTGCAGTTGCGGAAGGTGTTATTGGCCTGAGAGGGACACAAATTTATCCAAACTGCACCTCGTCTCTTAATAGGAACTGTCAGATTTAGACCCAGTCACCCACTTCATGATGTTAAGCTTTAAACTCCTCATTTACAATTCCCTGCAAACTTCTCATTAAAATTCCGTGTGGACTCAAATTCCAGTACCATTTCGGGTGGAATGTTCAGGTTCTGATAACTGTCTGTTCATTCAGAAACTGCTGAAGTCCATGTTGACTCTGTGATTACAAAGGGCTGAATTGAGAGATGAGACGCTGTTTCCTGAGCTCCCATTGAGATGCATTGGAACAGGACAGGAGGCTGAGGGCAATGTAGGTATGAGCAGACAATGAAAATGACAGGGCTGCACTGTGAGGGCTGCTTGGCTCAATGAGAGTGTTTTGGAGTTGGTTGTAAACAGAGCGAGGGGAGATAGGGAGAACATGAAGCTGAAACTCAATTTTAGTTCAGGCCGTTCAGAAATTCACATGGTCCCAATGGGAACAACCAAGTTGTAAGCGATGCCTGCTGAGATTTTTTTGGAAACAATTTTCAAAGTATAAAATGTCAGCTTAAGTAAAGATTAGGCCTTTTGATTATAATGGAAATGTTTGAAGAGAAGGAAGGTTGCTCGCTCATTTAAATTCTCCTAATGGGAGTAACTAACTGAAACTAGAGAGACATTGTGACAGTAGACCTCAGAAAATTGGTGTGCTCCTCTTGCTCACTGTGGGAAATAAGGGACACTTCCAGTGTCCGTGACGGCTATGTGTGCAGGAAGGTGCCCATCTGCAGCTACTGGTAACTGCTTTTCAGACCTGGAACTGAGAGTGAACTCACTGTGGAGCATCTGCAATACTGAGAATGTTATGGACTGCACGTTTAGTGAATTAGTCACACTGCAGGTGAGGGTTACACAGGCAGAAAGGGAATGGGTGACCATCTGATCAAGTAAATGGCTCAGGAAGGAAGTGCAGGACTCCACAGTGATCATTCCCCTCCTCAAACAGATATTGTGCACCGCTTGGGATTCTATAACGGGGGGAACAGGTGGGGTGGACTCTCAGTGGAAATCAGCAACAGCCAGGTTCATGACACCACAGATAGCTCCGCTGCACAGAATGGGAGGAAAGAGAATGGCAGAGCTGTAGTGACAGGGGATCCAGTAGTCAGGGTCGGAGACAGGCGCGTCTGTGGCCACAGACATGAATCCAGGACAGTGGAATTGAACCCAGGTCCATTTATTGATAAATGCACAGACCAATAAAGGTCAGTGTCCCAAATGCAACCTTCAGCACTTGGTCACCCTGAGACTCTACTTTCCAGGGACTGTGCACTTGTTCTGAGCCCTTCAGAGGGATTGAAGGGGATAGGGAGAAAACAGGAAAAAGGTTGTGTTGTAGATCAACAAAATAACGGTCACCCTCCCCCTCTCGGTCTTTCCCCTCTGTCTCCCAGGCCCTATCATGCCTCCTCCCCACCGCAGGGAAAAGACCTTGTGTATTTACCCTATTCATGCCCCGACTGATTTTAGAAACCTCTATAAGGTCACCCATCAGCATCTGACGCTCGAGCGAAAACAGTGTTTTCATCCTCTCCCTGCAGCTCAAATTCTCCAACCCTGGCAACATGCCCTTTCAAGTTTCACAATATTGTTTTGATAGGAAGGAGACCAGAATTGCACGCAATATTCCAAGCATGACCTAACCAATGTCCTGAACAGCCGCAATATGACCTCCCAACTACTACACTCAGTGCTCTGACCAATAAAGGAAAGCATACTAAACACCTTCTTCACTATCCTATCTACCTGCGATTCTGCTTTCAAGGAGCTATGAACCTGCACTCCAAGGTCTCTTTGTTCAGCAGCACCCCCGAGGACCTTACCATTATGTGTATACAGCCTGCTAGTATTTGCTTTTCCAAAATGCAGCACCTCACATTTATCTAAATTGAACTCCGTCTGCCAGTCCTCAACACATTCAACCATCTGATCAAGATCCTGTTGTAATCTGAGGTAATCCTCTTCACTGTCCACTACACCTCCAATTTTGGTATTATCTTACTAACATTACTTCCTATATTCACATTCAAATCATTTATATAAATTGTGAAAATTAGTGGATCCAGCACCGATCCTTTGTGACACCCCACTGGTCACAGGTCTCCAATCTGAAAAGCAACCTTCCATCACCACCATCTGTCTTCGACCTTTGAACAAGTTTTGTATCCAAATGGCTAGTTCTCTCTGTGTTCCATGAGATCTAACCTTGCTAACCAGTCTCCCATGGGGAACCTTGTTGAACACCATACTGAAGTCCATGTAGATCATTTCCACCACTTTGCCCTCATCAATCCCCTTTGTTGTTACTTAAAAAAATGACTCAAGTTCATGAGACGTGATTTCTCACACACAAAGCCGTTATTAATATCCAGGACTTAACTCTGTACATTGGGATCTGTGTCACCCAGTTATGGGTGTTAATATTCTGGAATAAGTTCACGTACACCAGCTTTGTGTTAGTGACTGTGTATTGAGTATTGTTGATATCACCAACACAGGTGAGTTCCTTTTGAAAGGCAGTCCCTATATCTCTAAACCCCCTCCCATCTGCTCTGTCTCCTCCTTCCCCACCGTAGACAGTAAGTGGGAGGAGCTCATAGAATTTCAATGTGAGTGTGATTGAGAAAATCTTCCCTTCTTTCCACTAGCCCACCAAGAAATGGTGGTGGTGTCCTTACCTCTGCACCAAGAGAATCGGGTTCAGAGTTTGGTAACAGCAGCTTTGAAGAGGCTGATTGGAAAACATGCCCAAGCCGCCAGGCCCTACTGTCTCCCAACTGTCCCTGCCTGAGCCTCTAACCAGAACCATCCTGCAGTTTCTCTCCTGTCAGACTCTCCCATTGCTCAATTTGTCCAGGATCCCCTCCTGCTGCTGCACTGCTCCTGTCCCTCACTGACCTGTCCATCCCCCAGTGTCCTCCACATTCATTCGTTGTTTTAACTCCCATTGTCCCAGTCTTCAAGCCCTGCCCCCTCCACTCTATTGTGCACAGCTGCTGTCAATCACCCAGGCACCTGTGTGATCTGGAGCATGCTCTGTAGGAGGGGAGAGCAGTGTATGGGCGCAGTGCTGGGCAATTTTGGCATATGTGCAGTATGGGTCAGTGCCAGAGAGAGAGTCTGTGGGTGTGTGGGATTAATCTATCATTGCCAGCTCCCTCCCTTCCTCCCTCTGAGAACAGGACCCAGGGGAATGGTCCCTGCCCCGGTATCGTGACAAGTGGTCGGCATATCTGTGGGGGGAGCATTTTGCAGAAAGTTATCAGAACTCGGGTGAAGATTCAGGAATGTTATGGAAAGGAACAAAGGTGGGGCCTGCAATTAAAGTTCTAATTTGTTTCATTTTAGTTCAACCAGATATGATATGTCCAGTGTGTGGAGGATGGCTCCCATCAGAGGGTCGGTGTGGGGGAAATAAATAAGAGGTTCCAGATTGGAAAGAAAAATCAATGTGGGTCTGACCAGGAAGGAAACCCTGGAAGGTGGGGGGAGGATTCACCAACACCCAGGAGGCTCCGAGTCAGATTCATTGATTTGATTAGATTAGATTTCCTACAGTGTGGAAACAGGCCCTTCAGCCCAGCCAGTCCACAGCGACCCTCGGAAGTGTCGCCCACCCAGACTCATTTCCCTCTGACTAATGCACCTCACACTCTGGGCAATTTAGCATGGCTGATTCACCTGACCTACGCATCTTTGGATTGTGGGAGGAAACCGGCGCACCTGGAGGAAACCCACGCAGACACGGAGAGAACATGCAAATTCCACACAGACAGTCACCCAAGGTTGGATTCGAACATGGGACCCCAGTGCTGTGGGGCAGCAGTGCCGTCGTGCCACACCTTTGTTTTGGTTCTTATTCTGCAGGCAGGAGCTAGGGAGCTGAATTCAACGAGAGGCGAGAGTATTAGAAACAGGTGTGGAGGAAAGGAGTGAGGAGATTTGTTTGGATTTCAGTTCACAGAAGGGAAAAATTGTGAGACTGAGAATTAAAGCTTTGGGGGAACAAAGAAACTACAATTTAATCCTATAATTGTCTTATGAATTTCCATCCTGTATTAACAGTGGTGAATTGTTTTCTCTGTTGTAGAGTATTGAAAGGGCGGATTTGTGGATGAGAAATTCAAATTGAACTTCCTGTTCGGTTTTGATGGTTACTTGATCTGTGCCGATCTGAATATCATTGGCCTTTTCATCTGGAAGGAAAGGTGTGTATTCTGTCTGTGGGCGAATATTTCAAATCTCAGTGTGACTGGAAACATTACTGAGACACAGCCATATCCATGTTAGTGTGGTGACTGTGGAGAGAGATTTCATTTGTTTTTAAAAGTCTGAAAATACATGACACATTTCCCAGGAACAATTAAGTTACAGATTTGTTTTGTATGAGGACAAGTTTTTAATTAACCATGGAATCAAAGACACAAGCACACCTGCACCATGGAAAATACAATGAAAACGGGATTGTTATAAAGGAGTTAATTATTGATCATGGTTTGTAATCCGTTGGCGTTGTCACGTTGGTTCCAGTGCCGTGGGGATACACTGGAAATGTGATGAATGCAGTGTAGGTTTCAGTTATTAAACTGGATAGGGTGCAGAAGAAATGGGCTCAGGGGTCTGAGTTAGAGGGAGAGGTTGGACAAGCGAGGATTCTTTGGGTTAGAGCAGAGGAAACAGAGGGGAGATCTATTTCTGGAAGTGTATAAGATCATGACAGGCTTGGGTAAGGTGAATGTACTCAGTCTTTTTCCCAGGAAATCAAGGAGTGGAGGGTATCAGTTTAAGGTTAGAGGTGAAATTATGAAAGGGAACCTGAGGGGCAACTGTTTTACACAGAGGGTGGTATCTATATGGACTGAGCTGCCAGTGGAAGTGGTTGAGGTGGGTACATTAACAACATGTAAAAGACATTTGGACAACTACATGGATAGCAAAGGGTCAGAAGCAGATGGGCCAAGTGTGCAGGGAAATGGGGTTCGCGTGGATGGACATATTGGCCGGCATGGGCCAGTTTGGTCCAAAGGGCCTGCCTCTGCTGTAGGATTCTGATTCCAAGTATATTTACTATTTCTCCCGCTATCTCTGATAGTACCCTGGGATGCATTCCATCAGGGCAAAGAGACGTGTCTACCTTTAGCTCCATTAGCTTACCCAGCTCTAAGACATTCATGATAATGGTTGTTTGATGGTCCTCGTCTTCCTCCGTCTCCTTATCAATTACTGGCATGTTCTTCGTGTTCTCCACTGTGAAGACTGACTGCTGTGCACTCATATTCCTGAACCCTGCTGGATAGGCATAACCAGGTACAGAACTCTGAGAGGTCGTCTTTGAGTCTTTATTGATGAGACATGGCAGTTACCTGGATAGTGTACATGCAGAACACCTCCAGGAAGCATCAGGTAACTCCCCGCCTGTCCGATGTATGGCTCCCATCCTTATACCTTTGTGGTTTGTGGTTTTGAATGGAAGCCGTCTCTCAGTTATCTCCATGGCATTGGCAGTTAAAAAGTCGAGTTCAGCTCAGCACTTTGTGGTTAAACCACATACCCCTCCCTCACGGCCCTGTGGCTCAGTCAGGTATCTGACAGGCACTTCAGTTTCCGTGGGGCTGTCTGTCAGGATTCTGATGTGGAAGAGCTGGTGTTGGAGCGGGGTGGGCAATGTTAAAAGCCACACATCACCAAGTTATAGTCCAACTGGTTTATTTGGAAGTACAAGCTTTTGGAGTGTGCTTTGATTTTGAACTTGATCAGGATTATCTCTATGGTAACAGTTAAGTGCTTCAACAATTACAGAGGCCATATGTTCCCCACACAATAGGTTCCCCTCTAGCAGTGTAAACTGCTATTCTGGCCCTGGGGATAGCTACTTATCGCTTTTCTCCCCCAATCCCATCTAGGTTTCTGTTGATCTTTAAAGTTTTTCTAATCTCCTAGTTTCTCCTCGGTCTTTGCCAATTTGTATGCTTTCTATTTCAGTTTGATAGACTCCCTTATTTCCTTAGTCGTCCACGGCAGATTACTCCTTTTCCTACAGTCCTTCCTTTTCACTGATATATACTTTTGCTGAGCAGTTTGAAAAAAAAATTGATATTCCTCTACTGTTTGTCAACTGTCCCACCCTAAACTCTTTGCTTCCAGTCAACATTCGCCAACTCCTGCCTCATCCTATTGTAGTCTTCTTTGTTTAAGCACAGTATCTTGGGATTGGATTTAATCTTCCCGCTTTCCATCTGTGTTCTAAATTCAACCAGATTAATGACAAGTCTTTTATCAGATTACGAGGTGAGGTGATGTTTCCTGGGTGTTTTGGTTTTCATCGTCAGAGACCTTGGCTTTGTAATAAAGTACAGGATAGATATTCAAAGCAAAGTATTCTGGACGGTGTGAATGTACTACACAGTCTAAAACAATAAATCACTGTCTCCCCTCAGTTTACATGATTTGGAGATGCCAATGTTGGACTGGGGTGTATAAATTTAAAAATCTCACAACACCAGATTATAGTCCAACAGGTTTAATTGGAAGTACACTAGCTTTCGGAGCGTTGATCCTTCATGATGATCCAATTAAAGCTGTTGGACAAGAACCTGTTGTTGTGTGATTTTTAACTCCCCTCAGTTTAAAATTGCAAAATCATTATCTCCCACACGCTTTCTCACTCTCTAAGTTTGGAAGGCTAATCCACCTGACTATCCTGCTTTGTCCAAAAATCTCCTTTGGTGAAGGCGGTGAGTTTTGGATTCAGCTTTCCAGTTATTACCGTAAGAAGATAAGCCCTGGGCACTGGAGAGGCAATGTGCCCTTCGAACTAGCTCCACAATTTAATACGGTGATGATTGAGCTCACCTCGGTCTCAGCTGGATTTTCCCGTTTGCTCTCTCACCCTTCAACTCATTGCAAAATCAACATCTCTCTCTCTAAATTTGCTCATTCTCCTGGCATCCACCGCATTTTGAATAGGGGATTCCACAGATTCACAGCACATTGAGATAGGTACATTCTTCTTCATGAGTATAGAATAGAATCCCTACCGTGCAGAAACAGAGTAATCATCCATGGAGTCCGCACCAACCCTATAATGAGCATCCCATTCAGACTCACCCATTCCCTGTACTTCCCATGGTTAATGGCTTAACCTGCACACGCATGGATACTGTGGGCAATTTAGCATCGCCAATCTACATAACCTGTACATCTTTGGACTGTGGGATGAAACTGGAGCACCCAGAGGAAACCCGCACAGATACGGGGAGACCGTGTAAACTCCACACAGTCGCTTAAGACTGGAACCAAATCCAGGTCCCTGAAGCTGTGAGTCAGCAATGCTAACCATTGAGCCACCTCTGCTTAAAATCTGCTCCTCCTATTAATCTCTCCACACCCCAGTTGGCTGAATCTATATTCCTTATTTCAGAAAATCAGGTTGTGGAAGCAGATGTCTCAGTAAAACCCAGTGACAGTCCATATGTTCTGTGTATCTGAATGGGGATACGATACATAACACCCTCCAGTCCACAATTTTCTTTCACTTACCTGAGACAGGGCTCCAGTGGCTTCATGGGGACTACAAATCCCACAATGCCTGAGGCAAGGCCCACACGTGTGCGGGGAAACCTGGCACTGTGCATGGACAGAATGTGGGCGGGTTTTGGAGATGTGCTTTGGGTAAGTATACTTTGCGGAAAGTATTTCACACTGTGATTGGCTGGAGGAGGTATGTATCTGCTTATACTAACGATCTGTTGGGGGGTTAAAGTGTCACTACACACATGTACGACCACTCTCCATCCCCAATTCATTGTAATGCTGGGAATCACCTAATGGGGAGCAAAGAAGGATCTGACCCATTCTCCCAGACTGAAGGTTCCTCTTCTGTCCAGGATCTGCCACCTCCCTTTCTGTTTCCTTTTGTTTCATTCTGCTGTTACATTATTGACTTGCAGCTACTGAAGGGAAAGGAAATGAACCCAGAAAGGGTGCAGAGTCTAACCAGGGACGGGACGTGGTGGCATGGATCTGTTTATCAGTAACACCATGAGAATGTAGAGGGTGTACATTAGGGGGCAGTAGAGTCAGAATGGTGGGAGAGAGGAACTGGGCTGGAGGGTTACAGCTTTGGGGGAAGAAAGGGAAAAAGATATTCCAGAGAAACTAGAATTGTCTGTTCTGAATTTCTAATCTGTACATATTCGTTTATACAGGGTGCCAGATGGTGAAGATTTGCAGACTGAAATCTCAAAATCACGTGCAGGTCGTGATTAAGTTAACCAGCATTTGAAGAAGCAAAGATGGAGAGTCACTGGGCCAAAATCCTGCAACACTCTCCCTCCCAGCATTGTCGGTCTATCTGCGCCAAATGGACCGTGAATGGTACAAGACAGCAGCTCACTACCATCTTCTCAAGGGTAAGGAGAGATGGGGAATAAATGCTGGCTGAGCCAGTGATGCCCATATCCTGGAAATGGGTTCTATATCTATTGACTGAAACCCAGTTGATGTTACTGCAGGATAATGAGGGACGCTGAGTACATCCTCCAGGAGGCAGCACCATCACATTACCCCTGCCTACACCCACACAGTCACACAGCAACGCCACTGAAACAAAAGGCAGTGAAACCAAAGGAGGACTTAGATATAGTTCTTCGAGGTAAAGCCATGAAAGGGGATTTGAACACAGCAGGAACAGGAGACTGAGCTGGATGGTCAGCTGTTTCCCATTGAATGGTGGAGCAGGATTGAAAGGCCGAATGGTCTCCTCCTGCTGCTATCTCCCAGGTATGTATATAGTCATGGAGCCCGGGTAGGAAGAAGTGGGCAGGGATTCTCCAGGAGATTGCTCTTCCACATCAGTTTTCAGTGAGGGATGGTTTGATGGATTTTATTTAACATTTATCTTTAACACAAGGTTTCTAAATTTTGGCTTTAAAATGTTGTAAAAGGTTTTTGCACTGCAAATAAATTTTTGAAAATAAATTAAACTGTCTGAACATAACAGTTTTAAAGCTTTCAACCTCCTGTAAAACTAAATCCCGTATATTCCCGGACACCATCACTTTCCAGCTACTCAAACTCTAGGGAAATATTCCCTCCCTGTCTGAACATTTGGTTTGATTTAACTGCTTTTCAGTTCTCGTTCTGTTAGCTGTGAAGCATTCTTTTTCTCCATTTTCCCGACCCAGCAATGTGATCACAGCAACCTTCCCACCATCAAAATCATCATTATACCATTTTGCTTTTGGTTTACATATAATCACCAGCAGTGCAAAAGTGAGGACCACAGATGCAGGAAACCAGAGCCTAGATTAGGGTGGTGCTGGAAGAGGGCTTTTGCCAAAACGTTGATTTTACAGCTCCTCTGATCTTGCCTGACCTGCTGTGCGTTTCCAGCACCACTCTAATCTTAGACGTATAATCACCAGCAGTAAACCATTTGTGTTACCAATTAAATATTTATAAACAAAGCCCATTAAGGGCCAATCAACCCATTACAAGTGACAGAGTGGGAAGGACTAAATCAAAGTAGAGTTGGGGGGAGAAGGCGGCAGCGGTGAAGATAAAGCACTATACCTCCTGCGGTGCCTACTTCTATCTGAAGGCAGAGAAAGCATTGATTCACACCACATGCTCCTTCTTCAAGGACACCCTGCTGTGTATCCTTTATCCTCAATCATAGAATAGAATCCCTACAGTGTGGGAGGAGAGCATTGGCCCATCAAACCCCACCGACCATCCGAAGCACATCACTCCCAGAGCACTCCATCCCTGTAACCCTACATTTCCCATGGCTGATCCACCTAGTCTGCACAATCCTGGACACTGTGGACAAGTTAGCAGACTGATCCACCTAACATTCTCATCTTTGGACTGTGGGAGGAAACCAGAGCACCTGGAGGACACCCACACTATCATGGAGAGAATGTGGGAACTCCACACAGTCTGTTGACTAAGGCTGGACTCCAACCTTGTATCTGATGCTGTGAAGCAGCCGTGCTACAGTCACAATTTAAATCAAAACAGATGATCCCTGCTCATTGTCACGTTGCTGTTTGTGGAGACGTACTGCCCAGGGAGACATCCTGAGGTTCAGAAATTGGCAATGTAAGTTCAGTCACCTCCAGCCCAGTTAATGTGGTGAACAACAACATCAATACTCCAACAGTGTCATCATGTACAAGGTCCACTCCTAACTCTGATGGACAGTAACATCAGAATCAGAGTCCTGCAGTCCACATGAAGCAGGGGGATGACCACTTCCCTGTGAGCACTCACTGGGTTCTCAATCGTGTTGAAGATGCAGCAAATCCCTTGTCACACAGAGGGGTGAACAGCTCCTACCCAGTGTGAACGCGCTGGGGTCTCGGGGGCAGGATGAATCACTGAATCCCTTCTCCTATACTGAGTATCTGAATGGCCTCTCCCCCTGTGTGGGCTCACTGGGACTTCGCAGGTGGTGCATTTGTGCGAATCTCCCCCCACACTGGGAGCAAATGAATGGCCTTTCCCCAGAGTGAGCTCACTGGTGTTTCAGCAGGTCACCGAGTGAATCCTTTCCCACAAACTGAGCAGGTGAATGGCCTCTCCCCTGTCGAAATGCACTGATGTCTCCGCAGGTGAGAGATTTGAATGAATCCATATTACCGATAAGGATCATGACCTGCGGAATTGGACGACTCTGCAGTTGATGTGATGTTAAAGCTGAGTTTCCCATCTGGGAACACTCTGTCTGTAAAACAAGGTTTCCCCTATCATTACTACAAATCCCAACGCCCGCTCTCCATTCAGTCCCCCTGAATTTCTAAATTTGGACTAATGCAATGACCTACTTAATGTGCCTTTCTCTCACTTGTATCTGAAAGTAAGTTGGGGCCATTTTGAATAACTTTATACACTTTACCAGCAGAACTCGTACTTACTCTGTCACTTACGATTTTTAACCCATGGGAAATTTGTTACCATCTCCAATGACCGTTATAATGCTCCGCCCACTTCTCTGGAGCCAGTGCAAGTAAATTCTAACAATTACCAATAGATTGTATCTGAACGGGATGCCCCCACGACAGTAGGAGCTCTGACACTCAGTGCCCATCATTTAAGTTATTTTTCTTAAAGCCCCTCATGTGTCTGGCAATCTGGCAATACAATCGAAGATATTTTATACAGTAACCTTTCAGTCTCAATTGCCAGTTCCAGCCATTGAAGCAGCCAGTAACATGCCAGTGAATTGAATTCTAACAGCAGCATTGCCCTGGCAGAAGAGATTGAGGAGAATGAAGCTGTCTTCTCTGGAGTATCTAAACATGAAACACTTCAAATGAACAAAAATCTTCAAGAGATCAATATAGTAGACACAGCAAGGGTGTCTGCCCTGGCTGGTGTGTCTGGAATGAAATAAGCACGAACTGTGGAATCTTTACCCAGCATCCCCTTTAGCTGCATAAATATTTAAGATTTATTTGCTGCTCTAATTCCACTCTCTTGATCACTCCCATTTGTAACTGCGTTAACGTTGGTGGCTGTGCAAATTTATAACATTTGATTTATTCCATCCCAAAACCTCTCTGTATAGGTGTCTCACTTTTGTTCACCGAGACTCTCATTCAATCTGACCTCTTCACAATCCCTGCTCTGATAATTCCTTCGAGGGTTCAGAATGAAATGTTCACAGAAGGACAAAAGGAGGCTGATTGACTCATCAGCTCTCCAAAGGATCACCTCACCAAATGCCATTCTTTACCTTTACCCCATAAACATTCCCATTCATCCCCTTCCAATAACTGTTCAATTCTATTCTCTTCATTGTACCTGGCTCCACTCGCTCTTTGGCAGTGCATTCCATAAACTTTCTCTGCATGAAAACGTTTTGTCTCATGTCACGTGCTTCCTTTGTCAATCCCTTTCCATCTGTGCCTTCTCATTATTGATTCTTCCATGCATGTGAACGGTTTCTCCCCATCTACTCTCACTAGATCCCTCTTGGAGATATCTTTACCCAGTATCTCCTGGGATGGTGAATATCATCTCTCCTGGTCCCAGGAGACCAGTGAGAGACCATTCAGGTGCTCTCACTGTGGTACTGGGTTCAGTACACCATCCAGCCTCGCTGTACTCCAGAGAATTCTCAATGGGGAGAGGTCATTCACCTGCCCTGAGTGTGGGAAGGCACGCACTCAGATATCCAGCTTGATGAAACATCGGCGAGCTCACAACTAACCACAGCGATTGGATTTGTTTTGTTTGTTCATGGGATCACGGCATCACTTGCTGGGTCATCCATTCTAACTGCCCAGGAGATGGTTCAGAGTCAACCACATTATTCAGGGTCTGGATTCACATGCAGGCTGGACCAGGTCAGAATTAGCACAATTTCCCAGACCCAGTGACATGAAGATTTCTGGTCTATTATCCTATTTCAGAAATATTGATGAATAATGTTTGCAGTTGAATTAAAAGTGGAAGACCAAAATGGGTTTTATTCTGTTTGAGCATGTCCTCCTGTTTTCCCAGTTGCTATTGACAGTCTCATTCCCCTCGCACCAGAATCTGCTCCAGAGAGTGTTACAGAAAAGGCAGAATGGTCAGCTGCAGCTGGTCACCTGACCGATCACTGGTCCCAAAGGTGCACTCTCCACAGATGCTGCCAGATCTGCTGAGTTTTTCCAGCGATGTCTGATTTTTTCCTGATTTCCCAACATTTGCAGATGATCAGTTTTTCAATATTCATCTTGTCTGTTGCAGAGGAGGTTATTGATGAGTTTGGAGGGTTTTGAAAATTGCAAGTTAGTCCACAAATCAGCTATGATCATCCTGAATGGCAGAGCAGAATTGAGGGGCTGAATGGCCTCCCCCTGTTCCAATGTAAGTTGTCCATCTGCAGCTTGTGGCAACATTTGGCCCTCACTGTTCACTTCACATCCATGTCGAATACACTGTTACTGACTGAACAAACCTCCTGTGTTTGAACTAAACCTGTTCATGTTCAGTGGCTCCCTCTCCGGCCACCCACGTTTAACTCTCATCATGGAATGCTGTCTCGTGTTACTGCGGGAATGCCTACAAGGCCTCAGCCTGAAGTCTGTATCCCCGGGATCCACAAACCCCGTTTATTTCCTCCTTCCTCTTTCATTCTGGCCATTGAACTGTCAGTTTGAATCCATTTTCCTGTCATGCTCTTCAATATACCCATGTGGGTGGACTATCAGCAGCTGGGATTTAATGAAGGGAAGTGGGGATTAGGCAGAAACACGAAGCGAGGTGACAGCAAAGAAAGCTCTCATGATAACAGCAGAGTTTCTCTGTGACCCAGTGAGTGGTGAGGCACCTGAGATTGTGGGGGGAGACAGATTGAATCAGGGATTCGGGAAGACACTCAGATAATGACCGATCCATCTGATTGTTAACTCAGACAGAAAGAAAGATGCACATTTCGATAGCACCTTTGATGACCTCGGGCAATGAAACATGCTTCAAACCAATGATTTTAACCTCAAATCTCTGAAAATACAGATACAAAGCTTCCTACATATACCAGGTTGTCTCTCAGCCTTCTCTTTTCTTAAGAAAAGAGTTTTAAGCTATGTAACCTTTGCTGGTGATTATAACCTCTGCGTTTCTGTCAGATTTGTGACTGTACCTTTATTTTCCTGTTGTGAGTGATGCAAGTAGCATAAACAGGTGAGGGGTTTTGATTGGAGAATTTATATTTACACATTCATTCCCACCCTCACATACAGTGTGAAATTGCTGTAAAACAGAAGGAAAGGACTGAGTGAGCACCCACAGAAACACCAAGACAGCGTGTGTACCTGAGCTGAATGAACCTGGCATTAAGAAAATGTGACGGCAATCACAACTAGTTAGAATCACAGAATCCCTTAGGCACACAAAGAGACTATTCGGTCCAACGAGTCTGCAATGACCTGCTGCTCCACCCTACCCCCATAACCCCACATTTACCATGGTTAACCCAACCCACCTAACCTACACATTACAGGCCATGTTAGCACGGCCAATCCAGCAAACCTGTACATCTGTGGGAGGGTCTCAAATTATGTCTAAGTGCTCAGGATTGTGGAGTCTAAGTGCTCAGGAGTCAAATACTTGACTCTGACGCAAATCCTCTTTTTTTTCAAAATAAAATCTGGGGGAAACTGCAGCCAGAAAGATTTCCGATTATCTCATGAGGAAGAGAATTCAAAACTCGTGCCACTGACCCAGGGGGTGCAGTGAAGTCACAGAGGTCTGGGAACCATCAGAAATGTAACAAGTTGTGAGCAAGGTGGGGGTGCGACAAGGACAAAAAGACAGCCTGGCACATGGGGGAAGGTAGGAAAGATTAAATAGTAGAAATGGTAGACCCTCAAGGCCACGGGCAATACAGTTAGGGCTGGGAAAGAAACCAGGAAACAAGGTATGCAGCGATGAAAGATATACATTATAAGAACAGATTACAACAACATAGAGGGCAGAGTTCACAGTCTGAAATTGTTGCTCTCGTTGGTGTGTACAGAACGCAGTAAAGCCTGGGTAGTTCTATCACAGCCAACACATGCAGGATGGGCCAAGTAGCCTCAATCTGTGCTGTAACTTTCTGATAGTGTTATTCTGACATTTGGAAGTCAGGTCGGATGATGTTCATTAATTCTCAAATTGGACTGGAGTTTAATATTCTGGAGAAATGTCAAGTAAATCACAATGATCCCAATGATTTAGTCTGCAGCCCTGTGTCCTCCAGCATCTCAGTTACATCCATGTCCTTTTATTCTAATGTGATGTCGGTTACTGCCTCTGCCACCCCATCAATGAGTTCCTGCTCCCCACCATCTCCGAGTGAAATGAATTCGTCCCTCCCCTTCTTTCTGAGAATTAGTTTCAATCAAAAACCTCCAGTTTCTGACCTCTCAGTTAATGAATAGCTCCTTCCGGTCCAATCGATCTGGATTCCTCAACATTTTATCACTTCAATTAAATCTCAGCTCATCCTCCTCGGAAATCATTCCCAATCTATCCAACATTTCCTCAGAGCAGAAATTTTCCAATTGTAGAAACATTCTGATCAATCTCCTGTGTACCCTCTCTTTTGTGATCACATCAACCCTGGAATATGGGGATCAGAAATGTGTGCAGTACTTTAACTGTGGTCAAACGAGTGTTCCTGTCATTTCCCGTGTCACCTCCGTGTTCCTGTTGTTGTCACTCACACAAGAAGTGTCCTGGTTTTCCCACATGGAACTGGATGTGCACTCCATGGGGCTGGGATTCCCAACCATGTGTTTATTTGTTAACTAATCCTCAATTAACTTCAGATTAAAACAATATTATCAGATACCTACCAATCATTTTTTTCCATTATACACATTACCTTACTTTTTAAAATCTCTTTAAAATTATTACTATCTAAACACAACAGGCTTTAATTTGCTGAAAAAGTATTCAGATGTCTCCACTGTTACAATCACTTGAAGACTATCGTTACCTTCAGCTACATTTGGTGAATTGAACACTGATTGTAAATATATGAATATCAAACGGACTTGAGTTTTATGGTAATTAATCCAGTCTGACGTTCGTGTTGGTTAATATCTTGAAGAGGACTGTCCTCAGAACTCCAGCTGTGCTCTGACTTCACACAACTGGATGCGGTTGGACTTCAGATCTTAGATCTGTTCTGTTGTTTCCCGGATTGCTTCGCCTGTCCATCACTTGCTGCTTATGCTGTTTGGCACACAAGTAGTCCTCTTTGGTAACTTCATCAGGTTAACACCTCATTTTTCGGTATTCATGCTGCTGTTACTGGCATGCCCTCCTGAATTCTCTCAGTTGAATGAGGATTGATACTCTGGTTTGATGGTAAGAGGCAAGTTGGGAATATGCCGGGCTGTGATTCTGTAAATTCTCTTGGAGTACAATTCTACTGTTGTTGGTGGAAGGAAAGAGCTAAACTCTTGCACTGTAAACAGTATATACAAGAAGCTATATGCAGTATCATGAACACTGATAGGCCAAGAAATGAAATGCGAGCATCACTGTACAATGATGCAGGATCACAACTGCAGCAAGGGGAGATTTAGATCCAACTTGACATAGGACTAGGGAAAGAAGCAGTTGATCAGATTGTCTCATTCATGGTCACAAAGAGACTCTGTGACATTATTGTACTGTTGGAGGTGAGGATGGAGGAGGTCGGGGAGATGGAGATTCCTTCCACAGAAACTCATCTGCCTTAGAGTTTTGGAATTGACTTGATTTAATAGAAAGCTAATTGAAACTGTTTTTATACACAAAGGATAGCAAGACAATCGAAACAAATCTCAGAATACATGGTTCAGAGATGAGTGTCAATAGCCCATCAACATCCAACTCCTGCAATTATTCAGCTAACGTATGTGTGATTACCCTGTTCTGATGAACCAAAAAACCGCTGTTCACTCTGTGCAGATGGACAGTGATGTGGGGAAGTATTGGCCGAGTGGTATTGTCACTAGACAGTTAATCCAAAGCCCCAGAAAAAGTTCTGAAGACCTGGGTTCAAAGCCTGCTGCAGCAGATGGGGGAATTTGAATTCAATAAAAAAAAGCTCTGGAATTTAAGAATCTAATGATGACCATTAATCGATTGTCAGAAAATCCCATCTGGTTCAGTAATGCCCTTTCAGGAAGGAAGCTGCCATCCTTACCTGGTCTGGCCTACATTGTGACTTCAGACCCACAGCAATGTGGTCGACTCTTACCTGCCAATTAGGGATTGGCAGTAAATGCTGCCGGGCCAGCGATACCCTCATCCTGTGAAGGAATAAAGGAAAATAAAAGTCTCGACCCAGTGTGAATCTGTACACGTTCAACGATGTTGTGAACATTTCCAAAGCTAAGTTCTCTATATGCAAAACTTTATGAACTGCTAAAACCATTGTTCATAACTTGGTGACTTGGTGTGAACAAGAGAAAAATATGCTTCAACATGTGGTTATGAGTAGATTCACTGGTGTCTCAGCAGGATGGATGCCTGAGTGAATCCCTCCCCCGCCCCCCCCCCCCCCCCCCCCACCCCACACACACACAGCAGGTGAACAGCTTTTCCCCAGTCTGACTGGTTTGGCCACTGTCCAGGTGGGATGGGTAAAGAATTCCCTTCTAGTATTCCCCACATTTCCAGAGTCTGTCCCTAGTCTGGCTGCACTGGGGTTTTGCCATTTCAGATAAATGCTGAAAGACTGTTACACACACCGTTAGCAACCCTCCCCCCCCCGCCCCCCGACCCCCACCCCAGAACCCAGAATAAAGCAGTAAACATTATCTCCTGCTGTCGAAGGACAGCCTGTATTGGTCTGAGTAGGAACACTGAGCAGATTTACCTCAATGACAATTTACTTGGTGACCAGAGCAAGTTAACCAAGTCCAAATAAAATGCATTATAGCACAGAAAGAAGTCCATCAAATCCAAGCTGGCTCTCTGTAGCAGAATCCAACATTCTCATTCCCCATCTGTCCCCTAAACTCTGCGATTTTATTTCCCTCAGATCTGATATAATTGTTTTTTTTATCAATCATTCATCTTCTCTGCTTGCACCACCATAATAAGCACCATTTTTCCAGCCAATACAGTCAGCAGAGATACTTACTCATCTCCCACTGTCTCAAAACCTCACATATGGTCTTAATTCTTGTGCCATCACCTGTCAAATACAGATATTTTTGTCTGCTATATCTAGGTCTGTTATAATCTTATGCAGCTTTATCAAAAATATATTTAACTTGTTTATTTCAAAGAAAATAGCAATTTCTTCAAATGAATCCAGTGACTGCATTTTCTTCATCAGTGAACCACTCTAGTAAGTCTGTACTCCACACTCTGAAGATCACTTATATCCTTCCTTGTTCATGTCTGTTTTGTTCCACAAATCTAGACGACACAAGTTTTCTGTACAACAGCAGTAGTTTTATTATCGGACAGCTGGCATGAATTTCAAAGCATCTCTAAAGAAGCCGAGTGTCTACTTGTACAGACACACCTTCACGAATCTCTGCCTTACCCACAGATACAGTATATTTAATAAGAATTAAACAAAGGCATATCAGTCACATGGGCCATTGCCATTACCTCGTTTAAAGCTGGTAATTATGAATTTACAAAGCTTGATGAATACCAATGTCCTGTGATAATGTGCGATGGATTACAGAAACTGATTATCGTATTGTTCATGATTATGTGTTGATGGGAAGAGATTAAGGCAGAAGGGTTCTTCTTTCAGTAAATGGGGGATTCACTTACCTGTGCTAATATGGAGGGGAGGTAAGACAATGGGAGCAGGAGACAGTTTAACAGGGTTGTGCCCAGGGCTCTCAGTCTTGTCTGGAAAGGGCAAATTGCTCGATCTGGGGTTATGGTGGAATCCACATGTGTGGCTCCAAGAGGTTCTATTTCGAAGATACAGTCTGCCTCACCCCTACTGAGGTGTTCAGTCTGTAATGGAAGAGTACAGGCCTTGTACTCTTACAATACGGCAGGAAGACCTTTGGCAGGAGAATGTTTAACTCTTGAGTCGCCAATGCATCCTGAAAGAGAAGCAAAGTATGGAACTGGCCCCTCTGTGGTATTTTAACTTCCTCATCCTGACCAGGAATCTGTTGACTACAATTGGATGCAATGATTGACTGTGACCTAACTAGAACTTTGTCAATGGTCAGCATCTTTTCCATGAGTATGTTATCATTCCCTCTATTAATGAAACCCATCATCCTATACGTTTACTCAAAACAGTTTATGTTCTCTCTCCTTTGAGGATTTGTACACATTGTTCCGCATTCCTGCTGTCCTGCTCTCTATGTCTGTGCCATTCAAATATATATTCCCTTTCTACATTGCTTCTCTCAAAATGCATGAACTTACTGTGTGTTCTAAAGAAGAGACACATTATACTCAAAATATTATCTCTCGCTCCAAACATTCTCGCCCCTGGAAAACAGAACAGTACAGCACTGGAATAATCAATTTTTCGGGCAAAAGCCCTTCATCAGGAATAAAAGCTTTCAGGGCAGAGGAAACGACTTGGGAGTTGCAGTGGGAGAGGGATTCCCTGAGATTCTTGTAGAGAGAGGAGGAAAACCTCTTCAAGGCAGGCATCCATGCAAGAGGATTCACAGTAGGGTTAAAATCAATGAGGTGAAAACAATGACTGTAGATGCTGGAGACCAGATTCTGGATTAGTGGTGCTGGAAGAGCACAGCAGTTCAGGCAGCATCCAAGGAGCTTCGAAATCGACGTTTCGGGCAAAAGCCTTTCATCAGGAATAAAAGAAGGGCTTTTGCCCGAAACTTCGATTTCGAAGCTCCTTGGATTCTGCCTGAACTGCTGTGCTCTTCCAGCACAACTAATCCAGAATCTGGTTTCCAGCATCTGCAGTCACTGTTTTTACCACCGGAATAATCTGCCCACCATGTCTGTGTGGATCATGATGCCATTCCAAACTGATTCCATCTGCTTGTACATGATCCATATCCTTGCCAACCCATGCCTGCTCATCTGTCTGTCCAAATGCCTCTTAAACATTGTGATTGTTTCTGCTTTTACCATCTCTCAGGCAAGTACATTCTAGCAACTGACCACCTCCTGCATAACAAATTTGTCTGACACAACTCCCTTTTAACTTGCACAGATGTTGTTGAAAATGCTCAGCAGGTCATGCAGCATCTGTGAAGAAAAATCAGTTAATGTTTCGGGTGCGGTCCCCCTTCCTCAGAAATGTTAACTAATTTCTCTTCACACATGCTGCTAGAACTGCTGAGCTTTTTCAGAAACTTCTGTTCTTCTTTCTGGTTTATAACATCTGCTGTTCTTTCGGTTTTCATTTCCTTTAAACTTGCCCCCTCTCCCCTTAAATCTATGGCCTGTGGAATTGGTAATTTCCACTTGGAAAAAGATTCAGATTATTCACTCTGTCTGTGCCTCTCGGATCACTCCACAGCCACTGACTTTCCAAAGACAACAATCCAAGATTTTCCAACCTCTCCCAATCCAGGCAACATCCCGGTAAACCCATTTCCACCCTCTCCAAAGCCTCCACATCCTCCTTATAATGCGGTGCCCAACACAGCCCACAATCCCCCAAAGGGGGGCCTAATGACAGTTTTATATTCACTCCCCTGACAGAAGAAGGCAAGCCTGCCATCCACCTCCTTCACCACATTCAGGGAGCTGTGAACTTGCACCTGAAGATCCCTCTGTATATCAATGCTGCTCAGGGCACTTCCTTTTAGTCTATACATTGCTCTTACAATGAGTCGTCCAAAATGCATCACGTCACACTTGTCTGAATTAAATTCTATCTGCAATTTCTCCGCATAACCTTCCAACTGGTCTCGTCCTTGATGTTTCCTTTGACAACATTCTTCACGATTCACAACTTCTTCACTTTGTGCCTTCTACAAACTTGCTAATTAAATTGTTTACATTTTCAGGCTAATCATTTATATGAATTACAAAGCACAGATGTCCCTGCGCTGACCCTTGTGGAACAGAGGCACTGGTCACAGACCTCAGCCGGCAACAAACCCCTGCACAACTGTTACTGGGAGAAATATCAAAGAGGATCCTTGAGTTCTGTGCTGAGCAGCACGACCAATGTTTATTCAGAGCTCCTTACTAATGCAGGATGGAAGAGTTCCCTCTCTGGAATTCTGTGGCTCCCCCAGCCAAGTCCAGCATTTGGATGTGTTTCTTTCATACGTTCCACTACTATTTCCCCCCCGACCCGATCTCCTGGGTTCGGGATGTCAGCTCGGATGTTTATGAGCTCCCTTTCCCAGTCTCTGATTCTCTGTCCCTCTGCAACTTCCGCTCTCAGCTCATGCAGTTGCTTGGTCAGTTCTTTCACAAATTGTTTCACCCTATCCTTGCCATTGTACATCTCCTGCCCTCCCACTACCATACCCTCTGGCAGCTGCATAGTCCAAATTCAAAGGGGGATTGCTCAGTTCCCTTTGCTGGAGTTGACGTCAGTTTCATTAGGATTGTGAGGAGTGCACTAACCCATCCCTGCCTGTCTCTGGGAGGGCCTTAGTCAGACTAGCTTTCAGTTTCTGCTTCATTCCTTCTCCTGTCCCTGAGCTCTGGGGGTGGTATGTGAGATGGGATTTCTGATCACTACCAAACAGGCCACAGAGCTGCTTAATTTCATTTCCTGGAGCATGTGTCCCTTGGTCAGAATCTGCAGGGGAATGCTTCCACCCACTGAGTAAACCTGTTTATTAAGACACAGCAGGATTTCCTTCCCTGGGAATGGGATGGGGGTGTATGTAAAATCCATCTGTAATTGTTCCCGTGGGCCCCAGGGTCCCTGCTGTTGCCTCTATTTTATCCTGATTCTCTTCCCTGGCTCACACTGTGTACAGACTACACTCCTTCGACAAAACCTTCTTGTTCCAGAACACCCCTGTAGTTGATCGTCCGATATTGCATTTTATCCTGCTCACTATGGGCCAGCCCATGATATGTTTCTAATAATATTTGTCTTGTACAATGGCACTGCTGGATCATCCTATGTCCTATTACTGCCCCACCCTTTTCCCATTCCTGTTTCTCCTGCTATGGGACTGTTTCTGGAAATATCTTTAAACTTTCCTTTCTCGCTTCTGTTGCTACTGCCACTGCATCCTCCTCAAATGTCTGCACAGTTTCAGTAAGTATGCTCACCCATGCTCACCAACTACCCCGTTGGTGTGGGGTTTTCTACTTTCCTGTGAGCTCTAATCTTCATTATTGCTCCTTCACTGGGAATGTTAGCTGCTTCCACTAACTCTCTGACCTGTTCTTCATGCTCAATGTGGCCCCCAGACAGGGTGATATACCTTCACCGAGCCCAGTCATGAACTATACCAAAGGCATACTGACTGTGTGCATTTTGCCTCCCTCACCCCTGGTTAATGTCCGCGCTTCTGCCAGGGCTCCTGATGGTTCTCTATTTCTGGATAATTCCTCACAAAATTCCCACAATAATTAAACAATCCTAATGTGTGCCTGATCCCTTTATGGTGTGTGGGTAGATAATTTTATAATCATAGTTTTTATTCCCGCTGGGACTGTTCCCTCTCCCTTCCTGATTTGATCTCCCTAATATGATGTCCCAGTTCTGTCTCTCCCTACCTTCCCTGTTGCACTCTCTGTGTGTTAACTTTAAGCCTGGCCTGGCCAACCTGATCCAATACACTGTACAATATCTGGATATATTCTTTCTCACCGCTTGAGGTGATGAGGTGTTGGTAAGATCAGTGTGACGAAATCCATCAAACACACACCGGTGAGATATACTGGAATATTGCGGGATCCCTGAGATAATAGTATCCTGGTGGACTGTTCTCCTCGGTCAGTAAACACCACTCTCTTCTGCAATTCAATGTCCACAGGTATTGACCCAGACTATTTCCAGCTTCTGTCAATCTATCACTGTCACAATTACTGCCTGCTCAGCCCCAGCTTTGATGAGATCCCATTTGTGTGGGGAGTGAGAGGGCCCTCGATCTCTATAGAGTCGATAGATAACAACCCACTTTCCCGTTTGAGTTACGCACACTGCTGAGTGGGTCCGAGCGAAAACCCACCAGATTCTCTGACTGTCCCATTCTCCCTGCAATGTAGCTATCCGGAGAGGTTGCCTTTCCTTTTCTTTCTGTCCCAGTCCTGGCCGGAGCATCCCCATGTTTGAATTCGGGTGTTTACGTCAATAGTTGCCATTTTAGAATAATTCGGAGCAACTCCCAGAATGTTCTCTTCTTGAGTGTCACACCTCCATATCTGAATACATTTTGTCATACACCTGGTCTACATCGGGGCAGGGTTGCTTCATACAGCTTCCTAGGTTTCCTCTCTGACTGCTCTCATTTTAGTAATTGAGGGGGTGAGGGGTAAATCCTTATCGGTAACTGACAAAGATGCTCCGGTGTAAGAATCATGCAAGTGTTGGCCCCTTAACAGCACGTCAATGAATATTCATTGCCTATGCATATACCTACATGAACACAGGCCAATCACAATATGAACACTTGTCTCCCCCTCTCTGCCTCCATTCCTTGTCTATGTGCCCTTTCCTGCTTCCCTTGTAACATTGTGCGTCTGATTACCCTCCATATACTGCAGCTATTCCCCGTGTTTCTGTGTTTGCCTCAGCTCTCATGGCCCAATTCAGAATATGGTTAGAATTATCTCCCACTGGGAGTCCCATGTTTATAATTACAGTTAAATAGGGTCACATGTTATCTTTTAAACTCATCAAACCGATTTCATCATCACAGGTTGGGGTTTGGTAATCCCCCGTGGTCGTTACACACCTCAAGCTTCCTCTCTGTATGATCCTCGATATTACCCTTGGTTCCCTGAGACACCAAGGTTATTTTAGCCCATTCAGTCTGTCCCCTCCCCAGTGTGTCCCTGCAATATCTGTAAATGCCTGGTGCCATGGATCAGCTGTCCTCTGGGGGGAACCGGCTCGCACCCCATCCTCTCATTGCTGGTACAGTTTCTGCTGTACATTTCAGGGCATCTTGGGCCGAGGGAGGGTCCGTACATCACCTTTGGTGAGACTGTGTACCTCTACTAATTCATCCATATTGTCCCAATAAGACCCATTATTACCAATTCTCTATCAGGCTGGGTGTTCATTCACCAACATCTGTCATTCAGCGGGTGAACGGTTCAGGTTTGGTTTCTGTCAGTTCCCTTTGTTGCTCCCTACTGTCTAAGTTGAGCTTTGATGCCCAGTTGTTCCATAGACACGGCCTTCTGGGCCTTCCAGGGTGGTGGGTGATCCCACCCATTGCCGTCCCTCTGTCCATACGTGTGCGCTTTGTCATCTAACCCGTTCCAGTCAGTGTCACCATCCTCACTGCCTTCTGAGGAGAGCGAGTCACTAGGTACCTCCCCCACTGTAACTACCACCTGGCACTTTGGCTTTAAGGCCTCACGTCTGAGAGCCACCACCTTCACTTGTTCCTGTTTCCCATAATAATTCAACACATCCTGTCATTCCTGGAAGAAAACAGAGCAAAATGTGAATTTGGTTTTACTTTAAATATTAATAATTTGACATTCACTTTACATATGTATAGAGGTGAAAATTCTACTTTGATTATTTAAGTGAATTTAACGTGATCATACAATGAAAATAACAGATAATCAACGACAATGAATGAACTGAATAATATGTAATATTTTGTACAAGTTCTTGCAATGAAAATTCAATTTTATTTAATGTTTGTCACCCATTACACCATGGGCATTCTTATTAGGTAATAAAGTAATGGAAGGATATCAGAGAAAATAAATAGACTTTAATTTTAGCTTCACTGCAATAATGAACCAAAACATTACTTGGAAATATGGTTGAACTACATAACAAAGTTTCCAGTGTCATTATTGACATGAAAACTATTTTAGTTTGAAAGTTGTTTTGCTCTAAGAATAATTAGAAATGAATTGTGATTTGGAATGCACCATTTAAAATGTATTTTGAAGAGAATAATCAGATACATTTTTTGGAGGAAATTAGGAATGGAAATAAATATATATTCATGGATATTAATAGTTTTAAAATGTTGGGAAGTTGACTGGGATTATTTTAATTGAGAGAGGCTGCATGATTATAAAGACTAATTCGCCATTTTCATTGCACTGTTGGTTTCACTAGAATCTGTTGTGGTCTAAGCTCTTGTTGTGTGCAATGGACTGTCACTAATCACTTAATTAACCTGCGAGTCCCTGATCAGGTTTCCTTTGTCTGTAAGTCAGTCTGTAAGTGAGCAACACACCTCCTTTTGTGAGGGGAAATAAGTGGTAGTTCACACTGAGATTGGTTTATAGCACACACCATCAGCAGGGAAGGGTTTTTTCTAAAGATTTCCAATCTCTATCTACAAATCTGAGTTGTCCATTTGTGGAGGATTCAGCCCCTTTGTTCTGAGCTGTTTTTAAACAAGCAGTTGGTTCATTCTGGCTTTGCCAAGAATGTTGTTTACTTTTCCCTTTTACTGTGATTCTGCAGGTTCGCATATTCTGTGAGTCAATAATGTTCAGTAACTGAACATTGATTGATTTTGTCTCTAACAGAGCAGTGGCCTTGTTTTCAGCTAATTATTCACTTTCCATTTCCTGGTTGTATTGAATGTTCCAGAACCAAACTCTGAGCAATGTTTCCATTCACTTGTGTTGGATTCACTGACAGCCACATGGTCAGTCAGTTTCAGCAGTTTGAATTCAACAATCATCTAGAATTATGAGTCTATTGATGAAATTATTCTCTATTGTCAGGAAACATCCAACTCGCTCACTGATGTTCTTTAGGGAGTGAAGCTGCCATCCTTACCTGATCTAGTCTACATGTGACCCCTGACCCACAGCAATGTGGTTGACTCTTACCTGCCCTATGGGTAATAAATGCTGCCCATAGCCAGTGGCACCTACATCCAGGGAATAATTTTCAACAAAGCTCTTAGTCCTGTGTCATGCAGGAAAGGAGCAGAAGGTGAAGTTTCAGCCCCTCAAGTCCACTCCATCATTCAATAAGACCAGGCCTGATCTGTTAGTGATTTGTGTTCCATCTTCCCCCAACGTCCCTTAACAAGAACCTATCAACCTGTATCTTAAAATACTCAGTGAGCCCACCTTCTGGGGCAGAGAGTTCCAAAGTTGCACAGCCCTCTGAGAGGAATTAAATCTCCTCATCTCTGTCCTGAAAGGGTTAATCTAATTTTAAATCAGTTCTCTCGAGTTCACGTATGACCCACAAGAGGAAACATCCTTTCCACATCCTCCTTAAAAAACCATTCAGGATCTTAGACACTTCGATCATGTCACCCCTCACTCTCCCAAATTCCGGCTGAAACAAATCCAGCCTGTCCAAAGAATCCACATTTTATTACTGTCACGCAGGGTTGAAATGTTGTGTTGTGTTTATTATGCAATGTATTGTTCCACTGTGTGGGGTCTAAGAGTCACCGTTAGCCATACTAGCTTTCCTGTCTCACTGTGTTACATATATCTTCCATCACTGTGGTGATTCAATCCCTCCCTACCTCATATAACCAAAAAGAATGGCAGAGAGAGATCAAGAAAAGTTGTTAGAAAATTTGTTGTTGCCGAAAAGGTACTTGGTCTGTTTGTAGAGATTGCATTGTAATTGAAGTAACCAGTTAATGAAAAGTTACTGACAAAATATTTTAAGCAGAGTTGCTGCTGGTGATGTAAATGCTGCTGGTTGGTATAAGAGAGGGCTGGGGTGAATACTGTACTGATGAGAAAGTTGAGCAAGGTAACCTTTTATCTTTGTCAATAAGAAGAGGCAGAGATTGCAGTTAAGTCAGAGTTGGAGCTGTTTTGATCTTGCAGACATTATTTTAAAATTTATTTGATGTGATTTGGTTGTCACTGTCTGGGCCCAGCATTTATTGCCCGTCCCTAGTTACCCTTGAGAAATTGGTGCGGAGTTGTCTTCTTGAACCGCTGCAGTCTACCTGCTGTGGGTTGACCCACGAGGCCATTGGCGTGGGGATTTCCAGGACATTCACCCACCGACAGTGAAGGAATGGCAATATATTCCCAAGTCAGGGTGGGTTAGTAACTTGGAGGGGATCTTGAAGGGAGTTGTATTTCCATCTAGCTGCTGCCTTTATCCTTCGAGATGGAAGTGGCCATGTGTTCCTTGAGTGTTGTTAGGGCGGCTCTAATCCAGGCAAGTGGGGAGTATTCCATCACACTCCTGACTTGTGCCTGGTAGCTGTTGGGCAGGCTTTCAGGAGCCAGGAGTTTAATTACTCTTGTAGCCACTGTGTTTGTGTGATGAGACCAATTCAGTTTCTGATCAATGATTATCCCCAGGATAATGTTGATAGTGGGTGTTCAGTGATGGTAAGAGCATTGAATGTCAAGTGATGGTAGTTAGGTCATTTCTTATACGTGATGGTCGCAGCCTGCATTTGTGTGGGATGTATGTTACTTGACCCTTGTCAGCCCAAACCTGGATATTGTCCAGATTTTGTTGTTCTTGGGGTTGGACTGCTTCAGTACCTGAGGAGTTAATTGGTGAACAATGTTCAATAATTACAAAATTATTCAAATTCCTTTTTATATCAAATGTCATGTACTGTATCTTGTCACTCTGATATTAACTTTCGTTGTCTCCTTATTTTTTTTCCTAATTCAGACACAAATGTTTGAACATCGATCAGGATAAAATTAAATAATTTAAAAACATACGTTTCTACATGTAAACTAATTGAATGAAATACATTCCTTCTGTATTGTCTGCATTTTGAGCAAAAGTCATTTCTTTTCAATCATTACTGAATGGCTCATTTATTGTCCTCAATCCATCAATCCAGCTGTTAGATTTTAGTCTTCAGTTTACCGATCTTAATGATGTCTAATCAACATCAGAGCAAAGTGCTTTTAAAATGTTGAGTCAACTTATTTGTTCTGATTACAACATTTATTATGAATTCATTATCCTTATAATAATTACAGAATAATTTGTTTGTCTTTCTAACATGTATAGTCAGATCCATATTTTATTTTAATCCATTGTTTCATCTAATCCATTGTAACAATACTATTGTTTTCAGGTCATGTATCCCACAATGGAACCAATGATTTTGCATCCAACATGATTTGAAAACTGACTTTTGCTCATTTGAATAATCACAATAATCTCAGCCTTATAAGTTCAGAGAACTGTAATTACTTTTCACTGCAATGATTGCTGTTCAAGCCTACACATTGCACAGTCACATAGCAACATTCAATATCTCCTTCTTTGAAGTGCACTGATATATTTTCAAAAATCTATGTGTTGCTAATATATAACTATTGTTCAGTTCAGTAAGGGGTATAAATGTGTAATAATAGCTCATTACGTGAACTGATGTGAATATATTGCAGTGTACAAACTCACAATCATTGTGAAAATCAATTTTTATTTTAACCATGGAAACACAGTTGAATTAATTCAATTATATTTCACTTTAATGCTCGCATTCATTGTATTTCTAATCACAATAAGAGTTAACTATTTCATGTGACACAATTATTTAAAATTCATGTCACTTTTTTATGGACACAAAATAGAATTAATACCCGTTTTTGCTTTCCTTTACCTATCACATTCAAGTTTGAATTGTAGAAAGTTATACTGATACAGCGCGGAAACAGACCATTCAATGAACTTGGCATTCCGGCCAGGTTTCCTCAACTAAACTAGTCCCATTTTCCAGTGTTTGTCCCATATCCCTCTGGATGTTTTCTATCCATGTAACTGTCCGAAAGTCTTTTCGATGTTGTAATTTTACCAGCCGCTGCCTTTCCTCTCACATCTCATCTCAATATGCCAAACACGCGTTGTGAAAAGAGTTGCCCCTCAGATCCCTTTTAAAACTTTCCCCCTCACCTTAATAACATTCATACTTTAATCAGTGACCTGAAGCAAATAAATTCAAGATATTGTGACCACTATAATCAACAACAGATACAAGTTGAGAAAATGTTGGATTGAAAAGTAATTCAGTTGACACTTAGATATTTTCTAATCAACTCTGAGGTGCTTTGACACATCTCTGTTTAAGGTAGGAATTGAAAGCCTGCCTCCTGGTCTATTAGTACAGACATTACCAGAGCCCTCCATAATGTTCCCATGCAGGAAGAACAGGACTATAATCACATACTTACTGTGGTTACTCACAGGGAAAACTGCTCAGATATTTATCGTGATAATTGGACTAGGATTATATTAGACACTTCCAGTGTGTAATGGATAAAAAGAATTCCTAATTTCTAATAATGATGGAACGAAGCGACAATGATCTTAAATAAACATAAGTCTCATGATAATCAAATAATTCAATGTGTTTGAAGCAGTTATTCATATACAAAAATTAACATTGACCTGCTTTGTAACGCACATGAATTGGAAATAAAGCGTTCGCCATTCAACGTGACTACTCAGCGAAAGACAACTTTCCTCAGTTTCACAAAATTCTGATTTCTAAGAATTCAAGATTTATTGTAAAAGAATAGATCAAACATTTGTTAATTCAGGTTTGTGTACACAAGAAACACATGAAATTTAAATAATGTTTAATGTGAAAAATAGTTAGCTCTTTTGTAATAATCGGAAATATAGAAATGTTAGCATTGAAGTGAAATACAATCAGTACAAGAACGCAAAAAAAACTGTGGATGCTGGAACTCAGAAACAAAATCAGTAATTGCTGGAAAACAACACAGCAGGTTTGGCAGCATCTGTGAGAAGCATTCAGTGTTAATACATTGGGTCCAGTGACCCATCCTCAGAATGTATTTTTGCTCACAGCCAATTCAATCCAACTAAGCTTCCATACTGAAAATTATTTTGCTAAGATTAAAAGATTGTAGAGTGCAATATTGTTTGTCATTTGATGTATTGAGCCATTGTTCCACATCGACAGCTGGATATATTGCATTTAAACAATGATTATCAGTTAGACATTCGCAATAATTAGTTTTAAAATGGCTGAAACCAAATTTAAGGTTGATAAGAAAATCCTTATTGCAATGTAAATGTGCAGTATATCTGAAAAAACTGAAATATTGAAGTGAAAAATAATTCGCCATCTCTTAATTGATAAGGTTGATTAATAATCCTTCCATTAATACGAGAATTCAAATGAAAGAGAATGAGATAGTTACTATGAGTGTTGGGTGAGAAAACTCTGGTTGATTGCAGGTGTGTTGACCTGAAAAGAATGTTAATATTTCATTGTGATACTGGCACTAAGAAATAATGGATTCAACCAAAATGTGTATCTCATGATGGTGTGAGAATTGAAATGACAATCAAATAATATTTAATGTTCGAACTCAACACTTAAAATGATTCAATATATTCAAAGCAGTTTGTACTGGATATTCATTAAGATCAGTAAACTGAGAATTAAAATATTGGGTTAATTTAAAACAAGAATCACAACTTCAGAGATTATTCATCAGAATTGTTTTGTCATTGAAAAAAACACATTTATTCAAGAAATTTCCCTCATTTTCTGTCTTTTTTCCACAGGGATCTGTCCTGGAACCCTTCTGGTTACGATACAAATATATAGAAGTGACATGAATTGACACCTAAGTGGGTGAGTTAATAAGCTTGCAGATGATACAAAGTTCAGTGCAGTTGTGAATAATATAGAAGGTTGTCAAAGAATGCAGCAGGTAAAAGATAAACTGCAGCTATGGGCAGAGAAATTAAAGGTAAAGCTTAATCCATACAAGTGTGAGGTGTCACACTTTGGGAGGTCAAATATTAAGGAAAAGTAGATAGTTAATGGCAGGACCCTGAACAGCTTTGTTGTTCAAAGGGATGTTGGCGTTCAAGATCATGGCTCCCTAAAAGTGTCCATGCAAGTAGATAGGGTGGTAAGGAAGGCAAATGGCATGCTGGCCTTTATTCATCAGGGAACTGGTTACAAGAGTCAGGATATCATTTTGCAACTTTGTAAGACTTTGGTTAAGGCATACTTAAAGTATTGTATTCACTTCTGTTCACCACATTTCAGGAAGGGTATGGACGCTTTGGAGATGGCACAGAGGGCGTTTACCAGGATGCTGCCTGGATTTGGAGAAGCTGCTTTTTTGTGGAGTGGTGGTGGCTGAGGCAAGAATTGATTGAAGTCTATGCAATCATGAGATACATACGTAGGGTTGTCAGTCAGGAAGTTTCTTCCCAGAGTTGAAACGTCAAAACTATGAGGCATGCATTTAAGGTTGGGGGGGCGGGGGGGGGAGTTCAAGGGGCATGTGAGGGGCATTCACTTTTTACACAGGGAGTGGTAGGTGTCTGGAATGAACTTCAAGGGTTGGCGGTGGAGGCAGATACATTAAGGCTATTTAATGTTCATTTAGATAATTTGGACGGACATGGACCAAGGATAGGCAGAAGGGATGAGCTTCTTTTGCATTATATTCAGCACAACATAATGGGCCAAAGGACCCATTCCTGTGCTGCACAGATATTTCAGAGAAAACTAATACCTCACTCATATGACATTTAATCTAATCAATATTTAGCCACCAGTGTCAGAAATAGGAAGAAAATAAGCAGAGAACGAACCTGACTATAATCTAAAGATAGAGTCAATGACATTTACAGAGGTAATTTTTTGATTTTTTAAATTATAAGATTAATAACTTTGGAGATGTGTTGAAAATGCTTGCAGTTACTGACGTGCTGAGCCAAAATTACCCTTTTTAAATTGAAGATTGGACTAGAAACCTGTTGGAAAACTTGAAAATATTCAGTAAGGTGTGATGCGCAGCATAATTTAATCCATTGATTATTACTGCCTATACTACAATAAAAAAAATTCAGCTCTACACCAAAAAGCATCAATTTTCCATCCAATACTCATTGGAAATATTGGAATACTCCTCATTTCAACAATCAAAGTAATCACAGCCTCATCGATTAAGAGATATCTAATGACATTTCACCAATAATTACTGTTTATTTTGACACATTGCTCGTTCAAACGGCAATGTGAAGTTTCTCATTAATATTCAGTTCACTGACAGCATATTAATAATTTAGTTATTGCTAATATCTAACTATTGATCAATCCAGTCAGGGATAGAAAAGTGGAAATATGGCTCAGTCCATCAACTGATGGAAAGATATTGCAGTGTTCACTTTGCCAATTATTGTGAATATCGATGTATATTTTGATTTGATTATATTATATTTTTCTTCAACACAAAGATTCATTGTAATTCTGATCACAGTAAGATTATTTAAATTTGTGACTTTTTTGTAAACAAAAAAGTAGAACTTACAGGTGTTTGCTCTTTCCTTTATCAATCAGAATACATTTGGAATTGTTGCAAGTTATACATTTGTGGAAGGAAGAGAAGATGTCTGCAGCTGAATAGTTACAGTGAATGACCTTTTCTTCCGATTCCGTCCGACTGCTAAACATTCTCATTATATTTTTCTTTATAAGAAAAACTGCTTTAAACGTATTCAGCAGTTGTATTTTTTATGAATTTAAAATAAGATCATGATATGTCGATTTATCGTTCTTCTAATTATTCTGATATTAATTAGTAAGTAAGAGCACATGTGCTTAGTACCATTATTATAGTGAATTACTATTTCATTATCAGTCCATTACACAGAAACAGTCTAATTAATTCCCAGCCCAATTATCGGAATGAACACTGGTTAGTTTTCATTTGAGTAATCCCAATTGATTATAATCCCAACCTTCCTTGTTGGAACGATAATGAAAGGCACTTGTGTATCTCTCGTAGTGTCTCTCCTAAGAGACCAGATCACCTGATGCAGAGCCATAGCATTTAAAGCTAGTGCTTATAAATAAACCTGTTGGACTATAATCTGCTGCCATGTGATTTTTAACTTTGTCCACCCTAGTCCAACACCGAGATCTCCAAATTATTGATGCACAAAGGAATTCTCGTAATTTTTAAAAGAAAATATGACTTTAATTAAGATCTTTAATACACGATTATTAATCCCTTCCTATATTCTTAAAGTATAGTTGTAATTGAAAAAAAATGTTCACTGAACACGGCACACACAGCAACACAAATGTCTTCCTGGTCATCTAATTACTGCTCCAGAGAAAAACCTGAGTAAGTATCTTATTGTTTCTGAGAACAAGAAACACAATAAACATTTCGTGAGCAGTTCCATCCAATAAATGCACTTGATTTCTTACATTTCACTTCAGTAATTGCACAAGAAATATTTCACTAAAACCAATAACAATGCATTATTACAAATGAGCGAGGATGCTAACGTCAGCATACATAGCAGATTTCCAATCCAGTTGAAGCATCGCAAAATAAAATGATGTATTCTGGCTTAGTACAACTGTAGGTGAAAACACTTTGAGCTTGCACCTTAAAAATCTTTATCTGCTTATTCAGAGAAAATAATGAAAGATAGCACTGTAAATTTATTTTGACTTTCACTCTTGAAAATGCTCATGTGAATCCCTTCTCATTTTCTTCCTAGTTCTGATACAAATGTCGAAATATTTATGATAATTAAACTTTAGGAATAATAAGAGTGTTCTTTGCGAGAACGACATGAAGATGTTCAAGGTCCTCGAATTACTGTTGAGTAGAATACCCTTCATAAGGGTCTTATTGTCTCGCGCCGATGTTTTTTGTGACTGGTGACTGATGTGTTTTCAAATCATGTGCACTGCAGAAGGATTTTTTAAATTTTCAATTTGTTATGAGCAAAAAAACTGCTTTGAACATGTTGATTTACTTTTTTTACTCCAAAGTTATTTATCAATGTACAATCATCACAAAATTATGGAAGTTCCCTGTATCTTACGTTCACTGTCATACGCACTTTCACTATCTACTTATTAACTTCCTACTTCTGACAGGAATGTCGAAACATTGGTCATGATCAAAAGTATATAAATTAAAAGCACGTCTCAAGAAGCAAACCAATGGATGGTAATATGTCATTCTTGTAATCCTGCATGTTTGACCCCCAAAAAGTTCTGCTGAATAAGAACTGAATGGCTCATTTTTATGAAACCATAAAGCTAGCCATTATATTGTATTCCTCAGTTTATCGATCTTAATGAATATCCAATAATCATCACAGCAAAGTGCTTTTAGAATATTAAATCAATTTATTTTTGCAGATTATAATGTTATTTTTCCAGTCACTGCCATTACGATAATTGCACAATTATTGGAGTTAATCTTTCTTACAAATATAGTGAGAATCGCATTTTAATTGCATCAATTGTTTCTGAGTACGAACCCTACAATATAAAAATAAATTTACTTTTCAGCTGAACGATCCCATAATGGAACCAATGACTTCCCATTCAATGCCTCATTGTAAATATTTGATGATCGTTCATTTGAATGATCACGGTAATCTCAGCCTGAAGTGTTCAGAAAACTGTAATTACTTTTCATTAGAATAATTCCTGGTCGTTTCTCCACATTGTTCCGTAAAATAATCAACTAAGATTTCTCAGTATTCTTAAATTAACTGATAGAATTTGGACAATCCAATTACTGCTATTATCTAATCATTGTTCAATATAGTTCAGGGTATATCTGTGGAATTATGGTTCATGCATGAAATAATGTAAAGATTTGCAGTGTGTGTTGTAAATATCAATTTTAATTTTAACCCTAGCAAAAGTTGAATTGATTTAATTATGTTTCGCTTACATGTCAACATTTACTGTATTTATAAACACGATACAAGTTAATCATTTTTCATGGAACAAAATCATTTAAAATTCTTGTGATGTTTTGAAGTACAACAAAAGGAGCTAACATCTCTATTGTTCCATGAAATAGTCACAGTACATTTTGAACTTTGGGAATTTGAACATTTTGGGAAAGAAGGGAAGTTGTCTTCAGATGAATAGTCGTATTGTGTGACTAATTCATTTATTTTCCTATTCATTTATGTTGCAAAAGCATTTTAATTTTCTTTTCATTCTGTGAAAACTTGCTTTAAACATATGGAACTATTTTATTGATTTTTGTTCATCAGTGTACAATGATCAAATGATTAGGCTTTTTTTCCTATCATGGATCTTCATGAGATTCATATTTAATTAAAGTCATTATTGCTTTGTTACAACTTTACTGTAAATTACTAATTCATTTTGTCAGTTCATTACACACAGAAAATATGTAATTAATTCCCATACAAATTATTACAATAAACATCTGATTCGTTTTCATTTGTGTTGCCACAGTAAGCATGTGACTTTGGTCCTACCCTTCCGGGGTGGGGACATTATGAAGGGTCCGTGTGGAGCTCTGACAGTGTCTCTACGACAAGATCAAGAGGAATGATTTCAATTCCCACCTTCAGCAGAGATGTGTCAGAGCAGCTCCAAATATTCATGAGAAAATACCTGGCATAGATTGAACTGCTTTTCAAAACAACATGAAATATACCTCAATCTGCTGTGCATTTCAATCATCACCATATCTACTACTTATTTCCTTCAGGTCACTACTAAAATATATCATATCTGCTAGTTCAACATTCCTTGAAAAAGTAATTGAGAATGTTTCAATCTTAAAGTTGGAAGAGTCTAAGAAATGATACTCACTGATTTTTTTTTCTCTGTTTGAAAGAACCTAATTCAGACATTTCAAGCACATAAATCCTTATTCTGCAGTATTATAAAGATGAAAGAATAAACAATCAAAATTCCTCTTTAGCAAAATACCCAAATGCAACTTCATATTATTCATTGGTCAGTTGATCACCTACAATTGTAACTAAATATTGCAATTCATCTAAATATTGTTAAGTGCTTTGAACAAATTAAATTTCTTATTACTATTCATTCTTGAATTGTCAGGAATTTGTTTTTATTTTCCATCCACCAATTCATAATTCATAAGATTGATATGCTTTCAAAATATCGACGTGTTCATTTGAACATTTAATTTGTCTCTCTCTCAATTATCTCACTTCATGCATGATAGCTTCAATGCATTTTGCAAATTAACTCTACGAAACTTAAAAATGTTGTTGACTTTACTTCTTTTGTAGGCAAGAAAACAATGCAGGTCCACCCATTTGATCTTTAGCTCAAATAAGAATAAATTTTAAATTATTGAAAAGACTACACTGGGGGAAAAAGAACGATTCTTCATCTCAAATATCACATTAAATGACACTTTTTCAAATCAATACAAAATGATTTGTATTTTAATTTCATTATAAGAAAAAAAAACCTGCATTGGAAATGTTAGAATCTGTTTCTTTTACTTCCAGCATTAGTTGTCAATGAACAATAATGACGTAATTATCAGTCATTTTGTGCAAAATAATTTTCTGTACCAAATGTCATTTATTTGACCTTTTGTTCACAATAGTACTCAGTTTCCCGGTCTAATTATTTTCTTCCTTATTCTGACATAGATGTCTAAACATTTATCAAGATAAAAATTTAAAAAATAAGCATGACTCAACAAAAAAACCCAATGTTGAACTGTGTCAATTGTTGCTGAGTATTTTTTATAATTATTAAAGCGACTTTTTATATATTAATTTTCCGTTTATCAATCTTAATTATGACGCAATCAATGTCAGAGCAAAGTGCTTTCAAAATATTAAGTTAATTTATCTATCAATATTCTAGAAACAATCAACAATTACAATAATTTCACAGCACATTGTGCTTGTTAAGAAGTCTAAGTTAATGTGTTATTAATATTTTCCATATTTCTTATTGTGAATGCTACAATATAAAAACCTGTTTGGTTGGGCCAATACACCCAGAAAAGACCAATAACTTCCCTTGTGACATCCTTTGAAAATATCTGACTTTTGCTCATTTGAAAGATCACAGTCATCACAGTCATTGATGTTCAGAGAACACCAGTTACTTTACACTGCAATATTTCTCTTCATTTCTGCACATTACTGAGTGGAATAGTAAGATGACATACCTCATTATTCTTAAATTCATTAATAGTAGTTTTAAAATCAATTTGTTGCTAATATCAAATAATTGTTCAATTTGGCAAGGGATGTAAGTGTGGAATTATGGTTTCATGTAATAACTATTGCAAGGACTTAACAATGTAGAATCTCTCAATCATTGTGAATATTGCTTTTCATTTCAAACTTGGAAACACTTCTGAAATGATTTGATTGTAAATCACTTCAATGTTAACATTTATTGTGCTTCTAATGACAATAATCGTTCAATATTTTTCTTGTGCACAATTATTTAAATTCCGATGATTTTTTTTGAAGTACACAAAAAAAGGATTGACATCTTTCTTGTTTCATTAAACACTCACGGGAAATGGTGACTTCTGAGAAATCATACATTTTCAGAAACAATGAAAGTTGTCTTCAGGTGAATTGTCCCATTGACTGACCAATTCATCATTTTGTTCCAATTTATGTGTAGAACAAACAAAATTTACGTTGCATTTTCTAAAATGAGAAACTATTATGAACATGTAGAATGATTGTATTCATTTTTATTTATCAATTGACAGTAATCACACAAATCTGTCAAGTTGTCATTCCAGAAATTATCATAAAAATCATATTTAATTAAGACACCTGTTAAATCCCATCATTATTGTAAATTACAATTTAATTTTAAGTACATTACACACAGGATCCATCCATTTAATTCCAATCGAATTATCACAATAAACATCTGATTATTTTTCACTTGAGTAACCACAGTGAGCATGTGATTGTAGACCTGCCCAGCCTGGTTGGGAACATTATGAAGGAATGTTGTGCAGTTCTGATAGTGTCTCTGTTACCAGACGAGGAGGTACAGTTTCAATTCCCAACTTGCACAGAGTTGTGCCAAAGCAGCTCTGAATGTTGATTAGAAAATATCTAAGAATCAAATGAATTGCCTTTCAATTCAATTTTAGATATGCTTCCATCTGTTGTTCATTCCAATAATCACAGTATTTGCTGTTTATTTTCTTCAGGTCACTAATAACCGAATGTATCTAATTCTACTCAATCAATATTCGTTGAAAAATATTTGAGAATGTTGCAGTCATACAGATGAAATATACAAAGTAATGATATTAATTTATTTTCTTTTGTTCTGAAGAGCTGAGTTCAAACAGCACATAGAACTTGATGCTCCAGTGCTATAAAAATGAGGAGAAAAAATACATTTCTTGTTCAGTCAAATAAACAAATGCTAATTCCTTTTATTTATCAATTTTTAATTATTGATCTGTTTATGAATTGTGTGAAATTTGTTTTTCGTTTTCCACTCACCTATTTATATTGAATGTGAGATTGAACTGCTGTGAAAATATCCAAGTACATTCATTTGAAATTTGACTTTGCATATTTATCACTGTGGGATATAGGTAAAGCAGTGTTACTTCTACAATCATAATTGTTTATTCAAGGTAAATGAACTCGCACCAGTGTATAATTGTTTCAGCCAAGAGCCGAGTTAACAAGAATGAAAACTATGTGAAGGAAATATATTATTGCTTTTGTATTAGCTAAAATGTGCATACAAGAATGAAATGTGTCTTCAAATAATGGTAGATGTTATAGACAAATAGTAAAAGTATTGTGAGGGGAGGGGTGTAGGTTAAGCTCTATATGCCTGTACAAACAGTTACAAGCATCTGTTTCCCACTTCAGCAGGAACAAAAAAAAACACCATCAAAAGGTCAAAAGGCTCGGTGTAAATAAAGAATAAAAAGAAATTATGCTTTGGTTAGCACAGAAATAGATGGCAGTGAAGAAGGATAAATAACAATAAGACCACAGAACGAGGTGGTCAAACGGCCTTGTGAGGCCAGAGATAAACATTTTGTCAGGGACGAGGCTGGATGAGTTCAGAGATAAACAGCCGGTTTAGATTTGAATTCGATGTAAACAGGGGAGGAGCAATGGGAGGAGGGAAGAGAAACGAATTACATAAATATTGTGTCCTCGTTAAATTCAGTGTGTGTGTGTGCCTTGTGGACAGTGGACACCACACCCCTCTTGCAACAGCGTAATAAACGATACTACTGATTCAGGTCTTGTTCCGGACTGAAGTTATTGAAGTGACTGAACTTCGTTTCTCACAATCACTTACCTCATTTATTGCATGATGTCTGAAGTGTGTTTTGCTCAGCAATTCTATCAACTATTTAAAAAGTCTAATCTTAAATAAGATCCTTAACACCCAATTATCATCCTATTCCTAATTCATGTAAATATCTCAATTTTCTTGAAGTCAATGTTCACACAAAACAGTGCACATAAAGCGACACAAAGATATTCGTCATCAGCTGATTACTGTTCAGTGGAATAACCTGAGTATCTTATTGTTCCTGAGACTATTGACAACAGTAAGCATTTGTTTACTCGTCCATGCAGTAAGTGCATTTGATATCTCATATTTCAGTTCAGTTCTTAATGACAATTTATGTTGTTTAAACCAATAATTCTATTTTTTCATGGATATTGACTGTAATACAATAACACTGGAAAAATTTTTTAAAAAATATTCTGACAATCTTTAAGCTCCTCTTCTGTTGAGTGTGTGCAAAAGATAATTCAAATTATAACCATTTTTGTTGCAAATTCAACAAACGCTACATTTTGAATTTATGAACTTCTTACAGTTTTGCAGAAAGGTTAGTCTTCACTGTATGAACTATTAAAAGATTGCCTTTTCCAAACATGCATGCTACAAAATGATTATTGCTTTCATTGCATTGTAAGAAAAGAAGTGTTGAATTTTTTGTTGTTTCAATTCCAACATTATTCATCATTTTAGAACAATGACACAATTATTACATTCGCTTCATATACCTCCCAGCAGTGACTTCATTGTTTGTTTATTTTCATGCTCAATTTCATGATCTATTAATTCTCTTCCTAATTCTGACACTTTGATTATAATATTAATCAACATACCATCTCTACAAGGAATCCAGTGGAAAGAAATTCGCAATATGTATATTGCATATATTTTTGAGTTCAGAAAAGAATTTTGTTCAATAATCACTGAATGTCTAATTTTTTCTTTAATACGTAAAGCTAGCTACTATGTTATATTCCTTAGTTCACTGATCTTAATAAATATTCAATCAACATCACAGTAAAGTGCTTTTGAAATTTTGAATCATGTTAATTCTTCATATGTATTGCAGTGTACAATCTCTCAATCATTGTAACCATCAATATTTATTTTACCTGTTGAAACAACGTTGTATTAATGTAAATATATTTCACTTCAATGCTAACACTTAAGACTTAAGCATTTTTCATGCAACAAAATCCAATGAAAAAGCATCAGCATCTCTTTATTGTTTCATTAAACAATGACAATAAATTTAGAATTTTTGAAAGTTGAACATTTTTAGAAAGAAGGAATGTTGTCTTCAAATGAATGTTCGCATTGAATGACTTCTTCACAGTATCTGCTGTTTATTCTCTTCTTCGGGTTCCCAAGAAAAGAAATTAACTAGTTATGTTGGTTCTAAATTCCTGAAAAATATTTGAGAATGTTGCGGTCTTAAAGGTAAAAAGCGAAGTGATCGTAAGTGATTAGTTTTTTGTTCGAAAGAGCTTGATTCAAACATTTCGGACATTCACATTTTTATTCTGCTGTGTTACAAGGGTGGAAAATAAGTGGCTTCCTTCGTCTGTAAAGTAAACATATGCCACTTCCAATTATTCATTAGTCAGTTAATTACCTACATTTGTTATTAAAAATTGCAATTAATCTAAATATCGGAATGACCTTTAATCAAATTAAATTTCTAATTATTTTTCATTCGTGAATTAGATTAGATTAGATTAGATTACTTACAGTGTGGAAACAGGCCCTTCGGCCCAACAAGTCCACACCGACCCGCCGAAGCGCAACCCACCCATACCCCTATATCTACCCCTTGCCTAACACTACGGGCAATTTAGCATGGCCAATTCACCTGACCTGCACATCTTTGGACAGTGGGAGGAAACCGAAGCACCCGGAGGAAACCCACGCAGACACGGGGAGAATGTGCAAACTCCACACAGTCAGTCGCCTGAGGCAGGAATTGAACCCGGGTGAGGCAGCAGTGCTAACCACTGTGCCACCATGCCGCCCACCACTGTGTTCGAGTTTTTTTTGTTCGAGTTTTTTTGGTTTTCCATTGATCTATTCGTATTGAATGTAAATTTTACGTGCTTTGACAATAGCGGAGGGTGTTTATTTGAAATTTATCTTTGCATACCTATCACTGATTTTACTTATTGCATATAGTTGCACAGTGGCTCAGTCATTAACATTGTTGCCTCACAGTGCCAGGGATCTCGGTTTGATCCCATCCTCGGTGACTGTCTTTGTGTACTTTACCCATTCTCCCCAAGTCTATATGACTTTGCTGTGGTTTCCTCCCACAAACCAATGACGTGCAGGTTAGGTGAGCTGGCCATGCTAAATTGTATATTGTGTTCAGGGATGTGTATGTTCGTCAGCAGTAAATGTCGAGGAATATGGTTGGGCAAGTGTTTGGATGGGTTACTCTTTGGACGGTCATTTTTTTTCAACGAAATGACCTGTTACCACACTGTGCTAACAGAGATTCTACAATAGTTTAATTGCGTTTCTCTAAGCAATTCTAACTTTTTAAAAGTTGACTTTAGTTAATACCTTTAACACTTGATTATCAGTGTTCCTAAATCTTGTAAAATATCTCAATATTTTTAAAATCATTGCTCACACAAAACACTAAACATGAGGCCACACAAAGGTCTTCATGACCATCTAATTACTGTTCAGTGGAATAATCAGAGTAACTATCTGATTGTTCCTGAGATCAATCCCCACTGCCACAGTAAGGATCTGGTTATCATTCCCTCTTTTAAAGTCAGAAGTTGTCCTCTGTTATTGCAGTTCAGTAATTACACACGATCCTGGTTGTTCAAAGCAGTGGTTATTCTTTATTGTGAATGGCAAAGGATTCGAACGGAAGAGGTGTTCATATGTCCTAATGTGTTGCATGATCACAAACAATTTTCAGTCCAAATATTGCACAAAAAAGTGTAAATTTGGTTTTGTTCAACTGCCGAGGCTAAAATTTTCAGTTCATGTCCATTACAAATATTTGGAGAAAGTGAGGAAAGCAGATGCTGAAGATCAGAGTCAAGAATGTGGTGCTGGAATAGCACAGAATGTCAGGCAGCATCTGAGGACCAGGAATGTGTGGCTCCATGGATGCTGCCGGGTCTGCTGTGCTTTTCCACCACCACACTTTCGACGTAAAAAATATTTGCTTATTTGGAGCAAATACTCTCTGTTTCCTCTGTAATTTAAATTTACTGTGCTTTCTATTCACTCAAGTTCTCGTTTTAATAGCTCATCGTTTTCTTCTTAATCTGATACAAATTTCAAAACTCCGGTCACAATAAAAGCGATATGAATTATAAAATTATTATCTGGACAAGAGAACCAATGAACAGCTACATAGACTTTTTGAACAACAAAGATATTAGAATGAAAAAGCAATGCCTTCCAAAAAAAATTCTCTGTACGTCTGTATCCTTTTTCAATTCAATAATCCTGCAATTAGCTTATAATTGTCAGTTGATCTCTCTTAATGACTATCTAATCAATGTCATTGTAAACCACTGATAAAATTGAAATATTTTATTTGTTAAAATGCAAAGATTCATTCTCAATTCGTTATTACAACAATAAGTGAACCATATTTTATCTGTCCGCTAAGGTCAAGTGACCTGTGGTCCATAATTGAACATTCTAAATATTCCTGCAGCTGGGGAAAGCAGAGCTAAAAAGGTAAAACTAAAGGAAACAGTAGACAAAGTAACCAGCTACAGAAAACAGTGGAAAGCCCGATCAAAGAGCTCACAAAGGTTCGGGAGATCCTGTTACAACCAGCCCAAGAGCTGTGTTTTGGAGAGGTTGAAGCAGACTTCCTGGCACCTTGACTTCCAGCCAGTGCCAGAACATTAGACACCTCACTTGAGATTGACGACAAGTGAAGGGTGTTTGCACGAAACTCATTGAATGCTTAGAATCCAGAATTTTGGTAAAATGTTGTGAAACATTGCCCAGATCATAGAAATCAGCTCAACATTATTGAAATCAAAGTACTTGTAATGGTCTTCAAGGCCACCTAATTACTGTTCGGTGAAAAACACTTTGTCCGTACCTTATTGTGCTCAGGATGAATAATCATTGCAAACATCACAGTCTCACCAGATCCAAACTTATGGAGTAGTAACCTTATTATAATTTACACACTACATCTTTCCCAGACCCATGATGACACGTGATGACTACGTGTAACATGTATCGAGATGAAGCAAGTCCTGAATATCGGATTTTATTTCTGATAGATTTCCAATCCAAAAATTATGATAAAAATGATATTGTGGATCATTACATTATCAACAGATCCCCATTAAACGTATTTATCCATTTATTCAGAGACAATATTGAAACAACTACGTTGATAAATGCTGGTGACTGAATGCTTCTGTGAAAATAAATCTTCCTTATTGACTTATTTTCATTATAATTCTGTCTCAAATGTCTAAATATTGATGATATGAAAAATTGCATGAATGAAATACAATGCAGAATTTGTTCTTGTTATATATTATATTTCTCAAGAAGAAAAGTAGGGAAACCAAGTATAGAAAGCTTGAAGATCTGAGAATTTGAATGACAAACCATTTCTGATCAACGTTCACTGAATGTCTAATGTCTTTCCATGTCATCATGCCAGAATTTGCATTCTCAGCTGATAGATGAAGAAATATCTAGTCAACATCAGAGCAAATCCATTTGGAAATATTGAATCATTTACTTTGCCAAAGTTGTAAAATTAATTATCAATTCATTGTCATTCCAAAAATCACACAGTAATTCAGTTTAGGTTTTGTAACAAACATCGTCAAATTCACATTTTAATTTAATCCATTATTTCTTAGTGTCAATATTAAAAGAAGAATAATAGTTCTCTTATTCCAGGATAACACAAACACAAATTAATTAAGGATTCCCTATCCAACACTCACAGATAATATCTGTTCCCTTCTCATTTGAACGTTCACAGAAATCATTGGATTAATATTCGTCCTTACATATTAAGAGACGTCTGATTATTTTACACTCCAATAAATGCTCTTTATTTTTACACATGACGGGCAGCTATATGAGATTTCTAATCATTTTTAAGTTTGCTATGAAATGTTTTTAAGATTAATTGTTGCTTATATCTAATATTTAAGAATTGATCAAATCCAGTATATCCAGCTTTAAGTGTGAAATTAAGGCTCAGTAACGTAAACGTATTGCATTGTACAGAAACCAATGGTAGCGAATGGTGATTTTTATTTCAATACTTGAATCTTAGTTGATTTGCTGTTCTGGGCATGGCCTGCCCCCACCTGGAATAGAATGGTCCATATTGGCTCATACAAAATGCCTGACAATCAAAAACAGGCAGCCTACCTTGGAACTGAAATACAAGGTGTCGGGGTGGGGGGGGGGTGATAAACGAGACTAATATTCTGTTCCAGCCTTAAATTAAAAGAAAGCACACTACGAATGGACCTACTCCAATGCCAGGACTACAGCATTCCAGACATTTCTTGATAAGAGCATGCCGACATACAGACAAATGACAAATCCTGATCTTCATAAATGAAAGGATAATTGTCCCAGTAAATGAATAAACAGCAGCTGCAGGGTGCAGCCCAGTTAACTCACTAAGCAGCTATCATGATAACAGAAGAGTTCATTTGTCAGATATAGTTATTATTTTACAGTTACTCAGAATATTAAACAAAGGTTCTAATTACAGATTATTGAGTATAATAGGGGAAGTTTGCAACATAAGTTTGATATATGTTACCAATGCCTCCTAAAACATTATAGAAAAGCATTTCGACAGAGATTTGAAGTTAGCTCGTTTTAGGAATTAACTTCATGGTATGATGTTGACTGCCCATTAATTATAAAGTCCTGACAGAAAGAGTAGCTGTATAATTTTACACAATATAACAAACTTTATAACACAAGTCATATTACTAATCTTATGGCAAGTAAGCTAAAATTAACGGTCTTTTCTATTTCTTTGTACATATATAATTAAGACAGTGAACGATATGAGGAGTAATTGGCTTTGATAAAATAAAATATAATGAATAGCAGAACTCAAAATGGCCCAGCTGGTAATGTATCCTGAGAGGCCCGAGGGAGTTCAGGAATAACTTTGGAATCTAAGTCAATAAGATACATGGAAAGATCCCAATAGGAATCTGGGGATGTCCATTAGAATGCTCATCTGCGATTATGTGTTTCAATTGGGTGGCTGGATGAGGAGGGAAGGGCTGTAATCACATTGCATGTGGCCATTGTGATCCAGAAAGTCCATAAAAATGCTGCTTTTTACTGTACATGTTACAGTGTGTTATGGATCGCCCTTCCGATATTGGCCTCGGGGGACGATCCCTTCATTAACTGATTGCTGCATGAGTAAACATCTTCCACATGCCTGAGCTCAGATTGCCTCCTGAGTCCTCATTCCCTGCCAATGAAAACAATTCTACAGCTATGATGACATTTCAATTCAACACATACATTTATTGTGTGTGAAATGATTACATTCAGAGCGATATAATTTTAATGATAAAATTGCTTTACATTTACTTTTTTTGGTGTACAAGAAAACATTTTGATTATATCCATTTGTTCTTTCGTTCAACCAACACTAAGTTTTAAATTATTGTAAAGTCTACAATGGGGGAAACGGGAACGAGTCTTCAGCTCAAATATTGTATGAAATGACTGTTCCCTTTTTTCAAACAAATTGCCCTACAAAATTATTTTTATTTTCATTTCATTATAAGAAAAAAATTGCTCGGAAATGTTGACAATTCTCCTTTTCGTCCCATATTAGATGTCAGTGAACAATAATCACATAATTATGAGAATTCCTTTCCGTATCAAATGTCAGTGACCCTGTATTTTGTTCAAAAATAATAGTCACTTTCATGGCCTAATTCTTTTCCTCCTAATTCTGAAATAAATATCAGAACATTTATTGTGGCAAAAATTACATCAACAAAATTGACATGACTCTTCAAGTAAACTATTGGAACCATGCAAATCTTGCATTGCCTGCATTTTTAAACAAAATCATTTTTTTCAATTGCTGCTGAATGATTTTTTTCACACCATCCAGCTAAGTTTATGCATTAATTTTCAGTTTCTTAATCTTAACGAATATCCAATCAACATCAGAGCAAAGTGTTTTCAAAATATTAAGTCAATTTATCTGTCAGGATTCTAAAAGCAATTATCAATTACAATAATTGCACAGCAATTTAACATAGACTTTGTAAAAATGCTGTGTTTTTTTTGAAAATTTCATTCATTATTTCTTATTGTCAATGCTACTATATTCATACCTATTTGTTCAGGCCCATGCACATACCAAACGACCAATAATATCCCTTGCAAAATTCTTTGTAAATGTCTGATTTTTGCTCAGGTAAAATATAACGATTATCTCAGCCTTTGAAATTCAGAGAACTCCAATTACTTTTCCCTGCGATATTACTCTTCATTTCTACATATTACTCAGTCTAATATCAAGATGAGGTATCTCATTATTCTCAAATTCATGAATATATATTTTTAAAATCCGTTTGTTGCTAATATATCTTATATCTAATAATTGTGCAATCCAGTAAGGGCTACAAATGTGGAATTATGCTTCTGTACAATAAATGCTGCAAGGACATTACAATGTACAATTTGTCAATCATTGTGAATATTGTATTTTTTTAAAACTTGGAAACATTTTTGAATTGATTTGATTATAATTTACTTTGATTCTGACACTTACTGTATATCAAATCACAATATCAGTAGATTATTCGGAGGTATCATCGTGCATTCCAATAATCACAGTATCTGCTATATACTTTCTTCTAGTCACTCATCGCAAAATGTATCTAATTTCACTCAATCAATATTCCTCAGAAAATATTTGAGAATGTTGCAGTCATAAAGCTGAAATATGCAAAGTCATGATAGTCATTAATTTTCTCTTGTTCTGTAGATCTTAGTTAAAACAACACAGAATTTTATGCTCCAGTGCTATAAATATGAGAAGAGATCAATTACTTCTCAGTAAAATAAACAAATGTCACTTGCTATTATTTATCAATTTTTGGTTATTGGTCAGTTTATGAATTGTGTAACATTTGTTTTTAGCTTTCCAGTCATCTACTTATATTGAATGTGACATTGAAATGGTGTGAAAATATCAGGGTGTGTTCATTTGAAAGTTCAATTTGCATATCTCTCACTTATCCCATTGATTTCATGATGGTTTAAGAACGTTTCGTTCAGCAATCCTCGTAAATATCAAAAACTGTCTGATTTTAAATCAGATCATTCGCACCCAATTATCACTCTGTTCCTAATTCATGCAAATCCCTCAATTTTATTGAACCCAATGTTCACACTAAATAATACACGTAACGCAACACAAAAACTTCCATCACCATCTGATTATTGTTCAGTCGAATAACCTGAGGAAGTAACTTATTGCTCCTGAAACCAATGACAACAGTAAACATTTGTTTACTAATTCATGCAACAAGTGGAACTGATATCTTCTATTTCAGTTCAGTAGTTAAAGATGATTTATGTTGCTTAAAACAATGCTTCTACATTATCATGGATATTGACTGTAATACAATCATGCAAACAACAAACGTTTTGTGATTCTAAAAATCTTTAAGATTACTTATTTTAAATTTGTGTGCAAGAGATATTTCAAATTACAACCGTTTTTGTTGTATAATTCAGCAAACCTAAGTTGAAGTTGGGAAAGTGTCCATTTTTGCAAAATGGAAGTAGTTTTCAGTTTATATAACACAGTAAATGACTTTTTTTTCCAAACCACGTGCTTTGCAAAATGATTATTGGTTTCATTTAATTGTAAGAAAAGAACTGTTTTGAACATGTTAATTCTTTTTGTCTTTTCTATTCCAACATTATTCATCACTGTACAATAATGAACAATTATTATAATTCCTTTATGTACCAAATGTCATTGACTGTATCATCTGTTCACTTTCATGCTCACTTTCATTATCTATTAACTTTCTTCCAAATTCTGACACAAATGTCTGAACTCTGACCATAATATTAATCATCTAAATTAAAATAACATGTCTCTATGATGAAACCATTTGATAAAAATTCATATTTCTTGTGTTACCTTCATTTTTTAGTAAAAAAAGGAAAAAAAATTCTATAATCACTGAATGGCTCATTTTTTCTTCAATTCATAAAGGTAGTTACTATACTTTATTCCACAATTTACCAATCTTAATTAATATCAAATCAACATAACAGCAAAGTAATTTTGAAATATTGAATCATTTTAATTGCTCATATAGCAACATTATCAAGTCATTGTCATGATTGTGCAATTATTTAAGAAAGCCTTTTGAACAAGTAAAGTGAGATTCACATTTTAATTTGATCAATTATTTCTGAGTACCAACACTGCAATATGAAACTTTATTTTCAGGTCACGTTTCCCACAATGGATCCAAAGAATTCCCATCCAACATTAATTGTGAATGTCTAATGATGGCTTATTTGAATGATCTTCGTAATCACAGACTTTAAATTCACAGACCTGCAGTTACTTTTCATTGCAATAATTCCTGTTTGTTTGCACATATTCCTCAGTCACATAGCAAAACGAAATTTCTCATTATTTCTAAATTCATTGATCGAATTTTGTAATTCAGTTGTTGCTCATACCTAATAATTATTCAATCCAGTACGTGCTGTGAAGGTGGAATTACGGCTCTTTACATGAATAACTAATATAGTGTGCAATCTCTCAATCATTGTTAATATTAATTCTTATTTTACCCGCAGAAACATAATTGAATTCATTTAAATATATTTCACTTTGATGCGAACATTTACTGTATTTCTAATCATCATAAGATTTAAGTATTTTTCATGACACAAAAACATGTAAAATTCCTGCGTTTTGTTAAGTCAAATGAAAAAGAATTAACATTTCTGTATTGTTTCATTAAACAATGACAATTCATTTTGAATTTTTCGAAGTTGAGCATTTTTGCAAAGAAGGGATGTTGTCTTCAGCTGAATAATCATATTGAATGACTAATTCACAGAATCTGCTGTTTATTCTCTTCGAGTTCCCAAGCAACCAAATTGACTAATTCTGCTGGTTCTAAATTCCTGGAAAGTATTTGATATTGTTGCAGTCTTAAAGATGAAGAAGTCAATGTGATTTTACTGATTTTTTTTATTGGGAAGAGCTTAATTCAAACATTTCAGGCACATAAATTGCCATTCTGCAGTGTTACAAAGATGAAAAACAAATCAATTTCTTAATCAGTGAAGTAAACGAATGTCACTTCCTGTTATTCATTAGTTAGGTCATTCCCAAATTTGTAATTAAACAATGCAATTCACCTGAATATTGTTGTGCCCTTTGATCATATTAAGTTTCTAATTATTGTTCATTCATGATTTGTCAGGGATTTCTCCTTTTTGTTTTCGATTCACCTATTCATATTGAATGTAAGATTGATACGCTTTGGCAACATCAGAGAGTGTTCATTTGAAATTTGACTTTGCACGTCTCTCACTTATCTCACTTCTTGCATGGGATTGGGCATTGAGAAGAGACGATCAGTGGTTAGCACTCGTGTCTTACAGTGTTATGCACTTGGGTTTGATTCCAATCTCGGCCACATGTTTGCGTGGAGTTTGCATGTTCTGGTTTTCTCCCACAATCCAAAGATATGCAGGTTAGGTAAATTGGCCATGCTAAGCTGCACGTTCTGTTCAGGGATGTGGAGGTTATATGCATTAGTCAGAGGTAAATGTCCAGTAATCTGACAGCAGAATGGTGCTGAGTGGGTTATTCTTTGGAACATCAGTGTAGACTTGATGGGCCAAATGGCCTGTTTCCACACAGCAGGGATTCCATAAACTTAGAATTGTGTTTCGCTGAACAAAACTGACATCTTTTTTAAATGTTGCATTTAAAACTTATCTTCAACTGTTAATTGTCAATCTTGTAAAACATCTCAATGTTACTGAAGTCAATGTTCACACAAAACACTGCACATAAAGCCACACAAAGATCTTCATGACCACCTAATCACTGTTCAGTGAATAATCACAATAAAATTTTATTGTTTCTGAGATCAATCACCATTATCACACAAAGGATCTGGTTATCATTCCCTCCAATAAATGCAATCGTTGTTCTCTGGTATTTCAGTTCAGGAGTGAGACACCATACTGGTTGTTCAAAGCATGTTTTTTTTTGTTATGAATGGCCAGGGATTCTAACGGCAAGAGATGTTATTTGATCTGATTTGTTGCATGTTCTCAAACAGGTTTTCACTATAAATATTGCAAAAAATGTGTTAATTTGGTCTTGTTCAACTGCTGATGCGAACATTTTCAGTTCGTGTTCATTAAACATATTTGGAGAAAGTGAGGAAAGCTGTAGCATTGGAAAAGGGCAGGCACATCCAAAGAGCCGATGTATCAACCTGTCGGTCATTAGGTCATCATCAGAAAAGATTCCTGATGAAGGGCTCATGCCCAAAACGTCGATTCTGCATTTCCTCGAATGCTGCCTGACCTGCTGTGCTTCTTCGGCACTACGCTCTTTTGACATTAGAAATATTTGACTGAATATTCAGAGATAATACTAAAAGTTGCCTTTGTCAATTTAATTTACTGTGCTTTCTATTCACTGAAGTTTTCATTTAATTCTTCCCCTTTTTCTTCTTAAATCTGATGCAAATTTCAAAATCCGAACACATTAGAATTCACATGAATTATACATTTGATTTCTCGACAAGAAAAGCGGTGGAAGGCGTAATAGAATTCTTGAAAAGCCTACACATTTGAATGAAAAAGCAATTCCTTCCAAAAAAATGGTTGCACGTCTGTATCTTTCTTTCAATTCAATAATCCGGCAAATAGTTTATTATTGTCAGTTGATCTCTCTGAATGAGTATCTAATCAATGTCAATGTAACCAGCTGAAACATTAACAACAGATTGATAACTGATTGTTAAAGACGTTATTTGAAGTGAACAAATGTTTGGAATTTACTTGAATTCCAACAGAAAACATTCTTGAATCATAATACAAAAAAATGAGATACGTGAGAGATGTGCAAACCTTATTTTTAAATGAACGAACTCCAATATTTTCAAAGCATTTCAATCTTACGGTCAAAATGAACAGGTGAATGGAAAAATAAAAACAAGTATCTGACAATTCATAAACTGAACAACAATTACAAATTCACTTTGATCAAAGGACAGAGTAATATTTAGATGAATCACAACATTTAGTTACAAAGTAGGCAATCAGCTGACTGACCAGTATTAGGCGGTAGAGTTTGTTAGTTTACTGAAGAAGGTATCAACTTTATTTCAAATTTATAGCACGAGAGAACAATGTTTAATGTGTTTCAATTGTTTGGACTTGCCCCTTTGCAACAAAAAAAAGATCAATCTAATTACTTAGACATCGTAATCTTGAATTCTGCAACATTTTCAAATATTCTCCAAGAACTTATAAGCGACAGAATTAGATACAAGTATCCCCACTATCCGAAAGTAAAGCGTTATTATGAAACCTTGCATAATCTGAAAAGGTGTTAGTCGAAGAAGCATTAATTTATATGGGAAACACGTCCCCTTTTTTCGTAAAAGTGAAAATCCTCTTCATATTTCTTTCAGTTCGAGAAAACAGGGACAGATGAAAGTCTTTTGTAAAAGCAAAGTGGCTAAAGCGAATTTTCCAACACATATTTCTTGGTAACCTGGTAATCTGATAAGTATCAGATTTTGTGATTATTGATATAATAGATAAAAGCAGATGTAATGTTGGATTGAATAGCAATTCAGTCTGTGCTTAGGTACTCTCTAATCAACAATCAGATAGCTCTTGATATATTTCTGTTGGAGGTGTGATTTGAAACCTTCCCTCGGGTCTAGTAATAGAGGCACTACCACAGCTCCATAAGCTCCTTTCATAATGTTCCCACTCAGGACGGCAGGACTGCAATATTGTGTTTCATGCAGTTTCTCAAATGAAAACTAATCAGCCGTTTATTGTTGTAATTTGAATGGGAATTAATTAGGTAGTTTCTGTGTGTAATGGACTGGAAATTAAACAATATTTTACAATAACAATAGAATAAATGAATGATACTCTTAAATAAACAGGAATCTCATGACAATTCTTTGAAATACAAATTGACAAAACTGCGTGATCATTGTACTTTGATTTAAAAATGCATCAGTCATTCAATGTGAATATTCAGCTGAAGACAATTTCCCTTCCTTTCAACAATGTACAACTTCCACAAATTCAAAATGAACAGTCATTGAAAAAGAAAGGAACAAGCAGATGGTAATTCTATTTTCTGTACATAAACGTGCGATGAATTTTAAGTTTTATATATGTAAAAATGAAACTCTTATTGTGGTTCGAAATACAATAAGCATTAGCATGACGTGAAATATAATCAAATCAATTCAATTGTGTTTTCTCAGTTAAAATACAGTTCAATATTCAAAGTTATCGAGTGATTGTACACTGCAATATCTTTACATTAATTCAGTGCTGAGGCGTAATTCCACATTTACACCCTTTATAGTGAAGCAAGCTTGTGCCAGGAGTCTGAGAGGATAGTACTCCTAATGAGTACTTTGCTTCAGTATTCACGAGTGAGTGGGACGTTGTTCTTTGTGAGGACAGCGTGAAACAGGCTGATATGGTCGAACAGGTCGATGTTAAGTCAGAGAATGTGCTGAAAATATCGAAAAGTCGTGGGCATAGATAAATCCCCTGGTCAAGAAAGGATAGAACTTAGGTTGTTATGGGAAGGGAGGCAAGAGATTACTGTGTTTTGGCAATTATCTTTGCATCCTCACTCTCCACTGGAGTCATACCAGATGATGGGAGGGTGGCAAACGCTATTCGCTTATTCAAGAAAGGCAATTGAGATAATCCTGGGAATCATCGATGAGTCATTCTTACATCAGTTGTGGGCAATTATTGGAGAGGATTCTGAGAGACAGGAGTTATGATTATTTGGAAAAGTAAAGATTGATTAGAAATGGTCAGCATGGCTTTGTGAGTGGCAGGTTATGCCTCACAAGCCTTATTGAATTATTTGAGGATGTGACAAGCACATTGGTGAGGACAGAGTAGTGGATGTGGTGTATATGGATTTTAGCAAGGTATTTGATAAGGTTCCCCATGGTAGAAAGTAATGAGGCATGGGATACAGGGAAACCTGCCTGGTTAGATAATAAATTTGCTGGCCCATAGAAGACAGGGTGAGATTACATAGATAGTTTCCAGCTTGGAGCACGGTGACCAATGGTGTTCTGAAGGGATTAGTTCTGGGACCTCTGCTCTTTGTGGTTTTTACAAATGACTTGGATGATGAAGTGGAAGAGTGAGTTAGGAGGTTTGCCAATGACACGAGGGTTGATGGAGTTGTGGATAGTGTGGAGGGCAGTTGTAGGTTGCTGGAGGACATTGACAGGATGCAGAGCTGGGCTGAGAAGTGGCATATGGAGTTCAACCGGGGAAAATGTGAAGTTATTCATTTTTGAATTTCAAATTTGAATGCCTATTTTCAGATTGAATGCAGGATTCTTTACAATGTGGAGGACCAGTGGGATGGTGGGGTCCACGTGCATAGATCCCTCATACCTGACATCCAAGATGATAGGGTTATTAAAACGGTGCATGGTGTGTTGGCTTTCATTAGCAGGGAGATTGAGTTTAAGAGGCACGAGGTTATGCTGCGCCTCTATGGATCCCTGGTGAGACTACTCTTGGAATATTGTGGTCGGTTCTGATCACCTCATTACACATTGGATGCGGATGCTTTAGAGAAGGTGTAGATGAGATTTATCAAGATGTTGCCTCGACTGGAAGGCATGTCTTATGAAGAAAGGTTGAGGGAGCTGGGGATTTGATCATTGCAGTGAAAAAGGATGAGAGTTTACTTGATAGCTTTGTGTAAGATGATGAGAGGCATAGATAGAGTGGATAATGAAAGACGTCTCCCCACAAAATGGCATAATTTTAAGGTGAATGGGGGAAGTTGTGGGGAGATGTCAGAGAAAGTTTCTTTATAGATATTGGTGGGTGCGTGGAATGCACTGCCAGTGATGGTAATCGATTCAGATCCATCAGGGACATCTAAGCAATTCTTGGATAGGCACATGAATGATAGTAAATGAAGGGCATGTTGGTTAGTATGATCTTAGAGGAGGATAAAAGGTCGGAACAACATCGTGGCCAAAGGGCCTGTACTATGCTGTACTGTTCTATATTCTATGGACGGAAATGAACATTTATATATTAGCAACATATAGATTTTCAAAATTGTATTAGCATACTTATGAATAATGATAAATTTCATCTTGCTATTTGACTGTGCTGTATGCAAAAAAAAACAGGAATTGTTGAGGGAAAAGTAATTAGGTTTTTCTAAATTTATAAGGCTGGGATTACACAGATCATTCAAATGATCAAAAGTCATATTTTTAACAGTGCGTGTTGCATCAGAAATAATGGATTCTTTTGTAGGTGTGTTGATTGGAAATAAAATGAATTTTTATATTACTGTATAGGTACTAGGGAAGATTGGATTAAATTCAAATATTAACTTCACTGTAGTTGTTAGCAAGATAAACTAAACCATATAATAATTATTGTCATGCAAATTCTTTAATAATTACTGTTAGAATCTTGAAAAAAAGATATACTGTACCATTTTTCAAACAGTCAATAAATTAAATTGTCAACTTCAGTACACTTATTACCCAGACCAATTATTATGCAATTATTGTAATGGTCATGACTTAATAACTAATGCTAAAACCTAAACAGATAAATTGGTTCAATACTTTGCAAGCATGTTGCTCTGAAATTGATTGGATATTTATTAAGATCGGTAAACTGAGGGATCAAATATAATAGCTCGCTTGATAGAAATGAAGGAAAAAATGAGACAGTGCTTATTGAACAGGATTGTTTTTGTTTACAAATGCAGTTGATGCAAAAATAATATATTTTCCTCTATTGGTTTTCTTGTAGAGACATGCTCTTTTAAAAAAAACGTCATGATTCAATGTTGAGACACTTGTGTCAGAGTCTGCAAAGTGGAGAGTAAGAGAGAAAGGAATTATTAAAAAGGAGAAAAGAAAGGAACTGGCGAGAAGAGGAGCTCCAACTGTAGTGTCTCACCCTGCTAACATCTTATTGGGTGAGCTGGAACGCAGACTAGTCAAGCAACAAGCTGACACAATCATACGCACAGAATCATAGCTTACAATGTCCTAGACACGATCGTCACCATCCCTGTACGTCCTGTCCCACCGGCAGGGGACATAAATGTAACTGAAATGCTGGAACATGCAGGGTAATGGACTAAGATCTGCAGAATGTGATCAATGTGATTTATTTGACACTCCTCCAGAATATTAACCTCCAGTCCAATTTGAAAAGTTACTAGCGTCATCAGACTTTAACTACAAATGTCAGAAAAAAAATTATCAGAAAGTTACAGCACAGTTCGAGCCCATTTGGCCAATTCGGAGTATGTGTTGGCTGTAAACTCCCCAGGCTTTACAGCTTTTTGTACTCACCATTGCGGGCAACAATTTCAGAATGTACTCTGCCCTCTATGCTTTTATAATCTGTTTTTAACATATTTCTTTGACAGCTGCACACCTTGTTTCCTTGTTTCTTTCCCAGTCCTAATTCTATCCCCCGTGACCTTGGGGGTCGACCATTTCTGCTGTTTAATCTCTCCTGCCTTCCCCCGTGTGACAGAGTGTCTTTATGTCCTTGTCTCACCACCACCTTGCTCACAACCTGTTACATTTCTGGTAGTTCCCAGACCTCTGTAACTATCACTGCGCCCCCTGGGTCAAAGGCACGAGTTTTGAATTCTCTTCCTCCTGACATAATCAGAAATCTTTCCAGTTGCAGTTTCCCCCTGATTTTATTTTGAAAAGCAGAGCATTTGTGTCAGAGTCAAGTATTTGTGAACCTTCATCCACAATTCCGGGCATTTGGATGTAACTTGTGACCCTCCCACAGATGTGTAACGTTACTGGATTGGCCATGCTAACATGGCTGCAGTGTGCAATTTATGTGGGTTGGGCTAGCCATGGTTAATGTGGGGTTATGGGGGTAGGGTGGGTGAGCAGGTCATTGCAGACACGATGGGCAGAATAGACTCTTTCTGCACCCACTAGATTCTGTGATTCTAACTAGTTGCGAGGCTTGTCACATTTTCCTCATGCCAGGTTCATTCAACTCACACATATGATTCTGTGGGTGCTCACTCACTCCTTCCCTTCAGTTTTACATCAATTTCACACTGTATGTGAGGGTGGGAATGGATTTGTAAATATAAATACTCCAACCGAAACCCCTCACAGGTCAGGAACTGTTTCTGCTCCTTTCATCACTCACAAGGAACAGGAAAGTAAAGGTTCCGTCACAAATCTTACAGGAACATAGTGGTTATAATCACCAGGAAAGGCTGAATAGCTCAAAACGCTTTTCTCAAGAAAAGAGGAGACTCAGAGACAGCCTGGTACAAGTAGAAAGCTTTGTGTCTGTGTTTTCCGAGATTTGTTGTTGAAATCACTGGGTTGGAAGCATGTTTCATTGCACTAGATCATCAAAGGTGCTATCTAAATGTACATCTTTCTTTCTATCTATCTGAGTTAACAATCAGATGGACAAGTCAATGTCTGAGTGTCTGACCAAATCCCTGATTGAATGTCTCCCCCCACAGTCTCAGGTGCCACACCGCTCACTGGGTCATGGAAAAACTCTGCCGTTACAATGAGAACTGTCTTTGCTGTCACCTCTCCTTGTGCTTCCGCCTAATCCACACTTCCCTTCATTAAATCCCAGCTGCATCTAGTCCACCGACATGGGCGTGTTGAAGAGCATGACAGGAGAATGGATTGAAACCGAGAATTCAATAGCCAGAATGAAAGAGGAAGAAGGAAATAAACGGGCTTTGTGGATCCCAGGGGATACAGACTCCAGGATTTAGTCCTTGTGGGCATTCCCGCAGTAATACGAGACAGCATTCCACGATGAGAGTTAAACCCGGATGGTAGGAGAGGGAGCCACTGAACATTGTTAGGTTTAGTTCAAACACTGGAGGTTTGTTCAGTCAGTAACAGTGTGTTCGATATCGAGGTGAAGTGAACAGTGAGGGGAAATGTTACCACAAGCTGCCGATGGATAACTTTCATTGGAACAGGAGGAGGCCATTCAGCACCTCAACTCTGCTATGCCATTCATGATGAACATAGCTGATGTGTGACCTAACGTACAACTTTCAAACTCCTCTAATTTCATCAATAAACTCCTCTGCCACACACAACGTGAGTATTGGAAAACTAAACATCTGCAAACTCTGGGAAATCAGAAATAAACACAGAAATTGCTCGAAAAAATCAGTAGGTCTGGCAGCATCTGAGGAGAGTGAACCATTCGTGTCCAGTGATCAGTCAGGTGACCAGTTGCAGCTGACCATTCTGCTGTTTCTGTAATACTAGAACAGGTTGTGGTGCGAGGGGAATGAGATTGTCAATAACAACTGAGAAAACAGGACGACGTACTCAATCACAATTAGGAATTCACTTAGCCCTCCCAGCGGGACAGTCACCGACACAGTCACACTGCAGAGAGGCCGTTCACCTGCCCCACGTATGGGAAGGGATTTACTCGATTTTACAATCTGCTGAGGAACCAGAGATGACACAGTGGATTTAGACCGTTTACATGCTCCATGTGTGAGAAAGGATTCATTCAAATCTCTCACCAGCGGAGACAATAAAGCATTCCCACTGGGGAGAGGCCATTCGCCTGCTCAATGTGTGGGAAAGGAATCACTCAGTCTTCTGACCTGCTGAAACACCAGCGAGCTCACTCTGGGGAAAGGTCATTCACTTGTTCCCAGTGTGGGGGGAGATTCACTCAAATACAGCACCTGCGGAGTCCCCAGTGAGCCCACACACGGGGGAGAGGACATTCAGGTGGTCAGTGTGGGAGAGGGGATTCAGTGATTCATCCCTCCTGCTGAGACCTCAAGGAGCCCACACAGAGGAGAGGCCCTTAAGGTGCTTAGTGTGGGAGAAGGCATTCAGTGATTCATCCTGCCTCCGAGACTCCAGTGGGTTCACTCTGAGTAGGAGCTGTTCACCCCTCTGTGAGACAAGGGATTTGCTGCATCTTCAACACAATTGAGAGCCCAGTGAGTGCTCACAGGGAAGTGGTCATACCCCTGCTCCGTGTGGACTGCAGGACTCTGATTCTGATGTTACTGTCCATCAGAGTCAGGAGTGGACCTTGTACATGATAACACTGTTGGAGTATTGATGTTGTTGTTAACCACATTAACTGGGCTGGAGGTGACTGAACTTACATTGCCACTTTCTGACCTCGGGGCGTCTCTCTTGGCAGTAAGTCTCCACAAACAGCAATGTGACAATAAATAGGGATCATCTGTTTTGATTTAAATTGTGATTGTAGCACGGCTGCTTCACAGCATCAGGTGAAAGGTTGTAGTCCAGCCTTGGTCAACCGCCTGTGTAGAGTTCCCACATTCTTCCCAGAATAGCGTGGGTCCCCTCTAGGTGCTCTGGTTTCCTCCCACAGCCCAGAGATGTGCAGGTCAGGTGGATCAGTCGTGCTAAATTGTCCACAGTGTCCAGGATTGTGCAGACTAGGTGGATCAGCCATGTAAAATGCAGTGTTACAGTGATGGAGTGCTCTGGGCGTGATGTTCTGCGGATGATCGGTGGGGTATGATGGGCCAATGCTCTCCTTCCACACTGTAGGGATTTTATTCTATAATTTTATTCTAAGGCTACACAGCAGGGTGTCCTTGGAGAGGAGCATGTAGTGTGGATCAATGCTCTCGATGCCTTTAGATAGAGGTGGGCACCTCAGGGGATACAGTGCTTTATCTCCACCGCTGCCCCCTCCCCACAACTCTACTTTGATTTAGTCCCTTCTCACTCTGTCACTTGTAATGGTTTGCTTGGCCTCAAATGGGCTTTGTTTGGAAATATTCAATTGGTTACACAAATGGTTTACTGCTGGTGATGATATGTCTAGATTAGAGTGGTGCTGGAATAGCACAGCAGGTCAGGCAGGATCAGAGGAGCTGGAAATCAACGTTTTGGCAAAAGGCCTTTTCCAGCACCCCTCTAATCTAGGCTCTAGTTTCCAGCATCTGCGGTCCTCACTTTTGCACTGCTGGTTATTATATGTTAACCAAAAGCAAAATGGCATAATGATGATTTTGATGGTGGGAAGGTTGCTGTGCTCACATTTCTGAGTCAGAAAAATGGAGAAAAAGAACGCTTCACAGCTCATAGAACGAGAACTGAAAAGCAGTTAAATCAAACCAAAGGTTCAGACAGGGAGGGAATATTTCCCTGGACTTTGAGGAGCTGGAAAGTGATGGTGTCTGGGAATAGACAGGATTTTGTTTTACAAAGGTTGACAGCTTTAAAACTGTTACATTTAAACAGTTCAATTTATTTTCTTGAATTTTATTTGCGGTGCAAAAAGCTCTCACAACATTTTAAAACCAAAATTTAGAAACCTTGTGTTAAAGATAAATGTTAAATAAAATCCATCAAACCATCCCTCACTGAAAACTGTTGTGAAGATGTAATCTCCTGGAGAATCCCTGCCCACTTCTTCCTACCCGGGCTCCATGACTATATACATACCTGGGAGGTAGCAGCAGGAGGAGACCATTCAGCCTTTCAATCCTGCTCCACCATTCAATGGGAAACAGCTGACCATCCAGCTCAGTCTCCTGTTCCTGCTGTGTTCCAATCCTCTTTCATGACTTTACCTTGAAGAACTATGTCTAAGTCCTCCTTTGGCTTCACTGCCTTTTGTTCCAGTGGCGTTGTGGTGTTACTGTGTGGCTGTAGGCAGGAGTAATGTGATGGTGCTGCCTCCTGGAGGATGCACTCAGCATCCCTCATCATCCTGCAGTCACATCAACTGGGTTTCTGGAACTAGAGATAGAAACCGTTTCCAGGATATGGGCATCACTGGCTCAGCCAGCATTTATTCCCCATCTCTCGTTACCCTTCAGAAGATGGTCGTGAGCTGCTGTCTTGAACCATTCACAGTCCATTTGGTGCAGAATGACCGACAATGCTGGGAGGAGAGTGTTGCAGGATTCTGACCGAGTGATTCTCCATCTTTGGTTCTTCAAATGTTGTGTAAATTAATCACGATCTGCAAGTGATTTTGAGATTTCAGTCTGCAAATCTTAACTATCTAGCACCCTGTACAAAAGGAATATGTACAGATTAGAAATTCAGAACAGACAATTCTAGTTTCTCTGGAATATCTTTTTCCCCTTTCTTCCCCCAAAGCTGTAACCCTCTAGCCCTCTTACTCTCTCCCACCATTCTGACTCCACTGCCCCCTAATGTACACCCTCCCCATTCCCATGGTGTTACTGATAAACAGATCCATGCCACCACTTCCCGTCCCTGGTTAGACTCTGTGCCCTTTCTGGGTTCACTTCTTTTCCCTTCAGTTGCTGCAAGTCAATAATGTAACAGCAGAATGAAACAAAAGGAAACAGAAAGGGAGGTGGCAGATCCTGGACAGAAGAGGAACCTTCAGTCTGGGAGAATGGATCAGATTCTTCCTTGTTTCCCATTGGTCAATTCCCAGTGTTATGACAAGTTGTGAATGGAACTTGGTCCCATCTGGGCGTAGTGACACTTTGATCCCCCCCCCCAACTGATCAGTACTATAGGCAGATGCGTCCCTTCTCCAGCCAATCACAGTGTGAAATGCTTTCCACTAGTTACCCCAAAGAACATGCTCCAAAACCCGCCCACATTCTGTACATGTACAGTGGTGGGTTTCACCACACACGTGTGGTCCCTGCCTCAGGGACTGTGGGAGTTATTGTCCCATGAAGCCTCTGTAGACCTGTCCCTGGAAAGTGAGAGAAAGTGTGGGCTGGAGGGTGTTGTGTATAGGATATCTATTCAGACAGACTGGACATGTGGGCTGTCACTGGGATTTACCGAGACATCCGCTTAGACACCCGGACTTCTGACGTAAGGAATATACATTCAGTCAATTGCGGGGTGGGGAGGTTAATAATGGGCAGCAGACTTTAAGCAGAGGTGGCTCAGTGGCTAGCACTGCTGCCTCACAGCATCAGGGACACGGGCTTGATTCCAGCGTTAGGCAACTGTGTGGAGTTTACATATTCTCCCCATGTCTGCATGGTTTTGTTCGGTGCTCCAGTTTCCTCCTACAGTCCAAAGATGTGCAGGTTAGGTGGATTGGTCATGCAAAATTGCTCACAGGGTCCCTGCATGTGCTGGTTCGGCAATTAGCCACGGGAAATGCAGGGTTACAGGGAATGAGTGGGTCTGAATGGGATGCTCATCATAGGGTTGGTGTGGAATCGATGGATGAATACCCCGTTTCTGCACTATCGGGACTCTATTCTATTCTCATGAAGAAGAATGTACCTATCTCAATGTATTGTGAATCTGTGGAATTTCCTATTCAAAATGCGGTGGATGTCAGGACAATGAGCCAATTTAATGAAGAGATTTGTGGGTGGCACGGTGGCAGTGGGCGGCACAGTGGTTAGCACTGCTGCCTCACAGCGCCTGAGACCCGGGTTCAATTCCCGCCTCAGGCGACTGACTGTGTGGAGTTTGCACGTCCTCCCCGTGTTTGCGTGGTTTTCCTCCGGGTGCTCCGGTTTCCTCCCACAGTCCAAAGATGTGCAGGCCAGGTGAATTGGCCATGCTAAATTGCCCATAGTGTTAGGTAAGGGGTAGATGTAGGGGTATGGGTGGGTTACGCTTCGGCGGGGCGGTGTGGACTTGTTGGGCCGAAGGGCCTGTTTCCACACTGTAAGTAATCTAATCTAATCTAATCTAAGATACAGATGTTGAATTTGCAATGAGTTGAAGCGTGAGACAGAGCAAACGGGAAAATCCAGCTGAGACCGAGGTGAGCTCAATCATCACCGTATTAAATGGTGGAGCCGGTTCAAAGGGCTGCATTGCCTCCCCTGTGCCCAGTGCTTATCTTCTTATGGTAATAACCAGAAAGATGAATCCAAAACTCACTATCTTCACCAAAGGAGATTTTCAGAAACAGCAGGATAGTCAGGTGGATTAGCGTTCCAAACTTAGGTAGTGAGGAAGCGTGTAGGAGATAGTGATTTTGCAATTTTAAACTGAGGAGAGACAGTGATTTATGGTTTTAGACTGTGTAGTACATTCACACCGTCCAGAATACTCTGTTGTGAATATCTATTCTGGACTTTATTACAAAGCCAAGGTCGCTGACAATGAAACCCAAAACACCCAGTAAACATTGCATCCCCTCATAATCTGATAAAAAGACTTGTCTTAAGTCTGATAGAATTTAGAACACAGATGGAAATCGGGAAGTTTAATTCCAATCCCAAGATACTGTGCTTAAACAAAGGAGACGACAATAGGAGGAGGCAGGAGTTGGCGAATGCAGAATGGAAGCAAGGACTTTACTGTGGGACAGTTCTCAGACAGTGGAGGAATATCAAAGTAATTTTTCAAATTTCTCAGCAAAAGTATATGTCAGTGAAAAGGAAGGACTGTAGGAAAAGGAGTAATCTGCTATGTCTAAGGAAATAAGGGAGTGTATCAAATTGAAGTAGAAGGCTGTCAAAGACCAGGGATAAATTCGGAGATGGGAAAAACTTCAAAGATCAACAGAAAACATGATGGAAGTGGGATAAAAAGCGATGAGTAGCTATCCCCAGGGACAGAATAGCAGTTTGCATTGCTGGAGGGGAACCCATTGTGTGGGGAACATATGGCCTCAGTAATTGTTGAATTACTTAACAGTTACCATAGAGATAATCCTGATCAAGTTCAAAATCACAGCACACTCCGAAAGCTTGTACTTCCAAATAAACCTGTTGGACTATAACCTGGTGTTGCGTGATGTTTAACTTTGTCCACCCCACCACGGGCTCCTCCACATCAGAATCCCGACAGAAAGCCCCACTGAAACTGAAGCGCCTTCAGATACTTGAGGGAGCCACGGGGGTGTGGGGGAGGAGGGGTGTGTGGTTTAACCACAAAGTGCTGAACTGAACTAGACTTTCTAACTGCCGTTGCCATGGAGATAATACTGAGAGACAGTCTCTATTCAAGGTCCCAAACCACAAAGGTTTAAGAATGGGAGTGGCACATCGGACAGGCGGGGAGTTACCTGATGCTGCATGGAGGTGTTTTGAATGTACACTATCCAGGTAACTGCCGTGTCTCATCAATAAAAGACTCAAAGAAGACCTCTCAGAGTTCTGTGCCCAGTTATTCCTATCCAGCAGGGTTCAGGAATATGAGTACACAGCAGTCAGTCTTCACAGTGGAGGATACGAAGAACATGCCAGTAATTGATTAGGAGACTGAGGAAGGTGAAGACCAAGAAACAACCATTATCACGAAAGAGTTAGAGCTGAGCAAGCTAATGGAGCTAAAGGTAGACAAGTCTCCTTGCCCTGATAGAATACATCCCAGGATACCAACAGAGTTAGGGGGAGAAATAGCAAATGCAGTTAGAGTTGTAGAATCCTACAGCAGAGACAGGCCCTTTGGCCCAAACTGGCCCATGCCAATCAGAATGTCCATCCACGCTAACCCCATTTCCCTGCACTTGGCCCATCTGCTTCTGAAACTTTCCTATCCATGTATTTGTCCAAATGTCTTTTACTTGTTGTTAATATACCCACCTCAACCACTTCCACTGGCAGCTCATTCCATATACATACCACCTTTTGTAGAACAGTTGCCCCTCAGTTTCCCATGTATTCTTTCTCCTCTAACATTAACCGGATGCCCTCCAATCCTTGAGTCCCTGGGCCTGGGAAAAAGACCGAGTGCATTCACCTTACCCATGCCTCTCACGGTCTTATATACTTCTATAAAATATTCCCCCGCAGTTTCCTTTGCTCTAAACAAAAAAGTCCTCGCTTGTCCAACCTCTCCATGTAACTCAGACCCCTGAGACCTGGCATCATCCTTTTAAATTTCTTTTTCACCTTTCCAGTTGAATAACTGAAACCTACACTGCACTCATCAAATTTCCAGTGTTTCCCCACGGCACTGGAACCGATGTGACAAGGCCAATGGATTACAATGAATGATCGATAATTCACTCCATTACAACAATCCCATTTTCATAGCTTTTTCCATGATGCAGGAATCCTGTTGTCTTTCTGGTTTCATGGTTAATTGTCCTCATACAAAACCAATCGGTGGCTTACCTGTTCCAGGAAAATGTGCCATGATTTTTTCGACGTTCAAAAACCAATGAAATCTCTCTCCACAGTCCCCACGCTAACAAGGACTTCACTGTCTCAGTACTTTTTTTCCAGTCATACGGACATTTGAAATATTCGCCCACGGAGAATACACCACCTTTCCATCCAGATGAAAAGGTCAGTGATATTCAGATCGGCACGGATCGAGTAACACGAAGTTCAATTTGAATTTCTCAACTGCAAATCCCCCCTTTCAATACTCTATAACAGAGAAAACAGAAAGTGCTGGAGATTCTCAGCAGGTCTGGCAGCATCTGAAATGGTGACAGATGCAGGAAACATTGCAGCCTTGAAGAAGTGTTTAGATGATCACACCAGGCATATGTACTTGATGACCATTATGGATAAGATGGGGACAGGGATCGCTTTCTGGAAGGGCCTTGGTGAGACCACACCTGGAGTACTGTGTACACCTTTGTTCCCCTTTTCCAAGGAAGGCTCTCCTGGTTATTGAGAGAGTATAAAGGAGGATCACCAGATGAGTCCTGGGATGTGAAGATAGTTAAGGACTGCAGATGCTGGAAGTCAGAGTCTGTACAATGTGGACCTGGGGAGGTGCAACAGGTCAGGCAGCATCAGAGGAGCAGAAAGGTTGATGTTTTTGGTCGGGACCCTTTGTCAGTCTTGATAAATAGCCCTGACCCGAAACGTCAACTTTCCAGCCCCATGGTATTCATGCTGGTCATCAAGTACCTATTTATTCTCATCCCACGTTCTGACACACAGCGTGTAACCGATATTGTAGTGCTTGGCGTGTTCATATAAACACTTCTTCAAGGCTGCAATGTTTCCTGCATCTGTCATCATTTCAGATGCTGACAGACTTGCTGAGGATCTCCAGCACTTTTTGTTTGTATTGCAGATTTCCACCATTTTGCTGAAGCACATAGAGTCATACACATGTACACAGCTCCAGATTTTGTTGACTCACCTTCCTGGGATGTCAGGACTGATCGCTGAAGAGGAACTCAATCTTCGTTTAATCCTCTTTTCCTTTGGCTTTCTGAGCCGCTGACTACATCACTAATATTCTACCTCCAATTCCCTGTCCTGAATCTGACGCATCTAAGCCTACACTTTAGTTCCCATCCCGCTGCCAGACTAGTTACAAACTCACCAATAGAACTGGCAAAAGCCTCCACCAGATTTGTCTCAGCTCTGCCCAGGGTAACCGGTCAGGCTGGTACAGGTACCACCCAGAAACAGTCCCAGTGCCTGAAGAATCAAAACCCTTCTCTGGTACACCATTTCCCCAGCCACATATCCAGCTGATCTACCTTCTCATTCCTGCTCTCATTAGCACATGGCACTGGGAGTAAGTCTGACATTATTATATTTCAGGAGCTACATTTTAATGCATCGCTGCTCTCCCTATGTCCAGCTTTCAGGCCCTAATCCCTCTGTTTCGCGATGTCGTTGGTAACTGTGTGTTGCACGACAACGGCCTGTTTACCCTCCAGCTCCAGAACGTCCTGCAGCCACTCCATGATATCATGGATCTTGGCTCCAGGGAGATTACATACCATCCTGGATTCATGTCTGTGGGCACAGAAGTGCCTGGCTGTTCCCCTGATTATTGAATCCCCTGTCACTATAGCCCTGCCACTCTCATTCCTCTTGTTCTGAGCAGCAGAGCTCTCTGTGGTGTCATGAACCTGGCTGTTGCTGATTTCCCGAGAAGCTACCCCACCCATTCCCGCCCTTACAGAATCCCAAGCGGTATACAGTATCTGTATGAGAAGGGGATAACAACGGGGGACTCCTGTACTCGCTTCCTGAGCCTTTTACTAGATCTGATGTTCACCCATTCCCTTTCTGCCTGTGTAACCCTCACCTGCAGTGTGACTAACTCACTAAACGTGCTGTCCATAACATTCTCAGTATTGCAGATGCTCCACAGTGAGTCTACTCTCAGCTCCAGCTCTGAAAAGCAGTTTCCTAGTAGCTGCAGATGGGAACCCTTGCTGCACACATAGCCGTCAGGGACACTGGAAGCGGCCCGTATTTCCCACATTGTGCAAGCGGAGCACACCACGGGTGAGGGCTCCTGTCACAACGTATCTCTACGTTCATCTAGTTACTCCCATTAAGAGAATTTAAATGAGTGAGTAACCTTCCTTCACTTCACACATGTCCATTATAATAACAAAAATAATCTTTACTTAAGCTGATATGTCATACTTTAAAAACTTAAATACTCCACGGGTATCACTGAAAAATTGGCTATTCCAATTGGGACTATGAATTTCTGAAAGGCCTGAACTAAAACGGAGTTTCAGCTTCACCTTCTTGCTGTCTCACCTCACTATTTACACCCAACTCCAAAACACTCTCATTGAGCCAAGCAGCACTAACAGTGCAGCCCTGCCATTTTCATTGTCTGCTCACACCTACACTTCCCTCAGCCTCCTGTCCTGTTCCAATGCATCTCAATGGGAGCTCAGGACCAGCACCGCATCTTTCAATTCAGTCCTTTGTAACCCCAGAGTCAAAATGGACTTCAGCATGTTCTGAATGAACAGACAGTTGCCAGAATCTGGAACGTTCCACCTGAAATGGTGCTGAAATTTGAGTCCACGAGAAATTTGCAGAGAATTGGAAGTAGGGAGTTTACAGATTAACATTATAAAGTGGATGATTGAGACTAAATCTGACAGTTCCTGCAAGAAGACGAGGTGTAATTTGGATAAATCTGTGCTCTCTCTCAGGCCAATACCTCCTTCCACAGCTAGAGGGCCAAGAATTAAACACATACCCCAAGGGTAATTCAACTATGAACTTGAACATCTTTCTGCTTTTGGCTTGACAAAAATATTGAAGATATTTTCCCACAGACAAAATAGACAAATCTTTCTCGTTCCACAGTTAAATGCCAATGATATTCAGATCCTGATGACTCTGCTGACTGTAGAAACTTGTTTATTGAGATCCCAGTCTCAATTATTCTCAATTAATATCCGATAAAATGAATTCACAAAACAAAGGTCACAGTCAGTGCAAGATGAATAGTGAAGACAAACACTTCTCTTGGTATGTGTTTGATGTGTAAATGCTCCTCTTCAAATCACCCCGCCCCCACCCAGGAAGAGGACACGTGCTTGCTCCTTGCTGTATCTTGCCCCAAATAAAGATGGCGACCATAACCCAGGACCTCTCATTGCCTGAGGCCCAAGCCATAATCCCCTTTGCTGCAAACATGGGACCAAGAGTTTCTAATTCAGACTAACGACCTGCACAGAGTGTAACTAAACCCTTTCAGTCTACACTGATACATATCATCCGGTTTATGCTGCCATTTTCCCCTTTCCCCTTTCCGCCTCCTGCACACACCATGGGTCATCACGGGTCCAGTGACCCTTCCTCAGAACCGATGACAGCTGGGAAAATCAGAATCCCTTCAGGAAACAGGCCCTTTGGCCCAACAATTCCACACCCACCCTCCAAAGTTTATCCCACCCAGACCCATTCTCCTATTCTATTACTCCCCATTTCCCCCGAACTAATGCACATCCCTGAACCCTACGGGAACCTTAGCTGGGCCAATTCACCGAACCTACAGATCTTCGGACTACAGGAGATAGGGGTTAAAGAGTAAATAATAGGTGGGGACAGAGCCCAAAGAAACACAGGAACATTTGGAAAGACAAAGGAGTGGGAAGTTGGAAAGCTGTTTATGGAGGAGACAGGAACCTTCTAGCATCTCTGTGGTGGTGGTGGAAATGGTGGCTGATGATCTACATTGTGCCTGCAAAAAAGACCCTGAGCTTCCAGTTGCCTGCTCTTTAACACACAAGACTGTTCCCTCTCCAACATCTCTGTCCCATGCTTACTGCAGTGTTCCAGTGAAGTTTGATGCAAGCTGGAAGAACACTTCAGAACATACCAAATGACTTCCTATTTCAAGGACTGCAATTTCCCCTCGCATGTGGTCTACAATGCCCTCCAGTGTATCTCCTCCACTTCCCACACCACTGCCCTTGAACCCCACCCCTCCAAATGCAACAAAGTTGGAATCCCACCATCCTCACCTTCCACCCAGATACAACGCATCATCCTCTGCTATTTCCACCATCAGATCCCACCACCTGAGATATATTTCCCTCCCCACCCCTTTCAGCACTCCACAGAGACCATATCTTCTGTGACTTCCACGTTAGATTCACGGTCCCCACCAACCTACCCTCCACTCCAGGCACCTTCGCTTGCCACTGCAGGAGGTGGAAAATCTGTGCCCACACCTTCCCCTCACCTCCATCCAAGGCACCACTGGATCCTCCCACATCCAGCAGAGATTTCCCTGCCCACCCAAACACCTCACCTATTTTGTCCCTTGTTCTCGGGATGCCAAATTGTGGAGTATTTCAAGGAACATTTCTGGGACACAAGCACCAACCAACCCCACCGCCCTGTGGCCGACCATTTCGGCTACCCCCCACACCCTCCGCCACCACGCTGCCAAGGACATGCAAGTCCTCCATCCCCAAATCCGAGCCACCCGACACCTGGAGGAAGAACACCTCATCTTCCATCTTGGAACTTTCAACCACACGGCATCAAGGTTTCCTCATCTCCCATCCCCCAACGTATCTCTGATTCAACCCTCCAACTCGGCACTGGCCTCTTGAACAGTCCCACCTGCCCATCTTCCTTCCCAATTGTCCATTCCATCCTCTCACCACTACCCTCCATCTACAACCACCTATTGCCACCCTAGCTCCCTTCCCCCCAACCCCAAACACCCCTCCCTATTTATCTTTCAGCCGTATTCCACCACCCACATTTCTGATGAAGTACTGACATGCCCAATATGTCAATTCTCCTGCTCCTTGGATGCTGCCTGACCTGCTGTGTTTTTCCAGCGCCACACTTTAACACAAGCTGGAAGAACAACACCTCATCTCCCACTTGGGGGCCCTACAACCCTCTGGTTTCAACATCAAATTCAATAATTTTAGGTCCTGAAATCTCCCACATCCTAGTTTCTTTGTCCCCTAACCCACATACCAGGCCTTGTTATTACGTAGCCTGCCATTACACACTACCTATGGTTAACCACTAACAGTCCCCATAAACAGCTATTTACCCTCCCCCCGTCAGGTGGTTATCCACTCCTTTGTCCAACTGCTCCTATCTCTCTCTTTGGACTCTATCCCCACATATCATTTACTCCGTAACCCCTACCTTCTGCATAAAAACAGACATTTTTTTTCCTCAGTAACATCACTGTGGCACAGTGGCACAGTGGCACAGTGGTCAGCACTGCTGCCTCACAGCGGCAGAGAGCTGCGTTCAATTCCCACCTCTGGCGATTCTCTGTGTGGAGTTTGCACATTCTCCCCGTGGCTGCGGTTTCGTTCGGATGCGCCGGTTTCCTCCCACCATCCAAAAATGTGCAGGTTAGGTGAATTGGCCATGCTAAATTGCTCGTAGTGTTAGGTGAAGAGGCAAATGTAGAGGAATGGGAATGGGTGTGTTGCGGGTCGGTGTGGACTTGTTGGGCCGAAGGGCCTGTTTCCAAACTAAGTAATTTAATCTAATCAGTTCCTGAGGAAGCATCACTGGATTGAAAATGCGAACTGATTTCGTTTCACAGATGGTTGTTGTGTGTGATTTACAGCATCCGCAGTTCTTTTGATTCTAATTTACCCGGAGTATCTAATTCAGGTCCAGCAGACTGAAACAGTGTTTATCAAACTTCTCAGTCCACACTAACTCCATCTCTCTCCCAGTATCTGCTGTCTCTCCCACTCCTTCACATTCACTCCCCCCTCACAGTGACACTGCGCCTGCAAAGCTGATTGTCATGTGTTGGCCAGCTGGACCCACCCCTCATTCAGTCCCATTGGCTGGAGGATCACGCCAACTCTCCTACTGGTCTGAAGCTGTGCCAATCAGCCAGGCCCCATTGTGACCTGAGTGGTGGGATCCTCCCAGGTGCATCAGAGGCTGAGGGGTGACCTCGTAGAGATTTATAAAATAATGAGGGACATGGGTAGGATAAATTGACAAGGTCATTTCCCTGGGGTCGGAGAGTCGAGAATGAGAAGGCATAGGTTTAAGATGAGAGGGGAAGAATTTAAAATGGACTGAGGGGCAATTTATTTTCCCACTGAGGTTGGTGAGTGTATGGAATCTTCTGTCAGGAAGTGGAGGACGTTGGTACAATTATATTGTTTGGCATCTGGATGGGTATATGAAGAGGAAGGGTGTAGAGTGATATGTGCCAAGTGTTAGCAAATGGGACTAGATTAGGTTGGGATATCTGGTCAGCATGGACCAGTTTAACAAAATGGTTTATTTTCATGCTGTACATCTCTACGGCTCTGCCCTGTGATGAGCTTCATCATTCACAGTGAATGGGTCAGTATCACAGAGCACAGGGGCTGGAGGCTATTCAGCCCATTGGGACTGTACTCTCTCCCTCTGGAGATGGTGCCAGTCTATCCCAACTCACCTCCCATTTGGACATAGCCCTCCAAATCCTTCATTAAAAAAGTTAAATTTCAAATTTGATTTGACAATAACTACTGAATCTGCATCCAGCTGTCTTTCAAACTGTTCCAGATGCTCAGAACTTAGTGAGTAAAATAATCTTCACATTTTTCCTCTGCATTATTTGCCAGTAACCTGAAAATAGATACTAAAAATTGTGACTTTAAAAATTTCTCACTCTGTCTCTCTGTAAATGTAATACCCTGGAAACAAATCAACTCCTGGTCGAAATCACTGCTTAACCTTCTCAGCTCCAAGGAGAATTGTCTGGCCTTCTGCTAACTCTCTATAAAAGAGAAACCTATCTTAATTTTAATTTATTAGTGTCATAGAGATGTACAGCACAGAAACAGACCCTTCAGTCCAACTTGTCCATGCTGACCAGATATCCTAAATTAATCTCGTCCCATATGCCAGCACTTGGCCCATAGCCTTCTAAACCTTTCCCATCAAATATCCAGTGAGATGCCATTTAAATGTTGTAACTGTACCGGCCTCCACACTTTCTCTGGCAGCTCATTCCATACACGTGCCACATTCAGCTTGAAACTTTGCCCCTAATATCCCTTTTCAATCTTTTCCCTCACGCCTGTGCTTTCTAGTTTTGGACTCACCTAAACAGGAATAAGACCCTGGCTGTTTACCCTATCCATGCCCCTAACGATTTTATCAACCTCTAAGGTCACCTCTCAGCATCCGATTCTCCGATGAAAACAGCCTCAGTCTATTCAGCCTCTCCTTACAGCTCAATCCCTCAACCCTGGCAACATCTTTGCATCTTTTCTGAATCCTTTCAAGTTTCACAATATCATTCCAATAGCGGGGAGACCAGGACTGAAAGCAGAGTTCCAGAAGTGGCTGAATAAATGTCCTGTACAGCCGCAAAATGATGTCACAACTCCTGTACTCAATGCACAGACCAATAAAGGCAAGTACACCAAACACTTTCTTCACTACCCTGCCTATAATGATTCCACTTTCAAGGAATTATGAACCTGCACTCCAAGATCTCTTTGTTCAGCAACACTCCCCAGGACCTTCCCATTAAGTGTAGAAGTCCTGCCCTGATTTGCTTTTTCAAAATGCAGTACTTCACCGATATCTAAATTAAACTGCATCTGCCACTCCTCAACCCATTTGATCAGAGTCTCATTGTACTCTCTGGTAACTTTGCTATCCATTGCACCTCCAATTTTGGTGTCTATTGCAAACCTACTTACCATAGCTCCTATATTCACATAGAAATCATTTATATAAATGACAAAAAGCAGTGGACCCAGTACCTAGCCTGACAGCATATTGCTCATCACAGGCTTCCAGTCCAAAAAGCATCCTGCACTATGGCACTGACTGCTCAGCAAGTTTAGAGCTCATGGCATACAGGGAGATCTAACCATTTGGATACAGAACTGGCTCAAAGGAAGAAGACAGAGGGTGGTGATGGAGGGTTGCTTTTCAGACTGGAGGCCTGTGACTAGTGGAGTGTTACAAGGATCACTGCTGGATCCACTACCTTTTGTCATTTATATCAATGACTTGGATGTGAACATAGGAGGTATAGTTAGTGAGATGACACCAAAACTGGAGGTATAGTGGCATTGAAAAAGATTACCTCAGAGTACAATGGGATCTTGATCAGATGGGTGAATGGCTGAGGAGTGGCATTTTGGGAAAGCAAATCTTAGCAGGACTTATACACTTAATGGTGAGGTCCTGAGGAGTGTTACTGAACAAAGGGACCTTGGAGTGCAGGTAGATAGGATAGTGAAGGCGGCATTTGGTATGCTTGCCTTTATCGGACAAAGTATTGAGTACAGGAGTTATGAGATCATGTTGCAGCTGTACAGGACATTGGTTAGGCCACTTTTGGAACGTTGCGCAAATATCTGGTCTCCCTCCTATTGGAAGGATGTTGTGAAACTTGAAAGGGTTTCAGAAAAGATTTACAAGAACTTTGCCAGGGTTGGAGGATTTGAGCTAGGCTGGGGGTTGAATAGAGGTTGAATAGGGGCTGTTTTCCCTGCAGCGTCGGAGGCTGAGAGGTGATCTTATCTATGGATATGAAAACATGAGGTGCATGGATACGATAAATAGACAAAGTCTTTTCCCTGGCATAGGGGATCCCAGCACTAGAGGACATAGGTTTATGGTATGAGGGGAAAGACTTTAAAGAGACTTGAGAGGCAACGTTTTCACACAGAGGGTGGTACGTGTATGGAATGAGCTGCCAGAGGAAGTGGTGGAGGCCATTACAATTGCAACATTTAAAAGGCATCTTCATGTGTATATGAATAGGAAGGATATGGGCCGGGTGCTGACAGGGAGAACTAGATTGCATTGGGATATCTGATCAGCATGTTCCTGTTGGATCGACGGGTCTCTGTTTCTGTGCTGTCCATCTATGACTGTTTGACCTTTCCAGCCAATTCCGTATCCAAACAGCGAGATCCGCCAGAATTCTATGGTGTTGAACCTGCTAACCAGTGTGTTATGTGAAACCTTGTGCCTTTTCAAGTCAAGTTACTGATTTCAATGCACAAAGCCATGCTGACTCTCCCTAATCATTTCTTGCCTTTCCAATGACTTGTAAATCCTGTCACTGGGAATCCCTTCCAACAACTTCTTTGCCACTGACTTCAGGCTCACCTGTTTATAGTTCCCTGGCTTTTCCTTACCACCTTTCTCAAATAATGGCGCCAGTCTTCCCGCACCTCACTTGTGGCGATTGATGATACAAATATCGCAGCGAGGGGCTTAGCAAAAGCTTCTCTAATTACCCACAAAGTTCTGGGATACACCTGATCAGATTCCAGGGATTTATCCACCTTTATCCATTTTAAGATTTCCAGTACCTCCTCCTCTGTAATATGTACACTTGCCAAGTTATCACTATTTATTTCTCCAACATCTCTAACTTTCATATCCTCTTTCAGTAAAAACTGGCATGAAATACTTATAGAATCTCTCCCACCTCCTGCTGTTCGATAGACAGTCTTGTTGATCTTTGAGGGTCGCTATTCTCTGCCTACTTATTCTTTTGTCTTTAGTGTATTTGTAGAATCTCTTTGGATTCTCCTTAAATCTATTTCCCAAGCTATCTCATGTCCCCTTTTCTGCCTCCTGGTTTCCCGCGAGTATACTCCTACTGCCCTTATAGTCCCCTCGGGACTCACTCAAGCCCAGTGCTCTGTACCTGACATATCCTTTCTTCATTTTCTTGACCAGACCCTCAATTTCTCAGGTCATGCAGCAATCTCGACGCCTCCCAGCCTTGGCCTTAACGGGAACATACTATCTGCATACTCTCATTGTTGCAGGCCTGTGGAGGCAATGGCAGTTGAGGACAGAGAAACAATCATTATCATTAAAGAGGTAGTGTTGGGAAAGCTAACAACTCATCCTTATCTCTATAATTCCTCTCTAGCCTCTGAACTATCACTATCTCTGGTATCAAAAACATCTCAATCTCTGCAATATCCTCCAATCTCTAATCTCCTCCAGTCTCAACATCCTCCCTCTCTCTAATCTTGTGCCTTTCTTTAATTCCAACCTTCAGGATAACCCATTTTTATTTCAGATTCCTGAACCCTGAGATCCACAATGTCCCGCTTAACCTCTGTCACATTTTCCTTCAAAAAAACATTAATCAATCACATATTCTAATATCACCTTCTCTGACCTGGTTTCTATTGTGGCTTGTCATATTCCTATATTATGTATCTGTGGTCTACATGACAGAAAAAGCTGTTGTTGTCCATCGGGTTTATGCTGTAAAGAAATCTCCCAGCTAACTATTTTAATCCCATTTTCCAGCACTGAGCCCATAGACCTGTCAGCCTTGGCATTGCAAGTGTGTTCCTAAATATATCTGAAATGCCATTGGGATTTCTGTCTCTCACTCACTTCCAGACAGTGAGGTTTAGTGCAACTTTTGCTCTATGACATCACCCACAGGAACACAGAGCAGCTGGGTCTGTGCAAACCAGAGATCGCCCACACATTAGGAAGGATGGCAGGGTCCCTGACAGGGGGCACAGGAGATTTACCAGGATGGTTCAAGGAATGAGGGATTTTAGTTGCAGAATTTGTGGGGATTTTCTAACATTAATTACTCATGTGACATGTGTGTTGCTAATACACGTCAAGAATAACCATCCACCATTAATGGACTCTCCTTTTCAACCTATCCCCTTGCCTGCGCTGTGGCAACCTTCAGGTTAACCACCACCAGACATCTCTCTCTAATGAGAGAGTATTCCTATGGTCTGGGAGGACAATGCTGACTTGATCTTTCACACAGAGGTGCCACTGTGCCTCGGGGGTGGGGAGAGAGAATGCTGAAGGTGGTGGATGGGACACCACTCAGGTACAGTGCTTTACCCTGGAGGATGTTCAATTTCTTTAATATTGTTGGGGAGGGGGGAGGGTGCACTGATGCAGGCAAGTTGAGAATGTTCCAACACAATCCTGATGTGTACCTTATAGAGAGCAAACAGACATTGGGGAATCAGCGGTTTGGAAAAACTGAGAGTATTATCCTTGCAGCAAAGGAAATTGTGGGGAGCTGTGACAGAGCGGTTTACAAAAGTTACATATTATAATAATAAACCTTACACCCGTCAGCTCATTATACAAGGATTTCAGGACACATGTTGAGTATTTGGGAAGATCTCTTGATCGCATGGTTTGATTCAAAGGAGAACTTTTATGCAGCAAATGGTATTGATCTGGAACACAATACCGTCACACAATATGAATATCCAGGTCCTGAAGTATTGAGTAATTCTGTCAGAGTTTGGCGTTACAATGACTGAGATTCCCATCTGAATGTACACCTGTAATATAAGATTATAAAATCTGTCACTGTCAGTTCAAGTTTGAAACTCATACAATCCCCTCCTCCTGGCCCAGGATGATTAGATTACTTACAGTGTGGAAACAGGCCTTTCGGCACAACAAGTCCACACCGACGCGCAACCCACCCATTCCACTACATTTAGCCCTTACCTAACACTATGGGCAATTTAGCATGGCCAATTCACCTGACCTGCACATCTTTGGACTGTGGGAGGAAACCGGAGCACCCGGAGGAAACCCACGCAGACAAGGGGAGAATGTGCAAACTCCACACAGTCAGTCGCCTGAGGTGGGAATTGTACCTGGGTCTCTGGCGCTGTGAGGCAGCAGTGCTAATCACTGTGCCACCGTGCCGTCCTGACTGTACACATTACCCCTGGGTGAGGTCAGCAGGCAATTCAGGGGCAAACCTGTGTGGGTTTCTATGAGTTTCCACCTTGGGACTTCATGTGACTGAACATGGGACAGAATGATCCAAGATTCAGTCAGATATGGAGAGCAGGATTTGCTTCCTTTTCTTTATTCTGTGTTGCCGCTGTGCCTCATCAATAAGACATGGGGTGTGAAAGGCTCATGCAGCTCAATGGGCAAGTTGTCTCCATTCTCACCGAGGGGTAGCAAGCTCCTCCCAGTCATTAAACAGAGTATCCCTGAAAAGATAGCAACTGAGCATGCTTCCCACTGCCCAGTGCTCCTAGTAAATGTTTCAAAAAATGAGGGGGGTATCTCCTAGAAAAGGCATAACAGGAAAGTTCCAAGAGGATTATAAACAGTTTACAGAGAGATATTCACAGGAAAAGTGGGCAACAAGTTGGCAAATGGAGTATAACTTGGGATAAACTGTAGAAAGCTGCACCAGAAAGGTACGGGTTGGGGGTGGGGGTGGGGGGGGGGAGGGGGGGAGGAGAAATGAGCAGGAAACACAAAGCTAGCACACAATTACAACAGGGAATCAGGAAAGGGAATGGAATGCTGTCCCTTATTTCAAGGAGTTTGCAATATAAGAGTTTAGAGTATATACCTTAGGGCAACTAAACAAATGGCGAGTGAGACCACAACTGGAGTAACGTGATCAGATTTGGTCGCTTTAGTTAACGAAATAGAGTAGTTTATTGGAGGCATTTCAGAGAAGATCTTTTGGGATGATCCCTGTTTTGAAGGGATTATCCTGTAAATAAAGGCTGCACAAGTTGGGAATCTACTCACTGGACTTTGGAAGAATGAGAGGAGATCTCTTTGAAACATACTGCATTCTGTCAAGGTTTGACAGGGTAAATATGGAGAGGATGTGTCCCATTACGGGTGAGTCTTGAACCAGATTCTGTGTCTGTCACGGAATCAAGGGTTCTGTTTCAGATTTGTCAAGTTAAAGGCAACACCGGCACAGGTTAGGGTTTCAGTAGCAATGAAGCTGGGGTGAGAAGGAGATAAGTAACGTTTTAGAGATTGGAATACCTAGTGTTTGTGATTGTGTAGATGTCTGATCAGAAGGTCACCTTGGGGTCAGATATGAGAGCAATATTGTGAAGAATGTAGTTCTGCCTCAGACACTTCCCACTGAGAGGGAGGGACACAGCAGTAAGGAAAATGTATTTGGAGTAACAAGTGGGGGACAATGGGCTGAACAATTGCAGTGTTTCATTGGAGTGAATTGCAGCTAATCGAAGCGTGGCAAGCAGTTTGATAACTAAGTAATAGTGGAGTAATGGAAAGAGATGAAGGGGAGGGAGAGCTCGACATTGTCAGTGTACATGTGAAACCTAACACAGTGCTTTTGGGCGATGTTACCTCCTGGCAGTATGTAGGTGAGAAACAGGACGGACCAACGAAAAATCCTGGAGGGACACCAAATACAAGGAATTCAGAAAGGAAAGGGAGAGTGGAGATGGAGCAGGATTTTCCAATGACGGTGAGGTCAAATATTAGTTTTTAGCAGAATGGGAGAGAAGGACATAACTAGAAAAGACAGACAGATCATGGAACAATATCTGTGAATTGGCAAAAGGTGGGTGGGGGTGGGGGGTGGGGGTTGCAGTGACAAGCAGGAGGATGAGAGAGAGATTTGGAATGTCCATTATTTAGCTACACTAGGGTAAATGGTCAAGATGACCACTAATAAGGCTTGACAAGGGACTGTAGGAAATGCAAGTTTAGGACTAAAATGAAGAACATCCTTGTGAGGCAGAATGGCTCGGTGGGCTAGTGGAGAGGGAGGGAAGAAACCGAGGCAGGTGATCGGATTATCTCAATGTTATTGACAGAGAAACTCCATGTGCTCCTCACTCTTGTTGTAGGAGGGGAGGATGGAGGAGACAGAAAAATGGACATTGTTTTCGAAATAATAAAAAACAAAACCTGTGATAGTGATTCTAAAAATAAGTGAACAAACCTGTCGTATTTATCATTTATCAAGAATATTAAAATATAGAACTGAAGATCAGGTTTGAATCCCAAATTGGTAGAGGGTTGTTCTGAAGTCAAGAAAAATAAAGAAACTGGAATGGAGAATCTACTGTTTGCCATGGAACCATTAGGGATGTTTTTTCTGCCATTGACAATGTCCTTGAGGGAAAGAAACCCGACAGTGGCCCATCAACTCACTCATTGTATCAATCACTGCACAGTCTCAACAAAGGACGGCATGGTGGCACAGTGGTTAGCACTGCTGCCTCACAGTGCCAGAGACCCTTGTTCAATTCTTGCTCAGGCGACTGACAGTGTGGAGTTTGCACATTCTCCCCGTGTCTGCGTGGGTTTCTTCCAGGTGCTCCAGTTTCCTCCCACAGTCCAAAAATGTGCAGATTAGGTGATTTGGCCATGCTAAATTGCCCGTAGTGTTAGGTGAAGGGGTAAATGTAGGGGAATGGGTCTGGGTGGGTTGCGCTTCGGTGGATCGGTGTGGACTTCTTGGGCCGAAGGGCCTGTTTCCACACTGTAAGTAATCTAATCTAATCTAAAAGAAATGAAACTGGATGGACCACATTACGTCTACCAATGCACTCGCAAATACAACCGCACATTCAGCCCTCTTGACTCTGCAACGTCTGCCTCACTGGGGGCCAACAATAGCAACAGAACTGGACTCCAGCCCAATCTGAAATCTCATGGCCTGATATCCCCCACTCAACCATTAACATCAAGCCAGGGGAATCAACCCTGGTTCAATAGTAAATGCAGGAGGGCATGTCAACAGTACCAGGCATACCTAAAAATGAGGTGCCAACCTGGTGCAGCTACCAAACCTTCATGCCAAACAGCACAAGCAACCCCAAATAGAACCAAGTGATCCCATAAACAATGGATTAGATCTGAGTTCTGCAGTTCTGCCACACCTAGTCAGGAATGGTGATGGACAATTACAGCATCACAGATATCCCCACCCTGACTGATGGAGGGGTCTCACACATCCACGCAACAGATAAGGCAGCATTTGGAGCAATTTTCAGCCAACAGTGCCAAGTGGATGAGCCTTCTCCATTGGTCCCTGACATCACAGATATGAATCGACTTGGTTTAAAACTAAGTTCAAATCAGATCAAGAAATGGATAAGGTAGTGTAAAGGCTTTGGGCCCTGCCAATATTCTGGCAACAGTACTAATGGTTGTACTTCAGAACTTGCTGCCCATCAAGGCAAGTACTGTTCCAGCACTGGCACCTACCGACTTTGTGGAACATTGCTCAGGGATGTTCCAAATAAAAACACAGGGCAGATCCAATTCAGCCAATTGCCCTCCATCAGCCCACACTCGCTCAGTTGTGAAGTGATGGAAGGTGTCATCAACAGTGCTGTCAAGCACATGCTCAGCTATAACCTGCTCAGTGATGCGCAGTTTGGGTTCTGCCTGGGCCACACAGTTCATGAGCTTGTTACAGACTTGATTCACAAACTGACAAACAGCTGAATGAGGTGAGGATGACAGGCCAGACCCCTCCAACTCCACCATTTCGACTTCAGTGATATCACCTGACCTCATCACAGTCTCAGCTCATTTGCTGAAACTCTCATTCATTCCTTTTGTTGACTCTAGATTTCATTGTCTAAACCCACTCCTCTCCAGCATCCCACACTCACCCTTCCGATAATCTCAAGAATATTGAAAACACTACTGCCGAAGTGCTCACTTGTACCAAAACTTGCTGATCAACCAAAAGACTCGCATTTATAAGCAACAACAAGTTACTTTCGCACCTTTGAATTAATTCCTGGCTGTAATCATTCCTATCTCCCTGCACCACACACCCTTTCATATCTCAATAACTCATTTTAGTTCAGACTCTCAATGATGTGTTTATTTTTGAGTTCACCTGTGTGACTGTTTCTATAGACTCCAAGGGAACATGGTCTGGAAGCCCCGCTCGAACCCTCTAAATCTACTTTCTTCCTTTAAGGAATTCTTGAAAAACTGATTATGTGTCAATGGTTGTGGTCACTGGACACAATATTCTCCATCTGTAGCCTTATGTCAAAAGTTCTCAATAATATTTTTATGAAATTAAAACCATGATGATTTGTACAGATATCTTCTACTCTTCAATATCACTAAGTGAATAATCTGTAGTGTCTCTTACCCTTCCACCTTCACCATACAAACTGCAGCAGTACAAGGAAGTCAAACATCACCCTCTCCACAGGCAACAAGTCTTTGATGCCTGGCCTGCAGTGTTTTTCCAGCGCTACATTTTTCAATTCAGTTACAAAACAGCTGTGAAAGTAATGGTAAAATACTATACTGAGCAAACCTACACCCATGAGAAACTGAGGAAGCTAGGTAATGAACAAGTGGACATCAGAGAACTCAGAGGTGAACCAGAGCAGAGTTCACTTTTATAATCCCACAGTCAAAGATGTCTAGCACAGAAACAGACTTCTTCAGTCAATCCTATGGCAACCAGATATCCTAACCTAATCTATTTAAATTAAATCCTATCTGCCACTCCTCAGCCCATTGGCCTATCTGATCAATATCCCACTATACTCTGAGATAACCTTCTTCTTTATCCACAATACCTCCAAATTTTGGTGTCACTTGCAAACTTACTAACTATACAGCCTTTATTCACATCTAAATCATTTCAATGGATGACGAAACAAATCCATAAAAAAAATCCATTACTCTGGGTTTGAATGTGCTCTGTGTCAATCCTGCCCTATGACTCTTTTTCCCAGGGAAGGTTGTACATCCATCCCTCTGAACTTTGCCCCCTACAAAGCTGGCGGCCGCGCACGTGCTCAGTGAATCGTTGCCCCGAATAAAGATGGCGGCGCTCACTCGGGCCAATTCCTCAACGAGGCATTTTTATGTTTGCTGCAAAAACGAGACTGTAAGTTTCAAATTTGTATTTTTCGATGTACACCAAACGTTTGTAAAACCTCTCAGCCCATACCAATACCATTTCCCTCCCACTTCCTGCTGTTTATTTCTTTCCTTACCGACAGCTCTTCGCACATCTGTCCCCAACATCCGGGCCGACCGCGAGGATGATCACGTGGTATAGTCAAGTCCCGCCCCTCATTCACTGATTGACTGGAGGACCAACTGCCCCACCAGGTCCTCCAGCTCTACCCCTGCCTTTCCATTGGTCCACCACTGACATCATTAACCCGGGGTAAAACCAATGACTGCAGATCCTGGAAACCAGATTCTGGATTAGTGGTGCTGGAAGGGCACAGCAGTTCAGGCAGCATCCAAGGAGCAGCGAAATCGACGTTTCGGGCAAAAGCCCGAATAAAGGCATTGAGCCTGAAGCGTGGAGAGATAAGCTAGAGGAGGGTGGGGGTGGGGAGAAAGTAGCATAGAGTACAATGGGTGAGTGGAGGAGGGAATGAAGGTGATAGGTCAGGGAGGAGAGGGTGGAGTGGATAGGTGGAAAAGGCGATCGGCAGGTAGGACAAGTCATGGGGACAGTGCTGAGCTGGAAGTTTGAAACTAGGGTGGGGTGGGGGAAGGGGAAATGAGGAAACTGTTGAAGTCCACATTGATGCCCTGGGGTTGAAGTGTTCTGAGGCGGAAGATGAGGCGTTCTTCCTCCAGGCGTCTGATGGTGAGGGAGTGGGGTTGAAGGAGGCCCTGGACCTCCATGTCCTCGGCAGAATGGTAGGGGGAGTTGAAATGTTGGGCCACGGGGCGGTGTGGTTGATTGGTGCGGGTGTCCCGGAGATATTCCCTAAAGTGCTCAGCTCGGAGGCGACCAGTCTCTCCAATTTAGAGGAGACCGCATCGGGAGCAACGGATACAATAAATGATATTGGTGGATGTGCAAGTAAAACTTTGGATGTGGAAGGCTCCTTTAGGGCCTTGGATAGAGGTAGGGTCGGTGGTGTGGGCGCAGGTTTTACAGTTCCTGCGGTGGCAGGGGAAAGTGCCAGGATGGGAGGGTGGGTTGTAGGGGGGCGTGGACCTGACCAGGTAGTCACGGAGGGAACGGTCTTTGCAGAAGCCGGAAAGGGGTGGGGAGGGAAATATATCCCTGGTGGTGGGGTCTTTTTGGAGGTGGTGAAAATGTCGGTGGATGATTTGGTTTATGCAACGTTGGTAGGGTGGAAGGTGAGCACCAGGGGCATTCTGTCATTGTTAAGGTTGGAGGGGTGGGGTCTGAGGGCGGAGTTGCGGGATGTGGACGAGATGCATTGGAGGGCATCTTTAACCACGTGGGAAGGGAAATTGTGGTCTCTAAAGAAGGAGGCCATCTGGTGTGTTCTGTGGTGGAACTGGTCCTCCTGGGATCAGATACGGTGGAGGCGGAGGAATTAGGAATATGGGATGGCATTTTTGCAAGAGGTAGGGTGGGAAGAAGTATAATCCAGGTAGCTGTGGGAGTCGGTGGGTTTGTAAAAAATGTCAGTGTCAAGTCGGTAGTCATTAATGGAGATGGAGAGGTCCAGGAAGGGGAGGGAGGTGTCAGAGGTGGTCCAGGTAAATTTAAGGTCAGGGTGGAATGTGTTGGTGAAGTTGATGAATTGCTCAACCTCCTCCCACCCTGGCCCGATTGTTGGCTAGAGCATGTGCACTGCTTCATGACTTTTGTTGCTGTTTATCAGTTACAAGAGTGAAGGGACAAAGTTAAAAATCACCTGATGAAGAAGCAGCAAAGCTCGTACTTCCAAATGAAACCATTAGGCTGTAACATGGTGTTCTGTGAATTTGAATTTTGTCCATCCTAATCCAACACTAGCACCTCCAAGGTAAAAACAATGACTGCAGATGATGGAAACTAGATTCTGGAGTAGTGGTGATGGAAGAGCACAGCAGTTCAGGCAGCATCCGAGGAGCGGTAAAATCGACATTTCAGGCAAAAGCCCTTCATCAGGAATAAAGGCAGAGACCCTGAAGCGTGGAGAGATGAGGTCGAGGAGGGTGGGGGTGGGGAGAAAGTAGCATAGAGTACAATAGTTGAGTGGGGGAGGGGATGAAGCTGATGGAGCGGGGGGAGGGTGGAGTGGATAGGTGGAAAAGAAGATAGGCAGGTAGGACAAGTCAAGGGGACACTGCTGAGCTGAAAGTTTGTAACGAGGGTGAGGTGTGGGAAGGGGAAATAAGGAAACCGTTGAAGCCTACATTTCAACCCCAGGGCAACAATGTGGACTTCAACAGTTTCCTCATTTCCCCATTCCCCCTCCTCACCCTAGTTCCAAAATTCCAGCTCAGCACTGTCCCCTTGACTTGTCCTACCTGCCTATCTTCTTTTCCTCCTACCCACTCCACCCTCCTCCCTGAACTATCACCTTCATCCCCTCCCCCACTCACCTATTGTACTCTATGCTACTTTCTCCCCACCCTCTTCTAGCTTATCTCTCCACACTTCAGGCTCTCTGCCTTTATTCCTGATGGAGGGCTTTTGCCCGAAATGTCGATTTTTACTGCTCCTCAGATGCTGCCTGAACTACTGTGTTCTTCCAGCACCACTAATCCAGAACCAGCACTTCCAAGTCGAGTGAGGGAGGAATGCATAACATAACAAAAGAACGAGGAACAGGAGAAGGCCGTCCTGCCCTTTGAGCCTGCTCTGCCATTCGATGTGACCATGGCTGATCATTTCGTGGATGCAGAACCAATTACTCACATTCTCACCGTATCCCTTAATTAATTATTTCTTTTTTCTAAAACCTACCTTAGCTTTATAAACGTTTACTGAACTAGCATCAACTACTTCCCTGGGCAATGAATTCCGTAGAGGTCAAGAAGTTCCTTCTCAATTCAGTCTTAAATTTGCTGCCTCTAATCTTGGGATGATCGCTCTTGTGCTAGCTTCACCTGCCAGTGGAAACATCCTATCTACTTCTGTTTTATCCATTCCATTCATTATTTTATATTTTTCCATTCTTCTGAATTCCAATGAATATATTACCAAACTACTGTTAAGCCAACCCCTCAACTCCGGAAACAACCTAATTAACCTCCTCCTTATCAATGGGGTGGGGCAAATATAATGCGATTCAGCAAGAATTAGGATGCATAGAATGGGGTTGCAAAATGCAGGGGATGCAGACTATTGAAATGTGGAGCTGGTTTAATGAACAGATATTACATGTCCTTGACAGGTATGTCCCTGTCAGGCAGGAAGGAAGTGATAAGGTAAGGGAAGCATGGCTTACTGCGAAAATTGCATCTCTTTTTCAAAAGAAGAAGGTGACTTATGTGTTGATGAGGCAAGATGGTACAGATGAGGCAATGGAGAGTTACATATCAGATAGGAAGTATTTAAAGAGAGAGTTAAGAGCAAAGAGAGGACATGAGCATTCTTTCGTGAATAGAATAAAGGAGAACCCTAAGGCTTTCTCGAGGTATGTGAGAAACAAAAGCATAGGGTAGGAATATGGCCAGTCAAAGATAGAAGTGGGAAGTTCAGTGTGGACCCTGTGGAGATCAGTGAGGTGCTAAATGAACATTTCTCATCAGTTTTCACTCAGGAAAAGGAGAATATTGTAGAGGCGAAGAATGAGGTACAACATATTCGACTAGAAAGGATCGAGGTTAGTTACGATCAGGTGTTATCAATTCCAGAAAGCAGACAAGTCCCCTGGGCTGGATGGGATTTATCTGAGGATTCTCTGGGAAGCTATGGAGGAGATAACAGAGACTTTGGCTTTGATATTTGAGTCGTCATTCTCTACAGGTTTGGTACTAGAGGACTGAAGGATTGCAAATGTTGTGCCCTTGATCAAGAAGGGCAATGGAGAGATCAAGAAGGGCAATGGAGATGACCCAGGTAATTATAGACCAGTGAGCCTTACTTCTGTTGTAGGAAAGGTTTTGGAAAGGATTATAAGAGATAAGATTTATAACCAATGAGCAAACGACAATTTGATTTCAGATAGTCAACATGGTTTCGTCAAGGGCAGGTCATGTCTCACAAACCTCTGAGTTTTTTGAGAAGGTGACCAAGCATGTAGATGAGGGTAGGGCAGTTGACATGATATGCATGGACTTCAGTAAAGCCTTTGATAAGGTTCCACATGGTAGGCTGTTGGAGAAAATGCAAAGACATGAAACGGAGAGCGATATGGGAATTTGGATTCGAAACTTGCTTTCTGAAAGAAGGCAGTGAGTGGTGGCTGATGGAAAATATTCAGCCTGGACTCAGGTTAGTAGTGGTGTGCCACAAGGATCTGTTTTGGCACCACTGCTGTTTGTCATTTTTATAAATGTCGGAGATGCAGGCATAGGTGGCTGGATCAGTAAACTTGCAAACGACACTAAAGTCCGTGGAGTGGACAGTGAGGAAGAATATTACAGATTGCAGGTGGACTTGGATAAACTGCAGAATTATGCTGAGAGGTGGCAAATGGAGTTAAATGCAGCTAAATGTGAGGTGATGCCGCTGAGAAGAATAACAGGAAGGCAGAGTTCTGGGTTAATGGAAAGATTCTTGGTAGTGTGGGTGTGCAGAGGGATGGTGGAGTCCATGTACATAGATACCTGAAAGTTGCCACCCAGGTGGATAGTACTGTTAAGGCAGTATACGGTGTGTTCGGTTTCATTCGTAGAGGGATTGAGTTCCGGAGCTGCAATATCATGCTGCAACTGAACAAAATGCTGGTGCGGCCATACTTGGAATATTGTGTGCAGTTCTGGTGCCCATAATACGGGAAGGATGTGGAAGCATTTGAAAAAGTGCAGAGGAGATTTACCAAGATGTTGCCTGGTCTGGATGGAAGTCTTATGAGGAAAGGTTGAGAGACTTGAACCTGTTCTCATGGGCAAGAAGCGACTAAGAGGGGATTTGATAGAGACATACAAGATGGTCAGAGGATTAGATAGGGTAGACAGTGAAACTCTTTTTCCTAGGATGATGACGCTAGCATGTATCGGGGGTACAACCACAAATTGAGGGAAGATAGTTTTAAACAGATGTCAGAGGCAGGGTCTTTACTCAGAGAGTGGTTAGGGTATAGGATGCACTACCTGCTAATGTAGTTAACTCAGCCACATTAGGGAAATTTAAACAACCCTTTACTTCAGCACATGGGTGATTTTGGGATAGTGTAGGGGGACGAGCTGAGAATAATTCACAGGTCGGCGCAACATCAAGGACCGAAGGGTCTGTTCTGCACTGTATTGTTCTATGACTATAGTGCTACAAGAAATTTCTGCTGTCTTAAGCAGACTGATGGATCTTGTATTGTGGGCTTTCAAAATGTCAGCGATCTCTGCCAACAATGTACGAGGTAGAGTCAGGGCAATAATATGATGCTGCAACAGGAGGGGAATAGGTAACTCCATACAAAACCCTACACCTTCTCACCTATTTTCACCTCTAAAACTGAGGAAATTCTACAAAAGTACCTCCATATCCCACCACAACACTTTGCCCCACAATCGTGGTATCTGGCTGTGCACAAGGAGGAGTGCAACAGTCTGTATTGGGACCCAATGGGTCCGTGAAACACTTGGTAAAGACTGAAATCTTCTGAGCATTGAGAGCCCCACCGCATTGTATGTATTTTCTATATTTTTTCCTCTGTTCCTAACTTCCCTTGTTTTTCCTAATTAACCTGTTCAAAGTAGTTATTACACACACCTGCAGTGGCTGTGAATTGAACTCAAGCCTCTCGATCCAAGATTCGGCATATTTTCACTACATCACAAGACATCGACACCAACTTCCCTTGTTCCTTATTGTTTCTTGTGCTGAGTCACGTCTGAATCAACTCTGCAATTGGGAGGAAGGGGCGGAACTGATGACCAAGCAGCGGCCGGTCCGCTTTATTCCTGATGAAGGGCTTTTGCCCGAAACGTCGATTTCGCTGCTCCTTGGATACTGCCTGAACTGCTGTGCTCTTCCAGCACCACTAATCCAGTATTTGGTTTTCAGCATCTGCAGTTATTGTTTTTACCACCAACCAGAAGTGAGTGAGGAGCGGGGCCAAAGCATTCTCGGGGAGTAAACGCTTCAAGATTGGTCAGAAAGCAAACTGTTTTGCAGGATTGATAATTCTCATCAACATAGTGGAGCATTAAACCTCTCTCAAAAATCTATGTGAAATTTTAACAAATAGTTGAGATGCAAACCTGATAACGTACATATTTCAAAACGATTTGCACAACTCGAGTAAGAAACCTCTTTTCAAACTCCCAGAACAATTGGTAATTTACATACCTGGCCGGTATGGTTAAATTGAAGCGACAGTCTATTTACATGCTAGATAGCGCCATGACTATAACTCGACAGAGCAATTGTTAATGACTAATATTTCGCCCATGATTCTGTGCTGATATGAATATTCTCCGTAAACTCATTGATAATTTCAGACGCACGCGTAGTTTGCTTTCTATGTGGAGCATGACCAGGACAGCGAGACATGGAGCTACTTTCTCCGGCAGCGTTTGCGATCGGCTTCAAAGAGCGGCGCTCAGAGCCGGTGTGTGGGAGCCTCGCTGGGAGAAAGGAGCGGAGAGAATTCACAAGTCCCAGATAAAGGTTAAAAACCCCGAAAAAGACCCTTCAGGCCCGGGTCAGGATGTGGCGGTCTCTGACCAGGGAAACGGCCCAGGATCACGGCCGCAATTTGTTTGAGGGAAGAGGGAGCACGGGCCTGAGGGCCGCCATCTTGAGAAGGTCAAGTTGCAGGAGGGCGGGGCTTTGGGGTCTGTGGAACAATCAGAGGAAAGGGAAGACCCATTGTTATTGATTAATTCCACGAAGAGAATGTAAGGACTGCAGATGCTGGAGATCAGAGCTGAAAATATGTTGCTGGAAAAGCGCAGCAGGTCAGGCAGCATCCAAGGAACAGGAGAATTGACGTTTTGGGCATAAGCCGTTCTTCAGGAATCCTGACCTGCTGCGCTTTTCGAACAATTAATTCCATGAACACAGCTTCACTGGGCGATCCCGCAGGAATATCCTCTCTCAGTCCTGCTGGGATGTTTACCCCATCAGAACCAGCAGCTCTCCTCCTCTCTCAGCTCCCCTTCTGTACTTCTTGCAGCATCTTTCCCCTGGAACATTGAGCTGCCTGTCCTGTCCCTCCCTCAGCTGTTGTTCTGTAATACCTGTGATATCCCAGATCCATCTTAGATTACTTCACTAAAGACAGGAATACACCCGATGGATTTTTCTTAACATCAGCAATTGTTTAATACTCACTTATAGGTTTTTAATCTAATCTTTTTTGAAACATTTAATTCACATCCAAACATTTGCAATGGTGGGATTTGAACCTGTGTCCAAAGAATATTTGCTGAGTTTCTGGATTAATTGTCTCACAATAATGCCATTAGGCCGTCATATCGCCTGCTCACAGGTTGCGCATTCCACTGCAACATGAATCAAAACCCTTTCTTCCTGTACAATTGTTTGATCCTGCACTGTGGTGATAGGACTCACTATCTCTCATGTGGTATCCCTCACCGTGTGGGTCTAATTGCTGCTTCTGTCAGCGCCTCTCACTCTTGCAGCTAATCCAGATCCTGAGGCAACAGAATTCTCCACTCCAGAGAGATGAGGCAGCACAGGCCAGGATTGGAGACTGGGATTTTTCAGTTCTCTGTGGGGCTCAATGCCATTCTACATATGTAACCCTCACAGCATCAGTCAAATTTCCCATTCTGCCTATTTCTGTGTCTTCTACAGGTACTCAGGGAGTTCATGACTCAATAGACTTGCCAATTGCTGGTTGGGAAGATGGTTGGTTAGCCAGAGAGACAACGGTCAGGGAGGTCGGGAGCCTTCAATAAATCCTGCCACCAGGTAAGATCATTCCAGTGCACAGAGCAGAGAGCAATGAGAGGGCTCCAAACATCAGCTAACAAGACATGACATAAATATAGTACTGGAGGGTGAGTACAGTCCAGACCCACACCAGGCTCAGTCACCACCTTTACTTTAAGTTTGGTTTTGTACTGAGACAGCATCAAGAGATCTCAGTTTTCAATCCAGGCATGTGCTGTCTTAGTGAGCATGCGGACCACAGAGGGGAAAGCAGGCCTCCCACGAGATGGTGGTAATGCTTCCTGGGATCTTCCTGTTCCCTATTCCCTCTCCAACACTGTTTCTATGGCTTGTCTTGTGGACCAGTGTCTTGAATCATTCTAACTCCTATAACAATTCCTATATCTGTCTTCTCCACTCTCACCAATTATTTCACATATTTCAAACCTCCAGTCCAGATGACAATCCATATCGCTGTAACTTTCTTCAGTCTCTACAAAATGCCTTGTCTCGATAGTCTCCTCTTCCAACAACTGGAGACATAGGGTCTGTTTCTGTGCTGCATAACTCTTTGGCCGAGATTTCAAAAATGGAATGAGTTTGCCTGTGTTTGGCTCATATCCCTTCAAACCTTCTCCTCTCCATGTACCTGCCCGAGTGTCTTTTCCATGTTGTCATTGTACTTGTTTTTACCATTTCCTCTGGCAGTCCATTCCGTCGATGCACCATCCTCTGTGGATAATGTTACCCCTCAGCTCCCATTTTAAATACTTGCTCTGTCACCTCACGTTTATGCCTTTAGCTTTGGACTCACCTACCCTTGGCAATTCACCTTACATAGACCCGACATGGTTTCATAAACCTTTATAAGGTCACCCCATGGCCTCCTCTGCCCAGGGGAAATATTGACGACAATGTTACAAATATCTCCAACTCATGTACTCAATGCTCTGACCAATGAAGACAAGTGTGCCAAATGCTGATTTCCCCACCACTCTGTCCACCTGTGATGCCACTTCCAACTAACCATGTTACTGCACCCCTTGGTCTCTCCCTGTTTGACAACATAGTCCATGGCCCGACCATTAACTGTATTAGTCCTCCCTGGTTTGACTTAACTAAATTCAGCACCTGAATTAAATTCCATCTTTCATTCCTTGGCACACGAGCCCAGTTGATTAACATCCCCTTCGATAACTATATTCCCTGCCCACTCTTCCACTAATCTTGGTATCGGCAAACATACTAACAGAGACATCTATATTTTCACTCAGATTGTTTATGGAAATGGTGCACCAATCCTGAAAGCAGACTGCTGGTCAGAGGCCTCCAGTCTGAACAACAACCTTCTCCCACCTCCCTCTCTCTCCCACTGTCATCCCATTGTGTATCCAGTTGGCGAGCTCTCCCTAATTCCTTGTGATCTACCCTTACTTACCAATGTATCATGCAACACCTTGACGTCTGTTACTCTGCCTTCGTCTATCTTCTTGGTCACATCTTGAACAAACTCCAATCAAGTTTGTGAGACATGTTTTCTCACGCGCAAAGCCATGCTGACTGGCTGTAATCAGTCCTTATCTTTCCCATTGCAAGTAAGTCATACCTCTCAGAATGACCTTCGACAACTGACCCACCCTGATGTCTGGCTCACCTGTCTGTACACCCCTGGCTTTCTCTTGCATCATTCCTTAATTAATGACACAATGTTATAATCACAGTCAGACAGTCATACCGCACTGTTGGTTCGTGCTAACCATCCTCTAAAACGGATCTCGTCCCACCTGCCTGTTCCTGGATCATATCCCTTCAAACCTTTCCTATTCCTGGAGTAATCCAAATGTCTTTTAAACATTGTAATTGTCCCCATGTTCACCCCATCCTTGGGAAGTTCATTCCACACACAACCCACCCTCTGTGTAACAATGTGCCTCTCGTGTCTTTTTTTTATATGTCTCTCCTCTAAACTTAAAAATGTACTGCCTTGTCTTGAAACTCCCCTGTCCATGCGAAAAGACAACTCCCATTAACTCTATCTATCCCCCTCATGACTTTATAAACTTCTATGAGGTCATCTGTCAACATTCAGGTTTCAGTGAAAAAAATGTGTTGCTGAAAAAGCGCAGCAGGTCAGGCAGCATCCAAGGAACAGGAGAATCGACGTTTCGGGCATCAGCTCTTCTTCAGGATGATGCCCGAAACGTCGATTCTCCTGTTCCTTGGGTGCTGCCTGACCTGCTGCGTTTTTCCAGCAACACATTTTCAGCTCTGATCTCCAGCATCTGCAGTCCTCACTTTCTCCTCAATGAAAAAATACCAGTCTCTCCAGGCTTTCTTTATAACTGTCACCTTCCATACCCATCCACGTCCCAGTAAATCTCCTCTGAACCCTCTCCAGCTTAATAATAACTTTCCGATAGCCTGAGCGACCAGAACTGGACACAGTATTCCAGAAGAGGTCTCAGCAATGGCCTGTATAATCTCAATGTGACTTCCCAACTCCTATGTCCAAAGGACTGAGCAATGAAAGGAAGTGAGGCAAGCACCTTTTTTTGACCATCCTGTCTCTCCATGTTGCAAGCTTCACAGAATTATGTACCTGAACCCCGAGTTCTACAACACACTACCGAGGGTCCGATCATTAATTGTATAAGTCCTGCCCGTGTTTGTTGCACCAAATGCCTTACCTCACATTTATTCAGATTGAACACCATCTACTATTTTTCAGCCATTCACACATTTCATCAGGATCCCTTTGTAATCTTAGAAAACCTTCTTCACTGTCCACAATGCCACCCTCCAGTCTAACAGCCTATCACACATAGCTCTCTATGGTACAAACATCTCTGCTAGGGCCCCTACAATTTCTTCACCAGCTTCCCACAATGTCCTAATATACATTTGATCAGGTCCTGGGAATTTATCTACCTTTGTGTATTAAAACCTCCAGCACCTCCTTTCCTATAATGTGGACTCATTTCAGGACATTGAGTCACAGAGATGTACAGAACAGAAGTAGATCATTCAGACCAACTCCTGCATGACGTTTCTAGTCACATTTGCCACAATTCTGCCAATATCCCTCTGAACCCTTCCTATTCATATACCCATCCACATGCCTTTTAAATGTATTTCTATCAGCCTCCACTATTTCCTCTGACAGCTTATTCCATACAATCTGCAGGAACCAATTGTCCTTTAGGTCCCTTTGAAAATTTCCCCTCGAACTTTAAAGCTATGGCCTATCAGTTTGTAATCCCCCAACCTGGGGAAAAGACCTTGTCTATTCACCCTATCGATGACCATCATGACTTTAAACACCTTTATCAGGTAACTCCTCAGCCTCCCATGTTCAAGTGAATTCAGCCCCAGCTTATTCAGTTTTTCCCTGCAGCGCAAACCCAACAACCCTGGCAAATCCTTGCTCATCTGAACCCTTTCATGTTCCACAACATCCACAGCATTGAGACCAGAATTGCACACAGTATTCCAATAGTAGTCAGGACAAGCACTGTTTAGTTCCCTGAGCCCCCCAGTCTTTATCCACAGTAAGTTCCAAACTGAAATATTTGTTTTGGATCTTGTAGTTTCACACATCGTTGCCTTCATTGATCATTAAGGAGACCGGGTTTGTCCCAAGCTCTTCTATTGCTCTTTATACACTTGTAGAGTCTCTTTGGATTCTCCTTAACCTTCTCTGCCAAAGCAATCTCGTGTCCCCTTTTTACATTCCTGATTTCCATCCTAAATGTATTTCTACAGCCCCGATGCTCCTGAAGGGATTCCCTTGAGTCAGCCAGTTATATCTGACATGTGCCCCCTTTCTTCTTGACTGGAGCCTCGAAACTCAGCCAGTGTTTCCTCATTCAGTCAGCATTGAGCTGCACACTAACAGGAACACGCTGGCGCTGAACGCTCGGTTTTAAAATATTCCTACTTGACCGACTTCCCTTTACCTGCAAATAGCCTCCCCAAATCTACTTTAAAAATTCATGACTATCTTGCTCCATTGTATAAGTTGAACTTGTGGACCAGGCCTGTCCTTTTCCATCGCTATTTTCAAACTAATACAAATCTGGTGGCTTTCCAAAGTGCGTCCCCGCTAACACCTCAGTCCCGTTCCCTACCTTGTTTCCCAAGTGGAGGTCAGGTTTAGCCCCATTCTCCAGTTGGGTCATTTACATAATGACTAGGAGTTTCTGGAACAGTTAACAAATTCCTTCCATCCAACTGCTTAACACAGTAGCAATCCCAGTCCAGGTTTGGAAAGGTTAAAATTCCCTACCATTACGACACTATCATTCTAACAGATATCTGAGATCTCCTGACATATATGCTCTTTCATCTCCCATTGCCTATCGCTGTAGTACAATCGTAGCAAACTGATGACCAATTTTTATTATTCGTTTCCACAAATATCATTTAACTGGGCGATCCTGAATGAATATTCCCTCGAGGTACTGCTGTGATGTTTTCCCCCAATCAAAACCACCAGCTCTCCTCCTGTTTTGCCTCCTGTTCTATCTTTCCTGTAGCCTCTGTTCCGTGGAACATTGAGCTGCCAGTCCTGTCCCTCCCTTAGCTGTGTTTCTGTAATATCTATGGTATCGCAGTCCCATGTTCCCTTCCATGCTCTGGGTTCATCTGCCTTATGTGTGCGGACCCTTGCATTGAAATAAATGCAGTTTAATTAATCAATTTTCCCTCATTGCCTGCAATGTTCTTGCCTGCCTTGTCTATTTAAATTGCTCTCTTGAACATCGATACAAGCCTCAAACTTCTTTTTAGCTGTATGACTGTTTGCGGTCCCACATCCCTGCTAGATGATTTTAAATCCTCTCGAGCAGCTCCAGCAACTCTCCCCACCAGGATATGCGTCCCCCTCCTGTTCCCAGTTCAGGTGTCTTCCCCACTCTGTCTACCTGTGCTGACACCTTCAGACATCCAGGGACTTATCCACCAAGTTCCCTGTGTTCCTTAGTACTCCAGGCGGACCTATCATTCATGATGGATATCATTCGCTGATTCGACTTCCCACAGTGCATTACCTCACAGTGATCAGAAGTAAACTCCATCTGCCATTACTCTGCTCAGTTTATCATCTGATCAATATCAGACTACAGCCTGAGACCATGCTCCTCACTGTGGACAACACCCTCACCTTTCATGTCATCTGCAAACCTACCAATGATACCTTCTGCTTTCACATCCGAAATATTAATGTACATAATAACCAGCAATGGTTCCTGGACAGAACCCTGTGGTACACCCCCTGGGCAAAGTTTTCCAGTCGTGAAAAACTTGCTCCACCAATTATGGATCCAATTTTCCAACTTGCCTTGGATTCCATGGGCTCTTTCCTTTTGGACCGGCCTTCCATGTGAGACCTTGTCAAAGACATTAATAAACACCATGTTCCCACACCATCTGCACTGGCCTCATCAATGTCAGAGGACAGTCCTCTACCAAATCCATACAGACAATCCCTAATGTATTCCTGTCCTTTCGAATATTGATTCATCGTGTCCGTCACAATTGTTTCCAATATTTACCCTCCCCCTGCTGTCAGACTATCTTCTCTGTAATTACCTGTCCTATCACTACTACTCTTGAACAAACGAACCACATTCGCCATCCTCCAGTCATTCAGAACTTCACCTGTGTCCAGCAAAGTATTAGATATATCCGTCAGGGCCCCAGCAATCTCCTCTCTTACTTCCCATAACTGCCTGGGATATATTTTATTGTTACTGGGCATTTCTCCACCTTTTTGCCTGTGAATACATTTAACGCCTCCTTCTTATTGATCATAAGATGTTCCAGAGCCTCACCATCCCAACTGAAATCCCGACAATCCCTTTCTCCTGTGTGAATACCGATGGGAAGTATTCATTGAAGGCCTCACCTGCTTCCTCTGGCTCCATGCACAGATTCTCCCTTTGGTTTCTAACAGCCCCCACTGCTTAGTTGGGGATCCTCTTACACTACCTGGACTTATTAAATATCTCGTGGCTTATCCTTAACATTATCTGCTAAGGATATTTTGTGACCATTGTTTGCCCGTTTATTTTTAAGGAATCCGCCCCCCCCACCCCACCCCCACGCTTTCTATCTAACGCCTTTGTTACCCATTATTGTTAGTGTTGTCCATTTTGCCTGAGTTTCCACAAGGTTCTAAACCATTGAATATTTATGTTCCACATATTGTTTACCCCGTAACCATATCTCTCTGGTATCTAAATCTCTTTCAGCTGTGTCACAAATCCAGCTAACTTATTGAAGATACTTTGTCTATGCGAAAAAAAAAGTTTCTGTACTCTTTTCCACAATTTCCTATCACAATCCAATTCGTTAATGTAGAGTTTTAGTTAAACCCTGACACAGCCTGTTCCTTTCTGCTTGTCTTCAGCCACATCCCCATGCTGTTCCGATGCATCACCTTTTTTCTATTTGGTTTTGAAAACACTTTGCTGTGGTTATGTTCGTGCAGACCATGTGAGGATGGGCAGATGTCATTCTCGAAAGGACAAGTATTTGGCTTTTTTGTACATCAGCAATGGTTTCATACATATTTATGGATGGTTAATTATAATATTTGAATTTATTGATTTCAAATTCCACCACTTCAGATGGTGGGTTTCAAACCTGTCTCCCCTGAACATGAGCTGAGGTTTTGGATACATGCTCTAGCAATAATACCACTAGGCCATCACTTCACCTGCTCGCACGTTGCTCATGCCTGAGCTCTGATACCAGGGCATCATGAAGCTAAACATCTTCTTCTGTCACAATTGTTTGATCCTGACACCTTCCTGAACTCTGGTGATATCACTCAGTATCTCTCCATGTGGTATTCCTCACTGTCTAATTGCTGCCTCTGTCAGTGTCTCTCACTCTTGCAGCTACTCCAGATCCTGAGCCAACAGAATTCTCCACTCCAGAGAGATGCAACAGCACAGGGTCTCTGTGGGACTCAGTTCCATTCTACATGTATAGCCTTCACTACATCAGTGTAATTTTCCATTCTGTCTATTTGTCTGTCTCCTGTAGGTACTCAGGGAGATTCAATAGACTTCCCAGCTGCTGGGTGTTCCATCCATCACCCCATTGAAGATGGTTGGTCAGCCAGAGAGACAAAGTGCAGGGAGATCTAGAGCCTTCAATAAATCCTGCAGTGAGGTAAGATCACTCACAATGCACAGAGCAGACAGCAATGTGAGAGATCCAATCATCAGCCAACAGGACATGACATAGATACAGTGCTGGAGGGGGAGCACAGTACAGACGCAACTCTGGCTCAATCACCACGTCTACTTTAACTTACGTTGTACTGAGACAATGTAGACAGTTCACAGTTACCAATCCAGGCTGTGCTCTCTTCGTGAGCATCAGCACAACAAAGGGGAAAGCATGCCTCCCATGAGAGTGTGGGAATGCTGCCTGAGATCTTTCTGTTCTGTATACCTTCTCCAACACTGTATCTATGGTATGTCTTGTGGATCAGGGTCTTCAATAATTTTTAACTCCTATAACAGTTCCTATCTCTGTAACCTCCTTCTTTCCATATAGGCCCTCCGCATATTTGAAATGTACCGCATTGCAGACTACCATCTCTATCACTATACCTTGCTTCAGTGTCTACAACATGCCTTATCTCCGTATTCTCATCCTCTTTAACTGGGTACAGGGTCATGCTGCATGAAAACAGAACCTTCAGTCCAAGTCATCATTGCTGACTATTTTCCCCAAACCTGAATGAGTCGCATTTGCCTGTGTTTGGCCCATATCCCTTCAAATCTTCCCCTCTCCATGTGCCTGCCTAAATTTCTTTTCCAAGTTGTAATTGTTCTTGTTTCTCCCATGTGCCCCTGGCAGTTCATTCCGTTTATGCACCATCCTCTGTGGATGTTGCCCCTCAGCTCCCTCTTTAAATCTTTGTTCTCTCACCTCACGTTTATACCTTCTAGTTTTGGACTCACATATCCTTGGCTGTTCACCATTCTTTCTCTCCATATTGTTGTATAAACCTTTATAAGGTCACCCCTTATAAGCCTCCTCTGTCCAAGGGAAATATTGAAGACAATGTTACAAATATCTCCAACTCATGTATCAAAGTGCTGGACAATGACAGCAAGTGTGCCAAGTACCGCTTTCCCCACCCTGTCCACCTGTGATGCTACTTCCAAAGAACAAGGTAACTGCACCTCTTGGTCTCTCTCTGTTCGACAACGCTACCCAAGGCTGTACCATTACCTGTGTTCTTCCAAAACTCAATACCTGAATTAAAATCCATCTTTCATGCCTTGGGCCACTGGCCCAGTTGGTCGAGATCCCCTTTGCCCACTACACCATTAATTTGATCATCCACAAAATTACTAACAATGACTCCAATATTCTCAACCAAATTGTTTATGTAGATGATGCACATCAGTGGTCCCATCCCTGATCTTTGTGGCACACCGCTGGGCACAGCCTCCAGTTAGAACAACAACCCTCTCCCAACACCCTCTGTCTCCTACTGTCAATCCAATTTTGTGTCCAGTTGACTAGCTCTCCCTGATCACATGTGATCTAATCTTACGAACCAGTATATCATGCTAAATGTAAGGTTTATGAAGGTTTGTTGCTCAGATTGAGTTTTAGGATGTAGGTTTGCTCTCTGGGCTGTAGGTTTGATATCGAGACGTTTCGTTGCCTGGGCACGGTAACATCATCAGTGGCGACCTCCAAGTGAAGCGAAGCTGTTGTCTCCTGCTTTCTATTTATATCTTCCTCCTGGATGGGTTCCTGGAGTTCACCACAAACCCCAGGAACCCCATCCAGGAGAAAGATATAAATAGCAAGCAGGAGACAACAGCTTCGCTTCACTTGGAGGTTGCCACTGATGATGTTACCTAGTCAGGTAACGAAACATCTAGATATCAAACCTACAGCTCAGCGAGCAAACCTACACCCTAAATCATGCTAAATCCCGTCAAAGGCCCTGCTGACGTTGGTGTAGACAATGTCTGGTCACCAATTCAACAAAAGCCATCAAGTTAGTGAGACTTGACTTTGTATGCACAAAGCCGTGCTGACTATCTTTCATCAATCCTTGCCTTTACAAACGAATGTAACTCCAGTTGGCAGAATCACTTTCACAACTAACCCACCACTGACATTGGGCGAATTGGTTTTCAGTTCCCTGGCTTTCTCTTGCAGGCTTTCCTAAATAATGGATCAAAACCATAGTGTTGTCAGAGCTGTACAGCATGGAAACTGACCTGACAGTTGACACCAACCATAATCTCAAACTTAACTCGTCCCAGCTGCCTGTTGCTGGCCTAAATCCCTCCAACCCTTTCCTATTCATGTACTTAACTAAACGTTGTAATTGTACCGATATCCACCTCAGGAAGTTCATTCCACACCCAAACCACCCTCTGTGTAACAATTTGCACCTTATATCCTTTTTTTTGAACATCTCTCTCCTCTAAGCGAAAAAATGTGGCCCCTCCACTTGAGACTCTGTCATCCGAAGGAAAAGGCAGCTATCACTGACTCTATCTATATCCCAACTTTTTTTCTTGAACTTCTATAAGGTCACCTCTCAACCTCCCGGCTCCAGTGAAAAAAAACTCTGCATATCCAGTCATTTTTCAGAGCTCAAGCCTTCTATACCCAGCAACGTCTTGGTAAATTTCTTCTGAACACCCTTCTGATTAATCATATCCTCCCTATAACTGGGCGACCAGAACTAGATGGGGTATTGCAGAACAGGCCTCACAAATGTCTGTACAATCTCAACATAACGTCCCAAATCCTCCACTCAATGGACTGAGCAATTGTCAGGTATGCCAAGCACTGTCTTATCCATCCTGTGATGCAAGCTTCAAGGATTATGTACCCGAACCCGGAGGTCCCTCTGCGATAAAACACTAACCGAGGCCCTAACATTAATTGTATAAGCTCTACCTTTGTTTGTTTTACCAAATGCATTACGTCACATTTATTCAGATTGAATTCCATCTGCAGTTTTTCAGCCCTTTCACCCATTTCATCAAGATCCCTTTGGAATCTTGGAAATCCACTATGCCACCCTCCAGCCTTCCAGCCGATCACACATGGCTGTCAACGGTACAAATACCTTTGCTAGTAGCTCCACAATTTCTTCCCTAGCATCCCACAATGTCCTGTGATACACTTATTCAGGGCCTGGGGCTTTCCATTCCTTTGTGTTTTAAAACCACCAGCACCACCTCTTCTATAACATGCACTCTTTTCAAATAATAGAGGTGTACAGCATGGAAACAAAGCCTTCAGTCCAACTCATCCATGCTGACGAGAAGATGTAAATAAATTCATCCCATTTACCAGCATTTAGCCCATGTACCGCTAAACTCTAACTATCCATATATACATCCAGATACAATTACAACATTTAAAAGGTATCAGTCTCCATTACATTCTCTCTCAGCTTATTCCATACACACATCACCATGTGCGTGAAAAAGTTGTCCCTTCAGTCCCTTTTTAAACCTTTGCCCTCTAACCCAAAACTTATGTCCTCTAGTTTTGGGCTGCCCAGCCCCTGGGAAATGACCTTGAATGTTTACCAAATCCATGCCCCTCATGCTTATATAAACCTCTGTAAGGTCACCCCTCAGTGTCCGGCGCTCTAAGGAAAATAGCCCCAGCTTATTCAGCAACAACCCTGGCAAAATCTTGTAAATATTTTCTGAGCCCTTTCAGGTTTCACAGCATCCTTCCGATAGCAGGGAGTCTGGAATTGCAGAGAACTCCAATTGTGGTCTAACGTATTACTCTTGTTCTCTGCGTTCCCCAGTCATTGTCCACAGTAAGTTCTGGAGGGAAAAAAATTGTTTAGGGTCTTAGCCATACCTGCTAATGAAAGCCAACACACCATACGCCTTCTTAACACCCTCTCAACTTTGGTGGTAACTTCAGGGACACGGGATCACGCTGTTCGTGCACACTGCTAAGGTTCCTGCCTTTAACCATGTAAACTTTTTCTGCAGATTCTTCCAATCTGAAACCATCTCTATCTTTGTAAATTGCTACAGTCCATCTCACACTCATAAACTGTGAAACCTTCTCAAGTCCCAATATTCCTAATGCCTGCAAAATCCTCCAATCCCGATTATCCCTCCCTAACTCTGTAAATGCCACCATCATCCAGTGCCTTTCTGGGGAACATTGCAGAGGAAGGAAGATTTGTTGAGACCAGGCCATGTTATGGAGGGACGAAGGGCTGCAGAACCTGGAGGATGGTACTAATGTAGGAAGGAACGTGGATCCTGCAGGAGGTTAGACAGTGTGGGATTAATAGAGCCTGCAGGATGGGACCAAGAATGGGTTGTGGACCCTGAAGGATGTTACGATTTGAACCATAGATCATCTTTGATTGGACCATTCAGCTGATCTTAGAGTCAAAGAGATGTACAGCATGGAAGCAGACCTTTCGGTCTAACCTGTCCATGCCGACCAGATATCCCAACCCAATCCAGTCCCACCTACCAGCATCTGGCCCATATTCTTGCAAACCCTTCCTATTCATATACCCATCCAGATAGCTTTGTATCAGCCTCCACCACTTACTCTGGCAGCTCATTCCATACACGTACTACCGTCTGCGTGAACAAAATGCCCCTTAAGTCTCTTTAATACTACTCTCCTCTAACCGTAAACCTGTGTCCTCCAGTTCTGGACTCCCGTTCCCGTGGGTGAAGACTTTGTCTCTTTAGCCTCTCCATGCCCCTCATGATTTTATAAAGCTCTATATGGTCGCCCTTAATGATTTTATAAACCCCTATAAGGTCACCCCTCAGCCTTCGATGCTCCAGGGAAAACAGCCCCAGCCTATTCAACCTCTCTATAGCACAAACCCTCCAATCGTGGCAACATCCTTGTAAATCTTTTCTGAACCCTTTCAAGTTTCACAACATCCTTCTGATAGGAAGGTGACCAGAATTGCACACAGTGTTCCAAAAGTGACCTAACCAATGTCCTGTACAGCCACAACATGACCTCAAAACTCTTGTACTCAATATTCTGACCAATAAAAGAAAGCATACTAAATGCCGCCTTCACTCTGCTTTGAATAGCTATGAACCTGCACTCCAATATCTCTATGTTCAGCAACACTCCGTCAAAACTTACCATTAAGTGTATAAGTCCAGCAAAGATTTGCTTTCGCAAAATGCAGCACCTCGCATTTATCTGAATTAATATCCATCTGCTGCTTCTCAGCGCATTGGCCCATCTGATCAAGATTCCATTGTAATTGGAAGTAACCTTTTTCGCTGGCCACTACACCTACATTTTTGTTGTCATCTGCAAACTGACTAACTATACCTCTTATGCTCACGTCCAGATCATTTATGGAAACAATGCAAAATATTGGACCCAGCACCGATCCTTGTGGCACTCCACTGGTCACAGGCCTCCAGTTTGCAAACCAACCCTCCACCACCACTCTTTGTCTTCTATCTTTAATACAGTTCTTTACCAATTGGCTAGTTCTCCCTGTATTCCGTGAGATCTAACCTTGCTAACCAGCCTCCAATGGGGAACCTTGTTGAACGCCATACTGAAGTCCATATAGATCACATCCACTGCTCTGCCCTCATCAATCTTCTCTGTTACTTCTTCAAAAACTCAATCAAGTTTGTGAGACAGGATTGCCGACTCAAAAAGAAATGTTGACTATCCCTAATCAGTCCTTGCCTTTCCAAATACATGTACATCCTGTCCCTCACGATTCCCTCCAACAACATACACACCGATGTCAGGCTCACCAGTCTATAGTTCCATGGCTTTTCCTTACTGCCTTTGTTAAATAGTAGCAACACGATAGCCAACCTCCAGTCTTCTGGCTCTGATGTCCTATTTCTAGAGATTGTTACCGGAATGGTGAGCACAGCTTAAGATTGCCAGGCTAGAAGATGTGAATTTAGGTGTGAATCTATTTGCCCGTTCTCTCTGTGTGCCTGAAACTGACCTGGTGGTGCTCTGGTAAAAAGCACTCTCTGTGCATCTTGTACCAAACAGATCTACAGGACTGACCAGAGGTAACGTCATCAAAGCCTTCATTTAGAATGTTCTTTATCTTAATATTATTAAATGGCAGTTTTATGAGATGCAGGAATTGTGGAGTTGTCATTTTAAAAAGAATTAAACTTTTGTCATTGACCCTGACACATGCAATGGGTATTCGTGGATTCTGTTGTTCTCTTCAGACTGTCACTCAGAAGGTTGTCTCACCGGGGAATCTGAGTGCAGATGGTCTTTCCTTGGTAGAGTGTGAATTTACCAGTTTATTTCAGCTCAGACACAGTGTTTCTGGAGAATGTATAACTATGTAAATACCTCACCGACTGGTTCAGGGGTGAGTGCACTGGGCCCTGAGCACAAGCAGCTGGGAAACCTCATGCCAATTGTATGTGGCAAAAGTGAGAATTGCAGATGCTGGAGATCAGAGCCGCGATTAGAGTGGTGTTGGAAAAGCACAGCAGGTCAGGCAGCATCCGAGGAGCGGGAAAATCGACGTTTTGCCTGATGTTGATGTTCCCGCTCCTCAGATGCTGCCTGACCTGCTGTGCTTTTCCAGCACCACTCTAATCTAGACTCTGTTTGTATGTGGGGCTTCGCACAGACTGGATGAGAGCAGCTCCCTGAGCAAATGACAGGTATGAAGCTTGAGTTCCTCCTGCTGTGTTTGACCGAGTGCCATATCGTTATCTCCTTTTCATGAGTGAGCATGTCATGTTCTCTAGTCCTGACAGTGTCCACTCCCTGTAAACCTTTCCAGCTGTTGAACATCTTCCTTCTCTCTCACTCCCACCAGCCCTTCCAAACTGGCCTTGGTTTCGTATCTTCTGCAATCCTAAATGACCAATATTATCACATTGCTTTCCTTTGAGCTGTGTGGGAACAAACCTGAAGTAGGTTTGGGCCATTGGAAGAAAAAGACAACTCCCCCTTCTCCACCTTTGTCAAACAGAGTCTGCTTGTTTGTCTCTCTCCCATAAGTGTAAGGAACCATCCTTTCAGCATCCACCCTGTCCATTCCCATGAGGATATGTACATTTTAATGAGGACAACTGTCCTCCTGATGACCATCAGTGGCACAGCACCGAAGTGACATGTTTATGTTCCTCGATTTTCTGCAACTGCTTCCTTTTGCTCGACCGCTCCCTCATTCTGAAACCTTCCCCAGCCTGGACAGTGCTCCAAACCACGAATTATTGAGAATGCTCCAACCTCTGTAAACTCTTCACACTTCTACAATCCTCCTTGTCATGTGAACCCCTCCAGCTTCTACAGTCCTTGTAAACTATTGCATCTCCTACAACCCTCACCATCTCTGTATGCTCCAAGGACTAAATTTCTCCATGCATCTGTAAACCCCTCCAGCCCCTTCAAATCTGCCTATCTCTCCAAGGCCCTGCAGTTCCACAACACATCCCTATACATGGAACTTACACCAGAGATCACAAGCCTCCAGATCTCTGTAATCCCCTGCGGTTCTCTCTATTTCTGTTCCCACCTTCGGTACCGACAACCCTACTTCCATATATAACTTCATCAAGCCCCTACAATCCTTCAGAACTGTGTAACCCCCAAAAGACCTTACAATTCTATCTCGATCACTGACTGTCTGCAGTGATTTGAAACTTCGGCAATTAGAGTCAGAGAATCGTAGAGATGTCAAGCATGAAACCAGACCCTTCGGTCCAACATGTCCATGCCAATCCAGTCGTACCAATCAGACCCTGGCTCATCTCCCTCTCAACCCCTCCTATTCATATACCCATCCAGATGCCTTTCAACTGTTGCAATTGTCCCAGCCTCCTCCACTTCCTCTTGCAGCTCATTCCTAACGTGTGCCACCCTCTGTGTGAAATATTTGTCCCTTAGCTCTCTTTTATATATTTCCCCTCTCACCCTAAACCTATGCACTATACTTCTGGATTCACCGACCCCAGGGAAAAGACTTTGTCTATTTATCCTATGTATGCCCCTCATAATTTTGTAAACCTCTATAAGGTCTCCCCTCAGCCTCCGACGCCCCAGCCGATGCAGCCTCTCCCTATAGCTCAAATCCTATAACCTTGGCAACATACTTGTAAATCATTTCTGAACCCTTCAAGTTTCACGACATCCTTCCGATAGGAAGGAGACCAGAATTGCACACGGTATTCCAAAAGTGGCCTAACCAATGTCCTGTACAACCGCAACATGACCTCCCAACTCTTGTACTCAATAATCTGACAAAAATGAATGCATACCAAGTGCCTTCTTTGCTATCCTATCTACCTGTGACTTTACTTTCAAGGACCTCTGTAGTTAATTTGAAAAATTGGATAGACTGATGCAGTGGCCTGAGGTCTTGTGGGTGAAGTTAGTTCAGTCTAAGCTGTTAGGCAGAGCTAGTGAGGTATTTGCAGCGCTGTCTCCTGAGTGGCCACGAGATTATGCACATGTGGAACAGGCTATTTTAAGTGCTTATGGATTAGTAAAAGAAGCTGATCGACAGTGGTTCAGCTACATAAAGAAAGAACCAGGACAGACTTATGTGGAGTTCTATCCAATTAAACATAGTAATCTTTCTGCAACATCTCCAGCCTCCATACATCTCTCTGTAATGGTGAGCTGCTCCAATCCCCACAACCTTTCCTGCCTCTGTACACCATCAAGTTGATACAACCCTTCTGATTTCTGTCGTGTCGTGCAGACCCGTTTTTGTGAATTCTGCCGACCACTAATACTCTCCCTATCTGTGTAAATGCCTCCAACCACTACAATCCCCTGTACTGTGCAGCCCCCACCAGACCTGAAAGCCATCGCTATCTGTGAAAGCTCCTTCAGGTCCATATCCTCCACCTTGCTGAAACCCGCTCTCAGCATTGCAACCCCCATTATTTCCCAACGTTGTTGAGTCTCTAAAACCATCCCTATCTACTCCACTGCATACTGCACTCTCAGTCTGTGTCGACTCTTCAATTCCTTCAGTTCCAATATACCTATGTTTTGGTTTGACTGCTTTGTGGCCATTGTATCCTCGTTTCTATCTGCAAAAGACTCTGCTCACTGTAGCACATCCTTTGCTCATAAGTGAATCTGGTCCCTCACAACCCTCTTTATGACTCTCCCCTCCAGTCCCGACAAGCTTCCCTCTCCCTGTCATATCTTGCAGCATGCATACCACTCACTCTCTCTGACATACCTTCCAGTGCATAAAATCATTTCTCCTTCTAACTTTATCCTGTCTACAACTTCCTCCCTATCCCTGAAACATCCTCCAGTCCATATACTCCTCTCTATTGCTGCAGCATTCTCCATCTTATATCATCTTCCATGTGCTTACAACATTCTCCAGTCCATACCACCCTCCCTTTCCCTGTAATATTCTCCAGTCCATACCATCCTCCCTATCACGGTGATATTCTCCAGATTCCACAACTGTTGTTAAATGTACGACATCCTGGAATCCTGTGAATGTTTCTACACCCTGATCAACATAGACCATGTAACGATCCGCAACCATATACACATCCCTATCTCTGGAATCTAATCAAAGACGCTTTATCGCTCTAACTTCCTCCAAACAATAACATGTTTTCTCCTGCGAACATTCTGTAGCAACTGTAACTATGTTTAACCCTGCAATATTGTCGCGCCCCCAAACATCTCTCCCACTCTGTGACCTCTAACCGTCCCTCAAAGGCCCTCTCTCGGTGACACACGCCATGCATTTGCAATAAGGCAGATGGAATGACAGCATTAACTGAAGGGAACAGATATGATTGAACTGTTATTGTGGAGGGGTGGCTGCAGAATGATTATGACAGCAATGTGATTATTGAAGGGTTGTAGGGATTTAGGCAGGATCAGCAAAAAAACAAAAAAAAAATCCCGTTTCGTTGTGAAGAAAGGACGCAGTCAGTGCATTAGTGAGACAGCCAATTTAATCTGGGAATCAAAATATAGAGTCATTTTGAATGGACAGCTTCCAAATAGCAAAGGAAATCTGGAAGATCAAATCACAATCCATGCTCGTTAGTCAGTTGGATGCAATATTTTCTTGGTGATAGTAGACAGAGGCATGTGGGGTGGTCAATTTCTGATTGGACGTCTGTGGCTAATGATGTTTCACAAGGATCAGTGCTGCGATATCTGTGTGTAATTTATATCTGTGATTCAGATGAAAAGTTCAGCAGTTTGAGTGGTAATTTTGCAGACGACATTTGGAAAGGCATGTAATGATTAGGGATAGTTAGCGGAATTGTGGATAGTGAGAAAGAGTGTTGAAGGTTGCAGCAGTATGTAGATCAGCTGGAACGCTGGGCAGAGAAATCACAAATCGAATGTCATCGGGACAAGTGTGAAGTGAGGCATTTATGAAGTCAAATGGAAGAGAGAAGTGCACTAATTGACTAATTGGAAACATTGATAAACAGATGACCTTGGTTGCAAATCCGTAGCTCCCTGAAAATAACAACATAGCAGAATGTGGTTGTACAGGAGGAGTATGGTATGCTTACCTTTATTGGTCACAGTATTGAGTACAGACGTTTGCACGTCATGTTGTGACTGAATGAAACTTTATTCGGCCATGTCTGGAATGTTGGGTGTCGTTCTCATCGACACACCACAGGAAGGATGTGGAGGTTTTGGGGAGGTTGCAACAGAGGGTTGGCAGAATGTTGCCTGGATGAGAATGTTTTTACTGTAAAGATGTTGAACACAGTTGGATTGTTTTGTGAGAACATCAGAGACTGAGAGGTGACTGGGTACAGGTATATAGCATTAGTAAAGGCGTGAATAGTGTGGATAGTTGGAATCCTTCTTCCAATGTAGAAATATCAAATACTAGCGTGCCCCGGTTTAAAGTGAGAGTGAGAAGTTTTAAGTGAGATGCATAAGGCCAGGTTTCTTTACCGAGAGGGTAGAACCTGCTCAGGAGGTGGGAGAGGTGGCAACAAGAGCAAAGTTTTGAAGTGGCATTTAGACAGAAACATGAACAGAGAATAGAGGGATATCGCCCATGTGCAGGCAGATGGGATAAGTTTAGAATAGCACAATGGTCAGCACAGCCATGCTGGACCGAAGGGCCTATTACTATGCTGTACTGTTCCAATTTCTAACTTAATGGCATCTACTCTGTGAAAGCCCCTCAGAATCCAGGATGTTTCATTCAATTTTTCTTCCATTCTTCAAAACCCCCCAATAGGTTTAAGGTCAATCTACTTCACCTCTTCTCATTGGAAAATCCCGCCAACTCCAGGATCAGCCGAGTGAACCTTCCCTGGCCTGCGTCCAACACAAGAATGCCTTTCCTTAGGGCACGCATACTGTTCATTATAATCAAGGTGTGGCCTGACTTGTACCTTGCATCGTTTCAGCAAGACCTCCCTATATTTAGACTCCATTCCCTTTGTAATAAATGGCAGCATTTGATTTGCCTTCTCTATCACCTGTTGACCCTGTAAACTACCTTTTACAGATTGATCCACAAGGATTCCCTAAACCCTTTGTGCAGTCAGTCTGAAACCAAATGGTGTGAACCTGACAGTAAGTCGAGAACGTGTTGGAGTGTATTATAAAGGATATGACAATAAATGATAACTGGATGCTTAGAAACAATGGGAGATGCATGATTTTATAATAGGGGAATATTTTTAAATCTGTTGGATTCTATATTTTGGTGTGACCATAAATGGCAGAATAGTTAAAGCTGGAGGAGGCTAGTTGCGGGAGAGGGATTTTTGAAACTTCAGAAGCATTTTGACAGTATTCAACCAGGTCTAAAAATTAGATCGTGAGAGAATAGGGCCCCTGAAAGGTCAATGAGGCTGTCTGTGTGGGATCACTGCTGATGGGGAGACACTGAACAAATATTTTGCGTTAGTATTTACTATGGAGAAAGACATGGAAGTTCGGGAACTTGGGAAAATACATAGGGATGTCTTGAACAGAGTTGGAGAACAGGAGGTGCTGGATGGCTTAAAATGCAAAAATGTCAGATAAAACCTTGGGAAATGATCAGATGTATCCCAGGGCCTAGTGAGAAGCTAGCGAGGAAACTACCGAGTCCCTCGCAGAGATGTTTGTGTCATCGACAGCCACTACAGACCAGTGAGACTGATGGTAGAGGTGAGGAAGTTGTTGGAGGTGATTCTGATAGAAAGGATCATTGTGCATTTGGAAAGGCAAGGACAGACTAACGATAGTCAGCATGGCTTTGTGCACGGGAAATTATGCCTCAAACCTGAGTGTAGAGATAGACAAGTGACAGATCAAAGCAGAGCAGTACATGATGTCCACATTAACTTTAGCAAGGCCCTTACAAGGTTCTGCATGGCAGACTGGTTCATAAGTTTAGATCACACATAACCAGGGTGCACTCACCAATTGGATACAAAATTGGATTGACGGTAGGAGACAGAGTGTGTTCATAGTGGGTTGCAGTTCAACTCTAAACCTGTGACCAACGGTGTGTCATGGGGTTCCGTGGTGTGTCACTGTTGTGAATCATTTATATAAATGGTTTGGATGATAATACAGGAGTCATGGTTAACAAGTTTGTGAGTGACAATGAAATTGGTGATAATGTGGACAGTGAAGAGGGTTATCCAAGAGTACAATGGGATCAACAGTACTGCTGGGGCAATGAGTTGAGGAATAGCAGGTGGAGAAAGGCAATATGTTGCATTCTGGTAAAGCATACCTGGCTGGACTTGTACAGTTAATGTTAGGACCCTGGATAGTGTTGCCAATCAGTGACCCAGGGATGCAGGTACACAGTCCTTTGAAAGTAGCATTGCAGGTAGACAGGCTGGTGGAGCAGGCGTTTGGGATACTTACCTTCATTGGTCACAGCATTGAGAGTAGAAGTTGGGATGTCAGATTGTATATGTAAAGGACATTAGTGAGGTCACCATATAAGCATTGTTGATTATCTGGATAAACTCAACATGTTCACGTATGTCCTTTAGGGATGGACATCTGACATTCTTACCTGGTCTGGCTCACATGTGACTCCACTCCCTCAGCAATATGGCTGACTCTGAGCTGCTTCTGGGCAATTAGCAGTGGGGTAATGTATGTTGGTCCATCCGGTGACATCCTCAGGCCATGAATGAATCAATGAGAATACATATGTCCATCCCTACGTTTGCAACAGCTCTTGCTGCAGCAATTCGTACTGGCTATGTAAAATTGCTCAGGCCTTTGGCCCTCTCTGTAACACTCTCACCACTCCAGTACCTTCACCTCTCCCTGTTCCTATCATCTGATTAAACGCTGGCAACGTTTCCTATTCCTGCTGCACTCCTGCTCGGAGACTCCCTAGCGACCTCTTTAACAAATGTGTCCACATTTCTAAACTTTGGCTTCTTCAGAATTGATAGTTTTTTTTTTTCATCTCTTAATCAAATCTGGTAACTCCTGGGAATTACTGGGCCATGTCCTTCCGAAGTGGGGGAGGAGCACTGGGAAGGTGTCAAGCACCTCGCGACTTGCTGTGGGGAAAATGGGAAACCAGGAGAAAGGTGGGGTCATGGTCAAGGGGGCAGTAGGAGGAGGTGTCTGCTGGCTGGCGTTTAGCCTCAGAATGTAAAGATTGGTGCGCCAAAGTACCACCGCGCCGCCCTTGTCTGTCGGTTTGATAGTGAGGTTGTGGTTGGAGCAGAGGGAGTGGAGGGCTGCACGTTCCGAGCGTGAGAGGTTGGAGTGGGTGAGAGGGGTGGACAGGTTGAGGCAGTCAATGTCGCGGTGGCAGTTGGCTATGAAGAGATTGAGGGTGGGTAAGAGTCCAGCACGGGGTGTCCAGGAGAATGGGGTGTGTTGGAAGTGGGAGAAGGGGTCGTCAGAGTGTGGGTGAGAATCCTGGTTGAAGAAGTAGGCACGGAAGCAAAGGCAGCAGAAGAAATGCTCGATGTCTCGCCGCGTGTTGAACTCGTTAATCTGGGAGCATAGGGGGATGAAGGTGAGACCTTTGCTGAGGACTGATCGTTCATCCTCAGAGCTGGGGAGGGCTGGAGAAATGGTGAAAATATGGCAGGGCTGGGAGTTAGGACCTGGGACCTGGTGTGGGGCTGGAGTTGGGTGTGGGGGTGGAGTTGCGTGTGGGGGTGGAGATGGGCATGGGGGTGGAGTTGGGTGTGCGGGCGGAGTTGGGCGTGGGGGCGGAGATCGAAGTGGGGCGGAGACGCATGCGGCGTGATCGTTGCGCAGGTGAGTGATACATCATGATGTCTTGAACAGAAAGCACCTTGGAGAACAGGAGGTGCTGGCTGTCTTAAAATGCAAAAAGTTTGATTAAACCTTGGGACATAATCAGATGTATCCCAGCACCATGTGAGAAGCGAGGGAGGAAATTAGAAGTCCCCTCACAGAGACATTTGTATCAGTGACAGCCATTACAGACCAGTGAGACTGATGGCAGTGGAGTTGTTGGAGGAGTTGCTGAGTGAAAGGATCATCATGCATTTGGAAAGGCAAGGAATGATTAGCGATAATTCGCGTGGCTTTGTGTGTGGAAAATGCTGACTGAGTGTTTTTGGAGGTAGACAAGTAACAGAAAAAGGCAGGACAGTAGATGTCTCCGTGGACTTTAGCAAGGCCGTTGTCAAAGTTCTGCACGGCACACATAACCAGGTCACACATAACCAGAGAGTGCTCATCAACTGGACGCAAAATAGGATTGCCGATAGGAGACAGAGCATGGTCATAGAGGGTTTTTTTTTTACAGAGAGTGGAAGTTGCCCAGCGAAGTCATAGAAACAGAAATGTGAGTTAAGTTTTGAAGTGGCATTTAAACAGAAACATAAACGGGCAGAGAATAAAGGGACATGGACCATGTACATACGGATGGGATGAGTTGAGAATGATATCAAGGTGGGCTGAAGGGCCTATTGTTGCACTGTTCTATTTTCTAACTTCGCAGCATTTAACTGATCAAAGCACTTCAGAATCTTGCATGTTTCATTCAGTTTCTCTCTCATTTTTCTCAACTTCAATGGGTTCATTCTCAATCTACTCCACCTCTCCTTATTATAAAATCCCTCAATTTCCAACATCAGCCGAGTGAACCTTCTGTAGCCTGCCTCTGATACAAGATTATCTTTCTTTTGGGCACTCGCACTATTCATAATATTCTAGGTGTAGTCTGACTTGTACCTTGCATCGTTTGAGTAAGACCTCCCTATATTGAGATTCCATCCTCTCTGTAATAAATGGCAGCATTTGATTTGCCTTCTCTACTACTTGATGACACTGTAAGCTACATTTTTTCAGATTGATAAACAAGAACTCCCAAAACCCTTTATGTTTCCAGTCTAAAAACAAATACTGTTCGCCTGACAGTAAGTCAGGAGCATTCTGAAATGAGTGAGAAATGACAAATCAATTAAAAATACCTGCACCCTTCGAAACACATTTGATAAAAGAGAATTTGCTTTTGAGCCTGTTGGATTTAATTTGTTGGTGTGAATATAAATGGAAGAATAGATAAGGGTGAGGTGTGGGGTGTTGTTAGGGAGGATATGGTTTATTTGAGTTATCATAAGCCTTTGTGCAAGTTTCAATAAGGGCTAAAGAGTAACGTCGTAGAGAATAGGGCTCCTTAAATATCAATAAGGTCACCCATGCGTGGATCCAGAGGAGATGGGTGAGATCTTAAAGATAAAAAAAAGTCTTATCAGTATTTACTCTGGAGAAAGACATGGAAGCTCGGGAACTTTGGGAAATAATTTGCGATGTCTTGGAAAGAATCCTCAACAGAGAAGAGAAAGTGTTGGAATCTCAAAACAAATAAAGGTAGATCAATCCTCAGTAGCTAATTAGGTCGATCCAAGAATCTTGGGGGAAGCTAGGGAAGAAATTGCTGTGTCCCTAACAGAGATATTTATATTATCACCAGACACAGTGAGGTGTCAGAAGACTAGAGGGCAACTAATGCTGTTCCATCACTTCAGGTTTGCAGGGAAAATCCAGGAAATTAAAACCCCGTGAGCCCAGTGATGGGGATGTTGTTGGAGGAGATTCTGAGAGAAAGGTGCTACATATATTTGGTCAGGCAAGGGCTGGTTACAAATAGTCAGCATGGCTTTGTGAGTGGGAAACTGTGTTTCACAAACCGGATTGACTCTTCTCGGGGGTGGCCAAGAGAGAGATGAGGGCAGAGCAGTCAATGTTGTCTACATGGACTTCAGCAAAGCATTTGACAACGTTCCAAGATATGTGGAACATCTAGTCAAGAGGAAGAACAATGCTTACATAAGGTTGAGGACGCTAGGATCGTGAGCCCTCTATAGGGTTATATGGGTGCAGCACGATGACCCAGTGGTTAGCACGGCTGCCTTATAGATCCAGGGACCCGATTTCGATTCCAGTCCCGGACGACCTTCTGTGTGGAGTGTACGCGTTCTCCCCATGTCTGTGTGGGGGTTCCTCCAGGTAATCTCGTTTCCACCCACCGTCCAAAGATATGTAGATTAGGTGACTCAGCCATGGTACATTACCCATAGTGTTCAGGGATGTGCAAGATTGACACATTAGCTAGGGTAAATGGAGAGTAATAGGGTAGGGGAATGGTTTTGGGTGGGATGTTCTTCAGAGGGTTTGTATGGAGTTGTTAGGCCAAATGGCCTGATTCCACACTCTGGGAACTCACTGAAGGTAGTCAGGAAGGAACTGAAGAATGGACTTAGGACAGCTAGAATGGGACATGAAAAAGCTTTGTTGGGAAGGATTAAGGAAGATCATAAGGCATTCTCCACTTATGTGAGGAACAAGAGGATGGTCAGAGTGAGGGTCGGGCAGGTCAGGGGAGTGGAGGAAACATGCGCCTGGAGTCACAGGAGGTTGGGGAGGTCCTTAATGCATACTGTGCTTCAGTATTCACTACTGAGAGGGACATTGTCATTTGTGAGGACTGCATGTAAAGGACTGATATATGTGAATAGGTTGATGTTAAGATGGAGGATGTGATGGGAATTGTGTAAAACATGAAGTTAGATAAGTCCATTGGACCAGATGGGATATGCCCAAAGTTACTACATGGAGTGAGGGAATGGATTGCTGTGCCTTTGGTGATGACCATTGCACCCTTACTGTTCACTGGAATCGTACCAGATGATTGGAGGGCGGCAAATGTTACTGCCTTGTTCAAGAAAGGGAATAGGGATAATCCTGGGAATTACAGACCTCACTTTCTTATGTCTGTGGTATGCAGATTATTAGAGAGAACTCTGAGAGAGCGGATTTATGACTCAGTAGAAAACCATAGTTTGACGAGAGATAGTAAGCGTGGCTTTGTAAGGGACAGACCTCTGCTTCACAAATTTTATTGAACTCTTCAAGAATGTGACAAAACACTTTTATGTCTCATTCAGAAAGTACAGAGGCATGGGATACAGGATACCTGTCTGTCTGGATACAGAATTCCTGGCTCATAGAAGACAGAGGGTGGTAATAGATGGAAAGCATTCACTCTGGAGCTCGGTGACCAGTGGTGTTCTGCAGGAATCGGTTGCAGGACTTCTGCTCTTTGTGATATTTTAAAATAAATGACTTGGATGTGGTTGTGGAAGATGGGTTAGTAATTTTGCCAATGACATGGATGTTGGTGGAGGGGTGGATAGCGTGGAGGTCTATTGTAGGTTGCAGCAGGATATTGTCAGGATGCAGAGCTGGGCAGAGAAGCGGCAGATGGAGTTCAATCTGAAAAGTCTGAAATTATTCATTTTGGAAGGTTGGACTTGAATGCAGAATATAGGGTTCAAGGCAGAATACATGGTAGTGTTGTGGAACAGAGCGATCTTGGGTTCCACATCCATCGATCCCTCAAAGTTGCCACCCAAGCTGATAGGATTGTTATGAAGGAATATGTTGTGTTGGCTTTCAATTGCTGGGGGATTTAGTTTTAAACCAGTGAAGTTATTCTGCAGCTCTATAGAGCCTGGGTTCGACCCCACTTGTGATATTGTGTTCAGTTCTGGTCGCCTCATTACAGGAAGGCAGTGGAAGCTTAGGGAGGGTAAATTGGAGGTTTACCAGGATGCTGCCTGTGCTGGAGGGCATGGCTTATGAAGAAAAGTTGAGGGAGGTTCGGCTTTTCTCATTGGAGTGAAGAAGGGTGAGGGGCCAGTTGGTCGAGGTGAACAAGATGATGAGACTCATAGATAGAGTGAATAGTGAGAGACTTCTTTATATCATGGCATATATGGCTATTCTGAGCGGACATAACTTTAAGGTGATTGGTGGATGGTTAAGGAGAGATTTCAGATGCAGGTCCTTTACACAACGTGTGTGCGTGGGGGGTGTGGAATGCACTGCCAGCAGTGCTGGGAGAGTCAGATACATTAGGGACATTTAATACACTCGTGGATAGACACATGGATGACATTAAAATGAAAGGTATGTAGGTTAGTTTGATCTTACTCTCGGATAAAAGGTTGGCATGGCATCATGGCCGAAGGATCTTGTGCTGCACTGTTCTGTGTTCTGCGTTCCGTATGGTAAACTGGGTAATAAGCTCAGATCAATGTAAAAGCATATGGCTTTCAGGAGGAGCTAGTGAACTGTTTAAAAAATTGGATTGATGGTAGGAGACAGAGGGTGATGGGAGACACGTTGTTTTTCTGACTGGAGGCATGTGACCAGCGGTGTAGTGGGCCCACTGTTGTTTGTCATTTGGATAAATGGTTTGGATGGGAATATTGGCTTCCTGGCAAGTAAGCTTCTTGGGTGACACTGACATTGGTGGTAAAGTGGACAGTGAAGAAGGTTATCTACGATGCAACAGGATGAACAGTACTGCTGGGATAGTGGGCTGAAGAATAGCAGATGGAGTTTAATTAGATAAAGGTGAGGTGTTCCATTTTGGTGAAACAAACCAGGGTGTGACTTGTACAGTTAATGTTCGGGCCCTGGGTAGTGTTGTCAGTCAGAGACCCAGGGATGCAGGTACACAGTTCTTTGAAAGTGGTGTCCCAGGTAGCAGGCGTTTGGAATGGCTACCTTCATTGGTTAGAACATTGAGAGTAGGAGTTGGGATGTCATGTTGTCTGAACAAGACATTGATGAGGAAACATTGTTGATCAGTTAGATAGAACTCATCTGGTGCAGTTACCTCCATTAGTGAAAACATCTGACATTCTAACCTGGTCTGGCCGACATGTGAATCCAGACCCAGAGCAATATAGCTGACTCTGATTTGCCCTCTGGGCAATTTGCAGTGGGGCAAAGAATACTGGTCCAATCAGTGACGCCCACATCCAATGCATGAATAAATAAAATGCAGATGTCCCTCCCTACCCTTGCAATTCACATCTGCAGCAATCCGTACTGGCTTTGTAACACGGTTCAGGCTCAGACCACTCTCTGTAACACTCTCACCACCTGCAGCACCTTCACCTCTCCCTGTTCATATCGCGTCATTAAGCCCAGACAATGATTCGCCTTCCCACTGCCCTCCTCCTGCTAGCAGACCCTTCACAATCCCTCTAATACTTACTGCTTAAACTCTCTCTCATTTCAGGATTTTAAGTACTTTGTGGTGATCTTCTAAGCCTCATAATCTAATATGATCCATTTTGTCCTGAGTAGGGATGGGAGGTAATTTCTTGCTGAGGTTTTGTCTTTTGCAATGGAATTTCCTTTTGTTGAGTATTTTACACTGTTCCTTCAAATGTTTTCCATTGTTCATTTACAGACACATGTTTCAGTCTGTTCCGCCTGTTTACCTTGGCCAGTTCTCTGCTCAAACCCGTGTAATTGGCTGTTTTTATTTCCAGTTGTAGCTTGTCCTTTCTGTAATTCCTTTAAAACTTTATATTTCTTTAAACTGCACTTTATCACAATTTCCCGGAGGATCTCCCCAGGTGACATCACTCATTCACTAAGTTTCATCACACAACATTCGCTCTGAGAGAGTTATGTCCCGAGCCAGTTACACAATGTGTTATTCAAAGAAACGCTGAAAATAAATCTACAATCTGCTCTTTGAATGTCACTCTGTCAGTATGATTGTCAAGATTATATGAATGTTGAAGTTTCACTAAATTATCACAATACCTTCATTAAAAGTTCCAATGAGTTCCTGTTTAATGCAGTGATGAACAATGAAATGCTGTTCGATGGCTAAATCTCTTCTGCTCCTTGTGTCCTTGGAAGATAGTAGCCAGAATTTACATTCAGACTGACTTTACTTCATGATCTGAGGCCAAATGCTTTTTCTATAATGCCATTGTTATCCATTATTGTTAGCGTTACCCATTTTGCCTGAGTTTCTGCAAGTTTGTGAACTATTGAATATTTATTTTCCACCTTTAGTTCGCCCTGCAACCACGTACCTCTGGTTTTTAAATCTCTTTCACCTCTGTGTCACAAATCCATCCACCTTATTGAAGAGACTTTGTCCATTCCAAAACAAAACATAACTTACTCTTTCCCACAATTTCCTGTCACAAATCGATTCGCTGATATATAGTTTTAGTTAAACTCTGTCCCATCCTGTTCCTTTCTGCTTGTCTCCGGACACATTCCTATGCTGTTCTGATACGTCACCTTTTCTCTTTGGATTTGGAAATCTCCTTTCACCTGAACCCTGTCCCGGCATCCTCTCTGTCAGTTTAAAGCCCTGTCCATACATCTACCGACATGATTGGCCAGGACACTGGCCCCAGCTCAGTTCCAGTGGGATCATCAGAATGGTTTTTTTTTAGAAATCAAGTATGGGATATGGATGTCTCTGGCTGACCAAACTTTCTTGTCCAGCCCTAACCTGCGTTTCAGCGAAGTAACTTGCTTGGCCATTTCACAGCGTAATTAAGAGGCAAACACTTTGCTGTGGGGATGTCATGCAGACCACGTGAGGATGGGCAGATGTCCTTCTTGAAAGGAGAAATGTTTGGATTTACTGTAGATCAGTAATGGTATTGATGGATTATCAATTGCTATATTTAAAATAATTTATTTCAAATTCCACCATTTCTGATGGTGGGGGTAAAACCTTCCTCCCCGAACATTAGCTGAGGTTGTGAATAAATGCTCGAGCAATAACACCACTAAGCCATCACTTCGCCTGCTCACAGGCTATTCATCCCTGAACACTGATACCAGTGCATCATGGAGCTAAACCTGTTTTTCCGTCATGATTTGTTTGATCCTGATACCTTCCTGCAATCTGGTGATATCACTCAGTATCTCTCCATGTAGTATTTCTCATTGTGGGGGTACAATTTCTGCCTCTGCCAGCGCCTCTCGCTCTTGCAGCTACTCCAGATCCTGAGACAACAGAATTCTCCACTCCAGAGAGACACAACAGCACAGGCCAAGAATGGAGACTGGGATTTCTCATAACTTTGTGGAACTCACTGCTATTCTCCATGTATAACCTTCACTGCATCAGTCTAATTTCCCATCCTGTCTATTTCTCTGTCTCCTGTATGTAATCAGTAAGTTCCTGACTCAATAGACTTCCCAACTGTTGGGTGCCTCATCTATCACCTCATTGAAGATGGTTGTTTAGCCAGAGAGACAGAGGGCAGGGAGATCTGGAGCCTTCAATAAATCCTGCAGTGAGGGAAGATCACTCACAGTGCACAGAGAAGAGAGCAATGAGAGGGCTCCAAAGATCGGGTAACAAGACATGACATAGATACAATGCTGGAGGGGGAGCACAGTACAGACACACCCCAGGTCAATCACCACCCCTACTTTAAGTTTTGTTGCATTGAGATAGCATCGGGAGTGTCACAGTTATCAATCCAGGCTTGTGATGTCTTAGTGAACATCAGTATAACAGAGGGGAAATCAGGTTTCCCATGAGTATGTGGGAATGCTGCCTGGCATCTTTCTGGTCAGTGTTCCCCCTCCAACACTATACATAGACCATGTCTCGTGGACCAGTGTCTTCAATAATTTTTAACTCCTATAATAGTTCCTGTCCCTGTAACCGACTCCCTTCCCAATAGTCCCTCCACATATTTGAAATATACTGCATTCTCGACTACCATCTCCATCGCTGTAACTTGCTTCAGTGCCAACAACATGCCTTACCTCAGTAGTCTCCTCCTCCAATAACTGGAGAAAGAGACACTTAGAACAGAAACGGTTCCTTCGATCCAACTAGTCCATGCTGATCACAGTTCCTGAACGAGTTGCATTTGCCTGCGTTTGACCCTATCCCATCAAACCTTCTCCTCTCCATGTAACTGCCCAAATGTTTTTTCCATGATGGAATTATACTTTACCACTTCAGCGGCAGCTCATTCAATATGTGCACCATTCTCTGTGTGGAAATGTTCTCCTCTGGTCCCTTTTAGGTATTTCCTCTCCCATCTCATATTTATGCCCTCTCGTTATGGATTCCCCTACCCTGAGTTAGAGACCTTCACTCTTCACCCTACGTATACCCTTCATGTTTTTAAAAACCTTTATAAGGTCACTCCTCAGCCACCTACACCCAATGGAAATAGAAAGATAATGATACAAATATCTCTGCCACGGTCCCCACTGTGACATTGTCACATTGTTCTGGGATACACTTGTTCAGGACCGAGGGCTTTCTCTACCTTTGTGTTCTAAGACCTCGAGCACCACCACTTCTGTAATGGGGACTCTTTTCAAGACATCACTATTTCTTTCCTTTTTTTTCCTAGTCTTTGTCCACAGTACGTTCTGACATGAAATATTCATTTCGTGTCGCGCCCATTTCCTGTGGTTCCACACATGAATGGCCTTATTGATCTTTGAGGGGCTCTATTGGTTATCTAGTAGCTTTTTTTGTACTTGTATGCTGTAGAATCTCTTTGGATTCTCATTAACCTTATCTGCCAAATATATCTCATTCCACCTATGTTGCTTTGCAGCTTATCCAGCCTCTCTGTTTCTGTCAAACGGTCCAGTATCAGTAACATCTTCGTCAATCTTTGCTCCATTTACAGTTTCAGAATATGTTTCCTAAATCAGGATGATCAGAATTCTATACAGTACTCCAACTGGAGACCCAGCAATGTCTGATACAGCCGTATCATGATGGACCAACTCATGTACTCAATGCTCTGACCCATGAGGGCTAGTGTGCCAAATCCATTTTCCCCATCCTATCCACCTGTGACTCCACCTGCAAGGAACACTGTAACTGAATCCCTTGGTCTCTCTCCGTTCGACAACACTGCCCAGAGATCTGCTATTAATTGTGTTCGTTGTCCCTGGTTTGTCTTAACAAAATCCAATACCTGAAATCAGCTCCATCTTTCATTTCTTGACCCATTGGCTCAGTTGGTTAAGATCCCCTTTGATAACTGTATTCACTGCCCACTATAACACTTACTTTACTATCCACAAACTTACTAACACTAATTCATATATTCTCGTTTATGTCAAAAATACAGATGTGTGGCTCCTGCACCGATCCTGATGGCACACCGCTGGTCCGAGGCCCCCAGTCTGCACAACAACCCTCTCCCACTACTCTCTGTCTCCTACTGTCAAGCCCATTTTGTGTTTGTCTTGCTCTCCCTGATCCCATGTGATCTAACCTTACTAACCAGTGCACCACGCTAAATCCTGTCTAAGGCCTTGCTGAAGTCAGTATAGACAACGTCTACTGCTCTGCCTTCATCCATCTTCTTGGTAATCTCTTCAACAAACTCTATCAGTTTTGAGAGACGCGGCTTTGCATGCACAAAACTATGCTGACTATCCCTAATCAATCGTTGCCTTTCCAAATGCATGGAAGTCTTGTCCCACAGAATTGGTTCCAAAAACATTGGCACCACTGACATCAAGCGAATTGGTGTTTATGTCCCTGGCTTTTCCCCGCAGCCTTTCCGAAATGCTGGCGCAACATTAGCCCCCCCACAGGCTCCCAGCTGACCACCCGTGGCTGTCAGTGATAGAAATATCGTTGTCAGTGTCTTCCTTAACTTACCCCAATGTCCTGGGATATACTTGAGTAGTTCCCTGGGCTTTGTCTAATTTTCATGTTTTCGAAAACTTCAGCACCTCCAGTTCTCCAATGTCGACTCTTTTGAAAACTTTACTATTTATTTTCCTGCTTCCCCAGTGTGTTTTCCACAGTAAGTTCTGACGTGAAGTGTTTGTTTTGGAGCTCGCCCATTTCCTGTGGGTTCACACAGATGACTTGAAGGGGTCGCATTCTGTCCCGAGTTAATTTTCTGTTGTCATTATACTTGTAGAAACTCTCTGGATTTTCCTGAACCTTCTCTGCCAGAGCCCTGTCAGTTCCCCTTTCGGCCCTCATGGTGTCCCTCTTAAGAGTAATACTACACCCACAATTTTCTTCAAGGGATTGACTTAATCCAGCTGGCTATATAGGACATATGCCCCATTTTGTCTTGACCAGAACCTCAATATCCCCAGTTATCCAGTGTTTCCCATTTGTGTCAGCATTGTTCTTCACACGAACAGGAATATGCTGGCCCTGAAATCTTAATTTATCTCTCTTTTGAAAGAATCCCACTTGCCCGACGTTCCTTTACTTGCAAATAGCCTCCACGAATCAACTTTTGGACAGTCTTGCCTAATATCTTCTAACTGGAGCAAGGCCAGTTTTGATCTTTAACTTGTGGACCAGGCCTGTCCTTTTCCATCTTTTCCATCGGTATTTTGAAACTAATAGAATTGTGGTGACTTTGCAAAAGTGCTCCCCCACAAACACTTCAGCCCCTTTCTCTACCTTGTTTCCCGAAGGGAGGTCAGGTTTTATCCCTTTCTCCAGTTACATACTGATGGAGAGAGTTTTCTTGAACACACTGAACAAATCCCTCCCATCCAAGCTGTGAACACTCTGGCAGTCCCAGTCTAGGTTTGGAAAGTTAAAATCCCCGACCAATACATCCCTATCCTTCTTCCAGATATCTGAGATCTCCGACATATGTGCTGCTCATTTTTCCCGCTGACTCCTGCGGGCCTGTAGTACAATCATATCAAACTGTTTATTCCTTCTTATTTCTGAGTTCCACGAACACAGCTTCACTGGGCGATCCCCAGGAATATCCTCTCTCAGTGCTGCAGTGATGTTTTCACTGATCAAAAACTCCACTCCCTCTACTCTCTTGCCTCCCCTTCTATCCTTCTTGTTGAATCTGTCCTCTGGAGCAATGATCTGCGAATCCTGTTCGTCCCTCAGCTGTGTTTCTGTAATTCCAGTGATTTCGCAGTCCCATGTTCCCATCTGTGCCATGCGTTCATCTGCCTTACCTGTCAGGTATGTTACATCAAAATAAATGCAGCTTAATTAATCAGTTTTCCCTTATTGCCTGCTGTGCTCTTACCTGGTTATCAATTGAAATTACTCTGCTAAAATTCTGTCCCAGCCTCAACCTTCAGACTGCATCCTGAGACCATCCCCCTCACCTTGGACAACACCCTCACGTTTCACGTCTTTTGCAAACCTACTAATGATACCTTCTGCTTTCATATCCAAGTGATTAATGCCCCTCAAACCTTCCTCCCCATCTCTGTGATATTCTTCAGTTACTGCATTTCTCATTCTTCATCTCCAGAGCTTCCAATCCCCCTGATCGATGTGAAGAAATATGATCCCTTGCAGCATGTTTAACACCAGGAGCAGCCTCCAACTCCTCAATGAATCCTGTCCCTGTAACCTCCTCAAATACTACAGCTTACTGTCTTTGTAATATCTTCCATAATTTGCAATCCTGGTGATTTCTGTAACCTCCTCCAGAACAGCACTCCACATCTCTGTGTAACTGATGGGAACGCTGCAAACCTGCCTTCACAGTCCTCAGTAGCTCTCTGAGCTCCTACAGACCTACAACACAGTATCTCCGGCTTCTCCAATCCCTAAACTTCTCCCTGGCTGTGTGAACTGATTCAGACCCTTCAACCCTCTCTATCTCCCTCTCTCCTGCAGCTCCAACTTTTGTCTATGTCAATGTAACTCCCAGCACAAACAATCCTCCCGGGTTCTATAAACTCCTCCAGCTCCAACTCGCACCCCAACTGTCTACAATCAGTGCCTACAATCCTCCCTTTCTCCTAAAGCTCCAACTACCACCAATATCTGTGTAATGTCCAGTCCCGAGAACCCTCCCAGTCTGTGTATCTCCTGAAGCTCCAACGGCCACCCCTATCTGAGTAATCTCTAGTCGCTATATTCCTCACTATCGCTGTAATCCTTCAGGATTGATAACCCTGTAAATCTCTTTGACATCTTTCAGCCCGACAACCTATCTGATTTCTAACCACCAACAGTGATCTCAAACCACCCGAACTCTGTAACATCCTCCAGTCTGTACAACCCAGCTTTTCTCTGTTAGCTTCTCTAATGTCTGTGTTCCCCTTTATCTCCAGTTACAGATCCTTGCTCTGGGAAACAATGTCTCAGTACCGAATCGGTAAGAACACAATAATCTTCGGTGTATCAATAAATTTGCCTCATTTTCTAAATTTTAACGACTGCATGTTCAACCTTCTCCACTTCTTCTCATCAGTATCCCTCCATTTTGAGGACCAGCCTGGTGAACCTTCTCTGGGCTGTCTCCAATGCAAGGGCATTTTCCCTCCAGATAGGGACCACATCTGTTCACAGTATTCTCAGTGTGGGCTGACAGGAGTCCTCTATATTTATTACAAGCCTTCCCTATTTTTATTCTCCATTCCCTTTGGAATCAATGCCAGCATTCCATTTGTCTTCTTTATGTCCTGCTGGCCCTGTATGCCACCTTTCTGAGATTTATACACAATGATTCTCAAGTTACTCTGCGATGTAGCTTTCTGCAGTATATCTGAAACCAAGAGGTGACAGCAATAATTAGGAAAGTGCTGGAATGTATGGTAAACTATATGCCAGAAATGATAACTGCACACTTAGAAACTTATGGAAAAAGCGCAGACCATGAGACCATCATGTATAGGTGCAGAATTAGGCCATTCGGTCCATTTGGTCTATTCCACTATTTGAATATGGCTGAATTGTTTCTCAACCCCAGTCTCTCACTTACTCCCGGTAACCCTTGATCTCTTTATTCATCAAGAACCGAGCTATCTCTGAGTTCGATACATTGAATTACTTAGCATCCACAACCCCATGATGCAGTGAGTTCCACTGATCCATCACCCTCTTGCTGAATAAATTCCTCCACATCTCTATTCAGAAGGGCCGTCCCTTCACTCTGAAGCTGTGCCCTTGGCCCATCGTCTCGCTTGCTCGTGGAAACATCTTGCCCCCGTCCACTCCATCCAGTCCCCTCATTATTCTGTAAGTTTGAATGAGATTCTACCGCCGCCGCTGCCTATACTTCATCAAGTGAAGACCCAAAGACTTCACCTACTCCTCATATCACACAAAATTCATCCCTGGGATCTTTCTTGGAAACCCATTTCTCGTAACCCTACACATCCTTTGTCCAGACTCTGAATGAATAACGTGTAGAGTGTGGTCCCAATACTGACCCCTTCGGTGCTCCTGTCATCACCAGTTCCCATCATGAAAAAGACCCCTTTCTTCACACTCTGTGCCTTGTGCCAATCAGACAAATCCTCTATCCATGCTCAGCATGTTGTTCTGAAACGGATATGTCATTTCACACCCACTGCTGGATTTATATTCCTGTCTGGCTGTAAACAGCAGAGTTTCACCATTACCTTCCCATCTGTAATTCCCTGGAGAAGGTGGTGGGGAGCTGCCTTCCTGAACCACTGCATTCCTTTGGGTGGAGGGACAGACGCAGTGCTGGGAGGATGGAGCGTAGCTTAGAGGGCACCTTGGAAATGCTAGTGTTCCCGTGCACCTGGAGCTCCTGTCCTTCCAGGGAATAGTGTTTTCGGGTTTGGGAAGTGCTGTTGAAAGGGCCTGCCTGAGTGACCTCGGTGCTACTTGTAGATCTTTTATTCCTTCATTCATTCATTCATGAAGATGAGCTTTGTTGGCTGAGCCAGCATTTATTGGTGATATGGAGTTGTCCCTGAGAAGGTGGTAGTGAGCTGCCTTCCTGAGCCACTGCACCAGCCGTTGGAACTGTTGTTATCTGTGTCCCCTCCAGCAGGAGCTACCACACTCCTCATGTCTGCAACTGCGTACAGACAATGCAACTTTCCCTTTCATATCTGACATTCTCCCCGCCATATAAATCTGACAGTTCCTCACATGATCTCACTTCCTCCATTCCCATCTGTTGCTAGAGATCACTGAAATTTATTTATTCTTGTTTAAACTTCTGATCACATAAAATATCTCCCTTTTAAAATATGTAACCCCTTCAGCTTCTGTAACTCTCCATATAACTGTAATCAATGATAGCACAGGTTCCCTTCCTAAATCTCTGTAATTACAATGGTTGCATGTGCCAAAATGGCAATTTTCTTCCTCCTTATCCATCTCAGGACTTCCAGATCCTACAATCCCACTATTTGGAATGCTCCCATTCTCTGCACCTCCTCATGTCCCGAGGGTCCTTGAACACCACCAGTGCTCCAAAAGTTTATATTCCCCCTGTTACTGCAGGTCTTCTCACTCTGTAACATCTAATAGTCTCCAGTACCACACGACACTTGCTGGCTGTCAATTTGCATTTGTTGAAGTCTACACATCTCTGTAAGCAACTCAGAAAAAGCCCTTGAGACTCTCAAAGCTCCGTCATGAACAAGCCACTATCTCTCGATTTCCTTTGCCTTCTTCAGTGTCTGCAACTCTCACTGTATCTTCCAGTAAACTTCTTCAGTTGCTGCAGATCTGCTTAGCTCCCCGGATAACCTGTTCCATCCCATATAGCTCGTTCAATCACTGTAACACCCTCTGCTCTGTCTAATCCTCCTCTTTCCCACTATCTTCCAGGCACAACAGCGATTCTGTAAGGCAGCAGTGCGGAACGGGATGTTATAAATCTCAGCTGAGGCTTGAGGCCTACCATTACCTGGGAGTCACAAGGGCAGAGAACCTGAGAGAGATCAGCACAGAGCGGGAGAATATAAATCAGTAGCGAGGGTCGAGGCCGACTGGGAGTTGGAGTTGGAGAAAAAGCAGAGCAGGAGGCTCGAAACCAGCACCGAGTCACTGAGGGAGTGACCATGCGAGGGAGAAACTTGGAGCAGGAGCATGAGGCTAACATATCTGGTAGTTAAAGCAGCAGCAAAGTGGGAGGATATAAATCAGCACTGAGGATCGAGGCCTAGTTGTACCTGGGAGTGACAGAGAAGGTTACCCTGTGAGGGAGCAGAGTGGTGTGGGAGCTGGAGGATTATACGTACCGGGGAGTCACAGAGATAACTTTCTGCTGCTGGGACCTGCCTGCCCTGAGTTTGGAAGAAATGCAAGAGCCATCACAGAAAGGCTGTAAGTTCATTGGCTGATAAATACACCGTTATTAACAACTATCAGTTAAATGCTGTAAGTCAGCAAAGTTATTTTTTCAACTTCTGAAGTAAGGATTGAAATCAGAAACAAGAGAGACCGTGAAATTCTGAGCCAATATAGTAAATTACCCTCAGTAAGCCACAGTTGAATAAGGGACTTAACCATAATGTTATTTCCCGGTTGTTAACTTCATTATAAGCAATTAATTAAGTTACTCAAGAATGTTGCATTTTACGACATGGCAAGACATATTTGTCAGATGGGAAATGTGTTCTGTTATATTGGGAAGTCATAGCCCCTGCTCGTGTCCTAGCTGAACACGGGGTCTTGGAGATCAGACACTGCTCGAGATTCTGTGATGCTGAGGGTTATGGGGATAGCACACACACAGAGTAGATCACCCTGCAGTCATGACGGCCTGGAATAAGGAAGGGAATGGGGCACTAGGCAATCGAAGAGAAACAGGGAATCCAGGAACACCCTGATATCTCCCTCCCAATTCAGTTTCCCAGTTTGGAAGCTGATGAAGGTGCGGCCTGCTCAGGGGAGGACAGTCAGAGCCATGTCTGTGGCCCCACAAGCAGCCTGACTGTACAGGAGGGGAGGGAGAAGGAAGGAGGAGTAATAGGCACAGGGGAGTCAGGAAACTGAAGAAGGTGTCAGTGTTTCTGTAAATCCAGAATAGTGGGGTTAAGAATGTCACTGTGTCTGCAGGACATTCGACTGGGGTACATTGGGCAGTCCAAGATCACGTCCATGTTGGTAGGAATGACCTTTATAGGAAGGGTGAAGTGTTCTGGGAATCAGAATTTAGGGAGCTAAGTGGATGGTTAGCAAGCAGGACCTCAAATGTAGCAATCACTTGGTTACTGCCAGTGCCATGTCCAAGTAAGAACAGGACTCGGAGTTTTAGGTAGATGAGAGTGTGACTGGAACGATGGTGCAGCAGGAAGGGCTTCAGATTCCTGGGACATTGGGACTGGTTCTGAGGAAGGCAGCAATTGTGCACGGTGGATGGGCTAACAGGTGACAGAGCTGGGACTGAATTTCTAACGTTTTTTTTTGGGAGGGATTGAAAATAACTTGGCCTGTGTTTAGGATCCAAAAAGAAATAGTACAGGAGAATACCAGGATTCTCAAAATACTGGGAGATACAGTTGGTACTAATTTATAACAAGTTTATCAGTGGAAGATGGAGTAAGAAAGAAAGCCTTAATTTGAGGTCCTCTGCATGGACATGAATACTCGGAGTGTGTGGAAATCTGATGGACTGATCACTGAGAGGTGGATCAAGGAATGGCAGGACTGGGTGTTAAATATTGCTGGGTATAAGGGATTCTGAAATGATAGAAGGGAAGGGAAAGGATGAAGGTAGAAATATTGGTTTTGATTAGCATTAGTTAAGGAGTTCAAGAGAAAGAGGATCCGTCCAAGGACAGAATGAATTTGACAGGAGCTACATAACAAAAAGGATACAATTACACTGTGAGGTACAGTCTGTCGACCAGCAACCAAAGAAATGATGGAGAGAATAAATATGCAGGGTCATTTCAGAGCGATGACAATACTACAGGTTAGTTATACTGAGAAACTTAATGTATCCAGATATAGACAGGGATACTGGTGGTGCAGGGTCATGAGGGGCAAGTGTTCCTGCATTAGAGGGAGGAGAGCTCACTGCAGAAGCATGTGTCCAGCCCAAGATAGCATGTACTGTTGGATCTGGTCCCACAGAAAGAGGTGGGAAAATGGCTCCAGTGTCAGTAGGGGATGGTTTTGGAGTGCAATGATCATTTTATTGTAAAGTTCAGGATGATTGTAGACAATGATTATCACTCAGGACACCTCCTCACCTTTCCCTCAGCTTTCCCAGCACTAACAGCTGTAACAACCACTGCCATCTCCCTTAATACCTGTTGCTAATTTTCACATCCGAGAAGGAACCATCCCACAAGAGGAGACAAAGAGCCAAAAGGATAGGGGACTCACCAACATTCATCTCCTCACCCCCTCACAGGGGAATGATCCTGACACTAACAACCACGAGAGGCTGACTGACCGTGTCCAAGCTCCCGGACTGAGATCTGAGACATCCCTTGTCTCACTGTGCTGTGCACAGTGACTGATTGTGGACAATGATAACAAGCTTCCTGGTTTTGTGGTTGTGCTAAATACCAAGACAATACAGCAGGCGGGTGAGCCTGGTAGCTCTGGCTGAGGGGAGACACTGCTGAGGGCGGGGTAATGCAAGGTAATAATTTTGTGAGCATTGAAGTCAGTTCAAAGTGAGTGCGTACAAATTCGGAGTGAGCAGTCCAGAGGGACAGTCCATGAGCTGTGTGTTTGTCCCTGAGCATAGTGTCCTTGCAGCCGCATTGAATGTGTACAATCACGGAATGAACGGCCCAGAGGGGTAATCCATGAGCTAGGGGTGTGTCCCTGAGCACAGTGTTCTTGCAGCAGCATTGAGTGTGTATAACCACGGAGTGAGCAGCCCAGAGGGACAGTCCATGAGCTGGGTGTGTAATCCTGAGCACAGTGTCTTTGCAGCAGCATTGCAATGAGAGTTGTCAGTACACCATGAGCTGCAGCATTGAAGTACAGAGGCGTACTTTCAGTGGGTCGGAGATGTGCTGGGATGGCATGGTGAGCCTGGCATGTGACAGATGCCAGCATTGGTGGGTGTGGAGTACATGCAGTTTCTGGCTGTGCAGTGTCCCCCGAGACGCTGCTGTCTAAGATAGAAGGCTGCAGGAGCGGGTGGCGAGATGGAGTCATCAGTTACCAGTTTGGACTTTCACGTCCAGTTCTCCACATAGAGTTTCCCTACTGTGAGATGGAGGATATGAAGCTGCAAGTTGTTGAGGAGAGATCCACTGAATGTGACTGTAATCATTCAGTCAACATCTTGCCACTCCTGCACTCAAATCTTGTTTTAAAGAGCAGCCCAGTACAGGAACAGGCCCTCCAGCCGAGAAAGCCCGCACTGACACCTAATACCGTTCTCAAGTTAAAACTAAAGTTTTTGCTCTGACACCCTCTGTCATTCTGTTCCCTACTTACTCATATTTGTGCCAAGATTCCTCTTAAACATTGCTATATTAGCTCCTTCTCCTCTATCAGTGTATTCCAGGCACTTACACATCCTGTCTGGAACAGCAAAAATAAACCTTGCCGATCATATCGCCTAAACTTCCTCCCTGTTACCGAAAACCTACCATCCTGAGTGATTGATATTTCTACTCTGGGATAAAGCCTCTAACTGTCCTTCTATCTCTGCTTCTGATAATTTTGTAAATATCTATCAGGTAGCCCTATAGCCAATGATGCCCAGGTGCACACAAACCATGTTTGTTCAACTTCTCCTTCTGTCTAATACCCTCCAGACCAGACAACATCCTGGTAAACCTTTCCATAGCCTCTCCAACACTTCCACATCATTCTGCTGGTGTGGCAACCAGTACTGTACACAATATTCTAAATGTGCCCGAACTAAGTTTCTCTACAGCTGCAATATGACCGGCTAATTTTCATACTGTATGCTCCGATGCACGGCTGCAAGTTTTCCATCAGTCTTCTTGATCACCCTATCCACCCGTGTTACCACTTTCCGGCAACTGTGGAGCTGTAAACCTAGATCCCTACGGATGTTGATGCAGCCAGTAGTTTAACCATCCACTTTATACTTCTCTCCTGCATTAGACCTTCTAAAACACATCACGTCACAACTGTCGAAATAAAGTTACATCAGTGTTTTCTCTGTCCAAGTCTGCAGCTGACATATATCCTGCTGTATTCTCTGGCAATCATCCTCACAATCGGCAACTCCACCAAAATATCTCCAGATCTCCAGTCACAAAAAACACTGTTCCACCACTACTCTGTCTTCTAAAACCAAGCAGTTCTCTATCCACCTTACTAACTGACCGCTGATCCCATTTCATTTCACATACTGTATGAGCCTGCCATAAGGAACCATATCAAAGGCCTTGCTAAGGTCCAAACGGCCAACATCCAGACCCACGCCCTCATCAATCAATTTGTCACTTCCTCAAAACAAACAAACAAGTTTGTGAGACATGATCTTCCCCACAAAACTGTGTTGCCTGTTGCTTGTAAGTCCAAATCCTTCCATAACTCTCTAATCTCCTCTAAAACCTATACCCTTCCTTATCTCTCTAATCACCTCCAAAACCTACACCACTCCCTACCTCTCTAACCTCCTTCAAATCCTACACCACTCTCTCTCTCTCTGTAATACTTTCCAACTCCTTCACCTCTCCCGAACTCTGCAATCTTCTCCAAACTCAGATCCCACCTATTCTCTCTAACCGCCTCCAGAATTTGCACCGTCGTTATCTCTCTCACCGCCTCCAAACCCTCATCCCTCCCTCTGTCTCTAACCTCCTCCATCATATCTCCCTTTATTTGTGACTTACTCCAGCCCCTACAAGCCCTACATATCTCTCTAAGCTGCTCTCCCATATACCCTGTCGCTGTAACCTCGTCCAGCCACTCTCCGCTCCCGACCTTGGTAAACCTCATCCAACCACTCGGCTCTCCTGATCTCTGTAACCTCCTCCAGCCTCTCCATACTGCCCCATTATTCTGGCATTCTCTATTACCTCTACCTGTTCTTTCGCATATGACCTACATGAGCACATTTAGTTTAGTGATTAAAAGGGATAGGTATATGCCATAGGGCAAGAGTTATCTACGAGAGAAGGGTGATAGTAATCCAATTAGGCAGGATTTAGGATGCATAGAATATGGTTGCAAAATGCAGGGGATGGGGATAATCGAAATGTTGAGCTGGTTTAGAGAGCAGACATCGCGTGTCCTTGAATAGCATGCCCCTATCAGGCGTGGAGGAAGTGATAATGTATGAGATCGTGGTTTACTACAGAAATTACATTTCTTGTTAAGCCGAAGAAGGAGGCTTATGTGACGATGAGACAATGGATAGTTACAGATTAGCTAGGAAGGTTTTAAAGAGAGAGTTAAAAAGAGCAAAGAGAGGACATCAGTTGTCTTCAGCGGGTAAAATACAGGAGAATCCTAAAGCTTTCTATAGGTACTTAAGCAATAAAATTTTGGCGATAGTAGGAATAGAGCCAGTCAAAGACAGAAGTGGGAAGTTGAGTGTGGATTCTGTGGAGATCGGAGAGGTACAAAATGAACATTTCTCAATGGTTTTCACTCAGGAAAAGGAAAATGTTATACAGAACATGAATGAGATACGAGATATTTAACTAGGAAGGATCGAGTTTGGTAAGGAAGAGGTGTTATCAATTCCAGAAGGATTGAAAGTTAAAACGTCCCCCGAGCTGGATAGGATTTATTCGAGCATTCTCAGGTGCGCTGTGGAGGAGTTGTTGGAGCTTTTGGCTTTGATATTTGAGTTTTCATTGTCTACAGGTTTAGTACAGAGGACTGGAGGAATGCAAATGTTGTGCCCTTGTTCAAGATAGGCAGAACAGATGACCCAAGCAATTATAGACCAGTGAGTCTTATGACTGTGTCAGAAAGGTTTTGGAAAGGATTATAAGAGATAGGATCTATAATCATCAAACAAGCAACAATTTGATTGCAGATAGTCAACATGGTTTCGTCAATGGCAGGACGTGTCTCTAAAACCTCGTTGAGGCTTTTGAGAAGGTAACCAAACATGTGGATGAGGGTAGGACAGTTGACGTGGTGTACATGGACTTCAGTAAAGCCTTTGATAAGGTTCCACCTGTTAGGCTGTTGGAGAAAATGCAGAGGCATGGAATTGAGGGTGATTTAGCAGTATAGATTAAAAACTGTCTTTCTGTGAGAAGGCCGCGCATGGTGGTTGATGGAAAATATTCAGCATATATTCCGGCTACTAGTGGCGTGCCAAAGGATCTGTTAAGGAACAATGTTGTTTGTTATTTTTATAAATGATTTAGATGCAGGCATAAGTGGATGGGTTACTAAGTCTGCAGATGATACTAAAGTCGGAGGAGTAGTGAACAGTATGGAAATATTTTGCGGGTTGCAGGGCGACTTGGATAAACTTCAGAATTGGACTGAGAGGTGGCAAATGGAGTTCAATGCAGCTAAATGTGAGGTGATGCACTTTGGGGAAGAATAACAGAAAGGCAGAACACTGGGTCAATGGAAAGATTCGTGGTGGTGTAGATGTGCAGACGGATCTTGGATTCCATGTACGTAGATCTCTGAACGTTGCCACCCAGGTTATAATGCTGTTAAGAAAGCATACGGTGTGTTAGGTTTTATTGGTAGAGGGATTGATTTCCGGTGCCTTAATGTCATGCTGCAAATATACAAAATGCTAGTGCGGCCTCACTTGGAAGATTCAGTCCAGCTCTGGTCGCCCCATTACAGGAAGGATATGGAAGCATAGGAAAATGTGGAGAGGAGATTTACCAGGATGTTGCCTGGTCTGGAGGGAAGGTCTTATGTGGAAAGGCTGAGAGACTTGCGTCTGTTCCGATTGGAGAGAAGAAGGCTAAGAGGGGATTTGATAGAGGCATACAATGTGATCAGAAGATTAGATTGGGTAGACAGTTAAAGCCTTTTTCCAAGATGATGACATCAGCTTGTACGAAGGGCCATAGCTACAGATTGAGGGGTGACAGGTTTAAGACTGATGTCAGAGGCAGATTCGTTACTCAGAGAGTGGTAAAAGCTTGGAATGCCTTGCCTGCCAATGTACTTAACAATGTACTTAACCACGTTAGTGGGATTTATACAATCCTTGGATAAGCACATGGATGATGATGGGACAGTGTAGGGAGTTGGTCTGAGATTAGTTCACAGGTCGGTGCAACATCGAACACCAAAGAGCCTGTTCTGCGCTGTATTGTACTTTGTTCTATAAACACTTACATCTTTCCTCATTTCAGTAACCACACCCTGACACTACAGCCCTCTTCATCTCTGTAACCTCCTCTACCCACTTCATCCTTCTCTATCTACGTAAATGCCTCCAGCCGCTCTACCCATCCGCACCTCTGTGAACTTCATCCATCATCGACGGTCTTCCTAACCACTGTCACCTCCTCCAGCCTCTCCGTAACTATATCACTGACAGCCTCCAACATCTAAACCTATCCTGATCTGCATATCTTGCTCCAACGCATACATAAACAGCCTTCCACCCCGAATGATCTCTGTAATCTCCTGCAGTATTTTCAGTCCTTCTTATCACCGTAGCTTCCATCATCACATATATCCTTCCATATTTCTAGAACCCACTCTGGCAATTACATGCAGCCCATTCGCTATAAACACCACAAGCTCTTCCACTCCTCCCTGCCTTTGGAAACACTTACAGCCCCTTCTCTAAGTTTGTAAAGTCTTCCAGCATATACAACCGTCCGTATCTCGGTAATCTTCCTGTTCTATTGCAGCTTCCAACATCTGTAACACCCTCCTGAACCTATACCTCCATATGACTGTAACCTCATCTAACCTGAAGCTCCTCCATTTCTCTGTGAAGTCTTGACTGTATTCATTGACAGTGCATCTACACACTTTGGAATGGCGAATACTAAATACACTGAGATCCTTTGAGGGATGTGTTTTCACATCATCTTAGTCTCAGATAATTTGCCCCTTATCCTGAGATCTTGTCATCATGTTTTGGATTCCCAGACCCACAGAAATAATTTCTCAGCATCTGCCCTATCAAGCTCTTTCCACTCAGAAGCTTTTGCACCTCAATCAAATCACTTCTCCATTTCCTGAGATTCAAGAACATCGACTAAATCTATTCACAAACGCAGAAAGGGACACTCAGATGCCAAACAGTGAAACATTATTGCATTATTTATTGATAGGTATCAGACATTGATGGTTGGGCCATCACTAATTACCCATACACCGTTGTTCTGGACATGGTGGCCGTCACTGCCCATTTGAACTGTTGCAGTCACTTTGGTGCAGGGTCACCCACAATAATGTTAGGGAATGAAAGGCAGGATATTCATCAAGTGACACCTGCGAGACTGAGATACATTTCCCAGTCAGAATGGTAACTTGCAGGGTTAGTGTTGCCCTTGCTACTTCAGATGATCAAGGCTTGGAAGGTGCTGTCGAATGGACTTTGGTAAATGTCTGCAATGTATCTTGTAGCTGGAACACACTGCTTCCATTGAAAGTTGATAGTGGAAGTAGTGAATGTTGTGGATGTCATGGCAATCAAGCTGAACTAGACATGTACCCTTCCTTATACATGGGCAGCATAGCTGTCTGAGATATGGTCTTAGCTACGGTTTGGCAATACGATTTCAATTTGTTACCACCATTGACTCAATATAATTTAATTGAATAATTATTTGCTGAAACGAGTTTGTAATTGGCTGCATGGTTGCTGTGCCATTGCCATGTGGAACACAATACGATCGGGACAGGATGTGGTTGTTGAACCCCTTGCGCCTGTTCCACAATTTAAGGAGATTATAACCGATTTGTTACATAACTCCATTCACCTGCCTTTGGCCCAAATCGGTCACAATCTTTCCTTCGCAAAAGGGTTTCTATCTCACGTATTCAGGTATAAACAAAGAACGAAACAATACCAACCAAAACAGGCAACAAGGTGGATACTGAGTGGTTAAACTGAAACGTGTCAACTCAGTGTTGACTACGGAAGGCTGTTGAGGGACAATTTCAGTAATGGGATAATGTCCTTCACTCATTGCCTTTGCTTCTGTAGAGAATATTTTTTCAACAAAGACAATTATGCAGTTTTTCAAAGTAAGAAATAAAAGATGTAAATTGTATTTGGCATGTATCAAGGAGGTTGCAAAAGAAAAGTGGGAAATTGGGTGGAGGTAATAATGCTCAGTTCAAGAGCCGGTGATATCACTATGGGCCGCCTTCACTCTAAGAAGACTATAATTATGAATGGACTGGTATGGATTAATTATTCACGAAAATACAGGAAACAAAGTGAAGAATTTACAGTTAATTCTTGTGTGGGAATGTGTGCTGTGAGAAAGATGTAAATATTTATGAAAATTGAATGGGCCTCCACATGGGCAAGGTCATTGCAAATGACATATGATGCAGAAACATGAAGTTATCCACTTTATTGGATAAATTAATAGACATTACATTTCATTAATTGTGAAACGTTGAAAAATACTGATGAAAATAAAACCCAAGGTGTCCTTGTTTATAAGCTGCTGATGTCTACCTTACAGATGCAGCAGGCTATTTGGAAAGACAGTGGAATGAGAACCTTTATTGTCAGAGGATGTAAGCACAAGGGGAGAGACGTCTTGCTTCAGTTGGAGAGGAACGTGGCCAGATTACACCTGGAGGACTCTGTGCAGTTTTGTTTTTTTCTCTCAGTAAATATTTTATTGCAATCGAGAGAGGAAAGGGAAGGTTCAAAAGGCTTCTACCAAGGACAATGCTATCAAAGAGGTCCATATGAAGCTTGGCCTGTGTTCCCTGGTGTTTCAAGGAACGAAAATTATTTTCATTGCAAGTTACAGAATACTGATTAGGTTCCTGTTTCTAACTAATTTCTGGCTATTCGTGTACCATTTATAAATTCAGTTGTATTCCGAACTGTGTCTCACTGCAATGGGAGACAGGTTGTTGTTGTCACAAAAACAGGAACAGTAGCAGACTGGATACCATAAGGCATAGGGACAAAGTATGCCCAGCAGCTCACCGAGTATGTTCTGCCTTTCAGTTTAATGATGTTTGTCTGATAATCCCCAACTCCACTTTCCTGCATTTTCCCCGTCACCTATGATTCACTGACTGAATGAAAATATGTCTCTCCGCCTTGAAGGTATTTTCAAAGTCTTCTTCAATTGTTTCACTCACTGATATGAGACTTGGTCGTCTTTATTTCCCTCGTTCATTTCGAGCACACTTTATTGAGCTGGAATTAGATGCCGACCTCTCCTATCGCACCTCCCGCTGTTCAAAAGCACAATAAATAAATAAAGCTCAGAGCCTGTTATTATCTCCCTCTTCTTTCATATCAGTTTAAGATACAGCTCATACAGATCTGGGGATTTGTCTACTCTTTACTCAGCCAAAACTTCCAGTTATTCCTCCCAGTCGCTATCAATCTGTTAAAGGCTCACATGGTCAGTCTCCCTGAATCCTGGAACGCCTTCGCCCAAGTGAAGACAGATATGAAATACGTGTTTCACGTATTTTCTGGCTGTGTGCACAGGCTACCTCCTTGATCCATAATAATCACCATTCTTTCCCTTGTTATCCTCTTCCGCTGATATGTGGATAGAATATCTTGGGCTTCTTAGTAATGTTACCCTCTAATGTTTTATCACGCCTCCTTTATTCTCTTCTGCTGACTTCCTTAACTTCAACGCTGCACTTTCTACATTCTTATAGGGATTCCATTGATCTGCTCACTTTATAGCTGTTTTAAGTTACTCTTTACTTTGTTATTCAGTTCTGAATATTCATAGACGTCGGAGTGTCTCTGGGCTTGTTTTCCTAAACTTGATCTTAGATTATAACATATTGGCCCATACTCTCACCAATTCCATTTTGAGCATGGACACTCCTCCCTAATCCACTCTATTCGACGACAGCTTTACCCAGAAGTAAATGTCCCCAGACTACTTTGACCAGATCTTGTTTTCTACTAAACCCTGTCTCCCCAATCCAAAAACGTCATATTTTGAAGATTTTTTTTTTTGCCTTTTCATTAAGGAATTTAAAATATATGATGTTATGGTGATTGGTCCTACCCTTCTCTCCCAATCCAGCCTCGAACATATGATTGGCTTCATTCTCCACAATAAGGCTCAGCCATTAAGTATCCCTTGTTGTATCTTCTACATGTTGATATGAGAAGCTCTCAGCCATAAATTTCAACATATTTTTCCCCTCCTAAAAGCACGTGACTACCCCAATAAATGTTGGATATTGAAAAGCATAAATAGAATTACCTCTTATTGTTTTATACACGACAGTGAGTGGTTACACAATAGCTCCTGTACTTTCTTCTACCTGTACGTCTTAATGTGACCATAGCAATGTATCTGTCACCTTTTTATTCCAACCTTTTTCCACGAAACCTCCACTTGACGGCCCATTCATAATATCATCCGTCTTTACAGCAGTAATTGACTCCATAATTAATAAAACCAAATCATGTCCAGCATATAGTTCTTGTACCACAGAATATTAATCCTGATCATTCCTGATCTGCTTCAACCATATCTCTGTTGGCAAAAATGTCACTCCATCAAAAACACACCTATCTATCTCTGTACGCTCCTACAGACCCTCCACACTTCACAGTTCCTATCTTCTAGTCAAGCCCCTACACATCTCTCAATCTCTGTAACATCCTCCAGCCCCCTACAACCCTCCCTATCTCTGGAATATCGTCCAGCCCCAACAATGCTCCCTATCTCTGTAATCTCCTCTAGTCTCGACACACCTCCCTATCTCTGTAACATTTCTACCCCTCCAGCCCAACTGATCTCCAACATCTTCACCTCTTACTGTAACTGAGTATTCCTCCAGCACGTACGTCGCTCCACAGGGTTGGAAACCACTCCCGAAATTACATACCTCCCTATCACTACAAACACCTCAAGCTCCTCCAGCCCTCCCTATTGTTTTAAACTCTTCCACACTTACAGCCTTCTCTAACATCCAGCCCATAAACCCATCACTATCCAGGCAATCTCTCTGTCCTGTTACAGCTTCCCTATATCTGTAACATTCTCCTGCACCTTTACCTCCCTATTTCTGTAACCTCCTCTAACCCTGAGCTCCTCCATATCTCTGTGAACTTTACATTGTTTTCATTCACAGTGCATCCACAATTCTTAAGATGGTGACTTTGATTGATTGATTGAAATAATTTCACATCCTCTCAGACCTAAATAAATTGCCCGTTATCCTGAGACTCTGTTATCGTGTTTTGGACTCCCTAACCCACAGAAATAATTTTTCAGCATCAACCCAATCAAGCCCTTGCAATTCAAAATCTTTTATATTTCAATCATTTCACGTATCCATTTCCTGAAACTCAAGAATATCGACCAAATTAATTCCGAAAGTGAGACCCAGATTGCAAGCTGTGAAACATTAGTGTATTATTCAGTGATAGGTATCAGCCATTGCTGGCTGGGCCATCATTTATTACCCATAGACTGTTGTTCTGGACAAGGTGGCGGTGCGCTCCCTATTTGAGCATTTGCAGTCGGTTTGGTGCAGGACACCCACAATAATATGAAGGAAAGAAAGCCAGGGTATTCATCAAGTGAAACCCGTGGAATGGAGACGTATTTCCATGTCAGGACAGTCATGGAATTTATGTGTAACTTGCAAGGGGTGGTGTTTCCATGGATTTGTTGCCCTTGACATTGCAGATGGTCATGGCTTGGAAGGTGCTGTCGAATGAACTGTGGTAAATATCTACGATGTATCATGTTGGATACACTGCCTCCATTGAAAGTTGATGGTGGAGGCAGTGAATGTTGTGGATGTGATAGCAACCAAGGTGGATAGCAAATGCACCCTTCCTTATACATGGACAGCATAACATTTGCAGGTATGTTCCAACACTTTTTTAGCAATACGAATTCATTATGTTACAATCAGTGACTCCATATAATTTAATTAATCATTTATCTGTTGAATTTGTAATTGGCTGCATGGTCACCATGCCATTGCAACATGGAACACACGGCCATAGGGATAGGATGAGGTTGTTGAACCCTTTGCGCCTGTTCCACAATTTAAGGACATTTGTTCTGTAACTCCGTTTACCTGCCTTTGGCCCAAAACTGTCACAACCTGTCCTTTGCAAAGGGGTTTCTTGCTCAGGTATTAAGGTGTAAATAAAGAATTAAACAATACCAACCAAAACAGGGAACAAGACGGATGTCGAGTGGATAACATGAAACGTGTCAACTCAGTCTTGACTATAGAAGGCTGCTGAGGGTCAATTTGAATGCTGAGGTGATGTACTTCATTCATTGCCTTTTCTTCGGTTGAGAATATTTACTCAGAGGAGATTATTCTTCAACAAAGACAGTTAGATTGCTTTTCACAGAAAGAAATAAAATAAGTAGATTGTGTTCAGGATGAGTCAGGGAGGATACAGAGGAAAGGCCAGATAATGTTTGGAGGTAATGATGTGCATTTGAAGAGCCTGTGAATGCACAATGGGCCGCCAAACAATTCTAGCATTACAAATCCACCCGATGGATTAATTCTTAGCGAAGAGACAGTAAACAGAATGTAGGACTTAAATGTCAGTCTTGTGTGGGAATGCGTGCAGTGAGGAAGATGTAAAGATTTATGAAGATTGAACCGGCGTCCACATGGCAAGATCCATGGAAATATCATCATGTGGAAACAGAAAGTTATCTACCTTTTTTGGCGAAATTGAAGTGCAGTATAATTCTTAAATCTTAAAATGTTTGAAAGTACAGTTTTAAATAAAACCTAAGTGTCCTTGTCTATACGCTGCCGATGTCTAACATACAGGTGCAGCAAACTACTTGGAATGTCAGTGGAATGGGAACCTTTATTGTCCGAGGATTTCAGCACAGGAGGAGTGACGTCTTGCTTCAGCTGAGTAGGAGCTTGGTCAGATTGTACGTGAAGGACTATTTGCAATGTTGATTCTTTATCTCAGGAAATATATTACTGCCACAGAGAGATGGCAAGCAAGGTTCAATTAACTTCTACCAAGGAACATTCTATCAAAGAGGGCCATGACAAACTTGATCTGTGTTGCCTAGTGTTTCAAAGAATGAGACTGCATTTCAATGAAAATTATAATATAAAGATTGGATTCCTACTTCAAACATATTTCTGGCTATCGGTATAGTATTTATAAATTTCTTGAATTAGCCAATTGCATTCTGAACTGCGTCACAGAGAGAGGTTGTTGTTTCTGCGAACACAGGGATAGCAGCAGACCGAATACCATAAGGCATAGCAACAACAGTAGACCCAGCAACTCACCGAGTATGCTCTGCCTTTCAGTTCAATGATGTTTGTTCTGATAATCCTCAACTTCACTTTCCTCATAACCTTTGATTCATTGATTGATTAAAAATATGTCTCTCACCCTTGAAGATACTTAATGATCCCAGCTCAATAGCATTCAGAACCTTCTACAATTGTTTCCCTCTCACTGATATGAGACTTTTTGGTTTTAATTGTCTCGTTTGTCTCGAGCACACCTTATTGAATTTACATTTGATTGCACCCTGTTCTATCACATATCTTCTGTGGCAAAAGCACAGTAAGAAAAGATGGTGAAAACCTGAAATTTCCTCCTTCTGCTCCCATATCAGATAAGATACAGCTCATCCAGCTCTGGGGATTTGTCCACTCTTTATTCTGCTACTCTCCCCAATTCCAATAAGTCACTGTCTAAACTGAAGACTGATATGAAGGGTGTATTTAACATATTCTCTGGAACCACGCACAGGCTGCTTCCTTGATCCCTAATACATCCCATTATTTTCTGCATTCGCCTCATTTCCTAAAGAAGGGCTCATGCCTGAAACTTCGATTCTCCTGCTCCTTGGATGTTGCCTGACCTGCTGCGCTTTTCCAGCAACACATTTTCAGCTCTGATCTCCAGCATCTGCAGTCCTCACAATCTCCTCGAGTTAGCCTCTTCCCCAGTAAAGTGATAGAACACCGACTGATGTTTTATCACATCCCATTTTTGCTTTTCTACTGATTTCCTTAAGTTCAGTCTTACACATTCCACATTCTCACTCTCTCAGCGGAGCAGGTAAGGGCTGTTTGGCAGTGGCTGCTTGAAGGCTCGGTGACATTTGTTGAAAGGTTTAAATTTGAAAGTTTTTTTTTAAGAAAAGGACGAGCAGATCCGGAAGCTGGTGTAGCACAAGCTTACCTGGGTAACACCTGAACCTGAGGGGCACGAGTATCCTTGGGGGGAGGTTTGATAGTGCTCTTGTGGGGTGGTGGGGGGGGGGGGTTAAACTAACTCTGCAGGTGCATGGGAACCTAGACTGTAGATTTAGGGTGCAGGGCCTGGAGTGGAGGGTGGATAGGAACATGGCATCAATCTCAAAAAGGGTGCCTGTAAATAGGAAAGTGGCTTGAAGTGTGTATACTTCAATGCAAGAAGTGTACGAAGTAAGGTAGGTGAACTTGAAGCGTGGGTTGGTACCTAGTATTTCGATGTTGTGGCTATTACGGAGACATGGGTAGAACAGGGACAGGATTGGCCGTTGCAGGTTCCAGGGTTTAAATGTTTTAATCGGGTCAGAGGTGGCAGTAAAAGAGGGGGAGGTGTAGCATTGCTTGTCAAAGATAGTATTACAGTGGTGGAAAGGACGATGGATGAAGACTCGCCATCTGAGGTAGTTTGGGCTGAGGTTAGGAATAGGAAAGATGAGGTCACTCTGTAGAAATTTTCTCCAGGCTTCCTAATAGTCCTAGAGATGTAGAAGAAAGGATTGCGAGGATGATTCAGGAAAAGAGTGAAAGTAATAGGGTGGTTGTTATGGGGGACTTTAACTTTTCACATATTGACTGGGAAAGGTATAGCTCGATTTCGTTAGATGGGTCAGTGTTTGTCCGATGTGTGCAGGAGGGTTTCCTGACACAATATGTAGACAGGCCAACAAGACGTGAGGCCATACTGGATTTGGTTCTGGGTAACGAACCAGGCCAGGTGTTAGAATTGGAGGTAGGTGAGCACTTTTGGGACAGTGACCACAATTCGGTGACTTTTACTCTAGTGATGGAGAGGGATAAGTGTGCACTGCAGGGCAAGAGTGATAGCTGGGACAGCGAAATTATGATGCGGTGAGGCACGACTTAGGATGTGTGGATTGGAAAAGTAGGCTTCAATGCAAGGGCGCAATTGATATGTGGAGTTTGTTCAAGGAGCAACTATTGAGTGTACTTGATCAGTATGTACCTGTCAGGCAGGGAGGAAAATGTCATGTGAGGGAGCCATGGTTTAATAAGGAATTGGAATCCCTTGTTAAAGGGAAGAGGGCGGCCTATGTAAAGATGAGGCGTGAAGGATCAATTGGGGTGATTGAGAGTTATAAGGTAGCTAGGATTGATCTGAAGAGAAAGATAAGAGCAGCAAGGAGGGGACATGAAAGGTCCTTCGTTGGTAGGATTAGGGAAAACCCAAAGGCTTTCTATAGGTATGGCAGGAATAAAAGAATGACCAGGGTCGGAATAGGTCCAGTCAAGTGTACTAGTGGGAAGTTGCGTGTGGAGGCTGAAGAGATTGAGGAAACACTCAATGAATACTTTTCATCAGTGTTCACTCAGGAACAGGACATTGTTGCCGATATGAATACGGAGTCACAATTAATTAGAATGGACGGCTTTGAGGTATGTAGGGAAGAGGTGTTGGAAATTCAGGAAAGGGTGAAAATATATAAGTCCCCTGGGCCTGATGGCATTTATCCTAGGATTCTCTGGGAAGCAAGGGAGGAGATTTCAGAACCATTGGCCTTGATTTTTATGTCGTCGTTGTCTACAGGAATAGTGCCAGAAGACTGTAGGATAGCAAATGTGGTTCCCTTGTTCAAGAAGGGGAGTAGGGATAATCGTAGGAACTAAAGGTCGGTGAGTCTCACTTTTGTTGTGGGCAAAGTCTGAGAGAGAATTGTAAGGGATACGATTTATGAACATTTGGATAGGAATAATGTGATCAAGGATATTCAGCATGGTTTTGTGAAGGGCAGATCGTGCCACAAACCTTATTGAATTCTTCGGAAAGGTGACTTAGGAGGTGAACGAGGGTAAAGCGGTAGATGTGGTGTATATGGATTTTGAGTAAGGCGTTTAATAAGGTTCCCCATGGTAGGCTACTGCAGAAAAAAAGGAGGTCTTGCATTGAGGGTGAGTTGGAGGTTTGGATTAGGAATTGGCTGGCTGCAAGAAGACAGAGGGTAGTAGTTGATGGTAAGGGTTCACCTTGGAGTGCAGTTACTAGCGGTGTTTCGCAAGGATCTGTTTTGGGACCATTGCCGCTGTCCTTTTTAAAAATGACCTGGAGGAGGGGCTAGAAATTTGGGTGTGTAAGTTTGCGGATGATACGAAAGTCGGTGGTGTTGCCGACAGCGAGGAAGTATGTGGCAGGTTACAGCGGGATATTGATACGCTGCAGAGCTGGGCTGAAAGGTGACAAATGGATTTCAACGTAGGTAAGTGTGAGGTGATTCACTTTTGTGAAAGTAACAAGAAGATGGGGTACTGGGCTAATGGTCGGATACTTGGTAGTGTGGATGAGCAGAGGGATCTTGGTGTCCATGTACACAGATCTCTGAAATTTGCCACCCAGGTAAATAGTGCTGTGAAGAAGGCATATGGCGTACTGGCTTTTATTGGTAGAGGAATTGAGTTCCGGAGTCCTGAGGTCATGTTGCAGTTGTATAAGACTCTGGTTCTGCTGCATCTGTAGCATTGTGTGCAGTTTTGGTCGCCATACTATAGGAAGGATGTGGAGGCACTGGAACGGGTGCAGAGGAGGTTTACCAGGAAGTTGCCTGGTATCGTAGGAAGATCGTATGAGGAAAGGCTGAGGCACTTGGCGCTGTTTTCATTGGAGAAAAGAAGGTTTCGGGGAGATTTGATAGAGGTGTACAAGATAATTAGGGGTTTAGATAGGGTTGACCATGAGAACCTTTTTCCACGTATGGAGTCAGCTATTACGAGGGGGCATAGCTTTAAATTAAGGGGTGGTAGGTATAGGACAGATGTTAGGGGTAGATTCTTTACTCAGCGAGTCGTGAGTTCATGGAATGCCCAGTCAGTAGCAGTGGTGGACTCTCCCTCTTTATGGGCATTTAAACGGGCATTGGATAGGTATATGGAGGATAGTTGGCTAGTGTAGGTTAGGTGGGCTTGGATCGGCGCAACATCGAGGGCCGAAGGGCCTGTCCTGCGCGGTATTCTTCTATGTTCTATGTTATAGGGATTCCATTGATCTGCTCACTTTATAGCTGCTTTAAGCTTCTCTTCACTTTATTATTCAGCTCTGAATATTTGCAGATGTTGAAGGCTCTGTGGGTCATTTTCCTTCATTGGATCTTAGATTATAAAGTATTGGGCCCATACCCTCATCAATTCCATTTTGAGCATGAACACCCCTCCCCACTCCACACTGTTTGACTACAGCTTTACCCAGAATTAGAATTCCACTATTTAAAAGGCATCTGGATGGGAATATGATTAGGAAGGGTTTGGAGGGATATGGGCCAGGTGCTGGCTAGTGAGACTAGATTAAGTTGAGTCCAGAACTAAATCATCCCTTGTTGTATCTTTCACATGCTGATACAAGGAGGTCTCAGCAATAAATGTCAAAATGTTTGTCCCCTCTTAAAAGCACGTGAGTGCCCCAATAAATGTTGCATATTGAAAAGCATGAATATAATTACCTTCTTATTGTTTGTATACACTACAGCGATTGGTTACACATTGGCTCATGTATTTTCTTCTTACTGGTGATCTTTAATATGACCCTAGCAATTATCTGTCATCGTTTTATTCTAATCGCAATCCTTGAAGCCTCAGTTGAAGGCCCGTCCAAGCTGTTGTCCCTCTGAACAGCAGTAATTGATGCCTTAATTAATAAAACAACAGCATCTCCTGCCTATAGTCCACATGCTACAGAATATAGAGTTGCCAATCCTGACCTCCTTCAAACACCTCTCTGATGGCAAAAAAGTCACAATTTCACGTGTCAATCTGTTCCCTTATCACATCTGTCTGACATGTAATAATCCTAGCTCCAAGGTAAAGAACATACAGCCTGGAATATAACACCAGGAACAGTCTGTACCTCGTGTGTACTTTGGAGTTTGTTATCAGGCTTCCCAATCTACGAACCAAAACTGTAAATCTAAGACTGTAAGAAGCAATGTTTTTTGAATCATCATTTTTTAAAAACATTAATGCATCAAATGCCACTTTCACAAACTGAGCGATCACCTCCACATACCATGAGTTTCTGATGATTAATTCCCCTCTCAGTGTGCAGGGGGAAAGCCCTCAGTAATGGGCAGTGTTTATTAAGTCCCTCCACAAGTGCATGTGTTCCCAACGATGCTGCTGGAGTGTGCAGGGTACAGGCTTGTGCCGACCCTTTGTGAACAATAATCACTCTCCTACTCTCCTTCTGGTAGATCAAACTTGCCTCTCATCATGTGGACTTCCTCACAGAAAATTATTAGTGCCTTCCTATGTTTTCCATTCCATGATCCCCAGGATATTGGGAATCATATTGACTCAGGAAGTCACCACCACATGTAGCTCTGAAATGGAAAGCAGTCAGTAAGTGGGTTGAACAGGCCATTATAGAGTGGACCACCTGAGATGAAGCACAGACTGTTTCTCCCAGGTTGTGGATTCTCATCAATTGGTGAATGGGGGAGAGAGTGACTTGAGAAAGCTGGGGAGTGGCATTAGGTCGAGACTTGCACTTATGGTGCCAATTGTTACATTTAACTAAGTGTCAGTACAATGTGTGTGTGGTGACATACATCAGACAAAATCAACACAGTTCAGTTATTAAAGTGGTTATCGGCTTGGCATTTGCTGCTGTTTCCCACAGAGCAACTCTACAGGACTGATCTCGATTGAAACCCACTCTAAAGCAGGTTGGGTGACCCATGTATTAATCTCTGGCCATCTACACAGAAGTTCAATTTTATTTTGACACTGATGAGTGTGAAGGTGACATATACTGCTTATGGCTTTAGAATGTTTAGTGTGAGGCAGTGTGCTACAGAAGGCAGTCAAATTGTGAATTTCTTCATCCTGGGTCTGGTGCAGGGTGCAAATATCTGGAATCTCGGAGGCAGGCCAGATGCTGACAAGTGGCTTGTGCAGTGTGTTCTGGCAAGACATGCCCATCCATTTGCTCCCTGGAGCAGGCTTAGGATGAAGATGAATTTGCAAGACCTGTTTGCTGGTCAGTCATTGGTATGTAATTTGGACAGCATTTGTGTCTACACTAAGACCAGTGATAGGCTATTGGTTAGATTTCACCTGCCCAGGATGAGCTGCGAATGATTTCTTGTGATAGTATGTTTGAATAACTACCCTGACCCAAGTTGGAAGGTCTCTGGGTAGGTTGAGGAGCAGGCCAGTGTGTCACTCAGTATTACAGGCAGTTGTGATTTCCAGTTGCACTATGCCTGAATTCAGATCCTTTGTTATCTATTTATTATGTACGTCGTGATTGCAAGTGATGAGTTTCCTGGTATGAACAATAATAATATATCTCCTGTGTTTTGTAAATTGGGGCCAACAATACCATGTGAACTCCGACTATTTCCCATAACAATGCCTGCATTATCTCTGAGAACAACTACATTGTTAATATATCTTTGGAACTAAAATATAAACTCATTACAAGACTTTATGATGCAAAATTAAAAGAAAAATACATGTTATTTTATATTGAACAGAGAATATTTGCCTCATTTTTATGCGATCACAATTAAATATCCAACGTCAATATTCAAATGAATACATTCTCACTCTAACATTTCGAAAGTTGTTTGCCTCTAAACCATTACATATTCACAGTGAGCAAACAATTCAACAATCAAATAGATTTAGCGTTCTTATGACTTAAAATATAATTAACCAATTTAATTTGTCACTGAAATGTATGAGCATTAGCTAATTGCAAATAATTTAAGAATGACAATAATTCAATATACATTTCGTTAATGATTTGTGTTATTAAATGGTATTTGTCACGAAGCCAAAGCACGTGGATCCAATATAAAATGAACATTGTTTTCTGAATTTTGAAGTAAACTCAAATTGCAGGCTCAGCTGACCAAATGGAAGGGCTGGGAAATGAGCTGTTACAAAATGGATACATGCAACAATTGGCAGTTAAATGGATACCTGAGTTTGGTTGCTGTTTTGACAACAATCCAAATTTAACCAAATAGTTTAAGCTATACTCTGGATACTAGAACCCAAATTTCGAAATTCGAGTTTGAATGTATTGTTTTGATGACATCAGACCAATGACAGGGAACGATGATGGGGGTATGAAAAAGAGTGGGCATTTTGAAAAGTGGTTAGACCTGCTGCCACCGAATAACAGAGCAACTGCTGGTGAGTCGAAGAGCAAAGTGCCTATTTAAAACCTTGGTCTCAAAGATATCAGAAAGCAGTCTATCAAAAAGATGCCTTTTGCTGGAAAACATATTCAGAGTAAAAAGAAATAAGTCAAGAGTGTGGTGGTGGAAAAGCACAGTAGGTCAGGTAGCATCCGAGAAGCAGCAGTATCAACATTTCGAGCAAGAGCCCTTCATCAGCACAACGATCTTGACTCTAATCTCCAGCATCTGTAGTTCTCACTTTCGCTTAGTAAAAAGGAATAAGACGACCCGGTGAAATCACTGGGTAAGAGATTGAATACAGCAGAGAAGGTAGAGACTGTGAAGACATGTGATTACGTTAATGCAATATTTATTGTGTGTTTTGGAACAGCATATCAATAGGGTTGTGCTCAGTTAAGGGAAGCAATGTTCAGTTTCTTAATAGTTTTGTTCGTAAAGAAAATTGCTACTTTTCTTTAAAAAGGTGACAGTTACGTGTTCCCTTTTAGTCCCTCACACTTCCAACAGATGACAAGCTGAGGCGAGCGTTTCTGTGTGTTTAGCTTCATTTAGTAGTAGTTTGACCTCTGCATTTTAACAGATTTTGGGTTCGTCTGGTAAGACAATAGACAATAGACAACAGATGCAGGAGTAGGCCATTCAGCCCTTCGAGCCTGCACCGCCATTCAATATGATCATGGCTGATCATTCCCAATCAGTATCCTGTTCCAGCCTTATCTCCATAACCCTTGACTCCACTATCTTTAAGAGCTCTATCCAATTCTTTCTTAAATGAATCCAGAGACTGGGCCTCCACTGCCCTCTGGGGCAGAGCATTCCACACAGCCACCACTCTCTGGGTGAAGTAGTTTCTCCTCATCTCTGTCCTAAATGGTCTACCCCGTATTTTTAAGTTGTGTCCTCTGGTTCGGCACTCCCCCATCAGCGGAAATATGTTTCCTCCTGCCAGAGTGTCCAATCCTTTCATAATCCTATACGTTTCAATCAGATCCCCTCTCAGTCTTCTAAACTCAAGGGTATACAAGCCCAGTCGCTTCAGTCTTTCCGTGTAAGGCAATCCTGCCATTCCAGGAATTGATCTCGTGAACCTACGCTGCACTCCCTCAATAGCCAGAATGTCTTTCCTCAAATTTGGAGACCAGAACTGTACACAGTACTCCAGGTGTGGTCTCACCAGGGCCCTGTACAGCTGCAGAAGCACCTCTTTACTTCTATACTCAATCCCTCTTGTTATGAAGGCCAGCATGCTATTAGCCTTCTTCATGACCTGCTACACCTGCATGCTTGCCTTCATTGACTGGTGGACAAGAACACCCAGATCTCTCTGAACATCCCCTTTACCTAATTTGATACCATTGAGGTAGTAATCTGCCTTCCTGTTCTTGCCACCAAAGTGGATAACCATACATTTATCCACATTAAACTGCATCTGCCATGCATCTGCCCACTCACCCAACTTGTCCAGGTCACTCTGTAATCTCCGAACATCCTCATCACATTTCACCCTACCACCCAGCTTTGTATCATCAGCAAATTTGCTAATGTTATTGCTGATACCATCTTCTATATCATTTACATATATTGTAAAAAGCTGCGGTCCCAGCACGGATCCCTGCGCTACCCAACTGGTCACTGCCTGCCATTCCGAAATGGAGCCGTTAATCACTACCCTTTGCTTCCTATTAGCCAACCAATTCTCTATCCAATCTAGTACTTTGCCCCCAATACCGTGCGCCCTAATTTTACTCACTAACCTCTTGTGTGGGAATTTATCAAAAGCTTTCTGAAAGTCCAGGTACACTACATCCACTGGATCTCCCTCGTCTATCTTCCGAGTTATATCCTCAAAAAATTCAAGAAGATTAGTCAAGCATGATTTCCCCTTCATAAATCCATGCTGACTCTGTCCTATCCTGTTACTATTATCCAGATGTGCCGTAATTTCATCCTTTATAATAGACTCCAGCATCTTTCCCACCACTGAGGTCAGACTAACTGGTCTATAATTTCCTGCTTTCTCCCGCCCACCCTTCTTAAAAAGTGGCACAACATTAGCCGCCCTCCAATCCTCAGGAACCGTCCCCGATTCTATTGAACTCTGGAAAATTATCACCAGCGAATCCACGATTTCCCGAGCCACCTCCTTCAGTACCCTGGGATGCAGGCCATCAGGTCCCGGAGACTTATCAACCTTCAGACCTAACCGTCTCTCCAACACCAAATCCTGGCAAATATAAATTCCCTTAAGTTCAGGTCCTTCAGCCACTGATACCTCAGGGAGATTGCTTGTGTCTTCCCCAGTGAACACAGATCTGAAGTATCCATTTAATTCATCTGCCATTTCTTTGTTCCCAGTAATATATTCCCCTGTTTCTGTCTTCAAGGGCCCAATTTTTGTCCTAACCATTTTTTTGCCTTCGACATACCTAAAAAAGCTTTTACTATCCTCCTTTATATTCTTGGCCAGTTTACCTTCATACCTCATTTTTTCTCTGCGTATTTCCTTCTTACTAATCCTCTGTTGTTCTTTAAAAGCTTCCCAGTCCTCAGTTTTCCCACTTATCTTCGCTAAGTTATACTTTTTCTCTTTTAACTTTATATGTTTCTTTACTTCCCTCGTCAGCCACTCCCGCCCATGTGTCCTCCTGGGATCTTTCTTCCTTTTAGGAATGAACTGATCCTGCAACTTCTGCATTATACACAGAAATATCCGCCATTGTTCCTCCACGGTCTTCCCTGTTAAGGTATTGCACCATTGAACTTTGGCCAGTTGCTCCCTCATCGCTCCAAATTTCCCTTTATTCAACTGAAATATTGTCACTTCCGATTGTACCCACTCCCTCTCAAATTGCAGATTGAAGCTTATTGTATTATGGTCACTACTTCCCAATGGCTCCTTCACTTCGAGGTCACTGACCAATTCAAGTTCGTTACACAATACCAGATCCAGAAACGCCTTATCCCTGGTCGGCTCCAGCACCAGCTGCTCGAAAAATCCATCTCTGAGGCACTCCACAAAGTCTCTTTCTTGAGGCCCGATACCATCCTGATTCTCCCAGTCTACCTGCATGTTAAAATCCCCCATAACAACTGTAGTAACATCTTTGCGACAAGCCAATTTCAGCTCCTGATTCAACTTACATCCGACATCCAGACTACTGTTTGCGGGCCTGTAGATGACTCCCATGAGGGTCTTTTTACCCTTAGTGTTTCGAAGCTCTATCCACACTGACTCTACATCCCCCGACTCTAGGTCCCCCCGCGCAAGGTACTGAATATCCTCCCTTACCAACAAGGCCACCCCACCCCCTCTGCCCGTCAGTCTGTCCTTACGATAGCACGTGTAGCCTTGAATATTCATTTCCCAGGCCCTGTCCCCATGAAGCCACGTCTCAGTTATCCCCACAATATCGTATCTGCCAATTTCCAAAAGAGCCTCAAGCATATCCACCTTGTGTCTAATGCTTCGTGCATTCATATATAGAATTTTTAATTTGTTACTGCTCTCACCCATCCCCTCAACCCTTATTTCACTTGGTATTGGGCAGGTTTGAACAGATTTGGGGTACCAAAGCTCCCAGCAGATTTAAACACTTGTGGTGATTCGTGTCATAAATCTTTAAATAAAACATAGTTGAAATAATTTGTTTCATTTTGATTACATGTGGTCGGTTAAATTTAAAGAGAATAAAATGGCTCTTCACATTGCTAAAGAGGTTCTGAGGTTTGAAGATGTTTCCCAACTTTGTCAAGGTTGGTTAGAAAGACAGAGGATAGATATTCTTTTGGAATGAGCAAACAGATTAGTATTGGTTTATACATGGACATAAGGAAATTGAAATGGACTTGGTCAAACACTGAGGTATATTAGAGAAACAGAAGTGCAGCGGAGCTAGAAAAACGTAAACTGTATGAGCCAAATGGAATAAGAAGAAAAAGAAAGGTAGAGAAGGCTATTAGCTGAGCAAAAAGATAGATAGAAGAAAGAAGAGAGAGAGAGAAAAGGAGACTGAGACGAGAGGGATTAAAAAACTGAAAGAGAGAGATAGAAACGGAGAGAAGTTTCTTCGCTCAGCAAAGAGAGAGATGAAGGAGAAAGAGAAAGGGAGAGAGTGTGAACTTCAGTAGTTGCAAATTAGTCAGGGAAATCAAGTTTAGAGGATGGAAATGAAGTCAAGAGAGTTCATTGTGCTGGAGGGGTTCATAAACGCATTTCCAGAGAACTGACGTGATGAACAGAAACTTCAAGAAGTGAGAAGAGCAGCAGAGATGACCGAGAAATGTGCATTGATGCATGACGTGAAATTTAGTTTCTGACACGAATTTCATCCGTGTGAGGGATAGAAATTAGAAGCAGGCGAGATCCTTCACTATCAAGCAAAGAGTCGAGCACAATTGGAATAGTTCTTCATTGGTGATAAAAAGAATTCCAAGAAAACGAAAGGCCTCAGGTGTTTCCACGGTGGTAAGATGGGACACGAAAAGTCACAGTGCTGGTCGTGGAAGAATGACATTGTGGGTATAGATGTGGCAAAAGAGGCTAATCCAATGGTATTTGGGAAAGTAGTAAAGGAGATCCAAAGAAAAGCCGAGGAGTTGCAGGAAAATGCACAGCCCTAGCAGTGGTGGGATATTGAGTTAGTTGCTGATCTCTGTGAAGACTTTATCTCTGTGGGAAAAGTTTACTCAGGAAGATCAGGAAGAGACTGGAAATAAGTTATTATTTCATGAGGTAAGGGATCTGGTCAGTCTCTGATGGTAAGAGATGAAAGTATTTTCACGCTTTCTGACATGTTACCCGAGAAGGTAATCATCTGTTGAATAGATAGGTAGAAAGTTAGCATTCCTCTGTGTAAGATCAGGTTGGAGAGCTAAATCAAGACCGTGGAAGGAACTGTAGGAGTGATTGACAGAATGTCAGTTTCAGGAATACAATTTGTTCTTGGGAATTATTTAGCAGGATCCAAGGTGGGAGTGACACCCCTTGTAGTGGAGAAGCCAATGGAAGATCAGGGATCTAAGGAGTTACAAGAAGAATGCCATGGAAATTTTCCAGACTCTGTCGTAGTAAGAAGGCACTGTCATAAGTTACAGCAAGAAGGAAAGACGAAGAAGTTGAGGTTCAGTTAGCTGACACCCTGTATGTTGTAATGGTACAGGAAAACCCTTAACAGTCAGTTGGTCAGACAGAAGCGTTTAGTCCAGAAAGGCTAAGAGACTTGCAACAGAAAGATGAGAAGATATATATTATGACGCCAAATCAGAAAACGAATCAGAATATGTTCCTGAGGGTTATTATCTTAAGGATAGAAGCCTAAAACAAAAATGGAGACCCTAGCAGGTGAGTGCAGATGAGAAATGGGCAGAGGTGCACCAGATTGTGTTGCCTGTATTTTGCAGACAGGAAGTGTTATGGGTAGAACCTGAATTACCAGAAGGAGGTCACCTAGTTGTAAGGAGGACTTGGGCTAATGTACAAAAGCACTTCCTTTAGCCTGGCATGCACAAGAATGTGGTTGAATATTGCCACACATGTTATTGCATGCCGAATGGTAGGTATGCCACAGGCAGTAATAAAATCAGTAGCTTTGTTGCCAATTCCCGCATTTGAAGAATCTTTCACATGGGTTATGATTGATTGTGCAAGTCCCTTCCCTAACAATAATTTGGGAATCAGCACTTGCTAACCATAATGCAAATGTCTACTAGATTTCGGAGTCAATTCCATTCCGGAGTTTTAAGACAAAAAGGATGGTCAGGGGTTGGTAGCTTTCTTTGCCCGATATGAGCTGCCTGGGGAGAGTCAATCAGGCCAACGGTCCCATTATACTGCGGAGACATTTAAGGAAGTCTTGGATAGCATACAACACTTTGAACTACATAAAAACAAGGACTGTAGATGCTGGAAACCGGATTCTAGATTAGAGTGGTGCTGGAAAAGCACAACAGTCCATGCAGCATCCGAGCGGCAGGGAAATCGACGTTTCAGGCATAAGCTCTTCATCAAGAATCCTGATGCCCGAAACGTCGATTTTCCTACATGAACTGCTGTGCTTTGCCAGCAGCACTCTAATCTCCAACACTTTAAACCAATTCCGAACCAACCAAAATCCCAAGGAGCCTTGGTAAGGTGGCATTGACCCTGAAGACAATATACATTCAGGATACACTGCATGATTGGATCAAGGTATCGAACTTGTATGGATTGCCATGAGAGATGCCCCAAATGAATCTACTCAGTTTACTACCTTTGAGTTAATATTTGGACAGGAAGTGAGAGGGCCCTTGAAACTAAAAAAAAGATCGGATCGCATCAGAGATCTCACACTTGGATTATGTAGCAGTGGTGATGGAACAATTAAATCAGGAAGGTGAGTTAACTAAACAACACCTGAATTGGGCACAGCGTAGAATGAAGCAGTTGGCAGATAGAAACGATAAAATTCAGACATTTTCCCAAGGAGATGATGTATTAGTGTTGTTTCCAGTAGGAGGAGATACCTTCAAAGGCAGGTTTAGTGGTCCCTATCAGATTGAGAAAAAGTTGAGTCAGGCAAGCTATCTGATAAAGATGCTGGGCAGAAAAGAAACTGTATTGGGACGCCATCAGAATATGTTGAAACCTTATTATAATAGCGACAGAGAGTTGGCGAACCAGGTGTTTTTTATTGCTCTGCCGAGTGACAAATCAGATCCAGATGTAATGGAGTTTCATGTGCCTCAAAGTGCGTTAAATAATGAGGAAGCCCTTAAAGTATGGGGTGAGAGGATTAGCTATCTGTCTCAGGAGTAAAGAACACAATCGAAAGGTTTGTTGCAGCATTATGAGGACATATGCAGGAATAAAATAGGAGGACTAATACCAGTGTGCATGAGGTGGAAGTAGGGAATGCTGTTCCAATAAAACAATACCTTTATTGGCTTAATTCTTTCAAAGCCCAAAAGTTCCAGAAGGAAGTGAATGTGATACTTAATGAAGACATCATCGAACCGAAGCAGAGTGGAGTGGAGTTCGCTGATCTTGTCAGTTCCCATAGCTGATGGAACTCAACAATTTTCTTTGGACTATTGGAAGGTCAACGACGTAACAAAATCGCTCCCACAGCCAATACTGAGTTTGGAGGACTGTACAGAGAAAGTTGGAAAAGCCAGTTGCGTCACAAAGTGGATTTACTGCATTGTTACAAACAGGCATCTTTAATAGAGAAAGCGAAATAAGTTTCTGCATTTATTAACCCAAATGGACTGTCTCGATTTTAAGTAATACCCTTTGGAATGAGGAGCACACCAGCCACATTCCAAAGACTCATGAACAAACTTGTGGCCAGATTAAGAAATAACCTGATGATGTGGTGATCTTTAGCCATTCATGGAAAGATCACATGTGACAGTTGGCAAAATGCTTTGAGTGATTCCTAAAAACAAAGCTGGAAATAAAGTTAAAAAAACATAATTTTTGACCTTCTTGGGACATAACATCGAACATGGGAGGATGATTCCAAGGAACACGTGGATTAAAGCAATGGAGGAATTTCCTTGGGCATGGAGAAGTAGGTGCTTCGACTTTTGGGACAGGAAGTTTGTTCCAAATTTCAGCAGCATGGGGGCACGACTGACAGATTTGCTAAAGAAGAGCATGGAATTTCGTTGGACAGAATAGTGCCAGGAGGCATTGGAAAATTTACAAGCTATATTAACCACCACATCAGTTTAATATCATTATATTTGCAGATACATTCTGTTTTGCTCAAAAATGCACACACTGCAAGCAGTCAAAGCAGGCAATCATTGCATTAAATATTTTGTTAATTCCACTTTGGAAAGAGAACAAGTCTAATTCAAGACTGGGACACAGACAGACTCTGACTTCACATCTTGAATGCATTGTCTGAACTGAGATGTCACCTTTTGTTGTAAAACCTTAAGTTATCCTGAGAAGATAACTTAAATGAAGTTCTGGGATTTACATATTAATGAACCGAAAACTGCAACCCATTCTAAAAGATGAAAGACTTAAAAATCCAGGTTTGTTCAATATACTATTTCAGTTGTATGGCACTCTAATATTTTGCTCTAAATTTTGTGTCTTACGATCTTACACTCCACAAACACCTGATGAAGGAGCAGCGCATTGAAAGGCTAGTGCTTCTAAATAAACCTGTTGGAATATAACCTGGTGTTGTATGATGTTTACCTTAGTAACTTCAGATAATGGTCTTTTCAAATAAAATAAGACAATTTCTCTCATCCTTCCTTTATCCTGAATTCCAGTTATGATTCTAATTATTGATAATGTTATTGATATTCTTCGACAAAGTAATGCATTGTGTGTGTATGTGTGTATGTGTCTATGTGGTTATGTTTGTGTGCATGTGTATCTGTGTCTGCCTCTTTGGGTGTGTACCTGTGTATTTACGTGTTATGTACGATCCTTTGCAATTGGAGTGAAATGAAAGATTGAGAAATTCCCATATGATTGAGGAAGTGACAAAGACTCCAAGCTGTGTGATATCAAAGAACAAACAAAATTACAGCACAAGAACAGGCCCTTTGGCCCTCCAAGCCTGCACCAATCCAGATCCTCTACCTAAACCTGGCACATATCTTCGAAGAGTCTGTATCCTTTGCTCCCTGTCCAGTCATATATCTATCTAGATACATCTTAAATGATGCTATCATGACCGCCTCTACCATCTCTACTGGCAACGTGTTGCAGACACCCATCACCCTCTGCACAAAGAAACTTCCACGCATATCTACCCTAGACTTTTCCCCTCTTGCTTTGAACTCGTGACCCCTAGTAATTGAGTCCCCACTCTGGGGAAAACAAGTCTTGCTCTCCATCCTATCTATATCTCTCGTAATTTTGTAGAGCCCAATCAGGTTCCCCGCTCGACTTCCATCTTTCTAATGACAATAACGCTGATCTACTGAAAATTTCTTCATTATGAGCACCCACCATACCTGGCGAACCTCTTCTGCACCCTCTCCATAGCATCCATATCCTTTTTGTAATGTGGCACCCAGGTCTGTAGGCAGTATTCTAAAATTTGGGGTACAAAAAGTCTTATACAACTGTAAAAGACCTGCCACTGCTTGTACTCCATACCCCATTGAATGAAGGAAAGCCTGCGATATGCCCTCTTGACCACACTGTTCCATCTTCAGGGAACAATGGACCTGAACACCCCGAAATCACTGAACATCAATTTATCCCAGCACTTTTCAATTTTCTGTATATTTCGCTCTTGAATTAGATCTTCCAAATTGCATCACCTCACATTTGCCCGGATTGAATTTCATCTCCCATTTCTCTGCCAACTCTACAATCCATCTATATTGTTCAGGATTCTCTTACAATCCCCTTCACTATCTGCTACTCCAACAATCTTCGTGTCATCTGTAAACTTGCTAATGAGGCCATCCATACGTTCGTCCAGATCACTTCTGTATATTGAAAACAACTGTGGTCCCAGCACGGATCCCTGTTGAACAGCACTAGTCACAGGTCTCCATATTCAGAAACACCCTTCCACTATTAATCTCCGTGATCTGTGGCTCAGCCACTTCTCTATCCATCTAACTAGTACAGCCTGGACCCTATGCGACTTCACTTTCTCAATCAGCATACCATGGAGAACCCTATCAAACGCATTACTAAAGTCCATGTCTAATGACCGTCACTCAACAAGCAACTTTGTCACTTCCTCAAAGAATTCTGTTAAGTTGGCACGACATGAAATTCCCTGCACAAAACTATGTTGCTATCACTGATAAGCACATTTTCTTCCAACTGGGAATACATCCTATCCCTCAGTATTTTCTCCAGCAACTTCCTTGCCACTAACGTCAGGGTCGCCATTCTTAAACAAGGGAACACAATTAGCAATTTTCCAGTACTCTGGGATTTCACCCGTGTTCAAAGATGCTGCAAAGATATCTGCTATTGTCCCACCTGTTTCCTCTCTCAACCAAGATCTCATCCGGACCTGGGAACTTGGCCACCTTAATGCCTTTTAGAATAACCAACACTTCCTCTCTCCGTATTTCAACTTTGCCTAGAGGAATCAAGCATCCATACCTAATCTCAACATTTCTTCTTGGTGAATACCGATACAAAGTGCTCATTAATAATCTCATTTTTCTCTGACTCCATGCATAACTTTCCTCCTTTTTCCTTGAGTGGTCCAACCCTTCCTCTCGTTACCCCCTTGCTCCTTATATATGAATTAAAGTCTTTGGGATTTTCCATAATCATGTTTGCTAAATATATCACATGACTCCTTTTAGCCTTCTTAATTCCTTGTTTCAGATTGGTCCTACATTCCCGATTTTCTTCCCAAGCTTTGTCTGTCTTCAGTCGTCTAGACCTTATGTACACTTCCTTTTTCCACTAAGCTAGTCTCACGGTTTCACCTGTCATCCATGGTTCCCTTATCCTGCCATTCCTACCCCTCATTTCCACAGAAGTATATCTAACCTCAACTTTAAACAACCTCTCTTTAAAAGCTTCCCACGTGTCAAATATGGATTTACCTTCAAACAACTGCTCCCAATCTATATTCCTCAACTTCTGCTGAATTTTGGTATAGTTGGCCTTCCCCCAATTTAGCACTCTTCCTTTAGGTCAACTCTTGTCTTTGTCCTTGCGTATTCTATAACGTATGGAATTGTGATAAATAGTCCCAAAGTAATCCCCAACTGAAACTTCAACCACCTGGCCAGGCTCATTCCCCAGCATCAGGACAAAAATGACCCATTCCTGAGTTGGACTGTTTACATACTGCTCAAAAAACCTTGCTCGCTCGTCCTTTCAAATTTTGCTCCATCCAGTCCTCTAATATTAAAGTGAACCCCAGTCAATGTTGCAAAAATAAAATCGGCTTTCATCACCACCATGTTGCTCCCACATCTTTCCATGATCTGTTTACATATTTGTACTTTCATCTCACGCTCACTGTTGGGAGGCCCCAACATTGTTTCTGCATCCTTCCTATTTCTGAGCTCTACCCTTATTGCCTCACTGTTTGAGTCCTCCAAAGTGCCCTCCTTCAGCACAGCTGTGGTATCCCCTTTGACCAGTAATGCAACTCCTATACCGCTTTTACCCCCCTATTTATCCCACCTGAAGCATTGATATCCTGGGATATTTACTTGCCAATCATGCACTTCCATCAACCTAGTATCAGTAATAGCAATAATATCAACTCCCAGGTACTAATCCAAGCTCTGTGTTTATCTGCACATACTACACTTCTTGCAGTAAAACAAATGCATCTCAGATAACCTGTCCTTTTGTGTTCATCATCTACTCCCAAACGACTCTTCCCCTTACTCACGCTGACTTCATTATCTATTTCCTTACAGGCTGCAGTTGCTATTTCCTTAATATCGACTAACTTCCTCATTTGGTTCCCATCCCTCTACAACATTAGTTTAAACCCTCCGAAGCAGCATTAGCAAAAGTACCCCGAACGACATTGTTTCCATTCCAGCTCAGGTGTCGGCTGTCCAATTTGTAATAGTCCAACCTCCCAGATAACCAGTCCCAATGTCCCAAAAATCAGAACTCCTTCCTCCTGCACCATCTCTCAAGCAATTCTATTCTTTCATTTCTACTCTGACTAGCATGTGGCATAAGTAGCAATCCTGATATTACAATCTCTGAGGTCCTACTTCTTAACTTGACTCCTAACTCCCTAAATTCTGTTTGTAGGAGCTCATCCTGATTTTTTAAACCTATATCATTGGAGCCTACATGCACTATGAAAACTGGATATTCACCCTCCCCCTTCAGAATATTCTGCCGTCGATCCAAGGCATTACTGTCCCTTGCACCTGGAAGGCAACATACCATTCTGGAATCTTGACTTCGAACAGAAAAATGCTTATCTACTCCTTTTACAATTGAATCCCCTAGGACTTAGCCCTTCCAGTACTTTTCCCGCTCTTCAGAACAGCAGAGCCAACCACGGTGCTTTTAACCTGGCTATTGCTGTCTTCTCCTGGTGAGCCATCTCTCCAAACAAGATCCAAAACAGTATACCTGCTAAGGAGGGAGGTGACTGCAGGGGACACCTGCAGTGCCTTCCTGCTCTTTCTCTGCTTTTGGTCACAAATTCCCTTTCTCCTTCAGCAATCCTAATCTGTGATGTGATCAGTTCACTGAATGTGCTATGTAAAACCTCCTCCGCATTGTGTGTGATTAGATTAGATCAGATTAGATTACTTACAGTGTGGAAACAGGCCCTTCAGCCCAACAAGTCCACACTGACCCGCCGAAGCGTATACCACCCAGACCCATACTCCTACATTTACCCCTTCACCTAACACTACGGACAATTTAGCATGGTCAATTCACTTAACGTGCACATTTTTGGATTGTGGGAGGAACCCGGAGCACCCGGAGGAAACCCACGCAGACACGGGGAGAATGTGCAAACTCGACACAGAGAGTCGTCTGAGGCGGGAATTGAACCCGGGTTTCTGGCGTTGTGAGGCAGCAGTGCTAACCAGTGTGCCACCGTGCCGCCCTCAAAGGTGCTCCAAGGTGAGTCCATCCACTGCTCCAGAGCCATCATCCCGTCTATGCGTTCTTCATAAGAAGTGTCGTTGGTGCGAGGATCAGGGATGTCTCCGAGCAAGCTCAGGGCATACTGAAGGGTAGGCTGAACAGCCAGCGGCTGTGGTACACATCGGTACCAATGACATTGGCAGGAAACGTGACAAGATCCTGCAAGGAGAGTGCAGGGATATGGACACACGTCCTGCACGAGAACAGGGACAGCAGCTGTGTCCCTGAGCTCCCACATTGAGCAAGTAGAGCATAACATGGCTCTGAGTTCTCCTGTCACTTTAACTCTAAAGCTTAACTTGGTCTTAAATTCGATATACGGAAAAGGAAAGGGTTTTCTTTAACCAATCACAGGATTAAAAAAAAGAGAAACACCTTATCAAGACAGTATAGAGTTATTTTGCTTTGGTTAGATGACGAGTTCGGAGTGGGCGACATTACACGTGTAGTGTCTCTCGTTCAATCGCTGCCCAAAAATGTCAGTTCACTTACCCTCCCAGCACACAATTCGTCCTCTCCCACTCCGCTCCTCGCTCTCACCGCTGCTGCAAATGGAGGCCTGATGCTCGAGGTAAGTCCGTTTTTAGTGGGAAATTAACCTTCCCAGCAATCCCCTGGTCCCAACCCCTTCCCCCCACCTCTCTCTAACTCCTCCCAAAAGATAATGCACATAACATGCAAACATATCTTTTATTCATGGATTGGCAATGTGAACAAATGACAATCATGGACCAAACAAAAACAATTTAATGAATATTTGCTGTGATTCTTGAATGACGAAATATTTGGATTTTTATTGAGAAAATGAATTCAGGATTTTTTTTCAGATCTGAGTTGGGTACGTTTTGATCAGTATGTGATCATCATTGGTGACAAAACCAGAAGTTGCTGGGAATGCTCAGAAGTCCTGGCAGTTTCTGTGGTGAGAAAGCAGAATCAAGATATGGTAGGAGACTGGGTCTGGCCAGGTTACTACGCTCATAGTGTTCAGGGATGTGTAGGTTAGGTGTATTAGTCAGGGGTAAATGTAGAGTATGAGAGTAGGCTAATGGGTTTGGGTGGGTTACTCGTTGGAGGGTCAGTATGGGCATGTTGGCCCAAATGGCTGATTTCCACAATATAGGGATTCGACGATTCCATGCATTCTTCATAAAAAGTGTCTTTGGTAGAAGGATCAGGGATGTCTCCGAGAATGCTCAGGGCATACGGAAGGGGAGGGTTTACAGCCAGTGGTACACATTGGTATCAATAACATTGGCAGGAAATGTGACAAGATCCTGCAAGGAGAGTGCAGGGAGATTGGCCTGAGTGGAAACGCAGGATATCCAGGGTTGTAATCTTGGGTTACTCCTCGTGCAAGTGGAAGTGGGATAAGGAAGATGAAGAGAGAAAACTGTCATATGTGGTTGAAGAACTGGTTCAGGAAGAGGGCTGCAGATTTATGGCTCGTTGGGATTTTGTCCAGGGCAGGTGGGACCTGTAAAAATGAACAGGGTCCATTTTAACTGGAGGGACATCAACATCCTGACAGGGAGGTTTGATGATGCATCTTGGGTGGAGTTAAATGAATAATGGAGGAGACTGAAAACAAGAGCAGCAGGACAGCAAGTGAGCTGAAATTAGAGTTTAATAGAATAGACAGGCAAGGCCAGTCTAATGACTATGCTGAGGAAAATGATCATAGCAATTTTAAAAATGTGAGTGGAAATGATCGGTTCAGTATTATCGGAGATCAAAAAATAAGATTGGAGTGTGTGGAGTGCGCCAAAAGTATTAAAGGAGATAAACCAATCCAATAGAACTTACGTAAATACCTTGTACCTAAATGCATGGAATATTTGGAAAAAATGACAGCACAAACAGAGTTAAAAAGGAACGGCCTGGTGGGGCTTAAAGAAAGGTGGTTACAGGAAGGTCAGTGTTGGGAAGTGAAATGTCCAAGGGTACTCATTACTCAGACAAGAACGTACAGCAGGTTGAGTTGCTGCATTGATTAAGAATGATATCAAGGCTGCATTAAAAATGACATTAGTACGAGGGACCAAAATGACAAATCAGTTTGGATCCAAATAAAGCACATGGAAACAAACCTGCTTCTAGGAGTAATTTCATGCCACAATACTCCCATCCTCCAAACATACTTTCAAAAACCAGGGAATAACAATGGCTTGTGAGAAGGGCACAAGAGTGAGCAATCTGTGCATGCATATTGGCTTAATTAATCAATTTGGCAAGGGTAGCCTGAAATAACGATGCGCAGAATGTAAGATGGATTATTTCTTAGAACAACAAACCAGAAAACTGGCTTTTAGATTTGGTGTGAATAATGAGGAAGGAGTGATAAATCATCTTCTCGTAGAGAATCCTCTAGAAAGAGTGACCGTAATATGCTGGAATTTGAAATTCAGATTCAAAGATACAAGGGTTTTAGCATCGGGCAGTGATAACTATGTGGAAGGATTGGCCTGAGTGGACTCGAAAAAACAACATTGAAGGGCAGAACATTTGCAGAACAATGACAAATACTTAGGGAGATAGTAAAAACACATCAATAGTAAAAACACATCAATTAAAGTTTATTCCTGAGTGGAAGAGGAATTGCAAAAAGATAAATCGTCATTCATACCTTAACAAAGAAGATTATGATAAGATGAAAGTGATGTCCTGGTGGTATTATCGCCAACTGCTGATTCAGCGATCAAGATAATATTCTGGGAACTCAGGTTCAAATGCTGCCACTGCAAATGCTGGAATCTAAATTCAACAAAAATCTGCAATTAAGCTTTATAGATTACTGATGAGATCACTTTCACTTCAAAATTATGTCTCCTTCGTATTGAGCACTCGAATAAGGGGAAGAGCTGCTCTCTGTTCAAACTGTCCGGAAACTTCATGCTCTTAAATGCATCAGTCAGGAACTCCTCTCAACCTCCTCTGGTTCAAAAACATCTAACCCCTCATCATAGTTTGAATACTCTCTCTTGTCTTGTTACTTCTGAAATGTATCACCTCACATTTATCATTAAAATCTCATCAGTCATTGATCTAGCCACCTGAACAAACCATTTATATCATCTTTAAACTAGCATGTTCCTCCTAACTGTGAACCACCCACCTAAACTTTGTGTCATCCATAACATTATTTATCATTCCCCCCAAAATCCATCCCTCACATTCTCATCATCATCACTTATGAACCTCACAGATAAGACTTGTCTTATTTCTGGTGTTCTTCAGATGTTGTTCAAAGGAGAAGCATTAAGAATTCCAGTCTCTTGTTCTTCCTATTTTGGTGAATTTACAGCGTGATGCAGTTGAGGACTTTTTATGAGAGAGACACAGATTTGGTTTGACATGTAGCTGAATTCTCCTTTTATACTATTCCTCTCTGTATGTTTTATTCTTCATGTTTGCATGCGTTTAATATTGGACTAGGTTGGGCTTACTTCGTCTGCAACATTTGTATTTTACGTGGACCTGGATAATGTTCTTTGTAACATTCCCTGCAATACTCAGAGCTGAATGAATTGTTCATCTGCAGGATGGACACAGGCTCATATGATTGCTTGAAAGAGCTGGAGAGATGAGGATAAAGATTCAATTAAATACTGCACATATACACACAGTAGGAGATCAAATCATATCGCCAAGTCTAAGTTCCATTGGAAGCAAATTATTAGAACATATGCCCACTCTTCTTTAAATTGTAAAAAAAAAGTTTTAATACGTGTTCTTAGAGCAGTCTAGATCTTACAGCTGCTCCTTGGATTGCAATTATAGTTTTTACTTCCCATTTAATGTAGTTCATATAGTTTATTAATATAAGGTTATTTTTCCAGTATGTTTTACTAAAATTCAAAAACAAACCAAAAATAAAGCCAAAAAAGATTGTTTTAAAAAATGGACATTGTTTTAACGAGCTTTTCAAAGGGGGGGGGGGGGGGGGTCTACAAAAACAAACTAGAAAAGTCTATATATGTTTCAAAAGTCTTCTTCTTTGTTTTAAATGCAAACGTATTTTTTTGTTTCAAAAACTATTTTTAAAAAGGAAGATGTGCCTTTATTTAGGAGAGTCCTACGCACGTTCAGCTCTGGAGAAGACTTTTTTCTTCGAGAAATTTATTGAAGAGGAATATTTTTGTTGAATTAGTTTTTCAAATGGTTGATTTTATTTATTTTTTATATGTTTGATATGCATACGGATATATTTTCTATTTTAATGTCATGAAAAATTCTGTTTATAGGCATAATAATATTAAGGCCATATATGTAAGGTAGAGAAGGAGATGGCTGGAAGTTGTTATGCAACAAAATCAGTCAGATAGCTGGGTGACTGTCAGGACAGGTAAGAAGGTAGTTCAACAATCTCTGGTGGCTATTCCTCTATCAAACACATGTCCAGCTTTTGGAATTGATGAAGGGGTTAGTCCATCTGAGGAAAATGGAAGAGCCATCGTTTATTGGACTATTAGAAAAAATCTTATGTTAGGCAGCGTTTGAGAGGAATTTTTATAATTATTGAGACAGGGGTCTCTCCTGTCAGGGGCATAAATAGGAGATTCTGTGGCAGTGAGTGAAAATTTAGGATACTTTATTGGTTTCCCGGTACTAGGATTAAGAATGTCTCAGAAAGTCTCAAGCATATTGTTGAAGTTGTGATTTAGAAGCCAGATATTATTGTATATATTGGTATGAATGACATTTTTAGGGAAAAGATTAAAACAGTCCGCAGTTAATTAAAGAGGTGATGTAGAGGGTTAAAAACAAAACCTTACAATAGTAATGACTGGTTTGCTCCCAATGACAAATTCAAGTGGGGAAGGGAAAAAAAAAGGTTAAATGAGAAAAATCAATGGCATGAAGAGCTGCTGTGTTGTTGACGGATTCAGATTTTTGGGAGATTGGAATGTCTTTTGGAATAGAAGAGGCCCGTTCCAAAAGGATTGATCTAATGTAAACGGGAAAGCCACCGATATCTTAGCAGGGAGATTTGCTCACCCTATAAAGGCAGACTTTAAAGTGACAGTCGAGGCAAGTGGAGGTACTCTAAGTAGCAGTGTAAATTGTAGGATGGATGGAGAAATCTCTGAATATGATGAGAATATGCCAGTTAGAAAAGAAAGATGAGAGAATCAGATTATATAGTAATTCTGAAGAACTAAAATGCATTTACTTCAGTGCAATGGGATTCACAGGGAAGGCTAATCTTCTCAGCGCATGTTTCAGAACATGGGATTGGGACATCATAGCTACTATAGGAAAGATGTTCAAGATCTTTCAATAAGAACAGGCAAGACGGTAAAAGAAGAGGAGGTGTGGTCTTTTTAGCCAAAGATAGTATAATGCTGGCTCTGAGAACTTTTGCTGAGGACTCGTCTACTGAGGTAGTGTGGGCTGAGGTTAGAAACAGGAGAGGAGAGGTCACACTGCTTGGAGTTTTTATTACAGCCTCCGCAGAGTTCCAGGGAGGTGGAAAAGAGGATCAGTAAAATTATTCTGGGTAGGAGTGAAAGGAACAGGGTGGTCATTATGGGGGACTTTAACTATCCAAACATTGACTGGAAATGCTATAACTCTCGTATATCGGATGGATCAGTTATTGTCCAATGTGTACAGGAGTGTTTCCTGACACAGTAGGTCGAAGGGCCGACAAGAGGGGAGGCCACACTGGATCTGGTGCTTGGCAGTGAGCCAAGCCAAGTGTTTGATTTAGTTGTAGTTGAACACTTTGGAGAGAGTGACCATAAGTCAGTTATGTTTAGTTTAGCGATGGAAAGGGATAGGTACATGCAACAGGTCAAGAGTTATCGATGGGGTAAGGGCAATTATAATGCGATTAGGCAAGAATTAGGATGCATAGGATGCAAAATACAGGGGATGCAGACAATGGAAATGTGGAGCTGGTTTCAGGAACAGATATTGTGTGTCCTTGATAGGTATGTCCCTGTCATACAGGGAAGAAGTGATAAGGTAAGGAACCGTGGTTTACAACAGAAATTGCATCTCTTGTTAAGAAGAAGAAGGAGGCTTACGTGTTGATGAGGCAAGATGGTTCAGATGAGGAGATGGAGAGTTACAGATCAACTCAGAAGGATTTAAAGAGAGAGTTAAGAAGAGAATAGAGAGGACACTAGCATTTTTTAGCAAATGGAATAGAGGAGAACCCTAAAGCTTTCTAGAGGTATGTGAGGAATAAAATGATGATTAGGGTAGGAATACGGCCAGTCAAAGACAGGAGTGGGAAGTTCAGTGTGGACCTTGTGGAGATCAGAGAGTTGCTAATTGAACATTTCTCATCGGTTTTCACTCAGGAAAAGGAGAATATTGTCGAGGAGAAGAATGAAGTATGAGATATTAGACTAGAAAGGATCGAGGTTAGTTACGAACAGGTGTTATCAATTCTGGAAGGAGTGAAAGTAGAGAAACCCCCTGGACCGAATGGGATTTATCCAATGATTCTCTGGGAAGCTAGGGAGGAGGTAGCAGAGCCTTTGGCTTTGATATTTTAGTCATCATTGTTTATAGGTTTACTACCCGATACTGGAGGATTGCAAATGTTGTGCTCTTGTTCAAGAAGGGTAGTAGAGATGACCAAGCAATTATAGACCAGTGAGCCTTGCTTCTGTTGTAGAAATTTTTTTGGAAAGGATTATAAGAGATAAGATTTATAATCATCTAGTAAGCAACAATTTGATTTCAGATAGTCAATATGGTTTCATCAAAAGCAGGGCATTTCTCACAAATCTTATTGGTTTTATTTGAGAAGGTGACCAAGCATGTAGGTGAGGGTAGGGCAGTTGACGTAGTATACATGGACTTCAGTAAAGCCTTTGATAACGTTCCACATGGTAGCATGTTGGAGAAAATGCAGAGGCGTTGTATCGACAGTGATTTAGCAGTTTGGATTTGAAACTAGCTTTCTGAAAGAAGGCAGCGAGTGGTGGTTGATAGAAAATATTCAGCCTGGAGTCAGGTTACTGGTTGTGTGCCACAAGAGTCTGATTTGGGACCACTAATGTTTGTCATTTTTATAAATGACTTAGACGCAGGCACAGGTGAATGAATTAGTAAATTTGCAGGCGACACTAAAGTCAGAGAAGTTGTGGGCAGTTTGGAAGAATGTTACAGGTTGCAGGGGACTTGGATAAACAGCAGAATTGTGCTGAGAGGTGGCAAATGGAGGTCAATCCAGCTAAATGTGAGGTGATGCACTTTGGGAGGAATAACAGAAAGGCAGAGTACTGTGTTAATGGAAAGAATCTTGGTAGTGTGGATGTGCAGAGTGATCTTGGAGTCCATGTAAATAGATCCCTGAAAGTTGCCACCCAGGTTGATAGTGCTGTTAAGGCGGCATGCGGTTTGTTAGGTTTCATTCGTAGAGGGATTGAGTTCCGGAGCCACAATATCATGCTGCAACTATACAAAACGCTGGTGCGGCCATACTTGGAATATTGTGTACAGTTCTGGTCACCCCATTACAAAAAGGGTGTGGAAGTATTGGAAAAGGTGCAGAGGAGATGTACCAGGATGCTGCATGGACCAGAGAGAAGGTCGTATGAGGAAAGGCTGAGAGACTTGGGTCTGTTCTCATTGGAAAGAAAAAGGCTAAGAGGGAATTTATTAGAGACATGCAAGATGATCAGAGGATGAGATGGGTAGATAGTTAAAGTCTTTTTGATAGGATGTTGACGCCAGCATATATGAGGTGGCATAGCTACAAATTCAGGGGTGATAGATTTCAGAAAGATGTCAGAGACAGGTTCGTTTCACAGAACGATGTAAGGGCTTGGAATGCCCTACCTGCTAATGTATTCAACTCAGCCACATTAGGGGGATTGAAACTATCCTTAGATTAGCACATGGATGATTTTGGGATAGTGTAGGGGCCAAGCTGAGAATACTTCAAAGGTCGACGCATCAGAGAGGGCTTAATGGCCGATTCTGCGCTGTATTGTTCTATGTTCTCTGCTTTTTGTTCTAAGAGTGGTAATTCAATCTTCCAGGTGTTAGATGCTACAGAAAGGACAGAAAAGGATACATGGGGTGGAGGAGCAGTGGGTCGGCAGGGCTGTCAGTTTTGATTAAGGAATACATTATTGCTCTAACTAGGGGAGATTTTACTAAAAATGCGTTCAGTTAAATTATATGGGTAGAAATTTAAGATAAGAAAGTAAAGAACACTTCGAAGAGACTATGCGACATGCTCGTTTGTGACAAATCGTCCAGTGCAAATATTTTGGTAGAAAGTAAACGTCAGAAAGAAAAGAACACGTTGATGGAATTGGACTCTATGCTACCCAATAGTAAGGAAGAAATTAAGAACAAATATGTAGGGAAGTCTCAGATATATGGAAACTTAATACGTTTGTAATAATGGGGGATTTTAAATTTCCAAAACTTGACTGTTACTACCTTCGTGCTAAAGGTTTGGACGATGAAACATTTGTCAAATGTGTTCAAGAAAATTGTCTTTATCAATATGTGGTTGCGCCGACGAGTGATAGAAAAAAAACTAGACCTTATTTTATGCAATATCAGGGCAAGTGACTGAAGTAAAAGTGAGGGAATATGATGGCTGTTGCGATCATAACTCTATTCATTTCAGAATGGTTATGGAAAAGGATAAGCCTTCCATTAATATTATCTTTTTAATTGGAGCACCATAAACGTTAATGGCATGAGACAAGGACCTTCCAACCTTGATTGAAGGAGATTGTTAGAAGGTGAAGAGAACGTGTGACTAATAGAAGACATTCAAAGGTATGATGATGAGAACTGAGAGGCATTACATTCTTGTTAGAGTGAAGGGTAACTCTGGGAAGATTAAGAAACAATGGATGACTAAAGGTATTGAGGCTCTACTCATTCATAAAAGAGAATCTTAATTTAGATATAGACAACCTTAATCAATCGAATCTCCTCAACTATATAAAGCGTGTTGGACATTACTTAGAGAGAAATGAGGAAAGTAAAAAGGGCACATGAGATAGCATGGACAGATAAGGTTAAGAATAAACTAATGATATTGTACAAATACATTAAGAGCAAGAGGGTAACCAGGGAGAGGGCGAGGCTTCTTAATGATTAAGGAGGACATCTTTGTGTTGTACCACAGCAGATGGGGAATAAAATCATTTCGTTCCCACTGCATCAGACAGTGTCAAACCCACACTATTGTCTTAACCTTGCAATCATCCAGATTGAACTCTCTCTGCTCTTTGTCAGCCAATTGACCCATTTGATCAAGATCCTTTTGTAATCTTAGACAGGCTTCTTCACTGTCCACTGTGCCACCAGTTTTGGTGTCATCCGCAAACTTACTAACCATGTTTTTTATATCCTCATCCAAATCATTTACATAAACGACCGAAAAATGAAAACCCAGAATGAACCTCTGTGGAACACTGCTGGTCTCATGCCTCAGTCTGAAAAGCAACCACCAACCATTACTCTCTGTGGCCTGTTATGATGCCAATTGAAAGTGTTGGAGATAAACTCAGCAGTTCTGGCAGCATTGGAACAGAGAGAAACAAAATTAACTATCTTGAGTCCAGTATGACTTGCTCAGAACAGGTTCATATCAGCCTCAATATGTTAACATTGTTTCTCTCTCCATATCTCCTGGAAGCATATGTTCCATTTCTACTGGTTTTTATTATGAGTTTGCTTATTGGGACAGTTGTGTAATTCGGAATAGCATAATTAGGTCCAGCTGAATCGGTTGAATTCTGTCGGGGTTCTGTATCCTGCTCTTTGTGTTTCATTGTGTAATATTATGAAGAAGGTTTTTGTCTGTTTAAAAATCTGGTAGTCAACCTAGTTAAAGTACTCCGGGTAATTTTACCAACACAAGTTTCAAAGTTATGCTCTGGGCTGCCTGCTTAAGAATGTTCTGAGTGGTCTAGCCTAGTCCAGAATATCTCGAAGATGGAAGATGCCTCCTTGGGACTTGGTATAAACTAATCACTTTCCCTCCTCATGGACGGTAAACCAAGTTAACATAACACATGTGTACCAATAGCAATGGAGCCAGGAGGAAAAACATGGAGCAGTCTGTCTTTTCAGTCTAGGCCTCATTGGTTTGACATGTTGCAGGATCAATGACATCCTCGTATTTCAGTGTAACAGTTAGGAGGGACTGAATGACATCTTCTGCTCATGAGTCAGTGTCTCGAGGGACTAATTGTCTTACTCCTGGCCTGATGGCAGAGGTTCAAGGACATCAATGGACAACCCATGGTTCCTGCCTCCCTGCATGTTGTGCTGACTCCACTCTATCTTCCTGAATTATAGGAGACAAACAGGAGGCGGGAAGAACACAGCAAGCCAGGCAGCATCATGAGGTATGAAAGTCAAAATTTAAGGTATAACAGTTCTTCAGGACTGGGAGTGGTAGGTAGTGGGAGCTGCAGATAAAGAGGGATGGGAGTGGTTGGGGTGGGGAGAGCAGCGGGATGGTGAGGTAAGGATACGTGGACACAGGTGGTGGATGCAACCTGATTGGGCGATGGGAGGGATGAATCCAGTTGGGAGCTGGAAGGCGGAGTCGTTAGGTGGAATAGAAGGGAGGAGTATGGGCAGAAAATGGAGTAAGGGCATGGGTAGTAAGGTTATATCAAATTGGAGGACTCCCTGTTACATCTTGCAGTTAGTAGGCTTGCCAGGCAGATGAGCTGTTGTTCCTCCAATTTGCGGTCTGCCTCACCAAGGCAACAGAGGAAGCCAGGGTGGTTATGTCGGAAAGGGAGTGGGAAGGGGAATTCAAATGGGCCGTGACTGGGAGGTCAGGTTGGCCCCTGCAGGCCCGGCTGTGATGCTCGGTGAAATGTGCCCTGACTTTATGTTCGGTCTCCCCAATGTAGAAAAGACCACATCGGGAGGATCTGATGCAGTAAACTCGGTTGGAAGAGAGGCAGGTGAACCTCTGTCTGACCTGCAAGTACGGATTGAAGCCCAATAAGGAGGTGGAGGAGATGGTGTGCCAGCAGATGATGCAGCATTTGCGGTTGCAGGAGAAGTTACCTGGGGGTTATGGGGGAGATTGGTGGGGAGTGTGGCAGGATAACGAAGGGGACAGTTTTGTGGGAGATGTGCCAGGTGGTGGGATCCAAACCTAGTTTACTGCATCTGGTGCACCCGATGTGGTCTTCACTGCATCAGGAAGACCAAATGTAAATGAAGTGAATGACTTACTGAGTATTGCAGTCAGGCTTCTAAGGGCTGACCTGACCTCCCAATCCCTTTGTTCTTCAATTCCCCCCCCACAAATCCCTTTCTGACATGGCCATCCTTGGCCTCCTCCATTGCCACACGAATAAAACCATAAACTGGAGGAACAAGACCTCATATGTCACTTGTGCAGCCTCCACCCCCGGGACTCAACATTGAATTCTCCAATTTCAAATAAACTCCCTTCTATTTCTACGACTCCCTTCCCAGGCCTTCCCCACCTTGCCTTCCTCTGATCAACACTTGATCCAGCTACCAACTGGTTTCAGTCCTCCCATCACCAACCGGCTGATATCCTTTATCTGTGTTCCCTTATGCCCATTTCGCCACTCTGCCTCCTCCTCCCTCACCAACCCCTTTAACTATAGACCCCCTTACTTCCAACCCCAGTTCTGATGAAGGCTTATATCCTAGGCAATGACTTCTCAATATCTTGATGTTGCCTTGCTTATTCTGTTTTCCAGCCTCCTGTGTGTCTATTTTGGATTCCAATAGCTGCTGTATTATTTTAATTGTCTTCTTGTGGAATAGGCAGGAGAGAGGGAATGCGTTGCACCTGTTTTCATCGAATAGTTTTGATGGGCTGAATGGCTTTCTTTTTTTTACTGTGAAACCAGCTAGAGTTGCTGTCGGGGTTCCTTCTTTTTAACCGTGGAAATGTTTAGAGCCTAGCAGAACTTTTGATTAATGTTACCTAGACATTAATAGCACAAGCTTGAATGTTGTCCAGGTTTGATACTTGAGTACCTTCGGAGTTGACTCATTGTTCTGAACATTATATAATCTTCACAGAACATCCCCACCTCTGATCGTATGACAGAGGGAAAGATATTGATGAAGCATCTGAAGATGTTTGTGCCGAAGAAGCTACCCTGCCATTGTCCACAGAGATATGTAGGGACTGAGAGGATTGATGCCCACCAGCTACATTGTGTTCTGAATGATCCAACCAGTGGGGAGTTTACAACTGATTCCCATCAAGTTAAATTTTGTTCAGTCTCCTTGACACCATGCTCACTCAATTACTGCCATGATATCAGGGTCAATCACTCTGACGGTGTGTTCATATCTTTTGTTCATCTCAATTGGCCAAGGTATATGTGTGGGGAATGTTTCCTTCTCTCAGAGGATAGTGACGGTTGGGAACAGACAGTTAGTGGAGGCTACATCACTGAAATATTTGGGGGGTGACAGTGGGTGTCAATGGATTTTGACACATCAGGGAGTTGAGGACTACAATGAATTGCGCATGAAAGAGAAATTGCATCTAAGATCTTCTCTACTATGATATTGGTTGTCCCTAAGATATCACTGTTAACTTCCTCATGTTCCCAAGTATTCCTGTATTTCTCCACAGAAAACATAGTGTAGAAATATTCATTGAGGACTTCACCCATCTCTTATGGTTTCACACGTACTTGTCCACTTTGATTTTCGAGGGGTCCTATTTTCACTGTAGCTATTGCTTTTTCTCTTAATATATTTAAAGTACCTTTTTGTATTCATTCGAATCTTCTCAGCCAAGGCTCTTTCTTGCCCCCTTTTCACCCTACTGATTTACATCTTCCATAGACTCCTGTATCTCTTATATATCTCCATGGATTCCCTTGATCCCAGCTGCTTGTACCTGAACCACGCCCAAAATTTGAACATGAACCTGTGGACCTGTTTTGTCCCCCTCCATAACTATTTGTAGATTATTAGAACCGTGGTTACGGTCCCAAAATGCTCCCCACTATTAACTCAGTCACCGGTCCTGCCCTATTTCCTGGGAAAATTTAGAATTTTGCCACTTCCCGAGTTCTATATACTGCTTGAGGAAATTTTCCTGACGCATTTACAGATTTTTATCTCATCAATCCCTTAATGTTCAGGCAGTTCCAGTCTATGTTAGAAAAATTAAAATCCCCTATTATGATAACCCTATTGTTCCTGCGGGTCTCCCCTGTCTCCCTGCATATTTGTTACTCTCATTCCTGTTGACTATTTGGGGGCCTATAGTACAACCCCAATCACGTCACCATCCCCTTCATATTTCTTACCTCCACCCACAAAGCCTCACTGGGTGATCAATCAGTTATTGTATCTCTGATACCTGCTGTTGTACTCCCCTTAATCAGAAGTGCAACTCCCCTCTCCTCCTTCCGCCATCTCTGTCTTGTTTAAAATACATTTACCCTGGTACATTAAGTTGTCAGTCCTATCCATCACTTAGCCATGTTTCTATAATGGCTAGAATATCGCAGTCCCACCTGCCTATCCACGTCCTGAGTTCATCGGTCTTACCTGTAGGCCTTCTTGCATTGAAATAGATGCAATTTAATCCAAAAGGCAGTACTTTCTCTCTGTCGTTTTCCAGCCTAATCTTACTGATTTCTGATTACTGTAACTCCTTCCAGCCTCGCACTTCCCTCCCTACTCTTGAACATACCAACCCCTACCAATCTATTTTAAACACCCCTAGTAACACGATCAAAACTGGCCGCCAAGATATTGGTGTCCCCTCCAATGCATGTCATGGACGGTAATCTCCCTCTCAGGAGGTTACCACTGTCAATGTTATTTTTTTAAAGTAATGTTTCTCCTAGCTCTCTGTAATCACACTGCAGGACCTCGTCCCTGTTTCTATGGGTATCATTTGTGCTAATGTGCATAATGTTTTCTGGCTGCTCACCCTCTCCCTTGAGAATGTACTGCAGCCACGTGAGACATCCTTGACCCTAGCACCTGGGAGGTAACCCACCATCCTGGATTCCCGTTTGTGACCACAGAATCTCCGATCTGTCCCTCGAACAATCGACCCTTCTGTCTTTAACGTCCTGTTTACTTTTATTCTTTCCCGCTGTGTCCCAGATCCAGTGGTAGTACCACCAACCTGGTTACTGCTGCTATCTCCTGAACGGTCATCGCCCCCAACAACCCAAAATGGTAGACTTATTTTCGAGAGGAATGGCCACAGGGGATTCCTGCACTCACTGCGCCATTCCCGGTGGTCGCCGATCTACTCTCTGCCTGGAACACGACAGGAATCAAGGAACGCCTGTTGGATTAAATTGTGTTTATTTAAAAACAACAGTACTGACAGGTAAGGATAATGAACTCAGGGCGATGACTGTCAGACAGTCATTACAGTCATTAAAGAAACATAACTGGGGCGTGTCTTGGGTGTGGCCACCACACGAAAGCACTTATCTATGAAGTTCTCAGTATCTCGGATGACCCTGAGTGCATCTTAGATTAGATTACCTACAGTATGGAAACAGGCCCTTTGGCCAAACAAGTCCGCACCGACCCACTAAAGAGCAGCCCACCCAGACCCACTCCCCTACACCCAATGCTATGGGCAGTTTAGCATGACCAATTCACCTAACCTGCACATCTTTGGACTGTAGGAGGAAACCGCAACACCCAGAGGAAACACACACAGATGCAGAGAGTATGTGCAGACAGACCGAGGCCGGTTTTGAACCCTGGTCCCTCATGCTGTGAGGCAACAGTGTTAACCACTGAGCGACCGTGCCGCCCATCTCCAGCTCCCTAACACGGTATCCCTTTAAAGTACAGGAGGATGCCATTGGCCATTAGGTATGAATCAGCTCCAAAAATGTCCTTCAAGCTCCTCCCATTTGCTAGCCCTCACTCTATTGCCTGTTAAATTCATAATTTCCAAATAGATATCCAGTTCTCTTTTGAATCTTCATCCACAACTTTCTCAGCCGGTCAATTCCAATTCGTAACAACTCTCTAAAGAAGACATTTTTCCTTAGTTCACTCCTCGCTCTTTTGCTGACAACCTTGAAATTAGAATTCCTTGATTCTGTAATGACAACTAATAGACTATTCTTTTACTACTCTGCAGCTTTTTTCATACTTTTGAGCACCACAATAAATTCAAATCTCCGTCTGTTCTGCTCCAGGAACAATAAGTCTTGCAAGAACTATAACAAACACTATACAGTAAACGAGCAGAAAACTAGTAAACATGAAATATGAACATCAACTAGCCGCAAAAGACATGACCCCAACACTAATTTCTTACGTACTGATGAAGAAGTACGCCACTTTGACTCGGTCTGCATATCCATCCTAGGACAGGCCAAACCGAGACAAGCACAAGAATTCCTAGAACACGGCATTTCAACTGCAACTCCATCAACAAACACATCAATTTTGATTCCATCTACCATCCTCTGAGAAAAAGGGCAGAAAATTACATCATCGACACAAGAAATTACAATACCACCTCAAGGAAACCGAAACACTTGAATAGAAAGTGGAAGATAACACGAGCACTTCACTGGAGGCTCACTTACTGAGTCCAGTAAATGGAACAAACCAGGAGCTGCATTAACTATTGCTTCAGAATATATCAGAGTGCTCATGGCGGCTACCACATAGAATCATTGAATGAAAATGCGAGCCTGCACCACCAAATGAATATCCAAAGACTTTTGTAAATGTTTGTGAGACTACCTGTTCAATCACCTGCCAAGGCAATGCATTCTAGACACATGTCACCAGGGGCAGAACGGCGGATTCGTGGTGATAAATCCTGCCTTAAAGCGCTAGGGACCCAGGTTTGATTCCAGCAATGTGATGACTGCCAGTATGGATTTTGCGCATTCTCCCTGTGTCTGCGTGGTTTCCTCGAGGTAATCCAATTTCCTCCCACAATCCGATGATGTGCAGGTTAGGTGAATTAGCCATTATTAATTGCCCATAGTGTTCAAGGATGTGTAGGTTAGGTGCATTAGTCAGGGGTAAATATAGGAGGAACGTGTTTGGGAGGGTTAGTCTTTGGAGGGTCAACGTGGATTGATCGAGCAAAAGAGCCTATGTCCGCACAGTAGGGATTTTATATTCTATGTCTCTGCCACCCTCTCAGTTCAAAACATACTCACAAATCCTCTCTCAATCCCCTGATTTTCACTTTAAGCATGTATCCCTTTGTTTTTGACCCTTCGAGTAAGGGAAACATTTGCTGTCTGTTCATCATCTCCATTCCCCTTATGCTCTTGTACACCTGTACCAGGTTCCCTCCTCAACCTTCCCTGCTGCAATGAAAAAAGGAGCAAATTTACCCCTCGCCCTTCATAGTTTGAGTACTCACTTGTCTTGTAAATTCAGATGTGCATCATCTCACATTTATTAGTGTTAAACTTCATCGGCCATTAATCTGGATATAGAAATCATCTGTTTATATCGTCCTGTAGCCGAACCATTTCCTCCTCACTGTGAACCACCCAGCTAATCTTTGTGTCATCCCAATTAGTTATCATTCCACTGCCATCCATCTTCCATATTCTCACCATCATCATTTATGAATATCACAAACAAATCTTGATTTCTTCCTATTCTCCAGATGTTATTCACAGAAGAAGAATTAAGGATTCCAGTCTCTTGCTATTCATATTTTGGGGAATTTACAAAGTGATGTAGTGAATACCTATAATGAGGGAGCTGCAAATTGCATTTTCGACATAGAGTTGAATTCACCTTTTAAACTCTGCCCCTCAGCATGTCTTATTCATAAAGTTTGTACCTAATTTAGAATGAACAATGGTTTGGCACCTTACAGTGGAACATTCGCCTTTTGTGTGGCACTGTTCTTTGTAACCATAGTCAGAACTGAAGACTGTTTTCATCTGCAGGATGGACGCAAACTCATTGCTTGAAGCAGCTAATCTGATGAGGATAAATACTCAATTAACTTCTACGTTATGGAAAAACTGCAGGAGATCAAATCATATTCTCATATCTATCTTGAATTGGAAGCAAATACATATTGTTAAAAAAAATCAAAAATGTTGAGACACCATACCAGGGGAAACAAAAAGCATGTCATTTGCTTTTGATGGAGATGCAGAAATACAGAGTGAATGTGCAATCTGAACAAGATTCAAGTGATAGAAAATGAAATATATCAAATCATAATTTTCAATGGGACCAGATCCCAATTTTCCTGAACAGTGATGCTTTTTCACCTAATCTCACTTTTGCGAAAGAAAGTTTTTCCCAGTCACTAAAATTCATTAGCCATTCTTCCTTCGCCTTCCTGCTCTTTTTTTATACTCCTTCTTCCCTTGCATTACCCCTTCTGCTGCTATATACCCTTCCAATGATGATATCTCTTCACGTCTTTCATCTCCCACACCCACTTTAAGTTACACCAGTTCCCTAGTTACTCCCACTTCCACTGGCCATCCCTTGCCCTTTTTGCTTTCCAACTAGGGAGATGGGAATTGCTGGTTTCGTGCTGCTATTGGTCATCAGTTAACAATGAGATTGGGATGATCAATGTCCAATAGGAAAAGACAATAGTGTGTGTATGTCACTATCCAATACAACATCAAAAGGATGGCTCTGTTCCCCATACAGAGTGGAATTTTTCTCTGTCTCTGTGTCATAGCGTTTAAGCAAACAGCCTCATCACAAATAGGACAAACCTCTCCTCAGAATCAAAAGTCCATGCATCAGTTTTTCCTAAAACGTTGTGAGGACAGTGACCACATTGTTCAAACAAGCCGTGTTCGATCATTTTGCTCTTTACCATTTTAACTAATTTTCCAATGTCATTTGAAGTGAGATCAGAGTAACTTCCCTTGCATCAAAGTAATATTTATCTCATGTAGCATCATTACCCCTCAGCAAACTGTGGTTAACTGGAATCAGAGGAAATTCTGTGCTGATAATTTCCTCATTGAAAAATGACACCTTCCCTCGAGCTATTGGGAATGACAAATAAACTCAGACTTTGCTAGTGCCTTCCAAAACCATGGATGGATTGTCTTATTAATAAGATCAAGACACATCTGTTTTCACAGTTTGGTCTAAAGTCTCAGAAAAGTAAGACCTTGCTGGTTGAGTATCACCCCAATGAAATCAGAAGTTTACAATAAGATAACGATTCCGATTATTTTCAATCAGTTACTTTCTGAGGAATGATTGTACGATGTCAGTGCCACTGAGATCAAAATTTTCTCTGTTCAACAGCATCTCATCACATTGGCTCAAGGCTGCAACGTCCCCACTTCTACTTCATTCTCCAGCTCATTCGCCATGTTCGCCAGATATACGAGGCCCACAAGATGGAGTAACTTAGAGATGCCTATGAGCCTCTGGAACCTGCCACCCCACCCATGTCCTGCGCTCTGAGTCCATCCCCTCTCCTTTTCACATTTCTCACATTTGGGCACCGAGATGATGCACATCTGAATCTCTCCTTCTCTCATTTCATCTGAGTCAATCCCCTCTCCCAAGCCCACCTCCTGTCGCGTATTCACCATCCCTCCTAAACTTCCACGCTCTAATACTGAATGTTCTGTACTCAGCAAAGGTCTCAGCTTTATCCCGCTGTGCCCCCACTTTAGCGAATTTCAGGAACGACATAATGTTGAAGTCCACTTCCACCGTCTTCTCCTCGGTGTCCATTTCTTTGGACAAGAGTCCACTCGCCATCCCACAGACTCTTCACACAGCTCCAACACTGTCCATCCACCTGGGCACATTCCTCTGGCATTTACTTGAACTCAATCTGTTCATTGAGAACTTCCACTCGTTGTCTTAATTTCTCTGCATCCCCCTCCCTTTATCCAACCTATCACCCTCTGAACAGATTGTACGCGGTATGCTTCGATCCAACCCTGACTATGTTATTCAGCCTGTGTCGATAAGGGTGGTGGACTCACTTCTCCATTTCACAGGCTAAGTGCCAGCTCTCAGATACCTCCATATATCAACTGCTGGTCCATAACCTTTCCAAGGCACATCAGGCTATTCTAGTAACTAAATCTGACGACATTTCATCTGGAAATTCCCACCCACCCTCCCCCACCTAACAGTCCCGAAGTTGATAGTCCTCTGATAGCAGAGGTCGCTTTTATACTCTCCTGAAAATCCACAAACAGAACTGCCTGGGCAACCCATTGCTTCAGCCTGCTCCTGCCACACGTGTGCTCAAGTTATACCTGTTCTTTCATGGGGTACGTAGACCATTCCTTGTTCCAGTTCTTTCCACCTCCCATCCACAACAATTTCTCCGATACGTAGATGATATCATAGCTGATTCTCCTCTCTCTTGTCCAGAAATTGAAAGGTTTATCATTTCCAATTTGCACCCCTCCCTCACTTTCACCTGGTCGATCTTTGACTCCTCCCTTCCTTTCCTCGACACCTCTGCTTCGATTTCTGGGGATAGACCGGTCACTGATATCCAGTATTAACACACCGATTCCCACAGCTACCTGGAGTATATATCCTCACACCCTGTTTCCCACAAAGGCTCCATTCCATTCCCCCAGTTTCTCCGTCTCCACCGCATTGCTTCTGATGATGTCAACTTCAGAAACGTGGCCTCTGAAATGTCCACCTTCTTCCTCAACTGAGAATTCCCCAGCACTGTTGTTGACAGGGCCCCCAACTAGTTCTGACCCACCTGCTGCGCTTCTATCCCCACCCTCTCTCCTCCCTCCTGCAACAGCGTTAATATTTCCCCTTGTCCTTACCTACCATCCCACCAGCATTCACATGCAGAAGATCATCAGTCTGCATTTCCCCACCTCCAGCGAGATGCCACCACCAGACACATATTTGCTTCCTCTCCCTTTTTCTGCCTTCTGAAGCGACCATTTCCTCCAGGACACCTTGGTCCACTCGTTATTCCCTGTCACAACTCCCCCCACCTACCCCCACCAACCCCCCCCCCCCCCCCACCCACAAGGTACACTTCACTTTTCCCTGCCGGAGGTGTAACAGTTACCCATTTGCCTCGTCCCTCCTCACTATTCAAAGGCTCAAACATACCTTCCAGGTGAAACAGCATCCTAACAACATTTCCCACAATCCGGTCTACTACATTTGCTGCTCACATTGTGTTCTGCTCTACATTGGGGAAACTAAAGGTAGACTGGGTGAACACTTCACAGAATATCCAAGCTGTAACTATGCAAAAGGCCCTGAGTTTCCAGTTTCCTGCCAGTTTAATACCCCATCCTGTTCCCTGGCCAATATCTCTGCGTCAGACTTGCTGCAGTGTTCCAGGACATTTCAACGCAAGCTGAAAGAACAACACCTCATTTTCCTCGGGCGGACCCTGCAGCCATTCAGACTCAAAATAATGTTCAATAATTTTGGGGACTAAACTCTTCAATGCCCCCTACCCATACACCAGGCCTAGTCCTCACGTAGCCTTCCATTACTCACCCCCTATTGTTTGCTACTATTCAGCCTCTTCTGTACACTAATCAACATTTTCAGGGCTACCATCCGTTCTGAGGAAGGGCCACTGAACTAGAAATTTTAACTCTGATTTCTCTGCACAGATGCTGCAGACCTTTTGCAGCAACTTCGGTTTTGATTTCAACAATGTCTCACAATGTTTTTGTATCACAATGCAATCCGTCATGGATAGTTAGAGCTCTTTCAAACATAGGAACTTTGTAATTTCTCATTTAATGTCCATAAAAAATACTCGAGATTCAACTGAGATAGCAGCTTTGCTTATATCGTTCAGATCAGTCAATTTGTCACAGTTCAGAAAGAAAAAAATAATCGATAGAGGGAAACTCAGCAGGTCTGGCACCCTCTAAGCAGAGATAGACAGAATTACCTTTGATTTCAATATGACTTTTTCAGAACAGTGTCACATCATATTCGATGTGTTAACTTTGTTTCTCTCTGCAGATACTTCCTCATCTGTTGCGCTTCTACCATCATTTTCTGTTTGCATTTCCTGTTTCCATATCACTATATTTCATGTTTCTTGACATGGCTACATCCTGAATTTGGTTATATATGGACAATGTAGTCCTTTCCTGTTGCTATTATCGTTGGTGTGTCTCTGAAACCTGTGTTACGACCGAAATATGTTTCTTCTTTAAGATTCAAAGGAAAAAAGAAATATTTTTTCTGATTATCCTGTAAATCTCAGGAACTCCACTTTGTTTGAAAAAAACATTTTAGAAGCAACTGACATTTCATGAGATAATATGAATAGATTATTGTTGGTGGAGCACTCTGTGTTCTTCGTTGAACGAGGTTGTCTACCCCCTCTCCAAACGCTTTGATTACATATCACAGAATTTTTTACAGCAAAAGTGGGGGAAACTCATCCCATTGTCTCTTCCAGCTTGGAATGACAATACCTCGACTGTTAGTCTCCTGCATTGTCCCCATAGCCCTCCACATTGTGTTAGTAGTGTCTGCTTTTAATTTTAAGTATACTGTCAGATATGAACAATATGATCAAACTCAAACAAAAAACAATGAGAACTTAGAGGGCAAGCTCAGCAAGTCTGGCAGTATCTGTGAAGAGAGATCAAAGTTAATATTTCTGGTCCGGTGATCCTACTCAATCTGTATTCCCAATGATTAAATGGTGTGTATATAAAATATAGCCCACTTTATCACATTTAAAATTATCCTGTTTAGTTCACATTGTCATTCAGCATTACATTTCCCAAATGTTGGCTGTTTCCTTGTTGTGCATTAGATTTAATTCTGTCTGTCAGAAAGAGGGATGATTGCTGTGGAATATCATTGTACTCCCCATGCAGTCTCCGCAGCTGCTGCCACCATTCCACCCTATCTCCCAGCCAGTCATGTTCATTCGAACATGACTTAGTAATTCATAAATCTAAATGAATAAGTTCATTGAAATTATCATTTTTGGTTTTGGGCTGAGGTCAAAATGCGTAGAAAATACGGTTAACAGCAAAAAAAATGCATTTAGAAGTTTGTCAATTTGTTTAAAACAATTTACTGAAGCATATTCTCTATGGAAGTTGCAAAGTTGCCTTATTAGAGCAGTGAGAGGAAAATTCAGAGAAGTCCACACTTCCTGTCTATGTTCAGGGTGACTGTGTCCAGTGACAGTCTGTTGGCAGGCGTTTGTTCCCGTGGAGGAGAGATCCACACAGAAGCAACATCCTGGTTGTGTTTCTTTTGGGGGTGGAGGGATGTGGGGTGAGATTGTTACAGCATAGCAAACGGACAACAGAGCAGAATCATCGGGCCTATGAAGCGATAACATCCATCATTCTCCCCTACAACTGACTTTACTAGAGCAATTGATGATGGGAGATTTGATCAATAGCCAGCAATGCCAACGTGTAGTCCAGTTCAGATATATATTGTGAACTGAATGTGCTGGATTGAAAACTGGGATTGTTTGCTCAGTGATTGTGATTGATGTCAGTCTCCATGCAATGTAACTGTGTCACTGGAGGGTTTCCCTCTCCTATTGGTGAGGGGCTTCATTCAGTCCGCAAACCCACTGTAGTAGCAGATGCATCAGCTCCAAACTAACAGAGATCAACAGCTGTGTAGACAGAGAGAGGACAGATCTGAATCTGAGAACAGCGGACTGGAACGTCACAACAATGGAGAGGAGATTTGTCTTGAGTCTTTTGAAGATTTCCTCCAATAGGGAATTTCTACAATATCGGATATCCACAGTGCTAATGATCATTCTGGGCGTGGTGGAGGGTGTGCTACTAACCTATTATCGCTATTGTTGGTGTTCTCTATCTCTGTCCATTCATTAATCCCATAAGCATGTTTGAAATTTCTGTTATCTATATTTGTCAGAGAAAGACTCTATTGTCTTCAGTTTCAATTGCAGAGCATTCCCTCACATACATCTGAGAACAAAACTGTGCAAAACCTCGAGATCCCTTTTTGCCCTGAACTGATTTCTGTCTCCTGTTCTCTCTGTCATCAAACCTGTCCACTACCATCTCCTAATATCCCCAATCTTCATCTCCGTGTCAGTGCTGTTCCTGAACAAACCATTGCCCACACGTTGGTAAAATTCAGACTTAATGTTTCAAGCTCTATTCTGACCACTTTACCGATTACAAATATTTCAATCATAAAACGGTTATTGTCTCGGACGTTATCTCAGCGTTAGCACAACATATGAATGTCGGAATGTCGGTGGATGCAATTCAGAAGCAAAGCTTATTAAATGAAAGATATTGTTTCAGGTGTTTGTTTCAATTCGACCACAGCAGATGACAGGACTTAAATTAAAATGATAAGAATTGGAATAAAAGTGAATTTCACAAAAAACAAACATAAAATCAACATTTGTCTGAAAACCTTCCTGTTTCACTGATCACTTTCGGTAAAGAAAACTAATGTTATTACCCGATCTGGGTTAAGTGAGTCTTCAGGCTCATGACAATGTGTTTAACTTTGTATTGGCTTGCGGAATGGCCTTAGAGTCAGGGCAATTAGTGATGGTCACCAAATGCTGCCCTTGGCAGAGATGCTAACATCCCACGAAATAATAAAATTGAAGGTGAAATCAAATAAAGGATGATGCTGTAAATCTCAAATTATCCAATGAAATGCAAAGAAACGAACAGAAAGTGCTGGGGAACTTTCCTGAACTGAAAGCATTTGGAAAAGAATGTGTTTAATACAGTTGAAAGGGAAGTCTGCTTTGAAGGGAAGGAGGAGTCAATAAAGAAAGAGACATATAGGAAAAAAAGAGCAAACAAAAAGAATGATGATCAGCTGGGCTGGAAATTAAATGTGAGATTCACCTCATTTATTCTTCTCCATTCCCACCTTCCTGAATATCATGCCCTTGTTAATACAATGTTAAAAATCACACAACACCAGGTTATAATCCAACAGGTTTAATTGGAAGCACACTAGATTTCGGAGCGGCGCTCCTTCATCAGATGATAGTGGAGGGATCGATCGTAACACAGAATTTATAGCAAAAATTTACAGTGTGATGTAACTGAAATTATGCATTGAAAAATTGATTGTCTATTAAGCCTTTCATCTGTTATAATACTGTGATAGTTTCACTTATTTTATGTGTAAATTACAAAACCATTTTTTTAAGTTGCATTCTCGGGTTAGCTGTTAACAATGGTGATAGCAAGATAATATGTTGAAGGTGTTGGTCCCCTGTGTTCTCTGTCTATGCCATAATGTTTAGATTGATTCTAATCTAAAAAGTGAGATAACGGAGTTTTACATAAATTCATCTCCAAATCATGTAAATACAGGTATTCCTCACTTTTCAAAAGTTCGCTTTTCGCCACTTCCCTTTCCGAATGAATTATATTAGGACCTTGTTTTGCGAAACAAAAGGAATCCGAAGAGGATTTTCACTTTTACAAAGAAAGGCGAAATTTCTCCCATATAAATTAGCGCTACTGCACGTTACACCATATCAGCTTGCGAACGGTTTCATAGGAACTCTCTACTTACAGACAGCGAGGGGAACCTGTATATATCTAAGATCATGTTTAAAGCGATTTGATTCCCCCTGTCTGTCTTCCCTGAGTGTGGTCATCTTCTTATTTGTTAATGGGATATGGGTGTCTCTGACTGGGCCAACATTAGTTCATTTTCACCAGTTGCCCTTGAGAAGACCTTGAGCCAATGCAGTCCACATGATTGATCTGATTTGATTTTATTTATTTTAGTCAAATGTACAATGGAAAGGTTTGTTTTGCGAGTAGTGCAGGCAAATGATAGTAAACAAGAAAACAGAGATGGTGAGGTACTTACACAGAGTGAGGCGTATATGGTTAAAGTTTCACAGAGGTGGGCAAAGCAAGATCGACATTAGCAAGATTAATATTATTTGAAAAGTTAGAGATGTCAATTCGTCAGTCTAATAATGGTAGGGAAGGAAGTGTTCCTGAGCATGCTGGTCCATGTTTTGAAGCTTCTGTGTCTCCTCCCTGTTGGAAGAGGTTGTCGGAGATCATTACTGGTTTGGGAGAGGTCGTTGATGTTGTCAGCCTTTCTGCGACAATGACAAGTATAAATAGTTGGAAGGCTATCTTCTTTGATGGTCTGGGCTGTGCACACAACAGTCTGTAGTTTCTTATGGTCCATCTCAGGTCATTTTGCACGTGAATAGAATGCTTGGATTTGCCAGTATACAGAGCACTGGGAGACGGGCTGCTCCAAAATAGTTAGATGTAACCATTAGCTGTTAAATGGATACCCATGTTCTAGTTGCTGTTTTGACAACGTTTGGAATTTAACTGATAATTTTAAATTATGTCCTCTATAACAAAAGCTTGTTGAATGTATTGTATTTCCAACATCGAACAAATGATCCATCACCTGCTTCAAACGAATAAAGAAGCCATCACCATCACAACGAGGGAGAAAGAGACAGACACAAAGAGAAGAAGAGAGAGAACACAATGAGGAAAACAGATGGACAGTCATCAAATAGAGAAAGGAAACAAAGCAAGGAAACTAACAGTCACGTGGAGAGGGAGAAGGGAAAAGAATAGGTTCAGGGAAAGAAACAGCAGACAGGGAAAAGGAAAACACAGGGAAACAGACAGCATGAGACAAACAGTGTGAAACAAAGGCCACGGCGAGCTTGGGATGGAATCATGGGGAACTGGGAGTGAGGAATTGGAGGAGCTGGGGGTGAGGACCAGAGAGACCTGGGCGTGAGCACTGGAGGGAGCTGGGAGGAGGGAGGTGAGGATTTATTTTGACCCGTACCAAAATGTCCAGGCAGATCATAATAAGCAAGGATGTACAGAACGATGGCTGTAAAACGTGTCTGAGAAGAATATAGGTTACGCTGCACAGGGCGTGCCCTAGGCAAGATCACCATGAACAAGATCAGCATTATCTGAGATTAGAGAGTCCATTCATCAGTCTAATAACAGCCAGGAAGAAGCTGTTCCTGAACTTGCTGCTCCGTGTTTTCAAGCTTCTGTATCTTTTATCCTGATGGAAGAGGTTGTGAGAGATCTTTATAGGCATGTGATGGGTCTTTGGTCATGTTAGAACAAAGAATATTCCAGAACAGGAACTGGAACATCTGGACAACAAGGACGCCTACACCAGACTCTGATCATTGACTACAGCTCCACCTTCAACATCGTTATCCCCTCCAGGCTGATCTCAATACTCTGGGACATTGATCACGGCTCCACCCTCTGCAACTGGATCCCCCGGTTTATGACACACAGATCACAATGTGTGAAGATTGGTATCTGCACCTTCACGAAAATAAAACTCAACACTAGAACTCCAGTGTTCTCAGCCCCCTATTGTACTCTCCTTGCACCCACAACAGTGTCCTCAGCCTCCTACTGTATTCCCTGCACACACACGGCTGTGCTCTCAGCCCCCTACTGTACTCCTTGTACACCCACGGCCCAAGCCTGCGCCAATCCAAATCCTCTATCTATTACCATCGCCTATTTTCTAAGGTACTATACCCCTTTGCTCCCTTCCCATTCACGTATCTTTCCGGAACACCACTTACATGGAACACCACTGGTCACAATTCTCCATTTTCAGGAACTCTCTTACCCTACTACGCTCTACCTCCTGTTGCCCAGCCTTTCTTTATCTTTGTAGCCAGCATACCCTGGACACCATGTGACTTCACCGTCTCCATAACCCGACCATTGGAAAAATTATCAAACGCCTTTCTGAAGTCCATGCACATGACAGCTATAGCCCCTCCCTCATTAATTAACAATGTCCCTTCCTCAAAGAGTTCTATTAAGTTGGTAAGACATGAACTTCCCTGCACAAAACCTTGTTGCCTATCACTGATAAGACCATTTCATCCAAATGAGAATAGATCCTATCCCTCAGTATCTTCTCTAGCAGCTTCCCTACCCCTGATGACAGGATCACTGGTCTATTATAAACTGGAGTATTCATGCTACCCTTCCTAAACAAGGGCATGAGCAATTTTCCACCCCCAAGGGCCTCTGTTGTGTTCAAGGATGCTACAAAGATATCTATTCAGGCCGCAGCTATTTACTCCCTCCCTTTCCTCACGAGTCTGGGATAGATGTTTGCAGCCTTTCTGCGGCAATGAGCTGTGTAAATGGAGTCAATGGTTGGGAGATTGGAGTCCGTCATAGTCTGGGCTGTGAACACAATCTTCTGTAGTTTCTAATGGTCCTGGGCGGACCAGTTGCCGTACTACTTCTACAGATACACCCAGACAATACGCTCACAATGGTGCATCTGTAGAAGTAGTGCATGCTGAATTTCCTTATCCACCTGAGGAAGAAGAGGCATTGTTGAGCCTTCTTAACTGTCACAGCTATGTGAGAAGTCCAGGGTAGGTTGTCAGTTATCGTCACTCTGAGGAACCTGATGCTCTGCACTCCCTCAACAGTTGATGTAGATAAGGGTGTGTTCCCCTCCTTTCTTTCTGAAATTAGTGATCAGTTCCTTACTATAGCCGAATTTGAGAGAGAGGTTATTATCATTACACCATGCCACCAAGTCCTCGATCTCCTTTTTGTATTCTGACTCATCGTTGTTTTCTATCCCTCCTGATTTGGTGATGTCATTAGCGAACTTGTAGCTGGCGTTGTTTGGAATTTTGCAACACAGCCGTGTGTGTACAGGGAGAACAGTAGGGGGCTGATGACACAACAGTGGGTGTACAGGGAATACAATATGGCGCTGAGGCACAGCAGTGGGTGTACATGGAGTAGTGTAAGGGGCTAAGGGCACAGCTGTGAGAGTACATGGCGTACAGTAGGGGGCTGAGGACACAAACGTGGATGTACAGGGAGTACAGTATGGAGCTGAGGACACAGCCGTGTGTGTACAGGGAGTACAGTATGGAGCTGAGGACACAGAAATGGGAGTGCAGGGAGTACAGTAGGAGCTGACGACACAGACATGGGAGTACAGGGAGTACAGCAGTGGGCTGAGGAAACAGACGTGGATGGAAATGGAATACAGTAGGGGACTGAGGGCACAGCTGTGAGTATACAAGGAGTACAGCAGGGGCCTGAGTGCACAGCCTTGGGTATACAGGGAGTACTGTACGGGGCTGAGGATACAGCCGTGGGTTTACAGAGAGTACAGTAAGAGGCTGAGGGCACAGCCATGGATGTACAAGGAGTAAAGTAAGGGGCTGAGGGCACAGCCATGGGTGTACAGGGAATACAGTAGGGGTCTGAGGACACTGCTGTGGTGCACAGAGAGTACAACAGGGGGCTGAGAACACTGGAGTCCAGTGTTGAGTTTTATTGTGGAGAAGGTTCCGATACCTATCTTCACAGATTGTGGCCTGTTGTCAGAAACCGGGGGATCCAGTTGCAGAGGGTGGAGCCGTGATCAACGTCACGGAGTTTTGAGATAAGTCTGGGGGGATAATGATGTTGAAGGTGAAGCTGTAGTCAATGAGCAGAGTCTGCTGTCCAGATATTCCAGGTACAGGGGCAGGGCTCGGTAAATGGCATCCATTGTGGACCCGTTACATCAGTCGGCACACGAAAGGCAGCAGGTCAGATTGGGTGACTGAAGTAAGTGTGGGCCATAAACATCATCTCAAAGCACTTCATGTTTATTGAGGTCAGAGCCACTGGGCGGTAGTCATTAAGGAGTGTTGCATGCACATTCTCACTTACAAGGATGATGGTAGTCTTCTTGAAGCAGGTTGGGACCTCGGCTTGTTGGAGGGAGAGTCTGAAGATGTTTGTAAATACCTCTGCCAGTTGGTCCTCACAGGATCTGAGTGCTCAGCCGGGAACACTCTCCAGGCCCATCGCTTTCCTTGATCTGACTTGCAGGAAGACTGATCATGCCTGCAGCGGTGACAGCAGGCACAGGTACTTTCGAGGCTGTCGGGGCAGGTTTCACGCTGGCAGTCACACAGTCATTCATCGTAGGTATTCTCTCCCTCATATCTCTCCGTCAGCATCAACACACAGTGACATTGGTTGTTGTGAGCAACACACAGTTAGTGTTGAGACAGTGACATCATTAGATTGGGACTATGCGCCATCAAGTTCTGTGTCAACATAACAGGGTTAATTTACAACAAAACGGGGGCAGGGTGTGCTCCTACTGGGTATCAGTGGTGCAGGGAGTGAAGATTCTACAGATATAGTTCCGTCAAGCCCGAAGTCGTGGTCCACATTGACACCAATGACATAGGTAGGAGGAGGGTTGAGGATGTTAGGGAGGCTTTCAGGGAGCTAGGTTGGAAGCTCAGAGTTAGAACAAACAGAGTTGTTGTCTCTGGTTTGTTACCCGTGCAACGTCAAAGAGAGTCGAGGAATAGGGAGAGAGAACAGTTAACTGCGTGGCTACAGGAATGGTGCAGGAGGGAGGGATTCCGGTATCTGGATAACTGGGGTCCTTTCTGGGGAAGCTGGGACCTCTATAAACAGGATGGTCTACACCTGAACCTGAGGGGCACCAGTATCCTTGGGGGGAGGTTTGTCAGTACACTTGGAGGGGGGGGGGGGGTTTATACTAACTCTGCAGGGGCATGGGAACCTAGACTGTCGCTTTAGGGTGCAGGACCTGGAGTGTAGGGAGGTTAGGAACATGGCATCAATCTCAAAGGAGGGTGCCTGTAAGCAGGAAAGTGGCTTGAAATGTGTATACTTCAATGCAAGAAGTATACAAAATAAGGTCGGTGAACTTGCAGCGTGGGTTGGTACCTGGGATTTCGATGTTGTGACTATTAAGTAGACATGGATAGAACAGGGACAGGAATGGCTGTTGCCGGTTCCACGGTTTAAATGTTTTAGTAGGGTCAGAGGTGGGGGTAAAAGAGGGAGAGGTGTGGCATTGCTTGTCAAAGGTAGTATTACAGTGGTGGAAAGGACGATGGATGAAGACTCACCATCTGAGGTAGTTTTAGCTGAGGTTAGGAATAGGAAAGGTGAGGTCACCCTGTTAGGAGTTTTCTACAGGCCTCCTGATAGTCTGAGAGACCTAGAAGAAAGGACTGAGGGTGATTCAGGAGAAGAGTGAAAGTAATAGGTTGGTTGTTTAACTTTTCTGATATTAACTGGGAAAACTATAGCTCGAGTTCGTTAAATGGTTCGGTGTTTGTCCAACTTGTGCAGGAGGGTTTCCTGACACAATATGAAGACAGGCCAACAAGAGGTGAGGCCATATTGGATTAGGTTCTGTGTAACGAACCAGGCCAGGTGTTAGAATTGGAGGTAGGTGAGCACTTTGGGGACAGTGACCACAGTTCGGTGACTTTTACTCTCGTGATGGAGAGGGATACGTGTGCACTGCAGGGCAGCTGTTATAGCTGGGGGCAGGGAAATTATGATGCGGTGAAGCACGTGGCTTGGAAAAGTAGGCTTCAAGGGAGGGGTGCAATTGATATGTGGAGCTTGTTGAAGGAGCAACTGTTGAGTGTCCTTGATAAGTATGCACCCGTCAGGCCGGGAGGAAAGGGTCGTGTGAGGCAGCCGTGGTTTAATAAGGAATTCGAATCCCTTGTTAAATGGAAGAGGGAGGCCTATGTATAGATGAGGCGTGAAGGTTCAATTGGAGCGATTGAGACTTATAAGGTAGCCAGGAAGGATCTGAAGAGAGAGCTAAAGAGCAGCAAGGAGGGGACATAAAAAGTCCTTAGTTGGTAGGATTAGGGAAAGCCCAAAGGCTTTCTATAGGTATGTCAGGAATAAAAGAATGACTCGGGTAGGAATAGGTCCAGTCAAGGATAGTAGTGGAAAGTTGAGTGTGGAGGCTGAAGAGATTGGTGAGACAGTGAATGAATACTTTTCGTCAGTATTCACACAGGAACAGGACATTGTTGCCGATGTGAATACTGAGTCACAAGTGATTAGAATGGATGGCTTTGAGGTATGTAGGGAAGAGGTGTTGGAAATTCTGGAAAGGGTGAAAATAGATAAGTCACCTGGGCCTGATGGCATTTATCCTAGGATTCTCTGGGAAGCAAGGGAGGAGATTTCAGAGTCTTTGGCCTTGATTTTTATGTCGTCGTTGTCTGCAGCAATAGAGCCAGAAGACTGGAGGAGAGCAAATGTGGTTCCCTTGTTCAAGAAGGGGAGTAGGGATAACCCTAGTAACTATATGCTGGTGAGCCTCACTTCTGTTGTGGGCAATGTCTTAGAGAGAATTGTAAGGGATAGGATTTATGAACATGTGGATAGGAATAATATGATCAAGGATAGTCAGCATGGTTTTGTGAAGGGCAGATCGTGCCACAAACCTTATTGAATTCTTCGAGAAGGTGACTTAGGAGGTGAACGAGGGTAAAGCGGTAGATGTGGTATATATGGATTTTAGTAAGACGTTTGCTAACGTTCCCCATGGAGGCTACTCCAAAAAATACGGAGGTATGGCATTGAGGGTGAGTTGGAGGTTTGGATTAGGAATTGGCTGGCTGGAAGAAGACAGAGGGTAGTAGTTGATGGTAATGGTTCACCTTGGAGTGCAGTTACTAACGGTGTTCCGCAAGGATCTGTTTTGGGACCATTGCTGTTTGTCATTTTTATAAATGACCTGGAGGAGGGGCCAGAAGGTTGGGTGAGCAAGTTTGCGGATGATACGGAAGTCGGTGGAGTTGTTGAAAGTGAGGAAGGATATGTCAGGTTACAGCAGGATATCGATAAGCTGCAGAGCTGGGCAGAAAGGTGGCAAATGGAGTTCAATGTGGGTAAGTGTGAGGTGATTCACTTTGGTATGAGTAACAAAAAGATGGAGTACTTGGCTAATTGTCAGATACTTGGCAGTGTGAATGAGCAGTGGGATCTTGGTGTCCATGTACACAGATCTCTGAAAGTTGCCACCCAGGTAAATAGTGCGGTGAAGAAGGCATATGGAGTACTGGCTTTTATTGGTAGACGAATTGAGTTCCGGAGTCCTGAGGTCATGTTGCAGTTGTATAAGACTCTGGTGCGGCCGCATCTGGAGTATTGTGTGCAGTTTTGGTCGCCATACTATAGGGCGGATGTGGAGGCACTGGAACCGGTGCAGAGGAGGTTTCCCAGGATGTTGCCTGGTATGGTAAGAAGATCGTATGAGGAACGGCTGAGGCACTTGGGGCTGTTTTCATTGGAGAAAAGAAGGTTTAGGGGTGACTTGATAGAGGTGTACAAGATGATTAATGGTTTAGATAGGGTTGACCATGTGAACCTTTTTTCCACGTATGGAGTCAGCTATTACGAGGGGGCATAGCTTTAAATTAAGGGGTGGTAGGTATAGGAGAGATGTTAGGGGTAGATTCTTTACTCAGCGAGTCGTGAGTTTATGGAATACCCTGCCAGTAGCAGTGGTGGACTCTCCCTCTTTATGGGCATTTAAACGGGCATTGGATAGGCATATGGAGGATAGTGGGCTAGTGTAGGTTTGGTGCGCTTGGATCGGCGCAACATCGAGAGCCAAAGGGCCTGCACTGCACTGTATTTTTCTATATTCTATATAATCCACTGCTTTAACCTGAATGGAGTCAAACACCTTGAGTGTTGTGTGCTTTTTCAATGGTGGACAGTCCTTAGGGAGTCAGGAAATGCCATTTACATGGACCACCTGAACAAAGGACCTGAGGGTAGTTTTTCTAAGTTTGGAGATGATACAGTGATGGTTGGATGGGCAGGTGATATTCATGAAGTGGGGAGGCTGCAGAAAAGCTTGGATAGTTTCGGAATGTGAGAAAACACGTGGCTGATGGAACACAATATGGGGTCATGTAATGTTACTCACTTTGGTAGGCGGACTAGAGGCAGACACTATGTTCTAATAGGGTCTATTGAATCTGAAGCACAAAAGGATTTTGGAGGACTCGTCCTCCCTTATGGTTAATGTGCAGGTTCAGTTGGCGGTTACCAAGGCAAATGCAGTGTTAGCATACATTTCAAGGGATCTAGAATACAAAAGAGGAGACATACTGCTGAGAATGTAATGGGCTATGTTCAGACGGCAGTTGTAACATTGGGAGTTGTTTTGGTCACTATCTCTGGGGAAAACTCTGCTGGTGGTGATCAATCCTGGGGATGGTGGCTTGTCATATGCACGGCAGTGTGTGTACTCAATAGAATTGAGAAGAATAGGAGGCGAGGTATCTTACAGAATCTGATTGATTACAGTAAAGGTTGATACAGTCAGTGTGTAGAAGATATTTCCACTAGTTATAGAGACAATGACAAAATGGCAGTTTCAGAGTGAAGGAATGGGCTGAGTGGCCTAAATCTATTGCTATATCTCATGCCCTTTAGGTAATAGGGTCTATTATTCTTTGCAGAATTGCAGGTCTCTGACCTGTTTTTGTAACGCTTGTATTTGTATGTTGATATTACTTCACGTTCTGTTCAATAGTAACCCCAGTGATATGGATGGTGGGAGGATTCAGTGTCGGCGAGTAGTCCATTAAGCGTTGAATATAAGTTGCTATCTGTAAGTCTCATCTGGCGGGAGCACACTGTCTCTCCGATGATTGTCATTTTCAGTCTGATATTTTCGAAGGATCTATCCTGTTACGCCAGTGTATTTGAATTTAACAAAACAGTTGCAATTTATCACAGCACACAGCAGCAATAAGTCATCGAATACTGATCGCCCTTCTAATAACAGAAACGTCTACAATGTTCTGTAAAAGAAACACTGCTTTCATGTTCATGTTCAAATGAGATAACCTGTCCCATTGAGATGCTCAACTTGGAACTATTTTTAAAAAATCTTTATTTGGATGTGGGCATCGCTGGATGGTCCCACCATTTCTTGTCCGTCCCTCGTTTTCCCCTTGAGAAAGTGGTGCTGAGCTGCCTTCTTGAACCGCTGCAGTCCACCTGTGTGTGTTGGCCCGCTCTTCAGGAGGGAATTCCAGGGTTTTTTTTTCCCCGCAAAAGCGAAGGAACGCGATATATTTCCATATCAGAATGTTGACTGGTTTGGAAGGGAATTTGTAGGTGGTGGTATTCCCATAAATCTGCTGCCCTTATCATTCTAGACGGAAGTGTTTGTGAGATTGGAAGGTGCTGTCTGAGGATCTTTGGGGAATTTCTGCAGTGTGTCTAGTAGATAGTACACACTTCCACTACTGAGAGACGGTGGTGGAGGGACTGAATGCTTGTGGATGTGATGCCAATGAAATGGACTATTTTTTCCAGGATGGTGTCAAGCTTCTTTAGTGTTGTTGGGGCGGCACTCATTCAGGCAAGTGGGAGAATTCCATCTCATTCCTGACTTGTGCCTTGTAGATGATCGTCAGGCTTTGGGAAGTCAGGAGGTGAGTTACTCGCACAGCAATCCTAGACTCTGATCTGCTCTTGTATTTATGTGGCGAGTCCAGTTGAGTTTCTGGTCAATGATAACCCCCAGGATATTGATAGTGCGGAATTTAGTGATGGTAATGCTGCAGAATACCAAATTATTATATTGTCTCTTATTGGTGATGGTCATTGTCTGGCATCTGTGTGGTGTGAAGGTTCCTTGCCACTTATCAGCCCAAGCCTGGAGAGGGTCAAGATCATGTTGCATTTGGGCATGTACTACTTCCGTATCTGAGCATTTGCGAATGGTGCTGAACACTGTGCAGTCATTGCCGAATATCCTCGCGTCTGACATTATGATGGAGGGAAGTTTATTGATGAAGCAGCTGAAGGTGCTTGGATCTCGTCTATATCTGAAGAGTCACTGAAGATCTTACCTAGTATGGGGATGAAACGTCTGATAATGAACTCTCCAGCTCAGCGATCAAACCAACATCCACCCTATCCTGAGGGATTACTGCAGAAATGTTCTGGAGCTGAGATGACTGACCTCCAACAACAATGATCATCTTCCTATCTGTCAGGTATTACACCAATAATGGAGTATTTGTCCGCAATACCCTTTTTGCTCGGGTTCCGGAATGCCACATTTGAAAGAATGTAGCACGATGGAAAGGGCTGGAATTCAGCTCCTTTTTCTATGTTTGAACCAAGGCTGTGATGAGGTCAGGAGCTGAGTGGCCCTGGTCGAACCCAAACTGGGTGTCACTGAGCAGGTTATTACTGAGCAGTTGCTGATTTATAGCACTGTTGATGTCCCCTTCCGTCACTTTACTGATAATGGGGAGTAGACTGATGAGGTCGTATTTGGCTGGGTTGACGTTGTCCTGCTTTTTATGTACAGAACACACTTGAGCAGTTTTTCCCATTGTTGGTTTGTAATCATACTGCAACAACTTGGCTAGGGGAGTGGGAAGTTCTGGAGCATAAGTCTTCAGGACTGTTGTCAGCATGTTATCAGGGCCCATAGCCTTTGCAGTTTCCAGTGCCTTCAACCGTTTCTTGATACCAGTCAATCGAATTTGCTGAAGACTGCTATCTGTAATGATGGGGACCACGGGAGGAGGCTGAAGTGGATCATCCACTCAAAACTTCTGACTGAAGAATTCTATGAACGCTTCGGCCTTATCTTTTGCATTGATGTGCTCGGCTCTTCCATCATTGAGTTTGGGGATATTTATGGAGCCTCTTACTCTGGTGAGTTGTTTAATCGTCTACCACCATCCACGATCGGATTGGCAGGACTGCAGAGCTTAAATCTGATGTGTTGGTTCTGGGATCGCTTCGTTCTGTTTGTTCTTTGCTTTTTATGCTATATGGCATGCAAGTAGTTCTGTTTGGAAGCTTCAGCAAATTAACATTTTATGTTCATGTATGCCTGGTTCTGCTCTCGGCTTGCCCTCCTGCACTCTCGAATGAATCAGAGTTAATCATCTTGTTTGATGGTAATGTTTGAAAGGGCAATATGTTGGGTATATGAAGTTACAGGTTACAGGGACTCCCAGAGCATCCACCGCCCGACTGTGTCGCACTAAGCTGCCTCCCGTCCCCACAGGACATATCCAGGGATGGTGATGGTGCTGTCTGGGTTATATCTGTAAGGTACAATTTCGTGAGTATGCCTATATCAGGCTGTTGCTGGACTAGTCTGTAAACCAATTGACCCAACTGTGCAGATTCGACAATGATGTTTCTAATGTTCACTTTTCTTTTGCCCAGGTCAATACATCTGGTTTCATTTCTTTGAGATTTTGCAGCACATCTGAATGACTCGCTAAACCATTTCAGAGGGCGATTGAGAGTCAATCACATTACTTTGGGTCTGGAATCAACGGTCGGCCCGACCAGGTGTGGAATGGAAGATTCCTTCATTGAAGGATATCAGCGAACCAGATGGATTTTTCTGACAATCGGCAACAATTTCATTCTCATTGGTAGATTTTTAATTCCAGGGATATTTTTAAATTATTGAATTGAATCCACCATCTGCAGAGGCGGGATTCGAACCTCAGTCCACAGAACAGCAGCTGATTTTCTGGATTGATAATCTCGCGGTAATACGGTGAAGCTTACTTGGAACCACATGTTGTACTCGACTGCTGTTCATTGTGTTGCACTGTTTTGCTATCATTGTTAAGTTATTGTGGAACCTCAACCTTCAGTAAATCCTGATTGAAATACATGGTGATGAACGTCATCGTCACTGCTCGAATTTCATTCAGTCTGTCTTGTTTGAACAGACATTACAAGGCAGTGGCACATCAGAGAACAGAAAGAGATAATCGGTAATTGTGTACGGTACCTGACACCAGACCAGCGTGTATGTCCAGGTATCGAAAGTATTTATTGTGGGTCAGAGAACCGCAGAATTATGATAGCACAAAAGAAGGTCAGTCACCCCATCATGGGGTCACAAGTTCTCCAACTGCACAATTGGAGATAGAGAGAGTGTGTAGAGATAGATTGTGTGAGAGAGAAATAAACAGAGAGAAAGAAACTGAAGAGAGATAAACTGAGAGAGAATAGAAAGGGGAGCAACTAACTGGGTAGGAGATGAAGAGGTGTTAGATGAGGGTGAAGTTAGATAGATCAGAAGACAGCATGAAGTTGGATGGATATGGACAGGCAGAACTTAGAAGTTTTAGTTAGAAATTCCTCTGGACTGCAAGCCATTTGTCATACACTGTAAGCAGTGTGCTGATACTGGCTGACAACCAAGATCACTTATTTCCAGTAATGTCACAGAGCTAGGTTACTGACAGCTAAACAAAAGCCATTCGGTCAATAGATTAGTACCATGGAGAAGGTGGATTTTTAAAAATAGACTATTCCAAGAACAGCAGGAAATGATAACAACCCCCACTTTGTGAGAGACTGATCCAGGGAATCTCAGTCACGTGGATCACTGACTGGCGTGGAAATTAAACTGACTGGACTCAATGCTAGCAAGAGCAAAGGAAAATCTTTATTTTTAACCACTGTGGGGAACCAATGCAAGCACACCTTGTGTAATGGCCCTGAACATAACGTATTCCTTTTGAGCTCTTGTTATCACATGCTCAAGGACAAGGGCAAGGACAAATCGAGTTCTTATTTTCTCACTCCTTTGCCGTGGACATAACTCTCTTTCTGTTTTCCTTCACTTTTCTGCTGAATTCGATTGCTCGCCAGATCAGGTTGAATGTATACAAAGTTCAGGAAAGAAAAGCTGTCTCCTCGACTGCAGAATTCAGCGAACTATTAGCAAACTTCAGAAAATTTTTCAATTTAGCATAGCATTCTCTTTCACAGAAATGTTAGTTTTGTTACTTTTCTATTACACTGACAGAAGGGAAATCGGGATCTCAGCTGTGGATCAAATAATGATTGATAAATATTACACACCACTTCCATTGTTTTGTAAGCCACATTTCAATTTATATAGCTCCATATCAGGAGTGCATTTCAACAACATGATCTCTTTGGAGTTTGCATCTTTTGGTCTGTACAGAAAATAATTTTTCCCTGTATTTTGTATTGCATAAATGCATTTCGTTAATCTCATCTCTGCTAATTCCTCATTGTAGATATACCCTTGAATCTGTTCTTGATATGAGTTATAAAGAATAACGTTTAAATGCTCGTTATTGGGGAACACCACTGTCCCTCCGCCCAGATGGAACAGTCATGTCCCCGAGTCCTCTCCATCTTCTCTCTTTTCCCCAATGTCATAATCACAATGAAAATGAAGTCCAGTAAATGATAATTCATTACAGTTCTTTCGCATCGATAACATTAGGAACATGACGCACACCTGCCCTCTCTGATTCTGGAATAACAATCTGAATTGTGTTTGTCATGTACAATGCTGCATTATCAAATCCATGACGTTTGTTTGTTATAAAACCACACTGTCTCAGGCACATTTTGACATCAGATCATGGATGAAAGATGAACTCTCAATGTTTTACTGGTATTGCAATGACTGATCTGTAGTTACAGGATTTGTTTCTCCATGTATGAGCGGAGAAGCACGTTTATGTTATGTTAAACCTCTGGCATTAATTTCATATCCAAGGCAGACTGAATGATTATACACAATCGATCTTCCATCGTCAACATTCCTTCCTTCAGTCACACTCACATATCACACCGAGAATGCATGAATGTTCAAAGTTATTCTGATCTTTAATGACATAGTATTGAATTGAAAGGGATTAACAGAGCTGCTTACTCAGCGATTATGATGATGTCAGTCTCCATGATTCTATGCGTCCCTAGAGAGTTTCTCTCTCCTATGAATAAGGGAATGCATTCAGTGTTTTATCCCATCGCATGAGCGGGACCATCACCCACACCAGTAACAGGAATCCGCAACTTCAGAGAGAGGGTGAGGAGAGATCAGAAACTGATAACATTAGCATGGAATGTTCCAACAATGCACAGGAGTTTATCCTTGGGTCTGTACTGGCTTTCTCAGCCTTGAATATCATTAGTATCGCGGATTGAAGATGTACTGATGGTTATTCAAGCTGGTTACCATCCTATCCTTGCTATAATTGGTGTTCCTAGTAAGTCACTCGAGCTGTCTAGTGAAACAGTCTGAACTGAATTGTTGCTCATAATATTTAAATTTTGGAAAGGGGCAAGTCACGTTTTCATTTCCAATCAAAGATTCTATTCTTTAGAAATTATAGCTAGCAAATTATTCAATACAAGTTGCTCACCAATATGCGATGATGAAACAGACTGTTCACAACCTCCTTGATTCCTTTTCCCCTGCACAGTTTACATCTCCATACCCTCCCCTCTCACCAATCCTTTCCAGTACCACCATTGTGACATCTAGTGTCCTCCTCAGCCTCAGTGCAACTCCTGAATAAACCATCGTTTGTGCCATTGTTAATTCCGCATACAGCTGTTTCATGTCGCCTCTTACCAAGTGTTCATTGCGAAATATTTGCACTTGAGATGTTTAACTTCTTCTCTGCACAGAATCTGAAAGAAGGGAAGACAGTATATGGTGGTCACATCACTGATTCATAATCCAGAGCCACAGAATAATAATCTGTTGATATAGGCTTGCCTCATGCCAATTAGAGAAAGCAGCGGGTCATCCTTCCCTGGTCAGGTCTCTGTGTGACTGCAATCCCACAGTACTGTGTTTTACTCTTTTCTGTCCTGTGAAACAGCTGAACTAGCCACTCAGTACAAGATCGGCCTAAGATGCTGGCCTGATCAGGTCTGCACACATCCCTCGAGGGCAGATCAAAAGGAAAGATAGCTCCCTTCCTCTGCCTGTATCCCATATTCCAGCAGTTCATTTCCATTCAGGGAGGTGGCCATTCACTGTTTTAGATGGATTCTTTGTGATTGAGTGTCTCCGCTAGAGTGACGTCCATGTGACTAGGCACCTCAAGTACTGGCTTTATTGATGCTGACCTACATATGGAAGGATGTTTTAAATTCCAAATCAGTGACAGTGCATCGTCAATGAATAGTTTCGTATTTCACACAAAAGAAACGGAACCAGATAAGTGAGAAAAATGAATTATTGTGATCAAACCTGAGAGTGTTGTTGAGGCAGCATTTGGGGCGTTGTGGACAGATTTTCTCTCCTTTAGAAGGTGTGTGCTCCTTACCGCAGAGAGAGTTAACAGGGGTTCCACCAGATTAATCTCTGAGATGATGGCACCATGAAGATTGAGTGAAGGTTGATCGGGAGCACTGTGAGAGAATAGGAGGTGTTTGCATTGAACACTGAGTGGGATGGACAATCAGTCCTTATATCTAAACAGCCAATGAGAAGGTCATAAATTCGATGCCTGCTGTTTAACTCAGGATGCATGATTCTGGATCGTTTAAGTGCCTGGGAGGACGTTACGCCCTCCTACCACAACCCCTACTCCTCACGGTCATTGACAAAGACAGTAAGGTCCAGGTTTGAATAAACTATCCCCACATTAATACAGTGCACTTGGTGTGTGATTGTGCACTGAATAACATATTATCCAATACCTCGACAGCAGCCACAATACCTTCATCCTAAAACAGTTAACTATTCCCACCAGCTTCTGACATTCATGAAGAACATGAATCCAGCTTCTCCAAGATTCAAGATGGCTCCTTGAGGTTTAGACCATAAGACGATAAGATGTAGGAGCAGAATTTAGGCCAGTTAGCACATCGAGTCTGTACCACCACTGACAGTTTTCTCGAACCAATTCTCTGACCTACTCCTTGTAATCCTTGATCCCCTGGATAATCAAAAACCTATCTGTCTCGGTCTCAGATATACTTAATGACCTGGCCCCCACAGCCTTCTGTGGCAATAAATTTCAAAGATTCGCCGTTCTCTGGTTGAAGACATTTCTCCTTATCAGTGTTCTAAAAGGTGTACCCTTTCATCTAAGGCTGTGCCCTGGCGTCCTCGTCCAATTGAAACATATTACCAACATCCACTCTGTCCAGGTCATTCAATATTTTGCATGCTTCCATTTCAATCCCTTTCATTCAACTAAATTTTATCGAGTATCGACCCAGAGTCCTCAAACATGCCTTATACAATAAGCTTTTCGTTCCTATGACCATTCTCATGAAGATCTTGTGAACACACTCCAGGACCAGTATATCCTTCCTGAGATGTGGGGCTCAGACTTACGCACAATACTCCAAATGTGGTCTGACTATAGACAGATACAACCAGTTTTATATTCAATTCCTCTCGTAATAAATGCCATCAATAATAATTTCAATTGCATTCCTAACTACTGCCTCAACCTGCAAGCTTACCTTGAGAGAACCTTGCACTCGAACTCTCAAGTCCCTTTGCACTTCAACTTTCCGAATTTTCTCCACATTTAAAAAATAGATCATGCCTCTATTCGTGCCAAAATTCATGACCTGACACTTTCCCACATTGGAATGCATTTGTCAATCTCTTTACACGTCCAACTCCATCTTCAGCCTCTCCACCTCCTCAATACGACTTGTCCGTTTGTCTATCTTTTTATCATCTGCAAACTTATCCAGATTTCTCTCAATTCCCTTATCTAGATTGGTAACGTAACAAGTAAAATGCTACGATTCCAGCACTGAGCCTTGTCACCACTTGTCACAAGCTGCCATTCTGATAAGGATAATTTCATCCCCACTCTCTGTTTTCTGCCAGACAGCCAAGTTTCTACTAATGCCAATACCTTGCCTCTAACACCAGGGATCCTTATCGTACTCAGCCATCTCCTGTGTGACACATTGTCAAAGACTTCTTGACGACCAGGTGGATAACATCCATTGGCTGTGCTTGGTCAAGCCTGCTCATTTCGTCCTCAAAGAATTACAACAGAGTTATCAAGCATGACCTTCCCTTGATGAAACATAGTGACTTTGTTCTATTTTACCAAACACTTCCAAGTATTCAGAAATCTCATCCTTCACAATGGGTTCCAGGATCTTACCCACGACCGAAGTTAAGCTATTCATTGTGGACTTTTTGTCTTTTTCCTTCCTCCCTTGTAAAAGAGGGGTGTCACATTAGTGGCTTTCCAGTGTTCTGAGATTGTTCATTACTCTAGTGATTCCTGAAAGGTCACCACGATCGCTCTATTCTTTCTTCAGCATTGGGATGTAGTCCATACGGGTCAAGGTTATTTAACCATCTTCACGCCATTTAAAGTTTTCTAGTATGTCCTCCATGTTGGTGGTAATCATACGCAGCTCTGGCCACTCAATCTCTTGAATATTTAATGTATTACTCGTGTATTCCATCGTTAAGGCTGATGCAAAGCAGTTATTGAGTTCCTTGGCCATTTTCTCGTTCCCCACTGCTATCTCTCCAGTATAATTTTCCAGCAGTCCACTCTTCACTTTTGCTGCTCTTTATATATCGAAAGAAACTGTAAAAGTCTTCCTTTATATTACCCCAGACTTAATAATCGCCCTCCTTATTTTATTTTGTTTGCCCTCAGTTTTATCTTTGTAAGCTTTCCAATCCTCAGGTTTCCCTCTGCACTTTGACATATTCTACCCTTTCTTTTTCGCTTTTATGCTATACCTGACTTCCCTAGTCAGCTATGGTTGTCTCATCCTCCCTTTACAAGCCTCTTTTTCCTCAGGATAAATCTCTGCTGTATCCTAAATTACTCCAACCATATCCTGCCATTGCTGTTGCACTCTCTTTCCTGCTGGGCCCGTCTCCCAGCCAATTATACCAACCTCCTCCCTCATGTCTCTGTGATTGCCTTTATTCAGCTCTAATAACCGTTACTTCTGATTATAACTTGTCCATCTGAAATTGCAGAGTTAGTTCAATCATATTATGATCACTGCCTCCTACGATTTCCTTCTCCTTAATCTCCCTCATCTCGTTCGCCCGTACAAGCTGCTCCAAAAAGCCATCTCCTAGACACTCCACAAAGTCATTTTCTTGCGAACCACAACCTACCTGAATTTCCAGTCAACCTGCATAATGAAATCCCACAAGATCACTGTAACTTTGTTTTTCCTACAGATCTTTCTCGCTCCTGGTGTATCTTGCACCCCAGCTCCCTGGACATAACTCCAACTGCATTTTTTCAACTTTTTGATTCCTCAATTCTACTGACACAGATTCTACAAGATCTGACCTTACATCATTTCTTATTATTGATTATTGATTCGATTCCATTCTTAATAATGAAACAACTCTATCTCTCCGCCCAACTGCCTATCATTTCGACAGGATGAGTATCCTTGCATATTCAGCTCCTAATCCCAATCTTCTTGTAGTTATGTCACTGTAATGCCCACCATCTCGTACCTGCCAATTTGTGAATGAGTCACAAGCGTGTTTACCTTATTCCTTATGTTGTATGCATTCCGATAAAATAGTTTAATCCTGTATTACCCGTCGCTCTTCTTATTGTCATTTGTTTGTCCAGCCGTTGATACATACACGAACAAGACCACTGGATCATTCCCCGCCCACTCCAAGTCTTCTGCAGCCCAGATGACTTATCCCAAAGCCAAGCACCAGGTCAGCAACACAACCTTCAGGACTCTCAATCACAATGACAGAGAACAGTCGCTATGTCTCTAAGTATACGATCTTCAATTATCCATCACTGGGCAGCACGGTGACGCAGCAGTGCTGCTTCAAAGTGCTAGGGACTCGGGTTAAATTCCAATCTCTGGACCCTGTCTATGTGGACTGTGTAAATTCTTTCCGTGTTTGCATTGGAAATATGAACTCTTTCGTCTCTCCACAGTATGTCTCTGTGTTTGCTTCGGATTTCTACCATCTGCAGTATTTTTTGCTCTGACATTTTCTAGTCTTCTGTTTATCCTTGTCCATATGCAAATAAATGGTCTATATGTATATCTTGTCAAACAGGTTCAGTGGCAGTGATAGATATCAGTTCCTCTAGTCATTGGACTGATTCAGTGGACTCCACTTTCCTGAGGTCACACTTATTATCAAGTCTATCTACTTTAAAGAAAGGGCCTAGCAGGAGTTATGTTGCAAGGATATTTGAATTTTCGAGACACTAGAATATGTCACGTGCGAGTGAGATTAGAAATAAGAAGGTAGCACAGTTAAATAAACGACCAAAGTGCTGGTAGCTTAGCTGGCAGCACTTATGTGGATCAATGGGATTCCCGAGTCAGTAGGATATACACAATAAGGACGGGATAGACCTGAATTGGCAGCAAATGCCGGTATGTGGATCATTGGATTTCCGGGTCAATAGGACCTGCACAATAAGGACAGGACAGACCTGAACTGGCAGCAGTCTCCTGGCAGGCAGGTTTGCTATTGTGCCTTAGGAGGGTTTAAAATAGTGTGTAACGGCGATGGGTGGTGGTGTGGGGCGGCGGGAGGGGTGTGGGAAGCCACAGTAGTATGTCCACAGGCACAGTGACAGAGGGGGAGTTGGAAATTAATGCCAGCACAGCTAAGACCAACTGCAAACAGGCAGAGGGTACTGAACACAATGGACCTGGCAGTCTGAAGTGTGCTGATTTTAATGCGAGGAGTCTGTTTGTTTGAACAGATATTTCAATGCTGCTGCATGTCAGAAAACAGGAGGAGACAATGGTTAATTGTCCACTGTGTCCTTCACTGGACCAGCTTGTCTCTCCAGGCACCTAAAGTGCTTATTGTGGGTCAGAGAGATTTAGAATTAATATAGCACAGAAGGAGGCCATTCAGCCTACCGTGCGTCCACGAGCTCTCCAACTTGACAATACTTGAAAATAAAGAGAATGATCGGAGATAGACTGAGAGGGAGAGTGAGAAAGAAACAGAGAGAAAGTAAGTGAAGTGAGATAAACAGAGTGGAGAGAAAACGGAGCGACCGATTGAGTAAGAGCAATGGGTGTCAGATCAGTGTGAAGTTAGATCAGGAGACAGCATAAGGAGAAATACACTGAAACTTTATTTAGAAACTGCCAGAGACTGTAAGCCCTTTGTCTGGTGCCATACCCTGTGAGTACCGTTCTGATGCTGGCTGTCATCCCAGATCATTTATTGCCAATGACATCACAGAGCTGAGTTGCTGACAGCTAAACACAATCCAATAGACCAATAGATTGTTTCCAGGGAGATCATTAACTTGTAGCCATTTGGACACTGCGTGAGAGACAGGGAGAGAAAATCTCAGGAAGGGGGATTACAGACAGAGGGGAAATCAGGGTCTCAGCTGTGGTTCAAATAATGATTGACGTAGTTTGCTGACCATTTCCATGGTTTTGTAATACACATTTCAATTTATAAAGCTCTACATAGTAAGTGTATTTTCACAATCTTGTCTCTTTTTAGTTTTCATATTTTGGTATGTACAGAAAAGCTTTCTTTGGCCCTGTGTTTTGTAGTGAAGAGACACATTTTATTACGGAAGAAGAAAGAACCTGTTCTGACGGGACAGTCTTCATCGGAACAGTGCTGGGACCAAAGTCTGAGTCAATCCTAATTAAGACTGTAGACAGAGCTTTAAACTGATTAGGAGTGTGTGTGTGTGTGTGTGTGTGTGTGTGTGTGTGTGTGGTGGGGGTTCAGTTATAGGGTTTAATTAGAAAAGCCGAATTAAAAGAGGAGGTAAGAGTATAGAACTCGGGAGAGGTTAATAAAATATCCAGCACAGACACAAATAGGATAGAGCATCTGGTAATGTTTAACAATAAAACTTCAAGCATTCTTGTCAAACGAATGACAACGAGAAGAGGGATGATTAATACAGGACTGAAGGGGTTATAACTGAATGCATGCAGCATAAGGAATAGGGCAAGTGAGCTTGTGGAACAGATTGAAGGTTGCAGGTATGAGGTGATGGGCACTACGGAGAAGTGGCTGCAAGGGGATCAGGATATTCAAGGACATATATCCTATCGAAAAGATAGGTGGGTGGGGAGAGGGAGTGGATTTGCATTATTAGTACGAAATGACATTAAATCAATAGTAAGAAAGGACGTAAGGTCAGATGGTGTAGAATCAGCCTGGGTAGAATTTAGAAACTACAAAAGTAAGACAACCACAGTCTTGTACAGGGCTCCAAAGACTAGTCAGGAGCTGGGGGACAACATGCACCAGGAGATAGAAAAGGTGGATAGGAAAGGCAAAGTACAGTGATCATAGGGAGTTTCACGATTCAGGTGGAATGGGAAAATCAGGTTGGCGGTGATTCGCAAGAAAAGGAGTTTGGGGAATATCTACGAAATGGCTTTGTGGATCCCATTCGGGAACAGATGATACTGGATTTAATGAGGCAGGGCTTAATAAGGGAGCTTCAGGTGAAGGAAAACTTCGGAAGCAGTGATCGGAATACAGTTGAATATATTCTACAATTTGAGAGAGAGAAGATAGAATCAGAAGTTACAGTAGTTCAGCTGAATAAAGGCAACTACAGAGGCATAAGGGAAAAGCTGGGTAGGATTGACTGGGAGAGGAGTCTGTGAGGAAAGACAGGGGAACCGCAACGGCAGGAGATTCCAAGATCAATTCAGGAGACACTGCAGAGATTCATGCTGAGGAACAGAGGCATGGTACAGGGAGGATGAGGCAACCAAGGCTGACGCGGGAAGTCAGGGATTGCATACAAGCAAAAGAGCAAGCATATAATGTGGTGAAGGACGTGAGAAAGTAGAGAATTGGTAAACTTACAAAGACCAATAGAGGGCAAAAACATAAGAGGGAAGAAGATTAAATATAGGGGTAAGCGAACCAGTAATCTAAAGGAGACTGGAAGAGGTTTTTTAGATATATAAAGTGCGAAAGAGAGGTTGAAGTAATATGGGCCACTAGAAAATGATGATGGAGAGACAGTAGTGGGAAACAAATAAATTAATGAGGAACTTTGCATCAGTCTTCATCGTGGAAGACATGAGTAATTTCCCAGAAATTGAAGATAGTGAGAGGTAGAGCTGAGTATGGCGGCCATCATCAAGAAGAACATGTTAGAAAACTGAATGGCCTGAATGTGGATAAATCACCTTGACCAGGTGGACTACACCCCAGCCTTTTAATTGAGATAGCTGAAGCGTTAGTGCATGCATAAGTGGTAATCTTTCAGGAATGACTAAAATCAGGAAAGGGCCAAGAGATTGGAAAATTGTTAACAAGACACTCCGTTCAATAAGGGAGTTAGACAGAAGATGGAAAATTTCGGACTGATTAGCCTAACCTTAGTTGTGGGTGACAACCTGGAATCCATCGTGAAGGATGGGATTTCTGATCACTTGGAGGTCTGTGGTAAAATAGGACAGAGTCAGCATGGTTCCATCGAGGGGAGGTCAGACCTGAAAAACCGGCTAGAATACATTGAGGGAGTAACAAGCAAATTAGACCAAGGAGAACAATAAATTTTATCCACTTGCTCCTCAAGAATCCTTTGGCAGAGTGCCACACAGAAGGCTGTTCAGAAAGATAAGGGCCCATGGTGTTAGATGCAAGGTGCTAGCATGGGTAGTGGAATGGCAGTCTGACAGAAAGCAGAGAGTTGGAATAAAAGAGTCCTTCTCAGGATAGCAGCCAGGGACAAGTGGTGTTCCACAAGACTCAATGTTGGGACAACAACTTTTCACTTTGTGCATTAATAATCTACATGAAGGAACTGAGGGCATTCTGGCTAGGTTTTCAAACAGTGCAAAGATGTATAGAGGGACAGGTAGCATTGATGAGGTGGTTCAGCTGCAGGAGGTTGCAGAAACGCATCTCCTCAACTTCCCGCACCTCCGGCCTTGAACTCCACCCTTCCAATTACAACAAAGATAGAAAGCGTCTGATGCTCGCCTTCCATCCGACCAAACTCAGGGTACAACGCATCATCCTCCGACATTTCGACTCCCTACAGTCAGACTCCACAACCTGAGATTTAATTCCCTCTCGACCCCTATCAGCATTCTGTAAAGAACTTTTCTCTCGCAACCCCTCGTTAGGTCTACGCCCGCCTCCCCAACCCCCACCAAGCCACCTTCCACTCCCGACACCTTCTTTGCCATTACAAGAGGTTTGAAACCTGTGTCAACTCCACCCTCCGCACCTCCATCCAAAGCCCCAAAGGATCCTTCTACATCAGGCAAAGAACATCCTGTGCATCCAAACACCTCCTCTACTCTGTCCATTGCTCCTGGTCTCCTCTATACTGGGGTGACAGCACATCAACTTGCAGATTAGTTCAGGGAACACTCTCGGACACACACGCTCAAGAACCCCACTTCCCTGTGCTTGAATACTTCAACTCCCCCCACCCCATTACACCAAGGACATGCAAGTTGTCCGCCTCCTCCACTGCCAAACTCTTGCCAGCAGTCGTCTGGAGGAAGAACGCATCATCTTCCGCCTTGGGACCCTCCAACCACAGGGTATGAAGGGAAGTTTCACCAGTTTTCTAATTTCACCTCTTACCCCTTTATCCCAGATCTAACCTTCCAACTCAGCAGCACCCTCTTGAACTGTCCTGTCTGTCCATCTTCCTTCTCATCTATCCACTCCACCTTCAATTCTGACCTATCACTATCACCACCCACCTTCATCCAGTTATCGCCTTCCAAGCTACCTTCCTCCCAGCCTAGCCCCTCCTTTTTATCGCTCAGCCCCATTACGCTCACCCCCCTCATTCCTGATGAAGACTTTATGCCAAAAGCGTTGAATCTCCTGCTCCTCGGATGCTGCCTGACTGCCTGTGCATTTCTAGCACCACACTTTTTGACTCTGATCTCTAGCATCTGCGGTCCTCACTTTCTCCTGCTAAAGGATTTGCACAAGTTAGGAGAGTTAACCAAGAAGTGGCAGATGGAGGAGAACCTGGGAAAGTGTGATGTTATGCACTTTGTCAGGAAGAATACACACATGAACTATTTTCTGAATAGCGAGCAAGTTCAGAAGTCTTAAGTGCAAAAAGTCGAGGGAGATCTAATCCTGGAGTTTTGAAAGGTAAACTTGCATGTTGTCAGTAGTTATGAAGGCAAATACAGTTATGGCATTTATTTCAAGAGGGCTTGACTATGAAAGCTGGGATGTACTTCTGAAGCTGTATAAGGCTTTCGTCAGAGCACATTTGGATTATTGTGCACAAATTTGGATCCCATATCTCAGGAAGAATGTACTGGCCCTGGAATGTTTTCCAAGGAGATTCATGAGAATCGTGCCAGTAATGAAAAGCTTAACATATGAAGAATATCTGAAGGCTCTGGGTCTATATTTGATCGAGTTCAGAAGGATATTAGGAGTTATAATTGAAACTTACAGAATACAGAATGACCTCGACAGAGTGGATATTGGAAATATATTTCTAATGGTAGGAGAGACCATTTCAGAGTACAGAGTAAAGATGAGACATTTAGAACAGAGATAAGGAGGAACCTCTTCAGCCAGAGAGTGGTGAATCTATGGAATTCACTTCTACAGAAGGCTGCCGAGAAAAGGTCATTGAGTATATTTAAGAGTGAGACAGATAGGTTGTTTATTGTAATGATGATCAACGGTTACAAGTAGAAAGCAGGAGAATGGAGTTGAGAAGCTTAACAGCCATCATTGAATGACGGAGCGGGCTCAATGGGCTGAATGGCCAAATTTCTGCTCCTATGTCTTCTGGTTGTATGGTTAATATTGGCTCTCCTCATTCCTCATTGGAGATGTATCTTGGAATTTGATCTTAATATGATTTATAAAGAGTAACATTCCAATACTGATGACTGGGAAATATCATGTTCTCTCCCTCCAGTCTCAGCAGTCATGTCCCCACTATCATAATCACACTGGAATTTAAAGCCAGTAAATGGTAGTTAGTCACAGTTGATTGACGTCGATAACATTAACATCATGACCCTCACCTGCCCTCTCTGATCCTCGAATAACCATCTGAATTGTGTATCACACCATGTTCTCTGTTAACGTATTCATGCCCATTTGTCTGCTATAACTCATGTTGCCCAAAGGCACATTTCCCTGTCAGATTATAGACTAGAAAAGTTCTCTCCATGTTGTACTGACATTATAATCACTGATCAACAGTACAGACTGGATGTTTCCATTTATAAACGGAGAAACTTGCTTATGTTCTGACAATCCTTTGACATTACTCCCATATCCATTACACACAATCATCTGCAATATTCCTTCCCTTAGTCACCCTGACATATCGCATGCCAAATATGTAAATATTAAACGTTCTTTTGAATTTTAATAAAATCAGTATTGAATTGAAAGGGGTTAACTGGAGCTATTTGTTCAGTGACTGTGATTATTGTCAATCTCCGTGGATCCTAATTATCCCAGTGGAGTGTTTCCATCATGGAATGATAAATGGGCTCTCTCAATGAGCTATCCCATAGTACGAGTAGGAACATCACTGACAGCACTAACAGTGATCTGCAGCTCGAGAGAGAGGGGGAGAAAAGATAAGAATCTGCGAACATTAGACTGAATGTTACAATCATGGTTCAGAATGTGAGGACCTTGGATTGGAATGTTCCAACATTGGATAAGAATCTGAGAACATTAGACTGGAATGTTACAACAATGGACAGGAGTTTGTTTGAGGGTCTTTACAGTCTTTCTCGGCCTTGGATATCATTAGCATCACGGATCCTGGTTATCCTTTGGATTATTCAAGGTGGTTACTATCCCATCCTCGCTATCGTTGGTGTTCCTGGTAAGTCACCAAATTTGTCTACTAAGCAGGGTTGAACTGAATTTCTGGTCATGATATATAGATTTTGGAAAATGCAAGTCAATGTCTTCAATTCAAAACAAAGATTTGTTTCCTTATGAATTATTACTATCAAATAAATTATTCACAGAAATGCGAGAAGAAACCAAACTGTCCTCAAACTCCATAATCCAGTTTGCCCTTCACAGATTTATATCTCCATGACCTCCACACTCACCAATCTTGTCCAATACCACCACAATGATATCCTAGTCTCATCCGCAGTCTCAGTGCAACTTCTGAATAAACCATGATTTGTGCATTTGTTCAATCCGGATGCACAGTTTCGATATCCTTCTCATCACATGTCCATCACTAAATAATTGCTCTTGAGGATGTTTAACTCGTTCTCTGCACAGACGGGAAAACAGTTTATGATGGTCAAGGTATTGACTCATAATCTACAACCACAGAATAATAGTGTTGATATCTCATGAAGGAAATTGGTGGAATTTAAAAGCATCCATTATCATTTGTTATAAAAGTTTGGCTCAAGTCCTTTAGGGAAGTCAACGTGTCATACTTCCCTAGTCAGGTTTCCGTGTGACTTCTGTGATGAACATGTGTGTGTACTGTACGTTTAAGAGAATTAAAAGCCAGTAATAAGTACCTGACAGCACCTAGTGTGCTGACAAATAGATATAATGTAACATTTGGTCGGACAACTCAATTAGATCATTGTCTCGAGCCAAAAACAAATTCAGCCAAACATTTTAAATTATTCCCCAAAATACCCACCTCCAAACAAGTTTGATTTTAGTATACTGACAATCTTAAAAGCCAATGACAATCCAATGTTTTTGGGGTACAAGACCATGGAAATTGAACAGTTGAGAGAAGAACTGCCAAGCCATCAGCATGCAAAGACTGCCTGAAAAATAGCTCTTTTAAAGGTACATTTATTCATTAGTAATTGGTGAAGCAGAATCCCCAAAAAGAAAAGAAGACAGGAATATGGAGAAGAGCAGAAAGCTTTCTGGTTTTGAGATAAGACGCTTTGTTTTGTAAATCTTAATTAGGAGTATTATCAGACTAGTATAGTGGTGGGGGTGGGGAGGTAAAAGATAGTTTAGAGGAAAGAGTTGTAAATAGTCGTTCATTTATTATTCTCTGTTATACTTTAAAAATAAAGTTGTTAATTTTTTACTTTAAATAGTTTTGGATTCCAGAATTATCACAGATTACTGCATGGGAGAAATCTTTTCTCTGTTGCTGGTTTTAATTAAGCAGGAGAATTTTCCTGTGTTGTAACACTACAAACCCCCAGCAATGTATTTTACTTTTTAGTGTCCTGTGGAACAGCTGAACCTGCCACTCAGTTTAAGGTTGGCATAACATGCTTCACTGACCAGGGCTGCATACATCCTGTGAGAGAAGAACAAAAGTAAAGATAGCTCCCTCCCTCTGCCTGGTTCCCGTATTCCTACAGCTCATTTCTTTTCAAGTTGGAGATCATCCCCTATTTTAGGTATATTCAATCTCATTGAATCTCTCTCCGAGAATGATGCACCATAGGCTGACGTACAGGTGTAAGGGACTTATAAATTCCATGTCCGTCGTCGTGCATAGAGAGTAATGGTGTTTTATGGCACAGGAAAGAAACGGCGATGTCTAAGTGAGAGAAAAGGATTATTGCGTTCATCCCTGAGAGTGTTGTTGAGGCAGTAGTTGGGGTACTATGGATAGGCAATCTCACAAATCTCACTAGACTAATCTCTCGGATGATGGCAATATGAGCAATGAATGAAGCTTCGTGAGTGAATAAGAGGTGATTGCATTGAACATTAAGGGGGATAGACAATCACTCATGATGTTCTAAACAGACACTGTTACGGTGAAAAATTCTATGGGTTTTCTTTTCATTCATGTTACATGATTCTCGATAGTTTAAGAGACTCTTGGAACGTTTCACCCAACCGCACCCACTCCCTATTTCGATTGAGACAGAGAGAGAAAGAGAGAGAGAGAGAGAGAGAGAGAGAGAGGCGGGGGTGGGGTGGGGGGGTTGGGGGGGGGGGGTTCAGGCTTTTGAATAAACTCTTCCAACATTAATACAGTTGAATTTGTGTGTGATCCTGCAATGACCGTCATGCTATACATAATCCCGACAGCAGCCACTTTAGTTTCATTCCAAAAGAGTTAACTTTTCCCAGCAGCTTCTGGCCTACGTGGAAAACATGGGTGTGTCTTCTCGGAGATGGAAAATGCCTCCTTGAGACTCTACAGGAAATATTTGGTTTCCCTCCTCACTGCCAGCAAACTATATTAAAGTAGTACACGTTCTGCAAACAATGGAGCCATGATTAATATCATGGAGCCCTCTATCAGTGCAGTCTCGGTTTCATTGGTTTGACATGTTGGAGTATCAGTGACACACTCCTGTTACTGTATAACAATCACGTGTGGCTGAATAGCTTCCTCCTGGTCTCATGGAGCAGGTTTAAGGGTCTGATAGAGCTCAGTTCCTGTTTGACAGCTCGATGTACTGACCAGACCCCTTCTCTTCCTGTGGAACAGGCAGGAAGATTGAATGGGCTGTCCCTCTTCTTGTTCAGTAGTTTCCACGGGCTGAATAGCTTCCACATATCAGTGTAAAACCCGCTTGAGATGCTGAATGAGCTCCTCTTTCCACTGTGGAAATGTGTAGCCTCTGGGCCGTGCTGTTACATGAATGTTCCCAACACTTTAATAGCACAAACCCGGAATGCTGTCCAGGTCTTGTTGCACATGGATGCAGAGTGGTTCACGAGCTGATGGGGGACAAAATGTTCTGAACGTTGTGTGATCTTCAGTCATCACCCCCACTTCAGATCTTATGATGGGGAAAGACATTGATGGAGTAGCTGAAGATGTTTGTGCTGAGGAAGCTAATCTGAGGATCTCCTGCGGAGATATCCGGGGACTGAGATGTTTGTTGGCAATCGAGCACAAATATCTTTCTTTGTGCTCTGAAAGACCCCAGCTAGTGGGAGGTTACAACTGATTTCTGTTCAGCCCAATTCAGTAGGTGGTCCCGATGCCATCCTCAGTTAAATACTGCCTTGATATCAAAGCCATTCACTCTTTCCTGATCCCCTGTGCTCACCTCTTATTCGAATCAATAAGTCATGTGCAGGGTGTCTCACAGAGGGTAATCACTGTCAGGAATTATCTGGGATCGAGAGTTATGGAAGCTAAATCACTGAAAGTATTTAAAGAGAAGGTAGATGCATTTTTGACCTGTCAGAAAGCTAAGGGGTGCAGAATTGGGCATTAAAGAGGAGTTAATGTCAACAGTTGATCAGCCACGATGGTATACAATGGCTTGATCATCCGGATTATCTGATCCTCTTCTTTATGTTCTCATATTCTATCATTACGAAGTTAATGATTGTAATTTTCCTGAACGTTCCATTATTGAACATTGCAATCAGAGAAAGCAAAGCATTTTGTGACTTATCTGTGGGTGAGGTATGGGGGCTGTATTCACAGGGAATCCGAGTCAACACCATGACCAACAAATGAAGCACAAGCTGCAGAGAGGACACACTCTGTAAAGAGACCAGACATGTCTTTCGAACCCAGCCTCAATTTTCCAAAAATATTTTCCAACCCACATCAAACCTTGTGTGACAGTCTGGAGGGAATGAATGATATCCTATGTAACTGTTGACCAGGTATTTGGAGCAAGTGGCATCCATCTTCTCCTTTCAGGAGCTGTGAGGGACTGAATAGAACATAGGAACATAGGACCAAGCAACAGGATTGGGACATTAGACACTTTGTCACTGTGCCACTATGCACCAAGATCATGGGTGATGTGATTGTGGTCTCAGCAGCACTTTTCTGTCTGTATATCATTTTCGTATATTCATTTGTCTGCCAAATGTTACCAAAAACAACTTTGAACAAATGCAAACATCCAGACTTCACAAACATCTGTGGAAGGGAATTTCCACTTGAGCAGTCCTTTGAGAATTTCTCATTTGTGTTACAACCAATATTGGAGGGTGACTCTTTCCTTTCCCAGTCCCACTCCTCCACTGATTACACCAATCTTAAATAGTTTAGTGATGCGGCCAATGATATAGGTCTCAGAGTAGGACATTTTCTCGAAAAATGGGAGACATAAAAAGTTGAACTCATAACAAATGGTAAAATGATAAAGTGTCCCAAACGCTATTCTGCTTTTGAAGTTATTATGCTCACACAAGCTACTAGTAGTGGGATTTCTTTCTCGAACAGTTGGATTTGGCTGAATTCCCTTTATTTCAGGCAGTGGAGAGACTTCAATGAATCCTCACCAGGAATCCTCACAAGTGGTAAAGATAACTCAGGGATTTTATGGACTGACACTTTGCTATTAGGTGGAACAAAGTAAGAGAGAGGGATCAATTTGCTGCTGCTTCTCAGGTAGGTAATGTTTATCTCCCTCTCTGTGTTGAAACGTACAATCATGTCAACTGAACACCAAACTGGACCATGTGTGCTGTCCTGAAACATTCTCTGGAAAACTTGATTAAAGATTATACACAAGTGTGTCATTCCTTTCAATCGCAAAAAAAATCCTCCCTTTATAATTGGATGATATACTTACATATGTCTGTGTAATTTGAAAATATTGGTCGGTGTCTTCATAGTATGTGTGTTAATATCAAGACATCTTTTTCTTAAAATTTATTCTCTAGCTTTAGTCTCCCTGACAAGAGATAATATGCCTCTGGATCAGTGGCGCTGGAAGAGCACAGCTTCCAGCACCACTGATCCAGAGTCTGGTTTCCAGCATCTGCAGTCATTGTTTTTACCTAAGAGATAATATGCATCCAGTGGATACACCTTTCAGAAAGTCATTGGTGGTTCAATGCTATTCCTCAGCTAAGATCGAAACTTATAATACCACATAACAAAAGGCCAGCATTCCAGGAATGAGTAAAGGGAAACCTCTTTGAAAATCTTCGAAAAGAATTACATCATTTGACTTTAGTTTAGGGTATCAAAACTGCATACAGTGCCTCAGGTGTGGGCTCAGCAATGTCCTGAACAGTTGCAGTAAAACATTCCTGCGATTAAACCCAATACTCTTTTGTTAAGAACCGCATCATTCCACTTAAATTGCAAATCACTTGCTGCATCTGCAGACTGATTTCATATGATTCATGTCCCAAGAACATGGAAACCGCCTGTATCACAGGGTTCTGCAACCTGTCTCCATTTAAATTGATCACCATTGTTTGATCCTTCATGCCAAAATAGACAACCTACCTTATGTTATTTCTGCTGAAGGTTTTCCTCACTAACCTTTCCTGTCCGTATCACACTGCAGACTCACTACTCCATTTGATGACAAATTTAATGACTATCTTGGTGTATGAGCTAATTGAGCATCAAGCCATTCCCTCGCCTTCCTTCAGATCTTTGAAACACATTATTGGTCAATGATGACCCCACAGTGATCTCTGAGACACTCTATCAGTTACAGCTTTGCTGCCTGAAAATAAATATTTGTCTCTACTCTCTATTTCCGGTTAGTGACAGCTTCCCTGTTCCTGTGTATCCGTTCATGGAAGGTTGAATGGCCTCCTCCTTGGCTGTGTAATGTTCTCAATGAGCTGAATTACTTCATTCTATTTTCTTGTGTAATACCTTAGATGGGTAGAATTGTCTCCAACTGTCTCATTGTAATGTTACTGTCTGACTAAATGGGTGGTCCCCTACCATGTAACAGCATCGAGGGGTGGATTGAGGGAACAACACATGTCGGACGGGCAGCAGTTGGCCATTCGGCTGCATCATTCAGAATGCTCATGGCTGATTCGAGTTTTTCTGACCATCCGTCTCCTGTCTGTTCCCACTAAACATTGACTCTCCTGCCCAGCAAAGATCAGTCGCGCTCAGCCTTGAATATCTTCAAAACCCGAGTGTTCACTGCTCCCTGAAGATGAAGACACCACAGGAACACAACACTAAAGAGAAAGGGACGTCCTCATTTTATTGTGGGACCTGTTTTTTTTAAAAAAAAAACTGTGTTAACTGATCATCAAATCACCAGATCTTTTCAGACATAAGAACAGAACAATTAGGAATAAATATAACCTATTCCATACTCCAAACCTGTCCCACATTGCCACTGACCGTTTCCAATCAAATATGTATCAAACCCAGCCTCTGCTGCTGTCTCAGGAAGAGAATAACTGATAGCATAACACCACATGAACATGAAAAAAGCAACCGAATGAGGCTATTCGGCCCATCGATTCTGATATTCCATTCAATAATTTCTTATGTGTTCCTCAACCTCATCGTCCTGCCTCCCCCGAGAATCCTTGACCCCCTTATAAATCAAAAATTCATCTATTTGTGTTTTAAGAACACGAGTGTTTGTGTCTGTGTGCACGTATGTGTTTGTTCATCTGCTTGTCATCAGTGTATTTGTGTGTCTACATCTGTCCTTCTGTGTATCAGCCTGTGTATTTCTCTCTGTGTTTGTGTCTATTTGTGTGTGACGGTATATGTCTGTGTGTGTTTCGACGTGTGTGCATGCCTATCCCCTTGTATGTATTGTGATTGTTCGTATATTGGGGTGTTTACCAATAATTCTGTGTATTTCTGTGTCTGTATCTCTGTTCAGTGAGGCATCTGTGGTTTTTTTTTGTGGGGGTTGAAAGAACTGTCGTTGGAACTGCCAGTGGGTTTAAAGTGAGAATTGTTTTTTTACTGAGCACTGCTCTTCAATCTGTCAGTGGGACATGGATGTTTTAGAAACTCCACGCGAGGCATCACAGTCCGCTCCATCTCGTACTAGGGTCCTCCCCACATGGCAGGGGGTAGGCGGGTGAGGGACTGGATATTGGGCACTCCACGACCCGGCTTGGCCCTTTCTGTCTTATTCCAGGCTGTTTCTCTTGGAATGGGAGAAAGGGAGGGACGGAATGAGGGCAGGAGTGGATGCCCTGCTGTGCGTGCTGGTGAAGGTGGGGCTGGGGGGAATTGTGATGTATATGGAATGAGTCAGTCGACAGTTTTGAATCCATATAGCATTATTAATGTGGAGGGTATTGTGTAGGTGGCAGAGAAAGTGTGAGAAGGAAGTTACTGAATTCACTCGTCAGAGAATTAGTGTCTGAGCCTTATTTGGAGATAGAACATGAGGATTGTCTGGAGATAGGTGCTTTAAATGATATGCAGTGAGTGTGAGGGAACAGAGAGAATACGGTGACCCTTATTCTGACAGAGCGGTAAAGGTTATTGATGCTTATCCGGGATTACTGGGCATTACTTCAGATCATCTCAGTGTCGAGGTGAGTCTCCCCGAATGTCTTGTCCAAGTCTATCACTAATAATGACAAAGACCTGTCCCTCAGCTTCCACAGAATCAGTTTAGGTAGAGTTTACAAATGGCAAGGAGAAGCAAATATTGGTGTGTTATATATCGAAACCAAAACTGCTGCAGAAAATCTGAGCAATACAAAATTGCATTGATAATAGGAAGCAGAGGGTAATACTGGAAGGTTGCTGGTGAGACTGGAGGCCTGTGACGAGTGGAATGCCTCACGGGTTGGTGCTGGGACCACTACATTTTACATCTATCTATGATTTAGATGAGAATGTATCGGCATGATTTGTAAGTTTGAAGATGACACGAAAATAAGCAGCATCATGGAGAGTGAGGAAAGTTATCAGAAATTTCAGAAAATGCAGCAGTATCTTGATCAGCTGGAGAAGTGGCTTAGAAATGGCAAATGGATTTTAATATTGATCAATGTAAGTTCTTGCATTTTAGAAAATCAAGTCAAGGTTAGATTTTCATGGTGAATGGTTGGTTCCTAAGGAGTGTAGTGGAATAGAGGGACCTTGGAATTCAGGTGCATGGTTCTCTGAAAGTTGATTCAGAGTTAGACAGGTCAGTGAAGAGAGCTTTTGACACACTGGCCTTCATCAGTGTATATAACTGTGTATCGAAATAATGTAGTTACGTTGCAGTTATACAGGAGGCTGTGGAGGCCACATTGGTAGCGTAATGTTCAGTTTTGTTCACTTTGCTATAGGAAGGATGTTATTAAACTGGAAAGAGTGCAGAAGAAATTTGTCATGATGCAGCAAAGGACTCAATGGTCTGAGTTACAGGGAGAGGCTGGGCACACTTTTTACTTAAGATGTATGAGGCTGAGACGGAATCTGATAGAAGTGTATAAGATCATGGGAAGGATGGACAGAGTGAATGCACTCAGATTTGTTTTCCCAGGTTTAAGCAATCACGGACAAGAGGGCATCAGTTTAAGGTCAGAGGGGAAACAATAAGAGGGATTCTGAGGATCAACTGCTTTTCACACAGGGGTGATACGCATATGGAATGATGTGCCAGTGGAAGTGGTTGAGGCGGGAACATTCGCAACATTTAAAAGGCATTTGGACTAATACATGGACAAGAAAGGATTAGAAGGATGCCGGGCAATAGCAGGAAAATGGGGTTAGTGTGGATGGACATTTTGGTCCGAATTGATGAGTTTGGGCCGAAGGGCCTGTCTCCGTGCTGTCGGACACTATGACTCTAACACCCATTGCGTATCTCCCACTGAATGTTATATTGTACTTTCCCGATTCACTGGAGCTATCTTGACCCTCTATCCTCCAGTCTTCAATGATGTTTGATCAGAATGTTCAAGCATTCTATATTGTATGCTGACGCCATGTAAAATGCACCTTATTAATGTCACTATTCCTTAAAAGCTGTTTCAGAACAAGGTTATTAATTCATACTTCTGACTACACAATGCCAAATCCAAATAACCTGCTCTCTAGCTTGCTCCACAACATACTCTTCAACCTACCGCATATTCACTTACAGAATTTATTTTTCACAGTGTGAGCAGTCACTTAGTTAATGCAGTTTCGATGCAACTTGAGACCATCCAAAAACACTGCAGTATCCATGATTTGGCAGCTCCTCCTCAATTACATTCGATTTAACCTTCCAGAGCAGCGTACCATTTGGAACTTTATTGAAGGCCTTACTGGAATCCATATAGACTACGTATACCACCCTTCCCTCCTCAACGTTGCTGGTCACATCATCAAAGTATTCTAACACATTTGTGAGCAATGATCTCCCATGCACAAAGCAGTGCTGAGTTTGATGATGGACCTTTGCCTGAAACACTGATTTTCCTGTTCCTCGGATGCTGCTTGACCTGCTGTGCTTTTCTAGCACCACTCTAATCTTACTTCTAATCATACCCTGTGTTTCGAAATGCATGAAAATCTTATCTCTCAGAACCTTTTCCAGTAAGATACCTACTACAGATTTTAGGTTTACTGGTCTAAAGTTCCCAGGTTTTCTTTGTAGCACTTCTTGAGTAAGGGCACAGCATTCGCTACCCTCCAGTCCTCCGGGACCTCACCCGTTGGTCAGACATGATGCACAAATATCAACCAGGGCCCTCGCAATCCCTTCTCTGTCCTCCTGCAGTGTTCCTGAACATATCTGATCAGACGAGGAAATTAATAGAAATCCAAAGTCTGAAAACTACGTCTATTTATTTCAGGTGCAAACATCAAAGAAAGGGAAAGTGACACAATGATAATATAACAAATTCGAAATTGTATTAATCATTCTAAGTGGCTTTCGAAGAATTTCAGTCATTGTGAAAACCTGAGCATTTTCGAAATTCACGATCCAGAATCGAGGGCAACGAAACTGATAAGGAAATCTGAAAGAGAACATGAATGCGAACAAACAGGAATAAAAACACTGCATAAATGTACAAATCTGTATTTCAAAGGAAACAAAGTAAAAGCAAGGTCAAATATGGAAATTTGTAATCGGGAGAGGAGAGTTTATTGTGAAGAACAGGGAAATGGTCAAGAAAATAATTAGTTCCTATGCATCCATCTTCATGGAGGAATTTCCACAAAATCACTCAGTAATATCCAATGAAATTGCAGGGCTTGTGCAACTAAAGACATAAAGTCAATTTATATCAATAACAAGATGATATTTGAAAGTGTAACAGGATTGAGCATTGCTCAGTCTGACAAACCTGATGTGTGTCATATTAAAATATCAGGCATAAATCAGCAATAGAAGTATTAATTGCACTGTCGATGACTGTTTTATTTTCCTGCATTCTGCAGAGGCCGGAAGCCATTGCGTTAGTGAAGAAAATGGAAGTTAGTGAACGTGGTCCAAGCACTACAGAATAATGGAAGGGATCCAAGCATCGATAAAGGGAAGAAGACATAGTTTGGAGAACTGCCGACCAAGTAACTTGACATCTGCAGGGAAATTGTTGAAATCTATTATACAGCGTGTGATATTGGATATTTAGAAATTAACAGCAACAAGGGAGAGAATCTTTATGTATTTCTGAAAGATGTCTAACTAGATGTGCTATTAGGTGTTAGACACCATCTACCACCAACCGAGAAAAGCAACAGGAAGTGACTTCACCACAGGAAATCACATCACCACAGGAAATGATATCAACAACCCAAAGAAACCCAAACATACAAATAGAAAGCAGGAATTTTCAGCATTGTTTCGCATGAGGTCCATTGAAGACGTAAGGTGATGAAACCTCTGGAAATGAACCTTCCAAACCTGCATCCATGGTGCACAGTGTTGGTGACCCAATTTGAGAAAGAATACATTGACCACAAAGAAAGTGCAACGGGCATTCTCCAGATTAATATCACAGGTGACGAAGTTGCCTGATGTGGAAACTCAATCTGTGTTCTCCAGATTTTCAAAGAATGAGAGATGGGTCACGGTGAAATTTAGGAAATTCACATAACATATGACAATTTGGAAATTAACAGAACACTTCCCTGGCTGTCTAATCCACATTCAAGGCAAATGATGGCAAGATAAGGCATTTGCCACTGAAGACCGTAATAATAACGAAATTCATCACTCGGTGAGAACTGTCTAAAACAGGGGCATAGAAACCTGCTGACAGGGTAAGATTAGGAAGAATTCCAGATATTCTGCAAATGTGTCAAGCAGAAAAAAATAACAAGGGAACAGGTAGGAGTCATTAGTGACTTGCCAAGTTGCATCCACATCAACTTAGTGTTCGGAGACAGAGGGTAGTGGTTGAAGGCTGTTAGTGTGACTGGAGACTGGTGTCCAATTGTGTATCACAGGGATCAGTGCCGTGTCTCTTATTATTTGTGATTCGGAGGTGGTGGTGTTGGACTGGTGTGGACAAACCTAAAAATCACATAACACCAGATTATAGTCCAGCAGGTTTATTCAGAGGCACGAGCTTTCAAAGTGGACATCACCTGATGAAGAAGCAGCCCTTTGAAACTTGTGCCTCCGAATAGACCTGTTGGACTACAACCAGGTGTTGTGTGAACTATAGCCTTATTATTTATTGTACTCATAAATTATGCAGCTGTGAATATAGATGGGGTTGGTGGGAGTATGACATCTAAGTTTGTGTTTGATACAAAGATTGGCCTTGTGGTTCGCAGTGAGAAGGAAGGCCTTATATTACAGGAAGATACAGATGGAATGGTCAGATGGACAGATCAATAACAGATGGAATGTTATCCTGATAAATATGAGATGATACACTTTAGAAGAAGGAACCAAACAGGGGAGTACTCAATGAATGGCAGCACATCCCTGAATATGACTAAATAGGTTAATACACAATTTGACAAAGCATCGTGGAAGTAAACATAATCTTTATTCATCAGGGCATAGATTATAAGAACTATGTGGAACTTTGGTTTGGCCAACATGCAATGCAGGATGTAGTTCTGGGAACCACATTATGGGAAGGATCTGACTGTAGTGGAGGGGGCTCAGAGAAGATTCACCAGGATGTTCCCAGGGATAGAGCATATCAGCGATTGAGAGAGGCTGGATAAGCTCGGGTTGTTTAGTTTGGAGGAGAGAAGGCTGAGTGGGCCGTGATTCAGAAGGATATTATTCCGAGGGACATGGACAGGGTGGATAGACAGCAGCTGTTCTTTTCAGTCAAACGACCAAGAACAATGCAGCACATTTTAAAGTGAAGGGTTTGAGATTTGGAGAGCAATTGAGGATTGTTTTTTATCCAGAGGGTGTCGAGGTCAGTAATGCCGTTCCTGAGAGAGGAGTTGTCATGGTAACTTCACAACCATTAGAAAATACACGGCTTTCCACTTGAAATGCCATAAGATTCACGGCTATGGGTCTTGTGTCGGAAAGTGGGGCTAATGTAGACCGTGCTGTATTTCTGATTGTACAATGTCTGTGCGTCTGTGTTTGAATGGCTGTGGAAGGCCATCATTGAGTAGCTTAAGCTAGGAATTGATGGGTTTCTGAAGAGTATGTTAACAAGGGTTTTAAGATTGCTCTTATAATATCTTCTGAAAATATGTCAATGGCAAAATTAAGGGAAAAAACGTGCAGCTTTCTTACATTCTGATACCAGAGAATTGAGGACAGGGAAATGGCAGAACTATGGAACAAATACTTCAGTTATGTCTTCACAGAAAAAAAAAGCAAAACAGAAAAGAAAACTTCCCAACAATACTAGCAAACATTAGTCGGTTGAGAAAAAAGAGAATAGAATGAAATTAGCAACCGAACAGTTTTAGAGGATGCAAGTAATGAGCACAGACAAGGTCAACAGAGATTTATCAAATGGGAATCATATTTGAGAAAGTGACGTTTAGCATAATTTTGGAGAAGCAATCAATACAATACGATTGGATTTTCAGGAAGATTTTTGATAAAGCCCCAAGCCTATTATGCAAATTCAAATCCTATGGGCCTGGGACTAATATGGCTTTAGAATGGGAGAGCTGGAAGGAAGCAGTGAGTAGGAATAAACAAGTTTTGTTTCGAGTGGAGCCCTTGGTGAATATCGCAGGAGTGGAGCTTGTGCCCCAACTCTTCCAAATACACATCTTATATTTGGTTGAGGGGATCAAATACAATATTTCCAAGTCTGCTGATGGCACTAAACAATATCGGATTGTGAGTGAGTGAGCAGGATGTCAAAAAACCGCAAGGTGATTGAGACAAATGGAGTGTCTGGGCAAATACGTGGCAGGTGAAGAACAAAGGGGAGCGGGCGATATGTTTGTTGTGACCTTTGAAAGGAAAAACAGAACGGGAGCCTGTCATTTGAAAAGGGATTGGTTGAAAAACGTTGATCTATAAAGGAACGTAAGCTGCACTTTTGATTTCTTCTGTGTAGCCCTCCGAGGTCAGTGCAGGACAGTGAGATCTGAATCGAGAAGTCAATATTGGGATTGGCATTGGCACGCTGACCAGTGTACACAGACCCAACAAGTGGCGAGTTGTAACATTGAAAAGGATCTTGATCTCCCTGTAAAGCAATATTGCAGGAGCAGAAAGCTAGTAGGCAGATAAATCATGTATTCACCTTCATTTCAGGGTGTATTACTGTAGTTGGACAGGGCCTTGGTGAGATCTCATTTCGAACATTGTGCAGTATTGTGTACAGTTTTGGTCTTTGTACCTTATAAAGGACAAACCTGACAGTGAGGGAACCAGCGAAGGATGACCAGACTGATCTCTGGGACGACAGGCTTGTTGTGGAAGCAAAGTCTGGTGCGGCTGGGCCTGTATTCCGTGGGGTTTAGGAAAATGAGTGGAGATCTCTATGAAATACATAAAATTCTGTCTGATGAGACAGATTGGAAGCAGGGGTGATCATTTCCCTCGGTGGGACATAAAAAACAAGGGGCCACAATGTTAGATACAGACAGGCCACTCCGCATTGAGATGAGAACAAATGTCTGCACTCAGAGCCTGGTGAACCTCGGGAATAATCTCCCAGATCAGCCTGTGTAAACCAAGGCACTGAATATAAATAAGGATTTCTACACAGTAAAGATACAGGAAGCGAGCAGGGGTATGATATGAAGATAGAGGACCAGAAATCTTTACAGGTTATTATCCAATATTATGGTAGCTGTCTTCTTGTGCAATACAGTGTTACAGAAAATCATGCAATATTAATAATGGGGCCAATGGGAAAAAACGAGAAAGGGGCGAACCGCAAAATATCGGTAAAAACTAAAAAGTAAAGTTAGTCTAACGCACACACACACTAGCACAGTCTAAGTAAACCTTTAAATCATATATTGTAATGTAATAGTGCTCTTAATGTAACACTGTCACACGACAGTCACTGACTACAGCCCTGTACATTTCACCATGCTCTTCACCAGAAGACATGCAGGGTTGTCTGACCACGTGATGCTGATGGTGAATCCCAGTTCTCCCCAAGATTCTACCCCGGTTTTAAATAAAGTTCTTCTTAAATATAGACTAATATTCTCAGTTTCAGGCTCAGTTTCAAGGTTTGCAGAGCCGATTACATTCCTGTTTTAGCTGAACACATTGATTGTGCATTTTGCAGACGGAGGATCCTGAGGCTGTTCAGCTGGTGCCAGGCAAAGAATCGCGTCACAGTGAACGGGAGTTCACTTTATAGAAAAAAAGCTGCGCAATTCACGAATCTCATTGCAGCGAAATCAGTTTTAATAAATACGCGCTGTCAGAGAACTGCCTGTACATTAAATCCAGGAGCAAGATTGATGTCCCGAAGGGGCTACAGCAGTTCTTATTTTGTATTTCACAATATTTAAACATATTAAGGGATATAAACACTGTGTCGGGGAAACTGTACTGAGGAGATTTTCTCCATGAACTAGAATGGGGAAGGCTTAATGTGTTGAATGGCCTACTCCTTTCCCGATGTTTCTGTGCAGTTTGTGGTAAAGCTCTATAAATGCTGTCACAAGCTCTCAGATGTGCGGTCTCTGCTGGGTCAACAGGTCTGTGTTTCCCGTTCCCCTTTCTGGTACCAATACTGGGGCCGGCTATTCTGTCCGGTTTTATCCTTTAAGACCTCGGAGCAGTTTGATACATTAGAGTGTCTTGCTTGGCCGTTTCAGAGACCATTGATGAATTTGCCACATGTCTGTGTGTCTGGAGTCACTTTTAGGCCAGACCAGGAAAACACGGGAGATTCACTTCCTGAAATTACATTCGGGAAGGAGATCTGTACTGCTTGATAGCTCGGTCAAACAGAACTCCCACCAATTTGATTATCGTGAAGGGACTGAGGGTATGTTAAATTGTCAGAATTTAATTATTCATCTATTAGGGGACAGGACGTAGTTGAGTACTTTTCCACATTGCCAAGGGGTTTTCAGAGTTGGAGCTGGAATGAAACAGCTTCCCCATGGACATGGCTTGTTGTGCAGCACAAGTCTTCAGTCCTATTGCAAGAATGTTGTCAGGGCCCATTGCCTTTGTCGTATCGGCTGTGTTCAGCTGTTTCTTCATGTCACGTGTAACGAATTGAATATTTTTGGAGATTAGATTACTTACAGTGTGGAAACAGGCCTTTCGTACCAACAAGTCCACACTCACCCAGCGAAGGACAACCCACCCAGACCCATTCCCCTACATTTACACCTTCACCTAACACTATGGGCAATTTAGCATGGCCAATTCACCGAACCTTCACATTTTTGGATTGTGGGAGGAAACCGGAGCACCCGGAGGAAACCCAGACAGACACGGGGATAATGTGCAAACTCCATACAGAGAATCGGGTTAAAGACTGCCATCTGTGATTCTGTTGGCATCATGACTAGGGTGAGGTGGGTCATCCATTCAACACCTCTGGCTGAGGATGGTGCAAATACTGCATCCATGTCTTTTACACGAATGTACAGGGCTGTTCCATTATTTACGATGGGGATATTTCTGGTGTCCTCTCCTCCAGTAAGTTGTTTAATAGTACACCGATATCTATGACTGGATGTGGCAGGACTGCATAGGTAATATCTGATTTGCTGGTCTTGGGATCATTTCGTCCTCTCTATCAGATGTTAGTTCTGCTGGTTGGAATGAAACCACTCATGTGCGGTAGCTTTAATCAGTTGTCATAAGCTTCCGGTACAGATGATTCTGACCTTGGCATGTTCACCCGCACTCGTCACTGAATCATCACTTGTTTGATGGTAATAATAGACTGATGGAATATCCTGGGGAAAATGTTACTGATTATGTTTGAATACAATCCTGCTTCTGTTGCTGCTGTTGTCTACAGCATCACACGATAGCCCAGTTTGAGCTGCAATATCTGCAAAACAATTCTACTGACTGTCCCCCAGTTCACATCGAGGTTCATTCACCCATCAGCCGTGAACTCAGTGACCTCACCTGGTTTCTGATGCAGGAACACTTCCATTTTAATATTATCATTCTGCTGAGAGTCTCTCCTTGGTGTCATGCTTCCAATTTTTTGTACATTGTCCAAGGGTTTGTACATTACGCAAACCCTTTAACATATTCATCTGAATCGTTTCCTTTCTCGTAATGCCATCTTCTGCGTTTGAATTGAATGTGTTTCCCTCTGGTTTTTTCCCTAACCATGAGTAAGAGCTCTGTGGTGTCAGTGATGCGAGCCTTATGCAGTTTCTGAGCGAATAAATGTGTGAACTTTGAGTTATCGTTCGGTTCCCAGTGTAGGGCACTCCGTATTGGACAGGGCGTTTGAACAGCTTTCACACACGTCATTGGAACTTGTTCAAAAACAGAAATTGCTGAAGAAACAAAGCAGGTCTGGCGGCATCTTCTGTAGTGAATATAGAGTTAATATTTCTGGTCCAGTGACCCTTGTAGGAAGTTCTAAGTTTCTCCAGCAATTCTTGTGTTTTTAGTTCCAGTATCCTTCGATAGTTCTTTCATTAATAATTTGTGCTGTGCCTATTCGTTTCTGGAGAAACTCAGCAGGCCTGGCAGAAACTGCAGAGACAGAGAAACAGAGTGAGTGTTATAAGACCAGTGTGAATTGTTCATAACTGAAAAGGGTTTGAAACTGGGCTTTTCAATCCCTTGGCAGTGATGGAAAAAAGTGCGTGGCAAAAGATAAACGAGCTATTAGCACTCGTGAACGAGAAGATGATGCAAAATGGTTTTAAATTAAGGTGTGAATGGGGGAAAGGGGTTCTCTCTATGAGATTTTAAGATAATGAAGACACAAGGTCAGAAGAACAGGAGGGAGAATGTTGACCATGTGGAATTAAATAGATCTAGATCTATAGGTTTTCACAGTATACATCATCACTACGTTCATACTAAGGAATTCAGGTGCTTGACCTCTTATTGGCACTAGTAAGTGTTTCATGCCGCCTTAGTATTGTAACATACAGCAAAACTAACAGTATGAAGTTTACGCTGTTTTCTTTACCTGTCATTTTTAATATTCTTTCAAATTTGCAGTGCATTTCGTTAAACATTTGATCTTGAAGTTAGTATCAGAAGGAGTGTATGAGGTTGAGAGGTGGCATTCTAGAAGTTTATAATATCATGGAGGCATGGAGAGGGCGAATAGCCAAGGTCTTTTCTGCAGGATCGGGGAGTTCAAACACAGATGCATAGCTTTAAGGTGAAAGCGAGGAAACTTGAAAGGGACAACTATTTTTTTTAAATAAAGAGTGATGTATGTAAAGAATGAGTTGCCAGAGGAACAGTAGTAGATGCAAGTACAGCTACAATATTTCAAAGACATTTGGACCGTTATATGAATGGGAAACGTTTAGAGGCATATGGGCCAATTGCAAGCAGATGGGATTAGTTTAATTTAGAAAACCTGGTCAGCATGGACAAGTTGGGCCAAATGGTTTATTTGTGCACGATATGACTATATGAATCTCGAAAGCGAGGAAAATGTACGAAAAGATATGATGTAATAAATTGGCAAGAAATATAAACACAAGCATCATGAGCTTTTCCGTCTACATAAGAAAAGCTTGAAAATGTGTATGTGAGCTGAGGCAGAAGTGAAGTGAGGAAAGTACATTGAGGCCATTAGGAGGGTGTGACTGGAGCACTGGTCACAGGGAAAAGGCAGGTAATTTACACCAGCATTTTAAATCACTCCTCATGGGGAAAGTACTGTGAGCATATCAATGGTATAAACAAAATGGCAACAGGAGAGAGGGTCTTGAACTGTCTCTAACAAAACGAAGAAGGTTTTTGTCTAACAGATAAGATTAAGGGTAGGTAGATCAGCAGTAATTCATAGTTAATTTTAAATGAAGTGGTCACCGAGTGACTAGCGACACTGTGTGAAATATTCCATAACTCACTGGATTGCAGGAGTGTTCCACTGAAACTGGAGAAGCTCCAATGTGGCGCCTGTCTTCAAGAAATGAATGAGACAGAAAGTGGGAACAATTTAGTCTAAGCATTATTGCCTGGAATCTGCTACAGTCTGTTATTAAGGAAGGAATTGCAGGGCATTTAGAAAAGCTTAATGCAGAGTTGGCATGGTTTTGTGAAGGGAAAACTATTTTGTTCTGTAAAATCATACAAATTTTTTTTGGAGATCCCCGAGAATGTCAAGATTAGAGTCATGCTGGAAAAGCACAGCAGGTCATGCAGCATCCAAGGAGCAGGAAAATCAATGTTTTGGGCAGGAGCCCTTCATCAGGAATCCCTGAGAAATTGGCATGCAGATTTGATAAAGGGAACTGGTCAACATGAGGCTTTCCAGAGATTTATCCCAACGTATCACAAAATAAACGTTCTGTCACAAGACAGAGGCTCGTAATGTGATGTATAATATATTAGCATGTGATGATGGTTGTTTAACACATCGAAATTGGAGAGTCAAGATTAATGGATCTTTATGATAAAGACGTATCTACTGGATTATCACAAATATCAGGCCGATGACACCAGATATTTACAATCTATACTGATAGCCTGACTACGGGAGCTGAGTGCAATGTACATCCGAGTTTGTGGATGACACTGAGAACCAAAATGCAGGCTGTTATTGAATGAAGAGGACTCCCGAAAAAGGATCAGTACAAAGGGATTGGAGTGTTACTGTGTATGAAACGTAACGTCAGCATGCTGATGCAGCAAGTAACTCGGTTGGTTCATGAGGCGGCTTCCTGGGATGGAAGGGTTGAATTATTCAATACATTTAAAATGGTGAGGCGATTATTCATTGTGGTTGAAATGAATGAGGATGATATTACTGAAGTGTACAAGATACAGAGGGGGCTTGACAAGGTAGATGCTGAGAAGGTGTTTCCCCGAGTCACGAACTCGAGGAGGTAGATACCGAGTAAGAGAAAGTGAAGACTGCAGATGCTGGAGATCAGGGCTGAAAAATGTGTTGCTGAAAAACCGCAGCAGTTCAAGCAGCATCAAAGGAGCAGGAGAATCGACGTTTCAGACATAAGCCTGAAGAAGGGCCTATGCCCGAAACGTCAATTCTCCTGCTCGTGGAATGCTGCCTGACCTGCTGCGCTTTTCCAGCAACACATTTTTCAGATACTGAGTAAGGAACATCGATTTCAATCTGAGATGAAAACTGATGTATTGCTCAGAAGGTAGTGATCGACTGGAATTCGCTAACCCAGAGAGTTGTGGAGGGATACAAGGAATTGGGTAGGAAAGTGGAGTTGAGCCCTAAAGAAGATCAGCTATGTTCTTATTGAATGAGAGTTGAGGCTTGAGGGGCCGAATATCTGACTCATGTTCCCAATTCTTATGCTCTTACGTTATGCTTGTGGAAAGTAATTGGTTATTTTCCTGGAAGTTGCGTTGTATAATGTTGCATTCCGGAGAGGAGACAATTTGCCTGATTTAAGCTTGGATGGGATTTGGGGGCTGTATTCACAGCAATTCCAGAGGAGAAGTTACAGAATGGGGAAGCCTGGAAAAAGGGGATTGCCGCTGTGGGTCACTTCCTGACCCAGCCTGGATTTTCCAAGTGCATTTCCGAAACTACACCTAACCATCGGAGTGGCCTCGATCTGCTCCTGGGTAACAGGTCCGAAGGGCTGAGGGACACGAGTGAGCCATTCGGCCCTTTGACACGACTCCACCAGTAAATAATATCATGGCTCATCTCATTGTGGTCCCAGCTGCTTTTCTTCTCTCCGTGCACCATTATCCCTGATTCACCTGTCTATGGAAAATCAGCGAAAGCCAGCCTCGATACAATATAAATATTCAGGCATCCCAAACTTCTGGGAAAGAGAATTCCCACTTGAATGAAATCCCAATTTATGAAAGTTTACTCTCTCTGGCACTAACTGTGGTTGGAGGGTGTCATTGTTTCCTTTTCTAGTCCCACTCCTCCACTGCTCACAACCAATTTTAGATGTAACCAGGTTGGTGATATGGCCTATGATAAAGGTCTCAGACTGGGTCAGGTTTAGTGATAGGAACATGTCAAGCAGATTTCTTTCATCAGCCGCAGGTAACTAATAGGGCTAACGGAGCAGCATGGTGGATTTGTGGTTAGCACTGCTGCCTCATATCAGCAAGGAGCTGAGCTCAATTCCAACCTCGTCCCACCCTTTATGAAGAGTTTGAACTTTCTTCCCGTGTCTGTGTGGGTTTCTTCCCAGTCCTCCCACAGTCAAAATATTTGCGGCTTAGAGTGATTGGCCATGCTAAATTATTCAGAATGACCAGAAATGTGTAGGTTAAATGGGTTAGTCATGCGAAATGCAGGTTACATGGATAGGGTAGGGAGACAGGTCTAGGTGGTATACTGTTCGGTGGGTTGGTGTGGACTCGATTGGTCGAATGTCCTGCTTCCACACTGTATGACTTCAATGATAACGGCGTCAAGTTTGGGCTATATAAACTCCCAGTCGTTATATACCTGATCCACTCGCCTCAATGCTTTGTATGTTTCAATAAGATCAGCTCTGATTCCAAGGGTAACCCGTTATTTTCTCCATAATATCAGCCCTTCATGTGAAACACCTCTGAACTGCTTCCAGTGTTACTATATCCTTTCTCAAATAAGAATGCAAAAATAGAACTAATCTCACACACCGATGAGTCTGTTTATTTTTGCTTTCTCAGGGTGTAGTGAGTCTTTGAAACACTTCCCCGCAGAGCAATGGAGGCAGAGATATAGAATATTTTTGAGGCAAGGTTAACAAATCACAAAGGGGTCAAGGTTATCGAGGAGTGGGCAGCAACGTGCCTTGTGGGGAAAAAGTAGACAGTGGTACAGAATGACACCAGAATGGCTCCACAATATCCAGGAATTAAACGAAATGGATAACATCGATAACGTTTTAACTGAGAAACAAGATGGCAGCGATTTGAAAGGTCTGCCTTGCTGAGCTATGCATCATATTAATGCTCTACCCCACCCCACCACAGACATTTATTTAAAATTCAACACTAAAAGAGTTACAAGATCCTTACTAATCCCATTTTGTCAAGTGGAAATGACAAAATATTGGAAAGGATCGAGTAACTCCCAACACGCTGGGCACCCGTCAGAAGCTTTCAGCATACCTGTGGCCACGGCTCATTCGATGGACTCAATTACTCATCAGACCTTGGTCACTGAGTTCACCAAGTTACATGAAATGATTGAAGCCATGATTGAAGAAAAGTTCAGCAGGAGGATAGAACCATTGTCAGGCGTGCTCCAAAAATATGCGCAGCAACTTGAAAGCCTTGGAAACAGAACGGATGATGTCAAGCGCCAAACTGCAATGGCAGAAACAGTGATCGATTCCTGTAAGGAGCAGATCCTCACCCTTGAAAAACAGGTCCGCACCTGAACTGAACAAGGTGACGACATCGAGAACAGGGGCAGAATGAAGAATCTTCATATCATCGGTGTGCTGGACCGGACATAAGGTGATCAGCCAATGAGTTTTTTTTTTGTGAAAACTGGCTGCAGCGATTCCTTTACTTCGAAGCTGAAGAGGGACGGGTGGAGAGTGAGACAGTTCATTCAGTTACCACGCGCAGGTCAGGATCAGACCAACGCCCTCACCCTGTCCTTGTGCGATTACATAGTTGCAGGTTCAAACAAAGATTTATGGAAGCTTCCAGAACACAGGGAAAAAACCAGAGGAGGTCTCCAGGATGATGCTCTTCCATGTCTTTTCAGTGGCAGTGATTCATAAAAGAAAATCATTTGATGGTATCAAGAGAAGATTAAGGGAACTTGTGATTCAGTATTCCTTAATTAACTCAGCCGTTCTCCATATGCTTTCAATAGATCCACGCACTGGTGGATCTTTCAATAGATGCAGTGACTCTGCAGAGAACGCAAAAACTTTGTGAACACTTTAAAGCAGGCTGAATGTTTAAATGGATATCGACAATCATGTTTCTTTTTCTTAAAAGAAAGTTTGTTGAATGCTTCTGATATTAAGCAGTGTTCTCCCCGTGTCTGCATGGTTTTCCTCCGGGTGCTCCAGCTTCCTCCCACAGTCCAAAAATGTGCTGGTTAGCTGAATTGGCCATGCTAAATTGCCCGTAGTGTTAGGTGAAGGGGTTAATTAAGGGGAATGGGTCTGGGTGGGTTACGCTTCGGCGGGTCGGTATGGACTTGTTAGGCCGAAGGGCCTGTTTCCACTCTGTAAGTAATCTAATCTAAAATATAGTCGAGGGTGAGTACAGTACACACTTTTAACTTCTTCATTAGTATTGTTACTCGTTTTTCTCTTGCTTAGTTTGTGTGTCCGGTTTGGCTCAAGCTGGAGGGAGTTATGAAGGTGATCGTGATGATTGAATGCCTACCTAAGGGCAGTTCAATCCCGATTTTTGTGATTAATTGCCCTCGATGCATTATAGATAATGGGGCAGAAGATAAAGATTTGTGACGTGCAAATACTACAAAGTGGGCGTGGTATAAATGCCCTCATAAGTGCCATTGGCACTTTGCATCTTTTCTTTTTGTTTTTGTATGTATTTAGTTGTGGAACGGTTTGAGAGCTTGTTAGTTGTAGTAGCTTTAGTTTGTATCTTTTTTAGTCTCTATGATTTTTTTTTCATTGGTGCTCTGCGATTTGTAATTCGAGTTCTTCCTATCTGGAGTTCAAATATTGTTTCACTGTGTAATGGCTAATGTCGTCCTTAAATGGTGTATCTGGAGCATTAAGGGGAGCCAGTTAAGAGGAAAAAGGGACTTTCTAGCCTTAAAAAGGAGAGGGTGGATATTGTCCTGTTGCATGACAAGGAACATTTGACATTACAGCAGGGCGTGTTTGATCGGGTTTATTTCTCATCGTTTAATACTAGGATGGTGATGAAGAATCTTCCATTTAAATTATGAGATTGTATTAGACACCCACAGGAGGATCATAATCCTAAAAGATATATGTGGAATAAAACGGTATTTTGAATGTTAATTACCCCCTGAAGCACAGCCTTAAATTCCTGGTAGATGCATATTCCAAATTAAGTAATCTTTCTTCACAGCACATTATTGTAGGAGGAGATTTCAATTGTCTTTTACACCCACGGTGGACAGAATGCCCAAAAGCCCCCATCTTTACAATATAATTAGTGGATTTTTTTGTGGTACTGGGGCTGGTGGATGTTTGGAGGGAGATCCACCTCATAGAGAGGGATTTTACTTTCTTCTTTAAGACGCACAAATGCCACACTAGGGTTGATCTCTTGCTCACCTTTGAGCAATCATCGATTCAGTGGTGCTCTGTACAATTGGGAATATTACTATTTCTGACCATGCATACTTATTGCTTAAGTTTAAGGGCAATATAGCAGGTTAGAGACACTGGTGAATGGATCCCTTTATTCTTAAGGATAATAAGTTCATTGAATATTTCTGCAATTAATTCAGATCTTTCTTAGCCATTCATTTAGATTCAACCAGTAACCCATCCATTGTATGGAAAATTTCTAAGGCTTATGCCAAAGAAATAGTTATTCTTTAGGATGCGGCAGAAGCATGAGCAGGAACGCTTGCTCCAGACACGGTTGAAGGCAGCCGAGAGGGCATACTGTGATAGACTCTCGGTGGCTAGGCTGCAGAGGATCACAACGCTTCGTTCTACAATGAATTCTATGCTCACACAGACAGCCAAGAAGGAACATACTTTTGCAAAACAAACGCTGTTTGAGCATGGTGATAAGCCAGACAAGTATTTAGCCTCTCTTGCGACGAAAGAGAGAGCCCCAAAGCCATTACCTCAATGAGGGAATTTACTGGGACCCTTACCTTTGATCCCATAAAGATTAAAGCAACATTTTGGAGATTTTATTCCGAATTATATCAGACTGAGCATTATGAGGATAGATGGATTAAGATGGAATCTTTATTCAAGAACTTGGATCTTCCAGGGATAACCCACAAATAAACATCTTGCCTTAATGCATCATTGTCAGTGCTGGAGGGTATAAAGCAGCTTCCGTGCGGAAAGGCGCCCGGTCCTGACGGATGTCCAAGTGAATTTTATGAGGAATTTATAAACCTATTGTCAGGGCCTATGCTTACCATTTAAGTCACTCTCACAGTCACGACTGACTCCCACCATCCTTAAGAGAAGCTCATATCTCTCTTATTCTTAAGAAATGGAAGACACCGAAAGATTGTGCTTCTCATAGGTCCATCTCACTTCTAAATGTTGATTTCAAAATTCTGTCTGAGTCCCTTAAATTAAAAATGGAAACTATTTCTCCTTCCATTGTCGAAGTGTACCATACTGGCTTATAAAATGCTGCAGATATTCCAACAATGTTAGGAGACTACTCAACATGATCCAAGTGTGTCAACAGCAACTTATAAAGGTATTAATGATCTCTTTAGATGCAGAGAAGGCATTTGCTTGGATTGATCTCGGCAAAGTTTTTATCAAGTGGCTGAGGGTCCTTGAAAGTGATCCTCTGTGTGTGATCCCATAAAATTAATATTTCTAGAGGCAGTCGACAAGATAGACCCCTTTCACCAGTGTTGTTTATGTTGGTGATTGAGCCACTGGCGAAGGCCATCTGCAGGGACCCCAACATATCTGCCTCAGAAGTGGGATAGAATTCACGTAAGATCACATTGTCTGCAGATGATGGTCATAAATGTTTGTAAATCCCACAGTTTTGGTACCTCACCTCATGCAATGCATAAGTTCGTTTGGTGCCTTTTCCGGCCATACTATTGATTTTACAAAGTCGGAGGCCATGCCTCTGGGCGAACTCAGGGAAATACCTGATGCCGTGGGAGAATCCTGATTTCATTTTCAATGGTCCCAAGGGGTAACGGAGATGTTCCCTATTTAGGTATATTCATTAATCCTATCTTTGAACTTACATTTAACGTGGGATTTGTCCATTTGTTTGACAAAGTTAAACAAGACCTTCAAAGATGGGAGGCATTTCAAATATCCTGGCTGGGTCGGATAGCTCTTATCAAAATGAATTCCCTGCCTTGTTTGCTATACCCCGTGTGAATGCTTTCTTTGATGTTTCCCAGAAAGACATTTCGGAGACTAAATGGATGATTTGTCACCATAAGCGACCCCTTATCAAGTTAACCAAATTACAACGACCCCACAGTTTGTGGGGAGTAGATCTCCCGGATATTAAAAGCTATCAATTAAGCTCTTCTTTACCCGATGTTAGTGAGGCCTCGGCGTCAATATGATTAGATATTGAACTTCTCAGGTAATGTGCTCCCTTATTAATCTGCTATTCATAGACAAAATGAGGACAGTTACGAAGTACTGCCTTTTCCAAATAAGTATTAATAATTTCAAAGCAATGTGTCTGATCGAGGGAACTATAGCCAAACCTAATTTCTTACCACAAAACGTGGTGTAACGTGTTTCCGACGGGGGATACTGGATTCCATGTTTAATCTATGGGCAACTCGTGGGTGCATCTTGCTTTAATGATTTATCTGAGGGAGAAACAATAATGTCCTTTGATCAAATAAGTCGTAACTATAAACTACCAAGTAGAGATCTCTTCTGTTTTCTTTTTATAAGATAAGAAATGGTATTCAAAAAATAACCACGCTTTTAACAGACCCGCACATATCCGATACAGAGAAGAGGGTGCTTAGTGCTAAGAACACGCTCTCCGTCAGTACCCTTTAACATTTGTTGGAGTTTCGCCACTCAGACGAGACATTGTGCCTTTCTGAGGTCTGCAAAGAGAGTTGGGGGTTTAGATCTCTTCGGAAACAGGGGAGGATATTTGTGAAAATGTAAGAAGTATTTCGATCTGTGAGAAGACTCTTGCCCTGAAGTTGAAGATTCTTCATAGAGTCTATCTGGCCCCAGATCTTTCTCAAAATTCAAGTTGGGAGTATGTCTTAAATACAGAATGACTATGGGCACTCTTATTCATTGCTTGTTGACCTTCCACCAGCGCTATAGGAGCGGTGTGTTCCGTGAGATGGAGAGGATCTTGAGGAACGAATTGGAGATGGATCAGGTTTCCCCTTTCCTGGGCCTGCCCAGTCTAACTTACTCAGATCTGAATAGGAAAAAATACTTCAATACCCTCACTCTCTGTGTTCAGAAAAAAAGTTATGCTGTGTCGGGTGTCTGAAACCCCCGGGGTCTATCGGGTTGTCGTAACCTCGTCATGGAGCATAGCCCTTTAGACTTTTTAAAGGTATGTTGCACCAGAAAATAGAGGATTTTTATAAGACATGGCAGCCCTTTTTGAATTACCAAGATACAGGCTGACCTGCCACTCTAATAAGGACATTTATATAGCTGTGATGAACTTGACTAATGAATCTAATGTCCAGAGAAGAAGAATGACGAACAAATGAACGTATATTAGTTAATGCTCTTGAACTTTGAGAGCTATAGTTTTGTTACACTGAGTTGTACTATTCGTTTTTTTTTAGTTTTCTTCGGTCCGTTGATTCACCTTGTTTTTCTTTATGTACATGCACATGGGTGTAATTGTGTTCAATTTGCATTGCCTTTTGAGTTGGGTACTTATTGGTTCGTTGAAGCATTAAAAAGAATTTCTCTGAATAAAAGTATTTTTGAAAAAATTAAAATGGATAGAATAGAGTCACAAAGGGCCACTTTCACATTAGTGAGACCACAAATTATGGTTTATCTTGAGGGTCATCACACCTCCGGTGATAGGACGATGTTGAGAGAGCGTCCCCTTCGTGGCAATCTCTGTCTGTGTGGGGAATTGAACCTGCACTGTTGGCCTTCCTCTGTATCAAAAGCCAGCCATCTAGCCAACAAACTGCGAGGCTGTGTAACTACTATAGACAGAAATAGCCAAAGTCAAAGTAAAATATAAACTTTGATAAGAAGGAAAATAGGGACAATTTCGATAACGGTAAAGATAATGTTTGAGGGGAAAAAAATCTCTGCTGGAACGAGACAGTTGGTTGGACGATATCCTTGGTTGAATATAATAAGGTGACCCAAGCGAAATAATCAGAATTACTAATTGTGATTAGATATCAATAACTATAAACTATGAGAACATTTTTGATTGGCCTGTGTGAAGCATGCTAACCATTGTATGTAAGTAAAAATCTGATGGAACATATTTTTTGGAAGGTTGGTCCCCATAGGAAATGCCTCCCGAACACATACTTGAAGAAACCCAGGGTAGAAAGTGCGTGAGAGTCGTCGGGTCAGTGACAGGAAACCATTGGGCTGAATGATTGAAAGTTCCTGCAATGTGAAGCTCAGGAGACAGTCAGATCACCCCCACAATCTTATTAAATGTTACAGCACATTTGAAGGGCTGAATGGACTCATTATGAATTTTAATTGCATATCATTTTATAAAAACATACTCTGTTCCTTCACCTACTGTTTTACACACTGGGGCACTGCCATTTTCCTGAAACTGGGAATTATTTGAAATATTATCTGCAACATTCCATAATCAGCATTCTCCGGAGCATTCAACAATCTGTCGGGATATGGAAAACGCAAGAGACACAGATGGAGGGAGGGGGTGCTGCATGCAGGAGTGAGATTGGTGGAGCATGAGCCTTTTTCGGGTGTCTGTGCTGGAACGGATATACATTGAGTGTGAGAGACCAGAGAGCATACGATGACCCTTATCCTTGCCGAGTGGGGAATGTTTTTGATGTTTATCCTGTATTGCTGGACATTGCTACAGATCGCAGATACTGCACTGAGCTCAGATCATGCTCGGTGGGTCTGGTGGTGTGGCCCACTCTGGGAAGATATGTACTAACCCATCCACAAGGATATCTGTGACCCAGTTGACAAACTGTGGTGTAATTGACCTTTATCTGCTCTGCTCTGGGTAAACTGTACATGGCAGCTCCAAACTGAGGAAAGCTCAATCGAGTCCCCATTATCCTTTTGAAATGTCACCAGTGCCAGGGATAATGGAATATCCAGGGACATCCGGACGATGGTGGCTACCTCCAGCCAAGATGGGTGGGGGAATCGATCCATTATTGAATGAGAGGGACACCATGGGGTAGGGTGGGTAGTTAATGAGGTGAGTTCGATAAGATAGCACCAGGAAACTAGCTCGGCCTCGTGCAGAGAATACCCCTGTCACACTCAATGAAAATCACTCAAAGATAAATTATTGTTAGATTCAGACGGATGAATTGAAGACTCTGCTGAACCCATTCACAGTTACAGCGCTGCAAACAAATCCTCATCAGAAACTCTCCATCATTTGAACCTCCCATTTATATTCTGTTCACCATCATTCCTGGTAACACTGGCTTATTTTGCCGGATGCTATCGAAATGTCTATATGTCAGCATTCTGAATCCTGTGAACACATCCTTCCATTACATTGTTGCTCAATCTCACCCTCTCTGTCTATACCCAAAACCATTTTCATTTACAGTCATGCACAGAGACAGGCCCTTCAGCCAAAACTGGTCCATACCGACCAAAATGTCTGTCCACAATAACCCCATTTGCCTGCACTTGGCCCATATCCTTCTCTGCCTTTCCAATTCATGTATTGTTCGAACGAAGGGCAGCGAGGTTTTGTGACATCAAGAAAGGCCTCAGGAAAAATCTCGCTGAATCTATCATTCATCTCACCCCAGCAATCAGATTACACAGAAACAATTTGACTGGAGGTTATAAACAAGAAGTACAAGCAAAGACTGGTGGGAGATGTGTATGGAAGTCAATACTGCAGGGAAGAAAATGTGTACGTTCTTAACAGGAAATTAGATATACAAGCGTTTGTAGGCAAAACCCAACGGGTCTGGTACCATTTGAAGGAAGAAAGTCGAAAGTTTGGCCCTCGAATAGCACAGCAAGTCAGCGACCATCCAAGGAGCAGGAGAGTCTATGTTTCGGTCATAAGCCCTTCATCAGGAATTCATTTCAGAATTCATTTTTTCCTAATCCTCTGTAGGAAGAGAGTGAGTCAACATTTTTAATTTGGGAATTCTTCATCAGAACAGCTTTTGTTTTCGATCTGCAGTATATGCAGCTCTTTGTTTTATTTCAGTTAATCAATTATCTTGCATGCTGCAGTATTAATAGACAACTTGATCTGGGAAGAAGGGGAAGGGGTGAGGGCAGAAGAGCACACAATGTGTCAGTCACAGCTTAAGGACCTGTCATTCAGAATGTGAATCCTGGGATGAAGGTAAAGGAGGGCTTGTCAGAAGCAACACAGTGGAATTCAACATCTTTTGCACAGATAAGACAAATGCAGAGAAAGTGGGAGGATGCAGTTTCTCTCGCAATTGGTCATTCATTGACACAGTGGCTAGCAATACTGCCTTACAGCACCGATGAACTAGGTTCGATTCTACCCTTTGGTGACTCTCTGTACGGTGTTTGCACCTTCTCCCTGTGTGTGCGTGAGTTCCCTCTGGGTGTTTGGTTTTCCTCTCACAGCGAAAAATGTCCAGGTTAGGTTCAGTGACCTCACTAAATTGTTACGCAGTATCCAGGGATGTGCAGGTTCATTCGATTGTCGATGGGAAATGTAGAGGTCCGGGGTAATGTTTGGGTTTCTTGGTCGGGATGTTATCTGGAGGATCAGTGTGGACTCGGTGGGCCAAATGGCCTGGTTCCACACTGCGGGGCTTCTATCATTTCTATGTAGCTGTCTGTGTTTGAAAACGCTGCCCAGGATCCTACCTATAAGTGCTAACACAATTTGCCGCAACAAAATGTTACACCCTTCGTTTGTCAAACATGAACTCCATCAGCCACTCCTTGGCCCTTTAGCCTATCTGATCAGCGTCCCGTTTTACTCTGAGTTAACCATCTTCACTGTCCACTACCTCACCTATTTTGGTGTTATCTGCAAACTCACTCACCATTCCTAAAGTATTCACATCCAAATCATTTATATAAAATAACAAAGTCCATTAGATCCTTGTCGTATACTGCTGGTCACAGGCCTCCAGTCCAAAAAAAAACAGCTCACAAACATTTCCTTCATCTATTACCTTCGAGCCAATTACCTCCAACTCTCCCTGTATTCCATATGATCTCACCATGCTAACCATGGCTTACTAAATCGACATTCCATTCCACAGTTCTATTTCTGTTCCTTCATTAATCTTATTCGTCACTTCTTAAAAACGCTAAATCAGTTTAGTGAGACACGATTTCCCACATGCAAAGTCATGTTGACTATTCCTTATCGGAATTTACATTTCCAAACACAAGTAAATCCTGTCTCTCTGAATCCCCTCCAACAAGTTACCCACCAATGACATCAGTCCCACTTGTCGACCGTTTCCTGGCTTTTCCTTATGAACTGTTGTTTAACAATGGCACAAACTTCCCTGTGACTATCCATGATACAAGTATCTCAGCCAGAGACCGAACAATTACTTCCCTAGCTTCCCAATAGATTGTGGAGTACACCTGATCAGTTCATGGATCATAGAACAGTGCAGCACAGTACAGGCCCTTGTGCTGTTGATGTCGTGCCGGCACTTTATCCTACTTGAAGGTCAGACTTACCTTCATGCCCTTCATTGTACTAAAATCCATTTTCTGTACTATGGGCAATTTCAAGATATCACCATTCATTTCCCCAAGTTGTCTACCTTCCATATCCTTCTCTACGGTAAATACCGATGGGAAATATGTATTTAGTATCTCACCGATCTCCTGTATCTCCAAACATAGGTCAATTTACTGATATTTAATGGGTCCTGTTCTCTCCTTAGTTACTCTTTTGACCTTAATGTATTTGTAGAATCTCTTTGGATTGTCCTTACCCTATTTTTGAAAGATATCTTATGTCCCAATTTTGCCCTTCTGATTTCCCTCTTGGATATTAGCCTATCCCTGGTACTCCACAATGGATTCACTCGATCCCAACTGTCTGGACCGATCATATGCTTCCGCCTTTTCTTGAACAGAGCCTTAATTCTGCTCGCCAGTCAGCATTCCTTACACCTACCAGCCTTACCCTGCTCATAGACAGGAGCATGCTGTCGCTAGACTCTGTAAATCATTTGTGAAGGCCTCCCACTTTCCTGCCAATAGCTTTTCCAAAACAGCTTTCCAAAGTGCCAAGATAAAACTTTCAAAGTTGGCCTGAGTCAACTTACAACTTTAAAATTTAGATTAGGACTATTCTTCTCCATAACTAACAGTTACTGCATAACAGGCTCAAGGAGCAGAATGGCCTTCTCGTTTCCCTCTGTAACAGACTTGAGAGGCTTAATGGCCTTTCCCACCCCTTTGTAACAGGGGCATGGGGACAGAATTATTTCCTCCTGTTCCTGCGCAGCAGTCTAGATGCGCTGAATTATGTCCCAAGTTTATGGAAGAATTTGACAACAGTGCACATAAAACCAGGAGCAACATTACAAAAATTCAATGGGCAATAAACATATACCCTGGTTTATTGGCTCTGGAAATTACCCCACCAGTCACCTTATGCAGATGGTCTGTTACTTTATCACTGTCTCCCTTTATAAACAGTATATAATACACACAGTCCTGCAGTGTTCTGGCACTACTCCCACATACACGGAAGAAACAATAAGAAGCTTGAAAGATTTATGGTCCATTCCTAAGCAACGCCCATCCATTCCAACCACACCGAGTAAATGTTCCCTTTTATTGGGATATAAAAAGTGATATCAGGAAGAGGTTAACTGGACCTGTTTGTTCAGTGACTGTGATTAATGTTAGTCTCCATGAGTTGCAATTACCCCAGTGGACGGTTTTCTTCCTTTAATGATAAATGGGCTCCGTTCAATGTGTTATCCCACAGTATGGTGGGAGCATCACCAACAGTGTTAACAGGAATCAGCAGCTCCAGAGAGACTGGGAGAGCGATCAGAGACTGAGAACAAGAGACTGGAATGTTTCAACAATGAATCAGAATCTGAGAACATGAGACTGGAATGTTACAGAAATGGATCACAATCTGAGAACATTAGATTGTAATGTCCCAAGAATGGACAGGAGTTTATACAAGGATGTTTGGTTTCTTTCTACGTATTAGGATCGAAGGTCATTATCGTGGTGGATCAAATATGCACTTTACATGATGCAATATTTTTATTATCAAATCCTGGCTTTTGTTAGCTTACCTGGTAAGTCTCACCGTTCAGTCATTAATTCTTTCAATCATGTTTGACTGTAATACTGTTCTTTCATTCACTCAACCCTCCTTGCCACTGTTATTGTTTCTGCTAAGACTCGAAATCCACATATTCACTTGACAAACCACTACTAAATTGTTAAATCACTCTCTCCCTCCTTGCTTCTGGCAGTGTTACTCATGGGTTGGTGTGTTGACTTGCTCAGTTTCAGCTGTGAACCATGATTCACCGTATCACTGAACTTGCAATCTAAATATTGAAAGCATTGAGGTCACTATCTTCTGTTCTGGTTACAAACTGCATTTCCTTCCTGTTTCCATCTCATCCCCGGCCAATATCTGAAGCTGAAATAGACAAATGACAGCAGTGGTGATTCCTTTGGCCATGAACCAATTCCTGACACTGTACTCTGACCATTCCTAATTGCAACTACTGATAAATCCAACATATACATCACTGGCTCCTCCCATCTGCTGTTTGAACCATGAGCTGTGAAATACAGTCTTAAAGAAGGCATTCGTCTGTTGCTGACACTCACAGCTTGAATCCTGCAGAAACAAATCTGAGTCCATACTCCACAGCTCATATCGAATATCACACAGAACTCCCCATCCATCCATCATTCCTGTGCGCACTGATCTTTAATGCTATTGGGTCCGCAATGCCTTTACTTTAATATTTTCAAGCACGTCATTAACAGCTGCCCATGAACTGCTTCTTCATTTCCCCTTCCCCCACCTCACCCCAGTTCCAAACTTCCAGTTCAGCACTGTCCCCATATACTGGATCCTACCTGCCGATCTTGTTTTCCACCTCACCACTCCACCCTGCCTCCCCCGACCTATCACCTTCATCTCCTCCCCCACTCACCTATTGTACACTATGCTACTGTCTCCCCACCTCGACCCTCCTCTCACTCATCTCTCCACCCTTCAGCCTCTCTGTCTGTATTCCTGATGAAGGGCTTTTTCCCAAAACGTCGATTTTACCGCTCCTGAACTGCTGTGCTCTTCCAGCACCACTAATCCAGAACTATCTCTGCCCATTATACTAAGCCCTAACAGTTGTTCACATTTAAACTGATTTCCTCCATGTGTGCTCTCTCATAGACAATGACTTTCACATCTAACACTGCCCCAGACCCACACACACATGCACTCATAAAACCCCTTGCTTTGAACTGATGCATGAAGATATAGAGACATTAATTTATGGGACCCCATTTAATGTCACTCGCAGTATGGGCGGCAAATTGTCCCGTGTTAGGCAGTTACACAGTGAAAATGTACAGCAATATACCTGCAAAGTTTTGCAATTCTGCCATGCTGGGCAGCTGGTCCAGCTTACTGAACAATACACTAGCGTAGTCTGCACAGCTCCCCATGCTGACCAGATAGTCCACCACACCGAGCAATACACTGGGAAAGCCTGCAAAACTCCCCATGCAAGCCAGATAGTCCACCTTACCAAGCAATACAGAAGCATGGTCTGCACAAATCCTCATGCTGGCAGATCGTCCATCTTACTGAGCAATACACTAGCATAGTCTGCACAGCTCTCCATGCTGGCCAGATAGACATATTTACTGAGAAATGCACTGGGATAGTCTACACAGCTCCCCATGCTGGGCAGATAGTCCAGTTTATTGAGCGTAGTCTGCACCAGCTCCCCATGCTGGGCAGGTAGTCCAGTGAGTGTAACCACAGTGGTGGGAAAGATGCTGGAGTCTATTATAAAGGATGAAATTACGGCACATCTGGATAATAGTATCAGGATAGGACATAGTCAGCATGGATTTATGAAGGGGAAATCATGCTTGACTAATCGTCTTGAATTTTTTTGAGGATGTAACTCTGAAGATGGACGAAAGAGATCCAGTAGATGTAGTGTACCTGGACTTTCAGAAAGCTTTTGATAAAGTACCACACAGGAGGTTAGTGAGTAAAATTAGGGCGCATGGTATTGGGGGCAAAGTACTAGATTGGATTGAAAATTGTTTGGCTGATAGGAAACAAAGGGTAGTGATAAACGGCTCCATTTTGGAATGGCAGGCAGTGACCAGTGGGGTACCGCAGGGATCCATGCTGGGAACGCAGCTTTTTACAATATACGTTAATGATATAGAAGATGGTATCAGCAATAACATTAGCAAATTTGCTGATGATACAAAGCTGGGTGGCAGGGTGAAATGTGATGAGGATGTTAGGAGATTACAGGGTGAGCTGGACAAGTTAGGTGAGTGGGCAGATGCATGGCAGATGCAGTTTAATGTGGATAAGTGTATGTCCGTAGTGTTAGGTAAGGGGTAAATGTAGGGGTATGGGTGGGTTGCGCCTCGGCGGGTCGGTGTGGACTTGTTGGGCCGAAGGGCCTGTTTCCACACTGTAATGCAATGTAATCTAAACAGAAGCAAGTAGGAAACGAAAAATTAGGTTTACATTCATGTGAATGTAATTGAAATATAGAAGATGCCATGCGCCAGCCGCACAGAGTGTTGCTGAGACTAAACTGAGAGTATTGTGTACCGTTTGGAGTCCCAATCTAAGATAGAATATACTACAGACGAACTGCAAAAGGTATTCTCCAGATTATTCCCTAAAATGGCAAGATTGTCTGATGTGGAAACGCTGCCTGTGATCTCGAGTTTCAAAAGATGAGAGGTGATTTTACTGAAACTTAGAAACATAGAGGGGAGAGAATAACCGAGGGACATGAAGAAGTGCAAGCAGGATAGATGAGGGAGAATCCCATGATATTCTACAAGGTCAAGTAGAACAGAATAATCAGCAAACAGTTAATGTCCATTAGAAACCAAAGGGGCAATCAGTGCGTCAACCCGGAGAACATTGATAGATTGTTACATGTAAACATCACAGCTGTTTTACTTGGGAGAAGGAGGATGCAGGTACAGAATTCGAGAAGATGGATTGGAAAGCTCTTGAAAAGAGATTGATATTAAATCCGAGCGGCGGTTTGAGGCTTTGTCTGGTATAAAATTGGACCAAACTGCAGGTCTGGATACTGTTGGAGTCAAGGGAGGAAAGACGCTGACTGGAAATTTTAATTAGAATCTGACAATAGGGGAGGTGCCAGAGGACTGGAGAACAGCTATTATGATTGCACTTCACAGTAAGGGTGGTAGAGATAGACCAGCAAACTATAGACGAGCGAGTATTAAATCACTGTTCGGGAAACTACTGGAGAAAATAGAGAAGGAGAAAATTGAACTCCAATCAGAATGGCAAGGCTTGATCAGGGATAATCATCATGACTTTATCAGAGTGAAGTCACACTAATGGAGTTGATTCAATTAGTTTCAGGAGGTCGCTTATTTAGTTTTGATGCAATGCCATTGACAAAGTTCCGCATGGGAAACTGAAAAAAATAAAGTAAAATCTCAGAGTATCAAGGATAACTTGAAAAGTTACAGCGAAAATTGTCTTAGTGTCAGGAGGCAGAGGGTGTGGGAGAAGGCTGTTTGTGTGACTGGAGACCAGTGTCCCCTGGTGTACCACAGGGATCAGTGCTGTGTCCCTTATTGTTTGTAGCATTCATAAATGGTTTAGACGTGAATCTGGAGGGGGAGTGGGTGGAGGGGTGGGAGTTGTGATAAGTAAGTTTGTGTTTGACACAAAGATTGGCCGGGTGGTTGGTAGTGAGGAGGAAGTTCTGATTTTACAGGAAAATACAAGTGTAATGATCAGATGGGCAGATCAATGGCAGATGGAGTGTGATCCTGATAAATATGAGGTGATGTACTTTGGAAGGAGGAACCAGACATGGGGTGTACACAATGATTGGCAGCACATTCGGGAGCTCAGAGGGTGTTTCCCCACACTTCCCAGAATGTGACTGAACAGGGTAATGGAATAGTTAAGAATTGAACCTTGGGTGGAGCGTTTCTTAATCAGGAAGAAGATTATAAGTGCTATACAGGGCTTGGTTTCGTCCATGATAGAGTACTGTATGTCGTTCTGGGGGCCTCATTACAGGAAGGATATGATTGTACTGGAGGGGGTTGCAGAGGAGATTCACCAGGATGTTCCCTGGGATGGAGCATATCAGCGATGGAGAGAAGCTGGATAAGCTCGGGTTGTTTACTTTGGACAGAGAGGCTGAGGGAGATGTGATTCAGAAGGATAAGTTAACAAGGGGCATCGAAAGGGTGGACAGACAGCAACTGTTCCTTTTAGACAGAGGATCAAGAAAAAGGGAGCACACTTTTAAAGTGAAGGGTTTGAGGTTCAGAGAGGATTTAAAGATGACTTTTTCTTCACCCAGAGGGTGTTGGGGTCTGGAAAGTATTTTCTGAGAGGGGAGTTATCAAGGTTAACCTCTCAACTGTTAAAAGTACTTGGACAAGCACTTGAAAGTGCCATAACATTCCAAGCTATGAGCCTTTTGTCTGAAAGTGGGACTAATATAGATCGTGCAGTATTTCTGTTGGCACAGAGACTATGCTCCTGTGAGTATATGACGTGGAAAGTCAATGATCGAGCAGCTGAACACAAGAATTTATTGGTTTATGAAGATAATGTTCACAAAGGTTATAAGAGTGAACTGTTATAGCTTGTCAAATTATGTCAATGTGAGAAGTATGAAAAAAAAGTGCAGGTTTTTTCCAGTTTGAAACCAGAGAATGGAGAATGGGAAACAGGGAAATGGCAAAACTATGAATCCACTACTTCAGTTCTGTCTTCACAGAATTTTCTGACAATACCAGGAAAACCATGTCTGGCGTGGAAAACGAAATAGTACATGGAACATAGAACATAGTAAGTAAATCGTTTGGGAGAAATGATTGGGACTGAAAATAATGGTCATAGACAACACTAACATAGATTTATGAAATGGAATTATGTTTGAGAAACAGACTGGGAGACAAATGAAAGAGAAGCAATGGATGTAAAACATGTGGATTTTCAGAAAGATTTTGGTAAAGCTCCAAGCCTAGTTTGCAAAATCAAATCTTCGTGGATTGGGGTGAATATATGGCCATGCTTCTAGAATGGGACAGCTGGCAGGAAACAGTGAATAGAAATAAACAGACTTGTGAAGCAACAAACTGGCATTGTATTTAAGGTCTGATTCTGTGTGTATGACTGTATCCCTGACACCCCATCACCTTCCCCAGATATCTCCTCTCTCACCAGCAGGACAGACAAAGCAGAAGTGGTGGCACAGTGGGATAGAGTTTGAAGGGAATTGTTCTGGGAGTCCTCAACAGTGACTCTGTATCCAATGAAGTCTCATGGCGTTAGTTTACACATGGAAAGGAAACCTCCTGCTGATTACCATGTACCAGCCTCTCTCAACTGATGAGTCAGTACTCCTCCAAGCTGACCAATACTTGGAGGAAGCACTGAGGGTGGTAAAAGCACAAAATGTACTCTGGGTTAGGGACGTCAATGTCCACAAAAAGAGTGGTCCAGCTGCAGCATTACTGATTGAGCTGGTTGGGTCTGAAAGGATATAACTTCTCGACTCGGTCTGCGGCAGGTGAAGGAACCCACAAGAGGGAAAAGTGATATTTGACCACAGCCTTACTAATCTGCCAGCTGCAGAAGTATCTGTCCATGACAGTATCGGGTAAGAGTGACCACTGCATAGTCATTGTGGAGATAAAGTCACACTTGCATAATGAGAATAACCTCCAACATTTTAGGTGGCACTGTCACCATGCTAAATAGGACAGACTTTGAACAGATCTCGCAGCTCAAGTCTGGGTTTCGATAATATGTTGTGGGTCATCAATAGCAGCAGAATTGCACTCCCGCACAACCTCATGGCCTGGCATATCCCCCTCACAACAATTACCATCAAGCCAGAGGATCAACCTTGATTCAATGGAGTGTGCAGGAGGGCAGGAGCAGTACTGGGAATACCTGAAAATGAGGTGTCTGCCTGATGAAGTCACCAACCAAGACTACCTGCGTGCCAAACAGCATAAGCAGTTCGTCATAGACAAACGTAAGTGATTCCACAAGCAACGGTTCAGATCTAAGCTCTGCAGTCCTTCTACTTCTAGTTGAGAATAGTTATGGACAATTAAACAAGTCATCGGAGTAGGAGATTCCACAAGTATCCCCATCCTTAATGATAGAAGAGCCCAACACTTCAGTGCAAAAGATAACGTTCACGCATTCGCAACAATCTTCAGTCAGAAGTGCTGAGTCGATGATCCATCTCGGCCTCCTCCAGTGGTCCTCAACAATTCAGTTCGCAGCCATCAGCCAATTTGATTCACTCCACGCGATATCCAGATTCAGTTGGAGACACTGGATACCCCAGAGGGTACATACCTTGACAACATTCTGGCAATAGTACTGAAAAGTTGTTCTCCAGACCTTGTCATTGCCCTCACCAAGCTGTTCCAATACCGTTATAACAACATTTCCACGATTACGTCGAAAATTACCCCAAGTATCTCCTGTATATAAAAAGCAGAACAAATCTAATCCGGCCAATTACCACCCCATCAGTCTCCTCTCGATCATCAGTAAAGTGGTGGAAGGTCTCAGTGCTTTTAAGCAGCACTTGCTCAGCAATAACCTGGTCAATGTCGCCCAGTTTGGGATCCACCAGGGTCACTCAGCTCCTGACCTCATTATCGTGGTTCAAACATGGACAACAGAGCTGAATTACAGTGGTGGGGTGAGAGTGACAGCCCTTTAAATCAAGGCTGCCTTCGACCCTGTGTGGTATCAAGGGGCCTTAGCAAAACTGGAATCAATGGGTATCAGGGGCAAAACTCCCCACTGGTTAGAATCATACCTGACACGTAGGAAGATGGTCATGGTTGATAAAGGTCAGTCAACTCAGCTCCAGGACAAGTCTGTAGGAGTCCCTCGGGCAGTGGCCTAGGCCCAAACATCTTCAGGACTGCTTTATCAATGACCTTGCCCCTATTATTAGGTCAGTAGTGGAGATGTTTGCCAATAATTGCACAATGTTCAGCAATGGTTGTTGCTCCTCAGATACAGAAGCAGTCCATGTTCAAATACAACAAGATCTGGACAGTATCCAGGCTGTCAAGTGGCAAGTAATATTCACGTCACACAAATGCTAGACCGTGAACATTACCACTAAAATACAATCTAAACACTGCCCTTGGCATTCAATGGTGTTACCAACACTGAATCCACAGTGGACTGCAGCGGTTCAACAAGGCAGCTCACCACCACCTTGTCAAGGGGCAACCAGGGACAGGAAATAAATGCTGGCCCAGCCAATCAGACCCAGATTCAGGAAATAAATATTATTTTTAAAAACATAACAGAGGAAGGTTGCTGGGATATCACAGAGATCGGTGCTCAGGTCCCAGCTATTCACAATACCCATAAAAAAGTTTGTTGTCGGAATCAAATAAAATATATCCCAACCTGCTTATAGAACTAAAGGATGTCGGATTGTGAGTGGGTGAGGAGGTTGTAAAAAAGCTTCAAGGTGACTAAGACAAGTGGAGTGAATGGGCAAATACGTGGCAGATGGAGAGCAAGGTGGGTTGAGGTGACAGTGTGCCCTTTGGTGGGAACAAGAGATTGGCAGCTTTTCGTTTGAAAAGGGATTGTTTGAAACATGTTGATCTGAAAAGTGACGTATGGGCCTTTTTGTTGTTGCCTTCTGCGCAGCCCTCTGAGGTCCCTGCAGCACAGTGAGGTCTGAACCCACAAGGCAATACTGGGAATGGCATTCACACGCTGCCCAGTGTACATAGACCTACAAAGTGGGAAGCTGAAAGCAATATTGCAGGAGCAGAAAGCAGTTAGGAAGATCAACTGACCTTCCTTTCAGGGGGATTTGAGTCCAGGGGTAAGCGTGTCTTACTGCAGTTGTAGAGGGCTTTGGTGAGACCCTATCTCAAACACCGTGCAGTATTCTGTGCAGATTCGGTCTCAGTACATAATAAAGGAAAAACCTGACATTGAGGGAGAGCAGTGAAGGATGGCCAGACCGATCTTTGTGATGACAGGTTTGTTGTGGGAGCAGAGTTTGGGGCGACTGGGCCTGTATTCCATGGGGTTTAGGAAAATGGGTGGAGATCTCAGTGAGATATATAAAGCTCTGACAGGGTGAAACGGATTGGAAGCAGGGATAATAATTCCCCTGGCTGTGGTGTCTAAAACAAGGGGCCACAGTATTAGGTACAGACAGATCATTCTGCAATGAGATGACAATAAATGTCTGCACTCAGCGACTGGTGAACTGGGGAATGAGCTCGAACCTGGAAGCCAAGACACTGAATATAAATAATGATTAAGAGACAGTAAAGGAATGGTGGGAGAGAAGGAGAACGATATGGAAATAAAGGGCCAGGTATCATTATATTGAATTGGGTAGCAAACTCGACAGACCAAATGGACTACTGCACTTCCTATTTTATAGCTTCCCAAGGTTAATCACAAGCTCTCAGATGTTCGGAAGGAGGTCTCTGCAGGGTCAACAGGACTGTGTTTCTCATTCCCTTTTTTCGATACTGAGGCTGGGGCAGGGTGTCCTGTCTGGTTTTATTCTTTAGACCTCGGAACAGTTTGATACAATAGAATGTATTGTTTGGCGGATTCAGAGACCATTGCAAAGTTGATCACATGTCTGTGTGTCTGCAGTCACGTTTAGGCCAGACCAGGAAAGCACGGGAGATTCACTTCCTGAAAGGACATTTGTGAAGCAAATTGGTGTGTACAATCGACATTGGCTTGAAGGTCACTATTTACGGACACCACATTTTGCATCCTAATATTTTGTCAATTGTGTTTAACTTACACCAGCTGCCAGAGCATTAGCCTGGTCTGGATTAGTAATCCAGTAACCTTTCCACAGCAGCACCATCTCTACATGGGGACCTATCTGAAATCATACTGAGCAGGTTATTTCTGTGCTGCTTGATAACTCTGTCAAAAAGAACTCCCACCAATTTGACTGTCGAGGTGGGACTGAGGCGGAGGTAACTGGCCAGATTGTAATTATAATCCTTTTTGGAACTGGTCATAGTTGAGTAATTTTCCACATTACCAGGGAGATGTCAGAGTTGGAGCTGGAATAAAAGAGCTTCCCCAGGGATACGGCTTGTTGTGCAGCACAAGTCTTCAGTCCTATTACAGGAATGGTGTCAGGGACCATTGCCTTTTTTCGTACATACTGTGTTCAGCTGTTTCTTCATATCACGAACATCAAATTGAATTGGTTGAAGACGAGCATCTGTGATTCTGTGGCTAACATGTCGAGGGTGAGGTGGATCATCAACTCCACACTTCTGGCTGAGGGTGGTGCAGATACCACGTTCTAGTCTTTTACACTGATGTACAGGACTGTTTAATTATTTAGGATGGGGATATTTGTAGAGCCCTTTCCTCCGTCATTTGTTTAATCATCCATCACCATTTATGTTAGAATGTGACAGGACTGCGGAGCTTCGATCAGATCTGTTGGTCAAGTGTGGTAGCTTTAATGGGTTAGCGTCAGGTTTAGGTTCACGTGGTTCTGACCCTGACATGTTCACCCACAGTCAATACTGAAACATAGATCATATTGATGGTAATGGCAGACTGAGGAAATTATTCGAGGCTAAAAGTTACAGGTTGTGGTTAATTGCTGTTTTGCTTCTCCTGCTGCTGTAGTCTACAGCACTACACAAATACGCAGTTTTGAGCTGCAATGTCTGCAATGCAATTCTGCTGTCTGTCCTTTAGTTCACATCGAGACCCATTCACCCATCAGTCATGTACTCAGTGACCTACTCTGGTATCTGATGTGGTAACACTTCCATTTTCATACTTTCACTCTGCTGAGGGTCTTTCCCTGGATCATGCTTTCAATCTGACACATTCTGAAAAACCAGTTAACTGATTTTAATTCAATTGTTTCATTCATCTGAATCTTTTTCCTTGAGTAATACCATTTTCTGTGTTTAAAGTGAATGTTTTTCCTCTGTTTCTCTCCCTGACCATGATTAAGAGCTCTGTAGTGTCAGTGATGCCAGCCTTATGTAGTTTCAGAGCCAATGAATTCTCTGGATTCCCAATCATCTTCACCACATTGTATGTTTCTTCTTTTGGTTTGATTCCTTATCACTCATGGCTGCCTTGTCCTCCCATGAGTATGATTCATCTCCTTTGGGAGAATTTCTGATATACTCCGAAATATCCCCAGAAATTCCTGCTTTTGCTGCTCCATGGTCTGCCCTGCTCAGCTCCCCTTCCAATTAACTCTGGCCAGCTCCTCCTGAATGTCTTTGCAGTTACATTGCTCAATTATAATCACATTACATCTAGAAGAGAGCAATAGATATAAATCGAAAGAAGGAGCTTTGAGAGAAGGGACGCAAAGAATAATTGGTAAATTTCTTAACTAGACACAAAGAGAGAAAGAGCGAGACAACATAAATAAGGAAATGTTAAAAATGAGAAAACTAGTTCATTGAAAGAATTAGATTTACATCCCTTAATTTTTTGGCAATTCCTGTGTGCTGTGGTCCTTTGTATAGTGCATGGACAACAGAGTAACGTGTTCAATTGCTGACTCTGATGCCAGAATTTTTATCTCCAATAATATGACAGACACTAGCTTTGAAAAGAAACCAACAGGCCAATATATTGAATTCTGGTAGAAAGGGGATTAACTGAAATAAGTTGGGACACCAGAAGCAAGAATTTATAAAACACATCCTGATAAGAAGGAGAGATTGGAGTGGAGAATTCCAGAAAAGGAGGAAATGTTGAGAGAAGGGGAAACTTATCACTTTAGATGAGAATCAAATGATGTTTTAATGTTTTATAAATTTTATACATCATATGCATCACTTTTTGTTAACTGTGTCTCCGTTGTTCAGTTAGAATGTGTTGTGTACATATGAAAAATGTTACATATATGCACGCACCCATTATTTAAACAGTGTATATAAAATCATTTTTCCGGCATTGAAATGGTCCTGTTGTCGTGTTACCAGGATACACGAACACCAGCTGGCCACCAAAAGACATGACCCATTATCACTATGTTCCATACACACAGACAAAGAAGGGCACCACTTTGATTGGTACAATGCACACACATACTAAGACACGCAAGGATGTTCTTAGAGGAATGGCAGTCTGACCAGAAGTCCATCAATAAACGCATCAATTTAGATCCTATCTACATTCTCTTGTAAAACAAAAGAACTGGAAATGACATCACCCATCTTAAGAACCCAAGACCTATAAATAGAGAGGCACGACATACCACCAGCACTTCAGCAGAGACTCTCACTGATTATGTTACCTAGTCATAGTGTCGAATCGTCAGAAAACACAACTTCAAGCACAGCGAGCTAACTTGCATACATACAAACTGTTATTTTTCTTTTATCAGTGGAATTTGGGAGTTCTTTGTCACTCATGTATTAACAGATTACAAGGTGAGGTGAGCTTTCTTGGGTTTTTGGTTTTAATTAACAGAAGTCCTCGACATAGATGTCTTCACAGTTTGGGGCCCTGCCATATGGGACTTCGACAGATTTGAACAGATTTCGGGTACAAAATATCCCAGCAAATTCCAACGCGTTGCAATTAGTGACCGAGATCCTCAAATAAAACCGGTTGGAAAATCTGTTTAATTTTGTTTACTGGTGGTTGTTTAAATAAAAAATGAGGGAAATGGCTTTTAACATTACTAAAGAGGTTCCCAAATTTGCCAAGAAAGTTTAGAAAGATAGAAGCAGGACAATTTTTAGAATTAGCAAATAGGTTGTAATTGGGTTTAACCAGGGACAAAAGGAAAGCTGTAATTATAATAGAGTTGGTCAAGCACTTTGATGTATCAGAGAAACAGACAAGTGCAGTCGAGTTAGAAAAAACTTATATTGCAAGTGTGGCAACTGAAGTTAGAAGATAAAGAAAGAGACGGAAACAGAGAGAGAAAAAAGAGAAGGAGAGGAAAAAGAAAGAGAGAGAGAATTTGAGATTCAGAAGTTGGGAATTAGACAAGAAAGTTAAATTAACAGGATGGAGATGAAGGGAGAACGTCTGGATGTATACAACTATGTTAGTACCTTGACATATTTCGGTGAGAAAAATGCCAAAACGTTTTTAATTTCATTTGAAAAAAATGACTCGGCAGATGACGTGTCCAGTGAACTTGTGGGTAATGCTAGTTCAGACTAAGCTGGTGGGCACAGCTGGTGAGGTATGTGCAGCGCTGTCAGATGAGGGGTCAAGAGATTATCAAGATATCAAATTGGCCATTTTGATTGGCTATGAATTGGTACCAGAAGCATATAGACAGAAGTTCAGAAAAATAGAGACGAACCAGGTCAGGTTAAGTTTGAAAGAATTAACTACAGTCATTTTGATAGATGGGTGCTGGACTTAAAAATAGATAAGACCTGTGAGGCTCGAAGGGAGGTTATTCTGCTGGAGAAGTTTAAAGATTCACTTTCAGAGATTGTAAGAGTTCATGTGCATGAACAGAAAGTTCAAGAAGCGAGAAGCGCGGCAGAAATGGCAGGTAAATATGCATTGGTGCATGAGATGAAATTTAGCTTCTGAGAGAATTTCCATGCTATGAGGGATAGAAATTGGGAGAAGGGAAGTTCACACATTACAAAGCGAACAGTAGCGCACAATAGTTTAGCACAGGTGAAAAAAGAAGCCCAAAGGGGTTGAAATTCCTCAGTTGTTCTCAGTATAAGGCAGTGAAAAACATAAAATGACAGTGCCAATGGTTTAAGAAGGGCACTGGGAAAAGGTGTTTTCATTGAAGTAAGCTGGGACACATTGTGATGGTCGTTGAAGGAAGGCACTTTGGAGAAAGATGTGGCAGAAGAGGCTAAGCCCAGTGGCATTAGTGAAACTAGTAAAGGAGACCCCAAGTAGAGGCAAGGAGCTGCAGGAGAGTGCACAGCCTCGGCAAGGGCTGGGTATGGAGGCAGTACCTGATCTCTGAAAGAATTCGCCTCTGTAGATAAAGTTTACTCAGAAAGATCGGGGGAGAAGGACAAGAAGTTATAATTTTGTGAGATATGGGATCTTCTCATTCTCTAATCGTTGAGAAGTGAGGCGCTGGAGAAACACAAAAGATCTGGCAGCATCCGAAAAGCAGAACAGTCGAATATCAGGCATAAACCGATTGTCAGGAATGTGGTGGGGGGACAATGGGGCTGAAATATAAATACGAGGGTAGTAGTTGGGCTGGCGGGAGGGTCACTGGGAAGGCGATAAGAAGATTTAGGTTGGAGTAATAATGATATGTCGGTTGGTAGGGTGGCGTCGGTAGGTGGGAAGGAAACTGGCCAGTTAGGGCGGTTCAAGAGGGCAGTGCTAGATTGAATGGCTCAATCTGGCAGAGGTTGGGGGAGGGGAGATTTGGATTTTGGTGAAGTCAACGTTGATGATGGTTCTAGTTTGAGGGTTCTAGTTGTCCTACCAGCTATCCACAACACACTCCTCTCCGACCTATCACCATCATACCCCACCTGCGTCTACCTATCGCCTTCCAAGCTATCATACACCCAGCTCCACTCCCACTCTCCTATTTATTTCTCGGCCTCCTTCCCCCTCCCTTACCCCACCCCCCACTTTTCTGATGAAGGATTTATGCCTGAAACGTCAACTCTTCTGCCCCTCGGATGCTGTCTGGTTGGCAATGCTTTTCCAGCCCCACACTTTTCTACTCTCATCTCCAGCATCTGCAGCCCTCACTTTCTCTCGGCCTCTAATAGTGAGAGATGAAAGTATTTTCACTCTTTCTGTCATATTAATCAAGATCGTAACAATTTGTGGAATGGGGTTAGAAATTAATTATTCCCTTGTGTAACATCAGGATGGAATGGCAAATCAAGGTTGGGGAAGTAACAGTGACAGTGAGTAACAGAGTGTCAGTTCCAGGAATACGGTTTGTTCTTGGGAACGATTTAACAGGATCCAAGGTGGGAGTGGCACCCCTTGTGTTGGAGAAGGCAAAAGGAAAACTAGGGAATTGGGAAGTTAAAAGAAAAATACCAAGGATTTTTCCAGACTGCACAGTAACAAGATTCCACTGTCATAAGTTAGAGCAGGAAGGAAAACCAAAATAAAACGCCAAAGGAGTTGATGCTCAGTGAACTGTCCCCCTGTTTGATGTCACGGTGCAAGAAAAACCTGAACAGGCAGAGGATCAGGCAGAGGGGTTTAGTCCAGAAAGGCTAATGGACTTACAACAGAGATATACACACACACATTAACACACACATACACATGCACACACACAGAAAAGGAATCAAAATATATTGTCGAACGTTATTAACTTAAAGATAGAATGCTAAAATTAAAATGGAGACCCCGATAGGTTAGGGCAGAAGGGAAATGGGCCGAGGTGCACCAGATTGTTTTAGAGGTAGCGTACAGTGTTATGGGTAGCACATAAACTAACTGTAGGGGGTCACCTAGGTGTACAGAAGACTCAGGTTAATGTACAGAGGCATTTCTAGTGGCCTGGAATGCACAAGGACGTGGTTATTATTTGTTGCACATGTCAAACATTCCAAATGGTAGGTACGTTACAGGCAGTACTAAAGCCAGCACCTTTGTTACCAATTCCTGCATTCGAACAACATTTCACGTAGGTTATGATTAGTTGTGTAGCTCCCCTATCTAAAATAAAAGTGGAAGCCAATATTTGCTACCCACAATGGATGTGTCTACCAGATTTCCAGAGGCATTTCTATTATGGAGTGTTAAGGTAAAAAGGGAGGTGAAGGGGTTGGCAGCTTTCTTTACTAACTGAGAGCTCCGCAGAGAGATTCAGTCAGACCAAGGGTCTCATTTTACCGCTCAGCTGTTTAAGGAAGTCATGGATAGCTTCGGCATACAGCAGTTTAAATCAAGGGCATCCCATCCTGAATCCCAGAGAGCCTTGGAAATTTAGCATCAGACGCTGAAGACCATATTAAGAGTGTACTTTCAGGATTACCGGAATGATTGGAATGAAGGTATATCATTAAATTGTTTGCCAGTAGACAAAAATTATTTGCCCCAAATAAATCTACTCAGTTTACTTCCTTTGAGTTAATATTTGAAGTGAGAGGTCCATTGGAATTAATTGAATATAAATTGACAGGACCAAAGTCAGAGATCTCACACTCGGATTATGTATGTGAGGTGAGGGAGAGATTAGATGGAGTAGGTGAGTTAGCTAAACAGCACCTGAAGGGCTCAGCATAGAATGAAGCAAGTGGCAGATAAAAACTCTGAAAGTTTGACAATTTCCTGTGGGGATGACGTATTAGTACTGTCACTAGTGATAGGAATTACCTTCAAAGCCAGGTTTAGTGACTCGGGAACAGAGTTATGGTGAGATGAACAAATTGTGTAGTTTATCTGTATGATGTAGTGATCTTTAGCAAGTGATTGAAAGCTCACATATTACAGTTGGCAGAGCATGTTGAACGATTACAAGAAGCAAACTTGGTAATAAACTTAAAGAAAACAGAATTCACGAAGGCAGAGGTGACGTTCTTGGGACATTACATTGGACGTGGGAGGTTGATCCCATGGAACACAAAGACGAAGGGCTTTGAGGAATTTCCACGACCATCCTTGAAGAAAGGTGCTTCAATTTTTGGAACTGAGTGGATTCTATCGGAAGTTTGTTCCAAACTTCAGCAGCATATGGGCACCGCTGATGGACTTAGTAAAGAAGAACACAGAATTGTGAACAGAACAATGCCAGGAGGCATTTGAGAATTTTAAAGCAAGATTAATCACCGCACCAGTTTTAGCTGCACCAAATATTTTGAAAACCTTTGGGATATAGGGGTCGGAGATGTATTGATACAGAAAGATGATGATGGGATTGAATGGCCAATTGGCTACTTGTCAAAAAAACTCAATATCCACCAGAAAAAAAATAACATCTCCATTACTGAAAAAGAATGATTAAGTTTCGCACTGGCCTGACAATATTTTAATGTTTATGTGACAAACAAATTGTCGGAGATGGTTGTGGACAACGACAAACCTCTCGCGTTTTTTGGAATATTTAAAGACCAGAATATAAGAATATTTCATTGGAGTCTTATCACACCGACTTTAAACTTACACAATGTACATGCTGTGGGTCCTAAAATGTGATAGCAGATGTGTTATCGCGAATTTAAAGGAACAGGTGTTGATAAGATTTGACTTATCCCAGTGTTTTATATGTGTGCAAAATTAATATGAATGATATAACTGAGATGAATACTTTTGTATTTCATAATAATATGATTCAGAGTTAAAGGAAAAGAAACGAAGCCATCCTTTCATTCTGATGGTTCTTTTTTTTTCTGAAGTGGGGAGGTGTTATGAAGCCGAAAGCATGTCAGGTCAATTTAAGACAGAACGGGTTTTGTTGAATAGAAAGTACAGCACAGATGCCAGCTAAATGTCAGATTGTTTCCTATGTTACAATTAGCTGGGAAATGGTTCCTGAGTTTTGGTTTATGTTTTGACAACAATTCAAATACAACCAAAGAGTTTAAATAACGTTCAGGACACCTGAAGCCAACGGAATTTGAATGTTATTGTTTGGGTACCTAGAAAACAATCAAATGTGAGAATTATTGCATCATTGGACGTATATAAACCCAGCATTTGAACACTAGAGGGAGAGCCACTGCCATCCAACAGCAGAGTAACTGCTGTAGAGCAGGAGTGCTAACTGGCCATCTCAAACACTCTCTATCAAAGATACATGTTCATGTCAAACGTCCTTGCAGTAAAATAAAACATGACCCGGGGAGATCAGCAGCTGGAAGAGTGAACACAGCGGGTTAGATAGAGACTGTGTGGTCTTGAGAGTGTAATGTTTAATATGTGGGTTTTTGGAACAGCAGATTTTGACAGAGTCAGAGTCAGATAGTAATAGCTAAGAAAAGAGGGGCTTGTATTTGTGAAGCCCCTCTAGTGTTCATTCTTAAAGTTAAGAAACTAACTTGTTAATTTTTGTTTAAATAGTGGAATGTAGGAGATCTGTGTGGCTCATATTTTAACAGATTACAAGGTGAGGCGAGATTTTCTGGGTGTTTGGGTTTAATGAACAGAGGGGTTCGACTCTACCTTGTAAATGTCCATCCACGCTAACCCCATTTCCCTGCAGTTGGCCCATATCCTCTTAGACCTTTCCTATCCACATATTTATCCAAATGCTTTTGAAATGTTGTTAATGTACCCCCCTAAACCACATCTGCTGGCAGCCCATCCACGTACCAGCCCTCTGTGTAAAGAAGTGGCCCCTCAGGTTCCCTTTTATTCCTTCCCCTTTAACTTTAAACTGATCCACTCTCATCCTCGATTCTCTAAAACTTGGAAAAAGACTGAGAGCATTATCCCGACCATTGTGATCTTATTCAGCTCTATAAGGACTCCCTCAGTCTCCTACATGCTAAAGAAATGGTCCTAGCTTGCCCAAACTCTCCCTATAACTCAGACCAATGGGCCTGGCATCGTCCTTGAAAATTTCTTCTGCACTCTTTCTAATTTAATAGTATCCTCCCTATAACAATGTGACAAAACTGAACACAATACTCCAAGTGCGGCCTTACCAAAATCCTGTGTAACTGCAACATAAATTCCCAACTTCTATACTACATGTCCTACCTGATGAAGGCCAATGTGCCAAAAGCCTTCTTCACTGCCCTGTCTACCTGTCACTCCACTCTCAGGGAAATGTGCACCTGAACTTCAAGGTGTCTCTGCCCACTACACCCTTGAAGATCTTTCCATGCACCACGAAACTCCTACCTTGATTTGAGTTCTCAAAATGTAAGACATCACGCATCTATATTAAATTCCATTTGCCATTTCTCGGCCCACTTGCCCACCTGATTAAGGTCCTGCTGCAATTTCTGATAAACTTCCTCACTGATCATGCTGCCAATTACTTTAGTGTCATCTGCAAACTTACTAATCATAACTTGTACATTCTCAACCAATTCATAGATAACAAACAGCCTCCAGTCTGACAAACATCCTTCCACTAAAGCCTCTGCTTCCGACCATCAACCCAACTGTGTATCCAATTTGCCAGTTCCACCAGCATTTCACGTGATGGAACCATCCAGGGCAGCCTGCCACGTGGAAACTTATCAAAGGCCTTACTGAAATCCATAGAGACTCTGTCGACTGCTCTGTCCTCATCAACCTTCTTGGTCACTTCATCAAAGAACTCTAACAAATTTGGGAAGCCTGATCTCCCACTCACAATTCTATGCTGACCGGTCTGAATCAAACCTTGTGTAAGTAATGGGCGCAGACAATGGTATACTGTCCTTCATTGTAAGATTATCCGAGTACATAAGTAAAGCCATCTTCCTGCTGTTGTAGACCCTTGCTGAGAGAGCATTTGGAGCACTCTGCACTGATTTGATCTCCTTTGTAAAGAATGATCTCCTTACCACAGACACGGGTGATGGTAACATGAGGATAGAGTAAAGAAGCTAATTGTTTCAGCTGTAGAGCTGTGAGAGACGAAGAAATGGTGACGCTGAAACACGAGGAGTGGCAGCGATCACTTATTTCCAAAAAACACATTGATAGGGAGAGAAATTCCATACTTTACCCAGGATTGATTGGTTTGATTTATTGCCATGTGTACCTCAGTACAGGGAAACACTTTGTTTATGAGCAGTGGAGGAACATAGTTATCATGGCCAGACAGATCATAGGATGGAAATAGACTTGGACAGAGAAAGGCATACAGGATACACTGAACAGGACGTGCACGAGACAAGGTCAACATGAACAAGATCACCATTATTTGATCTTAGAGAGTCCATTCATCAGTCTAACGTGACTATCCTAATAGTTTAAATGCCTAAATTAGCTATCCCCACGTTATTGTGCAGTCGGCGTGTGAACCCTGTACTGAACATCAGGTTTCTCACAATCCCAAACAGCAGCCACAATACCTTCCGTCTGAAACAGGTAGCCATTCCCATCAGCTTCCTCCCTACACAGAGAACACCAGGCTGCCTTCTTGGCGATGGAACATGCTTTCTTGTGACTTCACACAAGACATATCGCTTCCTTCCTCACCGCGAGTAAACCACGTGTGTATCATGAGCGATGGCACCACGAGGTACAACGTGGAGCAGTCTGTCTGTGCAGCCTCTGCTCCACTTGTTCATCATGTTAGAGCATCATTTAAGAGACAGTGAGGACTGCCCGTGCTGGAGATCAGAGTAGACAGTGGTTTGCTGGAAAAGCACAGCAAGTGAGTCAACATTTTGGGCATAAGCCATTCATCGGGATCAGCATAAATTACCCTATTCTGCCACCGTGTAAATGCATTGAGGTGGGAATGGCCTCCTACTGTTCCTGTATAAGTGGCTCAACTGGCTGAATGTCCTCCTCTTGTTCATGTGTAAGTAACTCAAGGGGCTGAATGGCCTTGTCCTGTTTCTGTGTAAGGGGACTGAATGACTTCTTCCTTGTCCAATTGGACAGGGCCAAGGGCCTGACTGGTTACCCCTGGTTCCTGTTTGATAAGTCGATGTCCTGACAAGTGTGATAATGCTGCAGCTTTAAGAGGTCATTTTGTCCTGTTTTCTTTTAAGAGAGAGATTGAATGATCATTACCAAGCTGGTTAGTTAAGACCACTGAGTAAATAGCGAGGGAGGCCTTGGGTTTATTTTAATGCAGCCTGAATGGGTGTGGCCAGCTCTCACAGATGAGGATCTTTGAGTTTGTGGCAATCTGTGACTGAATATTCAGTTTTGCCAAGGGCTATGTTTATGGGATTTTCGTATATCGGAACAGTTCTTTAGTAATAGCTCCACGATCTATTATTCGGTTAACTTGTCCAATAGAATTAAGTTATTCTAATTTCCTCTTTCTTTCGTTTCATTTTATCTTTCGTGTTTAAATGGTGTTTAGCTTCACACCGAGTAGTTTGACCATTCAAATTGCATCTGGAACAGACAATTTACATTCCCTTTAAAATAAGAAAACATTAGAGTCTAGGCGACTGCCTTCCAAAATCTTCGAGGGGCTCTGGTCTGCTCCATCACACTAGACTCCTTCTCTTCCTGAGTAATAGGCTGGAGGCACTGATTGGGCTGTCCCTGTTCATCTCCAATCGTGTCAATCGGCTGAATGGCTTCCTCATATTCCTGTGAAACTAGCGTTAGGTGCTGAATGAACTCTATTTCACTGTGGCAAAGTGCAGTGTTAGGCAGTGCTGTTACATGAATGTTACTGACACTTTAACAGCACAAGTCTCAATAGAGTCTGGGTCTTGCTGCACATGGACACAGACCAACTCAGGAGCTGAGGGGGGATCAAAATGTTCTGAACATAGTGGCATCTTCGGTGACCATCCCCACTTCTGATCTTATGGTGGGGAGGGTGTTGGCGGGGAGACATTGATGAAGCAGCGGAAGATGTTTGTGAAGAGGAAGCTACCCTGCGGATCTCCCACAGAGGTGACCCAGGACTGAGATGATGAACATCTTCCTTTGTGCCATGTTTGACCCCAAACACTGGAGAGTTTACACTGATTCCCATTAAGTTCAGTTTTGTTAAGATCCTTGATGCCGGCAGAAGTCAACCACTGCCTTGATATCAGGGCCAGTCATTTTTATCTGAACCCTTGTCTCAACCTCTTTTGTTCATATCGATAAACCACGATATAGGAGCAGCAAGTGTTTTCTTCAAACAGGTGGGGTTGAATGTCAGGATTGCTCTTCTCAAGAGTGTTGGGGAGCAAAATGACTGAAAGTATTTGAAGAGGAGGTAGATGGAAATTGACCTGTCAGAGAGTTGAGGGCTATGAAGATTTGGGTTTGAAAGAGGATTTGAGGCCAAGAGCAGATCAGTCACGATCTTAGTGAAGGGCAAGGCAGGCTTGGGGGGTGAACAACATGCCCCTGTTTCTGATGTTCTCCCATTCTGTTATTGGAGAGTTAGTGGGTGTTATTTTCATGAATGTGCAATTACTGAATATTGCAGTCAGGAAGAACAGATGATTTCGTGAGCCAACTCTGGTTGAGGTATGGGGGCTATATTCACAGCGAATCTGTGTCTACAACATGACCAACAAATGAAGCACAAGTTGCAGAGAGGGGAAGCTCTGTGAAGAGAGATGAGGGGCCTCTTTCATACCTGTGCCTGGAGTTTCCAATTACATTTCCCAAATCACTTCAAAGCGTGTGGGACAGTCTTGAGAGGCTGAATGGTCTCCTCTGTTTCTGTGCAACAGATTATAGGAGGAATTGGCCTGCAACTGCTCCTGTCTAGCAGGTATGAGGGGCTGAATGGAACACAGAAACTTGGGACTGAGGAACAGGAGTGGGTCATTAGACACTTTGAGCCTTCTCCACCAGGCACTAAGATTGTGACTGATCAGGCTGTTGTCTCAGCCCCACTTCCCTGTCTATATCCCATTATCTGTGACTCACTTCTCTGTCAAATGTTTAACTAATGCAGCTTTCAATCAATATGAACATCGAGGCACGATAAACTTCCAGTGAAGAGAATTCCCACTTGAAAGGTCCTTTCAGAATTATTCATCATCCTTCTTATCGAATCAGAGAGTCATGCAGAACGGAAACAGACCCGTTAGTCCAACCTGTTCACTCCGATCAGATATCAAATCTGATCCAGTCCCATTTGCCAGCATTAGACCAATATCCCACTTCTTTCAGATACTTTTTAAATGTGCGTTGTAACCGCCTTCACCACTTCCTCTGACAGCACTTTCTGTACACACACCACTCTCTGTGTGAAAGATTTACCTTCAGGTCCCTTCTAAATCATTCGCCCTCTCACCTTCAACCTATGCTCTCTTGTTCTGGACTCCCCTATCCTGGAGAGCAGAACGTGCCTGTTCAGAATATCCATGCCCTTGGTGGTTTTATAAACCTCTATAATGTCACGCTTCAGCCCCTGACACTCCAGGAGAAAGCACCTCAACCTAATCAACCTCTCCTTCAAGCTCAAACCTCCAGTCCTGGAACATCTGTGTGTCAGTCATTTCTGCAGACAACCGAGTTGTCCGCAGTATTCTTAAAGTGGCCTCACCAACATCCTGTACAGATGCAATATGTACCACAACTCCTATACTCAATGCTATGACTGATTAAGGCAAATGTACCAAATGTGTTCTGTCCCACTCTGTCGACCTGCGACTCCACATTCAAGGAAAGATGCACCTGCAGCCCTCTGTACCTTTGATACACAACACGCCCCAGGACCTTACCATCAAGTGCATAATTCCTGCCCTGGTTTGCGTTCACAAAATACAAAACTTCGTATTTATCTAAATTAAACTTCATCTGTCATTCCTTGCCCCTTTGTTCCATCTAATTGTGGACTTGTTTAACTCTGAGATAATCTACTACACCACCTTTCTGATGTCATCTGTAAACTTACTAACTATGGCCCCAATATTCACATCTAAATCCTTTACATAAATGATGAAATGCAGTGAACTCAGTCCTGATTCTTGTAGCACACTGCTGCTCACAAGCCTCCAGTCTGAAAAATACCCCTCTTCCTTCAAGCCAATTGTGACGAGCGTCCTCTGTATCCCATGTGACTGAAACTTACTAATCTGTCTACCAATCATAATGAAATACGAGTTATAAAGAGTGGCTGAGTAGGTTGGTTTATTTTCACTAGAAAAAAGGAGATTGAGGGGGGACCTGATTGAGGTTTACAAAATCATGATGGGTATAGACAGGTGGATAGAGACGAGCTTTTTCCCACGGTGAAGGATTCAATAACGTGAGGTCATGCTTTCAAAATGAGAGTTGGAATGTTTAAGGGGGATACACGCGGTAAATACTTCACATAGAGGGTGGTGGGCATTTTGAACGTGTTGCCAGCAGAGGTGGTAGAGGCAGGCACGGTAGATTCATTTAAGATGCATCTGGACAGATACATGAGTAGGTGGGGAGTACAGGGATACATATGCTTAGGAATTGGGCGACTGATTTAGACAGTACGTTTGGATTGGCTCAGGCTTGGAGGGCGAAGGGCCTGTTCCTGGGCTGTAAATTTTCTTTGCTCTTTGTTCTTTAAATGAACACCTTCCTGAAGTCCATATAGACAACGACTACCAAACTGGCTTCATCAATCTTCTTTGTCACCTCTTCAAAAAACTCAACCAAATTAATGAGACATGATTTCACATGCAGAAAGCCACGTTGTCCACACCGATCAGCCCTTGCCTTCCCAAATGTATGTAAATGCTATCCCTCAGAATCCCCTGCAACAACTTATCCACCACTGACATCAGGCTCACCGGTCTATAGTTCCCCGGCTTTTTGGGGTCACTGTTTCCTTTTCTAGTTCCACTCCTCCACTGCTCATAACAAATATTAAATGTAACCAGGTCGGTGATATGGCCGAAGATATTTGTCTCAGACTGGGTCAGGGTCAGTTTTAGGAAGAAGTCAGGCTAGTTTCTTTAATCTGCTAAAACAACACGTTTATGATCCAGATCAATGTTACTCAAACTATGGTGGAAAGATGAATGGCAAACTGTTTGGGTATTGCAAATACATAATCAATGGCTTGGAAAGGATGGACGCCAAGAAATTGTTTCCGTTACGCCTTAGAATTAGAAGGGGTCAATTCAGAACAGAAATGCGGAAACATTTCTTCAGCCAGAGAGTGGTGGGCCTGTGGAATTCATTACCACAGATTCCGGTGAGGCCGGGACGCTAAATGTCTTCAAGGAAGAGATTGATAAATTCTTGATGTCACAAGGAATTAAGGGCTATGGGGAGAATGCGGGTAAGTGGAGTTGAAATGCCCATTTGCCATGATTAAATGGCTGAGTGGACTCGATGGGCCGAATGGCCTTACTTCTACTCCTACGTCTTATGGTCCAATATTTCCCTTTCAAAACACATACACACAAACACACAAACAAACGCACACACACACACACACACAAACACACACATGCAAACACACACACACACAAGCACACATGGATTAACAAAATTTCTGCAAATTAATTTGAAAGAACTTTGTCCAGATATTATTGGAACTCATGACAAAAGTAAAAATTGAGATTGTCCAAAACGTTATTCTGCTTCTGAAGATATTGTACACACACAGCTGCTAGCAATGGGATTTCATCCTGGGAGAGTTGGATTTGGCTTAATTCCCTTTGCTTTAGGCACTGAGGAGATTCCAGTGAATTCTGGTCCTCGAGCACCCAAAGTGGTCAGCACGGTGGTCAGCACTGCTGCTTCACAGCAACAGGGACTTGGGTTCGATTCCAGCCTTGGGTGACTGTCTGTGTGGAGTTTGCACATTCTCCCCTTGTCTGTATGAGTTTTTAATGTGTGATCCAGTTTCCTACCACAAACTGTGTAGGTTCGGTGGATTGGTCATGCTAAATTTTCTGTAGTGTTCAGGAAATTCTAGGTTAGGTGCATTAGTCAGGGGCAAATATCGGGAAATGGGTTGGGAAGGTTGGTATGGACTTGTTGGGCCGAAGGGCCTGTTTCAACACTGCAGTGATTCCAAAAAAGTAACGATGACTGTAGAATTTATTTTTAGCTTGCACACATTGCTGTGATGAGGAACGATGAAGGAGAGAGAGTGTGATAGGCCATTCCTTCTCAGGCAGGTTACATTTTCTCCCTCTCTGAGTTGAATCACACAATAATGTCATTCTCTCCCAAACTGGACCATGTGAGGTCTCCTTGTACATTGTCCAAACTATGTCTCCATCACATTCCCTGCTCCATGTAGGTGCATCATTGCTGCTGTCATACAAAGAGTCATACTTTTAGCAGGAAATTATCTCGGTCGATTTGAAATATGTTTGCATGGCCGTGCATCATTAAAAAATAAAATGTTTAATTTATTCAGAATACCTGTGTTAAAATGACTGCATTTTTTAACAAATGCAGAAATTTCTGGAAAAGCTCGGCAGGTCTGTCAGCATCCAGATGCCTTTTACATGCTGCAGTTGTACCAGCCTCCACCACTTTATCTGGCAGCTCATTCCATACGCACACCACCCTCTGTGTGAAATGGTGCCCTTTCGGCCTCATCAAAACCTTTCCCCTCTCACTTTCAAACAATTCCCTCTCGTTTTGGACGCCCCTAACCTGGGGACAAACCCTGACTACTCACCCTATCCATGACCATTCTGATTTTATAAACCTTTACCGCTGCGAAATGTGACTCTAATCAACAAGAATAGCTGTACTTTCAGTCATCCCGGGCCTAAATTCTGAAATTCAATACTGACACCGCTCCCTTATCCATCAAGTCGCCATTCTAAATCCATTTTAATCAGTTTGTTCAGATGTATCATGAGACACTTCTGTGGAACTTACACCGAGACTTTTGTGCCCGGAGGTAGGGACACTAGCATCACTCAGCAATACCCATAAAGGTGTAACAGTATTCTCATGTGTGTTAGTTGATCAGCCTGTTCTGACATGATGTGACATACCTCTGCAACAGGCAGGACTTAAATCCAGGCCTTATAGTCCAGACCCAGGAACACTACCACACAAGTTCAAGAATTGGAATCAAATCCAGAGTTCTGGCTCAGAGACAGGGACACTACACACTACACTACTATACCCAGATTTTGTGTCATATTTTAGTGCCCACTTTCAGTTCGGTGTGGATTTATTATAATCAGGTTACCATTACTGAACTACACAAAACACTTTGTTTTGTTAAACAAATGCAAGGTATTTGTCTCAACTGTAGGATATTGTGTGACATGCTATGTCGTTGATTAATCGCTATTATCTGTAGTCTGCAATATTTCGGAAAGAAATCCTGCAGACACACTCTGCCCAATGAAGGGTCTCAAATGGATATTTATTACTGAACAGCAGAGATGAAGGAAGAGCTTAATTTCTGGTCACAAAACACCGATCACTCTTACCCAACTCTAACGTGCTACTCCCCTCTTCCTGGCCGCTGATTACTGTCCAGCCTCTCCTCCCCACTGACTGTGTCGGCAATCTGTCCCTCCTACCCCTAACTACACAAAGCAAACCAAGCTCAGGATCTTTGTGAAAATCAAGGCCGTAGTGTGCAGGCCGTCTGGAGAGGAATGGGCGTTTTAAAATTGAATGGGGAGGGGAGGTGGCAGTAATATCACACACTGGGCTGAGGGGTGGCTGCTGGAGTTTAGTTTGGATTAATGCGAGGTACTGGATTTGGTAAATCAAACAACAGCAGGACCTATACAATTAAAAGTAGAGCCTTTGTCAGTGTTGCAGAATAGACACCTAGGCCGTCAGGTATAATTCTTTAAAATTTGCATCTCATAGAGATAGTGCAGTTAAAAGGTGTTTAACACACTTGTCTTCATTGGTCAGACCCTTTGAGTATCGGAATGGGGATGTCATGTTCAGGTTGTACAGGACATTGGTGAGACCTCTTCTGGAATACTGTGTCCAGTCTGGTCATCCTGCCCGCTCATTCCATAGGCACACCACCCTCTGGGTGAAAAAGCTGCCCTTTAGGTCGCTTTAATGTTTCACCTCTCACCTTAAACCTATGCCCTCAAGTTTTGGTCTCCCCTACCCTTAGAAAATACCTTGACTATTCACTTTGATATTATTGACCTTGATATTATTCAGCTGGAGAGGATTGAGAACAGATGAACCTGGATTTTGCTGGGAATGTAGGGAGTGAGCGATAAGGAGAGGCTGGGTATGCTGGTACTTTTTTCACTGGAGAAAATGCGGTTAAGGGGTAACTTCACAGAAGTTTACAAAATAATGATGGGTACAGATAAGCTGAAGGTCTGATGTCTTTTCCCTAGAGTTGGGGATTCAAAACTGAGGGATATTTTAAGGTGCGAGGAAAAAGATTTACAAAAGTCATAAGAGGTAATTATTTTAGACAGAATCTGGCTTGTGTGTGGAATGGACTTCCAGAGGAAGTGGTGAAAGCAGGAACAGTTACAACGTTTAAAGGACATTTAGATCAGTACATGGATCAGACATCAGTTTGGATGGTGCTGTGAGCAGCTGCTCTCTCCCTCCCCCTCTCTGAATGAATCCCTGTTGTTTTTCACCCTCTGCCAATGCCTTCCCCTCTTCCTGGCCGCTGATTACTGTCCAGCCTCTCCTCCCCACTGACTGTGTCGGCAATCTGTCCGAGACCGCCAGACCTGCCCCACACAGAGACTCACACATACACTGACTGGAATTGTTAGGACATGGCGTGAAGCTCATCTGGTAAGTTAAATGAAACATAAAGAAATGCTCAATTTGCCTCGTAAACTGTTAAAATATGAGGGACAGAGAACTCCCAAATTCCACTGTTTAAATAAAAACATCAATTTATTTTTTCACTCTGAAAGTGAACACGTTACATCAAAAATTCACAACTCTGGGACCCTTTTTCACTAAACTGCTTATTACCTGAGGAGAAAGTGAGGACTGCAGATGCTGGAGATCAGAGCTGAAAATGTGTTGCTGGAAAAGCGCAGCAGGTCAGGCAGCATCCAAGGAACAGGAAAATCGACGTTTCGGGCATAAGCCCTTCTTCAGGAATGAGGAAAGTGTGTCAGGCTAAAATAAAAGGTAGGGAGGAGGGACTTGGGGGGCGTTGAGAATGCCATAGGTGGAGGGAGGTCAAGGTGAGGGTGATAGTCCGGAATGGGGTGGGGCGGAAAGGTCAGCAAGAAGATTGCAAGATAGGAAGGCGGTGCTGAGTTCGAGGGATTTGACTGAGACAAGGTGGGGGGAGGGGAAATGAGGAAACTGGAGAAATCTGAGTTCATCCCTTGTGGTTTCAGGCTTCCCAGGCAGAAGATGAGGCGCTCTTCCTCCAACCCTCGTGTTGCCATGGTCTGGCGATGGAGGAGTCCAAGGACCTGCATGTCCTTGGTGGAGTGGGAGAGGGAGTTGAAGTATTGGGTTACAGGGTGGTTGGGTTGGTTGGTCCGAGTGTCCCAGAGGTGTTCTCTGAAACGTTCCACAAATAGGCGGCCTGTCTCCCCAATATAGATGAGGCCATATCGGGTGCAGCGGATGCAATAGATGCTGTGTGTGGAGGTGCACAGATACACATATGGGGATGGTGAGGATACGGCGTGAAGCTCATCTGGTAACTTAAATGACACAAAGAAATGCTCAATTCGCCTCGTAAACTGTTAAAATATGAGGGACAGATCCGCCAACTCCACTGTTTAGATAAAAACATCAATTTATTTTTTTCACTCTGAAAGTGAACATTTTACATCAACTATTCACAACTCAGGGACCCTCTTTCTCTTAACTGCTTATTACCCGACTCCAGCTCTACAGCAATATACTGTTTCTGGGTCTGCCATCCTCTCATACCACAGGAGCTTGTAAGCTCTCAGTTCAGAACAGCATTCCCTCTCTTAAAAGTACAGTACACACTTTCAACTTCATCACATTAAACCCTGATGAAGTGGATAAGTGGGACCTAACCGGATTTCTCTTGCTCTGTGGTTTGTCAATAATTCATCTACTCTGTCTCGTATGTGTCAGGACTTCTGTTGCTCCATTGACAGCATGTCATTATTCGACTCTGTCCGTGGGAATATATCAGTATTTCACTTGCTCAGACTTGTGTGTGTGGGATAGGATTTCAGTTGTTTCATGGGGACTGTGACGCTATAACAATCTCAATGTTTGTAGATGGCACCGAACCTGGAAGAATTGTAAAGTCTATGGAGGAGAGTGTGAAACTCTAACAGGACAGTGACACGTTGGTGTAGTGTTCAGTTATAAGGCAGATGGGGATCAATGCAGAGCAGTGTGAGGTGATGTACTGTGGTAGGAATAACATTGAAAGGCAGTTTAATACAGGCTGTACCGTAATAAAGGGGTTGCCTGAGCGGAGAGCACTGGGTGTATATGAGCACAGATTGTTGAAGATATCAGGACAAGTGGGGAGAGCAGTAACTATCACAGACTAGTTTCAGTATATGAGCTGTTTACAGGAGGAGGTGTAGGAGGGAGTCTCTGTGCTCCCTTCCTGGGAGGTGGGTAGATGATGTATTGTGAGCCAACCCTCCTGCCCACCGAGACCGTGGGGATTCCATTTGTAACAGCTAGTGTTAGGTAAGGGGTAGATGTAGGGGTATGGGTGGGTTGCGCTTCGGCGGGTGCGGTGTGGACTTGTTGGGCCGAAGGGCCTGTTTCCACACTGTAAGCAATCTAATCGAAAAGGGAGATGGCGTCAGGGCCACGGCTTCTATATTGTGCCAGGGGGAAACAGAGCTGCCAGTGGGTTTAAAGTGACAGTTGCCCTTCACTGAACATTGCTCCTTACTCGGTCGGTGTGACGTGGATGTTTCAGAATCTCCACACAAGGCGTCCCGGTCGTCTCCGACTCGTACCAGGATCCTACCCAAAAGCGGGGGCAGGGGGTGAGGGAAAGGATATCGGGCACTCCACCACCCGGCTTGGCTCTTTCTGACCTATTCCAGGCTTTTTCTCCTGGAATGGGAGAAAGGGAGGGAGGGAGTGAGTGGGAGTGGGTGGCCCTACTGTTAGTGCTGGTTTAGGTGAAGGGGACGGGGACATGGTGAGGGGTCTGGAGGGAATCAGTCCACAGTGTTGTATCCATGCAGTGTAATTAACGTGGGGGGTGGGGTAAAGTGGAGGGAGGAGGAAGACAGGGGGAGAGAGAGAGGGAGAGAGAGAGAGAGGTATAGAGATTGGGAGAGAGAGGGAAAGAGAGATCATGGCGGGGTGGGATGGTGCTTTACCTGTTATACAGTGAGTGTGAGGGAGCAGACAGAATACAGTGACCTTTACCCTGACAGAGTGGGGAAGGTTATTGATGCTTGTCCTGTATTGCTGGGCATTTCCTCAGACCCCAGATCCTGCACTGAGCTGGGTGGGGAGCTCAGACCATGATCAGTGTGTCAAGTGGTGTGGACCTTCTGGGAAGAGAATGGTCCCCCTCTGTACTAGCCCATCCACCAGGACCTCCGTGCCCCTGTCGTCAAACCGCATTGTAATTGCCTTATCCCCCATGCTCAGGGTAAACTGCGCAGGGGAGCTCCTAACTGAGAAAGCGCAACCATGTGCTCATTGGCCTTTTAAAGATTGCCCCAGTCTCAGGGAACGATGAATATCCAGGGTCACCCGGGAGATGGTGAGGACCTCCAGCCATGATGGGTGGGAGAGTCGGGCTGGTATTGAATAAGAGGGACACCCTGGGGTGGGCTGGGTTGTTCATGAGGTGAGTTTGATCCGATAGCACCAGGAAAGTAGCTCAGCCTCGAGGAAATAATCGTTCTGTCAGACTAAGGGAAAATGTCACTGAGACAGTGTTTTTGTTTGATTCAGCCCAGTGAATCATAGATTCTGTTGAAACAACTCCCATTTACAAAGCTGTAGTGCAAATGCTCAAATATCCCATTTTCCCATCTTTCCTGGGAAGACTGGCTCATGCTACAGGATGCTATCGAAGTGTCTACATTTCTGCATTCTGAAACCTGGGAACACATCCTTCCATGACACTGTCTCTCAGTCTCCCCCTCTCTGTCTATTTCCCAAACCCCTCCCATGTGGTGATATTTAATCTGATTCCTCCGCCATCTCTCTCTGGCAGTGATGTTCACACCCACAGCACCCCCTTGTCAGGGCAACAATGGAGCGATGGAGCTGTAAATGGGTGGGAGCTGTACATCCTGTCAGTTCCAGAACGGGCTGCAAGTTTCCCCAAACTGGGCAGGGATCTAACACAGTGTTGCCGAGCAATGCACTGGGGTGGGGTACACAGTCCTACATGCTGGGAGGGTAACTGCTCCTGGGTTACAGATCAATGTACTGGGGTGGGGTACACAGTCCTACATGCTGCGGGGGTGGGGGGGGTGTAATGGCTCCCGGTTTACAGGGGGAGAGGTGATAGGTCAGAGAGGAGGGTGGGGTGGATAGGGGGAAGGTCATGGACAGGTCAAGGAGTTCCCCGGAACATTCCGTTCCCGACATTCTATAACTGCCATTCCCCGGAACGTTCTGTCCCTGACATTCTATAACTGCCATTCCCCGGAACGTTCTGTCCCCGACATTTTATAACTGACATTCCCCAGAACGTTCTGTCCCCGACATTCTTTAACTGACATTCCCTGGAAATTCTGTCCCCAACATTCTGTAACTGACATTCCCCGGAACGTTCTGTCCCCGACATTTTATAACTGCCATTCCCCAGAACGTTCTATCCCCGACATTCTATAACTGACATTCCCCAGAACGTTCTGTCCCCGACATTCTGTAACTGACATTCCCCGGAACGTTCTGTCCCCAACATTCTGTAACTTACATTCCCCGGAACGTTCTGTCCCTGACATTGTTTGTGAACGGCCAGACGTCAGTGAATTGAACAAACGATAAGATCCCGAGGGAAGAGATCTCGTTCCAGGGAGAAGGAGACACTGTTCCAATGGACCCTCAGGCAGTTAAAGGGGGGAATACGTTTTCCCTGCGTTTACATTTCTCCACGACACAGGATCGACCACAATTTAGACCGAAATACAGGAATTCCCAAACTCCGTTTGTCTTCAGGAAACTGGGAGATAATCCTTCAGGACAGCAACGTTCCCACCCTCCGTATCAGGAACTGGGAAGGAGTGACCTGTGTCTGCTCTCGAGTGATCGAGAGTGTGGGAATGTTCTAGAAACCATCTGTCCTTATGGATATGTCTCTGTGTGTTTGGGGAGGGAGGGTTTCTTGTGATTTATGTCACATTTTTGTCAGTAATTCCGATCTTCCCATTTGTTATTCCAATAATAATAAATTTATTATTTATTTTAATAAATCCCTGAATACAGGGACACATTTGGAAATCTCACTGGGTCCCCGATCAAACGGGTCCCTTTGCCTCCAGGCTGATGGATAATGGGTTTGTTTTCCTTCCTGACAGTTAATGTAGTGACCATCTACGTCCTGCTTTATAAAGATTGTGGATTGTCTCCATGTGTCAGACGTTACCTGGGGGCCATGGCAGCGGCGGATCTCCTGGTCATTATCCTCGACCTGATCCTGAGACACATTCCCATTGTTTATAAGGAACAGTTTTATTTCCTGATGGACTCCGTCCCCGTGTGTAATATCCACGCCATCCTGGTTTATGCAGCCACTGACTGCTCTGTCTGGTTTACCGTCACTTTCACCTTTGATCGGTTTGTGGCCATTTGTTGCCAGAAGCTGAAAAGTAAATATTGCAGTGAGAAAACAGCGGCTGTGGTTCTGGGAGCAGTGACTGTGCTGAGCTGTTTAAAGAACATTTTTTGGTATTTTATGCTCACGGCTCGGTATTGGTTGGTGAACCAGCCCTCGTTTTGTGATGTAACACTCGCTGTTTTATTCTCCAGGGTCTGGCTCACAATCGAGTTCCTCCACCACATTCTAACCCCGTGTGTCCCATTTCTCCTGATTCTGCTGCTCAATGTTCTCACCGTCAGACACATTTTAGTGACCAGCAGAGCCCGCAGGAGACTCCGCGCTCACACCAATGGGGACGCTCAGTCTGACACAGAAATGAGAAACCGAAAAAAATCCATCATTTTACTGTTTGTGATCTCGGCCAATTTCATCCTGTTATGGTCAATGTTAATGCTGTATTCTATATGGTACCGGATGTGGTGGATTGGGTATGGGTCTGTGATTCTCCAACGCTATCTACAGGAATTGGGCTTCATGCTGCAGCTCCTCAGTTGCTGCACAAACACCGCGATTTATGCCGTGACCCAGACTAAGTTCAGGCAGCAGCTGAAGAATGTGCTGAAATATCCATTCACCCAAATCCATCCATCAATCAAATTCCCTCATTAATCACTCCATCCGGGATTTTCTCATTTCAGTTCAGTGTTTCAGCGATGGAGCCGCCTGTCGCTATGGTAACAGACTGAGGGTAACACTGGTTTGTCCATCCTTATCTCACAGTGGGGTAACAGGGAAACATTTCAATGAATGTCACAACTCAGGGGCCAGTGAGAAAAGGCACAATCCCACTGACTGTATCCATCACTGCCATTTGTAAACAATAAAAATGTTGATTAAAGCGTGCCGAGCAGCAGAGTGACCGATGTTGTTGTGTATCTTTGTGTTGGAGAAGCTGAGCTGGAGAGAGACAGACTCAGCCCCAAGTCCTGGTCCTCAGAGATGGGGAGGGTACCGCGGCCTGAGCCCAGGAGCTGGGTTGAACTCCCTCTGTCCACCTACTCCAACCTGGACTCCCCATTTCCTCTCCCCTAACCTTTCTCCTCGTTGCTCTCCCTCTCTATCTCTGCATACTCTTTCCTTCTCAACACCTCTCCTTTTCACTCTCACTCATTCCCCCGTCTCTATCACACACACCCCCAATCCCGGTTTCTCCACCTGACTCCAATCTTCCCTCTCTCCCTCCTTGAGAGAGAGAGAGAGAGAGAGAGAGAGGACAGAGGGATGGGGTTAAGAGAGGGAACGCGAGAGAGGCAAACAGAGGGGGCAAGACAGGGAGGTAGATGGCAGCAAGAGAAAGAGAGAGAGACAGGGGCGAGAACGAGAGAGAGAGGGAGGAGAGAAAGGGAGATGAGGTGACAGTGATTCGAGAGAGTGTGAAAGAGCAGGGAGAGACAGGGTGGGGGGACGAGAGACAGGGGGTAAGAGAGAGGGGCAAGAGAGAGAAAGAGGGGGACGGACAAAAGGGGTGGGAGAAACGAGGGGGTGCGAGAGAGAGTGGGGCGGGAGAGGGGAGGCTGAGAGAGGGAGGGGAAGAGAGGGGAGGCAAGAGAGACAGGGGTGCAAGAGAGGGGGCGAGAGAGAGGGGATGAGAGAGACAGAGGGGGTGAGAGAGGGGGGGGGCGACGAGAGACTTGGGGCGACGAAAGAGACCAGGGACAAGAGAGAGACAGGGGGCGATGAGAGAAACAAGAGGCATGAGAGCCCAGGGGCGAGAGAGACCGGGGGTGACGAGAAAAACCAGAGCCGTGAGAGACCGGGGGGGCAAGAGAGACTGGGGGCGAGACAGAGGGGGTGACGAGAAAGGCTGAGGCAGTGAAAGAGAAAGAGAGAGAGAGAGAGGCGGTGAGAAAGAGAGAGAGAGGGCGATAGAAGGGGAGGGCAAGAGAGGGGGCTGAGAGAGAGGGGGGTGCTGAGAGAGAGGGGTGCGAGAGAGAGGGGGCGAGACAGAGTGGGGAGCGAGGTGGGAAAGTCAGAGGGAAAGCGACGAGAGACCAGGGGCAATGAAAGAGACGGGGTGTCGAGAGAGAATGGGGGCGAGAGAGAGGGGGTGACGAGAGAGAGAGAGGCGGTGAGACAGAGGGGTTCGGAGGGGGAGGGGTGAGAGAAATGGGGCCAGAGTGGGGAGCGAGGGGGGGCAAGTGAGAGGGAGAGTGACGAGAGACCAGGGGCGATGAAAGAGACAGGGCGGCGAGAGAGATGGGGGCGAGAGAGACCGGGGGCGGCGAGAGAGACAGGGGGCGAGAGAGACCAGGGGTGGTGAGAGAGACACTTTACAAAAGAGACCGGGGGCGAGAGAGACCGGGGGGGAAAAGAGAGAGACCGGTGGCGGCAAACAGAGAGACCGGGGGGGAAAAGAGAGAGACAGGGGGCGAGAGAGACCGGGGGGGGGGCAAAGAGGGAGACCGGGGGCAAAGAGAGAGACTGTGGGGGCGGCGAGAGAGACAGGGGGCGAGAGAGACCGGGGGTGGTGAGAGAGACAATTTACAAAAGAGACAGGGGGCGAGAGAGACCGGGGGGGGGCAAAGAGAGAGACCGGGGGCAAAGAGAGAGACCGTGGGGGAAAAGAGAGAGACAGGGGGCGAGAGAGACCGGGGGGGCAAAGAGAAAGACCGGGGGGGGCAAAGAAAGAGACCGGGGGGGGCAAAGAGAGAGACCGGGCGGCAAAGAGAGAGACAGAGGGCGAGAGAGACTGGGGGGGGCAAAGAGAGAGACCTGGGTGGCGAGAGAGACTGGGGGGGGCGCAAAGATAGACCGTGGGGGCAAAGAGAGAGACCGGAGGTGAGAGAGACCGGGGGGGCAAAGAGAGAGACTGGGGGCGAGAGACCGGGGGGGTGCAAAGAGAGAGACTGGCGTCGAGAAAGACCGGGGGCGGGTGATAGACCGGGGGGCGAAGAGAGACCGGGGATGAGTAAGACCGGGGGGGGGGGGGCGAGAAAGACCAAGGGCGAAGAGAGAAAGGGGGTGAGAGAGACCAGGGGCAAGAGAGATCGGGGGCAAGAGAGACCAGGGGCAAAAGAGACTGGAGGGGGGCGTGAGAGACCGGGGGTGAAGAGAGACTGGGGGTGAGAGAGAGAGAGGGGGTGAGAGAGATAGCAGGGGCGAGAGAGAGATGGGGGGGTGAGAGAGATACCGGGGGCGAGAGAGAGATGGGAGGGAGAGAGAGACCGGGGGTGAGAGAGAGACCGGGGGTGAGAGAGAGACCAGGGATGAGAGAGAGATGGGGGGGAGAGAGAGACCGAGGGTGAGAGAGAGACCGGGGGTGAGAGAGAGACCTGGGTGAGAGAGAGATGGGGGGGACTAGAGAGACCGAGGGTGAGAGAGACCAGGGCGGCAAAGAGAGAGACTGGGAGCGAGAGAGTGACCGGGGGGGGCAAAGAGAGAGACAGGGGGCGAGAGAGACTGGGGGGGATAAAGAGAGAGACAGGGGGCGAGAGAGACCGTGGGGGGCAAAGAGAGAGAGCGGGGTCGAGAGAGAGCGGGAGTGGAGAGAGAGACCGGGGGTGAGAGACTGGGGGCAAGAGAGAGACCGGGGGTGAGAGAGAGACCGGGGATGAGCAAGACCGGGGGGGGCGAGAGAGACCAAGGGCGAAGAGAGAAAGGGGGTGAGAGAGACCAGGGTCAAGAGAGACCGGGGGCAAGAGAGAGACCGGGGGTGAGAGAGACCGGCGGTGAGAGAGACCGGGGATGAGAGAGATGCCGGGTGTGAGAGAGATACCGGGGGCGAGAGAGATCTTGGACGAGAGAGAGACCGGGGGTGAGAGAGAGACTGGGGGTGAGAGAGAGACCGGGGTTGAGGGAGACCAGGGGTGAGAGAGACCGGGGGTGAGAGAGACCAGGGGTGAGAGAGAGAGACCGGGGGCGAAGAGAGACCGGGGGGCGAGGCCAGGGGAGGGAAGAGAGTCCAGGAGAGGCGAGAGAGACCAGGGGACGAGAGTGAGACCGGGGGCGAGAAAGAGACCAGGCGTGAGAGGGAGGGGGTGACGAGAGAGACCGGGAGCGAGAAATACCGGGGGCTAGACAGAGAGAGATTGGGGGTGAAGAGAGACCGGGGGCGAGAGAAAGTCCAGGGGCAAGAGAGACGGGGTGACGAGAGAGACCGGAGGTGAGAGTGACCGGGGATGAGAGAGAGCAGGGGCGAGAGAGACCGGGGGTGAGAGAGAGAGACCGGGGGTGATAGAGAGAGACAGGGACACAAAAGAGCCTTGGGGTGAGAGAGACCAAGGGTGAGAGACAGGGGTAAGACGACAGACACCAGGGGCGACGAGAGAGATGAGGCGAGAGAAAGTGGGGTCGAGAGAGACCGGGGGTGAGAGTGACTGGGGGCGAGAGAGAGGCCGGGGATCGAGAGAGGCTAGGGAGCGAGAGAGGCCCGGTGCGAGAGAGGCAGGGAGCAACGACACAGACCGGGGCAAGAGAGACGGTGGGCGAGAGATACCGGGTGCCAGATACCAGGGGTGACGAGAGACCAGGGGCGACAAGAGAGACTGTGGGCGAGAGAGATCGAGGGTGAGAGAGACCAGGAGCGAGAGAGAGTCCTGGGGCGAGAGAGAAGGGGTGACGAGAGAGACCGGGGGTGAGAGAGACCAGCGGCAAGAGAGAGAGACCGGGGGCAAAGAGGGTTGTGGGCGAGAGAGACCGGGGGCGGCGAGAGAGACCAGGGGCGAGACACCGGGGGTGACGAGAAACCGGGAGTGAGAAAGACCAGGGGTGAGAGTGACCAGGGGTGAGAGAGACTGGGGATTGAGAGACGGGTTTGCGAGAGAGACTGGGGGGCTAGAGAGACCGGGGGCAAGAGAGAGACCAGGGGCAAGAGAGAAAGAGAGACAGGGGACAAAGAGAGACAGGGGGTGAGAGAGACCGGGGACGGTGAGAGAGAGACCGAGGGCAAGAGAGAGACTGAGAAGCGAGAGAGGCCGGGTGCGAAAGAGACAGGGGGCGATGGTACACACTGGGGGCAAGAGAGACTGTGGGCGAGAGAGACCGGGGGTGACGAGAGACCGGGGCTGAGAAAGGCTGGGGGTGAGAGTGACCGGGCGTGAGAGAGACTGTGGGCAAGAGAGACCGGGGGTGACGAGAGACCGGGGGTGAGAAAGACCGGGGGTGAGAGTGACCGGGCGTGAGAGAGACCAGGGCTGAGAAAGGCTGGGGGTGAGAGTGACCGGGCGTGAGAGAGACTGTGGGCGAGAGAGACCGGGGGTGACGAGAGACCGGGGCTGAGAAAGGCTGGGGGTGAGAGTGACCGGGCGTGAGAGAGAGAGACCGGGGGCGAGAGAGACCGGGGCTGAGAAAGACTGGGGTGAGAGTGACCGGGGGCGAGAGAGACTGTGGGTGAGAGAGACCGGGTGTGACGAGAGACCGGGGGTGAGAGTGACTAGGGGCGAGAGAGAGACCGGGGGCGAGAGAGGCAGGAAGTGACGAGGTAAAAACAATGACTGCAGATGCTGGAAAGCAAATACTGGATTTGTGGTGCTGGAAGAGCACAGCATTTCCGGCAGCATTCAATGAGCAGCGAAATTGACGTTTCGGGCAAAAGCCCTTCATCAGGAATAAAGACAGTGAGCCTGAAGCGTTGAGAGATAAGCTAGATGAGGGTGGGGGTGGGGAGAGAGTAGCATAGAGTACAATGGGTGAGTGGGGGAGGAGATGAAGGTGATAGGTCAAGGAGGAGAGGGTGGAGTGGATAGGTAGAAAAGGAGAAAGGCAGTTTTGACAAGTCCGGACAAGTCAAGGAGACAGTGCTGAGCTGGAAGTTTGAAACTAGGATGAGGTGGGGGAAGGGGAAATGAGGAAGCTGTTGAAGTCCACATTGATGCCCTGGGGTTGAAGTGTTCCTCGGCGGAAGATGAGGCGTTCTTCCTCCAGGCGTCTGGTGGTGAGGGAGCAGCGGTGAAGGAGGCCCAGGACCTCCATATCCTCGGCAGAGTGGGAGGGGGAGTTGAAATGTTGGGCCATGGGGCAGTGTGGTTGATTGGTGCGGGTGTCTCGGAGATGTTCCGTAAAGCGCTCTGCTAGGAGGCGCCCAGTCTCCCCAATGTAGAGGAGACCATATCGGGAGCATAGGATACAATAAATGATATTAGTGGATGTGCAGGTAGAACTTTGATGGATGTGGAAAGCTCCTTTAGGGCCTTGGGTAGAGGTGAGTGAGGAGATGTGGGCGCAGGTTTTACAGTTCCTGCGGTGGCAGGGGAAAGTGCCAGGATTGGAGGGTGGGTCGTAGGGGGGTGTGGAACTTAACAGGTAGTCGTGGAGGGAACGGTCTTTGCGGAAGGCGGAAAGGGGTGGGGATGGAAATATATCCCTGGTGGTGGGGTCCTTTTGGAGGTGGCGGAAATGTCGGCGGATGATTTGGTTGATGCGAAGGTTTGTAGGGTGGAAGGTGAGCACCAGGGGCGTTCTGTCCTTGTTATGGTTGGAGGGGTGGGGTTTGAGGGCAGAGGTGCGGGATGTGGATGAGATGCATTGGAGGGCATGTTTAACCACGTGGGAAGGGAAATTGCGGTCTCTAAAGAAGGAGGCCATCTGGTGTGATCTATGGTCGAACTGGTTCTCCTGGGAGCAGATACGGCAGATGCGGAGAAATTGGGAATACGGGATGGCATTTTTGCAAGAGATAGGGTGGGAAGAGGTGTAATCCAGGTAGCTGTGGGAGTCGGTGGGTTTGTAAAAAATGTCATTGTCAAGTCGGTCGTCACTAATGGAGATAGATCAAGTCGGTCGTCACTAATGCCACTATTGAGCCAAAAGTCTTACAAGACACAAGGACCAATTCACCTGAAACAGCAGCTGGATTTTATATTCATGAGCACCCAATAAGATTGGCTAGTTTACATACACACACACACACACACACACACACACACACACACACACACACACACAGGCATGGTCTCACTCTCTCACACACACAGAGACATGGTCTCACTCTCTCTCTCTCTTTCTCTCTCACACACACACGCACACACACAGGCAGAGGCATGGTCTCACTATCTCACACACACACAGAGGTATGCTCTCTCTCTCTCTCTCTCTCTCTCTGTCTCACACTCACACGCACACACACACACATACACACATACACAAAGGACCCCGCCACACACAGGCCCTCTCTCACTCACAGACACACGATCCCTCAAACACAAACACAGACACTCTCACACACACATACACACAGGAACAAATCTCACACACAGACACACTCTCTCTCACACACACACAGACACTCTCTCACGCACATACATACACACACTCTCATTTACACACACACTCAGACACACACACACTCTTATTCTCTCACACACCCACTCACTCTCACGCACACAGACACTCTCTCTCTCACACACACACTCTAGGTCTCTCACACACTCTCAGACACTCTCTCTCACACACACACTCTCTGTCTCTCTCACACACAGATAATCTCTCTCACACACATACTCACAGATAGACACACAGACACACCATCCCTCAAACACACACAGACACACTCCCTCACACAAGCACATACACGCACAGTTACTCTCTCTCTCTCACACATACACACGCAGACCCATGCTCCCTCAAACATACACAGACACACTCTCACACACACACATAAACACACAGTTACTCTCTCTCTCACACAATTACACACGCTCCCTGAAACACACATAGACACACTCTCTCTCACACACACACATGGACACACACTCTGTCTCACACACACTGACACACACACACACTCTCTCACACACAGACACACTCAGTCTCACAAACACATGCACACCGACACTCTCTCACACACATACAAACTCTTTCTCACACAAGACACACTGCCATACACACACAGAGAGCCACACAGACACATACACACATAGACACACAGACACACACACATAGACACACAGACACATTCTCTCACACACACAGACACACTCTCACACACACATACACACAGACACACTCTTTCTCACACACACATACACACTCTCTCACACACACCCTCACTCACACACATGCACAGAGACATACACACCCTCAAACACACACATAGCCACACACTCTCGCATGAACATGCACTTTCTATCTCACGCACACATATACAGACACACAGAGATACACATGCATCCACTCTTTCACACACACAAACACGGGCAGTTTGTCTCTCTCTCTCTCTCTCTCTCTCTCTCTCTCTCTCTCTCTCACACACACACACACACACACACACACACACACGGCTGTAAAGGCATGGTTAAGGTATTGCTGGAGAAATGATTTCTCCGAGGAATGAACCCTGATCTCACATGATGACTACTCCAGGGAGACAGACAGCAGCTACAGATCTTCCTGTGGATCACTTGTTGGATCTTCCTGTGCCCCACCTCTTGCGTCGACAGCATTAGTCTGTTTGGGTGCCTGCTTTTCTAAAACGTCTCCAAGCAACAAGTAAAAATAGATTGATGAAGCGTTTTCCCCCAAACCATGTTTCAGACACATGCTGCTGTTATTTTTCACTGATTGTTTAAAATGATCTGAATCTTCTGAAATGGGGAGTGGCTTCCATTTCAAATTATGACACCAGAGTGCCTCGGGGACCCTGAGGAAATGATCAGGAAATTACATCTGTTCCGATCTATCCTCTGCACTCTGTACCATCTCAGATAGTTCTCCCTCAATCCCTCAGAAAGTGCTCCCTCAGTACCTCAGATTGTGCTCCCTCAATCCCTCAGAAAGTGCTCCCTCAGTACCTCAGATTGTGCTCCCTCAATCCCTCAGAAAGTGCTCCCTCAGTATATCAGAAAGTGCTCCCTCAATACCTCAGATAGTTCTCCCTCAGTATCTCAGATGGTGCTCCCTCAGTACCTCAAAAAGTGCCCCCTCAAGAGCTCACATCGCTCTCCCTCAGTACCTCAGATAATGCTCGCTCAATTCCTCAGGTGGTGCCCCCTCAATACATCAGATTGTTCTCCCTCAGTACCTCAGAAAGTGCTCCCTCATTAGCTCAGAAAATGCTCTCTCAATACCTCAAAAAGTGGCCCTTCAATAGCTCACATAGTTCTCACTCAGTACCTCAAAATATGCTCCCACAGTTCCTCAGATAGTGCTCCATCAATACCTCAGAAAGTGCTACCTCAATACCTCAGAAAGTGCTCTCTCAATACCGAAAAATATGCTACCTCAGTACCTCAGAAAGTGCTCCCTCAGTACCTCAGAAAGGGCTCACTCAATAACTCAGACAGTGCTCCCCCAATACCTCGAAAAGTAGTCTCTCAGTACCTCAGAAAGTTTTCCCTCAGTACCTCAGACAGTGCTACCTCAATACCTCAGAAAGTGCTTCCTCAGTACCTCAGAAAGTGCTCCGTCAGTACCTCAGAAAGTGCTCCCCAATGCCACTGAAAGTGCTCCCTCAATACCTCAAAAAGTGTGCCCTCTATACCTCAGATATTTCACCCTCAATACCTCAGAAAGTGTTCCCTCAATATCTCAGATAGTGCTCCCTCAGGACCTCAGACAGTGCTCCCTCAGTACCTCAGAAAGTGGTCCCTCTATACCTCTGAAAGTGTTCCCTTAGTACCTCAGAAAGTGCTCCCTCAGTACCTAAGAAAGTGCTCCTTCTATGCCTCTGAAGGTGCTCCCCAATGCCAGTGAAAGTGCTCCCTCAATACCTCAGAAAGTGTGCCCTCAATACCTCAGAAGGTGCTCCCTCAGGACCTCAGAAAGTGCTCCCTCAATACCCCAGTACGTTCTCCCACAGTACCTCAGAAATTGCTCCCTCAATACCTCAGAAAGTGCTCCCTGAGTACCACAGAAAGTGCTCCCTCAGTACCTCAGAAAGTGCTCCTTCTATGCCTCTGAAAGTGCTTCCTCAATACCTCAGAAAGTGCACCCTCAATATCTCAGATAGTGCTCCATCAATTCCTCAGATAGTGCACCCTCAATCCCTCAGCCAGTGCTCCCCAATACCTCAGAAATAGCTCCCACAGTACATCAGATAGTGCTCCCTCAATATCTCAGATCGTGCTCCATCAATTCCTCAGAGAGTGCTCACTCAATACCTCAGCCAGTGCACCCCCAATACTTCAGACAGTGCTCCCTCAGGACCTTAGAACGTATTCCCTCAATACCTTAGAAAGTGCTCCCTCTGTACCTCAGAAAGTGCTCCCTCAATCCCTCTAAAAGTGCTCCCTCAGTACCTCAGACAGTGCTCCCTCAGTACCTCAGAAAGTGGTCCCTCTATACCTCTGAAAGTATTCCCTCAATATCTCAGAAAGTGCTCCCTCAGTACCTAAGAAAGTGCTCCTTCTATGCCTCTGAAAGTGCTCCCCAATGCGATTGAAAGTTCTCCCTCAATACCTCAGAAAGTGTGCCCTCAATACCTCAGAAGGTGCTCCCTCAGTACCTTAGAAAGTGCTCCCTCAATACCTCAGTAAGTTCTCCCTCAGTACCTCAGAAAGTGCTCCCTCAATACCCCAGAAAGTGCTCCCTCAGTACCTCAGAAAGTGCTCACTCAATAACTCAGAAAGTGGTCCCCCAATACCTCCAAAATTAGACTCTCAGTACCTCAGAATGTTTTCCCTCAGTACCTCAGACAGTGGTCCCTCAATACCTCAGAAAGTGCTTCCTCAGTACCTCAGAAAGTGCTCCGTCAGTACATCAGAAAGTGCTCCCCAATGCCACTGAAAGTGCTGCCTCAATACCGCAGAAAGTGTGCCCTCTATACCTCAGATATTTCTCACTCAATGCCTCAGAAAGTGCTTCCTCAATATTTCAGATAGTGCTCCCTCAGGACCTATGACAGTGCCCCCTCAGTACCTCAGAAAGTGCTCCCTCAATACCTCAGAAAGTGCTCCCTCAGTACCTCAGAAAGTGCTCCCTCATTGCCTCTGAATGTGCTCCCTCAATACCTCAGCCAGTGCACCCCCAATACTTCAGACAGTGCTCCCTCAGTACCTCAGAAAGTGCTCCCTCAATATCTAAGAAACTGCTCCCTCAATATCTCACATATTTCTCCCTCAATACCTCAGAAAGTGCTCCCTCAGAACCTCAAAACGTGCTCACTCAATACCTCAGACAGTGCTCCCCAATACCTCAGAAAGCACTCCGTCAATTCCTCAGAAAGTGCGCCCTCTATTCCTCAGATATTTCTCCCTCAATACCTCAGAAAGTGCTTGCTCAATATCTCATGTAGTGCTCCCTCAGTACGTCAGAAAGTGCTCCCTCAGTCTGTCAGAAAGTGCTCCCTCAGGACCTCAGACAGTGCTCCCTCAGTAACTCAGAAAGTGGTCCATCAATGCCTCAGAAAGTGTTCCCTCAATACCTTAGAAGGTGCTCCCTGAGTACCTAAGAAAGTGCTCCCTCAATACTTCAGAAAGTGCTCCCTCAGTATCTCAGAAAGTGCTCCCTCATTGCCTCTGAATGTGCTCCCTCAATACCTCAGCCAGTGCACCCCCAATACCTCAGAAAGAGCTCTCTCAGTATCTCAGACAATACTAGCTCAATACCTCAGAAAGTGCTCACTCAGTACCTCAGAGAGTGCTCACTCAGTACCTTAGCCAGTGCTCCCCCAATACCTCAGAAAATGCTCTCTCAGTACCTCAGACAGTTCTCCGTCAGTACCCCAGAAAGTGCTCTGTCAATACCTCAGAAAGTGCTCCCTCCGTACTTCAGAATGTGCTCCCTCAATGTCTAAGAAAGTGCCCCCTCAATATCACCGATATTTCTCCCTCAATACCTCAGATAGTGCTTCCTCAGTAACCAGAAAGTGCTCCCTGAATACCTCAGAAAGTGCTCCCTCCGTACCTCAGAAAGTGCTCCCTCAATATCTAAGAAACTGCTCCCTCAATATCTCACATATTTCTCCCTCAATACCTCAGAAAGTGCTCCCTCAGAACCTCAAAACGTGCTCACTCAATACCTCAGACAGTGCTCCCCAATACCTCAGAAAGCACTCCGTCAATTCCTCAGAAAGTGCGCCCTCTATTCCTCAGATATTTCTCCCTCAATACCTCAGAAAGTGCTTGCTCAATATCTCATGTAGTGCTCCCTCAGTACGTCAGAAAGTGCTCCCTCAGTCTGTCAGAAAGTGCTCCCTCAGGACCTCAGGCAGTGTTCCATCAGTCCCTCAGAAACTGCTCCCTCAATCCATCAGAAAGTGTCCTCTCAGTGCCTCAGTCAGTGCTCCCCAATACCTCAGAAAATGCTCCCTCAGTACCTCAGACAGTGCTCCCTCAGTACCCCAGAAAGTGCTCTGTCAATACCTCAGAAAGTGCTCCCTCAGTGCCTCAGAAAGTGCTCCTCAATACCTCAGAAAGTGCTCCCTCAATTCCTCAAAAAGTGCTCCCTCAATATCTCAGATATTTCTCCCTGAATACCTCAGATAGTGCTTCCTCATTATGTCAGAAAGTGCTCCATCAGTCTGTCTGAAAATGCTCCCTGCAGAAGGTTACAGTGATATCATGTTCTCCTGGGGCTTGAGCAAGGTACACAGTGGGGTATTTTGGTCCAGGCTGGATGATTTTACAGAGACGGGGGCACTGTAAGTATTGTGCAAGACTACAGAAATAGGGATTATTGTACTGCGTGCAGGATGAGATTATTGAGATTGGGCATGTTATCGAGACTGGAACAATTCACACATTGGGAGAGGCGGTTTCAAATGTACAGCAGGATTATGGAAGGGGTGGAGGTTAAAGAAATAGGAAATGTTATGGGAATTACAAGCATTCACTGGCACAAATGAGTTGGACTGAAAGGTATGTCTCCTTGCTTTATGACTCTATCACACAACAAGAGACAGCATGTGGGGTGAATATAGAACAGAAAGATCCCAGGTTTCAATGCTATCTCCTTGGGGGAGGCCTGCTTTTCCCTCTGTTGTACTGTTCCTCACTCAGACAGCACAGGCCTGGATTGATAACTGTCAACTTACTATATTCACATAGAAAGGCTCAGTACAGCAGAGATGAAAGTAAACAAGAGGGTGGGGATTCAGCCTGGGACCATCATGATCTGTGGTCGTGCTTCAACACTGTATCTATGTCATGTCTTCTGGACGAAAGTTCGATCCCTTAAATACACTCTGCTCTGTTCACTGTGAGTGATCTTACCTCACTGCAGGATTTACTGAAGGCTCCAGATCTCACTTTCCATCTCTCTCAGGCTGACCAACTGTCTTCAGTGTGGTGATGGACGAAACAAGAATTGAGAATTCTGCTGAGTCAGGAGCATCCTGAGTACCTACAGGACATCGAGAAACAGACACAATGGGACACTAGACTGATTCAGCAAGGGTTATGCAAGGAGAATGGCACTGAGTCCCACAGAGATCTGGAAAATCTCAGTCTCCATCCCTGGCCTGTGCTGTTGCATGTCTCTGGAATGGAGAATTCTGTTGGCTCAGGATCTGGCGTAGCTGCAAAAGGTGGCAGCAATTAGACTCTCACAGTGACAGATATCACATGGAGGGATACTGAGAGATATCACCGGAGGGCTCGGAAGGTATCAGGAACAAACCACTGTCAGGAAGAAGGTGCACTACGATCAGTACTCAAGAGTTGAGGGAGCAATCAATGGGGCAGGCAATGACCTAGTGTTACTCTCACTCGACTGATTATCCAGAATTTAATGCCGGTGTCAGGGATACCCATCTAACTGCTTCATACCTTCTCAGTCAGGAAATCTGTATTTGGCTGCCGGTCTGGCCTACATATGAATCCAGACCGAGAGCAATGGGATTGACGCTCAAATGCCCACTGTAATGATCTGGCAAGCCACTCAGCTCTAAGACTGGTCGGGGTGGGCCTGAGATGCTTGCCAGCCAGAGACAGCAACATCCCATGAGTGATTTAAAATCAACCCTGCTGGGAGCAGTGTCCTGGCCAATCATGTCGGTAGGTTTATGGACAGGGCTTTAAACTGACAGAGAGGATACAGGAACAGGGTTAAGGTGAAAGGAGCTTTCCAAATCCAAAGAGAAAATGTGAATCCTCGGAACAACTTGGGAATATGGCTGAAGATAAGCAGAAAGGAACAGGAAGGGACAGAGTTTAACGAAAACTGTACATCAATGAATCGGTTTGTGACAGGACATTGTGGGGAAGAGGAAATTATAATGTTGCTTTGATTTGGAATGGACAAAGTATCTACAATAAAGTTATAGACTTGGGACACAGAGATAAATGAGACTTTATCACCAGACAGACGTGATTACAAGTTGAACAAAAGGTAAAACGTAAATATTCAACAGGAAACAACCTTACAGGATCTCAGGCAGAATGGAAAAGCAAGATGGGAACCTTGACACTAATGGATAACAAAGGCATTACAGAGAAAGCATTTGGCCTCAGGTTATGCAGCTGAATCAGCCTGAATGCAAATTCTGTTTGCTATGTGTCAAAAACACAAGCAGGAGAACGGTTTTTATGCTGCCTTGCAGTATTTCATTGCTCATCCCTACATTAAACAGGAATTCATTAGAAATTATAGCAAAGGTCGTGTGATAACTTTTGGAGACTTCAATCTTTGTATAATCTGGGACAGACACATTGGCAAGAGTGATATTATTTGAGATCCTCCTTGAATGTTTTTGTCAGTGTTTCTTTGAATAACGCATTGTGCAAATAGCTAGGGATGTAACTATCTCAGATCGACCGTTGGGTGATGAAGCTGTGTGAATGAGTAATGTCACACCGAGATCCTCCAAGAAATTATACCGGAATTCAAAGGGATTATGACATCTTAAAGTGACCATAAAGCACACCCGAGAATCAGTAACAAAGACCATTATATGATTTTGAGAGAGAACTGACCAAGGTAAACAGGGGAAACAGACTGAAATGTCAGGCTGTAAATGAACAGTGGAACACATTTAGAGCCAGAGAGACCTAGAGACGTACAGCACATAAACGGACCCTTCGGTCCAACTCGTCCACGCCAACCAGATATCCTTTCCTAATCTCGTCCCATCTGCCAGCACTTGGCCCATATCCCAATAAACCCTTTTATTCATATAACAATCCAGATGCTTTTTGAATGCTGCAGTTGTACCGGCCTCCATCACTTCCTCTGTCAGTACATTCCCTACATAACCACACTCTGCGTGAAAAGGTTGCCTCTTAGGTCCCTTTTAAATCTTTCATCTCTCACCTTAAACTTACGCTGTCCATTTCTGGTCTTCACTACCCCAGGGAAAAGACCTTGTCTGTTTATCCTATCCATGACCCTCATGATTTTATAAACCTCAAGAATGTCACCCCTTAGCCTCTGACGCTCCACGGAAAACAGTCTCAGTTGTTTCAGCCTCTCCCTGTAGCTCAAATCCTCCAATCCTGGCAACATCCTTGTAAAACGTTTCTAAACACTTTCAAGTTTCACAACATCCTTCCAATAGGAAAAAGATCAGAACTGAATTCAATATTCCAAAAGTGGCCTAGCAGTGTGCTGTACAGCTGCAACATGACCTCCAAACTCCTATAATCAATGCTCTGACCAATAAAGGAAAGCTTACCAAACATCATCTTCACTATGTGCTTACCTGGGTAACACTTACGGGGGCATGGGCGTGGACATGGATTGGACGGTGGGTGTGGTGGGCGGGGGGCGGTGTTGAACGGGTTTGGGGACGGGCTGAGGGTGATGTAGGATGTGTCTGGGAGGTGGGGGCAGGTGGCGGGTGGAGGGTGGGGTCAGACGGTTTTGGGGCAGGATTCGCTGTTGGGTCGGTTTGGGGGGGCGACATTGAGAGGTGGGTGGGGGCAGTGTTGGATGGGTTTGGAGGCAAGTGGGGTGTGTTTTTGGGGTTTGGCAGGGTGTGGGGGCTCTCTCATGGCTTGCTGCTGCCTAGTCACCTGAACAGGTAGCAGACTGAACTGAAAACACCGAGCCCCAGAGGAAAGGTATTGAATCGATTAAACGAATAATCAATTATCCAAACGAAATAGTGCCCGCCCATCTCGTTCAGACAATCGAGGTTCCTCTGTAAACTATCTGGACTATACCCTAGTGTTGTGTGAGTTTTACCTTCACCCAATCAACCCCTGCTCGATCCTGCTGAGTGGCCCCAATATTGGCCCAGTTCCAGTTTAAGACCTAAATCTGTCAACCTGTCTGATCTTTTTCCACAACTATGTTAAAACAAAGACAGTTGTGGTGACTGGACGCAATGTGCTCTCCGACAGATACTTCAGTCACTTGCCTGACCTGGTTGTCTGAGGAGAGGTCCAGTGTTGCACCCGCCTGAGTAGAATAGAGCCATCTACATCTTGACTGAGGAAACTTTCTTGGACACATTTTACAAATTCCACCCAGTACGGGCCTTTTACCCTCTGGGTGACCCAGCCAATCCAGGGGAAGTTAAAATCTCCATCCAATACTACTCTATTATTTGTATAGGTACCTGCAAACTCATTACACATTTGCTCCTCTCGTACCCGCTGGCTATTTGAGGGTCGAGAACACGATCCCAGCAGACTGACCACCTGGTCTTTGTTTCTAACTTTTAAATTTATGGCCTCATTTGATGTCTGCTTAACAGAATTGTCTCGATGCACAGGTGTCATGTCCTTCCGAATCAAAAGGACAACTCCCCCTCCTCACTTACTTGTCCTTCTATCACGCCTGTAGCTTCTGAATCCTGGAACACTGAGCTGCCCGTCTGGCCCTTCTCTCAGCCATGTTTCGGTCATGGCTATAATACCCCAGTCCCCAGAGCTAATCCATGCTCTGAGCCCATCTGCCTTACCAGTCAGGCCTCGTGTGTTGAAATAAATGCCCTTTAAACCAGATATCTTTTCCTCCCTCGACTGTGCCCCTGGATATCCTGAATAGGTAACTTGTTCTTGATGGCTGATGTATTTCCCCTGACTTTTCGATGGTCCCTCTCTCACTCAAATTCTCAACTCCCTGCCAAACTAGTTTAAATCCTCCTGGGTAACAGTAGCAAATCTCCTCCCTGGGATACTTGTGCCCCTTTGCTTCAAGTGCAAACCATCCCCTTTGTACAGGTCCCCTCTACCCCAGAAGAGATCCCAATGACCCAAGAACTGAAAACCCTGCCCACTATACCAGCTCCTCAGCGACACATCCATCCGGCCTACCTTTCTCTTTCTATCCTCACTGGCACTTGGCACTGGGAGTAATCTGAAGATCATTAAGGTCAATATCCTGCTTTTTTAACTTCTCACCTGACTCTCTGTACTTATTTCACAGGACCCCATCCCTTTGTCGACCTCTGTCATGTGGACCGATGTGCACAATGACCTCTGGATGTTCACCCTCCCCCTTCATAATGTTCAATAACGACTCAGAGACATCCTTGACCCTGGTACCTGGGAGGCAGCACACCATCCTGGGTCTCTTCTGGAGCCACACAGTCTCCTGTCTGTCCCCCTCACAACTGTGCCTCCTATCAGTATCGCGATCATTACAGAGGATCTGGCAAACAGAGACTGGGAGGAACACCCTGCAGTTGGGTCCATGTTAGGAAAGTGGAGTATTTTAAAGTGATGCAGTGAGAACGCAGGGCCCGTGTGCTCCTTGAAGAGTGAATAATAAAGGCAGCAAGTCCAGGGAATACTGATCAAGTGCTATCGTGAGTTTGATAAAGGAAATACAGCGCAATAAAATCATGTGAAGCCCTTCACAAGTATAGAGTGTGCAAGGGGATTGTGGAAAATGAGGGACAAGCAATGGTCATGAAATATATTTGGCAGATACGATTGCGGAAAAGCCACAAGAATTTTATCAGCATCGTGAGAGTAAGAGGATTCCCAACGAAAGAGGAAGGCCTGTGAGAAAGCAAAGGGACAATCTGTGCATGGAGCCAGAGGAAGCAGGTGAGGTCTTCAATGAATACTTCCCATCTGCATTCACACAGGAGAAAGGCATTGTAGCCGGGGATTTCACTTGGGATGCTGAGGTTCCAGAATATGTTAAGATCAATAAGGAGGAGGTATTAAATGTTTTCACAGGCATAAAGGTGGAGAAATCCCCAGTGCCAAGGGAAATGTATCCCAGGCTGCTATGTCATTCAGAGAAGGACATCTGCCCATCCTCACGTGGTCTGCATGACATAGCCACAGCAAAGTATTTGCCTCTCAATTACCCTCTTCAAAGGCCAACCAAGTTACTCAGTTCAAAGGCAGCCAGGACTGGGCAAGAAAGGCTGGTCAGCCAGAGACACCCACATCCCATACCTGATTTAATAAATAACCCATTAGGATGGTCCCACTGGAACCGTGCTAGTACCAGTGTCCTGGCCAATCATATCGGTAGGTTTATGGACAGGGCTTTAAACTGACAGAGAGGATGCTGGGACAGGGTTCAGGTGAAAGGAACTTCCCAAATCCAAGGAGAAAAGGTGAAGCAACGGAACAGCATAGGGATGTGGCTGAAGACAAGCAGAAAGGAACAGGAAGGGACAGAGTTTAACTAAAATTGTACATCAGCGAAAGGATTTGTGACAGAAAATTGTGGGAAAGAGTAAGTTATGTTTTTTTTTTAAATGGACAACGTCACTGTAATAAGGTAGATGGATTTGTGACACAGAGATAAAAGAGATTTAGACACCAGGGAGACATGGATACAGGGTGAAAAAAAATATTCAATGGTTCACAATCTTGCGGAAACTCAGGAAAAATGGGTAACACTAAAAATAATGGATACCAAAGGCAATACATAGAAAGCATTTCGCTGCAGATCATGAAGTAGAGTCAGTCTGAATGTAAATTACTACTTTCCAAGGACACAAGCAGCAGAAAAGTTTTAGCCACTGAACAGTATACCATTGCTCATCATTGCATTACACAGGGACTCGTTGGAATTTTTTAACAAAGGCATTGTGATAATTTTGGAAAACTTCAATATTTGTTTAATCTGGGACAATCACACGGTCAAGATTGATATTGGAAGAGGACTGAGGTAATTCTTTTTTCAGTGTTGCTTTGAAAAAAACACATTGTGCAATTGTTAAGGGACATAACTAACGCAGAGCGACCGTGTAATGAAACTTAGTGAATGAGTAATGTCACCCTGGTTTGTTTCACCAAAATAGAACACCTCACATTTATCTAATTAAACTCCATCTGCTATTCTTCAGCCCACTATCCCAGCATTACTGTTCATCCTGTTGTATCATAGATAACCTTCTTCACTGTCCACTTTACCACCAATTTCAGTGTCACCCAAAATAATTACTTACCAGGAAACCAATATTTCAATCCAAACCATTTATCCAAATGACAAACAACAGGGGACCCACTCCACCGTTGGTCACATGCCCCCTGTCAGAAAAACAACATGTCTCCCATCATCCTCTGTCTACAACCATCAAGGAAATTTGTATCCAGTTCACTAGCTCCTCCTGAATGCCATATCCTTTTACACTGATCTGAGCTTATTACCCAGTTTACCAGACAGAACATAGAACACAGAACAGTTCAGCCCAAGACTCTTCGGCCATGCTGCTATGCTAACATTTTATCCGACTGTAAAATCAAACTAGCCTACATACCCTTCATTTTACTCTATCCATGTGTCTGTCCAAGAGTCTATTAGATGTCCCGAATGTGTCTAATTTTACTAGAACCATTGGCAGTCCATCCAACCACCTAACATTCTCTATCCTCTTATCCATCCTCCAATCACATTAAAATTATGCCGCCTTCTAATAGCCATTTATTCCATAGGAGGAAATGTCTCTGACTATTCACTCTATCTTTGCCTCTCATCACCTTGTTCACCTCTACCAAGTCACCCCGCCCCCTTCTTCACTCCAATGAGAAAAGCCTTAGCTCCCTCAAACTTTCTCCATAAGACATGCTCTCCAGTACAGGCAGCATCCTGGTAAATCTCCTGTGTACGCTCTCTAAAACTTGCACACACTTCCTGTAAAGCTGGGATGAGAACTGAACACAATATTCTAAGTGTGGTCTCGCCAGGTCGCTATAAAGATGCAGTAAAACCTCACGGCTCTTGAAATCGATTCCCTTGCTAAGAAAAGCCAACACAACATATGCCTTTTTAATCAACCCAATCAACGTGCGTGGCATCTTTGAGGGATCTATGGACATGGACGGCATGATCTCTGTTCCTCCACACTGCCAAGTATTCTTCCTTTCACCCTGTATTCTGTATTCAAATTCGACCTTCCAGAATGAAGACACGTTTCCAGATTGAACTCCATCTGCCACTTCCAGTCCAGCTCTGCTTCCTGTCAATATCCCATTGCAACCTACAACAGCCCTCCATATTACCCACCACTCCACCAACCTTGGTGTGATTGGCAAACTTACTAACCCACTCTCCAACATCCACATCCATCTCATTTACAAAAATCACAAAGAGCAGAGTCCCAGAGCTGATTGTTACAGAACCCCACTGGTCACTGAGCTCCAGGCTCAACCCTGTCCATCTGCTGCCACTCTCTGTCTTCTCTGGGCCATCCAATCCTGCATCCAGACAGACAGATTTCCCTGTATCCCAATCATCCTTTTTTTCTGAATGAGCCATCAACATATTCTGTCATATCCTCAAAGAATTTAATAAGGTTTGTGAGGCATGACCTGCCCCTCACAAACCCATGCTGTCTCTAATTTAACTATGACTTTCCAAGTAGTCATAAATCCTTTCTTTAGAGTCCTCGCCAGTAATCTGCACACCACAAACATTCGACCAAATCTGTAATTTCCAGAATTCTATCTCCGTAACATGGCTCGGACTTTACAAATCTTCCTTCCTCTGCCATGTTCCCCAGAAGGGCAATGGAGGGTGGTGGGGATTACAGAGTCAGGGAGGGATATCAGGACAGGAGGATTTTGCAGACATTAGGAGGGTTGCAATGCCAAAATGGGGCTTCAGTAATTGTGAGGTGTCATGGTGATGAAGGCATTTGAGGAGGGAGGGAGGAAGGGAGGATTATAGGGAAATGAGAGGTTTCACAGTTTAGGTGCTTTGTTAGGACTGCAAGAGGTTACTGAGTCGGGGAGGTTTAAGCACTGGAGGTTGTTACATAAACATGGTTTTGGTTGCAATGGCAGGAAAAGGATTCAGGAAGCTGGAGAGTATGGGATCTGAACGAGGTTACACAAATCGGAAGAGTTGTCAGGAATGGAGGAGTTTACAGAGACAGCAATCGTCTGATCTGGAGCAGAGGACCCAGATTGGGAGGGATGTGGGGACTGGAGGTTGTTTCACAGAGAGGGAGGACCATAGAGCCACAGGAGGTGACAGAAATGTGGAGAGCTGTAGGGCTGAGGGGGGTTCATGGAGATGGGAATGTTGGGAGGGATGGAGAAGTTTACAGGAAAAAGGATGTTTGTAGGTCAGGGCTGGATCACAGACAGGGACTGTTTTAGGGAGCTGAGCAGATTACAGAGATAAAGGTGTTTGTATCATCTGGCGGAACAAACAGAGATATGGAGGGTCATCGTGACTGAAGATGTTTATAGACACAGGAAGGCTTAGGTTCTGGGGGTTATTTAGACATGGAGGCTGTGGAATCTGGATTCTTTTTTGAGAGATTGGGTAGCAAGATTGGTTGGAGACAGTCTCACAGAGAAACAGCACAAACAGGAGGAAGTTCCTGCAGGAGGGAGGGTTCGAGTGGAGAGTGATGTTTACACAGATTGGGGTAAGAGCTGGAGAAGGTTATGGAGATGAGTAAATGTTTGGAGATACAGGAGGAGCTTACATTGACAGGGTGGGTGATAATGACGGGAGGATGTGACATTGTTAATGAGGAACAGGATCGGGAGAGGCACAGGCATTGGAGTGGGATCTACAGATCAGGAGTGTTGCAGGGACCTGAGAGGATAACACAGAGAGGGATGGTGGTAGGGTCTCTACAGACTGATGGCGTTTTAGGGACTGGAAGAGGTTTGGTCGATAGGGAGGGCTGGAAGAGCTGCAGGAGCTTATGGAGAGTTGAAGAGTTGGAGCAGTTCACAGAGGGAGGGTTCTCCGACAGGAGTAGGTCACAGACAGTGAGGGCTGTGTCGCCGGACAAAGTTAAAGAGAGGGCAGTTTTCGCGACTGGAAAATATTACACTGACAGGGACAGTTGAAGAGAATGAAGCAAAACTGCATGGAGAAGGTTACACAGATAGGGAGGTGAGTAGGGACTGAAGGTGAATACACAGACGTGGAGGGTTGTATTGTTACACGGAGGTGAGAGGGATAGGGACCGGTGTAGGGATTTACACAGATAGGGAAGGTTGTGTTTTTGGAGAAGGTTACACTGATACAGACAGTGTTAGGGAGTGTTTAGTGGACGACAGAGGAGCTCAGAGAGAATGTATTATGCGGAGTGGAGGAGATTACAGACACAGAGATGGCTGTCGGTTTGAAAAGAGGTTCCACAGATCCGCGGTGCCGTAAAGCTGGAGGGAGGTTACAGTAATAAGAGTTACCTACACTTAATGACTTTTTTGGATATAGATAAAGTCTCAGAACAGGATTGTCAAAAGGAAGTATAGACAGTCCAGATGAGTTTACAGAGATATAAATGTTTTTGGGGGTTTCAGGATGGAACAGTGATTGGGAGAGATGTAACAAATGGCAATAGTTATAGGGATTGTTCTAAAAGCAGGAAGCGGAGACAGTCAGATTGATCTTTGTAAAGACTGGAGAAGCTTACATCGCCAAAGAATGTTTTAGAAACTGTTGGAGATTACAAATATAAGGAGAGTATTGGGGATGAGGCAAGGTTCAAGAGACAGGGATGGTTGACAGGACTGGGCAGTAACCTGAATAAAATCTCCACAGTCAGAAAGTGCTCCTTCAATACCTCAGATAGCTCTCACTCAGTACCTCAGAAAGTGCCCCCTTAATACTTCAGAATGTTTTCCCTCAATATCTCAGGACGTGCTCCCTCAACCTCAGATAGTGCTCACTCAGTACCTCAGAAAGTGCTCCATCAAGACCTCAGAAAGTGCTCCCTCAAAAGCTCAGATCGTTCTCCCTCAGTACTTCAGGTAATGCTCCCTCAATTCCTCAGTTAGTGCTTCCTCTGTACCTCAGAAAGTGCTCCCCAGTACCTCAGAAATTGCTCCCTCAATACCTCAGATATTTCTCCCTCAGTACCTCAGAAAGTGCTTCCTCAACCTCAGAAAGTGCTCCCTCAGTACCTCAGATAGTGATCCCTCAATACCTCAGAAAGTACTCCCTCAATATCTAAGATAGTTCTCCCTCAATAAGTCAGAAAGTTCTCAATCAATAGCTCAGATAGCGCTCCCTCAATACGTCAGATAGTTCTCTCTCAGTACCTCAGATAGTTCTCCCTCAGTACATTAGATAGTGCTCCCTAAATACCTCTGAAAGTGCTTCCTCAGTACCTCAGAAAGTGCTCCCTCAATGCCTCAGAAAGTTCTCCCTCAATACCTCAGATAGTTCTCCCTCAGTACCTCAGAAAGTACTCCTTTAATAACTCAGAAAGTGCCCCCTCAATAGCTCACATAGTTCTCCCTCAGTACCTCAGATAATGCTCCCTCAATTCGTAAGAAACTGCTCCCTCAATACCTCAGAAAGTGCTCCCTCAATTCCTCAGAATGTGATCCCTCAGTACCTCAGACAGTGTTTCATCAATACCTCAGAAAGTGCTCCCTCAGTACCTCCGAAAGTGCTACCTCAATACCACAGATAATTCTCCCTCAGTATCTCAGATAGATCTCCCTCAATACCTCAGAAAATGCTCCCTCAGTACCTTAGAAAGTGTTCTCTCAGTACCTCAGACAGTGCTCCCTCAATACCTCAGAAGGTGTTCCCTCAGTCCCTCAGAAAGTGCTTCCTCAATACCCCAGATAGTGCTCCCTCATACATCAGATAGGTCTCCCTCAGTACCTCAGAAAGTACTACCGTAATACCTCAGAAATTGCTCCCTGAATAGCTCAGATCGTTCTCGCTCAGAACCTCGAATAATGCTCCCTCAATTCCTCAGATAGTTCTCCCTCAATACCTCAGAAAGTTCTCCCACAATACCGAAGAAAGCATCACTTTATTGTGTTTAACCCCCAAAGCCCCTTAGACAGTAGCTCCACAAAAGATTCACATCCTCAACACTTCAGGGCTCAGCCCAGCTCCCCCCTCAGATTGTGTTCAAACCCCTTCAGACTGTAAGGACCCACATCCACCCCTGTCCAAGATTGGAGCCCAGGTCCCCAGAACATTACTTGTCTCTCTGGATTAATTTTAGAATTCCTACAGTGTAGAAGTAAGCCATTCCATCCATTGGCTCCACACTGACTGTCTGAACAGCATCCCACCCAGTCTCACATCCTCGACTCTATCCCTGGAATGCTGCATTTCCCAAGGCATCTTTGGACAGTGGGAGGAAACTGGATCACCTGGAGGGAACCCGCAGAGATACAGAGAGAATGTGTAAACTCCACACAGACAGTCACCGGGAGTTAGAATCAAACCACTGAGGCACCGTGCTGTCCTCTCTCCTTGGATGCCATGTCATCTAACCTTTTACTAAGCAACCTCCCATGTGAAAGCTTCTCATCTGTCTCCGTGGTCATACCTTCAAAAGCTCTATCAGTTTGGAGACATCATTTTCACAAACAAAGCCAAGCTGACTATCCCTAATCAATCCTTGCTTTTCCAAATGCATGTAAATTGTCTCTCAGAATGCCCTCCAACAACTTACCCACCACTGCCATCAGGCTCACAGCTCCATAGTTCAATGGCTGTTCCTTGCAGGCTTACTTCAATAATGGCCCATCATTAATCACCCTCCAGTCTTCAGGCACCTCACCCGTTGCCACTGATCGGTCCATCTGACAAGGCCATCTACATCCTTCTGTGATCTAAGGCTGTCATCCTCAGTATTTATCACCCAACCAATCTTCATATCATTCATGAACCAAATTATTAACCCTCCACCATTCAAATCTAAATCTTTTCTATCAACCACATCAGCAAGACCCCAACAGTGAGACATGAACAGACAGAGATTTCTAACTGGGCCATCACTGTCTGCTTCCTGCCACTCAGCATTCTGCGCCAAATTCCTTGGATCTTGAGTTTTTATGTTCACTATCAGTTTCCAATATGGATCGTGATAAAAGCCTTACTGACCTCCAAGCAGGCGACAGGAAAGTATTGCCCTTATTTACACACCCGGTCACCTCCTTAGAAAGTGCAATCCCATTGGTCAGACCTGACCCCTCCTTAACACAACCATTCTGACTGGTCTTCATGAACTCCAGTCTCTTTAAATGCTGATTAATTCTCTCTCCAAAAATTACTTCCAACAGACCTCCCACCCACGATATTAGCCTGACTGGTATGTAGCTGCCTGGTATATCCCATGCTCCTTCTTGAATAACAGTACCACATGGTCAGTCCGACCACACCTCTAGTGGCCAGTGGGGATTTGACAATGTTTGCAAGTGTACCTGCGACTTCCTCCATCACCTCATTCGGTAAACTGAGATACATTTCCACCGTCTTTGGAGATTTATTGGGTTGTAAGAAGGCCAGACCACTCAGAACCATCTCTCTCTCTACATGTGCTAATTCATTTAATTGTATCACAGAACATCTCCACGATTTTATATCAACCCTGTCCCAATGAGCATTTACAAAATGCATCCATTCACTGTAGCCTCTGGGTCCATGCACAAATTCTCACTGTGTTCCACAACCTGCTCTTTCTCTCATTATCAATTCACCCTTAATGTCACTGTACGGTACTTTCAGGTTTTTATTTCCTCTCTTAGCACTCCTCTCTCCCAGGCCATTAGCCTGCAATACGATTTGGAGGAGTGTGGGATGTCATTTTGGATGTGGATTAGCATTGGGAAGCTCAGAAATAATGAACACACGACTGTGCTGAGTGTGGGGCAGTGGGATTTATTTGGGATGAGCACACGGAAGCTGAGGAATAAACCTCGGCCCTGCAGCATGAAAATATCCCTGTGAGCTGGCAGGTCAGTCACACCAAACGAAAACTTGATCCCTGGGAAAAGAGGGTGGTAACCAAATGAAGACAGTCTGTTTGAACACAGTCTCTGGAATCTGGACGTGGGAATCATTGCTAAGCAGGTTCTGTAGGAAGCAGAGGCAGAAATGTACTGAACAATTTCAGATATTCCTCGGAGATCACAAGACATGGGAGCAGAAATTAGGTCATTCAGCCCATCTGATAGTGTGGCACTCACTCAGTACTGACTCTCTTACAATGCAGTATCCCCCAGACTGATACGCTGACAGTGCAGCACTCCCTCAGTACTGACCCTCTGACAGTGCAGCACTCCCTCAGTACTGACCCTCTGACAGTGTGGCGCTCCCTCAGTACTGAATCTCTGAAAGTGCAGCGCTCCCTCAGTACTGACCTTCTCACAGTGCAGCACTGCCCCCAGATTGATCCTCTGACATTGCGGCAATCCCCCATTACTGACCCCCTGATAGCGCAGCACTCCCTCAGTACTGACCCTCTGACAGTGCGGCACTCCCTCAGTAATGACCCTCTGACAGTGCAGCACTCCCTCAGAAATAACCCTCTGACAGTGCAGCACTCCCTCAGTAATGACCATATGACAGTGCAGCATTTCCACAGTCCTGACCCTCCGACAGTACGGCACACCCGCAGTGCTGACTCTCTGACAGTGCAGCCCTCCTTCAAACTGACCCTCTGATAGTCCAGCACTCCCTCAGAACTGACCCTCTGACAGTGCCGACACTCTCTCAGTACTGACCCTCTGACAGTGCAGCTGTCCCTCAGTAATGACCCTCTCACAGTGTAGCAATTCCTGAGTACTGACCCTGTCACAGTGCAGTGCTCCCTCAGTACTGACCCTCTGTCAGCGCGGTGCTCCCTCAGTACTAACCGTCCAACAATGCAGCTCTCAACAGTACAGACCCTCTGACAGTGCAGCACCTCCTCAGTACTGACCCCTGACAGTGCAGCACTACCCTCAGTACTGACTATCTGACAGTGCAGCACTCCCTCCGTACTGATCATCTGACAGTGCAGCACTCCTTCCGTACTGACTCTCTGACAGTGCAGCACTCCCTTGGTACTGACCCTCTGGCAGTGCAGCACTCCCTTGATACTGGCCCTCTGACAGTGCAACTCTCCCTCAGTACTGTTCCTATGACACTGCAGCACTCCCTCAGTACTTACCCTCTGACAGTGAGGCATTGCACGTATACTGACACTCCCACAGTGTGGCACACCTTCATACTGACTTTCAGACAATGCGGCGCATTCTCTGATCATTCAGTACTTCCTCAGGACTGACCCTCTGACATTGCAACAGCCCCTTGGCCCTGCGCCCCTGACGGCGCTGAAATCCCTCAGTACAGACTCTCTGACAGTGCAGCACTCTCTTTGTACTGACATTTCTACAGTGTGGCATTCCCTCAGTACTGATACTCATACAGTGTGGCATTCCCTCAGTACTGACCCTCCGACAATGTAGCACTCCCTCAATACAGATGCTCTTACAGTGTAGCACTCCCTCGGTACTGACCCTCCGATAACGTGGCATTTTCTCAGTACTGTCTCTCCGACAGAGCAGATCTGACACTCTGACAGTGCAGCACTGCCTCCTTCCTGCACTTCTGATAACCAGCAATGCCTCAGTACTGACCCTTTGGCAGTGTAGCACTCCCTCAGAACTGACCATTTGGCAGTGCAGCTCTCCCTCAGTACTGACCCTCTGAAACAACACTCCCTCAGAACTGACACACTGACCATGTAGCGCTCCCTCAGTTATGACCCTTTGAGTGTATATCACTCTCTCAGTACTGACCCTCTGGCAATGCAGCTATCACTCAGGACTGACTGTCTGACACATAGTGTGGTGGTCCCTCAGTACGGAACCCCTCACATCACGGTGATCCCTCAGTTCTGACCCCCTCACATCGCGGTGATCCCTCAGTACTAATCCCCTCAGAGTGCGGTGCTCCCTCAGTTCTAACCCTTTCACAATGCAGCGCTGCCTCAGTAGTAACCTCTCACGGTGCGACACTCTGACAGCAGGGCCATCCATTAGTACTAAACCTCAGAGAGTGCGCACTTCATCATTACTGACTCTCACTGCACAGCAATCCCTTCGTCCTGAACCTCTGACAATGCTGCACTGCCTCCACACTGATCTTCTGACAATGCTGCACCCCCTCCACACTGACACTCTGACAATGCTGGAGTCCCTCCACACTGATCTTCTGACAATGCTGCACTCCCTCCACACTGACCCTCTGACAATGCTGCACTCCCTCCACACTGATCCTCTGACAATGCTGCACTCCCTCCACACTGACCCTCTGACAATACTGCACTCCCTCCACACTGACCCTCTGACAATGCTGCACTCCCTCCACACTGATCCACTGACAATGCTGAACTCCCTCCACACTGATCCTCTGATAATGCTGCACTCCCACCACACTGACCTTCTGAAAATGCTGCACTCCCTCAACACTGATCCTCTGACAATGCTGCACTCCCTCCACACTGACCCTCTGAAAATGCTGCACTCCTTCCATCCTGATCCTCTGACAATGAAGCACTCCCTCCACACTGACTCTCTGACAATGCTGCACTCCCTCCACACTGATCTTCTGACAATGCTGCACTCCCTCCACACTGACCCTCTGACAATGCTGCACTCCCTCCACACTGACCCTCTGACAATGCTGCACTCCCTCCACACTGATCCACTGACAATGCTGATCTCCCTCCAAACTGATCCTCTGACAATGCTGCACTCCCTCCACACTGACCTTCTGACAATGCTGCAACCCCTCCACACTGATCCTCTGACAATGCTGCACTCCCTCCACACTGACCCTCTGAAAATGCTGCACTCCCTCCATCCTGATCCTCTGACAATGAAGCACTCCCTCCACACTGATCCTCTGACAATGCTGCACCTCCTCCACACTGATCCTCTGACAATGCTGCACTCCCTCCACACTGACCCTCCGACAATGCTGCACTCCCTCCACACTGACTCTGACAATGCTGCACTCCCTCCACACTGACCCTCTGACAATGCTGCACTCCCTCCACACTGACACTCTGATAATGCTGCACTCCCTCCACACTGATCCTCGGATTGTGATGCACTCCCTCAGTACTGACTCTCTGACACAGTGGAAGTGGCCCTATACTGACCCTCCGACAGTGGGGCCCAATCTCAGGACAAAACCTCTGACAGTACAGCACTCCATCATAACTGACCAAAATACAGTTCAACACTCCCACAGTACTAACCCTCTGACAGTACAGCACTCCGTCATACTGACCCTCTGCCAGTGCAACACTCCATCAGTACTGACCTTCTGACAGTGCAGCACTCCCTCAGGGCTTCATGATATTTTCGGATATGATAGAGATTGAACCAACAATGTTGGCATCATGAACCTGTTAGTGAGGTAACTGGCCCCCCTTTGTAACAGAGTGATTCAATCCCTCTGACAGTGCAGCACTCCCTCATAACTGACCATCTTACAGAGCAACACTCCCTCAGTGTTGACCCTCCGACAGTGCAGCACTCCCTCAGTACTGACCATCTGACAGAGCTGCACTCCCTCAGTACTGACCCTCTGACAGTGCAGCACTCCCTCAGTACTGACCCTCTTTTTTTTTCATAGAGTCTTGTGGAAATTTGGAGACATAGGGTTTGCAGATTCTGAGGAAGCATGAGAGAGGCACACAAACGAAACCCTGTCTGAAACTCTCTGCAATTGACTATTCAGAGGCACGGAGTCACAGAGGTTCACAGCTTGGAAACAGACCCTCCTGTCCAACTCGTCCATACCAACCAGATATTTTCATCTTCTTTCGTTCCATGTGCTAGCACTTGGCTGATATCCCTCTAAACCCTTTCTATTCACATACTCATCCTGATGCCTTTTAAATGTCGCACTTGTACCAGCCCCCATCACTTCCTCTGGCAGCTACCTGCATGCCCTTGAATAAGTGCTCAAACATTCATACAGTCGATACAAACTCTAATAAACACCAACCTACAAAAGGCTATCATTGTCATTTTCAACTGACCCTTAGCTTCGTCGTGACGCTGATTACAACACAGGTAAAGAAACAGAGTTAGTGACCATCAACAGTGACCCTGTTATAAAACTTATTTTCAAATATGACTTGCATGTGATTCCCAAACGCTCTAATAGTTGCCTGGAAGGTAGGGGTGAGCTGTACTCTCCTGCTGCAGTCCTTGGATGTCCCGCAGTGATGTTAGGGAGGGAGCTCCAGGAGTTTGACCTGAACCATGTAAAGAGCTCTCTTACTGGATTGCCCTTTTAAAGTTGGGAAGTTATTATAGACCAGGAGGACCCGAGAGCTGCTGTCTTGTCAGAGAGAGAGGCCTGGTGGATCCCACACCTCAGGTCAGGGGAGAGGTTGAGAAGCTGGGGCCTTCATGGTAATTTCAGACATGATAGAGATCGAACCAACAATGTTGGCATCATGAACCTGTTAGCTATGGGAACTGACCCCCCTTTGTAGCAGAGGGATTCAATCCCTTTAATAGAGTAAGCTTGAGATTTCAACACTAAAATCAATCTGTCCGTACGCACTAGAGAGCTGAAACATCAATACAGAGATTGCTGAAGAAGCTCAGCATGTCCGGCAGCATCTCTGAAGGGAGAGGGAGAAAAAGACAGAGAGAGAGTTCACCTTTCAACCCAGTGATTTCTGCGGGAAAGTTCCTTCAGAACAGACCGTTTTGAGGAAGAGTCACTTGGAATGCGAATTGTTCCTCTCTCTTCACTGTTGCTACCTGCTGAATTGTGCTGAATTTCCCCACCATCTGTTTACTTGAGAACTTGACCTGATCCAAGTGTCACTGAGTAATTCAGTCTGTGTTCAATGCCCTGAGGCTGCTTCTGCTGAAAGTTGACAAACAGGTTTAAGGCTGTGTAAGGTATTGTATTAGGAGGGAGGGGTACATGGGAGAACAGATACAGAACAAAGGCACACGGAAATGTTAGGTCTGAGCTGTTCCTTCTGAACTAACATCACAAAGTTACATTGATCAGGATCTTTGTGAAGTGCCTTTGTCAAGTGACCCTTCCTCAAAACGGTCTGTTCTGAAGGAAGTTTCCTGCAGAAATCACTGGATGGAAAGGTGAACTCTCTCTCTGTCTCTTTCTCCCTCTCCCTTCAGAGATGCTTCTGGACATGCTTAGCTTCTTCAGCAATCTCTGTATTGATGTTTCAGGTCTCTAGCGTATCCGTACAAGTTTATTTTAGTGTTGAATTCTCAAGCTTGCTCTATTAAAGGGATTGAATCCCTCTTCCACAAAGGGGGTCAGTTACCATAGCTAACAGGTTCGTGATGCCAACATTGTTGGCTCAATCTCTATCATGTCTGAAATGACCATGAAGGCCCCAGCTTCTCATCCTCGCCCCTTACCTGAGGGGTGTGACCCACCAGCCCTCTCTCTCTGACAAGACAGCAGCTCTCGGGTCCTCCTGGTCTATAATAACTTCCCAACTTTAAAAAGGGCACTCCAGTAAGAGAGCTCTTTACATGGTTCAGGTCAAACTCCTGGAGCTCCCTCCCTAACATCACTGTGGGACACCCAAGGACTGCAGCAGGAGAGTACACCCCACCCCAACCTTCCAGGCAACTATTAGAGAGTGTGGGAATTACATACAAGCCACATTTGAAAATAAGTTTTATAACAGGGTCACGGTGGATGGTCATTAACTCTGTTTCTTTACCTGTGTTGAAATCCGCGTAGTGAAGAAGCTAAGGGTCAGTTGAAAAGGACAATGATAGCCTTTCGTAGGTTGGTGTTTATTAGAGTTTGTATCGACAGTATGAATGTTTGAGCACTTATTCAAGGGCATGCAGGTAGCTGCCAGAGAAAGTGATGGGGGCTGGGATAATTGCGAAATTCAAAGGCATCAGGATGAGTATGTGAATAGAAAGGGTTTACAGGGATATCAGCCAAGTGCTGGCAAATGGAATGAAATGAGATGAGAATATCTGTTTGGTATGGACGAATTGGACAGGAGGGACTGGCTCCATGCTCTGCATCTCTGTGACTCTGTGCCTCTGAATAATCTATTGCAGAGAGTTTCAGACAGGCCTTGGTTCGTGTGTCTCTCTCATGCTTCCTCAGAATCTGCAAACCCGATGTCTCCATATTTCCCAAGAAATAAAGAGGGTCAGTACCGAGGGAGTGCTGCACTGTCAAAGGGTCAGTACCGAGGGAGTGCTGCACTGTCAGAGGGTCAGGACTGAGGGAGAGCCGCACTGTCAGAGGATCAGTACTGAGGGAGTGCTGCACTGTCCAAGGGTCATTATTGAGGGAGTGCTGCACTGTCCGAGGGTCATTACTGAGGGAGTGCTGCAATGTCAGAGTGTCAGTACTGAGAGAGTTCCACGCTATCGGAGGGTCATTACAGAAGAAGTGCTGCACTGTCCGAGGGTCATTACTGAGGGAGCGCTGCACTGTCCGAAGGTCACTACTGAGGGAGCGCTGCACTGTCCGAGGGTCATTACTGAGGGAGTGCTGCACTGTCAGAGTGTCATTACTGAGGGAGTGCCACACTGTCAGAGGGTCAGTACTGAGGGAGAGCTGCACTGCCAGAGTGTCAGTACTGAGGGAATGCCACACTGTCGGAGGTTCAGTGCTGAGGGATGCTGCACTGCCAGAGTGTCAGTACTGAGGGAGTGCCACACTGTCAGAGGGTCAGTACTGAGGGAGTGCTGCACTGTCAGATGGTCAGTACTGAGGGAGTGCTGCAATGTCAGAGGGTCAATACTTAGGGAGTGTCACACTATCAGAGGGTCAGCACTGAGGGAGTGTCACACTGTCAGCGGGTCAGTGCTGAGTGAGTGCTACACTGCAAAAGGGTCAGTACAGAGAGAGTGCTGCACTGTCAGCGGTTCAGTACTGAGGGAGTGTCACACTGTCAGGGGGTCAACACTGAGGGAATGCCACACTGTCGGAGGTTCAGTGCTGAGGGTGTGCAGCACTGCCAGAGGGTCAATACTGAGGGAGTGCCACACTGTCAGAGGGGTCAGCGCTGAGGGAGTGCTGCAAAGTCAGAGGGTCAGTACTGAGGGAGTGCAACACTGTCAGAGGGGTCAGCCCTGAGGGAGTGCTGCAATGTCAGAGAGTCAGAACTTAGGGAGTGTCACATTGTCAGAGGGTCAGCACTGAGGGAGTGTCACACTGGCAGTGGGTCAGTGCTGATGGAGTGCTACACTGCCAAAGGGTCCGTACAGAGGGAGTACTGCACTGTCAGCGGTTCATAATGAGGGATTGCTGCAATGTCAGAGGGTCAGTACTGAGGGTGTTTCACACAGTCTGGGGGTCAGCACAGAGGGAGTGCCACACTGTCGGAGTGTCAATACTGAAGGAGTGCTGCACTGTCAGAGGGTCAGTACTGAGGGAGTGCCACACTGTAAGATGGGTCAGCGCTGAGGGAGTGCTGCACTGTCAGAGGGTCAGCACTGAGGGAGTGTCACACTGTGAGAGGGTCAGCACTGAGGGAGTGTCACACTTATAGAGGGTTCAGTTCTGAATGAGTGCTGCAATGTCAGAGAATCAGTACTGAGGGAGTGCTGCATTGTTCGAGAGTCATTACAGAGGGAGTGCTGCACTCTCAGTGTCAGTACTGAGGGAGTGCCACTGTCAGATGGGTCAGTACTGAGGGAGTGCTGCAATGTCGGAGTGTCAGTATTGAGAGAGTGTCACACTACCAGAGGGTCAGCACTGAGGGAGTGCTGCACTGCCAAAGGGTCAGTATTGAGGGAGTGCTGCACTGTCAGAGGGTCAGTATTGAGGGAGGACTGCAAAGTCAGAGAATCAGTACTGAGGGAGTGCTGCATTGTTCGAGAGTCATTACAGAGGGAGTGCTGCACTCTCAGTGTCAGTACTGAGGGAGTGCCACTGTCAGATGGGTCAGTACTGAGGGAGTGCTGCAATGTCGGAGTGTCAGTATTGAGAGAGTGTCACACTACCAGAGGGTCAGCACTGAGGGAGTGCTGCACTGCCAAAGGGTCAGTATTGAGGGAGTGCTGCACTGTCAGAGGGTCAGTATTGAGGGAGGACTGCAAAGTCAGAGAATCAGTACTGAGGGAGTGCTGCATTGTTCGAGGGTCAGTACTGAGGGAGTGCTGCACTCTCAGTGTCAGTACTAAGGGAGTGCCACTGTCAGATGGGTCAGTACTGAGGGAGTGCTGCAATGTCGGAGTGTCAGTATTGAGGGAGTGTCACACTACCAGAGGGTCAGCACTGAGGGAGTGCTGCACTTCCAAATAGTCAGTACCGAGGGAGTGCTGTACTGTCAGAGGGTCAGTACTGAGGGAGTACTGCACTGTCAGATGGTCAGTACTGCGGGAGTGTCACACTGTCAGTGGGTCAGTAATGAGGGAGTGCTGCACTGTCAGAGTGTCAGTAATGAGGGAGTGCTGCACTGTCAGAGTGTCAGTACTGAGGGAGTGCTGTACTGTCAGAGTGTCAGTACTGAGTGATTCCTGCATTGCCTGAGAGTCAGTATAGAGGGTAATGCATCTTTGTCAGAGGGTCGGTACATAGGAAGCGCTGAAATTCCCGGGGTAATTAGTGAGAGAGAGATGAACTGTGGGAGGGTCAGTACTGAGAGAGTGTGCACTATCAGAGGGTCAGTACTGATTCTCTGACATTGCAGCACTCATTCAGAACTGAACCCTCTGAAAGTGTGACACTCCCTCAGTGCTGACCCTCTGACAGTGTGACACTCCCTCAGTGCTGACCCTCTGACAGTGCAGCACTCCCTCAGTACTGAGGAAGTGCTGCACTGTCAGAGAGTCAGCACTGTGGGAGTGCTGCACTGGCTGAGGATCAGTATTGAGGGAATGCTGAACTGTCAGAGGGTCAATACTCAGGGGGTGCCACACTGTCAGAGTGACACTATTGAGGGGGTGCTACACTGTCAGTACTGAGGGAGTGCTGCACTGTCAGAGGTGTCAGTACTGAGGGGGTGCCACATTGTCAGAATGACACTATTGACGGAGTGCTGCACTGTCAGACGGTCAGTACTGAGGGAGTGCTGCACTGTCAGAGGGTCAGCACTGAGGGAGTGCTGCAATGACAGAGGCTCAGCACTAAGGAAGTGCTGCAATGTCAGAGGGTCAGTACTGAGGGAGTGCTGCACTGTCAGAGTGTCAGCACTGTGGGAGTGCTGCAATGTCAGAGGGTCAGTACTGAGGGAGTGCTGCAATGTCGGAGTGCCAGTATTGAGGGAGTGTCACACTACCAGAGGGTCAGCACTGAGGGAGTGCTGCACTGCCAAAGGGTCAGTACTGAGGGAGTGCTGCACTGTCAGAGGGTCAGTACTGAGGGAGTACTGCACTGTCAGATGGTCAGTACTGCGGGAGTGTCACACTGTCAGAGGGTCAGTACTGAGGGAGTGCTGCAATGTCAGAGGATCAGTACAGTGGGAGTGCTGCACTGTCAGAGGTTCAGCACTGAGGGAGTGTCATACGGTCCGAGGGTCAGCACTGAGGGAGAGTCACACTGTCAGAGGGTCAGCACTGAGGGAGTGTCACACTGTCAGAGGATCAGCACTAAGGGAGTGCTGCACTGTCAGATGTTCAGCACTGAGGGAGTGTCACACTTTCAGAGGGTCAGCACTGAGGGAGTGCTGCACTGCCAAAGGGTCTGTACTGGGGGAGTGCTGCACTGTCAGATGGTCAGTACTGAGGGAGTACTGCACTGTCAGATGGTCAGTACTGCGGGAGTGTCACACTGTCAGAGGGTCAGTACGGAGGGAGTACTGCACTGTCAGATGGTCAGGACTGCGGGAGTGTTACACTGTTAGACGGTCAGTACTGAGTGGATGCTGCACTGTCAGGAAAGCTGGGCTGAGGGATTGCTGCATTATCAGAGAGTCAGTACGGAGTCAGATTCACACTGTCATGAATCGGTCATGAGAGATCACCGCACTGTTGGACAGTCAGTGCTGAGGGCCAGCTTCATTGCCAGAGCGTCAGTATTGAGGGAGTGCAGCATTGTCAGAGGATCGGGATGGAGGCAGCGCTGAAATGTCAGAGGGTCAGGAATAAGGGAGCGCTGCAGTGTCAGAGGGTCTGTACTGAGAGAGTGCTGCAATGTCAGTGGGACAGTACTGAGGGAGTGCTGCACTGTCAGAGTGTCAGTACTGAGGGAGTGCTGCACTGTCAGAGTGTCAGTACTGAGGGAGTGCTGCACTGTCATAGGGCCAGTACTGAGGGAGTGCTGCACTGTCAGAGTGTCAGTACTGAGTGATTCCTGCATTGCCTGTGAGTCAGTATAGAGGGTAATGCATCATTGTCAGAGGGTCGGTACGTAGGAAGCGCTGAAATTCCGGGGGTAATTAGTGGGAGAGAGCTGAACTGTGAGAGGGTCAGTACTGAGAGTGTGTGCACGATCAGAGGGTCAGTACCGAGGGATTGCTGCACTGTCAGAGAGTCAGCACTGTGGGAGTGCTGCACTGGCTGAGGATCAGTATTGAGGGAATGCTGAACTGTCAGAGGGTCAATACTGAGGGAGTGCCAAACTGTCAGAGTGACACTATTGAGGGAGTGCTGCACTGTCAGAGGGTCAGTACTGAGGGAGTGCTGCACTGTCAGAGGGTAAGCACTGAGGGAGTGCTGCAATGACAGAGGCTCAGCACTGAGGAAGTGCTGCAATGTCAGAGGGTCAGTACTGAGGGAGTGCTGCACTGTCAGAGTGTCAGCACTATGGGAGTGCTGCAATGTCAGAGGGTCAGTACTGAGGGAGTGCTGCAATGTCGGAGTGTCAGTATTGAGGGTGTGTCACACGACCAGAGGGTCAGCACTGAGGGAGTGCTGTACTGCCAAAGGGTCAGTACTGCTTGAGTGCTGCACTGTCAGAGGGTCAGTACTGAGGGAGTACTGCACTGCCAGATGGTCAGTACTGCGGGAGTGTCACACTGTCAGAGGGTCAGCACTGAGAGAGTGCTGCACTGTCAGAGGGTCAGAACTGAGGGAGTGTCACACTGTCAGAGGGTCAGCACTGAGGGAGTGTCTCACTTTCAGAGGGTCAGCACTGAGGGAGTGTCACACTGTCAGAGGGTCAGCACTGAGGGAGTGTCACACTGTCAGAGGGTTCAGTTCTAAATGAGTGCTGCAATGTCAGAGAATCAGTCCTGAGGGAGTGCTGCATTGTTCGAGGGTCAGTGCTGAGGGAGTGCTGCACTCTCACTGTCAGTACTGAGGGAGTGCCGCTGTCAGATGGGTCAGTACTGAGGGAGTGCTGCAATGTCGGAGTGTCGGTATTGAAAGAGAGTCAAACTACCAGTGGGTCAGCACTGAGGGAGAGCTGCACTGCCATAGCGTCAGTATTGAGGGAGTGTTGCACTGTCAGAGGGTCAGTACTGAGGGAGGACTGCAATGTCAGAGAATCACTACTGAGGGAGTGCTGCATTGATCGAAGGTCATTACTGAGGGAGTGCTGCACTCTCAATGTCAGTACTGAGGGAGTGCCACTGTCAGATGGGTCAGTACTGATGGAGTGATGCAATGTCGGAGTGTCAGTATTGAGGGAGTGTCACACTACAAGAGGGTAAGCACTGAGGGAGTGCTGCACTGCCAAAGGGTCAGCACTGAGGGAGTGTCACACTATCAGAGTGTCAGTTCTGAGGGAGTGCTGCACTGTCAGAGGGCCAGTACTGAGGGAGCGCTGCACTGTCAAAGGGTCACTACTGTGGGAGTGATACACTGCCAAAGGGTCAGTACTGAGGGAGTGCTGCATTGTCAGAGTGTCAGTACTGAGGGAGTGCTGCACTGTCAGAGGGTCAGTACTGAGGGAGTACTGCACTGTCAGATGGTCAGTACTGCGGGAGTGTCACACTGTCAGAGGGTCAGTACTGAGGGAGTGCTGCAATGTCAGAGGATCAGTACAGTGGGAGTGCTGCACTGTCAGAGGTTCAGCACTGAGGGAGTGTCATACGGTCCGAGGGTCAGCACTGAGGGAGAGTCACACTGTCAGAGGGTCAGCACTGAGGGAGTGTCACACTGTCAGAGGATCAGCACTAAGGGAGTGCTGCACTGTCAGATGTTCAGCACTGAGGGAGTGTCACACTTTCAGAGGGTCAGCACTGAGGGAGTGCTGCACTGCCAAAGGGTCTGTACTGGGGGAGTGCTGCACTGTCAGATGGTCAGTACTGAGGGAGTACTGCACTGTCAGATGGTCAGTACTGCGGGAGTGTCACACTGTCAGAGGGTCAGTACGGAGGGAGTACTGCACTGTCAGATGGTCAGGACTGCGGGAGTGTTACACTGTTAGACGGTCAGTACTGAGTGGATGCTGCACTGTCAGGAAAGCTGGGCTGAGGGATTGCTGCATTATCAGAGAGTCAGTACGGAGTCAGGTTCACACTGTCATGAATCGGTCATGAGAGATCACCGCACTGTTGGACAGTCAGTGCTGAGGGCCAGCTTCATTGCCAGAGCGTCAGTATTGAGGGAGTGCAGCATTGTCAGAGGATCGGGATGGAGGCAGCGCTGAAATGTCAGAGGGTCAGGAATAAGGGAGCGCTGCAGTGTCAGAGGGTCTGTACTGAGAGAGTGCTGCAATGTCAGTGGGACAGTACTGAGGGAGTGCTGCACTGTCAGAGTGTCAGTACTGAGGGAGTGCTGCACTGTCAGAGTGTCAGTACTGAGGGAGTGCTGCACTGTCATAGGGCCAGTACTGAGGGAGTGCTGCACTGTCAGAGTGTCAGTACTGAGTGATTCCTGCATTGCCTGTGAGTCAGTATAGAGGGTAATGCATCATTGTCAGAGGGTCGGTACGTAGGAAGCGCTGAAATTCCGGGGGTAATTAGTGGGAGAGAGCTGAACTGTGAGAGGGTCAGTACTGAGAGTGTGTGCACGATCAGAGGGTCAGTACCGAGGGATTGCTGCACTGTCAGAGAGTCAGCACTGTGGGAGTGCTGCACTGGCTGAGGATCAGTATTGAGGGAATGCTGAACTGTCAGAGGGTCAATACTGAGGGAGTGCCAAACTGTCAGAGTGACACTATTGAGGGAGTGCTGCACTGTCAGAGGGTCAGTACTGAGGGAGTGCTGCACATTCAGAGGGTAAGCACTGAGGGAGTGCTGCAATGACAGAGGCTCAGCACTGAGGAAGTGCTGCAATGTCAGAGGGTCAGTACTGAGGGAGTGCTGCACTGTCAGAGTGTCAGCACTATGGGAGTGCTGCAATGTCAGAGGGTCAGTACTGAGGGAGTGCTGCAATGTCGGAGTGTCAGTATTGAGGGTGTGTCACACGACCAGAGGGTCAGCACTGAGGGAGTGCTGTACTGCCAAAGGGTCAGTACTGCTTGAGTGCTGCACTGTCAGAGGGTCAGTACTGAGGGAGTACTGCACTGCCAGATGGTCAGTACTGCGGGAGTGTCACACTGTCAGAGGGTCAGCACTGAGAGAGTGCTGCACTGTCAGAGGGTCAGAACTGAGGGAGTGTCACACTGTCAGAGGGTCAGCACTGAGGGAGTGTCTCACTTTCAGAGGGTCAGCACTGAGGGAGTGTCACACTGTCAGAGGGTCAGCACTGAGGGAGTGTCACACTGTCAGAGGGTTCAGTTCTAAATGAGTGCTGCAATGTCAGAGAATCAGTCCTGAGGGAGTGCTGCATTGTTCGAGGGTCAGTGCTGAGGGAGTGCTGCACTCTCACTGTCAGTACTGAGGGAGTGCCGCTGTCAGATGGGTCAGTACTGAGGGAGTGCTGCAATGTCGGAGTGTCGGTATTGAAAGAGAGTCAAACTACCAGTGGGTCAGCACTGAGGGAGAGCTGCACTGCCATAGCGTCAGTATTGAGGGAGTGTTGCACTGTCAGAGGGTCAGTACTGAGGGAGGACTGCAATGTCAGAGAATCACTACTGAGGGAGTGCTGCATTGATCGAAGGTCATTACTGAGGGAGTGCTGCACTCTCAATGTCAGTACTGAGGGAGTGCCACTGTCAGATGGGTCAGTACTGATGGAGTGATGCAATGTCGGAGTGTCAGTATTGAGGGAGTGTCACACTACAAGAGGGTAAGCACTGAGGGAGTGCTGCACTGCCAAAGGGTCAGCACTGAGGGAGTGTCACACTATCAGAGTGTCAGTTCTGAGGGAGTGCTGCACTGTCAGAGGGCCAGTACTGAGGGAGCGCTGCACTGTCAAAGGGTCACTACTGTGGGAGTGATACACTGCCAAAGGGTCAGTACTGAGGGAGTGCTGCATTGTCAGAGTGTCAGTACTGAGGGAGTGCTGCACTGTCAGAGTGTCAGTACGGAGGGAATCCTGCACTGTCAGAGTGTCAGTACTGAGGGAGTGCTGCACTGTCAGAGTGTCAGTACTGAGGGAGTGCTGCACTGTCAGAGTGTCAGTACTGAGGGATTCCTGCATTGCCTGAGAGTCAGTATAGAGGGTTATACGGCATTGTCAGGGGGTCGGTACGTAGGAAGCGCTGAAATTCAGGGGTTAAATAGTGAGAGAGCTGAACTGTGAGAGGGTCAGTACTGAGAGAGTGTGCACTAACAGAGAGTCAGTCCTGTGGAAGTGCTTCACTGTCAGAGAGTCAGCAATGTTGGAGTGCTGCACTGGCTTAGGATCAGTATTGAGGGAATGCTGAACTGTCAGAGGGTCAGTACTGAGGAAGTGCTGCACTGTCAGTGGGTCAGCACTGATGGAGTGCGGCAATGTCAGAGGGTCAGTACTGAGGGAGTGCTGCACTGTCAGAGGGTCAGCACTGTTGGAGTGCTGCACTGGCTGAGGATCATTATTGAGGGAATGCTGAACTGTCAGAGGGTCAATACTGAGGGGGTGCCACACTGTCAGAGTGACACTATTGAGGGAGTGTTGCACTGTCAGTACTGAGGGAGTGCTGCACTGTCAGAGGGGTCAGTATTGAGGGAGTGCTGCACTGTCAGAGAGTCAGTACTGAGGAAGTGCTGCACTGTCAGAGGGTGAGCACTGAGGGAATGCTGCAGTGTCAGAGGGTCAGGACTGAGGGAGTACTGCACTGTCAGATGGTCAGTATGAGGGAGTGCCACACTGCAAGATGGGTCAGCTCTGAGGCAGTGCTGCACTGTCAGATGTTCAGCACTGAGGGATGTCACATTGTCAGATGTTCAGCACTGAGGGAGTGTCACACTGTCAAAGGATCAGCACTGAGGGAGTGCTGCACTATCAGAGGGTCAGCACTGAGGGAGTGCTGCACTGCCAAAGGGTCTGTACTGAGGGAGTGCTGCACTGTCAGATGGTCAGTACTGAGGGAGTACTGCACTGTCAGATGGTCAGTACTGCGGGAGTGTCACACTGTGAGAGGGTCAGTACTGAGGGAGTACTGCACTGTCAGATGGTCAGTACTGCGGGAGTGTCACACTGTCAGAGGGTCAGTACGGAGGGAGTACTGCACTGTCAGATGGTCAGGACTGCGGGAGTGTCACACTGAGAGAGGGTCAGTACTCAGTGGATGCTGCACTGTTAGGAAAGCTGGACTGAGGGACTGCTGCATTATCAGAGGGTCAGTACGGAGTCAGGTTCACACTGTCATGAATCGGTCATGAGAGATCACCGCACTGTTGGACAGGCAGTGCTGAGGGCCAGCTTCATTGCCAGAGAGTCAGCATTGAGGGAGTGCAGCCTTGTCAGAGGATCGGGATGGAGGCAGCGCTGAAATGTCAGAGGGTCAGGAATGAGGGAGCGCTGCAGTGTCAGAGGGTCTGGACAGAGAGAGTGCTGCAATGTCAGTGGGACAGTCCTGAGGGAGTGCTGCACTGTCAGAGTGTCAGTACTGAGGGAGTGCTGCACTGTCAGAGGGCCAGTACTGAGGGAGCGCTGCACTGTCACAGGGTCACTACTGAGGGAGTGATACACTGCCAAAGGGTCAGTACTGAGGGAGTGCTGCATTGTCAGAATGTCAGTACTGAGGGATTCCTGCACTGTCAGAGTGTCAGTACTGAGGGAGTGCTGCACTGTCAGAGTATCAGCACTGAGGAAGTGCTGCAATGTTAGAGGGTCAGCGCTGAGGGAGTGCTGCACTGTCAGAGTATCAGCAATGTGGGAGTGCCACTGTCAGATGGGTTAGTGCTGAGGGAGTGCTGCAATGTCGGAGTGTCAGTATTGAGAGAGTGTCACACCACAAGGGGGTCAGCACTGAGAGAGTGCTGCACTGCCAAAGGGTCAGTATTGAGGGAGTCCTGCACTTTCAGAGGGTCAGTACTGAGGGAGGACTGCAATGCCAGAGAATCACTACTGAGGGAGTGCTGCATTGATCGAAGGTCATTACTGAGGGAGTGCTGCACTCTCAATGTCAGTACTGAGGGAGTGCCACTGTCAGATGCGTCAGTACTGAGGGAGTGCTGCAATGTCGGAGTGTCAGTATTGAGGGAGTGTCACATTACCAGAGGGTCAGAACTGAGGGAGTGCTGCACTGCCAAAGGGTCAGTACTGAGGGAGTGCTGCACTGTCAGAGGGTCAGTACTGAGGGAGTACTGCACTGTCAGATGGTCACGACTGCGGGAGTGTCACACTGTCAGAGGGTCAGTACTGAGGGAGTGCTGCACTGTCAGAGGGTCAGAACAGAGAGAGTCACACTGTCAGAGGGTCAGCACTGAGGGAGTGTCACACTGTCAGAGGGGCAGCACTGAGTGAGTGCTGCACTGCCAAAGGGTCTGTACTGAGGGAGTGCTGCACTGTCAGATGGTCAGTACTGAGGTAGTACTGCACTGTCAGATGGTCAGTACTGCGGGAGTGTCACACTGTGAGAGGGTCAGTACGGAGGGAGTACTGCACTGTCAGATGGTCAGGACTGCGGGAGTGTCACACTGTCAGAGGGTCAGTACTGAGCGGATGCTGCACTGTCAGGAAAGCTGGACTCAGGGATTGCTGCATTATCAGAGGGTCAGTACGGAGTCAGGTTCACACTGTCATGAATCAGTCATGAGAGATCACCGCACTGTTGGACAGTCAGTGCTGAGGGCCAGCTTCATTGCCAGAGCGTCAGTATTGAGGGAGTGCAGCATTGTCAGAGGATCGGGATGGAGGCAGCGCGGAAATGTGAGAGGGTCAGGAATGAGGGAGCGCTGCAGTGTCAGAGGGTTTGTACTGAGAGAGTGCTGCAATGTCAGTGGGACAGTACTGAGGGAGTGCTGCACTGTCAGAGTGTCAGTACTGAGGGAGTGCTGCACAGTCAGAGTGTCAGTACTGAGGGAGTGCTGCACAGTCAGAGGGTCAGTACTGAGGGAGCGCTGTACTGTCACAGGGTCACTACTGAGGAAGTGATACACTGCCAAAGGGTCAGTACTGAGGGAGTGCTGCACTGTCAGAGTGTCAGTACGGAGGGAATCCTGCACTCTCAGAGTGTCAGTACTGAGGGAGTGCTGCACTGTCAGAGTGTCAGTTCTGAGGGAGTGCTGCACTGTCAGAGTGTCAGTACTGAGGGATTCCTGCATTGCCTGAGAGTCAGTATAGAGGGTTATGCAGCATTGTCAGAGTGTCGGTACGTAGGAAGCGCTGAAATTCCGGGGGTAATTAGTGAGAGAGAGCTGAACTGTGAGAGGGTCAGTACTGAGAGAGTGTGCACTATCAGAGGGTCAGTACTAAGAAATGCTGCACTGTCAGAGAGTCAGCAATGTGGGAGTGCTGCTCTGGCTGAGGATCAGTATTGAGGGAATGCTGAACTGTCGAAGGTTAATACTGAGGGGGTGCCACACTGTCAGAGTGACACTATTGAGGGAGTGCTGCACAGTCAGATTGTCAGTACTGAGGGAGTGCTGCACTGTCAGTGGTTCAGCACTGAGGGAGTGCTGCAATGACAGAGGCTCAGCACTGAGGAAGTGCTGCAATGTCAGAGGGTCAGTACTGAGGGAGTGCTGCACTGTCAGAGGTTCTGCACTGAGGGAGTGTCACATTGTCAGAGTGTCAGCACTGAGGGAGTGTCACACTGTCAGAGGGTCAGCACTGAGGGAGTGTCACACTGTCAGAGGATCAGTACTGAGGGCGTGCTGCACTGTCAGATGTTCAGCACTGAGGGAGTGTCACACTATCAGAGGGTCAGCACTGAGGGAGTGCTGCACTGCCAAAGGGTCTGTACTGAGGGAGTGCTGCAATGTCAGATGGTTAGTACTGAGGGAGTACTGCACTGTCAGATGGTCAGTACTGCGGGAGTGTCACACTGTCAGAGGGTCAGTACGGAGGGAGTACTGCACTGTCAGATGGTCAGTACTGCGGGAGTGTCACACTGTCAGAGGGTCAGTACTGAGTGGATGCTGCACTGTTAGGAAAGCTGGACTGAGGGACTGCTGCATTATCAGAGGGTCAGTACGGAGTCAGGTTCACACTGTCATGAATCGGTCCTGAGAGACCACCGCACTGTTGGACAGTCTGTGCTGAGGGCCTGCTTCATTGCCAGAGCGTCAGTATTGAGGGAGTGCAGCATTGACAGAGGATCGGGATGGAGGCAGCGCTGAAATGTCAGAGGGTCAGGAATGAGGGAGCGCTGCAGTGTCAGAGGGTCTGGACTGAGAAAGTGCTGCAATGTCAGTGGGACAGTACTGAGGGATTGCTGCACTGTCAGAGTGTCAGTACTGAGGGAGTGCTGCACTGTCAGAGTGTCAGTACTGAGGGAGTGCTGCACTGTCAGAGGGCCAGTACTGAGGCAGCGCTGCACTGTCACAGGGTCAATACTGAGGGAGTGATACACAGCCAAAGGGTCAGTACTGAGGGAGTGCTGCATTGTCAGAGTGTCAGTACGGAGGGATTCCTGCATTGCCTGAGAGTCAGTATAGAGGGTTATGCAGCATTGTCAGAGGGTCGGTACGTAGGAAGCGCTGAAATTCAGGGGGTAATTAGTGAGAGAGAGCTGAACTGTGAGAGGGTCAATACTAAGAATGTGTGCACTAGCAGAGAGTCAGTACTGAGGATGTGCTTCACTGTCAGAGAGTCAGCACTGTGGGAGTGCTGCACTGGCTGAGGATCAGTATTGAGGGAATGCTGAACTGTCAGAGGGTCAATACTGAGGGGGTGCCACACTGTCAGAGTGACACTATTGAGGGAGTGCTACACTGTCAGTACTGAGGGAGTGCTGCACTGTCAGAGGTGTCAGTATTGAGGGAGTGCTGCAATGTCAGAGGGTCAGCACTGAGGGAGTGCTGCAATGACAGAGGGTCATCACTGAGGAAGTGCTGCAATGTCAGAGGGTCAATACTGAGGGAGTGCCGCACTGTCAGAGGGTCGGCACTGAGGGATTGCTGCAGTGTCAGAGGGTCAGTACTGAGGGAGTGCTGCACTGTCAGAGGGTCAGAACTGAGGGAGTGCTGCACTGTCAGAGGGACAGCACTGAGGAAGTGCTGCAATGACAGAGGGTCAGCACTGAGGGATTACTGCAGTGTCAGAGGGTCAGTACTGTGGGAGTGCTGCACTGTCAGAGGTTCTGCACTGAGGGAGTTTCACATTGGCAGAGGGTCAGCACTGAGGGTGTGTCACACTGTCAGAGAGTCAGCACTGAGGGAGTGTCACACTGTCAGAGGATCAGCACTGAGGGCGTGCTGCACTGTCAGATGGTTAGTTCTGAGGGAGTACTGCACTGTCAGATGGTCAGTACTGCGGGAGTGTCACACTGTCAGAGGGTCAGTACGGAGGGAGTACTGCACTGTCAGATGGTCAGTACTGCGGGAGTGTCACACTGTCAGAGGGTCAGTACTGAGTGGATGCTGTCAGAGGATCGGGAAGGAGGCAGCGCTGAAATGTCAGAGGGTCAGGAATGAGGGAGCGCTGCAGTGTCAGAGGGTTTGTACTGAGAGAGTGCTACAATATCAGTGGGACAGTACTGAGGGAGTGCTGCACTGTCAGAGGTTCTGCACTGAGGGAGTTTCACATTGGCAGAGGGTCAGCACTGAGGGTGTGTCACACTGTCAGAGGGTCAGCACTGAGGGAGTGTCACACTGTCAGAGGATCAGCACTGAGGGCGTGCTGCATTGTCAGATGGTTAGTACTGAGGGAGTACTGCACTGTCAGATGGTCAGTACTGCGGGAGTGTCACACTGTCAGAGGGTCAGTACTGAGTGGATGCTGTCAGAGGATCGGGAAGGAGGCAGCGCTGAAATGTCAGAGGGTCAGGAATGAGGGAGCGCTGCAGTGTCAGAGGGTTTGTACTGAGAGAGTGCTGCAATATCAGTGGGACAGTACTGAGGGAGTGCTGCACTGTCAGAGGTTCTGCACTGAGGGAGTTTCACATTGGCAGAGGGTCAGCACTGAGGGTGTGTCACACTGTCAGAGGGTCAGCACTGAGGGAGTGTCACACTGTCAGAGGATCAGCACTGAGGGCGTGCTGCACTGTCAGATGGTTAGTACTGAGGGAGTACTGCACTGTCAGATGGTCAGTACTGCGGGAGTGTCACACTGTCAGAGGGTCAGTACGGAGGGAGTACTGCACTGTCAGATGGTCAGTACTGCGGGAGTGTCACACTGTCAGAGGGTCAGTACTGAGTGGATGCTGTCAGAGGATCGGGAAGGAGGCAGCGCTGAAATGTCAGAGGGTCAGGAATGAGGGAGCGCTGCAGTGTCAGAGGGTTTGTACTGAGAGAGTGCTGCAATATCAGAGGGACAGTACTGAGGGAGTGCTGCACTGTCAGAGGTTCTGCACTGAGGGAGTTTCACATTGGCAGAGGGTCAGCACTGAGGGTGTGTCACACTGTCAGAGGGTCAGCACTGAGGGAGTGTCACACTGTCAGAGGATCAGCACTGAGGGCGTGCTGCACTGTCAGATGGTTAGTACTGAGGGAGTACTGCACTGTTAGATGGTCAGTACTGCGGGAGTGTCACACTGTCAGAGGGTCAGTACTGAGTGGATGCTGTCAGAGGATCGGGAAGGAGGCAGCGCTGAAATGTCAGAGGGTCAGGAATGAGGGAGCGCTGCAGTGTCAGAGGGTTTGTACTGAGAGAGTGCTGCAATATCAGTGGGACAGTACTGAGGGAGTGCTGCACTGTCAGAGGTTCTGCACTGAGGGATTTTCACATTGGCAGAGGGTCAGCACTGAGGGTGTGTCACACTGTCAGAGGGTCAGCACTGAGGGAGTGTCACACTGTCAGAGGATCAGCACTGAGGGCGTGCTGCACTGTCAGATGGTTAGTACTGAGGGAGTACTGCACTGTCAGATGGTCAGTACTGCGGGAGTGTCACACTGTCAGAGGGTCAGTACGGAGGGAGTACTGCACTGTCAGATGGTCAGTACTGCGGGAGTGTCACACTGTCAGAGGGTCAGTACTGAGTGGATGCTGTCAGAGGATCGGGAAGGAGGCAGCGCTGAAATGTCAGAGGGTCAGGAATGAGGGAGCGCTGCAGTGTCAGAGGGTTTGTACTGAGAGAGTGCTGCAATATCAGTGGGACAGTACTGAGGGAGTGCTGCACTGTCAGAGTGTCAGTACTGAGGGAGTGCTGCACTGTCAGAGTGTCAGTACTGAGGGAGTGCTGCACAGTCAGAGGGTCAGTACTGAGGGAGCGCTGTACTGTCACAGGGTCACTACTGAGGAAGTGATACACTGACAAAGGGTCAGTACTGAGGGAGTGCTGCACTGTCAGAGTGTCAGTACGGAGGGAATCCTGCACTGTCAGAGTGTCAGTACTGAGGGAGTGCTGCACTGTCAGAGTGTCAGTAATGAGGGAGTGCTGCACTGTCAGAGTGTCAGTACTGAGGGATTCCTGCATGGCCTGAGAGTCAGTATAGAGGGTTTTGCAGCATTGTCAGAGTGTCGGTACGTAGGAAGCGCTGAAATTCCGGGGGTAATTAGTGAGAGAGAGCTGAACTGTGAGAGGGTCAGTACTGAGAGAGTGTGCACTATCAGAGGGTCAGTACTGAGGAAGTGCTGCACTGTCAGAGAGTCAGCAATGTGGGAGTGCTGCTCTGGCTGAGGATCAGTATTGAGGGAATGCTGAACTGTCGAAGGTTAATACTGAGGGGGTGCCACACTGTCAGAGTGACACTATTGAGGGAGTGCTGCACTGTCAGTGGTTCAGCACTGAGGGAGTGCTGCAATGACAGAGGCTCAGCACTGAGGAAGTGCTGCAATGTCAGAGGGTCAGTACTGAGGGAGTGCTGCACTGTCAGAGGTTCTGCACTGAGGGAGTTTCACATTGGCAGAGGGTCAGCACTGAGGGTGTGTCACTCTGTCAGAGGGTCAGCACTGAGGGAGTGTCACACTGTCAGAGGATCAGCACTGAGGGCGTGCTGCACTGTCAGATGGTTAGTACTGAGGGAGTACTGCACTGTCAGATGGTCAGTACTGCGGGAGTGTCACACTGTCAGAGGGTCAGTACGGAGGGAGTACTGCACTGTCAGATGGTCAGTACTGCGGGAGTGTCACACTGTCAGAGGGTCAGTACTGAGTGGATGCTGCACTGTTAGGAAAGCTGGACTCAGGGATTGCTGTATTATCAGAGGGTCAGTACGTAGTCAGGTTCACACTGTCATGAATCGGTCATGAGAGATCACCGCACTGTTGGACAGTCTGTGCTGAGGGCCTGCTTCATTGCCAGAGCGTCAGTATTGAGGGAGTGCAGCCTTGACAGAGGATCGGGATGGAGGCAGCGCTGAAATGTCAGAGGGTCAGGAATGATGGAGCGCTGCAGTGTCAGAGGGTCTGGACTGAGAAAGTGCTGCAATGTCAGTGGGACAGTACTGAGGGAATGCTGCACTGTCAGAGTGTCAGTACTGAGGGAGTGCTGCACTGTCAGAGTGTCAGTACTGAGGGAGTGCTGCACTGTCAGAGGGCCAGTACTGAGGCAGCGCTGCACTGTCACAGGGTCACTACTGAGGGAGTGATACACAGCCAAAGGGTCAGTACTGAGGGAGTGCTGCATTGTCAGAGTGTCAGTACGGAAGGTTTCCTGCACTGTCAGAGTGTCAGTACTGCGGGAGTGCTGCACTGTCAGAGTGTCAGTAATGAGGGAGTGCTGCACTGTCAGAGTGCCAGTACTGAGGGAGTGCTGCACTGTCAGAGTGTCAGTACTGAGGTTTTCCTGCATTGCCTGAGAGTCAGTATAGGGGGTTATGCAGCATTGTCAGAGGGTCAGTACGTCGGAAGCGCTGAAATTTAGGGGGTAATTAGTGAGAGAGAGCTGAACTGTGAGAGGGTCAGGACTAAGAGTGTGTGCACTATCAGAGAGTCAGTACTGAGGATGTGCTTCACTGTCAGAGAGTCAGCACTGTGGGAGTGCTGCACTGGCTGAGGATCAGTATTGAGGGAATGCTGAACTGTCAGAGGGTCAATACTGAGGGGGTGCTACACTGTCAGAGTGACACTATTGAGGGAGTGCTACACTGTCAGTACTGAGGGAGTGCTGCACTGTCAGAGGTGTCAGTATTGAGGGAGTGCTGCAATGTCAGAGAGTCAGTACTGAGGGAGTGCTGCAATGTGAGAGGGTCAGTACTGAGGGAGTGCTGCACTGTCAGAGGGTCAGCACTGAGGGAGTGCTGCAATGACAGAGGGTCATCACTGAGGAAGTGCTGCAATGTCAGAGGGTCAGTACTGAGGGAGTGCCGCACTGTCAGAGGTTCGGCACTGAGGGATTGCTGCAGTGTCAGAGGGTCAGTACTGAGGGAGTGCTGCACTGTCAGAGGGTCAGAACTGAGGGGGTGGCACACTGTAAGTTTGGTTAGCGCTGAGGGAGTGCTGCACTGTCAGAGGATCAGCACTGAGGGAGTGTCACACTGTCAGAGGGTCAGTACTGAGGGAGCGCTGTACTGTCACAGGGTCACTACTGAGGGAGTGATACACAGCCAAAGGGTCAGTGCTGATGGAGTGCTGCATTGTCAGTGTCAGTACGGAGGGATTCCTGCACTCTCAGTGTCAGTACTGAGGAAGTGCCACTGTCAGATGGGTCAGGACTGAGGGAGTGCTGCAATGTCGGAGTGTCAGTATTGAGGGAGTGTCACACTACAAGAGGGTAAGCACTGAGGGAGTGCTGCACTGCCAAAGGGTCAGTACTGGGGGAGTGTCACACTATCAGAGTGCCAGTACTGAGGGAGTGCTGCACTGTCAGAGTGTCAGTATGGAGGGATTCCTGCACTGTCAGAGTGTCAGAACTGAGGGAGTGCTGTACTGTCAGAGTGTCAGTAATGAGGGAGTGCTCCACTGTCAGAGTGTCACTACTGAGGGAGTGCTGCACTGTCAGTGTGTCAGCACTGTTGGAGTGCTGCACTGGCTGAGGATCATTATTGTGTGAATGCTGAACTGTCAGAGGGTCAATACTGAGGGGGTGCCACACTGTCAGAGTGACACTATTGAGGGAGTGCTGCACTGTCAGTACTGAGGGAGTGCTGCACTGTCAGAGGGGTCAGTATTGAGGGAGTGCTGCACTGTCAGAGAGTCAGTACTGAGGAAGTGCTGCACTGTCAGAGTGTCAGTAATGAGGGAGTGCTGCACTGTCAGAGTGTCAGTACTGAGGGAGTGCTGCACTGTCAGAGTGTCAGCACTGTTGGAGTGCTGCATTGGCTGAGGATCATTATTGTGGGAATGATGAATTGTCAGAGGGTCAATACTGAGGGGGTGCCACACTGTCAGAGTGACACTATTGAGGGAGTGCTTCACTGTCAGTACTGATGGAGTGCTGCACTGTCAGAGGAGTCAGTATTGAGGGAGTGCTGCACTGTCAGAGAGTCAGTACTGAGGAAGTGCTGCACTGTCAGAGGGTCAGCACTGAGGCATTGCTGCAGTGTCAGAGGGTCAGGACTGACTGAGTGCTGCACTGTCAGAGGGTCAGTACTGAGGGAGTGCCAAACTGCAAGATGGGTCAGCGCTGAGGGAGTGCTGCACTTTCAGATGTTCAGCACTGAGGGAGTGTCACACTGTCAGAGGGTCAGTACTGAGGGAGTGCTGCACTGTCAGAGGGTCAGTACAGAGAGTGTCACACTGTCAGAGGGTCAGCACTGAGGGAGTGTCACACTGTCAAAGGATCAGCACTGAGGGAGTGCTGCACTATCAGAGGGTCAGCACTGAGGGAGTGCTGCACTGCCAAAGGGTCAGTACTGAGGGAGTGCTGCACTGTCAGATGGTCAGTACTTCGGGAGTGTCACACTGTGAGAGGGTCAGTACTGAGAGAGTACTGCACTGTCAGATGGTCAGTAGTGAGGGAGCACTGCACTGTCAGATGGTCAGTACTTCGGGAGTGTCACACTGTGAGAGGGTCAGTACTGAGTGGATGCTGCACTGTCAGGAAAACTGGACTGAGGGACTGCTGCATTATCAGAGGGTCAGTACGGAGTCAGGTTCACACTGTCATGAATCGGTCATGAGAGATCACCGCACTGTTGGACAGTCAGTGCTGAGGGCCTGCTTCATTGCCAGAGCGTCAGTATTGAGGGAGTGCAGCATTGTCAGAGGATCGGGATGGGGGCAGCGCTGAAATGTCAGAGGGTCAGGAATGAGGGAGCGCTGCAGTGTCAGAGGGTCTGTACTGAGAGAGTGCTGCAATGTCAGTGGGACTGTACTGAGGGAGTGCTGCACTGTCAGAGTGTCAGTACTGAGGGAGAGCTGCACTGTCAGAGTGTCAGTATTGAGGGAGTGTCACACTACCAGAAGGTCAGCACTGAGGGAGTGCTGCACTGCCAAAGGGTCAGTACTGTGTGAGTGCTGTACTGTCAGAGGGTCAGTACTGAGGGAGTACTGCACTGTCAGATGGTCAGTACTGCGGGAGTGTCACACTGTCAGAGGGTCAGTACTAAGGGAGTGCTGCACTGTCATAGGGTCAGTACAGAGGGAGTGCTGCACTGTCAGAGGTTCAGCACTGAGAGAGTGTCACACTGTCAGAGGGTCAGCACTGAGGGAATGTCACACTGTCAGAGGATCAGCACTGAGGGAGTGCTGCACTGTCAGAGGTTCAGCACTGAGGGAGTGTCACATTATCAGAGGGTCAGCACTGAGGGAGTGCTGCACTGCCAAAGGGTCTGTACTGAGGGAGTGCTGCACTGTCAGATGGTTCGTACTGAGGGAGTACTGCACTGTCAGATGGTCAGTACTGCGGGAGTGTCACACTGTCAGAGGGTCAGTACGGAGGGAGTACTGCACTGTCAGATGGTCAGGACTGCGGGAGTGTCACACTGTCAGAGGGTCTGTACTGAGTGGATGCTGCACTGTCAGGAAAGCTTTACTGAGGGACTGATGCATTATCAGAGGGTCAGTACGGAGTCAGGTTCACACTGTCATGAATCGGTCATGAGAGATCACCGCACTGTTGGACAGTCAGTGCTGAGGGCCTGTTTCTTTCCCAGAGAGTCAGTATTGAGGGAGTGTAGCATTGTCAAAGGATCGGGATGGAGGCAGCGCTGAAATGTCAGAGGGTCAGGAATGAGGGAGCACTGCAGTGTCAGAGGGTCTGTACTGAGAGAGTGCTGCAATGTCAGTGGGACAGTAATGAGGGAGTGCTGCAATGTCAGTGGGACTGTACTGAGGGAGTGCTGCACTGTCAGAGTGTCAGTACTGAGGGAGTGCTGCACTGTCAGAGTGTCAGTACTGAGGGAGTGCTGCACTGTCAGAGGGCCAGTACTGAGGGAGCGCTGTACTGTCACAGGGTCACTACTGTGGGAGTGATACACTGCCAAAGTGTCAGTACTGAGGGAGTGCTGCATTGTCAGAGTGTCAGTACGGTGGGATTCCTGCACTGTCAGAGTGTCAGTACTGAGGGAGTGCTGCACTTTCAGAGTGTCAGTACTGAGGGAGTGCTGCACTGTCAGAGTGTCAGTACTGAGGGATTCCAGCATTGCCTGAGTGTCAGTATAGAGGGTTATGCAGCATTGTCAGATGGTCGGTACGTAGGAAGCGCTGAAATTCAGGGGGTAATTAGTGAGAGAGAGCTGAACTGTGAGAGGGTCAGTACTGAGAGAGTGTGCACTGTCAGAGGGACAGTACTGAGGGAGTGCTGCGCTGTCAGAGGGTCAGTACTGAGGGAGTGCTGCACTGTCAGGGGATCAGTACTGAGGGAGTGCTGCGCTGTCAGAGGGTCAGTATTGAGGGAGTGCTGCACTGTCAGAGAGTCAGCACTGAGGGAGTGCTGCGCTCTCAGAGGGTCCGTACTGAGGGAGTGCTGCACTGTCAGAGGGTCAGTACTGAGGGATTTCTGCATAGCCAGAGAGTCAGTATAGAGGGAGTGCAGCATTGTCAGAGGGTCGGGACGCAGGAAACACTGAAATGTCCGAGGATTATTACTGAGAGAGAGTTGAACTGTGAGAGGGTCAGTACTGAGGGAGTATTGCACTGTCACAGGGTCAGTACTGAGGGAATGTCACACTGTCAGAAGGTCAGTACTGACGATGTGCTGCAATGTCAGACAGTCAGCACAGACAGAGAGCTGCACTGTCAGTGTGTCAGTACTGAGGGATTGTCAAACTGTCAGAGGGTCAGTACTGAGGGAGTGCTGCACTGTCAGAGTGTCAGTACTGAGGGAGTGCTGCACAGTGAGAGGGTCAGTACTGAGGGAGCTCTGTACTGTCACAGGGTCACTACTGAGGAAATGACACACTGCCAAAGGGTCAGTACTGAGGGAGTGCTGCATTGTCAGAGTGTCAGTACTGAGGGATTCCTGCACTTTCAGAGTGTCAGTACTGAGGGAGTGGTGCAATGTCAGAGTGTCAGTACGGAGGGATTCCTGCACTGTCAGAGTGTCAGTACTGAGGGAGTGCTGCACTGTCAGAGTGTCAGTAATGAGGGAGTGCTGCACTGTCAGAGTGTCAGTACTGAGGGAGTGCTGCATTGCCTGAGAGTCAGTATAGAGTGTTATGCAGCATTGTCAGGGGGTCGGTACGTAGGAAGCGCTGAAATGCAGGGGTTAATTAGTGAGAGAGAGCTGAACTGTGAGAGGGTCAGTACTGAGAGAGTGTGCACGATCAGAGAGTCAGTACTGAGGAAGTGCTTCACTGTCAGAGAGTCAGCACTGTGGGAGTGCTGCACTGGCTGAGGATCAGTATTGAGGGAAAGCTGAACTGTCAGAGAGTCAATACTGAGGGAGTGCTGCACTGTTAGTGTGTCAGTACTGAGGGAGTGCTGCACTGTCAGAGGATCATATTGAGGGAGTGCCACACTGTCAGACAGTCTGCACTGAGGGAGTGCTGCACAGTCTGAGGGACAGTACTGAGGGATTTCTGCATAGCCAGAGAGTCAGTATAGAGGGACTGCAGCATTGTCAGAGGGTCGGGACGTAGGAGGCGCTGAAATGTCAGAGGGTAATTAGTGAGAGAGTGCTGAACTGTGAGAGGGTCAGTACTGAGAGAGTGTGCACTGTCAGAGGGTCAGTACTGAGGGTGTGCTGCACTTTTAGAGAGTCAGTACTGGGGGAGTGCTGCGCTGTCAGAGGGTCAGTACTGAGGAATTGCTGCAATGACAGAGGGTCAGCACTGAGGAAGTGCTGCAAAGTCAGTGGGTCAGTCCTGAGGGAGTGCCGCACTGTCAGAGGTTCAGCACTGAGGGATTGCTGCAGTGTCAGAGGGTCAGTACTGCGCGAGTACCGCACTGTCAGAGGGTCAGCACAGAGGGATTGCTGCAGTGTCAGAGGGTCAGTACTGAGGGAGTGCTGCACTGTCAGAGGGTCAGAACTGAGTGAGTGCCACACTGTAAGATGGGTCAGCGCTGAGGGTGTGCTGCACTGTCAGAGGATCAGCACTGAGGGAGTGTCACACTGTCAGAGGATCAGCACTGAGGGAGTGTCACACGGTCAGAGGGTCAGCACTGAGGGAGTGTCACACTTTCAGACGGTTCAGTTCTGAATGAGTGCTGCAATGTCAGAGAATCAGTACTGAGGGAGTGCTGCATTGTTCGAGCGTCAGTACTGAGGGAGTGCTGCACTCTCAGTGTCAGTACTGAGGGAGTGCCACTGTCAGATGGGTCAGGACTGAGGGAGTGCTGCAAAGTCGGAGTGTCAGTATTGAGAGAGTGTCACACTACCAGAGGGTCAGCACTGAGGGAGTGCTGCACTGTCAGATGGTCAGTACTGTGGGAGTGTCACACTGTCAGAGGGTCAGTACTGAGGGAGTGCTGCACTGTCAGAGTGTCAGTAATGAGGGAGTGCTGCACTGTCAGAGTGTCAGTACTGAGGGAGTGCTGCACTGTCAGAGTGTCAGTACTGAGTGATTCCTGCATTGCCTGAGAGTCAGTATAGAGGGTAATGCATCATTGTCAGAGTGTCGGTACGTTGGAAGCGCTGAAAATCCGGGGGTAATTAGTGAGAGAGAGCTGAACTGTGAGAGGGTCAGTACTGAGAGAGTGTGCACTATCAGAGGGTCAGTACTGAGGAAGTGCTGCACTGTCAGAGAGTCAGCAATGTGGGAGTGCTGCTCTGCCTTAGGATCAGTATTGAGGGAATGCTGAACTGTCAGAGTGTCAATACTGAGGGGGTGCCACACTGTCAGAGTGACACTATTGAGGGAGTGCTGCACTGTCAGAGGGTCAGTACTGAGGGAGTGCTGCACAGTCAAAGGTTCAGCACTGAGGGAGTGCTGCAATGACAGAGGCTCAGCACTGAGGAAGTACTGCAATGTCAGAGGGTCAGTACTGAGGGAGTGCTGCACTGTTAGGAAAGCTGGACTGAGGGACTGCTGCATTATCAGAGGGTCAGTACGGAGTCAGGTTCACACTGTCATGAATCGGTCATGAGAGCTCACCGCACTGTTGGACAGTCTGTGCTGAGGGCCTGCTTCATTGCCAGAGCGTCAGTATTGAGGCAGTGCAGCATTGTCAGAGGGTCGGGATGGAGGCAGCGCTGAAATGTCAGAGGGTCAGGAATGAGTGAGCGCTGCAGTGTCAGAGGGTCTGGACTGAGAAAGTGCTGCAATGTCAGTGGGACAGTACTGATGGAGTGCTGCACTGTCAGAGTGTCAGTACTGAGGGAGTGCTGCACTGTCAGAGTGTCAGTACTGAGGAGGTGCTGCACTGTCAGAGTGTCAGTACTGAGGGAGTGCTGCACTGTCAGAGGGCCAGTACTGACGCAGCGCTGCACTGTCACAGGGTCACTACTGAGGGAGTGATACACAGCCAAAGGGTCAGTACTGAGGGAGGGCTGCATTGTCAGAGTGTCAGTACGGAGGGATTTCAGCACTGTCAGAGTGTCAGTAATGAGGGAGTGCTGCACTGTCAGAGTGTCAGTAATGAGGGAGTGCTGCACTGTCAGAGTGTCAGTAATTAGGGAGTGCTGCACTGTCAGAGTGTCAGTACTGAGTGAGTGCTGCACTGTCCGAGTGTCAGTACTGAGGGATTCCTGCTTTGCCTGAGAGTCAGTATAGAGGGTTATGCAGCATTGTCAGAGGGTCGGTACGTTGGAAGCGCTGAAATTCCGGGGGTAATTAGTGAGAGAGAGCTGAACTGTGAGAGGGTCAGGACTAAGAGAGTGTGCGCTGTCAGAGGTGTCAGTATTGAGGGAGTGCTGCAATGTCAGAAGGTCAGTACTGAGGGAGTGCTGCAATGTCAGAGGGTCAGTACTGAGGGAGTGCTGCACTGTCAGAGGGTCAGCACTGAGGGAGTGCTGCAATGACAGAGGGTCAGTACTGAGGGAGTGCTGCGCTGTCAGAGGGTCAGTACTGAGGAATTGCTGCAATGACAGAGGGTCAGCACTGAGGAAGTGCTGAATGTCAGATGGTCAGTACTCAGGGAGTGCCGCACTGTTAGAGGGTCGGCACTGAGGGATTGCTGCAGTGTCAGAGGGTCAGCGCTGAGGGAGTGCTGCACAGTCAGAGGATCAGCACTGAGGGAGTGTCACACTGTCAGAGGGTCAGTACTGAGGGAGTGCTGCATTGTTCGAGGGTCAGTACTGAGGGAGTGTTGCACTCTCAGTGTCAGTACTGAGGAAGTGCCACTGTCAGATGGGTCAGTACTGAGGGAGTGCTGCAATGTCGGAGTGTCAGTATTGAGGGAGTGTCACACTACCAGAGGGTCAGCACTGAGGGAGTGCTGCACTGCCAAAGGGTCAGCACTGAGGGAGTGTCAAACTATCAGAGTGTCAGTACTGAGGGAGTGCTGCACTGTCACAGTGTCAGTACGGAGGGATTCCTGCACTGTCAGAGTGTCAGTAATGAGGGAGTGCTGCACTGTCAGAGTGTCAGTAATGAGGGAGTGCTGCACTGTCAGAGTGTCAGTACTGAGGGAGTGCTGCACTGTCAGAGTGTCAGCACTGTTGGAGTGCTGCACTGGCTGAGGATCATTATTGTGGGAATGCTGAACTGTCAGAGGGTCAATACTGAGGGGGTGCCACACTGTCAGAGTGAAATTATTGAGGGAGTGCTGCATTGTCAGTACTGATGGAGTGCTGCACTGTCAGAGGGGTCAGTATTGAGGGAGTGCTGCACTGTCAGAGAGTCAGTACTGAGGAAGTGCTGCACTGTCAGAGGGTCAGCACTGAGGGATTGCTGCAGTGTCAGAGGGTCAGGCCTGACTGAGTGCTGCACTGTCAGAGGGTCAGTACTGAGGGAGTGCCACACTGCAAGATGGGTCAGCGCTGAGAGAGTGCTGCACTGTCAGATGTTCAGCACAGAGGGAGCGTCACACTGTCAGATGTTCAGCACTGAGGGAGTGTCACACTGTCAGAGGGTCAGTACTGAGGGAGTGCTGCACTGTCAGAGGGTCAGTACAGAGAGTGTCACACTGTCAGAGGGTCAGTACTGAGGGAGTGTCACACTGTCAAAGGATCAGCACTGAGGGAGTGCTGCACTATCAGAGGGTCAGCACTGAGGGAGTGCTGCACTGCCAAAGGGTCAGTACTGAGGGGGTGCTGCACTGTCAGATGGTCAGTACTGAGGGAATACTGCACTGTCAGATGGTCAGTACTTCGGGAGTGTCACACTGTGAGAGGGTCAGTACTGAGGGAGTACTGCACTGTCAGATGGTCAGTACTGAGGGAGTACTGCACGGTCAGATGGTCAGTACTTCGGGAGTTTCACACTGTGAGAGGGTCAGTACGGAGGGACTACTGCACTGTCAGATGGTCAGTACTGCGGGAGTGTCACACTGTCAGAGGGTCAGTACTGAGTGGATGCTGCACTGTCAGGAAAGCTGGACTGAGGGCCTGCTGCATTATCAGAGGGTCAGAACGGAGTCAGGTTCACACTGTCATGAATCGGTCATGAGAGATCACCGCACTGTTGGACAGTCAGTGCTGAGGGCCTGCTTCATTGCCTGAGCGTCAGTATTCAGGGAGTGCAGCATTGTCAGAGGATCGGGATGGAGGCAGCGCTGAAATGTCAGAGGGTCAGGAATCAGGGAGCGCTGCAGTGTCAGAGGGTCTGTACTGAGAGAGTGCTGCAATGTCAGTGGGACAGTACTGAGGGAGTGCTGCACTGTCAGAGTGTCAGTACTGAGGGAGTGCTGCACTCTCAGAGTGTCAGTATTGAGGGAGTGTCATACTACCAGAAGGTCAGCACTGAGGGAGTGCTGCACTGCCAAAGGGTCTGTACTGAGGGAGTACTGTACTGTCAGAGGGTCAGTACTGAGGGAGTACTGCACTGTCAGATGGTCAGTATTGCGGGAGTGTCACACTGTCAGAGGGTCAGTACTGAGGGAGTGCTGCACTGTCAGAAAGGTCAGTACAGAGGGAGTGCTGCACTGTCAGAGGTTCAGCACTGAGAGAGTGTCACACTGTCAGAGGGTCAGCACTGAGGGAGTGTCACACTGTCAGAGGATCAGCACTGAGGGAGTGCTGCACTGTCAGAGGTTCAGCACTGAGTGAGTGTCACATTATCAGAGGGTCAGCACTGAGGGAGTGCTGCACTGGCAAAGGGTCTGTACTGAGGGAGTGCTGCACTGTCAGATGGTTAGTACTGAGGGAGTACTGCACTGTCAGATGGTCAGTACTGTGGGAGTGTCACACTGTCAGAGGGTCAGTACGGAGGGAGTACTGCACTGTCAGGAAAGCTGGACTGAGGGACTGATGCATTATCAGAGGGTCAGTACGGAGTCAGGTTCACACTGTCATGAATCGGTCATGAGAGATCACCGCACTGTTGGACAGTCAGTGCTGAGGGCCTGTTTCTTTCCCAGAGAGTCAGTATTGAGGGAGTGTAGCATTGTCAGAGGATCGGGATGGAGGCAGCGCTGAAATGTCAGAGGGTCAGGAATGAGGGAGCACTGCAGTGTCAGAGGGTCTGTACTGAGAGAGTGCTGCAATGTCAGTGGGACAGTACTGAGGGAGTGCTGCACTGTCAGAGTGTCAGTACTGAGGGAGTGCTGCACTGTCAGAGTGTCAGTACTGAGGGAGTGCTGCACTGTCAGAGGGCCAGTACTGAGGGAGCGCTGTACTGTCACAGGGTCACTACTGAGGGAGTGATACACTGCCAAAGGGTCAGTACTGATGGAGTGCAGCATTGTCAGAGTGTCAGTACTGAGGGATTCCTGCACTGTCAGAGTGTCAGTACTGAGGGAGTGCTGCACTTTCAGAGTGTCAGTACTGAGGGAGTGCTGCACTGTCAGAGTGTCAGTACTGAGGGATTCCGGCATTGCCTGAGTGTCAGTATAGAGGGTTATGCAGCATTGTCAGAGGGACGGGACGCAGGAAACACTGAAATGTCAGAGGATTATTACTGAGAGAGAGTTGAACTGTGAGAGGGTCAGTACTGAGAGAGTGTGCACTGTCAGAGGGTCAGTACTGAGGGAGTGCTGCAATGTCAGAGGGTCAGTACTGATGGAGTGCCTCATTGTCAGAGGGTCAGTACTGATGGAGTATTGCGCTGTCACAGGGTCAGTACCGAGCGAATGTCACACTGTCAGAAGGTCAGTACTGACGATGTGCTGCAATGTCAGACGGTCAGCACAGACAGAGAGCTGCACTGTCAGTGTGTCAGTACTGAGGGATTGTCAAACTGTCAGAGGGTCAGTACTGAGGGAGTGCTGCACTGTCAGTGTGTCAGTACTGAGGGTGTGCTGCACTGTCAGAGGATCATATTGAGGGAGTGCCACACTGTCAGACGGTCTGTACTGAGGGATTGCTGCACTGTTAGAAGTGTCAGTACGGAGGGAGTGCCACACTGTGAGAGTGTCAGTACTGACGGAGTGCTGCACTATCAGAGTGAAAGTACTGAGGGAGTGCCACACTGTCAGAGGGTCAGTACTGAGGAAGTGCTGCAATTTCAGACGGTCAGTACAGAGAGAGTGCTGCACTGTCAGTGTTTCAGTACTGAGGGAGTGCTGCACTGTCAGTGTGTCAGTACTGAGGGAGTGCTGCACTGTCAGAGGATCATATTGAGGGAGTGCCACACTGTCAGACAGTCTGCACTGAGGGAGTGCTGCACAGTCAGAGGGTCAGTACTGAGGGATTTCTGCATAGCCAGAGAGTCAGTATAGAGGGACTGCAGCATTGTCAGAGGGTCGGGACGTAGGAAGCGCTGAAATATCAGAGGGTAATTAGTGAGAGAGTGCTGAACTGTGAGAGGGTCAGTACTGAGAGAGTGTGCACTGTCAGAGGGTCAGTACTGAGGGAGTGCTGCACTGTCAGAGAGTCAGTACTGGGGGAGTGCTGCGCTGTCAGATGGTCAGGACTGAGGGATTACCACACTGTCAGTGGGTCAGCACTGATGGGAGTGCTGCGCTGACAGATGGTTAGTACTGAGGGAGTGCTGCACTGTCAGAGAGTCAGCACTGAGGCAGTGCTGCGCTGTCAGAGGGTCTGTACTGAGGGAGTGTTGCACTGTCAGAGGGTCAGTACTGAGTGATTTCTGCATAGCCAGAGAGTCAGTATAGAGGGAGTGCAGCATTGTCAGAGGGTCGGGACGCAGGAAACACTGAAATGTCAGAGGATTATTACTGAGAGAGAGTTGAACTGTGAGAGTGTCAGTACTGAGAGAGTGTGCACTGTCAGAGGGTCAGTATTGAGGTAGTGCCTCATTGTCAGAGTGTCAGTACTGAGGGAGTGCTGCAATGTCAGAGGGTCTGTACTGAGGGAGTGCCTCACTGTCAGAGGGTCAGTACTGAGGGAGTGTCACATTGTCAGAGTGTCAGTACTGAGGGAGTGCTGCAATGTCAGAGGGTCTGTACTGAGGGAGTGCCTCACTGTCAGAGGGTCAGTACTGAGGGAGTGTCACACTGTCAGAGGGTCAGCACTGAGGGAGTGCCACACTGTCAGAGGGTCAGTACTGAGGGATTGCTGCACTGTCAAAGGATCATATTGAGGGAGTGCCACACTGTCAAACGGTCTGTACTGATGGATTGCTGCACTGTTAGAAGTGTCAGTACTGAGGGAGTGTCACACTGTCAGGGGGTCAACACTGAGGGAATGCCACACTGTCGGAGGTTCAGTGCTGAGGGTGTGCTGCACTCCCAGAGGGTCAGTACTGAGGGAGTGCCACACTGCCCGGGGGTCAGTCCTGAGGGAGTGCTGCAATGTCAGAGGGTCAGTATTAGGGAGTGTCACACTATCAGAGGGTCAGCACTGAGGGAGTGTCACACTGGCAGTGGGTCAGTGCTGAGTGAGTGCTACACTGCCAAAGGGTCAGTACAGAGGGAGTACTGCACTGTCAGCGGTTCATAATGAGGGATTGCTGCAATGTCAGAGGGTCAGTACTGAGGGTGTGTCACACTGTCTGGGCGTCAGCACAGAGGGAGCGCCACACTGCCGGAGTGTGAATACTGAAGGAGTGCTGCACTGTCAGAGGGTCAGTACTGAGGGAGTGCCACACTGTATGATGGGTCAGCGCTGAGGGAGTGCTGCACTGTCAGAGGATCATATTGAGGGAGTGCCACACTGTCAGACAATCTGCACTGAGGGAGTGCTGCACAGTCAGAGGGTCAGTACTGAGGGATTTCTGCATAGCCAGAGAGTCAGTATAGAGGGACTGCAGCATTGTCAGAGGGTCGGGACGTAGGAAGCGCTGAAATGTCAGAGGGTAATTAGTGAGAGAGTGCTGAACTGTGAGAGGGTCAGTACTGAGAGAGTGTGCACTGTCAGAGGGTCAGTACTGAGGGAGTGCTGCACTGTCAGAGAGTCAGTACTGGGGGAGTGCTGCGCTGTCAGAGAGTCAGCACTGAGGGAGTGCTGCGCTGTCTGAGGGTCAGTACTGAGGGATTACCACACTGTCAGTGGGTCAGCACTGATGGGAGTGCTGCGCTGACAGATGGTTAGTACTGAGGGAGTGCTGCACTGTCAGAGAGTCAGCACTGAGGCAGTGCTGCGCTGTCAGAGGGTCTGAACTGAGGGATTTCTGCATAGCCAGAGAGTCAGTATAGAGGGAGTGCAGCATTGTCAGAGGGTCGGGACGCAGGAAACACTGAAATGTCAGAGGATTATTACTGAGAGAGAGTTGAACTGTGAGAGGGTCAGTACTGAGAGAGTGTGCACTGTCAGAGGGTCAGTACTGAGGGAGTGCTGCAATGTCAGAGGGTCAGTACTGAGGGAGTGCCTCACTGTCAGAGGGTCAGTACTGAGGGAGTGCCTCATTGTCAGAGTGTCAGTACTGAGGGAGTGCCTCACTGTCAGAGGGTCCGTACTGAGGGAGTGCTGCACTTCCAAACAGTCAGTGCTGAGTGACTGCTACACTGCAAAATGGTCAGTACAGAGAGAGTGCTGCACTGTCAGCGGTTCAGTACTGAGGGAGTGTCACACTGTCAGGGGGTCAACACTGAGGGAATGCCACACTGTCGGAGGTTCAGTGCTGAGGGTGTGCTGCACTGCCAGAGGGTCAGTACTGAGGGAGTGCCACACTGCCCGGGGGTCAGTCCTGAGGGAGTGCTGCAATGTCAGAAGGTCAGTATTAGGGAGTGTCACACTATCAGAGGGTCAGCACTGAGGGAGTGTCACACTGGCAGTGGGTCAGTGCTGAGTGAGTGCTACACTGCCAAAGGGTCAGTACAGAGGGAGTACTGCACTGTCAGCGGTTCATAATGAGTGATTGCTGCAATGTCAGAGGGTCAGTACAGAGGGTGTGTCACACTGTCTGGGCGTCAGCACAGAGGGAGCGCCACACTGCCGTAGTGTGAATACTGAAGGAGTGCTGCACTGTCAGAGGGTCAGTACTGAGGGAGTGCCACACTGTATGATGGGTCAGCGCTGAGGGAGTGCTGCACTGTCAGAGGATCAGCACTGAGGGAGTGTCACACTGTCAGAGGGTCAGCACTGAGGGAGTGCCACACTGTCAGAGGGTCAGTACTGAGGGAGTGCTGCACTGTCAGAGGATCATATTGAGGGAGTGCCACACTGTCAGACGGTCTGTACTGTGGGATTTCTGCACTGTTAGAAGTGTCAGTACGGAGGGAGTGCCACACTGTATGAGTGTCAGTACTGACGGAGTGCTGCACTATCAGAGTGAAAGTACTGAGGGAGTGCCACACTGTCAGAGGGTCAGTACTGAGGAAGTGCTGCAATTTCAGACGGTCAATACAGAGAGAGTGCTGCACTGTCAGTGTGTCAGTACTGAGGGAGTGCTGCACTGTCAGAATATCATATTGAGGGAGTGCCACACTGTCAGACAGTCTGCACTGAGGGAGTGCTGCACAGTCAGAGGGTCAGTACTGAGGGAGTGCCTCACTGTCAGAGGGTCAGTACTGAGGGAGTGCTGCAATGTCAGAGGGTCAGTACTGAGGGAGTGCCTCACTGTCAGAGGGTCAGTACTGAGGGAGTGCCTCATTGTCAAAGGGTCAGTACTTAGGGAGTGCTGCAATGTCAGAGGGTCAGTACTGAGGGAGTGCCTCACTGTCAGAGGGTCCGTACTGAGGGAGTGCTGCACTTCCAAACAGTCAGTGCTGAGTGACTGCTACACTGCAAAAGGGTCAGTACAGAGAGAGTGCTGCACTGTCAGCGGTTCAGTACTGAGGGAGTGTCACACTGTCAGGGGGTCAACACTGAGGGAATGCCACACTGTCGGAGGTTCAGTGCTGAGGGTGTGCTGCACTGCCAGAGGGTCAGTACTGAGGGAGTGCCACACTGCCCGGGGGTCAGTCCTGAGGGAGTGCTGCAATGTCAGAGGGTCAGTATTAGGGAGTGTCACACTATCAGAGGGTCAGCACTGAGGGAGTGTCACACTGGCAGTGGGTCAGTGCTGAGTGAGTGCTACACTGCCAAAGGGTCAGTACAGAGGGAGTACTGCACTGTCAGCGGTTCATAATGAGGGATTGCTGCAATGTCAGAGGGTCAGTACAGAGGGTGTGTCACACTGTCTGGGCGTCAGCACAGAGGGAGCGCCACACTGCCGGAGTGTGAATACTGAAGGAGTGCTGCACTGTCAGAGGGTCAGTACTGAGGGAGTGCCACACTGTATGATGGGTCAGCGCTGAGGGAGTGCTGCACTGTCAGAGGATCAGCACTGAGGGAGTGTCACACTGTCAGAGGGTCAGCACTGAGGGAGTGCCACACTGTCAAAGGGTCAGTACTGAGGGAGTGCTGCACTGTCAGAGGATCATATTGAGGGAGTGCCACACTGTCAGACGGTCTGTACTGTGGGGTTTCTGCACTGTTAGAAGTGTCAGTACGGAGGGAGTGCCACACTGTATGAGTGTCAGTACTGACGGAGTGCTGCACTATCAGAGTGAAAGTACTGAGGGAGTGCCACACTGTCAGAGGGTCAGTACTGAGGAAGTGCTGCAATTTCAGACGGTCAATACAGAGAGAGTGCTGCACTGTCAGTGTGTCAGTACTGAGGGAGTGCTGCACTGTCAGAATATCATATTGAGGGAGTGCCACACTGTCAGACAGTCTGCACTGAGGGAGTGCTGCACAGTCAGAGGGTCAGTACTGAGGGAGTGCCTCACTGTCAGAGGGTCAGTACTGAGGGAGTGCTGCAATGTCAGAGGGTCAGTACTGAGGGAGTGCCTCACTGTCAGAGGGTCAGTACTGAGGGAGTGCCTCATTGTCAAAGGGTCAGTACTTAGGGAGTGCTGCAATGTCAGAGGGTCAGTACTGAGGGAGTGCCTCACTGTCAGAGGGTCAGTACTGAGGGAGTGCTGCAATGTCAGAGGGTCAGTACTGAGGGAGTGCCTCACTGTCAGAGGGTCAGTACTGAGTGAGTGCCTCATTGTCAGAGGGTCAGTACTGAGGGAGTGCTGCAATGTCAGAGGGTCTGTACTGAGGGAGTGCTGCGCTGTCAGAGGGTCTGTACTGAGGGAGTGCTGCACTGTCAGAGGGTCAGTACTGAGGGAGTGCCTCACTGTCAGAGGGTCAGGACTGAGGGAGTGCTGCACTGTCAGAGGGTCAGTACTGAGGGAGTGCCTCACTCTCAGAGGGTCAGTGCTGACGGAGTGCTGCACTATCAGAGTGAAAGTACTGAGGGAGTGCCACACTGTCAGAGGGTCAGTACTGAGGAAGTGCTGCAATTTCAGACGGTCAATACAGAGAGAGTGCTGCACTGTCAGTGTGTCAGTACTGAGGGAGTGCTGCACTGTCAGAATATCATATTGAGGGAGTGCCACACTGTCAGACAGTCTGCACTGAGGGAGTGCTGCACAGTCAGAGGGTCAGTACTGAGGGAGTGCCTCACTGTCAGAGGGTCAGTACTGAGGGAGTGCTGCAATGTCAGAGGGTCAGTACTGAGGGAGTGCCTCACTGTCAGAGGGTCAGTACTGAGGGAGGGCCTCATTGTCAAAGGGTCAGTACTTAGGGAGTGCTGCAATGTCAGAGGGTCAGTACTGAGGGAGTGCCTCACTGTCAGAGGGTCAGTACTGAGGGAGTGCTGCAATGTCAGAGGGTCAGTACTGAGGGAGTGCCTCACTGTCAGAGGGTCAGTACTGAGTGAGTGCCTCATTGTCAGAGGGTCAGTACTGAGGGAGTGCTGCAATGTAAGAGGGTCTGTACTGAGGGAGTGCTGCGCTGTCAGAGGGTCTGTACTGAGGGAGTGCTGCACTGTCAGAGGGTCAGTACTGAGGGAGTGCCTCACTGTCAGAGGGTCAGGACTGAGGGAGTGCTGCACTGTCAGAGGGTCAGTACTGAGGGAGTGCCTCATTGTCAGAGGGTCAGTACTGAGAGAGTGTTGCTCTGTCAGAGCGTCAGTACTGAGGGAGTGCCTCACTCTCAGAGGGTCAGTACTGAGGGAGTGCTGCACTTCCAAACAGTCAGTGCTGAGTGACTGCTACACTGCAAAAGGGTCAGTACAGAGAGAGTGCTGCACTGTCAGCGGTTCAGTACTGAGGGAGTGTCACACTGTCAGGGGGTCAACACTGAGGGAATGCCACACTGTCGGAGGTTCAGTGCTGAGGGTGTGCTGCACTCCCAGAGGGTCAGTACTGAGGGAGTGCCACACTGCCCGGGGGTCAGTCCTGAGGGAGTGCTGCAATGTCAGAGGGTCAGTATTAGGGCGTGTCACACTATCAGAGGGTCAGCACTGAGGGAGTGTCACACTGGCAGTGGGTCAGTGCTGAGTGAGTGCTACACTGCCAAAGGGTCAGTACAGAGGGAGTACTGCACTGTCAGCGGTTCATAATGAGGGATTGCTGCAATGTCAGAGGGTCAGTACTGAGGGTGTGTCACACTGTCTGGGGGTCAGGACAGAGGGATTGCCACACTGCCGGAGTGTCAATATTGAAGGAGTGCTGCACTGTCAGAGGGTCAGTACTGAGGGAGTGCCACACTGTATGATGGGTCAGCACTGAGGGAGTGTCACACTGTCAGAGGGTCAGCACTGAGGGAGTGTCATACTGTCAGAGGGTTCAGTTCTGAATGAGTGTTGCAATGTCAGAGAATCAGTACTGAGGGAGTGCTGCATTGTTCGAGGGTCAGTACTGAGGGAGTGCTGAACTCTCAGTGTCAGTACTGAGGGAGTGCCACTGTCAGATGTGTCAGTACTGAGGGAGTGCTGCAATGTCAGAGGGTCAGTATTGAGGGAGTCACACTACCAGAGGGTCAGCACTGAGGGAATGCTCCACAGCCAAAGGGTCAGTACTGAGGGAGTGCTGCACTGTCAGAGGGTCAGTACGGAGGGAGTGTCACACTGTCTGGGGGTCAGCACAGTGGGAGTGCCACACTGCCGAAGTGTCAGTACTGAAGGAGTGCCACTGTCAGATGGGTCAGTACTGAGGCAGTGCTGCAATGTCAGAGGGTCAGTATTGAGAGTGTGTCACACTACCAGAGGGTCAGCACTGAGGGAGTGCTGCACTGCCAAAGGGTCAGTACTGAGGGAGTGCTGCACTGTCAGAGGGTCAGTACGGAGGGAGTGTCACACTGTCTGGGGGTCAGCACAGTGGGAGTGCCACACTGCCGAAGTGTCAGTACTGAAGGAGTGCTACACTGTCAGAGGGTCAGTACTGAGGGAGTGCTACACTGTCAGATGGGTCAGTACTAAGGGAGTGCTGCAATGTCGGAGTGTCAGTTTTGAGGGAGTGTCACACTACCAGAGAGTCAGTAATGTGGGAGTGCTGCAATGTCAGAGGGCCAGTACTGAGGGAGTGCTGCACTCTCAGCGGTTCAGTTCTGAAGGAGTGCTGCACTGTCAGAGTGTCAGTTCTGAGGGAGTGCCACACTGTCAGAGGGTCAATACTGAGGGCTTGCCACACTGTCAGAGTCACAGGATTGTGGGAGTGCTATACTGTTAGAGAGTCAGTACTGAGGGAGTTCTGCACTGTCAGAGTGTCAGTACTGAGGGAGTCCTGCACTATCAGAGGGTCAGTACTGAGGGAATGCCACACTCTCAGAGTGACAGTGCTGAGGGAGTGCTGCACTGTGACAGTGTCAGTACTGATGGAGTGCCACACTGTCAGAGGGACAATACTGAGGGTGCGCTGCACTGTCAGAGGTTCAGCACTGAGGGAGTGCTGCACTGTCAGAGGGTCAGTACTGAGGGTGTGCTGCAATGTCAGAGGGTCAGCACTGAGGAAGTGCTGCAATGTCAGAAGGTCACTGCTGCGGGATTGTCACACTGCCAAGACGGTCAATTCTGAGGGAGTGCTGCACTGTGAGACGGTCAGCACTAAGGGAGTGCTGCAATGTCAGAGGGTCAGTAATGAGGGTGTGCTACACTGCCGGAGGTTCAGTAATGAGGGAGTGCTACACTGTCAGAGGGTCAGTACTGAGAGTGTTCTGCAATATAAAAGGGTAAGTACTGTAGGAATGCTGCAATGCTAAACGGTCTGTACTGAGGGAGTGCTGCAATGTCACAGGGTCAGCACTGTGGGAGTGCCACACTGTCAGAGGGTCAGTACTGCGATAGTGTTGCTCTGTCAGAGGGGTCATTACTGAGCGAGTGCCACACTGTCAGAGTATCAGCACTGGAGGAGTGTCACACTGTGAGAGGGTCAGCATTGAGGGAGTGCTGCACTGTCGGAGGGTCACATTGAGGGAGTGCTGCACTGTCAGAGGGTCAGTACTGAGGGAGTGCTGCAATGTTAGAGGGTCAGTACTTAGGGAGTGTCATACTCTCAGAGGGTCAGCACTGAGGGAGTGTCACACTGTCAGCGGGACAGTGCTGAGTGAGTGCTACACTGCCAAAGCGTCAATACAGAGGGAGTGCGACAGTGTAAGAGGGTCAGTGCTGAGGAAGTGCTGCACTGTCAGAGAGTCAATAAAGAGGGAATGCTGCATTGTCAGAGTGTCAGTACTGAAGGAGTGCTGCACTGTCAGAGGGTCAGCACTGAGGGAATGCCACACTGTCAGAGGGTCAGTACTGAGGGATTGCTGCACTATCACAGAGTCAGTACTGAGGCAGTGCTGCACTGTCAGAGGGTCAGTACGGAGGGAGTGCTGCACTGTAAGAGGGGTTATTACTGAGGGAGTGCCACACTGTCAGACCATCAGTTCTGAGGGAGTGTTACACTGTCAGAGGGTTAGTACGGAGGGAGTGCTGCACTGTCAGAATGTCAGTACTGAGGGATTCCTGCATAGCCGGAGAGTCAGTATAGAGGGAATGCAGCATTGTCAGAGGGTCGGTACGTAGGAAGCGCTGAAATTCCGGGGGTAATTAGTGAGAGAGAGCTGAACTGTGAGAGGGTCAGTACTGAGAGAGTGTGCACTATCAGAAGGTCAGTACTGAGGAAGTGCTGCACTGTCAGAGAGTCAGCACTGTGGGAGTGCTGCACTGGCTGAGGATCAGTATTGAGGGAATGCTGAACTGTCAGAGGGTCAATACTGAGGGGGTGTCACACTGTCAGAGTGACACTATTGAGGGAGTGCTGCACTGTCAGAGGGTCAGTACTGAGGGAGTGCTGCACTGTCAGAGGGTCAGTATTGAGGGAGTGCTGCACTGTCAGATGGTCAGTACAGACGAGTGCTGCAATGTCAGAGGGTCAGTACTTAGGGAGTGTCACACTATCAGAGGGTCAGCACTGAGGGAGTACCTCAGTGTCAGAGTGACAGTATTGAGGGAGAGCTGCAATGTCAGAGTGTCAGCACTGTGGGAGTGCCTCACTGTCAGAGTGACAGTATTGAGGGAGTGCTGCAATGTCAGTGGGTCAGTATTGATGATGTGCTGCACTGTCAGAGGGGTCAGTATTGAGGGAGTGCTGCACTGTCAGAGGGTCAGTACTGAGGGAGTGCTGCACTGTCAGAGGGTCAGCACTGAGGGAGTGCTGCAATGACAGAGGGTCAGCACTGAGGAAGCGCTGCAATGTCAGAGGGTCAGTACTGAGGGAGTGCTGCATTGTCAGAGTATCAGCACTGTGGGAGTGCCTCAGTGTCAGAGTGACAGTATTGAAGGAGTGCTGCAATGTCAGAGGGTCAGTATTGATGGTGTGCTGCACTGTCAGTGGTTCAGTTCTGAGGGAGTGCTGCACTGTCAGAGTGACAGGATTGTGGGAGTGCTATACCGTGAGAGAGTCAGTACTGAGGGAGTTCTGCACTGTCAGAGAGTCAGTACTGAGGGAGTCCTGCACTACCAGAGGGTCAGTACTGAGGGAGTGCCACACTGTCAGAGGGTCAGTACTGAGGGAGTGCCACACTCTCAGAGTGACAGTGCTGAGGGAGTGCTGCACTGTGAGAGTGTCAGTACTGATGGAGTGCCACACTGTCAGAGGGTCAGTGCTGCGGGATTGTTACACTGTCAGAGAGTCAGCACTGAGGAAGTGCTGCAATGTCAGAGTGTCAGCACTGTGGGAGTTCCTCAGTGTCAGAGTGACAGTATTGAGGGAATGCTACACTGTCAGAGGGTCAGTACTGAGGGATTGCTGCACTATCACAGAGTCTGTACTGAGGGAGTGCTGCACTGTCAGAGGGTCAGTACTGACGGAGTGCGGCACTGTCAGAGGGTCAGTACTGAGAGAATGCTGCAATATAAAAGGGTAAGTAATGCAGGAATGCTGCACTGCTAAACGGTCTGTACTGAGGGAGTGCGGCAATGTCACAGGGTCAGAATTGAGGGAGTGCCACACTGTCAGAGGGTCAGTCCTGAGATAGTGTTGCTCTGTCAGAGGGGTCATTACTGAGCGAGTGCCACACTGTCAGAGCATCAGTACTGAGGGATTGTCACACTGTCAGAGGGTCAGTACTGAGGGAGCGCTACACTTCCAAACAGTCAGTGCTAAGTGAGTGCTGCACTGCAAAAGGGTCAGTACAGAGAGAGTGCTGCACTGTCAGCGGTTCAGTACTGAGGGAGTGTCACACTGTCAGGGGGTCAACACTGAGGGAGTGCCACACTGTCGGAGGTTCAGTACTGAGGGAGTGCCACACTGTCAGAGGGGTCAGTGCTGAGGGAGTGCTGCAATGTCAGGGTATCAGCACTGTGGGAGTATCACACTGTCAGAGGGTCAGCACTGAGGGAGTGCTGCACTGTTAGAGGGTCAGTACTGAGGGAGTGCTGCACTGTCAGATGGTCAGTACAGACGGAGTGCTGCAATGTCAGAAGGTCAATACTGAGGGAGTGTCACACTATCAGAGGGTCAGTACAGAGGGAGTGCAACACTGTCAGAGGGTCAGTGCTGAGGGAGTGCTGCACTGCCAGAGGGTCAGTACTGAGGGAGTGCTGCACTGTCAGAGGGTCAGTATTGAGGGAGTGCTGCACTGTCAGAGTGACAGTATTGAGGGAGTGCTGCACTGTCAGAGTGACAGTATTGAGGGAGTGCCACACTGTGAGAGAGTCAGTACTGAGGGAGTTCTGCACTGTCAGAGTGTCAGTACTGAGGGAGTCCTGCACTGTCAGAGTGTCAGTACTGAGGGAGTCCTGCACTATCAGAGGGTCAGTGCTGAGGGAGTGCCACACTGTCAAAGGGTCAGTACTGAGGGAGTGTTGCACTCTCAGAGTGACAGTGCTGAGGGAGTGCTGCACTGTGACAGTGTCAGTACTGATGGAGTGCTGCCCTGTCAGAGGGTCAGGACTGAGGGAGTGCTGCAATGTCAGAGGGTCAGCACTGAGGGAGTGCTGCAATGTCAGAGGGTCAGTACTGAGGGAGTGCTGCAATATAAAAGGCTAAGTGCTGAAGGAATGCTGCACTGCTAAACGTTCTGTACTGAGGGAGTGCTGGAATGTCACAGGTCAGCACTGTGGGAGTGCCACACTGTCAGAGGGTCAGTACTGAGATAGTGTTGCTCTGTCAGAGGGGTCATTACTGAGCGAGTGCCACACTGTCAGAACATCAGTACTGAGGGATTGTCACACTGTCAGAGGGTCAGTACTGATGGAGCGCTACACTTCCAAACAGTCAGTGCTGAGTGAGTGCTACAGTGCAAAAGCATCTGTACAGAGAGAGTGCTGTACTGTCAGCGGTTCAGTACTGAGGGAGCTTCACGCTGTCAGGGGGTCAACACTGAGGGAGTGCCACACTGTCGGAGGGTCAGCACTGAGGGAGTGCTGCACTGTCAGAGGGTCAGTACTGAGGGAGTGCCACACTGTCAGAGGGTCAGCACTGAGGGAGTGCTGCACTGTCACAGGGTCAGTATTGAGGGAGTGCTGCACTGTCAGATGGTCAGTACAGACGAGTGCTGCAATGTCAGAGGGTCAGTACTTAGGGAGTGTCACACTATCAGAGGGTCAGCACTGAGGGAGTGTCACACTGTCAGCGGGTCAGTGCTGAGGGAGTGCTGCACTGTCAGAGTATCAGCACTGTGGGAGTGCCTCAGTGTCAGAGTGACAGTATTGAGGGAGTTCTACACTGACAGAGTGACAGTATTGAGGGAGTGCCACACTGTCAGAGGGTCAGTACTGAGGGAGTGCTGCACTGTGAGAGTGTCAGTACTGATGGAGTGCTGCCCTGTCAGATGGTCAGTGCTGTGGGATTGTCACACTGCCAGAGGGTCAATACTGAGGGAGTGCTGCAATGTCAGAGGGTCAGTACTGAGGGAGTGCTACACTGCCAGAGGGCCAGTAATGAGGGAGTGCTACACTGTTGGAGGTTCAGTAATGAGGGAGTGCTACACTGTCAAAGGGTCAGTACTGAGAGAGTGTTGAAATATAAAAGGGTAAGTACTGAAGGAATGCTGCACTGCTAAACGGTCTGTAATGAGGGAGTGTCACACTTTGAGAGGGTCAGCACTGTGGGAACTGCCACACTGTCAGAGGGTCAGTACTGAGATAGTGTTGCTCTGTCAGAGGGGTCATTACTGAGCGAGTGCCACACTGTCACAGTATCTGCACTGGGGGAGTGTCACACTGTGAGAGGGTCAGCACTGAGGGAGTGCTGCACTGTCGGAGGGTCACATTGAGGGAGTGCTGCACTGTCAGAGGGTCAGTACTGAGGCAGTGCTGCAATGTCAGAGGGTCAGTACTGAAGGAGTGCCGCGCTGTCAGAGTGACAGTATTGAGGGGTGTTGCACTGTGAGAGTGTCAGTACTGAGGGAATGCTGCACTGTGAGAATGTCAGTACTGAGGGAGTCTGACACTGTCAGAGGGTCAGTGCTGAGGGAGTGCTACACTGCCAGAGGGTCAGCACTAAGGGAGTGCTGCACTGTCAGAAGGTCAGTACTGAGGGAGTGCTGCGCTGTCAGAGGGTCAGTACTGAGGGAGCGTTCCACAATCAGAGGGTCAGTACTGAGGGAATGCTGCAGTGTCTGAGGGTTCAGTACTGAGGGAGTGCTGCAATGTCAGTGGATCAGTATTCAAGGAGTGCAGCATTGTCTGAGGGTCAGGACGGAGGAAGCACGTCAATGTCAAATGGTCAGTACTGAGGGAGTGTTGAAATGAATGAGAGTCATTACTGAGGGAGTGTCACACTGTCAGAGGGGTCAGTACAGAGTGAGTGCTACACTGTCAGAGGGGTCATTACTGAGGGAGCGCTGTAATGTCAGAGGGTCAGTCCTGAGGGAGTGTTGCAATGTCAGAGGGTCAGTACTGAAGGAGTGCTGCACTGTCAAAGGGTCATTACTGAGAGGGTGCAGCACTGTCAAATGGTCATTACTGAGGGAGTGCTGCACTGTCAGGGGTTCAGTACTGAGGGAGTGCTGCCCTGTCAGGGGGTCAGTCTGAGGGAGTGCTGCACTGTGAAATGGTCATTACTGAGGAAGTGCTGGACTGTCAGGGGGTCACTACTGAGGGAGTGCTGCCCTGTCAGGGGGTCAGTCTGAGGGAGGGCTGCACTGTCAAATGGTCATTAATGAGGGAGGCCTGCACTCTCAGGGGGTTACTACTGAGGGAGTGCTGCACTGTCAGGTGGTCAGTAATGAAGGATTCCTCCAATGTCAGAGGGTCCATATGGGTGCAGCGTTGCACTGTCAGAGGGTCATTACTGAGGCAGCGCAACACTGTCAGCGCATCAGTCTGTGGGATACCTGCATTGTAAGAGAGTCAGTACTGAGTGAGTGCCACACTATCAGATGTGCTGAAAGACCTAGTTTCTGCTCCCATGTCTTGTGGTCTAAGAGGAATATCTGAAATTGTTCAGTATATTTCTGCCTCTGCTTCCTACATACCCTGCTCAGCAATGATTCCCACGTCCAGCAATGATTCCAGAGACTATGTTCAAACAGACCATCTTTAATTGGTTATTGAACCTGAAGAGGTACCACCCTCTTTTCCCAGGGATCGAGTTTTTGTTTTATTCCTCAGCTTCCATGTGCTCATCCCAAATGAATCCCACTGCTCCACACTCAGCACAATCGTGTGTTCCTTATTTCTGCGCTTCCCAATGCTAATCCACATCCAAAATGACATCCCACACTCCTCCAAATCGTATCGCAGGATTATTGCCTGGGAGAGAGGAGTGCTAAGAGGGGAAATAGAATTCTGAAAGTACCTTGCAGTGACATTAAGGGTGAATTGCTCATGAGAGAAACACAGTGAGAATTTGTGCATGGACCCAGAGGCTACAGTGATTGGATGCATTTTGTCAATGCTCATTGGGACAGGGTTGATATGAAATCGTGAAGATGTTCTGTGATACAATTAAATGAATTAGCATATATATAGAGAGAGATGGTTCTGAGTGGTCTGGCCTTCTTAAAACCCAATAAATCTCCAAAGACGGTGGAAATGTATCTCAGTTTACCGAATGAGGTGATGGAGGAAGTAGCAGGTACACTTTCAAACATTTTCAAATCCCCTCTGGCCACAGGAGAGGTGTGGTCGGACTGACCATGTGGTACTGTTATTCAAGAAGGAGCATGAGATATATCAGGCAGCTACAGGCCAGTCAGGCTAATATCGTGGGTGGGACGTCTGTTGGAAGTAATTTTGGGAGATAGAATTAATCAGCATTTAAAGAGATTGGAGTTCATGAAGACCAGTCAGAATGGTTGTGTTCAGGGGAGGTCAGGTCTGACCAATGGGATTGCACTTTTTAAGTAGGTGACCAGGTGTGTAAATAATGGCAATAGTTTCCTGTCGTCTACTTGGAGGTCAGTAAAGCTTTTATCAGGATCCATATTGGAAACTGATTGTGAACATAAAAACTCAACATCCAAGGAATTTGACGCAGAATGCTTACTGATGTGGTTGATAGAAAAGATTTAGATTTGAATGGTGGAGGGTTAATCAGTGGGTTCATGAATGATATGAAGATTGGTTGGGTGATAAATACTGAGGATGATAGCCTTAGATTACAGAAGGATGGAGATGACCTTGTCAGATGGACCAATCAGTGGCAACGGGTGAGGTGCCTGAAGACTGGAGGGTGATTAATGATGGGCCATTATTGAAGTAAGGCTACAAGGAACAGCCATTGAACTATGGAGCTGTGAGCCTGATGGCAGTGGTGGGTAAGCTGTTGGAGGGCATTCTGAGAGACAACTTACATGCGTTTGGAAAAGCAAGGATTGATTAGGGATAGTCAGCTTGGCTTTGTTTGTGGAAATGATGTGTCCAAGTTGATAGAGCTTTTGAAGGGATGACCAAGGAGACAGATGTGAAGGTTTCACATGGGAGGTTGCTTAGTAAAAGGTTAGATGACATGGCATCCAAGGAGAGAGGACAGCACAGTGTCTCAGTGGTTTGATTCTAACTCCCGGTGACTGTCTGTGTGGAGTTTACACATTCTCTCTATATCTCTACGGGTTTCATCCGGGTGCTCCAGTTTCCTCCCACCGCCCAAAGATGCCATGGGAAATGCAGCATTACAGGGACAGAGTAGAGGATGTGAGTCTGGGTGCAAAGCTGTTCAGACAGTAAGTGTGGAGCCAATGGACGGAATGGCTTGCTTCGACACTGTAGGAATTCTAAAATTAATCCAGAGAGACAAGTAATGTTCTGGGGACCTCGGCTCCAATCTTGGACAGGGGTGGATGTGGGTCCTTACAGTCTGAAGGGGTTTGAACACAATCTGAGGGGGGAGCTGGGCTGAGCCCTGAAGTGTTGAGGATGTGAATCTTTTGTGGAGCTACTGTCTAAGGGGCTTTGGGGGTTAAACACAACAAAGTGATGCTTTCTTCGGTATTGAGGGAGACACTTTCTGAGGTATTGAGGGAGCACTTTCTGAGGTTTTGAGGGAGCAATATTTGAGATATTGAGGGAGCACTTTCTGAGGTACTGAGGAAGCACTTTCTGAGGTACCGAGGGAGCACTATCTGAGGAATTGAGCGAGCAATATCCTACTACCACGGGAGTACTTTCTGAGGTATTGAGGGAGCACCATCTGAGGTACTGAAGGAGAACCACCTGAGGTATTGAGGGAGCAATTTCCGAGGTATTGAGGGAGCACTATCTGAGGTACTGAGGGAAAACTATCTGAGGTATTGAGGGACTACTATCTGAGTTACAGAGGGAGAATTTTATGAGGTATTGAGGGAGCACTTTCTGAGGTATTGAGGGAGAACTATCTTAGATATTGAGGGAGAACTATCTCAGGTACTGAGGGAGCACTTTCTGAGGTACTGAGGGACCACTATCTGAGGTACTGAGGGAGCACTATCTGACGTATTGAGGGAGAACGATCTGGGGTATTCAGGGAGAACTATCTGAGGTATTGAGGGAGCATTGTCTGAGGTACTGACGGAGCACTATCTCGTGGTACAGAGTGCAGAGGATAGAAAGGAACAGATGCAATTTCCTGATCATTTCCTCAGGGTCCCCGAGGCACTCTGGTGTTGTAATTTGAAATGGAATCCTCTCCCCATTTCAGAAGATTCAGATCATTTTAAACAATCAGTGAAAAATAACAGCAGCATGTGTCTGAAACATGGTTTGGGGAAAACATTCATTAATATATTGTCACTTGTTGCTTGGAGACGTTTTCGAAAAGCAGGCACCCAAACAGACTAACGCTGTCGATGCAAGAGGTGGTGGACAGGAAGGTTCAACAAGTCATCTGTAGCTGCTGTCTGTCTCCCTGGAGCAATCATCATGTGAGATCAGGGTTCAGTCCTCGGAAAAATTATTTCTCCAGCAATACCTCAACCATGCCTTTACAGCCGTGTGTGTGTGTGTGTGTGTGTGTGTGTAATGCGAGTGAGGGTGTGTGTGAGAGAGTGTGTATGTGTGTGAGAGAGAGTGTGTCTGTGTGTGAGAGAGAGTGTGTCTGTATGTCTATGTGTGTGTGTGTCTGTGTGTCTATGTGTCTGTGTGTCTTCTGTGAGAAATAGTGTGATTGTGTGTGTGAGAGAGTGTGTGTCTGTGTGCATGTGTGTGTGTGTGTCAGTGTGTGTGAGAGGGAGAGTGTGTGTCCATGTGTGTATGTGAGAGAGAGTGTGTCTGTGTGTGTTTGAGGGAGCGTGTGTCTGTGTGCGTATGCGTGAGAGAGAGAGTAACTGTGTATTTATGTGTGAGTGTGAGAGAGTGTGTCTGTGTGTCTGTCTGTGTGTATGTGTGTGAGAGAGAAGGTCTATCTGTTTGATAGACAGAGAGTGTGTGTGTGAGAGAGAGAGTGTGTGCGTGCGAGTGAGTGGGTGTGTGAGATAATGAGAGTGTGTGTGTGAGAGTGTGTGTAAATGAGAGAGAGGGTGTCTGTGTGAGAGAGAGTGTATGTCTGTGTGTGCGTGAGAGAGAGAGTTCTGTGTGTGTGAGAGAGACTGTGTCTGTGTGAGAGAGATTGTGTGTCTGTGTGTGCGTGAGAGAGTGTGTCTGTGTGTGTGTGTGCATGTGTGTGTGTGAGAGAGAGTGTGTGTCCGTGTGTGTATTTGAGGGAGCGTATGTCTGTGTGTGTATGTATGTGAGAGATATAGTCTGTGCTTGCGTGTGTATGTGTGTGAGAGAGTTGTGCCTGTGTGGATGTGTGTGTGAGAGTGTATCTGTGTTTGTGTTTGAGGGAGCGTGTGTGTGAGAGAGCCTGTGTGTGGCGGGGTCCTTTGTGTATGTGTGTGTGAGAGTGTATCTGTGTGTGTTTGAGGGTGTGTGTGTGTGTGTGAGTGCGTCTGTGTTTGTGTTTGAGGGAGTGTGTGTGTGTGTGTGTGTCTGTGTTTGTGTTTGAGGGAGCGTGTGTCTGTGTGTGAGAGAGCCTGTGTGTGGCGGGGTCCTTTGTGTATGTGTGTGTGACAGTGTGTGTTTGAGGGAGTGTGTGTGTGTGAGTGTGTCTGTGTTTGTGTTTGAGGGAGTGTGTGATTGTGTCTGTATGTGTTTGAGGGTGTGTGTGTGTGTATGTAAATAACCAATCTTATTGGGTGCTCATGAATATAAAATCCAGCTGCTGTTTCGGTTGAATTGGTCCTTGCGTCTCGAAAGACACAAAGGCTGCAAGAGTGAATTAACTGGGCGAAAGAGAGTGCGGTTCATTCCAGTGGGGATTCACCCAGTAAACCTTCCCCACAGACTAACATACCTCTGGCAATGCAGTGACTAGTCCTGCACACAGTGCCCCAGGTACAAACCAATGTTATGTCACCGTAGTCCGACCAGAGCATGGGACAGCTCCTCATTACAGAGCGGGGTCTGGTGGGGATTTAATCAGAGGGTCACCAGGGCCCAGCTGAGGGGAGAGGTTGGGAAGGAGAGTCCTTCATGGTAACCCCAGCTGGTGTGGGAATTGAACACACGCTATTGGTTTTATTCTGCATTATAAACCAACTGTCCAGCCAACTGAGCTAACTGACTTCACTCCAGGAGCATGTCCTGTATAACACAATCATAGCCAGCCTGCACCTCAATAAGAGCCAGGATCAAGGCTATTCCGCCCCCACCCTAACCCAGAAGGGAGAGTACGGGAAGCTGATGAAGGAAACAAGCCCCTCCCATGAGGCCTTCTGAAAGGGAGCTGGAGGACAGGGCAGACCTGGCCTGCTGTTTGCTTCCCTGAGACTGGCCTTACAGTGAGAGACTGAGGGGAAACTCGAGGAGATTTCACTTCTCACTGAGAGGCTGCAACTCCAATCCAAATCAGGCTGGTTCCCTCCGAGACTCACGGAAGAGTGCAGCACTCTACAGATCAGGGCCTTGTGGAGTCATAACGTCCAATGTGGGGACCAAGAGCTGGGAGGTCGTGTTAAGAACATAAGACCATCTGAAATAGGAACAGGAGGAGACCATTCACCACCTTTAGCCTGCTCTACTATTCAATAGGATCGTGGATGATTTAGCATTTGATTTGGGATTGATACCTGGACAGTACAGAGACAGAGAATCAAATTATTCTGCTCTACAGAATCATCAGACGGGGGTGGAACCAGAGAGAGTGAACACACACACACACACACACACACACACACACACACACACACACACACACACACACACACACACACACACATTGTGGGATTCAGGCTTTCTGTGCGAATTTTCCCACAAGATGTGAGCTCTACACCGAGGAGAGACAAATGTGCAAAATGCTAGAGAGGGGGCAGCTGCACAGTCTGATCCCACCAATCTCACTGCTTCCCACTCCCATGAGAGCTCTTATGTATATTTCCGTGTTCCCAGCTGTCTCTCCTACATTTTTCCTTCAATCCCTATCTCACAATATCCTTCATACCTCTGCCCTGTGGACATTTCCCTGCAGATTCCCTTCCTACATGACTCTGCCCCTTTCACACCCCATCATGTTTTTCAGGAATGCTTAATCATTCAATCTTCCACAAAACCAACACCTTGCTCATCTCTCTCTGCATCTTTCTCTCAGCTCTGTGGGATCTTGCCTTTCTTGTCTGTAAATCATTCTCGTTGCATCGCAGCAGCAACCCCCCCCCCCACTCCACTCTCTCAGCTCTATGCTGCTGCTGCAACTCCCCCCTCTCTCTCGACCCTATATCTCTCCCTGGGTTTTCTCTCTTTTGCTGTCTATTTGATCTTCACTCCCTGTCTTTGCCTCCCCTTTTCCCCCTTGTATCTGTCTGACATTGTATTTCTCTTCCTGGGGTTTTACTCTCTCTCTCTCCCTTTCTCTCTCTGCCTCTCTGCTGCTCTTTTTCAGTTCTTCTCACTTTCTCTCCCACCCTCTGCCTGCCTGTCTTTCTCGTGTTCTCTCCCTCCCTCTCACTGTCTGTCTACCCATCTCTCTTTCTCTCTTGTAGTTTCTCTCCCTCTGTCTCCCTAGACCCCTGTCCCAGTGACTGGGGAAGGGACATGGGAAGAGTTTGTCTCTGTGTCACTGGATGCTGTACAGTTAATGCGGGGGATCAACCTTTTCCTGGTCTCTCCCGAATGTTACCCCGACTGTGGGGAGGGGGTTAGTGTAAGGGACATAAAAGTACTTTTCTCATTGAGTCTGAAATGAAGAAAAAGAGAAGGGGAGGGTGACAAAAAGAGAAAGAGAGACATGGAGAGAGTGGGGATGGAGAAATTGAGGAGAGAGAGAGATGGGCAGTGAGAAACAGGGAGAGGAAGAAGGACACATATGGAGGGAGAAGGACAGTGTGTGCGGCTGGGGAAAGGATGTAGAGTGGGATTTTCCTGTGCATGACAGCAGTCAGTCAAAAGGTGTGTTCGTCTCTGCACCATATCCTCCAGCCCAGGAGCTGTGGGTCTACATGTGAAGGGGGAGATTGGGAGACAAGGGGGGGGGGCGGGGGGAGTGGGATAGCCAGAAACGGGGGACTGTTTGAATGGGGTTTTGGGGTTGGTGGAGAAAGGAGGGGCTGCTGTGAGAGACAGAGAGATTGAGGGAGGGACAGCATGAGACGCAAAGTCTGAGACAGGATGGAGAAGAGGTGTTCAAAGTTTGTGAGAGAATTTGTAGCTCGGGTGCTCGTTGTTATGGTTCTGTTCGCCGAGCTGGGAATTTGTGTTATAGACGTTTCGTCCCCTGTCGAGGTGACATCCTCAGTGTTTGGGAGCCTCCTGTGAAGCACTTCTGTGATCTTTCCTCCGGAATTTATAGTGATTTGTCTCTGCCGCTTCCAGTTGTCATTTCCAGCTGTCCGCTGCAGTGGCCGGTATATTGGGTCCAGGTTGGTGTGTTTAACAAACACATCGACCTAGACGCAATATATCAGCCACTGCAGTGGACAGCTGGAACTGACAACCGTAAGAAGTAGAGACAAACCATTATAAATGTTGGAGGGACGAACACAGAAGTGATTCACAGGAGGCTCCCAAGCACTGAGGATGTCACCTAGACAGGGGACGAAACGTCTGTAACACAAATTCCCAGCTCGGCGAACAGAACCATAACACGGAGAAGAGGTCTCCGCAGAAAGGATAATCAGTGAGGCCATTCAGGGGACAATGCTGAGGATCCTGAACAGGACCAAGATCATTTAATGGGGGAGGAGGGAATGGGCAGAAAGGACTCCATCTGTGGTACAAGCTTTCGATAATTCTGGGACTGGGATCTTGCTGTGCATTAAAACAGCCACAGGCCAGTCAGTCAACTCAGACTCATTTACCTGCATGAGAAAGTGAGGACTGCAAATGTTGGAGAGTCAGAGTTATGAAGTGAGGAGCTGGGGAAGCACAACAGGTCAGCCCGGAGAGTTCTGGCATGACCTGATGTGCTTTTCCAACTCCACACTTTTCCACTCAACTCCCTCTGCCCCAGGGAGTGGGGCTCACAGCAATGTTGGGGGCAGCAAATTATTTGAGGGGGGCTAATTTGGTGAGGCAATTATTTGGGAGGGAAGATATTTGGGAAAGGGGATAAATTTGGGAGGACAGTGAAAATGAAGGGCATAGTATTTTTGAGGGGGTACAAAATTGGGTGAGATCTTTCAGGTCTGAAATAGCGAAAAACAGAAAGGGAGGGTGAGAAAAAGAGACAAAGATGGAGAGAGTGGGGATGGGGAACGGGGATGGGAGAAAGATGGGCAGAGGATGATAGGGAGAGGGAGAAATGTGAGAAAGAGTGTGTGTGAGAGAGAGACAGACAGAAGGACATAGAGAGAGGGGACAGAGAGAGGGAGAGAAGGGGAAGTCAGACTAAGACTGAGGAGTGAAAACATGGACAGACTGAAGGGGTGACACTTGTTATTCCAGTTGGTTCCAACTCTCTCTCTCAATGAATTTTCACATTCCCTCTCTCCCATGCCCCTGGGTTTTGCTTCAGCCTCTCTCTCTCTCTCTCTCTCTCTCTCTCTCTCTCTCTCTCTCTCTGGTTCTGCCTCTGGGTCTGCAAAACTGTTTTCTCACCCTCTCTCTCTCTGGATGGTCAGATGGTCTCTGTCTCTTGCCATGCTGGTCTTCTCAGAAGGCCTCCAGCGATTCAGGCAATCAGTCTGCAGATAAACCCTGTTTTTGTTCATTTCTGGATGGTTTTCAGGAACTTTCTATCGTTGTGGCCAATTAGGAGAATCCATTAATAGTTTGAAGCATTGCCAATCATTTGGATGGTTAGTTACTGTTAGTTTCTTTGTGTAGCAGGACCCGGTGCCTTCCTCTCTGGGCCCTCATTTGTTTGGTAGATACGTCTGTCCAGAATAACTGTTGCCTTTTACATGATGCTGTGTTTGCGCTGTGTCTGGTGTGTTGGTTTTGTGATTTGGGAGATTTCCTTGGCCAATAAACCTTGGCTGTCTATCTGTGTTTTAGCCAGGAGTTTGTGACATCTCCCCCCAACTCATCCACTTGAAAGGAAAGAAAAGAAGCTTATGCAATAAATTACAAACCTAATTTTAAAAGCTGGTTATGCTTGTTGTCAGAGTAGCCAGCTGTCTGTGCAAAAGCCATTGTGTACGTTTTCCAAACCGATGGTCTTATAGCTTCACTTGGAGATCACCACTGATGATGCTACCCAGCCAGGTAACGAAACGTCTGGATATCAAACCTATCAGCGAGCAAACCTACACTCTAAGTCTTATAGCTGACTATTGATATCATACAATCTTGATAGAACAGACTCAGACCGTTCGGCCCATTGAGTCCACAATGACCCTCTGAGGAGAATCCAACTCAGACCCACTCCCCCGATGATATCCCTGAAACCCTGCATTTCCTATGGCTATTCCAGCTAGCCCGAATATCCCTTGACACAATGGGCAATTTAATATGGCCAATCTGTCGTAATGGCAACTATGGGCAGAAAATCAATACTGGCCCAGCCAGGAACACTCAAACACTGCAAATGAATGAAACTAAGGTGATCACCCGGGGAGTTCCATCTACCTTCCAGCCCCTGGGGGTGTGTCCAGGCATTATTCACCATGATCGTACCCATCTGTTACAGCCTGCAATCCTAACCACCGGTATCCCGAGATATATCAAGGTGAGTGCAGTTAGGGCCACAGCCGATGTGAGAGGAGCCGAATTTTTGGATAACAGGCTATGGGAATGTCATGGTATGACCTGTTCCTTCCCATTTACAAAAGTATGGTCCCTGTCAATGTTCCCTCTATCTCCACAATAAGTGGGAGGTAATCATGGTAGCTGATTCAAGGACCTTTATTATACAACTCCGATAATTTGGACATCATCCTAACTTTGGTCACTTGGGTCAAGTGGAATCCCTCATACCAAGCCCAGGTGTCCCACCTAGAGTGTCCTTACAGCTGTTATTAACCCAGCCCTTGGTGAGCTGCTGTCATTGACAGTGAGAGACATTGGTGTGTGTGTACTCCTGGAACAAATATTTATGCTGTTTGTCACTAACCCGGGATGTGACTTTCCCTTGGCTGACCTGCCTGACCTCCTCCCTCAGCTGTTCCATCATCCCGTTACTGCACAGGGTGTAGTTTTACTGCTCACCATAATCTCTGACTGGGCCGTGGATGATCTGGTTAATCGTGTTGGCGTGAAATCCAGTTTGGTCACTATGTGATGGTTAGCCTGATTCTCCACAAGTTGTCCCATGGTCTCCTCTTGGTTTTCTGTATCCAGTCTTTCTCAGGCTCATTAGAGAGTTGTTGGGTCAGGATCCTGAGTTTATTCTCCAAATTAGCCAAGTCAGCGTACTGACCGGTAACCCTCCTGCCCTGGGGGTGGACTCAGATACTGTGGCTAAATCATGAAGGAGTTCCCTTTTCTTTTGTATGTTAATTACTTTTCTGGTTCTGTGTTTTCCCTCAAATTGCCCTGTCCTCTGTCCCATTATCCTGTGGGTCAGTTGGCAACATGATTATTTTAATGGGGAAGGACCCCACTCTGATTATTGTATCCCTGATACATTCATTATGATTAGTGTCAGTTTGTGATAAATGTTCGTGAACATGGAATTCCCTGTGAGTTTAATAACTAGTCTATTGTGAGAGCCTGGTATGTGTGGGACAAGCTGGGGGAGGAGCCTTCCCTCCTGGTCACAGCCCATTTTTAATTTTGTTTCTGTGGAATTCTCCCTGGTGGGCTTCCTGGAATATTGCTGTCCGAAATTGACCCCTAGTCCAGGCAGGGTGCTTGTTATCCTAGTACCATGCACCCATTCTCGGGGAAACTCTACCAATCGCTTCTGATCCCTGAACTCCTGTAACACAATGTGGAAATCCCTAAAGTCTATTTTGTATTCAGCAATTAATCAGCAGAGGGCCTAAGCCTCATTACGGGCGCGATTGAGGGGTCGAATCCCAGGTGTCCATCCTCCTTTCTGAGACATGGGAGACAAAGCGACGGGCCCTGTTTCTCATCGCTAAGAGAGGTGCAGGTCATAGCCCCAAAGATCCAGACAAATTGGACCCAGAGTCTCCGGGTGAAGCTGATGGGTGAAGGGGAGGGGCATTTACCTGGTTGTTGTTCTGCAGTTATGTAGCGCCCCTGCAGCATATGCCTTATCCTGCCCTCGAGCAGTGAGGATCGCTTCCTTCATCTCATCAGGATGCCCCTCCCTAGCTGTTGGCCCTCAGGGAGGGCTGAATGGCCTGCTGGACTAAGGCAATTGGCGGTTCATTTGGTTTGCTCCTCAACATCCACTCTGTGTATGACAGACTGTCAGTCCATCTCATCCAAACATGTATCTGGGCCAGAGACTAGATCTTTTTGGGACTGCTCACCAAATGGCAGCACCAAATGGAATGGCTGTTGTGTACGGAGTGAGACCATAGGCTGCTTTACACTGGGTAACCACATGATTCATGGAATCTGAGTTCGGCTGTGGCTCAGGGCTGGGGGCAAAAGGTGCAGTTCCCTGGGAGCAAGGCAGTGGGAGCCCCCATCTGTGAGCGGGTGTGGATGTGTCAGTGTGGAGCCTGTCATTATCTCCCTGGGGAGGTAGAACACCAAAGGCACACATTATCCCATTCTGGGAGGAGTCCTAGTTCCCTAGGGATTGTATTTGCTCCTGGCAACTCCTACTGGAGCCTGATGTGTGTTGCTCCATGTTGCAGTTGTAGAGGACACATGCAGCTGCTTGGAGCTCATACACTGTCCTTCCAAATTGTCAATGTAACCTGAGGCTGCCTCCCCATCCCCAGAGACCCTCGTTTCTCTGGATTGGGCTCTTCCCAATTGTAACTGGAGTCGTCCCATATGGGTGAGATTTTCCTGCAAAGTTCTGTCCTGCTCATTGTGTCGGAGAGCTAGCTCTGTCATAACCTGTAGGTTTCCCTGGGGTGACCGGATCCCAGCTGCCTTATCCCAGCCGGGGGTCCTCTAGGCTATCGGCAGTGGAGTGAGCTTTCCAGCTTCCTTCCCCAGTTCTCTATGGGCATCTCACCACAGCTCCTGTACCAGGGATCCTTCACTGCAAGGCCAGGCTGGCTTCCTGCCAAATTCTGCAGGACTGTTGCACCTTTGTACCGGCTCGTTTTCCTATTGCTTTGGTCGCTTCTGGATGATGGGACAGCTGGGTATGTTCATAGAATCATAGAGTTCTACAGCATGGAGACAGGCTCTTTGGCCCAAACTGGTCCATCCGCACTAACCCCGTTTCCCTGCATTTGGCCCATATCCTTCCAATCCGTTCCTCTCCATGTATTTGTCCAAGTGCTTTTTAAATGTTCTTAAATATATCCTCCTCAACCACTTGCACTGGTGGTTCATTCCGTATGTGTACCACCCTCTGGGTAAAAGCATTGTACCTCAGGTTGCCTTTTAATCTTTCCCCTTTCACCCTAAACTGATGCCCTTTCATCCTTGATTCCCCAAGCCTTGGATAAAGACTGAGTGCATTCACCCTATCCATGCCTCCCATGATCTTATACACCTCTATAAGGACACCCCTCAGTCTCCTACACACGAAAGAAAATGTCCTTGCTTGTCCAACCTCTCTCTATATCTGTCTAGTTGAGTTCTGGAAACATCCTTGTAAGTTTCTTCTGTACTCTTTCCAGTTTAATAACATCCTTTGTATAGCAAGGTGGGCAAAACTGAATACAATATTCCAAGTGCGGCCTCACTAACATCCTGTACAACTACAACAGAACTTCCCAACTTCAATATTCCATACCCTGACTGGTGAAGGGTCCAGTGTGCCAAACGCCTTCTTCACTGCCCTGTCTCCCTGAGTTCAGAGAGCCGTGTTCCTGGAATCCAAGTTCCCTCTGTTTCACCACACTCCTTCAGGCCCTACCATTCACCATGAAACCCCAGTCTTGATGTGACTTTCCAAAATGCAAGATCTCACCCTTGTCTGTATTAAACTCCATTTGCCATTTCTCAGCCCAATTCCCCAGCTGATCAAGGCCCTGTTGCAATTGCTGAGAACCTTCCTCACTTATATTAGTGTAAACTGCAAACATAATAATCATGCCTAAAACATTTTCATCTAAATCATTGATCAAGATAACAAACAGCAATAGGCCTAGCACTTACCAGCTCAGTGGCACAGTGGCTCAGTGGTTAGCACTGCTGCCTCCCAGCACCGTGGATCTGTGTTCAATTCCAACCTCACAGTATGTTCTGTGTAGGTTAGATCCTGTTAGCGTTAGATTTCCTACAGTATGGAAACAGGCCATTTGGCCCAACAAGTCCACACCGACCTGCCGAAGAGTAACCCACCCAGAACCATTCTCCCTGCCCAATATTTACCCTGGACGAATGCACCGAGCACTATGGACAATTTAGCATGGCCAATTCACCTGACCTGCACATTTTTGGATTGTGGGAGGAAACCGGAGCACCCAGAGGAAACCCACGCAGACACAGGGAGAATGTGCAAACTCCACACAGACAGTCACCGGGGGCTGGGGTAGAACCCGGGTCCCTGGCACTGTGAGGCAGTAGTGCCAACCACTGAGCCACTGTACCACCCCAATTGAGTTTGTACATTCTCCCCATGTCTGCGTGTGTTTCCTCTGGGTGCTCCAGTTTCCTCCCACTGTCCAAAGATATACAGGTCAGGTAAATTGGCAATGCTGAATTGCCTACAGTGTTCATGGATGTGTCAGCAAGTTGCATTAGTCAGGGGTAAATTTAGAATAACAGCGTAGGTGAATGGGTTTGAGCAGAATAATCTTCAGAGGGCCTGTAGACTTGTTGGGCCGAATGGCCAGTGTCCACAGAGGAGGGATTCTATGATTCTATGACCGCTGAGGTACGCCACTAGTCACAGGCCTTAAGTCTGACAATTACCCTCTGCTTCTTACCATCAAGTCAATTGTGTACCCAGTTTGCCACTGCCGCCTGGATTCCATGCGATCTAACCTTCCGGGGGGGCGGGGGGGGGGGGGAGTGGTGTGTGCAGAGTTGTGTAGGTATCACTGAGGAAGTGGGAGATTACAGTGTTGGGTATGTATCAGTCAGTGAGGGGAAGATTATAGTGTTGGGTAGGGATTAGTCAGGGAGGTGGAGGTTGCAGTGTTGTGTAGGCATCGGTCACAGAGGGGGAGATTACAGTGTTGGGTAGGGATCAGTCAGGGATGGGGAGATTACTGTGTTGGGTCGGGATTAGTAAGGTAGGGGGAGGTTGCAGTGTTGGGTAGGGATCAGTCTGGGAGGGGGGAGATGGCAGTGCTGGGTAGGGATCAGTCAGGGAGGGGGAGATTGCAGCGTTGGGTCGGGATTAGTCAGGTAGAGGGAGGTTGCAGTGTTGGGTAGGGATCAGTCAGGGAGGGGGAGGTTGCAGTGTAGGGGAGGGATTAGTCAGGGAGGGGGAGGTTTCAGTTTTGGGTAGGGATCAGTCAGGGAGGGGGAGATTGCAGTGTTGGGGAGGGATCAGTCAGGGAGGGGGTGAGTGCAGTGTTGGGTAGGGTTCAATCAGGGAGGGGGAGATGGCAGTGTTGGGTAGGGATTAGTCAAGGAGGGGGAGATTTCAGTGTTGGGTAGGGATCAATCAGGGAGGGGGTGAGTGCAGTGTTTTGTAGGGTTCAGTCAGGGAGGGTGTGAGTGCAGTGTTGTGTTGGGATCAGTGGGGGGAGGTGACAGTGTTGGTTCGTGATTAGTCAGGGAGGGGGAGGTTGCATTGTTGCGTAGGGATCAGTCAAGGCGAGGGAGAATACAGTGTTCGGAAGTATTGCAGTCAGGGAGGGGGAGGTTGCAGTGTTGTGTAGGGATCAGTCCAGGAGGGGGAGATTGCAGTGTTGAGTGGGGATGAGTCAGGGTGGAGGTGAGTGCTGTGTTGTGTCGGGATTATTAAGGGAGGGGGAGAGTGCAGTGTTGGGTAGGGATTAGTCAGGGAGTCGGGAGGTTGCAGTGTTGGGTAGGGAACAGTCAGGGAGTTGTTGAGTGCAGTGTGGTGTAGGGATCAGTCAGGGAGAGAGGGAGATTACAGTGTTGGGTGGGGATTAGTCAGGGAGGGTGTGTGAGTGCAGTGTTGTGTTGGGATCTGTCAGGGAAGATTGCAGTGTTGGGTAGTGATCAGTCAGGGAGGGGGCGATTGCAGTGTTGGGGAGGGATCCGTCAGGGAGGGAGAGATTGCAGTTTTGGGTAGGCATCAGTCAGGGAGGGGTGATTGCAATGTTGGATAGGAATCAGTCAGGGAGTGGAGATTGCAGTGTTGTGTAGGGTTCAGTCAGGGAGGGGGTGAGTGCAGTGTTGAGTAGGGATCGGGGGGAGGTTACAATGTTGGGTAGTGATTAGTCAGGGAGGGGGAGATTGCAGTGTTGTGTAGGGATCAGTGAGGGAGGGGGAGATTGCAGTGTTGTGTAGGGATCAGTCAGGGAGGGGGTGAGTGCAGTGTTGTGTAGGGATCAGTCATGGAGGGAAGATTGCAGTGTTGTGTATGGATCAGTCAGGGAGGGGGAGATTGCAGTGTTGGGTAAGGATCTGTTAGGGAAGGGGTGAGTGCAGTGATGCATAGGGATCACTCAGGGAGGGGGTGATTGCAGTGTTGGGTAGGAATCAGTCGGGGAGTGGAGATTGCAGTGTTGGGTAGGGATCAGTCAGGGAGTGGGAGATTGCAGTGTTAGTTTGGGATCAGTCAGCGAGGGGGAGATTGCAGTGTTGGGTACGAATCAGTCAGGGAAGGGGTGAGTGCAGTGATGGGTAGTGATCAGTCCGGGAGAGGGTGAGTGCCGTGTTGGGTAGTGATCAGTCCGGGAGAGGGTGAGTGCCGTGTTGGGTAGGGATCAGTCACGGAGGGGGTGAGTGCAGTGTTGTGTGGAGATCAGTCAGGGAGGGGGAGATTACAGTGTTGGTCAGCGATTAGTTAGGCAGGGGGATTTTGCGGTGTTATGTAGGGATCAGTCAGGGAGGGGTGGTTTACAGTGTTGTGTAGGGATAAGTCAGGGAAAGGGAGTTTGCAGTGATGGGTAGGAATCAGTCCGGGAGGGGAGATGGCAGTGTTGGGTAGGAATCAGTCAGGGAGGGGGAGATTGCAGTGTTGGGTTGGGATCAGTCAGGGAGGGGGAGATTGCTGTGTTGTGTGGAGATCAGTCAGGGAGGGGTAGATTGCTGTGTTGTGTAGGCATTAGTCAGGAGTGTGAGGTTGCAATGTTGGGTAGACATCAGTCAGGGAGGGTGTGAGTGCAGTGTTGCGTAGGTATCAGAGAGGGAGGGGGAAGATTGCAGTGTTTTGTAGGGATCAGTCAGGGATGGGAGATTGCAGTGTTGCATCAGGATCAGACAGGGAGGTGTATGAGTGCAGTGTTGGGGAGGGATCAGTCAGGGAGGGGAGATTGCAGTGTTGGGTAAGGATTAGTCAGGAAGTTGGAGATGGCAGTGTTGGTTAGGGATCAGTCAAAGATGGGAGTTTGCAGTGTTGGGTAGGGATCTATCAGGGATGGGAGATTGCAGTGTTGTGTCGGGATCAGTCAGGGAGGGTGTGATTGCTGTGTTGTGTTGGAAACAGTCAGGGAGGGGGTGAGTGCAGTGTTGGGGAGTGATCAGTCGGGGACGGGGAGATTACAGTGTAGGGTAGGGATTAGTAAAGGAGTGGGAGGTTGCAGTGTTGGGTAGGGATCAGTCGGGGGCGAGATTGCAGTGTTGGGTCGGGATCAGTCGGGGGGAGATTGCAGTGTTGGGTCGGCATCAGTCAGGGAGGGTGTGAGTGCAGTGTTGCGTAGGTATCAGTCAGGGAGGGAGAGATTACAGTGTTGTGTGGAGATCAGTCAGGGAGCGTAAGATTACAGTGTTGGTTAGGGATTAGTCAGGGATGGGGAGTTTACAGTGTTATGTAGGGATCAGTCAGGGAGAGGTAGATTGCTGTGTTTTGTCGTCATTAGTCAAGGAGTGGGAGGTTGGAGTGTTGATTAGGGATCAGTCAGGGAGGGGGTGAGTGCAGTGTTGGGTTGGGATCAGTCAGGGAGGGGAGATGGCAGTGTTGGGTACGGAACAGTCAGGGAGGGAGTGATTGCAGTGTTGGGTAGGGATCAGTCAGGGAGGGGGTGAGTGCAGTGTTGGGTTGGGATCAGTCAGGGAGGGGAGATGGCAGTGTTGGGTACGGAACAGTCAGGGAGGGAGTGATTGCAGTGTTGCGTCGTGATCACTCAGGGAGGGGGTGAGTGTAGTGTTGGGTTGGCATTAGTCAGGGAGGGAGAGGTTCCAGTGTTGGGTTGGGATCAGTCACGGAGGGGGTGAGGGCAACGTTGCGTAGGTATCAGTCAGGGAGGGAGAAATTACAGTGTTGCGTAGAGATCAGTCAGGGAAGGGGATATTACAGTGTTGTGTAGGGATCAGTCAGGGAGGGAGAGATAACAGTGTTGGGTAGTGATTAATCAGGGAGGGGGAGGTTGCCGTGTTGCGTAGTGATCAGTCAGGGAGGGGTGATTACAGTATTGGCTCGGGATTAGTCAGTAAACGGGAGGTTGCAGTGGTTTCTAGGGATCAGTCAGGGAGGGGGGAGTTTGCTGTGTTGAGTAGGGATTAGTCAGGGAGGGGGTGAGTGCAATGATGCGTAGGTATCAGTGACGGAGTGGTAGGTTGCAGTGTTGGGCAGGGATAAGTCTGGGAGGGGGAGATTGCAGTGTTGCGTAGGGAACAGACAGGGAGGGGAAGATTGCAGTGTTGCGTAGGGAACAGACAGGCAGGGGTATGAGTGCAGTGTTGGGGAGGGATCAGTCAGGGAGGGGGGAGATTGCAGTGTTGGGGAGGGATCGTCAGGGAGGGGAAGATTGCAGTGTTGCATAGGGAACAGACAGGCGGGGTATGAGTGCAGTGTTGGGGAGGGATCAGTCAGGGAGGGGGGAGATTGCAGTGTTGGGGAGGGATTAGTCAGGGAGTGGGAGGTTGCAGTGTTGGGTAGGCATCAGTCAGGGAGGGGGTGAGTGCAATGTTGCATAGGTATCAGTCAGGGAGGGTGAAAAAACAGTATTGTGTAGAGATCAGTCAGGGAGGGGGAGATTACAGTGTTGGGTAGGGATTTGTCAGGGAGCGGGGGAGGTTGCAGTGATGTGTAGCGATCTGTCAGGGAGGGGGAGATTACAGTTTTGTGCAGAGATTATTCAGGGAGGGGGCGGTTGCCGTGTTGGGAAGGGATCAGTCAGGGAGGGATGATTGCAGTGTTGGGTACAGATTAGTCATTGAGCGGGAGGTTGCAGTGGTGTTTAGGGATTAGTCAGGAAGGGGGGTGATTGCTGCGTTTGGTAGGGATTAGTCAGGGAGGGGGAGGTTGCAGTGTTGGTTAGGGATCAGTCAGGGAGGGGGTGAGTGCAATGTTGCATAAGTATCAGTGAGGGAGGGGGAGGTTGCAGTGTTGGGTAGGGATCAGTCAGGGAGGGGATATTGCAGTGTTGGGTCGGGATTAGTCAGGGAGGGAAGAAGGCAGTGTTCTGTCGAGATCAGTCAGGGAGGGGGAGATTACAGTGTTGGGTAGGGATTAGTCAGGGAGGGGGGAGATTGCTGCGTTGGGTGTGGATTATTCAGGGAGTGGGAAGTTGCCGTGTTGGGTAGGGATCAGTCAGGGAGGGGATATTGCAGTGTTGGGTCGGGATTAGTCAGGGAGGGAAGAAGGCAGTGTTCTGTCGAGATCAGTCAGGGAGGGGGAGATTACAGTGTTGGGTAGGGATTAGTCAGGGAGGGGGGAGATTGCTGCGTTGGGTGTGGATTATTCAGGGAGTGGGAAGTTGCCGTGTTGGGTAGGGATCAGTCAGGGAGGGGGAGATTACAGTTTTGTGCAGAGATTATTCAGGGAGGGGGCGGTTGCAGTGTTGGGAAGGGATCAGTCAGGGAGGGGTGTTTGCAGTGTTGGGTACAGATTAGTCATTGAGCGGGAGGTTGCAGTGGTGTTTAGGGATTAGTCAGGAAGGGGGGTGATTGCTGCGTTTGGTAGGGATTAGTCAGGGAGGGGGAGGTTGCAGTGTTGGTTAGGGATCAGTCAGGGAGGGGGTGAGTGCAATGTTGCATAAGTATCAGTGAGGGAGGGGGAGGTTGCAGTGTTGGGTAGGGATCAGTCAGGGAGGGGATATTGCAGTGTTGGGTCGGGATTAGTCAGGGAGGGAAGAAGGCAGTGTTCTGTCGAGATCAGTCAGGGAGGGGGAGATTACAGTGTTGGGTAGGGATTAGTCAGGGAGGGGGGAGATTGCTGCGTTGGGTGTGGATTATTCAGGGAGTGGGAAGTTGCCGTGTTGGGTAGGGATCAGTCAGGGAGGGTGTGTGTGCAATGTTGCATAGGTATCAGTACGGGAGGGGGAGGTTGCAGTGTTGGGTGGGGATCAGTCAGGGAGTGGGTGAGGACAGTGTTGGGTTGGGATCAGTCAGGGAGGGGAGATGGCAGTGTTGAGTAGGAAACAGACAGGGAGGGGGTGATGGCAGTGTTGTGTCGGGATCAGTCAGGGAGGGGGTGAGTGCAGTGTTGGGTCGGGATTAGTCAGGGAGGGAGAGGTTGCAGTGTTGGGTAGGGATCAGTCAGGGAGTGGGTGAGTGCAATGTTGCGTAGGTATCAGTCAGTAAGGGAGAATTTAGAGTGTTGTGTGAAGATCAGTCAGGGAGGGGGAGATTATAGTGTTGGGTAGGGATCAGTCAGGGAGGGGGAGGTTGCCGTGTTGGGTAGGGATCAGTCAGGGAGGGGGAGGTTGCCGTATTGGGTAGGGATCAGTCAGGGAGGTGGAGATTATAGTGTTGGATAGGGATTAGTCTGTGAGCGGGAGGTTGTAGTGTTGTGGAGGGATCAGTCAGGGACGAAGAGATTGCAGTGTTGTGTGGGGATCAGTCAGGGAGGGGGTGAGTGTCGTGTTGGGTAGGTATTAGTCAGGGAGGGGGAGATCGCAATGTAGGGTAGTGATCAGTCAGGGAGGGGGTGAGTGCAGTGTTGGGTAGGGATCAGTCAGGGAGGGGGAGATTGCAGTGTTGGGTAGGGATCAGTCAGGGAGGGGGAGATTGCAGTGTTGGGTAGGGATCAGTCAGGGAGGGGGAGATTGCAGTGTTGGGTAGGGATCAGTCAGGGAGGGGGAGATTGCAGTGTTGGGTAGGGATCAGTCAGGGAGGGGGAGATTGCAGTGTTGGGTAGGGATCAGTCAGGGAGGGGGAGATTGCAGTGTTGGGTAGGGATCAGTCAGGGAGGGGGAGATTGCAGTGTTGGGTAGGGCTCAGTCAGGGAGGGGGAGATTGCAGTGTTGGGTAGGGCTCAGTCAGGGAGGGGGAGATTGCAGTGTTGGGTAGGGATCAGTCAGGGAGGGGGAGATTGCAGTGTTGGGTAGGGATCAGTCAGGGAATGGGGTGAGTGCAGCGAAGTATCTGGATCAGTCCAGGAGGGGCTGAGTGCAGTGTTGTGTCGGGATTAGTCAGTCAGGTTGTGAGTGCAGTGTTGTGTAGGGATCAGTCAGTGAGGGGGAGTTTGCAGTGTTGTGTAGCGATCAGTCAGGGAGGGGGGAGATTGCAGTCTTGGGTAGGCATCAGTCAGGGAGTGGGTGAGTGCAATGTTGCATAGGTATCAGTCAGGGAGGGAAAGATTACAGTGTTGAACGAAAACTGCAATCTACAAATCCCTGATTGATACCTTCCCAAATCTGCATTCACCCCCTCATTGACTGATCCCTCACCAACACTGCAATCTCCCCCCCCCGACAGATCCCTACCCAACACTGCAATATCCCCTCCCTGACTGATCCCTACCCAACACTGAACTCACCCCCTCCCTGACTGATCCCGACCCAACTCTGCAATCTCCCCTCCCTGACTGATCCCTACCCAACCCTGCAATCTCCCCTCACTGACTGAATCCTACACAGCACTGCACTCACCCTCTCCCTGACTGATCCCTACGCAACACTGCAAAATCTCCCCCGCCCTGACCGATCCCTACCCAACACTGCAACCTCCCCATCCCTCACTGATACCTATGCAACATTGCACTCACCCCTCCCTGAATGATGCATACCCAACACTGCAACCTCCCCCTCCCTGACTTATCCTTACCCAACACTACAAACTCCCCCTCCCTGACTGATCCCTACCCAACACCTTAATCTCCCCCTCCCTGACTGATCCCTACACAGCACTGCAACTTCCCTCTCCATGTCTAATCCCTACCCTTCACTGTAATCTACCCCTCCCTGACTGATCCCTAAACTATACTGCAACCTCCCCCTCCCTGTCTAATCCCTATGCAACACTGCAATCTCCCTAACCATCAGTGACGGAGGGGAGATTACAGTGTTCGGCAGGGATTAGTCTGGGAGGGGGAGATTGCAGTGTTGTGAAGTGATCTGTCAGGGAGGGTGAGTGCACTGTTGTTTAGGGATCTGTCAGGGTGGGGATGAATGCTGTGTTGGATTGGGATCAGTCAGGGAGGGCGAGATTGCATTGTTGTGTAGGGATCAGTCAGGGAGCGGGTGAGTGCAGTGTTGTGTTATGATTCATCAGGGAGGGGGAGGTTATCAGGAGGGCAAAAAGGTGACATAAGATTGCTTTGGTAAATTGTTTTAAGAAGATTCCAAAATGTTGTTACAAATCCATAAAGGACAAAAGGGTCACTGGGAGAGTGTCGGGCCCACAAAGAACAAGACAGCCTGCACGTGGACCTGCAGGAGATGGGGGAGATACTGAACAAGTATTTCCTGTAAAGAAGGACATGGAAGATGTAGAATTGAATGATGGTTTGGGAAATAGCATTGGGAAATAGATGATGTCATCTTGCAAAATGTCCATATTACAGAGGAGGAGGTGCTGGATTTCTTGAAATGGTTAAAGGTGGATAAATCCCCAGGACCTTATCAGTTGTACTCTCGATCTCTGTGGGAAGCTAAAGAAGTGATTGCTGTGCCCCGTGGTGAAATATTTGTATCATCGATAGACACAGGTGAGGTACCAGAAGACTGGAGTTTGGGCTAACGTAGTGCCACTGTTTAAGAAGGGTGGTAAGGACAAGCCAGGGAACTACAGACTGGTTCGCCTGACATCAGTCGTGGGCACATTGAGAAACGGATACATGAGGGACAGGAATTACATGTGTTTAGAAAGGCAATGTCTAATTGGGGATAGTCAGTATTGCTTTGTACGTGGGAAATCATGTCTCAAGATTTTGAGTTTTTTGAAGAAGTAACAAAAGGATTGATGAGGGCAGTGCGGTGGATGTGAGTGATATGGACTTCAGGAAGGTGTTCGAAATGTTTCCACATGGGAAATTGGAGAGCAAGGATAGATCTCATGGAATACAGCGAAAACCAGCCATTTGGATACAGAACTGGCAGGAAGGTAGAAGACAGAGGGTGGTTTTGGAGTATTGATTTTTCAGACGGAGACCTGTGACCAGTGGAGTGCCACAAGGATCGGTGCTGCGTCCACGACTTTCCATTAATTATATAAATGATTTGAATGTGAACACAGCAGGTATAGTTAGTAAGTTTGCAGATGACACCAAAATTGGAGGTGTAGTGGACTGCGAAGAATGTTACTTCACATGACAACGGGATGGTGAATTGATGGTCCAATGGTCTGAGGAGTGGCAGATGGAGCTTCATTTAGATAAATGGGAGGTGCTACATTTTGGAAAAGCAACTCTTCGCAGGACTGATACACTTAATGTTAAGGTCCCAGGGAGTGTTTCGGAACAAAGAGACCTTGGAGTGCAGGTTCATTGTTCCTTGAAAGGAGAATTGTGGGTCGATAGGGTAGTGAAGAAGGAGTTTGGTATGCTTGTGTTTACTGTGCATTGAGTAGAGGAGTTAGGAGGTCATATTGTGGCAATACAGGACATTGGATAAGCCAGTTTTGGCATATTGCGTGCAATTCTTGTCTCCTCCCTATCGGAATGATGCTGTGTAAATTGAAAGGGTTCAGAAAAGATTTGCAAAGATGCTGACAGGATTGGAGGATTTGAGCTAAAGGGAGAGATTAAATGGGCTGTGGATGTTTTCCCTGGAATGTCTGAGGCTGAGGGGTAACCCATATGGAGGTTTATAAAGCCATGAGAGGCATGGTTAGGTTTAACAGACAAGGTCTTTTCCCTGGGGTGGGGTAGTCCAGAACTGGAGGGCCTAGGTTCTGGATGAGTGGGGCAAGATATAAAAGGAACGTAAGGGACAACATTTTGATGTGGAGGGTATTGCTTGTATGAAATGACCTGCCAGATGAAGTGGTGGAGACTGGTACAATTACTGTATTTAAAAGGCATCTGGATGGGTATACGAACAGGAAGGGTTGAGAGGGATTTGGGCCAAGTGCTGGCAAATGTGATGAGATTATGTTCGGATATGTGGGTGGCGTGGATAAGTTGGACCGAAGGCCCTGTTTCAGTGCTGTAAAACTCTATGACTGGAAATGTTTTGTACTGTCCATTTCCAGCCATACACTTCACTGTTTCCCCTGTTAACCTTGGTCAGTTCTCGTCTCAAACACATGTCAATGCCTTTGGTTGTGATTGTTGGGTGTGCTTTATGGTCACTTTAACAATCCATCATCTCGCTTAATTCCACTACACTACAATTTCCCAGAGGTTATCTCAGTGGGACATTACTCCTTCACTCAGCGTCATCACCCAATGGTCGATCTGAGATAGCCACCTCCCTGGCCGTTTGCACAACATCTTATTCAAAGAAACACTGACAGAAACATTCAAAGAGAGTTTGGAGAACATCACTTTTGCCGATGTGACTGTCCCAGATTATACAAAAACAGAATTCTCCCAAAATGATCACAGTGCCTTTGCAGTACACAGGAATTCATTGAAATGTGCAATAGGGTTGAGCAATGAAATGCTGTTAGGCAGCCTCTAAACTGTTCTCCTGCTTGTGTTTTTGACACGTGTTACCCAGAATCTGCATTCAGGCTGATTCAGCTTCATCATCTGAGGCCAATTGTTTTCTCTGTACTGCCTTTGTTCCCCATTACTGTCAGGGTTACCCATCCTGCACTCCGTGAGACCACTCAAGGAGGTGTAAAATAGAATATTCACGTTCCACCTTTTGTTCACCGTGTCACCACTAAATCTCATTAATCTCTGTACCAAAGTCCATCCACCTTATTGCAGAGACGTTATCCAGTCCAAAAAAAGAACATGCTCTTTCCACAATTTCTTGTCACAGTCCAATTCACTGATGTACAGTTTCAGATAAACTCCATCTCTTCCTGTTCCTTTCTGCTTGTCTTCAGATACATTGCCATTTCTCTTTGGATTTGGAAAGCTCCTTTCACCTGAACCCTTGCCCTGCATCCTCTCTGTCACTTTAAAGTCCTGCCCATAAGCTTACCGACATGGTTGACCAGGACACTGCTCCCAGCACGGTTGTGTTTAATTCACTCATGGGATGTTGCTGTCTCTGGCTGGCCAGCATCGCTTGCCCACCCTGAGCTGCCCTTGAGCTGAGTGCCTTGCTGGATGATTACAGAGAGCAGTTTAGAGTCAACCCCATCGCTCTGGGTCTGGATCATGTGTAGGCCAGACCCGCTGTCTATTATAGATTTCCTTCCTAAAAGGATATTAAGCAGTTAGATAGGTTATACTGGACACCGGCATTAACATCTGGATGAACAGTCGGGTGAGAATAGCACGAGGCCATCACCTGTCCCACTCGTAGCTCACCTGTCACTGAGTACTGATCCCCGTGCACCATGAATCCCAACCCTTTCATCATTACCATTGTGTGATCCTGATACCTTCCTGCACTCTGGTGATATCAGTCAGTCTCTCTCCATGTGGTATCCCTCACTGTGTGGGTCTAATTGCTGCCTCTGTCAGCGCCTCTCACTCTTGCAGCTACTCCAGATCCTGAGCCAACAGAATTCTCCACTCCAGAGAGACGCAGCAGAACAGGCCAGGGATGGAGACTGGGATTTTCCAGGTCTCTGTGGGATTCAGTGCCATTCTTCATGTGTAACCCTGACTGCATCAGTCTAATTTCCCATTCTGTCTGTTTCTCTGTCTCCTGTAGGTACTCAGGATTTTCCTGTCTCAGCCGAATTCCTAACTCCTGTCTCGTCCATAACCGCATCAAAGACGGTTGGTTAGTCACAGAGAGATGGAGAGAGAAATGTGGAGCCTTCAGTAAATCCTGCAGTCGGTAAGTTCACTCACAGTAAACAGCACAGGGAGGGGTTAGTGACCTTCTGTATTCAGACCTGGAAGACAGGACATAGACACAGAGCTGGGTAAGGAACAGGAACATTCTAGGCTTCATTCACATCATCTTGTGTGGGTCCTGCTTTCACCTCTGCTTTACTGGTCCTCCCTGAGACATCTCTCTCTCTCTCTCTCCCTCGCTCTCACCCCCTCACTCGTATTCTCTCTTTCTCACCCTCTCTTTCTCTCTCACACCATCACTCACTCTCCACCCAAACCCTCTCTCTCACCCGACTCTCTCTCTCCCTCGTGTCCCTCTCTCCCTCATCCCTCTGTCTCTGGCTTGCCCTCTATCTCTCCCTATCACGCTCTGCCCCCTCTTGATCAATCTTTCTCTTTCTCTCGCTCTCTCTCTCTCATCCCCCTGGAAAGAGAATGAAAAGGGGGGAGCGAAAGGGGGAACAAAAGGGGAAACGAAAGGGGATTGCGAGAGGGGAGAGCGAGAGTGGAAAGAAGTTGGGCAGGGAGGGGTGGGAGAGTGGGATGATTGTTGAGGGAGTGAGGGGGGCTAGAGACGGAGAGAGAGTAAGGAGAGAGGGGGGAGTGAGAGAGGGATAATTGTTGCAAACGAGAGGAGTCCAGAGATGGGAGAGATAGGGGGAGAGAGTGGGGAGAGAGCGGGGCAGTGAGATGGGTGAGAGAGGGCGCGTAGAGAGACGGGGAGAGCGATGTGCGAGAGAGAGAGAGAGGATACGAGAAATGGGGTGAGAGGTTGGAGAGTTGCGGGGAGAGAGGGGGAGAGAGGGGGAGAGAGAGGGTAGAGAGAGTCGTGAGAGTGAGGTGCGAGAAAGAGAGGAGGTGGGCAAAGAGGAGGAATAGTGAGAGGGTGAGAGAGCGGCAAAAGGAGAGAGGAGAGAGAGGGGAGAGTGACAGCGGGTGGGTTAGAGTGGGCAGAGAGCGATTGAGGAGAGTGAGAGGGGTTGGATAGAGAGGGGGTGGAGAGAGAGGGAGAGAAACAGGAGGAGGCGCAGTGAGGGAGGAGAGGGTTTAGAGAGTCCAGGAGGGTGAGAGTGGAGAAGGAGAGAGGAAGAGAGAGAGAGGGATAGTGAGAGTGGGGAGGGAGAGAGGGGAGCTGGAGAGGGGAGAGAGAGGGGCGAGAGAGTGGGGAGAGAGTGGGGGGAGCTGGGAGAGAGGGGGAGAGAGAAGGGAGAGGGAAAGAGCTAAGAGAGAGGGGAGATTAAGAGAGAGGAGAGGGAGAGGGGAGATGGAGAGTGGAGATAGATGAGTAGAGAGAGGAGATAGGGAGTGGCGAGAGAAAGAGTATAGAGAGTGAGTGGAGTGAGTGAGGGAAGAGTGTGTGAGGAGAGAGTGAGGCAAGAGAGAGTTTGGGGAGAGAAATATTGTGACGAGAGGGGTAGAGAGAGTGGGTTAGTGAGGGGAGCGGTAGAGAGAGAGAGGTAGAGAGCGAGGGGTAGAGAGGGAGGGTTAGAGAGGGAGGGGTAGAGAGAGAGGGGAGAGACAATGGAAGAGGGGGAGAGAAAGGGGAGAGAAAGGGGATTGTGAGAGGGGAGAGCGAGAGGAGTGAGGGGGGCAGAGAGGGGTGGGAGAGAGGGGATAGACAGAGAGGATAGAGAGAGAGAGGGATAGAGAGGGTGGATAGAGAGAAGGGATAGAGCAAGGGGATATAGAGAGGGGAAGCGAGAGGGGAAGCAAGAGAGGAGAGCGAGAGGGGGTAGAGAGGGGTGAGAGACGGGGGAGAGAGGGGGAGAGAGGAGTCGAGAGACTAAGACAGCGGGAGAGAGAGGGGAGAGCGAGGTGGGAGAGAGAGGGGGAGAGAAATGCGGGACAGAGAGAGGGGAGAGATGGGGATAGAGTGCGAAAGGTTGCGGGGAGAGAGAGGGGAGGGAGGGGGAGAGATGTTGCAGAGAATGTGGGGAGAGAGCGGGGAGAGGGGGGGTTGAGAGAGGGAGGAGAGATAGGGTGAGAGAGGCGGAGAAGGATGGGGGAGAGAGAGGGGTTGACCGAGAGGTGAGAGAAAGGGAGGGAGATAATGTCGAGAGAGAGAGTGGGGAGAGAGAGGATAGAGGGGGAAGAGAGGGGTGAGAGAGAGTGGAGAGAAGGATGATAGACAGAGAGGGAGAGAGAAAGAGTGGGGGAGAGATAGCGGGGGTAGGGACATGGGGTAGAGAGAGCTGTGTAGAGAGAGATGTAGAGAGACGGGTGGAGAGGGAGGGGAGAGAAGGGGGAGAGAGAGGAAATTGCGAGAAGGGAGAGCGAGAGAAGAGAGAGGGGGTGCAGAGAGGGGTGGGAGAGAGGGAGGAGAGTTGAGGGTAGAGAGAGGGGAGAGAGGAAGTAAAGAGGGGGGAGAGAGTGGGGGAACGAGAGGGTGTAGAGAGAGGGGTTGGAGAGGGAGGGAGGATAGTTGGTGGAGAAAGAGGGGAGAGAGGAGTCGAGAGACGGGGAGAGAGAGGGAGAGAGTGGGGGAGAGAGTGGTGGGAGAGAGAGGGGAGAGAGATGGGGAGAGAGAAAGAGGGGCAGAGAGAGGGGTGGGAGAGGGGCCGGAGTGAGAGGGCGAGAGAGATGTGGGAGAGAGCGAGGGGAAGGGAGACGGGGAAAGAGGGAGGAGAATTGCAGTGAGAGAGAGGACAGTCAGAGCGGGAGATAGAGAGGGGGCAATGAGAGAGGATGGAGACTGAGGGGGCTTGGATAGAGAGAGAGTGAAGAGAGGGGCGAAGAGAGGGGGAGGGGGAGAGGGGAGAAAGGGGAGAGAGAGCGAGAAAATGAGAGTAGAGAGAGTGGGGGAAATGGATAGTGTAGATGGAGAGGGGAGAGAGAGTGGGGAGAGAGAGTGGGAGAGAGAGGGGCAGATAGAGAGGGTGGAGGGTGATAGGGGTTGGAGAGAGAGGGTGGAAGATCGGTGGAGAGAGAGCTGGAGGGGGAGGGGAGAGAGAGGGAGAGTGAGAGTGGAGAGCGAGAGAGGAAGGGAAGGGGGAGAGAGAGACAGGTGGAGAGTGAGAGTGGAAAGGGAGATGGGGAGCGGGGGAGGGGAGATGGAGAGGGCAGAGAGAGTGGGCAGGGAGAGCTGGGAGAGAGGGGGAGAGAGAAGGGAGAGGGAAAGAGCTGAGAGAGAGTGGGAGAGGGGAGCGGGAGAGGGGAGATGTAGAGTGGAGATGTGGAGGGCAGATGGAGAGGGGAGATGGAGGAGGGGACAGAGAGACGAGAGAGTGAGTGGGGACAGAGTGTGTGTGGGGAGAGAGAGAGGGGATAGAATGAGTGGAGTGGGTGAGGGAAGAGAATGTGGGGAGAGAGTGAGGCTAGATAGAGCGTGGGGAGAGAAACATTGTGGCAAGAGGGGTAGAGAGAGTGGGTGAGAGAGTGAGGGAGGAGGGGTAGAGAGAGGGTTAGAGAGAGAAAGTGGGGGAGAGAGGGGAAGAGAGAGACAGGAGGAGAGAGACAGGGGGAGAGAGAGGGGAGAGAGAGGGGGGAGAGAGAGATGAGAGAGAGAGGGAGAGAGAGATGGGGAGAGAGAAAGGGGAGAGAGAGGGGTGAGAGAGAGAGGGAGAGAGGGAGAGAGAATGACGATAGAGAGGGGGAGAGAGAGATGGCGAGAGAGAAAGGGGAGAGAGAGGGGGTGGGAGAGAGGGGGAGAGGGAGAGGGGGCGAGAAAGGGGGAGAGAAAGGGGGAGAGAAAGGGGAGAGAAGGGGGAGAGAAAGGTAAGAGAGAAAGGGGGAGCGACAGAGGAGAGCGAGAGGGGAGAGCGAGAGAGGAGAGTTAGAGGGGAGAGCGAGACAGGAGAGCAAAAGGGGAATGCGAGAGGAGTGAGAGAGGGGGCAGGGAGGGGTGGGAGAGCTGGATTAGAGTTGAGGATAGAGAGGGGGAGAGGGGGGTAGAGAGAGGGAGTATAATTAGGAAAAGAGAGGGGAGAAAGAAGTTGAGAGATGGGAGAGAGGGTGAGACAGAGGAGAGCGAAAGGGAGAGAGAGGTGGGAGAGAGGAGGAGGGAGATGGCGGAGAGCGGGTGGAGATTTTCGGGGAAAGAGAGGGGAGAGAGGGGTTAGAGAGAGTTGCAAGATACGTGGGAGAGAGAGAGGAGAGAGAGGTGGGCAAAGAGTGGGGATAGTGGGGAAAGAGAGGGAAGAGAGGGGATAGAGAGTTGGGAGAGCGAGGTGGGAGTGAGAGGGTGAGAGTGCGGCGGAAAGAGATGAGAGAGAGTGGGAGGAGTGAAACCATGAGAGAGAGATAGAGAGGGGCCGAGAGAGAGAGGGTGGAGATGAGAGGGGTTGGATAGAGAGAGGGTGCAGAGAGGGACAGAGCGAGAGAGGGAAGGGGAGGGGGGAGAGAGTGTGAGGGAGAGAGAGAGTGGAGAGGGAGAGAGGGGAGAGGGAGATGGGCAAGGGAGAGGGGAGAGAGGGGGAGAAAGAGTGGCGAGAGAGCTTGGGGAAAGGGAGCTTGGAGAGAGGGGGAGAGAGAAGGGAGAGGGAGAGAGCTGAGAGAAAGAGGGTAGAGAGCGGGGAGAGAGCGCGGGAGAGTGAGAGGGGAGAGTGAGAGTGGAGAGAGTGAGGGGAGAATGTGAGGGGAGAATGTGAGAGGAGAGGCGGGAGAGAGATAGGGAAGATTAAGAGAGGGGAGAATGAGGGGGAGAGGGAGAGTGGAGATGGAGAGGGGAGATGGAGAGGGGAGATAGAAAGGGGAGATGGAGAGGGGAGATGGAGAGGGGAGATGGAGGAGGAGAGAGAGGAGAGAGGGAGCAGGGAGAGAGAGAGGGCGGGGCGATAGGGAGGGTGAACAGAGAGAGAGGGATAGAGAGAGAGAGTGGCGTGAATAAGGGAAGAGAGTGAGGGGAGAGAGTGAGGCTAGAGAGACAGTGGGGAGAGAGAGTGGGGACCGAAAAATTGTGGTGAGAGTGGGAGAGAGAGGGTTGAGAGAGTGAGGGGAGAGGGAGACAGAGTGGGGGGATAGGGAGAGAGAGGGGTAAAGAGGGAGGGGAGAGAGGGAGGAAGGAGAGAGTGGGAGAGAGAGATGGGGAGAGAGAATGGAAGAGAGTGGACGAGAAACGGGGAGAGAAATGTGGGAATGAAAGGGGAGAGAAAGTGGGGAGAAAAAGTGGGGAACGAGAGGGGAGAGCGAGAGGGGAGAGCGAGAGGAGAGAGCGAGAGCAAAGAGCGAGAGGGGAGAGGGAGAGGGGAGAGCCAGAGGGGGGCAGTGAGGGGTTGGAGAGAGGGAGGAGAGTTGAGGGTAGAGAGAGGGGGGAAGGAGTAGAGACAGGGAGAGAGTGGGGTGAGAGAGGGGGAGAGAGATGGGGAGAGCGAGGGGAGAGAGGGGAGAGGGTGCATGGAGAGAGAGAGGGGGAAGAGAGAGAGAGGGGAAGAGAGAGGGGAAAGAGAGAGGGGAGATTAAGAGAGTGGAGAGGGAGACGTGAGGTGGAGGGGAGGTGGAGAGGGGAGGTGGAGTGGGGAAGTGGAGGGGGAGAAGGAGAGGGGAGAAGGAGAGGGGAGAAGGAGAGGGGAGAGAGAGGAGAGAGTGAGTGGGGAGAGAGAGTTGGGGAGAGAGAGGGAACCGAGAGAGGGAGAGAGAGTGGAGTGAGTGAGGGGAGAGTGTGAGGTGGAGAGTGATGCAAGAGGGAGAAACGGGAGAGATGGTGGGGAGAGAATTACTGTGGCAAGAGGGGTTGATTGAGGGTGTGAGAGTGTGAGGGGAGAGGGAGAGAGACGGGTAGAGAGAGGCTAGTGAGGGAGGGGAGAGAGGCAGAGAGAATAGAAGAGGGGAGAGAAAAGGGGGAGAAAAAGGGGAGAGAGGAAGGGTTGGAGAGAAAGGGGAAGAGAAAGAGGGAGCGAGAGGGGAGACAGGGGGGCAGAGAGGGGTTGGAGAGTGGGAGCAGAGTTGAGGGTAGAGAGAGGGTAGGGAGGAGTAGAGACGGGGAGAGAGTCTGGGAGAGAGATGGGAGAGAGGAGTCGAGAGACAGTGAGATAAAGGGGAGAAAGGGGGGAAAGACAGGTGGGAGAGAGATGGGGAGAGAGTTGGGGAGAGAGGGAGGGGGAGAGTCGGGGAAGAGAGGGGATGGGGACAGAGGGAGAGAAATGCGGGTGATAGAGGGGGAGAGAAATGTGGGAGAGAGGGAGGAGAGTTGCGGGGAGAGAGAGTGGAGAGAGGGGGAGAGAGGGCGAGATGGGGGTAGAGAAAGTGGGGAGAGAGAGGGGAGAGAGAGGGAGTAGAGAGAGACGGAAGAAATTTGGAGGAGAGAGGGGAGAGAGGAGTCTAGAGACGGGGCGAGAGTGGGGGAGAGAGATGGTGTAGAGAGAAGGGGTAGAGAGAGAGGGAGGATAGTGGGGGGAGAGAGAGGGGAGAGATGGTGAGAGAGATGTGGAGAGAGAGGGGCAAAGAGACGGGTAGAGAGGGAGGAGGGTTGCGGGGGAGAGAGGGGGTGAGATAGATCGGGGGGGAGAGACCGTGCAGAGAGAGATTGTGGAGAGTTAGAGGGCTTGGATAGAGATAGAGTGGGGAGAGGGGGAGTGGGAGAGGGGGAGTGGGAGAGGAGCAAAGAGCGAGGGGAGAGAGGGGGGCGGGAGAGAGGGGAGCTGGAGAGATAGCGGGGAGAGAGAGCGGGGAGAGAGAGAGCTGGGAGAGAGCAGGGAGAGAGTGAGGGAATAGAGGGGAGATAGAGAGGGGAAGAGAGGGAGCCGCGATTAAGAGAGGGGAGAGGGAGAGGCGAGATGGAGAGGGGATGTGAGGAGGGCAGATGTAGAGGAGAGCTGGAGAGGGGAGATGGAGGTTGAGAGAGAGGAGAGAGGGAGTGGGGGAGAAAGAGAGTGAACAGAGAGAGAGAGTGGATTGATGAGGGGAGAGTGTGAGGGGGAGAGTGAGGCAAAAGGGAGAAACGGGAGAGACCGTGGAGTCAGAAACATTGTGGCGAGAGGGGTAGAGAGAGGGGGTGAGAGAGTTAGAGAGGGTGGGGAGAGATGGAGAGAGAATGGAAGGGGGGAGAAAGGGGGAGAATCAGGGGAGGGAAAGCGATGGGGAGAGAAAGGAGGAGAGAAAGTAGGGAGAGAAGGTGGTTACGAGAGGGGAGAGAGAGGGAAGAGAGGGGATGGAAGAGACTTGGAGAGAAAGGGGAGGGGGTGGAGAGTTGGGGGAGAGAGGGGAGAGGGGGAGAGATGCTGTAGAGAGACGGGACGTGGGGGGTAGAGACAGGGGGAGAGAGGGAGAGAGAGGGGTAAGAGAAAAGGGGTGAGAGAGGTTGTGGAGAGAGAGGAGAGAAATGCGGGAGAGAGAGAGGTAGGGAGAAATGTAGAGAGAGGGAAGAGAGTTGCGGGAAGAGAGAGGAGAGAGGGCTAGACAGGGGGTAGAGAAAATGGGGAGAAACAGTGGAGAGAAATGGAGGAGAGTTGGGGATATAGAGAGAGAGTGAGGAAGAGACTTGGAGAGAAAGGGGGAAAGTGGGAGGAGAGTTGGGGGAGAGAGGGGGACAGAATGTGTAGAGAGACGGGGAGTAAGGGGGAGAGAGGTGGTCAGAGAGGGAGAGAGAGATGGTGAAAGAGAGGTGTTGAGAGAGGTGTGAGAAAGAGGGAGAGAGAGAATGTAGAGAGAGAGGGGAGAGAGAGGGGGAGAGCGAGGAGAGAGAGATGGAGAGATAAAGAGTGGGGTACTGAGAGCGGGTGTAGAAAGTGGGTGGAGAGAGGTGTGTAGGGAGAGGGATGTAGAGAGACCGGTGGAGAGAGAGGGGAGAGAAGTGAGAGCGAGAGGAAATTGAGAGAGGGGAGAGAGTGGGTGCAGAGTGGGGTGTGAGAGATGGAGGAGAGTTGAGGGTAGATAGAGGGGAGAGAGGGGTGTAGAGAGAGGTGGAGAGAGTGGGGACAGAGAGCGGAGAGAGGAGTTGAGAGATGGGGAGAGAGAGGAGGAGAGAAAGGTGAGAGAGAAAAGGGGAAAGAAAGGTGGAAAGAAAGGGGAAATGAAGGGGGAGAGAAAAGGGGAGCGAGAGGGGAGAGTGAGAGGGATGAGGGGGCAGAGAAAGCAGGGAGATAGGGAAAAGATTTGCGGGAAGAGAGAGGGGGTCGAGAAAGGGTGAGACAGTCAGGAAAAAGAGGGTGAGAGATAGGTTGTAGAGAGAGAGGGAGGATAGTTGGGGGAGTGAGTGGGGAAGAAGGAGTTGAGAGACGAAGAGAGAGGTGGGAGAGGGGGAGAGAGAGGGGAGATTAAGATAGGGGTCAGGGAGTAGGGAGATGGAGAGGGGAGATGCAGAGTGGAGATATAGAGGGGAGATGGTGGAGGAGAGACAGGTGAGAGGGAGTGGGGAGAGAGCATGTGTGGAGATAGAGAGAGGGAACAGAGAGGGGGGATAGAGAGAGAGTGAAATGAGTGAGGGAAGAGAGTGAGGGGAGACAGTGAGACTATAGAGAGCGAGGGGAGAGAATGGGGAGAGAAATATTGTGGCAGGAGGGGTAGAGAGATGGGGTGAAAGAGTGAGGGGAGAGGGAGAGAGAGGGGAGAGAGAGAGGGGTAGAGAGGGAGGGAAGAGAGGGAGGGAAGTGAGAAAAGAGGAAAGGGGGAGAGAAAGGGGGAGAGAAAGATGGAGAGAATGGGGATTGCGGCAGGGGAGAGCGAGAGTGGTGAGAGAGGGGCAGACAGGGGTGGGGGAGCGGGAGAAGAGTTGAGAGTAGAGAGAGGGGAGAGAGGGAGAAAAGAGAGAGGGAGAGAGTGGGGGAGAGAGAGAGTGTAGAGAGGGGGGTTACAGAGAGAGGGAGGATACTTGGTGGAGAGAGGGGAGAGAGGAGTTCAGAGAAGGGGAAAGATGGGGAGACAGATGGGGAGAGAGGGTGGAGAGTTGCAGGGCGAGAGAGATGAGAGTGGGTAGAGAGACTTGGGACAGAAAGGTGGGAAAGAGAGGGGGAAAGAGAGTTGGGCAAAGAGTGGGGATAGTGAGAGGGTGAGAGAGCGGCGGAAAGAGAGGGGAGAGTGAGAGCAGGAGGGATAGAGAGGGGACAGAGAGAGAGGGTGGAGAGTGTAAGGATTTAGATAGAGAGAGGGGCAGAGAGAGAGGGGCAGAGAGAGCGGGGGAGAGAGCGGGGGACAGAGTGGGTGAGAGCGCGGGGGAGGGCGCGGGGAGAGAGAAGGGAGAGAGAGCTGAGATAGAGAGGGTAGATATAGAGGGGAGAGAGTGGGGAGAGGGAGTGGGGAGAGAGCGCGGCGAGAGTGAGAGGGGAGAGAGTGACGGGAGAGAGTGAGGGGAGGGGACGATAGAGAGTGGAGAATGAGAGGGGAGATGGAGAGGGGAGATGGAGAGGGGAGAGAGGAGAGAGGGAGTGGGGAGAGTAAGTGTGGGGATACAGAGAGTGAACAGAGAAAGAAGGATAGAGAGTGGAGTGAGTGAGGGAAGAGAGTGAAGGGAGAGAGTGAGGCTAGAGAGAGAACGGGGAGAGAGAGTGGGGAGAGAAATATTGTGGCGAGAGTGGTAGAGAGAGGGTATAAGAGAGTGAGGGGAGAGGGCGAGAGCGGGTAGAAAGGGAGGGGAGAGAGGGAGGGCTGAGAGAGGGGGAGAGAGAATGGAGAGGGGGGAGAGAAAGGGGGGAGAATTGTGGGAAAGAAAGGGGAGAGAAATGGGAGAGAAAGGGGAGTGAAAGGGGAGAAAAAGGGGGAGCGAGAGGGGATTGCGAGAGGGGAGAGCGAGACGATTGAGGGGGCAGAGAGGGGTGGGAAAGAGGGAGTAGAGTTGCAGCTAGAGAGAGAGGGGAGAGGGCTTAGAGAGAGTGAGTGAGTCGGGAAAGAGAGGGTGAGAGAGAGAGGATGGATAGTTGGGGAGAGAGAGTGGGAAAGAGAGGGGGAGAGAGAGGGGGAGAGGGATGCGGGACAGAGAGAGGAGTAGAGAGATGGGGAGAGAGGGAGGACAGTTGCGGGGAGATGGAGAGAGGGGGAGAGATGGGGTAAAGAGAGTCGGGAAATTAAGAGAGGGAAGAGGGATAGATGAGATGGAGAGGGGAGACGGAGGGGAAAGTGAGCAAATAGGGCGTGGGAAAAAGAGAGAGTGGGGGAGAGAGAGAGAGGTTTGAGAGAGGGCCGGAGAGAGAGATGCGGAGAGAGATGTGGGATAGAGAGATGGGGGAGAGAGTGAGGAGAGTTCTGGTTAGAGGGAGGGGAGAGAGGTGCGGGAGAGAGATAGAGTATAGAGAGATGGGGAGGGAGGGAGGATAGTTCCGGGAAGAGGGAGGTGAGAGTGGGGGAGAGATGGTGTAGAGATAGTCGGGAGAGAGAGGTGGGAGAGAGATGAGAGGGAGAGGGAGAGGGAGAGATAAGGGAGAGGGAGAGAGCTGAGAGAGAGGGTAGATGGAGAGGGGAGAGAGGGAGAGGAAGAGAGAAGGGAGAGAGAGTGGGGAGACAGAGTGGGGAGAGATAGGGGAGAGAGTGAGTGGTCGAGAGAGAGGGAAAAGAGAGAGAGAACAGCGAGAGAGTGGAGTGTGTGGGGGGAGAGTGTGGCAAGAGGGAGAAATGGGAGAGAATGTGGCGAGAGAAGTACTATGGCTAGAGGGGTAGATTAAGTTTTGAGAGAGTGAGGGGAGAGGAAGAGAGAAGGGGAGAGAGGGGGGAAGAGAGAGAGGAAGAGAGAGGAGGAGAGGTGGGGGAGAGAGCACGGGGGAGAGAAAGGGGGAGAGAGAGGGGGAGAAAGGGGAGGGAGAGAAATGGGGAGGGAGAGAAAGGGGAGGGATGGAAAGGGGAGGGAGAGAAAGGGGAGGGAAAGGGGAGAGAAAGGGGAGAGAAAGGGGAGAGAAAGGGGAGAGAAAGGGGGAGAGAAAGTGGGCAGAGAAAGTGGGGAGAGAAAGGGGGAGAGAAAGGGGGAGAGAAAGTGGGCAGAGAAAGTGGGGAGAGAAAGTGGAGAGAGAAAATTGGGAGAGAAAATGGGGAGAGAGAGGGGATTGCGAGAGGGGAGAAAGAGGGCAGAGAGGGGTGGGAGAGAGGGAGGAGAGTTGAGGGTAGAGAGAGGGGTTAGAGAGAGGGGAAGAGAGTGGGGGATAGATAGAGGAGAGAGGAATCGAGAGACGGGGATGGGGGGGAGACAGAGGGGGAGAGAGAGGTGGCGGGGAGAGAGAGAGAGAAATGCGGGAGAGGGAGTGGAGAGAAATGGGGAGAGAGGGAGAAGAGTTGCGGGGAGAGTGAGGGGTGTGAGGGTGAGGAAGAGACATGGAGAGAAAAGAGGGAGAGGGGAGGAGAGTTGGGGAGAGAGAGAGGAGAGGGGAGAGAGAGGGGAAGTAAGGGGGTTGAGAGAGGGCGAGAGAGTGGGGGTGAGAGGAGGGGAGCGATAGGTGGGAGAGAGATGGGGAGAGAGTTAGGGGTAGAGAGATGGGTAAAAGAGTGAATAGATAGAGAGAGAGGGAGAGAAATGGGGGAGAGAGGGAGAAAGGCGGTAGAGAAAGTGGGGAGAGAGGGGAGAGAAATTGAGGAGAGTTGAGGAGAGAGATTGGGAGAGGGGGAGGAAGAGTCTTGGAGGGAAAAGGGGAGAGGGGAGGAGAGTTGGGGAGAGAGAGGGGAGAGAGGGTGTAGAGAGACGGGGAGTTAGGGGGTGAGAGGGGTTGAGAGAGGGGAGAGAGATGGTGAGAGACAGGTGTTGAGAGAGGGGTGAGAGAGAGAGGGAGAGAGAATGTAGAGATGGGGAGAGAGAGAGGAGAGAAAGGGAGAGAGCGAGGAGAGAGATGATAGAGAGAGAGGGAGAGAGAAAGAGTGTGGTAGTGAGAGCGGGTGTAGAGAGAGGGTGGAGAGTGGTGCGTAGAGAGAGGGATATAGAGAGACGGATAGAGAGGGAGGGGAGAGAAGAGAGAGCGAAAGGAAATTGCGAAAGTGGACAGGGGGGTAGAGAGAGGGGTGTGATAGATGGAGTAGACCTCAGGGTAGAGCGAGGGGAGAAAGGCGATAGAGAGAGGGGAGAGAGTGTAGGAGAGAGGGGAGAGAGGAGTCGAGAGATGGGGAGAGAGAGAGGGAGAGAGAGGGAGAGAGAGATGTGGAGAGAGAGGGGCAGAGAGACGGGCGAGGGAGGGGCCGGAGAAAGAGGGGGAGAGAGAGGGGGAGAGGGGGAGAGGAAGGGGAGAGAAAGGGGAGAGAAAGGGGGGAGAGAAAAGGAGAGTGAAAGTGGGAGAGAAAAGGAGAGTGAAAGGGGGAGAGAAAGGAGGGAGAGAAAGGGGAGCGCGAAGGCATTGTGAGAGGGGAGAGCGAGAAGGGTGAGAAGGGGGCCGAGAGGGGTGGGAGAGAGGGAGGAGAGTTTCCAGTAGCGAGAGGGGAGAGGGGAATAGAGAGAGGGTGAGAGAGTCGGGAAAGAGATGGGGTAGCGAGAGAGGGAGGATAGTCGGGGGAGTGAGTGGGGAGGAAGGAGTTGAGAGAAGTGGGAGTGAGGGGCTTAAAGAGGAGCGAGAGCGCGGCCGAGCGAGGGGACGAGAGGGGGGCGAGAGAGGGGCGAAAGAGAGAGGGGTAGAGAAATGGGAAGAGAGGGAGGAGAGTTGCGGGGAGAGGGAGAGGAGAGAGGGGTAGATGGGGTAGAGAGAGTCGGGAGATTAAGAGAGGGGCGAGGGAGAGGCGAGATGGGGAGGGAATGTGGAGGGGGAGATGTAGAAGGGAGATGGAGTGAGGAGATGGAGTGGGGAGATGGAGGGGAGAGAGAGCAGATAGGGAGCGGGGAGAGAGAGTGGTGGAGAGAGAGAGAGGGAGCAGAGAGGTGTGAGAGAGGTGTGAGAGAGAGGGGGAGGGGGGAGAGAGGGGGAGAGAGAGGGGAGAAAGGAGTTGAGAGACGGGGAGAGGGGGAACTGAGAGGGGTGAGAGAGAAGGGAGAGAGAGGGAGAGGGTGGAGAGAGAGGGGGAGAGAGAGTGGGAAAGAGAGGGCAGAGAATGCGGCGAGAGGGGGGAAAGAGATGGGGAAAGAGATGAGGAGAGAGAAGGTGAGATAGGGTCCGGAATGAGAGGGGGAGAGAGATGCAGGAGAGAGAGAGGGGAAGAGAGATGGAGGAGAGTGGGAGGAGAGATGTGGGGAGAGAGGGGAGAAAGGAGTTGCAAGATGGGGAGAGAGGGGAGAGAGAGGGGGAGAGAGAGGTGGGAGACAGAGGGGGAGAAAGATGGGGAGAGAGGGACAGAGACAGGGGTGAGATAGGGGCCTGACTGAGAGTGGGAGGAGAGTTGCGGGGAGAGAGAAGGGAAAGTCAGAGTGGGATAAAGAGAGAGGGGCAGAGGTAGAGTGTGGAGAGTGAGGGGGCTTGGACGGAGAGAGGGCTGTGAGAGGTGCGGAGAGAGATGGGGAAGGGAGAGGGGAGAGAGAGGGAGTGGAGACTGAGAGTGAGAGTGGAGAGGGAGAGAGTGGAGAGAGCACGGTGAGGGAGAGGGGAGAGAGAGGGCGAGAGAGAGAGGGAGAGTCAGAGAGGAGAAGGAGTTCGGGGGAGGGACAGGGAAGATGGCGAGGGGAGAGAGAGGGGAGACAAAGTGGGGAGAGAGAGTGGGGAAAGAGAGCAGGGAGAGGGGGAGAACGAAGTGAGAGGGAGAGAGCTGAGAGTGAGATGAAGGGTAGATGGAGAGTAGAGAGAGTGAGAGAGTGGGGAGCGTGATTGGTGTGAGAGAGCGGTGAGAGAGTAGGGAGAGAGAGGGGAGCGAGAGAAGGGGAGAGAGAGAACAGAGATTAAGAGAGGGGAGAGGGAGAGGGGAGAGGGAGATGGGAAATGTAGAGTGGAGATGGAAAGCGGAGATGGATGCGGAGAGAGAGGAGAGAGGGAGTGGGGAGATAGAGTGTGGAGAGAGAGAGGCGGAAAAGAGAATGGAGTGAGTGCGGGGACAGAAGTGCGGGGACAGAGGGATGGGCAGAGTGAGGCGAGAGAGTGGGGAGAGAAATATTGTGTCGAGGGTGTTGAGAAGTGGGTGAGAGAGTGAAGGGAGAGGGAGAGAGAGGGTAAGAGAGAGAGGGGTGAAGAGGGAGGGGAGAGGGGAGGGAAGAGAAAGAGGGGGAGAGAGAGGGAAGAAAGTTGGGTAGGTACGGGAAGGAGTGAGAGATAGGGAGAGAGTGGGAGAAAGAGAGGGGGAGCGAGGGGGGTGCGAGAGGGGGTGGCGAGAGGGGAGAGCTAGAGAGGGAGAGAGAGGGGGAGAGAGAGGGGATAGAGAGGGGGAGAGAGGGGGAGAGAAGGCGAGGGAGAGAGACGGGGAGAGAGCGGGAGAGGGGGGAGGGGGAAAGAGGGTGGAGGGGTGAGAGAGGGGGAGAGAGGGAGAGAGGGGGAGAGGAGGAGAGGGGATGGGGAGAGGGTGAGAGAGGGGGAAAGAGCTAGACGGGAGAGAGTGAGGGGGAGTGAGAGGAGAGAGAGTGGGGAGAGATTGGGAGAGAGAGTTGGAGAGAGTGTGGGAAAATGAGGGGAGAGAGAGGGTGTGAGAGAGAGGGTGAGAGAGAGGGGATGAGAGAGGGGGATGAGAGAGAGGGTATTCGAGAGATAGGGGAGAGGGAGATGGGGAGGGAGAGGGGTGAGAGAGAGTAGACGAGAGAGTGGGAGCGAGAGTGGGAGCGAGAATGGGAGCGAGAGGGTGAGAGATGGTGGGAGAGAGGGTGAGTGAGCAGGTGAGCGGGAGGGTGAGTGAGAGGGTGAGCGAGAGCGGAGGAGAGAGAGGGGAGACAGAAACAGAGAGAGGGAGGATGAGACAGAGGGTGAGATAGAGAGTGGGAAAGTGAGAGTGGGGGCAAGAGAGTGGGGGCGAGGGAGACGGGGCGAGAGAGGGGGGCGAGACAGAGCGGCAAGAGAGAGGGACGAGTGAGAGCGGGCGAGCTAGAGCGGGAGGTAGAGAGTGAACGAGTGAGTGTGGGGGAGAGAGCGGAGAGATCGCGGGGAGAGAGAGCGGGGAGAATGGGAGAGAGTTGGAGAGAGAGTGGGAGAGAGAGTGGGAGAGAGAGTGGGAGAGAGATGAAGGGTGAGAGAGAGGGGAGTGAGTGAGGGTGAGAGAGGGGAGAGTAAGGTGTAGAGAGAGGGGAGAGGGAGTGGGTGAGAAGGGAGAGTGAGGGGAGAGAGGGGGAGAGACAGAGTGGTGAGATAGAAGGGGTGGGGGAGAGAGAGGGGGAGACAGATTTGGAGAGAGACTGGGAGAGAGAGTGGGTGAAAGAGATTGAGTAAGAGTGTGAGAGAGGGTGTGAGAGTGGGGGGAGAGCGAGAGGGTGAGAGAGAGGCGAAGAGAGAGAGAGCGAGAGAGAGGGGGAGAGAGGAAGGGGAGTGAGAAAGGTGAGAGAGATTGTCTCGAGAGGGAGGCATAGAGTGTGTGGGGCAGTGAGTGAGAGGGAGGGAACAGAAAGTGTGAGAGAGTAGGAGGGAGATGGAGGAGAGAGATGGTGGAGAGAGTGGGAGGGAGAGGGAGAAGAGAGAGGGTGGAGAGAGATGGAGGAAAGAGAGTGAGGAGAGAGTGGAGGGAGAGAGAGGGGGAGAGGGAGGGTGGGAGAGTGAGGTGTGGGGAGAGAGGGGTGAAAGAGAGGGGGAGAGAAAGGGTGGGAGAGAGAGGGTCTGAGATAGAGAGGGAAGAGAGATGCGGAGAGAGGGTAGAGACAGAGTGACTAGAGAGAGGGGGAAGAGAGAATGGGAGAGAGAGGTTCGAGAGAGGGAGTGGCAAAAGAGAGGGGAAGGGACCGTGAGTGGGGAGAAAGAGGGTGAGAGAGAGGGGGAGGGAGAGATGGTCGGAGATAGAGAGAGGAGAGAGATGGGAAGAGAAAGGGTGGAGAGAGAGGGACTAGAGAGAGAGGAGAGAGAGTGGAGAGAAAGGGGCGAGAGAGGAAGGGGCAAGAGATGGAGGGGCGAGAGAGGGAGACGTGAGAGATGGAGGGGCAAGAGAGAGGAGTAGGGAGAGATGGTGGGGAGAGATGAGGAGAGAGAGAGTGTGTGTACGATTGGGAGAGAGTGAGAAAGGTGAGTGTGAGAGGGACCAGAGAGCGCAGGGCGAGAGGGGGGAGAGAGAGGGGAGAGTGGGGGAGAGAGCGGGGGAGAGAGGGATAAGACAGACAGGGGAGAGAGATTGTACAATCTTGATCGTATTAGCCAGGAACTTTCAAAAGCTGATAGGGGAGTCCATTTGCAGGGAAAGCGAAGTCTGGCAAGTGAGAATATTTTAAAAGTGAGATAAATTGAGCGATCAGCACCAGCATGTTCCTGTTTGTGTGCAGCTCAATGCTGACAACATTCGGAAACACTGGCTGTCTATTGAGGGTCTGATCAAGGAAAAGGGGGGACATGTCAGGTATTGCCGCTGGAGCATAGGAATCCCTGTGGATCTCAGAGGCGGTAGAGTGGAAATCAGGATTGCAAAAAGAGGACATAAAATAGCCTTGCCAAAGAAGGATGAGGACAATCCAAAACTGGTTGTAGATAATATATATATACAAAATGAGTAAACGAGTAACTCAGGACAAATTGGGGGTCCTTAACTATCAATGAAGCCATCGATCTGCGGAACTGCTGGATATGGCTAAGATCCGAAACAATTTTGTCATTTCAGGACTTACTGTGCACAAACACTGAGGAACTCAGGGAGCTAAAGATTACTGCGTTACACCACAATTGAAGTACTCTGTGAAATTCTAGTCTCCCTGCTCTTGGAAGGATGTTGTGAAACTCGAAAGAGCTCGGAAAAGATTAATAAGATGTTTCCAGATTTGTTGCTGAATAGGCTGGGTCTATTGTGCCTGAAGCACTGGAGACTGAGGCGTGACTGAGGTGTATATAAACATGAGGGGCATGGATTGGGAAATATTCAAGGTCTTTTCCCAGGGGTTGAGGAGTCCAAATCTAGAGAGCATAGGTTTAAGTTTGAAGAGGAAATGTTTAAAATAGTCCAAAGGGACAGTATTTTCATGCACATGGTGATGTATATATGGAATGAGCAGAGAGAGAAAGTAACACATACTGCTGCTATAACAATATTTAAAAGGTATCTGGATGGATATATGAATAATACAGTTTTAGAGGTACATGGGCCAAATGCTGGTAAATAGGACAGATTTATTTAGACCTTCTGGACAGCATGGATGAGTTGGACCGAAGGGTCTATTTCCATGCTGTACATCTCTATGACTTGAAAAGAGTACATGTTATAGAAGAGGTGGTGCAGGAGGTTTTAAAACACGAAGGTACAGAAATCCCCTGGACCTGATAAAGTGTGCGATGCTAGGGGAGAAATTGTGCAGCCCCTAGCAAAGGTAGTTGTATCACTCATAGCCATGTGTGATGGCTTGGAAGAATGGAGGGTGGCATCATGGACAGTGAAGGAGGCTTTCTAAGATTACAAAAGGATCTTGATAATATGTGTGAATGGGCAGAAAAAACCTGCAGATGGAATACAATTTGAATAAATGCGAGGTCGTGCATTTTGTAAAACAATCAAGGGTAGAGCTTATACAATTAATGTTCGGGCCTCGGTAGTGTTTTAGAGCAGAGGGACCTCCGGGTTCAGGTACATAATTCTTGAAGTTGCAACACAGGATGGATAAAACAATGTTTGGCATGCCTGACTATTGCTCAGTCCATTGAGTGGAGGATTTGGGACGTCATGTTGAGATTGTGCAGACATTTGTGAGGCCTCTTCTGCAATACTCTGTCCAGTTCTGGTCATCCAGTAATAGGGAGGATATTATTTAGCTGCAGGGGGTTCAGAAGAGATTTACCAGGATGTTGCTGTGCATGGAAAGCTTGAGTTCGGAAAAAATGGCTGGATAGGCTGAGTCTTTTGTCACTGGACCCTGGAGGTTGAGAGGTAACCTCATCGATTTTATAAAATAATGAGAGATGTGAATAGAGTTGACTGTAGCTGCCTTTTCCCCAGGGTGGGTGAGTATCAAGAGAAGGGGCCACATTTTTAAGGATAGTGGGGAGAGATATTCAAAAAAATGACATGTGGGTCAAATTGTTACACAGAGGGTGGTTTGAGTGTGGAGTTGACTTCCTGAGGAAGGGATGGATGTGGGGGCAATTACAACGTTTAAAATAAATTTTGATAAGTACATGAATAGGAATTGTTTGGAGGGACATGGGCCTGCAACAGGCTGCTGGTATGGGTTTAGTTTGAGATTATGGTTGGTACCATACTGTACAACTATGACAAGAACATAGGTTTTTTTTTTCCATTATTTGAGAAAGGCTGTGATGGAAATTCAGGGAACTAAAGACCAATTAACCCGATGTCAGTGGTGGGTAAGTTGTGGAAGTGATTCTGCCAGACAAGAGTCACATTCATTTGAAAAGGCAAGAATTGATGAAAGCTTGCCAGCACTGCTTTGTGCATACAAAGTCTGGTCTCACTAACTTTATTGCTTTTGCTGAAGTGGTGACTATACATTGCCTACACTGCCGTCAGCAGGGCCTTTGACAGGATTTAGCACGATATACTGGTTTATAAGGTTAGATCACATGGGATCAGGGGAACTAGCCAACTGAATACAAAATTGACTCGACAGTAGGAGACAGAGGATTGTGGGAGAGGATTGTTATTCAGACTGGAGACCTGTGGCCAGGGGTGTGCTATAAGGACCGAGGCTGTGTCCACTGATGTTCATCATCTACATTAACGATTTGGTTGAGAATATAGGAGTCATTGTTAGTAAGATTGGAGGTGATCAAATTAATGGTGTAGTAAGCACTGAATATGTTTATCAAAGGGGCTCTTGAACAACTGCGCCAGTGGACCAAGGAAATAAAGATGAAGTTGAAGTATGGCGTTGGGTTTTGTTAAGACAAACCAGGGAGGACTAACACAGTCAATGGCTTGGCCCTGGGCAGTGTTGTCGAACAGAGAGAGACCAAGGGGTTCAGGTACGTTGTTCCTTGAAAGTGGCAGCACAGTTGGACAGGGTGGTGAAACCAGCATTTGGCACATTTTCCAGAGCTTTGATATGAATTGGAGATATTTGTAACATTGTCCTAAATATAAGCCTTGGGTAGAGGGTGCTACGGATTGACCTTATAAAGGTTTATAAAACCATGCAGGGCCTCAGTAAGGTGAAAAGCTAAGGGTAGGTGAGTCCAAAACCAGAGGGTACAAAGGTGAGGTGAGAGATTAAGGATTTAAAGAGGGAGCAGAGGGGCAACATTATCCACAGGGCATGGTGCATAGAGAGAGCGGACTGCCAGAGGAACTGGGAAAAACATGTACAATTACAACATGGGAAATACATTTGGGGACGTACATGAGTGGAGAAGGTGTGAAGAGATAAGGGTCAAACTCATGCAAATGCGACACGTTTGGTTTAAGAATCAAGGTCAGCATTGATGAGTTTGAACGAAGGTTCTATTTCTGTGCTGTATGACTCTGTATCCAGTTAAAAAGGAGGAAACTACTGAGATAAGGCATGTTGTAGATACTGGAGCAAGTTACAGCGATAGTGATGGTAGGCTGGACTGCAGTACGTTTCAAATTTGTGGAGCTTACAGAGATAGTAACTATTACAGGATTTAGAAATTATTGAAGACACTGGTCACCAAGACATGATCTCGATGCAGTGTTGCAGAGTAGTGAGCCTTAGTACAACAGAACAGACAGTTGGGGCGGTGATTGAGCATAGGGTGTGTCTGTACTATGCTCCCCCTCCAGCACTGTCTCTCTGTTATGTATTGTTAGTGGATGGTTGGAACCCTCTCATTGCTCTCTGCTGTGTGTACTGTGTGTGATCTTACCTCACTGCAGGATTTATTGAAGGCTTCAGATCTCCCTTCCCTTTGCCTCTCTGGCTGACCAACTATCTTTAATATGGTGACGGACGAGACACCCAGCGGTTGGGAAGTCTATTGAGTCCGGAACTTCAAGAGTACCTACAGGAGACAGAGAAATAGACAGAATGGGAAACTGATGCAGTGAGGGTTTACACATGGAGAATGACACTGAGTCCCACAGAGATCTGAGAAAATCCCAGTCTCCATCCCTGGACTGTGTTGCTGCATCTCTCTGGAGTGGAGAATTCTGTTGGTTCAGGACCTGGAGTCGCTGCAAGAGTGAGAGACACTGACAGATGCAGCAATTAGACCTACACAGTGAAGGATACCCCATGGAGAGATACTGAGAGATATCACCAGAGTGCAGGAAGGTATCAGGATCAAACAGTTGCGCAGGAAGAACGGGTTTAACTTCATGAAGCACTGCTATAACTGGTCAGGAATAAAAACCTGTGAGCAGGTGAAGTGATGGCCCAGTGGTATTATTGCTAGAGAATGTATCCAAAACATCAGCTAATGTTCAGGGGAGACAGATTTGAATCTCACCATCTGAAATGGTGGAATTTGAAATCAATAATTTTAAAAATAGCAAATAACCATCCACAGGTAAGTATGAGACCATTGCTGATGTACAAAAACCCCAAACATTTTTCCTTTAGAGAAGGACATCGACCCATCCTCACGTGGTCTGCACAACATACCCACAGCAAAGTTTTTGCCTCTCAATGACACTCTGAAATGGCCGAGCAGGTTACTCAGGTCAAGGACAGTTAGGGCTGGGTAAGAAAGGCTGGTCAGCCAGAGACACCTAAACGTCAGACCTGATTTAAAACATAATCCACTCAGAAGTTCCCACTGGAACTGTGCTGGGACCACTGTCCTCGCCAATCATGTTGATAGGTATATGGACGGGACTTTAAAATGACAGAGAGGATGCAAGGACAGGGTTCACGTGAAATGAGCTTTCCAAATGCAAAGAAAGAAGGTTAGGCATCGGAGCAGCATGAGGATGTGGCTGAAAACATTCAGAAAGGAACAGGAAAGAACAGATTTGAACTAAAACTGTACATCAGCGAATACGGTTGTGGGAAAGAGTGAATTATGTCTTTGTTTCGGAATGGACAGAGTCTCTGTAATAATGTAGATGGATTTGTGACACAGAGATGAAATAAATTTAGAAACCAGGGAGATGTGGTTACAGGGCGAATAAAAGGTGGTCATAAATATTCAATGGTTCACAACCTTGCGGAAACTCTGGCAAAATCGACAACACCAACAATAATGGATAACAAAGCCATTACAGAGAAAGCATTTGGCCTCAGATCATGAAGTAGAGTCAGTCTGAATGTAAATTCTGGCTACTACTTGCCAAGGACACAAGCAGCAGAACAGTTTTAGCCGCTGAACAGTATTTCATTGCTCAATGGACAGCAATTATTTGGAATTTTATAACAAAGGTATTGTGATAAATTTGGAAAACTTCAAAATTTGGATAGTCTGGGACAATAACACTGACAACAGTGATATTGGAATGGGGGTACGGAGAATTTTGTTTTCATTGTTTCTTTGAATAATACATTGTGCAACTGGTTAGGGACATAACTGTCTCAGAGCGACCGTTGTGTAATGAAACTTAGTGAATGGATAATGTCAACTAGGGAGATCCTCCTGGAAATTGTGATAAAGTGCAATTTAAAGAAATATAAAGTTTTGAAGTGAATCACAGAATTGGCAAGTTACAATGAAAAACAAAAATAGTCAGTTGCATGAGTTTGAGAGGAGAATTGACCAAGGTAACCAGGCTAAACAGACTGAAATTTGTGTCTGTAAATGAACAGTGCAAAACATTTGTTGGAACTATGTAAAACACTTTACAAAAGGACATTCCATTGAAACAGACAAAACCTCAGCAAGAAATTCTCACCTGTCCCTCACTCAAGAAAAAATGGGTCATATCAGATTATCAGGCTGACAGGATCACCAAAAAGTACTTAAAGTCCTGAAGTGAGCGTGTTTTACGTGTAAGTGTTAAATTGACTGCAAAGGGTCTGCTGGCAGGAGGAGGGCAGTTGGAAGGGGAATCATTGCCAGGGTTGAATGACACGACAGAAACAGGGAGGTGTGAAGGTGCTGGAGGTGGTGAGAGTGTTAGGAAGAGTGACCAGGGCTTGAACGGTGTTATAAAGCCACTATGGATTGCTGCGGCTGGAGGTGATGCAGAGATAGGGAGGGACATTGGAGGGAGAAAATTAATTAGTGACTCATCCAAAATCACCACTTCAGTTTCCATAGGATTATTCACACACAATATTAACCATCCTCAGGCCATAGGATTTTTCACAAACAGTACTGACCACCCTCAGGCCAGGGGATTATTCACACACTGTATTAAACTTTTTCAGCCCACAGGATTATTCGCACTCATTTTTGACCCGTCCTCAGGCCACAGGATTATTGAAACACAGGATTGACTGTTCTTAGGCCACAGGATTATGCACACACAGTATTAACCGTTCTCGGGCCACAGGAGTATTCACACATAGTATTGACAGTCTTCAGGCCGCAGGATTATTCACACACAGTAGAGACAAGGCTCAGGCCACAGTGTTACTCGGACACAGTATTGACCAGTCTCATGCCACAGGATTATTCACACACATTACTCACTATACGCAGACCAGATGATTATTCCTACACAATATTGACCATCCTCAGGCCACAGCCTTATTCACACACCGTGTTGACGATTCACAGTGCACAGGATTATTCACACAGAGCATTGACTATCCTAAGGCCACAGTATGATTAACAAACAGAAATGAACATGCACAGGCCACAGATTATTAACAGACAGTATTGACCATTACAGGTCACAGGATTATTAACGCACAACATTGACCATCCACAGACCACATTATTTTTCAAGCACAGTATTGACCTTCCTTCGTGAAAGTATTATTCACACGTAGTATTGACGATTCACCAGCTACAGGATAATTCACACACAGTATTTTACATCTTCAGGCCACAGGATCATTCACACACAGTATTGAGCATTCACAGTGCGCAGGATTATTCCCACGTAGTATTGAGCATTCACAGGCCAACTATTACTAACAATCCGTATTGACCATCCACAGCCCACAGGATTATTCACACACAGTACTGAATAACTTCAGGCCCCAGGATTATTCACACACAGTATTGACCATCCTCAGGCCAGAGGAGCATTCGCATACAGTATTGAGCTTTCATAGTTTCCAGGATTATTTACACACAGTGTTAACAATCCACAATCCACAGTATTCTTCACACAAGTATTCTCCATCCTCCTGCCAGAAGATTATTCACACACACTATTCTTCATCCTCAGGCCTCAGCAATAACCACACACTGTATTGACCAGCCTAAGGCCACAGGATTTATGAACCCACTGCCTTGTCAGTTTACAGGTCACAGGATTATTCACACAATGTATTGACCATCCTCAGGCCAGAGGACTATTAACACACAGTATTGAATATTCACAGGCCACAGGATAACTCACACGTGGTATTGACCATTCACTGTCCAAAGGATTATTCTCACACAGTATTGACCATCCTCAGGCAACAGGAATAGTGCACACTGTATTGAACAACCTCAAGGTCACAGATTATTCGCACACATTATTGAATATCCTCAGGCCACAGGATTAGTCACACACAGTACTAAACATCCTCAGGGAACAGGATTATTCACACAGTATTGGCCATCCTCAGGAAACAGTATTATTCACATACAATATTCAACAACCTCAGGCAACAGGATTAATCACACATCGAAATGACAATTCACTGTCCAAAGGTTTATTCACACACTGTATTGAGAATCCTTAAGCTACATGATTATTCACACACAGTATTGACCATCCTACGGCCACTGGGTTGTTGAACACACTGTTCTGACTATCCTCAGGCCTCAGGATTGTTCATTTACAGTACTGACTATTAACAGGCCAGAGGATTATTCACACATACTACTGACGATTCACAGGACACAGGATTATTCACACACAGTGGTGACCACCTTCAGGTCAAGGGTTATTCTCACACAGTAATGACGATACACCGGCCAGAGGATTATTTACGCATGGTATTGACCATTCAATGTCCAAAGAATTATTCTCACACTGCATTGAAACTCAGTCAACAGGATTAATCACACACAGTTTTGACCATGCTCAGACCACAGGATTGTTCACACACAAAATTGACCATCCGCAGGCCAAGGGTTATTCACACAGTATATTGACCATCCTCACGCAACAAGATTATTTCCACACAGTACTGGCCATCCTCACGTAACAGGATTATTCACACACAGTATTGACCATTTTCAGGCCTCAGGATTATTCACACACTGTCTTGAAGATTTACAGGCCGCAGGATAATTTATACACAGTATTGACCATCCTCAGGTCACAGGATTCCTCACACACAGTATTGACAACCGTCTGGCCTCAGGATTATTCACAGACAGTACTCTCTGTAAATATTCTTAATGACCCAGCCTCGACAGCCCCCTGCAGTCAGGAATTCCCACCGAGTCACTACCCTCTGATTGAAGACATTGCTCCACATCTCCATCTTAAATGGTGAGCCCTTGCTGAGATTTTATGCCATTTGGTTACAGATTCTTACACAACTGAAACGAAAGAAAATGGCAAAGATAATTATTGCAGGTGACACGAAAATTGGTGGAGTTGGGGGTTAATGAGCAAGGTGATCCAAGGTTGCAGGAGGTTACAGATCAGTTGGAAAGATGTGTAAAGAAATGGAAAATTGAGGTTAACCTGTACAAGTGTGAGATGATGTCAAATTCAAGAAGAAAGTTAAGGTACTGAGGCTTTGGAGAGGGTGGAAAAGGTTTTATCAGCACATTATCTGTGTTATGGTTTTAAGGGTGTGTTAGGTGTAAGAGAAAATTAGCAAAGTTGGATTATTTTGTGAGAGTATCAGAGGCTGACATGCGACCAGGTACAGGAATATAATATTCGGAGAGGGACAGATAATGTGGATAGTCGGAGTCTCTTTTCCAGTGTGTAAGTTTCAAATACGAGAGCGCATAGGGTTAAGATGAGAAGGAGAAAGTTTAAACGAGATGCGTGAGGCAAGTTTTTTTTTACATAGAAAATTGATGTTACTGGGGAATGTCATAGAAACATAAATATGTGTAAAGTTTTGAAGTGGCATTTTGCCAGAAACATGAACAGGCAGAGAATAGAGGGATATGGACCATGTACAGACATGGGATGTGTTGAGTATAGCATCATGTTTGGCACAGCCATGGTGGGCCGAAGGGCCTCTTGCCGTGCTGTAGTGTTCTAATTTCTAATTTCTCAGCATCTACCCGATCAAAGCCCTTCAGAATCTTGGATGTTACATTTGATGTCTCTCTCATTCATCTAAGCCTCAATGCGTTCAACCTCAATCTACTCCACCTCTTTTTGGGAAATTCATCCATTTCCAGTATCAGCCGAGTGACCCTTCTCTGATCTACCTCCAATAGACGAATATCTTTCCTTCGGTCAGTCACACTGTTCATAATATTCTGGGTGCAGTCTGACTCGTTTCTTGTATATTTTTAGCAAGACGTTCCTATTTGTAGACCCCATTCCCTCTCTAATAAATGCCAGCATTTCAGTTGCCTTCTCTATTACCTGCTGACCCTGTAAGCAAATTTGTCAGAATAATGAACATGAACTCCCATAACACTTTCTGCTTCCAGTCCAAAGACAAATACTATTAACCTGACATTAAGTCAGGTGCATACTGAACTGAGTGAGAAAGGACATATCAGTAAAAAATAACTGGTTCCTTAGAAACACGTTTTATAAAGGAGAATGCGTTTTTGAACCTTTGAATTTTATTTGTTGGTGTGAGTATAAATGGCAGAACAGACAAGGGTGTGTGGGAGTGGTTGTGATATGGTCCATATGGTTTATTTGAATTTTCAGTGGTCTTTATGCAAGCTTCAATAAGGGCTAAAGAATAACTTGACATATAATAGATCAATAAGGTCGCCTATGTGTGGAACCAGAGGAGATGGGTGAGATCTTAAACAAAGAAAAACCTTGTCAGGATTTACTGTGGAGAAAGACATGGAAGCTCTTGTAAAGAATCCTCAACAAAGAAGAGAAAGCGCCGGAATCTTAAAACAAAAAACTTTAGTCCAATCCTCAGTAGCTCTTTAGGTCTATGCTAGAATATTGTGTGAAGCTAGGGAAGAGATTGCAGTGTCCTTAACAGAGATATTTACATTATTAACAGACACAGTGAGGTGCCGGAAGAGTGGAGGGCGTCTAAAGCTGTTCCACCACTTAAGGGCTGCAGGGAAAAGCCATGAAATTGCAGGCCAGTGAGACCAGTGATGGGTAAGTTGTTGTAGGAGATTCTGAGAGAAATGAGCTGCGTTTATTTGGAAAGACATGTGCTGATTCGAGATAGTCAGCATGGTTTTGTGAGTGGAAAAACGTGTTCCACAAACTGGATTGATCCTTTGAGTAAGTGACCAAGAGATACATGAAGGCAGAGCAGTCACTGTTGTCCACATGGAGTTCAGCAAAGCATTTGACAAGGTTTCAAGGGATGTAGAACATCTAGTCAAGAGGAGGAAGAAGGACGCTTCCATAAGGTTGAGGACGCAAGGATCGTTAGACCTCTACAGGGTTATATGGGGGCAACACGGTGGCTCAGTATTTAGCACGGCTGCCGTAAAGCACCAGAGACCCAATTTCGATTCCAGTCCCCGGCGTCCGTCTGGGTGGAGTTTGCGCATTCTCCCCATGTCTGCGTGAGGATCCTCCAGGTGCTCCAGTTTCCACCCACCGTCCAAAGATGTGTAGATTAGGTGACTCAGCCATGCTAAATTACCCATAGTGTTCAGGGATGTGTCGGAATGACACATTAGTTAGGGTAAATGGAGAGTAATAAGGTGGGGGAATGGTTCTGGGTGAGATGCTCTTCAGAGGGTCGGCATGGAGCTGTTGGGCCAAATGGCCTGTTTCCAAACTCTGGGGACTCTTTTGAAGGAAACCAGGAAGGAACTGAATAATGGACTTAGGACAGCTAGAAGGGGGCATGGAAAAGCTCTGTTGAGAAGGATTAAGGAAAACCGTAAGGATGGCCAGAGCGTGGATAGGGCCGGTCAGGGATAGTGGAGGGAACTTGTGCCTGGAGTCACAGGAGGTAGTGGAGTTGTTGGGGATACTGTCCTTAATGCATACTGTGCTTCAGTATTCAGTACTGAGAGGGACGTTGTCATTTGTGAGGACACCCATGAAACAGGGTGATGTATGTGAACAGGTTGATGTTAAGAAGGAGGATGTGCTGAGTATTTTCTAAAACATAAGGATAGGTAAGCCTCTTGGACCAGACGGGATGTGCCCAAAGTTACTACATGAAGCGACGGAAGGGATTTCTGCACCTTTGGCGATGACCTTTGCATTCTCACTGTCCAGTGGAGTCACACCAGCTGATTGGAGGGTGGCAAATGTTATTCCCTTGTACAAGAAAGGGAATAGGGATAATCCTGGGAATTACAGACCTCAGGTTCTTATGTCTGTGATGTGCAGATTATTGGAGAGGACTCTGAGAGATAGGATTTATGATTCCTTGGAAAGCGATAGTTTGATTAGAGATAGTCAGCATGGCTTTCTTAGAGGCAGGTCCTGCCTCACAAATCTGATTGAATCCATTGGGAATGTGATAAAACACGTTTATGTCTTATTCAGAAAATACAGAGGCATGGGATACAGGAAACCTGTCTCTGGATACAGAATTCCTGGGTCATAGAAGACAGAGGGTGATGATGGAGGGGAAGCATTCAGCCTGGACCTCTTTGAACAGTGGTGTTCAGCAGGGATGGGTTGCAGGACCTCTGCTCTTTGTGTTTTTTTTTAATAAATGATTGGATGTGGGTGTGGAAGAATGGGTTAGCAATTTTGTCGATGACATGGAGGCTGGTGGAGTGTTGGATAGTGTGGAGGACTGTTGTAGGTTGCAGCAGGATATTGACAGGATGTGGAGCTGGGCTGAGAAGTTGCAGATGGAGTTCAATCTTGGAAAATGTGAAATTATTCATTTTGGAAGGTCGAACTTGAATGCAGAATACAGAGTTAAAGGAAGGATTCTTGGTAGTGTTGTGGAACAGAGAGGTCTTGGATTCCATGTCCATTGATCCCTCAAATTTGCCACCCAAGCTGACAGGGTTGCTTAGAAGGAATATATTGTGTTGGCTTTCAATTGCTCGGGAATTGAGTTTTAAAATCGTGAGGATGTGCTGCAGCTCTATAGAGCCCTGGTTAAACATCACTTGGAATTCTGTGTTCAGTTCTGGTCCCCTTGTCACAGGGTGGATGTGGAAGCTTAGGGAGGGTAAAGAGGAGGTTTGAGCTGAAAATGTGTTGCTGGAAAAGGGCAGCAGGTCAGACAGCATCCAAGGAGCAGGCGAATCGACGTTTCGGGCATGAGCCCTTCTTCAGGATTGAGGAAAGTGTGTCTAGCAGGCTAAGATAAAAGGTAGGGAGGAGGGACTTGGGGGAGGGCGTTGGAAATGCAATAGGTGGAAGGAGGTTAAGGTGAGGGTGATAGGCCGGAGTGGGGATGGGGACGGAGAGGTCAGGCAGAAGATTGCAGGTTAGGAAGGTGGTGCTGAGTTCGAGGGTTGGGATTGAGACAAGGTGGGGGAGGGGGCATGAGGAAACTGGAGAAATCTGAGTTCATCCCTTGTGGTTGGAGGGTTCCGAGGTGGAAGATTAGGCCCTCTTCCTCCAGGCATCGTGTTGCTATGGTCTGGCGCTGGAGGAGTCCAAGGACCTGCATGTCCTTGGTGGAGTGGGAGGGGGAGATGAAGTGTTGAGCCACGGGATGGTTGGGTTGGTTGGTCCTCCAGCATCTGCAGTCCTCACTTTCTCCTTAAAGAGGAGGTTTACCAGGATGCTACCTGGTATGGAGAGCTTGTCTTGTGAAGACAGGTTGAGGGAGCTAAGGTTTTTCTCATTAGAGTGAAGAAGGGAGCGGGGCGACTTGGTAGAGGTGAACAAGATGATGTGAGGCACATAGAGAGTGAACAGTGAGAGACTTATTTTTACCATGGCAAAAAATGGCTATTACAAGGGGGTGTAATTTTAAGGTGATTGGTGGATGGTTAAGGAGAGATTTCTAGATAAGTTCTTTACACAAATAGTGTTGGGGTGGGGTGGAATGCAATGCCAGTGGTGGTAGGAGAGTCAGATACATTAGGGACATTTAATACATTCTTGGATAGACACATGGATGGCAGTAAAATGAAGGTTATGTAGGTTAGTTTGATTTACAGTCAGATAAAAGATTGGCATGACATTATGGCCAAAGGGTCTTGTGCGGTACTGTTCTTTGTTCTACGTTCCATGTGGTAAACTGGGTTAAAAACTCAGATCAGTGTAAAAGGATATGGCATTCAGGAGGAGCTAGTCAACTGGATACAAAATTGGCTTGAAGGTAGGAGACAGAGGTTGATGGGAGACATGTTGTTTTTCTGACTGGAGGCATGTGCCCAGCAGTGTAGTGGGTCCCCTGTTGTTTGTCATTTGGATAAATGGTTTGGATGGGAGTATTGGTTTCCTGGTAAGTAATTTTTTTGGGTGACACTGAAATTTTTGGTAAAATGGACTGTGGAGAAAGTTATCTATGATACATCAGGTTTAACAGTCTTGCTGGGATAATGGGCAGATGGAGTTTAATTAGATAAATATGAAGTGCTCCATTTTGGTGAAACAAACCAGGGTTGGACTTGTACAGTTATTGGGTAAAAACAATGACTGCAGATGCTGAAAATCAAATACTGGATTAGTGGTGCTGGAAGAGCACAGCAGTTCAGGCAGCATCCAACGAGTACAGTTATTGTTCGGGCCCTGGTCAGTGACCCAGGGATGCAGATACACAGTTCTTTTAAAGTAGTGTCACAGGTAGACATGCTGGTGAAGCAGGCATTTGGGGTGGTTACCTTCATTGGGGAGAGCATTAAGAGTAAGAGTTGGGATGTCATGATGTATCTGTATAAGAAATTGGTGAGGCCACCATAAAAACATTGTTGATCAGTAGGAACAACTCATCTAGTTCACTTACCTCCTTTAGGGAAGGACATCTGAAACTCTAACCTGGTCTGGCGAACATGTGAATCCTGACCCACAGCAATATGGCTGACTCTTTGCTATCCTCTGGGTAACTAGCAGTGGGGCAAAGAATGCTGGTCCAATCAGTGACACCATCATCTCATGAATGAATAAATAAAAATACATACGTCCCTCCCTATCTCTGCAAACCGCTCCAGCTGCAGCAATCCGTACTGGCTTAGTAACACTGTTCAGACCCTGACCACTCGTTGTAACACTCTCACCACCTCCAGCACCTTCACCTCTCCCTGTTCGTGTCGTGTCATTAAACCCTGACAACGATTATCCTTCCCACTGCTCTCCTCGTGTTAGCAGACAGTACGCAATCCCTCTAGAACTTGCCCCTAAAACTCTCTCTCATTTCAGGATTGTAAGTACTTTTTGGTGATCTTCTAATCCTCATAACCTAATATGATCCACTTTGTCCTGAGTGAGGGATGGGTAGGAATCTCTTGCTGAAGATTTTCTGTTTCAATGTAATGTCCTTTTGTTGAATGATATATACTGTTCCTCCAAATGTTTTCCACTGTTCATTTACCGACATATGCTTCAGTATGTTTAGCCTGTTTCCCTTGGTAAGTTCTCCTCTCACACTCAAGTAATTGGCTATTTTTGTTTTTAGTTGCAACTTGTCCTTTCTGTGATTCACTTCAAACTTTATATTTCTTCAAACTGCACTTAATCACAATTTCCCGGAGGACCTCTGCAGGTGACATTACTCATTCAGTAAGTTTTATCACACGGTCGCTCTGTCATAATTATGTCCCTAGCCAGATGCTCAGTGTGGTTTTCAAAGACACACTGAAAAAAAATTAACCAAACTCCTCTTCCAATATCAATGTTGTCAGTGTGATTGTCTCAGGTTATACGAATATTGAAGTTTCCAAAAATTATCACAATGCCTTGGTTAAAAATTGCAATGAGATCCTGTTTATTGCAGTGATGAGCAATGAAATGCTGTTGTGTGGTCTAAAAGTGTTTTGCTGCTGGTGTCCTTGGCAAGTAGTAGCCAGAATTTACATTCACAACAGACTCTACTACATGATCTGATGCCAAATGCTTTCTCTGTAACGCCTTTGTCACAAACCGATTCACTGATGTACAGGTTTAGTTAAACTCTGTCCCATCCTGTTCCTTTCTGCTTGTTTTCAGCCACATTCCTCATACTGTTCGGATGCTTCACCTTTTTCTCTTTGTATTTGGAAGCTCCTTTCATCTGAACCCTGTCCCTGCATCTTCTCTGTCAGTTTAAAGCCCTGTCCATAAACCTACCGACATGATTGGCCAGGACCCTGGTCCCAGCACGGTTCCAGTGGGATCTTCCGAATGGATTATTTTTTAAATCAGGTATGGGATGTGGGTGTCTCTGGCTGTCCAGTCTTAATTGCCTAGCCCTAGCTGCCCTTGAACTGAGTAGCTTGCTTGGCCATTTCAGAGGGTAATTGAGAGGCAAACACTTTGCTGTGTGTATGTCGTGCAGACCACGTGAGGATGGCAGATGTCCCCAAGCATCTTTTTGATGAACAAACGTTATTTTGGACATCAGCAATGGTTTTTTACTTATTCATGAATTGTTAATTGCACTTTTCAAAAAAAGATTGCAAAATCCACCATTTCTGATAGTGCGATTCAAACCTGCCTCCACTGAACATTGGGTGAGGTTTTGCATACATGCTCTAGCAATAATACTATTAGTCCATCACTTCACCTGCTCAGTGTTTGCTCATCCCTGAGCACTGACACCAGTGAATCAGGAACCTAAACCTGTTCTTCCTACATGATCGTTTCATTCTGAAATCTTCCTGAACGGTGGTGATATCAATCAGTATCTCTCCATGTGGTATCCCTCACTGTCAATTACGAATTGCTGCCTCTGTCAGCGTCTCTCACTCTTGCAGGTCCTCCAGATGCTGAGTCAATTGAAGTCTCCACTCCAGAGTACACAGCAGCACAGGCCAGGAATGGAGACTGTGGTTTTACAGATTTCTGTTGGACTCAGTGCCATTCTCCATGTGTAACCCTCACTGCATAAGCCTCATTTCACATTCTATTTCTTTGTCTCTTGTTGGTACTTCGGAAAGTCCTGGCTGAATAGCCTTTCCAACTGCTGGGTGTCTCGTACATCAATACATTTAAGGTGGTTGGTCAGCCAGAGAGACAAAGGGAAAGGAGATCTGGAGTCTTCAATAAATCCTGCAGTGAGGTAAGTTCACTCTCAGTGATAACAGCAGAGAGTAACGAGAGGGCTCCAAACATCAGCTAACAAGACATGACATAGATACAGTGCTGGACGGGTAACTCAGTACAGACACACCGAAGGCTCAATCACCACCACTACTGTAAGTTCTTTTGTACTAAGAATCATTACTGTGGAAAACTGTTTCTGTGGCATGTCTTGTGGACCAGTGTCTTCAATAATTTGTAACTGTTATAACAGTTCCTGTCCCAGTAACCTCTTCCCATCCCGATAGTCCCTCCACATATTTGAAATGACTGCATTCCAGACTACCATCCCTATCGCTGTAACTTGCTTCAGTGTCTACAACATTCCTTATCTCAGTATTCTCCTCCTACAATAAATGGAGACAGAGTCATGCAGCCTGGAACGGTTCCTTCGATCCAACTAGTCCATGCTGACCAGAGTCCCTGAACGAGTTGCTTGTCCCTGCATTTGACCCATGTCCCTTCAAACCTTCTCCTCTCCATGTATCTACCCAAATATCTTTCACATTTTGTTACTGTACTGTTCTGTATCAATTCCCCCGAAAACCCATTCCATACCTGCACCATCCTCTGTGTAGAAAATGTTCTCCACCAAATCTTTTTAAGTTTTTTTTCTCTACTATCTCATACTTCTGCCCTCTGGAACACAGAACATAGAACATGACATTGCGGTACAGGCCCTTCGGCCTTCAATGTTGAGCAAACCAGTGGAAGCAATCTGAAGCCCAGCTAACCTTCCCTATTCCATTCTCATCCATATGCCTATCCAATGACCGTTTACATGCCCTTAAAATTGGCGAGTCTACTACTGTTTCAAGGCATGCATTCCATGCCCCGACAAACTACCTCTGGCATTTGTCCTATATCTATTAATTAATAATGATATCAATATCTATCTCAATTTAAAGCTATCTCCCCTCGTGCTAGGCATCGCCATCCGAGGGAAAGTCTCTCACTGTCCAATCCATCTAACCCTCTGATCTTCTTATATGTCTCAATTAATTGGCCTCAAACGTCTTCCCTCGAACAAAATCAGATTCAAGTCCCTCAGCCTTCCTCATAACACCTTCCCTCTGTACAAGGTAACATACGAGTAAATCTCGTCAGAACCCTTTCCAAATCTTTCACATCCTTTCTCTAATGCAGTGATATTAACCATAGGCAATACTCCAAATGTGGCCGCACCAGAGTTTTGTACAACTGCAGCATGATCTCATGGTTCGGAAACTCAATGTCTGTACCAATAAAGCCTCACACGCTGAATGCCTTCTGAACAACCCTCTCAAACTGGGTGGCAACTTTCAGCGATCCATGTACATGAACACGGTGATCTGTCTGCTCACCTGCACTACCAAGATCTGCTTTACCCACATCCACCTGTTTGGTCATCTCAAAGAAGTCAATAAAGTTTGTGAGGCATGACCTACCCTTCACTAAACCGTGCTGACTATCCCTCATCAACTTATTCATCTCCAGATGATTATAAATGCTCGCTCCTTTTAGAAGCCTTTCCAACACTTTACCCAGAATCGAAGTAAGGCTCACAGGTCTTTAATTACCAGGGCTGTCTCTATTCCCCTTCTTGGCCAAGGGGACCACATCTACTATCCTCCAGCTTTCTGGCAATATTCCTGTAGACAATGACGACATAAATATCAAAGCCAAAGGCTCTGCAATCTTCTTCCTGGCTTCCTAGAGAAGCCAAGGATAAATTCCATTTGGCCCAGGGGACTTTTTTAAACACTTTCCAGAATTGCTAACACCTTCTCCTTCTGCAGTTTAATCCCATCTAGATATGGACTCCTCTACCCTGGGCTAAAGACATTGGCTAATCAACTTACCTGTACCCCTTATGGTTTTCCAAAGCTTTATAAGGTCAACCCTCAGCCACCCTACGTGCAATGGAAATGTGAAGAACAATGATACAAATATCCCTGCTCGGGTCCCTACCACTACTTTGCCACAATGTTCTGGATACACTTGTTCAGGAGCTGGGGCGTTCTCTACCTTTGTGTTCTAAGACCTCTAGCACCACCTCTTCTGTAATAGGGAGTCTTTACAAGCCATCACTGTTTATTCCCTTTGTTTCCTAGTCTTTGTCCACAGTAAACATGACATGAAATATTCATTTAGGGTCTCGCCCTCCAAGTTCTACACTTGGATGGCCTCACTGAACTTTGAGGAGGCCTAGTGTCTCTCCAGTTGCTTTTTTTTGTATTTGTGTGCTGTAGAAATTTCTTTGCATTCTTCTTAACCTTATCTGCCAAAACTATCTCATCCCTCCATGTTGCTTTCCAGCTTATCCAGCCTCTCCGATTCTGTCAAACCCTGCAGTATCAGTCACATCTTTGTCAATCTTTGCTCCAATTACAGTTTCAGGAAGTGCTTCCCAGATCAGCATTATCAGAATTCTACGCAACATTCCACAGCTGTGCTGAGTATCCCTAATCAATCCATGCCTTTGCAAATGCATGTTACTCCTGTCTGGCGGGATCACTACCAACAATGTGTGCTCAACTGCCATCAAATTAATTGATGTTGATGTCCCTGGCGTTCCATCACAGCCTTTCCTACATACTGGCACATCATTGGCCCCCCTCCAGGCTTCCAGCTCATCATCTCTGGCTATCAGTGATAGAAAAATCTCTTTACGGGACCCCACAATTTCTTCTTGAGCTTCACACAATGTCCTGGGATACACTTGATTATTTCCCAGGGATTAGTCTACATTATATGCATTTTCAAACATCCAGTACCTCATGTTCTGTTATGTGGAGTCTTTTGAAGACATTAATTTTTTACCCTGAGTTTCCCCAGTCTTTCTACAAGTTCAAAGTTGAAATTTTTGTTCAGGATCTCACCCAACTCCTGTGGTTCCACACGTGGATGGCCCCATTCATTTTCAAGGAGCCATATTCTGCCCCTAGTTAATCTTCTGTTGTAAATATACTTGTAGAATCTCGTTGAATTTTCCTCAGCCTGATCTGCCAACACTATCGGTGGTCCACTTTGGGCCTTCCTGATTTCCCTGTTAAGTATGTTACTCCACCCACAATGCTCTTCAACGGATTCCCTTAATCTAGCTGGCTATGTGTGACACGTGCCCCCTTTTTGTTGATCAGAGCCTCAATATGCCCAGTCATCCAGTGTTTCCTACTTGTGTCAGCATTGTCCTTCACACTAACAGGAATATGCTGGCCCTGACCTCTCATTTTATCGTTCTTTTGAAAGCTTCCCACCTGCCTGACGTCCCTTCACATGCAAATACCCTCCACAATCAATTGTTAAAAGCTTTTGACTAATACCTTCTAGATTGGTGCAAGACCAATATTGATCTTTCACTTGTGGACCAGACTTGTCCTTTTCCATCGCTATTTTCAAACTAATAAAATTGTGATCACTTTGCCAAAGTATTGCCCCACTAACGCCTCATTACCTTTTCCTACCTTGTTTCCCAAGAGGAGGTCAAGTTTTACCCCCTCCTGCAGTCCAACCATTGACATTCTGACTGAGACAGTTTTCTTGAATGTGCCTCACAAATCCCTCCCATCCAAATTCTGAACACTCTAGCAGTCAAATCTGGATTTGGAATGTTGAAATCCCGGACCATTCCAACCCTATCATTCTTACAGATATCTGAGATCTCAAATTCTTGTTGACTATTGAGGGCCTGTAGTACAGTCATATCAAACTGATGACCCATTCACATTTCTCAGTTGCAGTATTAAAGCTTCACTGGGCGATACCCCAGAAATATACTCTCTAAGTGCTACTGTAATGTTTTCACTGATCAAAACCTCCACTCCCCCTATTCTCTCACACCCTATTCTTTCCTTCCTCTATAATTTGTACTCTGGGACATTTGAGCAGTGAGTCCTGCCCCTCCCTCAGCTGGTTTTCTGTCATACTGTGGTAACCCAGTCCCATGTTCCCATCCATGCACTGAGTTCATCTGATTTAACTGTTAGGCCTTTTACTTTGAAATAAATGCACTTTAATTGATCTCTTTTCCCTTAGTGTCTGCTGTGCTCTTGCCTGCTTTTTCTATTTAAATTCCTGTCTTGAAATTCTGTGCCTGCCTCAACCTTCAGACTGTAGCCTGAGTCCATCCCCTCCCTGTGGACTACACCCTCACCTTTCATGTCATCTGAAAACCTCCGAATGACACCTTCTGCTTTCACATCAGAGTTATTAATGTACATAGTACACAGCAATCGTTCCAGCACAGATCCCTGTGGTACACCTGCTGGTGAACGAATTTCAAACACAAACCAACCATCCTCCAGTTGTGGATCCAGATTGCCAAATTGCCTGGGATCCCGTTAATCTGTTGGACCAGCCTTCCAAAGGACCTTGTAAAACGCCTTAATGAACTCCATGTAGGAGAAAGTGAGGACTGCAGATGCTGGAGATCAGAGCTGAAAATGAGTTGCTGGAAAAGCGCAGCAGGTCAGTCAGCATCCAAAGAGCAGGAGTATCGACGTTTTGGGCATGAGCCCTTCTTAAGGAAACTCCATGTAACCCACATCATCTACACGGCCCTCATCAAAATCCTCAATCGTAATTTCAAACAAAAATCTCAGCTCAATTTGGGAGAGGACCTTACTCTACCAAATCCGTGATGGGTATCCCTAATCGATCTCTGCCTTTCCAAATGTTGATTCATCCGGTCCCTCAGAATTGTTTCCAATAATCTCCCACCCCCTGCTGTCTGACTCTCTGCTCTATCCCTGCTGCCCTTCTTGAACAAAGTAACCATATTAGCTATCTTCCAGTCATTCTGCACTTCACCTGTGGCCAGCAAAGTATTAAATATACTCACCAGGGCCCAGCAATCACAGGTGTTACCTCCCATAGCAGCCTGGGATACACTTCAATGGAGTCTTGAGATTTCTACACCTTTATGCCAATGAAAACATTTATTACCTCCTCCTTATTGAACTTAATATGTTCTCGAACCTCACCCTCCCAACTGAAATCCCTGGCTACAATGTCTTTCTCCTGCGTGAATACAGATAGGAAGCATTCATTGAAGACCTCATCTACTTCCTCTGTCTCCATGCACAGATTGTCCCTTTGGTTTCTAACAGGCCTCACTCTTTCCCCAGTAATTCTCTTATTCTAACTATACTGCTAAAATACCTTTGTGGCTTTTCCTTAACACTATGTACCAAGGATGTTTAATGACCATTGATTGTCCTTCATTTTTAAGGAGCCCCCTTACACTCCCTATACTTTCGAATGGCTTCACCTGTGTTTATTGCACTGTATTTTCTTTATCAAACTCACGATATCGCTTGATCAGTATTCGCTGGACTTGCTACCTTTACTATTCCCTCATCAGGAATACACTGGCCCTGGATTCTCACTGTCTCACTTTAACATACTCCCACTTTCCGAATATAGACACAACTGCAGATAGTCCTCCCAGTCTCTGTTTGCCAGATCCTCTCTAATGATGATGATACTGATAGGAGACTCAGTTGTGAGGGGGACAGACAGGACACTGTGTGGCTGCAGAAGAGACCCCAGGGTGGTGTGCTGCCTCCCGGGTACCGGATAATGGGCGTCTCTGAGCGGTTACTGAACATTCAGAAGTGACAGGGTAAATACCCAGAGGTCATTGTGCACATCGGTCCACATGACATAGTTAGTCAAAGGGATGGGATCCTGTGAAATACAAACAGGGAGTGCAGAAAGGAGTTAAAAAGCAGGACCTCAAGGATAGTGATCTCCAGATTACTGACAGTGCCACGTGCCAGTGAGGATAGAAATACAAAGATAGCCCAGATGGATACGTGGCTGAGGACCAGGTGGAGGGGCAGGGTTTTCCGTTGCTGGATCACTAGGATCTCTTCTGGGGTAGAGGTGACTGAAGAAAAGGGAGGGCGGGTTTGACTTGAACCAGAGGGGCACCAGTATCCCTGGGGGAGTTATGCTCATATTACGCGGGGAGGATTTAAACTCGTTTCGTAGGGGGTTTGGACTCTGAGTAAGAGAGGTATCATCGACCTGTCAAGGGAAAATGCATCAGTCATCGAGTGCAAGTTTTCTATCCAGGATATCCAGGGGCACAGTCAAGGGAGAGAAAAGACTTCTGGTTTAAAGGGCATTTATTTCAACATATGAGGCCTAAATGGTAAGGCAGACGAGCTCAGAGCATGGATTGGCTCTGGGAACTGGGATATTATGGCCATAACAGAAACATGGCTGAGAGAAGGGCAGGACTGGCAACTCAGTGTTCCAGGATACAGAAGCTACAGGCGGGATAGAAGGACAGGTAAGTGAGGAGGGGGAGTTGTCCATTTGATAAGTGAGGGCAAAACAACAGTACATAGGGTGGGTACGTTTTCTGGGTGATCAAATGAGGTCATATGATTAGAAGTTAGAAACAAAAAGCGGATGGTCAGTCTGCTGGAATGGTGTCCGGCGTCACCAAATAGCCAGGGAGGACGAAAGGAGCATTTGTGAAAAGAGATTGCAGGTACCTATAGATACCATAAAATAGTATTGTTTGGAGATTTTAACTTCCCCTGTACGGACTGGACCACCCAGAATGTAAAAGGTGGAAATTGTCAAATGTGTCCAAGAAAAGTTTCTAGATCAATATATAGAGGGCCCCACTCTACTGAGGTGGGTGCAACATTGGACTTCCCCTCAGAAAAGGAGATCATGCAAGTGAGGCGTTCGCCAAGGTTCCCCTTGGGAGGCTGATTAGCAAGCTCAGATCTCATGGAATACAGGGAGAAGTAGCCATTTGGATACAGAAATGGCTCAAAGGTAGAAGACAGAGGGTGGTGGTGGAGGGTTACTTTTCAGTCTGGAGGCCTGTGGCCAGTGGAATGCCACAAGGATCGGTGCTGGGCCCTCTACTTTTTGTCATTTACATAAATGATTCGGATGCGAGCATAAGAGGTACAGTTAGTAAGCTTGCAGATGACTCCAAAATTGCAGGTGAGTGGACAGCGAAGAGAGTCACCTCCGATTACAACAGGATCTGGACCAGAGGTGCCAATGGGTTGAGAAGTGGCAGATGGAGTTTAATTCAGATAAATGCGAGGTGCTGCATTTTTGGAAAGAAAATCTTAGCAGGACTTATACACTTAATGGTCAGGTCCAAGGGTGTGTTGCTGAACAAAGAGACCTTGGAGTCCAAGTTCATAGCTCTTTGAAAGTGGAGTCACAGGTCGATAGAACAGTGAAGAAGGTATTTGGTATACTTTCCTTTATTGGTCAGAGTATTGAGTACAGGAGTTGTGAGGTCATGTTGTGGCTGTACAGGACATTGGTTAGGTCACTGTGGAATTTTGCGTGGAATTCTGGTCTCCTTCCTATCGGAAAGATGTTGTGAAACTTGAAAGGGTTCAGAAAAGATTTACAAGGATGTTGCCAGGGTTGGATTATCTGAGCTCTAGGGAGAAGCTGAACAGGCTGGGGCTGTTTTCCCTGGAGCGTCGGAGTCTGAGGATTGACCTTACAGAGGTTTACGAAATTATGAGGGGCATGGACAGGATAGGATAAATAGCCAAAGTCTTTTCCCTGGGGTCAGGGAGTCCAGAACTCGTGGGCATAGGTTTAGGATGAGACGGGAGAAGATATAAAAGAGAACAAAGGGGCAACGTTTTCACGCAGAGGGTGGTACGTTATGGAATGAGCTGCCAGAGGATGTGGTGGAGGCTCGTACAATTGCAACATTTTTAGCGGCATTTGGATGTGTATATGAATAGGACGGGTTTGAAGGGATATGCGCCGGATTCTGGCAGGTGGGACTAGATTGGGTTGGGATATCTGGTCGGCATGGACAGGTTGGACCAAAGGGTCTCTTTCCTTGCTTTATATCTCTATGACTCTAAGTGACTGAAGTGGTAGTCGGAAAGCACTTTGGTCCAGTGACCACAAATGTCTTAGTTTTAACATTGTCATTGAAAAAAGATCAGACAGGTCCACAGCTTAAGGTCTTAAACTGGAGTAGGGCCAGGTTTGCCGTCATTAGGCAGGACGGAGCAGAGGTCGTTTGGGTGAATTAAAAATCCCACAACACCAGGTTATAGTCCAACAGGTTTATCTCACAGCACCAGCTTTCAAAGTGCAGGTGATCAGTCTAATAGATGAAAACTTAAACTCAATGTGTTTGGTATTACATTCCATGACACTGCAATCCTGTTGCTGTAAATTCTGAGCCATATGATTGTGCTCCACAACCACCTGATGAAGTGGCGCTCCGAAATCTAGTGCCTCCAGATAAACCTGCTGGACTGTAAGCTAGTGTGTGATTTTTAACTTTGCCCATCTCAGTCCAACGCCGGCTCCTGCACATCATGCTCCCATCAACTGGTTGAGTCTGTTTGAAGGAAAAGGAATGATTGGCAAATGGGAGGGTTTTAAAAGTGTGATCTCAAGAGTCCAATATGTCCCTGTTAGAGTGAAGGGAAACGCTGGCAGGCTTAGGGATCCGCGGCTGATGAGGGATATCGAGGGTTTGTTCAAGAGACAGAAGAAGGCACATATTGTCTTCAATGTTTCCATATGTACGTAACCTCTTCCATTCCTAAAGACACGATCACTCGGTGGAGACTCGACAATCCCCTCAAATCCCGATCTGGAGAACCCAGTGAAAGCCTGTGACTCTCCCAATCCAGTTCCAAAAAGACTCACTATCTATGTGAGATCCTCCCGTCGCTAACACCCACTTTATCATGGTAAGATCCTCCTGTATCTCCATCCATTTACTCATCTCCTTAATCTTCTCAAGCTCTTACACCCCTATCTGTGTAAACGTCACCCTCCCCTACAACCCTTCTCACTTTGACCAAACTGGAGGAGGTTACTAATGCTTCCTTTGCTGTGAAACTGTCCAACCAAAACGATTGCCCCTCTGGAAAATCTGTCAGACTCCAAAACCTCCATACCTAAATAATCTGCAGACGTAAACCTTCCTATATCTATAAACATCTTCAGTCGGGGGATCCAAGATGGCGGCGACCCAGCAAGTCTGAGTCTATCGTGCTCGTCCCAAGACTTGGGCAAAGTGGGCCACCCACCACTACCACACTCAGCAAATCATTTATAATAGCTCTTTAATTAAATTAGTTGTTTAATATTAAATTTAAACAATCTAATATTTCGTAAGAATTACCAAAGGGAAGGGAGCCAGCAGCTCTCAACAAGCAGGACCCCCTCCCCCACCCTCTCCAGCTGCAGCAGAGGCGTCCACAGAAGCTCGGGGGGACTTACCTACGGTGACAAGCCTTGTAGAAATGATCTCCAAACTGGATGCGAAGATCGACGCTTTTATTGAAGAATCCCGAAATCGATGGGACTCACTCTCGGCCGCGCTGCAGAAGCACGACCGAGACAGCCAGGAAATCGAGCGCACAGTCGGAGGGGCGGAGTTAAAGGCCTCGATCTCCGAATCTACAGCTCAATCGGCCGTGGATAAGGTCTGGACTCTCGAACAGCAAGTCCAGACCTTACAGAATTACATTCACGACCTCGATAATTGAGGTCGTCGAAAAAATATTCTTTTGCTGGGCCTTCCCGAACGGGAAGAGAAAGTTCAGCTTACAGCTTTTCTCGAGCAGTGGCTGCCGCAGCTTTTAAGTCTGGAAGCTGGATCAGGCCAGGTAAGGGTAGAATGGGCCTACCGGGTCGCAATACACGGGCCCAGGTCGAACCAGCGCCCACGCCCGGTCCTGTTCCGGCTGCAGAGCTATAGGGAGAGGCAGATATAGCTATAAGCTTCTAGAAATCTTGGAAAAGACCCCCAAGCTCTGATCTATAAAGGATCCAAGGTCATGTTATTCCAGGACATTTCTCCAGTTCTGGTCCGAAAGACAAAGGCATTCGATGAGATGAAGAAGCATCTAAGGGACTTAAATATTCAGTACTGCTTACACTACCCAGCAACGCTACGCTTTAACCATGAAGGATCCGTGTATAACTTCGGATCGACAGAAAAGGCGAAGGAATTCTTGGACTCTCTTAGAAAAACTGTAAGAGATAATGGATGTTGGTTTGCCTTCTCCCTCGCTTTGCTTTATATCCCCTTTTTTTTCTTACCTTACTGTTTTCTATCAACATGGGGGGTGGGGAGATGGATTTGATTTTCTCTCCCCCCCCTTTGGGGTTGGTTATTTTTTATTATTTTATGTATATATGTGTGTGTGTATATATATATATATATATATATATATATATACACACATATGTGTGTGTATGTATGTATGTGTGTATATGTATGTATGTGTATGTATATAAGCTGGGTGGTTTGGTTGGTGTTGGTGGGGGGAGGTGGTTACCTTATTCTATTTTACCTCTATCTCTAGGAGCGAGGTTGTTTCTCCCTTATTATTTTGTATTATTATATATAAATATTATTTGTTGAGGTTGTAATTTTATAGTTATATGTTTATATATGGTATTGACATTACCAAATATATCCAGGTGTTGGTGTGGGTCGGGCTAGGATGCTCACTGTTAACTCTAGCTTTGTATTATATCTGAATTCTCCTCATTTTATTGAGGAGCGCCTGGGTCAAGGATGGGGCATTGGTTGGGAGGATATGATGGACTTTTGGAGAGGAAGTGACACCCCCTGTGAACAAGGGGGAAAATCTCCACTTAGATACGTTTTATTTTTTTATTTAGAAATAGTTCTTATTATACTGTTGCGAGTGTATTAGAGAGTCTTTATTTTTGTAAATTTTATATACTCTATTCTCGGGATGTTCTGGATAGGGTTTCCCCTCCTGAGGGGTCTCGGATTTGCCCAGATGATTATGGTTGATCAGTCAGTTTAAGTGGTGCACCGGGAATGTCAAGGGGAGTAATTCGCCAGTCAAAAGGAAGAAAATATTATCAAATCTTAAGAAAGAAAGACTTGATATAGCTCTCCTACAGGAGACACATCTGTCGGATAAAGAACACTTGAAATTACGACAGGGTGGATTTGATCAGGCATTTTTTTCTTCTTTTATGCCAAAAAGCAGAGGAGTTGTTATTCTTGTTCGGAGGAATTTCCCTTTCAAAATCCTAAATCAATTAAAAGACGAATCTGGACGATATATTTTGATTAAAGACCTCATAAATGGAGAGGAATATGGAATGTTAAATTTGTACTGCCTCCCGGCACACCCCTTTAAATTTATAATGGAAGCCTTTTCAAAATTGATGGCTTTTGGTGCCCGTCATACAATTATAGGGGGAGACTTTAATTGTATTATGGATCCGGAAATAGATAGGATTCCCAAGAGTACTGCAGGAGTATATCCCACATCTAGACAATTGGTGGATCTGAACAAAGAATTAGGATTAGTAGATGCATGGAGATGTCTTCATCCACAGGGCACAGATTTTTCTTTCTACTCCAATCCACATAAATGTCATACCAGAATTGATATGGTTTTTTGCCTGCTAAATTTTTTTAAAATTCCATATCATCTGGTAAATTAGGTAGGATAGCAATTTCCGACCACGTTGCTGTATATATGGAAACTAAGGCGAGGAACAATGGGACATCCCCTCAGCATTGGTGTATGGACCCCTTCCTAATGAAAGATAGTAAATTTGTAAATTACTTCTCCCAAGAATTTAAAACTTTTTTAGAAATTAATTCAGGTACGGCTAGCAACCCAGCAATGATGTGGAAGACCATCAATGCTTACACGCGAGGTTTGATCATTTCCTACTCAGCGACCCAGAAAACATTGAAAGAAGAACAACAGCGACTGCTTGAAGCTCGCTTAAAAGCAACTGAAACAGCATACACTGATAGACCTTCTATTATTAAATTGCAAAGGATTACAGCTCTTAGGACAGCTCTAAACACTACGCTTACTCAAACGGCTAAGAGGGAAATATTATTTGCAAAACAAAGGTTATGTGTATATGGCGACAAACCGGGTAGATACTTAGCATTTCTTGCAAAGAGAAACAAAGGCCCCTCAGACTATTACATCTGTCAAGGAAAGTGCGGGTATTTTGACTCATGATCATAAAAAGATTAATGCGATTTTTAGAGAATTTTATTCTGAGTTATATAAATCGCAGGATTGTGAAGATAGGGCGAGGAGGATGCAGTCATTTTTGAAAAAAAATTGACTTTTCCGGGCGTAACTCCAGAACAGGTATCGGTCCTAAATGCTCCTCTAACAGTCCAAGAAATAGTTGATAAAATTAGGCAACTTCAGAGCGGTAAGGCACTGGGCCCAGATGGTTTTCAAGCTGAATTCTAAAAAGAATTTACGGCAATATTGCCTGGTCCACGTATGGGAATGTATAACTATGCATATAGTCAGGGCTGTCTCCCGTCTTTGCGGAAAGAGGCAAATATCTCTCTTATCCTTAAAAAAGGAAAGGATCCAGAAGATTGTACGTCATACAGACCAACATCCTTGCTAAATGTAGATTTTAAAATCCTTTCTAAAACATTAGCACTGAGACTAGAAAGGGTACTGCCACATATCATAAAGGAGGATCAGACGGGGTTTATTAAGGGCCATAGATCATACAAGAATATTAGAAGGGTTTTGAATATGATTCAAGCCTGTCATTAGGGAAAGATCCCAGGAGTCGTAGATTCATTAGACGCGGAAAAGGCATTTGATACGGTTGATTGGTTATATTTGTTTTACACACTGGAAAGATTTGGCGTTGGACAGGTGTTTACCAAATGGGTCTCAACATTGTATAGTGATCCCAAAGCAGTTGTGGTCACCAATGGATTAGGTTCGGATAGCTTCAGTGTGGGTAGGGGCTGCCGTCAGGGATGTCCTCTCTCGCCATTGTTATTTACGCTAATAATTGAACCACGAGCAGAAGCTATACGAGCTGGTCACAATATAACGGCCCCGAGGATTGGTACAGGTAAACATAAAATTACTCTTTATGCAGATGATGTTCTTCTATTCCTCAGTAATCCTCTGATGTCCGTACCTCGCGTAATCCAAGTTATTAATACATTTAGCACATTCTCAGGCTATAAAATTAATTTTTCAAAATCGGAGGCTATACCAATCGGTGGCCTTGCTATGACACCCCACTTAGTGGACGGATCCCTTTTTCCCTTTCATTGTTCCCTGGAGAGCTTCTTATATTTAGGCATTTTTATTACTCCAGTATTTGGTCAGTTGTATAAGGCTAACTTAGTGCATTTACTGGAAAGGATAAGGCAGGACCTCCAGCGATGTGGAGACCTTCCAATTTCCTGGCTGCGTAGAATAGCACTAATTAAAATGAATGCCCTGCCCCGTCTCCTATACCCTTTGAGAATACTCCCGGTGATGCTGCCGTGGCTGGCACTACGTAAATCATATGGCTGGCTGGGTTCCTTTATCTGGAATCATAGACGGCCCCTCATTAAGTTGAAGAAGCTACACCTTCCACAGGCAAAGGGAGGATTGGACTTGCCAGATTTTTGGAAATATCAGTTAAGTTCCCGATTTAGTTACATAGCTGATTGGGTCTTGTCTGATCCACAATCAATCTGGCTGGACATCGAGGCCTCTCAAGTAAAATAGCCACTTATTAACCTTTTATTTCCAGACAAGAGGAAAATCATTACAGATCACTGTAAAAATCCTATAATACTAAACACAATTAAGGCTTGGAATATAATGCGGCAAAATGAGGGTAATTCACATAAAACATCCCCCTATGCACCGATAGTGGGAGCATGGGGATTCCAACCGGGGTTGACAGATGCCACTTTTAAACTCTGGAGATCCAGGGGTATCTCATGTTTAGGAAACTTTTTTAAGAATGGGGTCCTGATGTCTTTTGAACAGCTGCATCAGAAATTCGGATTACCTAATGGAGACCTCTTTCGATACTTCCAAATTCGAGACTATATACAGAAGAAGACTACGTTATTGGATAGTCTTTTTAAATCAGACAGAGAATGTAATGTCCTACGACCAGTGGGGGTATCTTCCATCAGTACTATTTATCATTTACTACATGATGAAGTATCGGGAGATATGGACAATCTGCTTAAAATACGGGATCCGGATTTGGGACTAGAAATTTCTACAGAGACGTGGAATGATATTTGGGAAAATGCTAGAAGAATTACTATCTGTAACAGAACCCAGGCTATCCAGCTGAAGATGCTTCATCGGGCCCATATAGCACCGGTTCGATTGGCAAAATTTAAGGCAGGAGCATCTCCAATGTGTCCCAAATGCAAAATAGAGGTGGGCACTCTTGTATTGCCTGTGGACCTGTCATAAGATCCGTAGATATTGGACTAAAGTAGCAAGTACCCTGACAGAAATTTACGGGACGGAAATTAAAGTGGACCCTGTATCTCTCCTTTTGGGCTTTTCGAAATTTCCCTCCCTGGACATGTACAGGAAGAGACTATTTTCTATTCTCTCTTCCTATGCAAGAAAAAATATTTTGGTGAACTGGGTGGCTGAGGGCCCCCCTGGACTTTCAAATTGGCACAGATTAATTATGGAATATATTCCCCTTGACTTCCTTACAAATATGGTGCACCGAAAGACCGAATTATTTTATAAAATATGGCAGCCCTTCTTGAATTACATAAATACAGATATTTCCGCTATCCTAAGATGGGCTTTTCTTTAATTGAGATTAGATACCTAACTGGTCCGGGGCTCCTTAGGAGAAGAATCCCGCACGAATACGGGTTTTATTTCATCTGATGTGAACACATTCCGAGTAAGAGACTTAAATATACACTCTGGTTAGTTGTAGGTTAGATTAGTAGACAGTTGAGTTTTGCTTTTTTTTTCTTTTTCGGTTTTCTTTTACTTTTGTTAAATTTTGGCTATTGTATATTTGATTTAATTGTATATCAATGTTTGTATTTGAGAGTTTTGTTTATTTTTTAAACTTGTAAAAATGTTAAATTTCTAATAAAAATATCTATAAAAAAAAGAGCAGGTCGAGGAGGCAGAACTTCCGAAATGTGGATCATTGGGATTCCCAAGTCGATAAGATATACACAAGATGGACGGTATAGACCTGAACTGGCAGAAATCTCCTACCAGGCAGGTTTGCTGTTGTCACTCAGGAGGGTTTAAACTAGTGTAGCCGTTGAGGGGAGGGGGGCTCAGAGGGAACCAGAGCAGTAGGTCAACAAGCACACGACTGAGGCGGGGTTGGCGACTAATCCCAGTACAGCTAAGACCAACAACAAACAGAAGAGGTTACTAAACACAATGGGCCTGGCAGTCTGTAGTGTGCTGATTATAAAATGACGAGTATGACAGGCAAGACGGTTCAACTTGGAGCTTGGGTGAGTATGTATAACTGCTGTGTTGATATTATAGAAATTTGATTGAGAGAGGGACAAGGGAGATGTCAATCCACTGGTCCAGACAGAATTGTAGAATAAACAGTGAGTGACTGGAGACAGTTGTTGAATGTAAAATAATTATCCAGCACTTTACTGGAATTGGACAGAGTGTGTGATTCAATGTACGTGTTGAAGGGACAAGGGAGGAAACTGAAATTGTCTGTTTAAATATTGTCTGTTTTTCTGATTAGCGGAGAATAGAAGAGAAGAATTTACATCAGGGAAACTCAAACCAATTATCAGGTCAGGATTTAATGGCATTGGGCAAAAGTGTGTTTTTGTCAACGCAATGATTATTATGGGTAAGGCAAATGAGCTTAGAGCCTGAATCAATACATGGGACCATGATGTTGCAGCCATTACAGACACTGAGTTTGGAGAGGGTTAGGACTGGGCGTTCAGCTTTTCAGGATTTTGTTCTGTTAGGCGAGATAGAGAGGAAGTTAAAATAAGCCGAGGAGTTGTATTAATAATCAGTGATAATGTTGCATTTACACTCAGAGAGGACGTACTGGAGGGATCATCCACTGAGGCAATATGAGTACAGCACAAAAATAAGATTGATGCAAATACTGTGTTCGGATTAAGCTATATTCCTTTCAACAGCCACCTGACAACAATTGTGCGCCCAGTTATGGAAAGGTGTAATATAAACAGAGTTGTCATAGTGAGTGATTCAACATCCCCAATATTGACTGGGACTCCATAGAGGAAGTGGCTTAGATGGGACAGAATTTGCTTGGTGCATCCAAGCGGGTTACTTGTAACGGTATGTGGATAGTCCTCTACAGGAAGGACCATGCTCGACCTCGTATTGGCTAATGAGCCTGAACAGGTGACTGACATTTCAGGGAACAGCATTTTGGAAACTTTTTGGATATTCTTTCAGTTTTAAGGTAGCTAAGGTGATGGATAAGTCAGGACCTTTTGAGAAGCTATGGAACTGGGGTGAGGCAAGTTACGTCAGTATCCGGCAGGAGCTAGGGAGCGATAATTGGGAGCAGCAGCTATCAGCCAAATCCACATTTTGTGTGTGGCAACTGTTTATTAAATCCTGATTGCAATATCATCTGGCGAACGTCCTCCCAACTTCTCGAATTTCAATGTATTTTGTTTTAACAGATATTTCGAGGTCGCTGTTTATAAGAGAACAGGAAGAGATAATGGATGATTGTGCCGTGTCCTTCACTGAATCAGCTTGTCTCTCCAGGCACCTAACGCTTTTATTGTGGGTCAGAGAACCTCAGAACCAATAACGCACAGACGGAAGCCATTCAGTCCTTCGTGCACCCACGAGCTCTCCAACTACACTATCTGAAAGCAGAGAGAGTTATTGGAGATACAGCGAGAGAGAGAAAGAATGAAGCAGAAATAAAGAATGTGATGGGAGATAAACAGAGAGGAGAGAAAACGGTGTGACAGAGTGAGTGAGAAATGAACAGGTGTGAATCGGGGATGAAATTAGATAGATCAGGAGGCAACATGAGGAGAAATAGACAGAAGATGGAAGTTTTATTTTAAAATTCCCCTGAACCGCAAGCTCTTTGTCTGAGCACCATACGCTGTGAGCACCATGCTGATACTGGTTATGATCCCAGATCACTTATCTCCTATAATATCACAGTGTTGAGTGGCTGACAGCTAAACAGGATCCAATAGGCCAATTGACTGGCTCCAGAAAGAAGGTGGATTAATTTAAATGGACTGTGCCAACAGTAGCAGGAACGGATAACCTCCTGAGACACTGCGCGAGAGAATGGGCCAGAGAATATCAGTGAGGGGGATTACTGTCTGAGGGGAAATCAGCATGTTAGTGTGGGTCAAGTAATGACTGAAAAGGTTTGCACACCACTTCCATGGTTTAGTAATCCACATTTCACTTCATACAGCTCGATATCATGAGGGTATTTTAACAATCTTATCTCTTTGTACACTTCATATTTTGGTTTGTCCAGAAAATCATTTTGTCTCTGTATTTTGTTTTGAATAAACACATTTCATTACTTGGGAAGAAAGGACCTGTTCCAATGGGACAGTCTTCAACAGATCCATGCTGGGACAAGGGTCCGATTGAATTGCATAACTAGACAGGGATGTAAATGGAATAGGAATGGTGGTGGGGATAGGGGGACGGGAATCAGGTATAGGGGTAATTAGAAATCTGAATTAAAAGAGGACGAAAGAGTGCAGAATTCAGGGTAGATTATTAAAATTTCCAACTCAGACATAAATAGGATAGAGTATCTAGAAATGATTAACAAACAAACTTCAAGTACACTGGAAAACGAATGACAATGAGAGGAGGGATGGTTAATACAGGACTGACAGTGTTATATCTGAATGCATGCAGTATAAGGAATAAGGTAAATTAATTTGTGACCCAGATCGAAATTGGCAGGTATGACGTGATGCGCACCAAGGACACATGGCTGCAAGGGGATCAGGATTGGGAGCTAAATGTTCAAGGATATGCACCCTATCCAAAAGATACGCAGGTGGGCAGACGAGGTGGTGTTGCCTTATTAGTACGAAATTAAATTACATGAATAGCAAGAAATAACATAAGGTCAGATGGTGTAGAATCTGCATTGGTAAAACTGAGGAAGCACAATGTTAAAGCAACCACAGTTGGAGTCTTATACAGGCCTCCAAACAGTACTTAGGAGCTGGGCAATCAGATACATCAGGAGATAGAAAAGATGTGTATAAAAGGCAAGGTTACGTTGATCATGGGGGATTTCAATATGCAGGGGGACTGGGAAAACCAGTTTGGTAGTGGATTGTAAGAAAAGCAATTTATGGAATGTCTACAAGATTTTTTTTTGAGTAGCTTGTGGTGCAGTCCAAGAGGGAACAGGAAATGTTGGTTTTAGTGTTGTGCAAAGAGGCAGTTTAGATAAGCGAGTTTAAGTTGTAGGAATCCGTCGGAAGCAGCGATCATAGCATGGTTGAATTTATTCTGCAATTTGAGAGACAGAAGATAGAATCAGAGGCAACAGTATTTCAACTGAATAAAGGCAACTCCAGAGGCATAAGGGAGAAGCTGGGTAGAATTGACTGGGAGAGTAGTCTAGCAGGAAAGACAGTAGAACAGCAATGGCAGGAGCAATTTAGGAGACACAGCAGAGATTCATTGCAAGGAGAACGAGGCATGGTACGAGCGGATGAGGCAACCATGGCTGACGAGGGAAGTCAGGGATAGTATCAAAGCAAAAGGGAGAAGTATATAATGTGGTGAAGGACAGTGTGAAACCAAAGGATTGGGAAGCTTACAAAGACCAACAGAGGGCAACAAAAATGTATAAGGAGGGAGAAAATTAAAGAAGGGGGTAAACTAGCCACTTAGATATATAAAGTACAAAAGAGAGGCAAAAGTAGATAATAGAAATGTTGCCAGAGGTAGTGATGGGAACAAAGGAATGGTTGAGGAAGTTTGCATCAGTCTTCACGGTGGAAGAGTCCGATTAATTTCCCAAAAAATCAACACAGTGAGGGGAAGAACGGAGTCTGGTGGTCATCATCAAAGAGAACGTGTTAGAAAACTGAATGGCCAGAATCTAGATAAATCATCTGGACCAGATGGACTACACCCCAGTCTTGGAAGGAAGATAGCTGAAGATGTCGTGCAAGCGTTAGTTGTGATCTTGCAGGAATGACTAGAATCAGGAAAGGGCAAAGTGGACTGGAAAATCTCTGAGGTGCCACTCCTTTTAACAAGGGATTAAGGCAGAATACAGAAAATTACAGACTGATTAACCTAGCGTCAGATGTGAAGGGTGCCATTTCTGAATATTTGGATGTAGATGGTAAAATAGGGCAGAGTTAGCATGGTTTCATCAAGTGGCGGTCATGCCTGACAAACCCTTGAGAATGCTTTGTGGAGGTACTGAGCAGATTAGGAGGACCAATAGATACTTCCGGGAGGCGCGGTGCCACAGTGGTTAGCACTGCTGCCTAGCAGTATTTTGCCTCAGATCCGGTTCAATTCCCACCTCAGGCGTCTGACTGTGCAGAGTTTGCACATTCTCCCCGTGTCTGCATGGGTTTCCTTCCACAGTCCAAAGATGTGCAGGTCAGCTGAATTTGCCATGCTAAATTGCCCCTAGTGTGAGGTGAAGGGGTAAATGTATGGGTGGGTTGCGCTTTGGCGGGTTGGTGTGATCTTGTTGGGTCGAAGGGCCTGTTTCCACACTGTAAGTAATCTAAATCTAATTATCTACCTGCACCTCAAGACGTCCTTTGACAAATTGCTACACTGGAGGTTATTGAGAAAGGGGATCCATCGTGTCAGAGGCAACGTGCTAGCATCGATAGAAGCTAGCAGAGGGTAAGGATAAAATGTGCCTTCGCACGATGGCAGTCAGTGACAAACATTGTTCCACAAGATTCAGTGTTGGGATCACCAAATTTCACGTCATGCAGTTAACGATTTAGATGAAGGAACTGAGGGCACTTTGGCTAATTTTTATTATTATTATCACTCGAGTGTGGGAACAGGCGTATTGGCAAAATAAGCCCACACCAACCCTCCGAAGAGTAACCCAACCAAACCCATTCTCCGCTGACTAATGTATGGACAATTCAGCATACCCATTTTGCCTCATGTACGCCTGTCTGGACTGCAGGAGGAAACCAGAATACCCACAGGGAACCCATGCAGATATGGGGAGAATGGGTAGATGCCAAACTGGCCGTTAGCCGTTGTGAGAAGCGAACCTAAGCAACTTGTACTGTGAAGCAGCTGTACTAACCACTAAGCCACCATGGAACTCATAGCCTGATACTCAGACAGTATTAAGATATGAAGAGGGTCGGATAGCATTGAAGAGGTGGAGAGCTTGCAGAAAGTTGCTCCACTAAATCTCCTCAACTTCCCACACCTCTGTACTTGAGCGCTACCTTTCCTACCACAACAAGGATAGACCCCACATTGTCCTCAACAATGCGTGGCTACACCTACCCCCCTCACCTCCATCCAAGGTCCCAAAGGATCTTTCCACACCCCGTTGACCTTTTACTGTGTACATTGTTCCCTGTCTCCTGTACATTGAGGAGACAGGATGCCAACTTTTGGAACGTTTCAGTGAACGTCTCTGACACACACACACACACACACACACACACACACATAATGACCCCAGCACCCTATGGCCGAGTACTTCAACTTTACCTCCCAATCTGCCAAGGACATGCCAGTCCTGGGGATGCTCCACTGCCAAACTCAAGTCACCCAACTCCTGGAGGAACAACATCTCATCCTCCACCTTGGGACCGTCCAACCACACGGTATCAATGTCAATTTCACCAGTTTGCTCATTTCACCTTCCCGCAACTTTATCTCGGATCTAACACTCTAACTTCCCATTGCCTCTTTGAACTGTTCAATCTGTCCATCTTCTCTGACCTTCATGATCACCACCCACCTTTGTCTAATTATCGCCTTCCACGCTACCATCCCCCCAGCCTCACCCTCTCCTATTTATCTTTCAGCCCCCTTCCGCCCATCCCCCTCGTTCCTGTCAAAGAGCTTATGCCTGCAACATCGCACCTCTTGCTCCTCTAATGCTGCCTGACCGGCTGTGATATTCCAGAACCACACCTTTGGATTGTAATCTGTAGCATCTGCAGTCCACTCCTTCGCCTGCAGAAGGATGTGGGCAGATTGGCAGATTGGGTAAAGAACTGCTCGATAGAGTACAGTGCGCGAAAGTGTGTGGTTGTGCTCTTTGCCAAAAAGACAAGAGGCATGGACTATTTTCAATATTAAGATTAAAATCAGAAGTCTGAAGTGCAAAGAGACTTGGGAGTTCTAGTCCAGGAGTTTCTCAATGTAGACTTCCAGGTTGTCAGTAGTTAGGAAGTCAAATGCAATTATGTCATTCATTTCAAAAGGGTGTGAAAAAAAAGCAGGGATATACTTCTGAGGCTGTATAAGGCTCTGGTCATACTACATTAACAGTATTGTGCGCAGTTTTGGGCCCCGTATCTCAGGAAGGATGCACTGGCACTGGATGATGTTCAGAGAAGATTCATAAGTATGGTTCCAGGAATGAAAAGCTTAACATATGTGGAACATTTGAGGACTCTGGGTCATTATTTTATGGAGTTTAGAAGAATATGTGGGGATCTAATTGAAACTTACAAAATACTTAATGACATGGACAGAGACGATGTTGGAAAAATGTTTCTATTGATAGGAGAGACTCGGACCGAAGGGCCCAGCATAAAGCGAAGACCTCTTAGAACAGAGATAAGGAGAAACTTCTTCAGCCGGAGAGTGGGGAATCTGTGGAATTCAAGGCCACAGAAGGTGTAGAGAAATGGTCATTAAGTATATATAAGTCTGAGATCGATAGGTTCTTGATTGTCAAGGGGATCAAGGGTTACGTGGAGAAAGCGGGAGAATGGCATTGCGAAGCTTAAAGCTATGATCAAATGGCGGAGCAGATTCAGTTGGCTGAAAGGCCAAATTTCTGCTCCTATGTCTTCTAGTCTTATGGTAAATGTTGGCTGTACTTATCCCTCACTACAGACGTGTCGTAAATCTGACCTTATAATTTATGAAGAGGCAAGTTCCAATACAGATGACTGTCAATATCATTATCTCTCCCTTCAGTGTCATCAGCAATTTCCTCCAACTTTCTCTGATTTGTGCCCCCTCCACAATGTCATAGTCACATAGTAATTGAATTCCGATAAATGATACTTCATCATAGTTCATTGACATCAATAACATCAACAGCATGACCCTCACTTGCCCCGTCTGATCCTTGAATAACAAACTGAATTGTATTTATCACGTACAATTCTCTGTGAACAAAATTCTTGCAGTTTGCCTGTTATAATACATGTTGTCTTGAGCACCTTTCCCCACCAAATTATGGACTATAAACGTTCATTCAACATTATAATCAGTGATCAATAGTTTCAGACTGTACGTTTCCATTTACACATGGAGAAACTAGTTTAAGTTCCAACAGTCCTCAGTCATTACTCCCATATCCAAGGCAGATTGAATGCTTACACACAAGAAATCTGTTATCTCCAACATCTCCAACACCCTCAGTCACTCCCACATTTCCCATGCTGAATGTGTAAATTTTTAGCGTTATTTTGAATTTTAATAAAATCAACATTGAATTGAAATGGTGGATTAGTGGTGCTGGAAGAGCACAGCAGTTCAGGCAGCATCCAACGAGCAGCTGCTCGTTGGATGCTGCCTGAACTGCTGTGCTCTTCCAGCACCACTAATCCAGTATTTGGTTTTCAGCATCTGCAGTCATTGTTTTTACCTTGACTTGAAATGTGTTAACTGGAGCTATTTGTTCACCAACTGTGATTATTATCAATCTCTGTGGATTCTAATTATCCCAGTGGAGGGTTTCCATCGTTAAATGATAAATCGGCTCAGTCAATGTGTTATGCCATAGTGTGAGAGGGAGCATCACCGACAGCACTAACAAGGATCAGCACCTCCAGAGAGAAGGGGTGGAGAGAGCAGGATCTGCGAACATTAGACTCGAATGTTCCAACAATGAATCAGAATCTGAGAAGATTAGACTCGAATGTTCCAACAATGGATCAGAATCTGAGAACATTAGTCGTGAATGTTCCAACAATGGATCAGAATCTGAGACTATTAGACTGGAATGTTCTAACAATTGATCATAACCTGAGATCATTAGACTGGAATGTTCCAACAATGGATCAGAATCTGAGGACGTTAGACTGGAATGTTCCAAAAATTGATCAGAATCTGAGAACATTAGATTGGAATGTTCCAACTATGACAGGAGTTTATCCTTGGGTCTTTACTTCCTTTCTCAACCTTGGATATCATTAGCATGGTGGATCCAGGATATCCTTTGGATTTTTCGAGGTGGTTATTATCCCATCCTCGCTATAGTTGGTGTTCCTAGTAAGTCATTCTCTTTGACTGTGACACTGGGTAAAACTGAATTTCTGCTCATGATATGTTAAGTTTAGAAAATGGAAATCAATGTCTTCACTTCCAATCAAAAAAATTATTTCCTTGTGAATTATATAAAGCAAATTAGTATTTACAACTTACTCACTGATATGCGAGAAGGAAACAGACTGTTCTCAAACTCCATAATCCTTTCTGTCCTGCACAGATTTACAGTTCCATAACCTCCCCACCCACCATTCCTGTCTAATACCACCATTATGATATCCCAGTCTCCTACTCAGCTTCAGTGCAACTGCTGAATGAACTGTCGTTTGTGCTTTTGATAAATCCGATACAGCTGTTTCTTCACGTCTCTTCAAACTCGTGTCCTTTACAAAATAATTGCACCTGAGATGTTTAACTTGTTCTCTGCAAAGAATCTGTCAGATGTAAGACAGTGTATCGTTCTCAAGTCATTGACTCATAATCTACTGCCATCGAATAATAATCCATTGATATCTAATGAAGGAAATTAATATAATTAAAATGAAACCATTGTCATTTGTGAGAAAAAAGCCCACCTGCTTGCCTCATGTCCTTTAGAGAAGGCAATGGGTCATCCTTGCCTGGTCAGGTCTCCGTGTGACTGCAATCCCACAATAATGTAGTTTACTCTTTACTGTCCTGTGGAACAGCTGAACCAGCCACTCAGTTTTAGATCGGTATAACATGCTGGTCTGACCAGGGCTGCACACATCCCGTGAGGGAAGAACATAAGGAAAGAGAGCTCCTCCCTCTGCCTGTTGACCATATTCCGACAGCTCATTTCCATTGGGGGAGGTGACCATTCCTTGGTTTAGGTGTATTCTATATCATTGAAGTTCTCCACAAGAGTAATGTTCATCTCCATCTCTGGTGTTGGCTTTATTGATGTTGATGTACAGACGGAAGGAACTTGTCATTTTCACGTCAGTCTAGGCATAGAGAAGGAATGGCTTTTTCACACCACAGGAAAGAAACAGAGACGGCAAAGTGAGGGAAAGGAATTATTACGATCATCCCTGAGAGTGTTGTTGAGGCAGTATTTAGGGAATTGTGGGCAGATTTTCTCTCCTTTACAAGGAATTATCTCCTCGTCACAGAGAGAGTGTGAAATAGTATCAACAGACTAATCACTGGGATCATGGTACCATGAGGAGTGAGTGAAGATTAATCTCTAGCGCTTTGAGAGAATAAGAGATGATTGCATTGAAACTTGAGAAGAATGGACAATCACTCAAAATGTTCTAAACAGACAGTAAGAACGTGATAAATTCCATTGTTTGGTTTTTACTCGGGCAATAATTCTCGATAGTTTAAGTGCCTTGAGAACGTTTCCCCTACTTCTGCCCTACTCTCCATGTCGATTGACAGAGACAGGTTCAGGGTTTGCATACATTCTCCCGACATTAATATAATGCATTCGGTGTGTGTGATTCTGCACTCAAAGTCATGTTATCCACAATCCCGATAGCAGCCACAATACCTTCACACTAAAACAGTTAACTATTCCCAACAGGTTCTCTCCTCGATGGAGAACATGGGTCTGTGTTCTCGGTGGTGGAAGATGACACCTTGAGACTTGGCACAAAATATTGGGCTTCTTTCCTAACTACCAGGAAACCATGTTAAAATCGCACACTGTCCACATGCAATGGGGCCACGAGGTACATCGTGGAGTCGTTTCTGAATGTAGTCTCTGCTCCATTGGTTTGTCCCGTTGGAGCATCAATGACATCCTCCTGTTCCTGCATAAGACCTTGAGGGGCTGAATGTTCTCCTCCTGGTCGCAAATACGTTGGAACACGTACAAGGTCTGATTGGACTTTGCACGTTCCTGTTAGATGCACTGAACAGACTGCATCTTTTCCTGTGAAACAAGCAGAAGGTTTAATGGTTTGTCCCTCTCCTTGCTCATTCGTTTCGATGGACTGAAATACTTCCTCATATCCATGTGCAACCAGCATGAGATTATGAATGTGTTCCTCTTTTAACTGTGGAAATGTGCAGTGTCTAGCCGTAAAAGGCACTTTAATAGCACAAGCCTGAATGTTGTCCGGGTCTTGCTGCTCATGGATATTGACTGGTTCAGGAGCTGACAGGAGACAAAATGTTCTGAAAATTGCCTGATCTTCAGTGACCATCATAACTTCTGATCTTATGGTGGAGGAAAGACATTGATGCAGGAGCTGGAGATGTTTGTGTTAAGGAAGGTATCCTGAAGAACTCCTGAAGGGATGTCCTGGGAGTGAAAGGCTTGATATCCACAAATTACGAATATATTTCTTTGTGCTCTGGACGGCCCAAACCAAAGGAGATATTGTGGTTGATTCCCATTAAATGTAATTGAGTCAGCGTTCCTTGATACCATCCTGAGCCAACTCCTGTCTTGTTATCAGGGTCTGTCACTCTTAGCTGGGCTCCTGTATTCACCTCTTTCGAACATATCAATAGGTTATTGTGCCTGTGTGGGGAGTGTCTTCTTCTCACAGAAGGTAGTCAATGTCAGGAACTATCTGGACGAGAGAGTTCGGGGAGTTAGATCACTGAAAGTATTTTCAGAGGAAGTAGATTGGTTTTTGCCCACTATCATTGAGTCGAAGGGTGTGAAGAATTGGGAATTGAATGGAGTTGAATGGACAGTGGATCAGCCATGATGGTATACAATGGCACAGTAAGATTGACTTTCCGAATTACCTCATCCTGTTCCTTATGTTCTCATATCTTGTAACTGGAAAGCTAATGGTTGTAATTTTCCTGAATGTTGCAGTCAGAGAGAGCAAAGTATTTTGTGTATCATCCCTGAGTTATGTCGGTGAGCTGTATTCACAGTGAATCTGGGTCCACTACATGACCAACAAACGAACCACAAGTTGCAGAGTGGAAACACTCTATAAAGAGAGCAGAGGTGTCTTTCGAACCCAGCTTGTATTTCCCAATAAAATATTCCAACCCACACCACACTGTGTGTCAGTCTGGATTGATTGAATGATATCCTATGTTACGTGGACCAGGCATTTGGAGAAAGTGGCCTCCATCTGCTCCTGTGAAGGGCTGAATAGAACATTGGAACATTTTAGTGAGGAGCAGGAGTGAGTCATTAACCATTTTGCCACTTCTGTACCAGGCACTAAGTTCGTGGCTGATCTGGTTGTGGTCTTAAAAGCACTTTTCTGGATGCACCATTTTACTCCATTCAATTCTCTGTTCAATGCAATCACCTAGACATCACAAACTTCCGGGAAAGGGAATTCCCACTTGTACAGCTCTTTCATAATTTCTCATTCGTGTTCCAACCAATGTTAAAGGGTCACTGATTCCTTTTGCAGTCACACTCCTCCACTGGTTACAGCAAATTTCAAAGTTTAGTGATAAGGCCAATAATATTAGTGTCAGCCTGGCTCATCTTCTAGAAAAAAAATATCACAAACACACAAACGTGCAGCTGCATGGACACATGAACACACACATTTTAAGACAAAACAGAAAAAAAGAAAACATTCCAGTGTTTCATAATGGCTGAACTTGTAACAAGTGGAAAGATGACAGAATGCCCCAAATGTTATTCTGTCCTCTGAAGTTCTTCCGCTCACACAAGCTGCTGGTAATGGGCTATCTCCCTGGAACAGTTGGATTTGGTTCAATTCGCTTTGCGTCAGATTGTGGAAAGATGCCAAAGAAACTTTCATTAGAAAACCCCCACGATTGGTAAAGATAGTACAGAATTTTTTTCTCTTGTCAGGCAGAACAAAATGAGGGGTGGGGGGGCACTAGGCTGCTGCTTCTGAGGTAGGTAACATTTTTCTCCCTCCCTGTGCTAAAATATGCAATAATGCCAACTGAACACTAAAAAGGACCATGTATGATTTCCTTGAACATTCTCTGGCAGGGATGATAAGGTGCTTTATGCAAATGCATCATTACTGCTGTTGTACATAGTGCCTTCCCTTAGCAACAAAAATAAACAAAATCCCAGCTTTATAATTTGATGGCATGACACATGTGTCTGCATAATTTCAAGAAATCAGTTGATGGCTTCATTACATCTGCGTTAAATTCAATTTTACGACAGAGTGTGAAGCCCTTCGTTGTCGTTCTGTTCGCCGAATTGGGAATTTGTGTCGCAGACGTTTCGTCCCCGGTCGAGCTGACATCCTCAGTGCTTGGGAGCCTCCTGTGAAGCGCTTCTGTGATCTTTCCTCCGGCACAAAACACTACATAGGACAAACAGGAAGACAGCTAACGATCCGCATCCATGAACACCAACTAGCCACGAAATGACGCGACCAGCTATCCGAAGTAGTCACACACGCAGGTGACAAGCAACATGAGTTCAACTGGGGCAACACTACTATTATAGGACAAGCCAAACAGAGAACAGCCAGGGAATTCCCAGCGGCATGGCACTCATCCACAGATTCAATCAATAAACACATCGACCTGGACTCAATATACCGATCACTGCAACGGACAGCTAGAACTGACAACCGGAAGCGGCAGATACAAACCATTATAAATTCCGGAGGAAAGATCGCAGAAGCGCTTCACAGGAGGCTCCCAAGCACTGAGGATGTCACCGAGACAGGGGACGAAACGTCTGCAACACAATTCCCAGCTCAGCGAACAGAATTACAACAACAAATCTTCTTCCAAACCTTGAAGCCCTTCTGCTAATTTAAACCAGACACACAGAAAAAAATCACCTCGACTCATAGTCGGTAAAAGTGTGAGTGACGAAGAACGACCAAATCCCACTATTTATAGAAAACAATCACAGTTTATTCTTTAACTCCAAGAAAGAAAGAGAACGTCGATTTTCCTGTGAATCTTCCTCTGTCGTTTTTCCTGGGTCTTTTCTTCGATCTTCTGCTGCACAGATTTCATAGAAACAGGTACCTTTCAGAGAGCGATTCTGCAGGCAGTCTGCATTTGTTAGTGCTCTTTGCTGCTCTGGCTAACTGTTCAATATGCCCGATTTTATACCACAAAACATCAAATTGTCTCATTATATCATTAAAATCATTTAATATCATTAAAAGTCAAATTCAATAATACTCAGCTTAGATATTTGCTTCAGCCAAATGTTACTTTTTAAAAACTTTTCTGCACACTCTGTGCTTGTTTATTCCTTGCCAATTTTCACTCTCTTTAAAAGGTGCAGTACCCGCCTATGCATTCATAACAATCAATACATTTTATTCTTAAAATGTATTCCATAGTTGTAAACAACCTAACTTAAGAAACTATGTATCCAGCTAACTTATCTCAAAATCGTGTATGGTTCAAAAAGATTTCGCATCCAATACCTAAACTGATAATTCTTCATATCCCAGGAACGTGTGTAGAGGGAGGAGGAGACGCATGTTTTCAGCACGTTCGTGATGAAGGGCTGAAGCCCGAAACATTGACTTTCCTGCTCCTCTGATGCTGCCTGACCTGCTGTGCATTTCCAGTGCGACACGTTTCGACTCTGACCTCCATCATCTGCAGTCTCGCTGTCCAAATGCAGTAAAACATTGCTACGATTAAACCTTTTCCCAGAAACAACATCATTTGAAACCACTTGCTCCATCCGCAGACTAACTTCATGAATAGGAGCAGCAGTTGGCCACTCGGCTGCACCATTCAGAATGCTCATGGCTGACCGAGTGTGTCTGCCCATCCATTTCCGGTCTGTTCCCAATAAACATTGACTCTCCTGTCCAGCAAAGATCACTCGAGCTCAGCCGTGAAGGTCTTCAATAATCGCATCTTTACTGCTCTCTGAGGAAAAGGACACCACAGATAGCACAACACTTAAGGGAAAGGAACTTCCTTATTTCGTTGCAGGACCCATTATTTTAAAACTGTGTTAAACTAACATTAAATTGCCACCTTTTTTTAAACATAAGGAGAGAAAAAGTAGGAATAGACATGGAATATACAGCTGTCTAAACCTGTCCAAAATTTCCACTGACTTTTTTCAATCAAATATGTATTAAACTCATTCTCTGATCCTGTCCCAGGAAGAGAATACCAGATAGCATAACACCACACGAGCATTAAAAAAATGAGCAGAATTAGGCCATTCAGCCCATCGAGTCTGAATGCCATTTAATAATGGCTAAGGGGTTTCTCAACATCATTCTCGTGACTTGTCTCTGTAATCCTTGGTACCCTTATTCATCAAAATCCTATCTATCTCTGGCTTATAGACTCAAGTGTCTGTGTATCTTTGTGTCTGTCTGCATGCGCGTGTGTTTGTTCATGTGTTTGTGTATCTGTGTATTTGTGTGTATACATTTGTTCTTCCGTGTATTAGCCTCTGCGTGTTATCTGTTTAAGTCTGTTTGTGTGTGACTGTGCATGTTTCTGTATGCCTCTACATGTGTTCGGGTCCATCTCAGTGCATGTGCTGTGAGTGTTAGTATATTGGGGTGTTGACATATGTTTCTAAGTATTTCTGTTTCTGCATCTTTCTTCAGTGAGATAGTTCTTGTTTTGGGAAGGAAAGAATTAGCAGAACAGACAGAGCGGTAAAGTTTGCATTGCCCTCCACAGAACATTGTTTCTTACGCAGCTGGTTGGATGTGGATATTACAGAATCTCTATACGATTCATTCAGTCCGCTCCGGCTCATGCTAGAGTCCTCCCAACATGGCGGGGAGAGGGGGGCAGGGGAGGGATATCGGACACGCCACCATCCAGCTTGGCTCTTTCTGTCTTGTTCCAGGCTGTTTATCCTGGAATGGGTGAAAGGGAAGCGGGGAATGAGCTGTTCGTACTGTTGTAGATGGTGGTGGGGGAGAGGGTTGCTGAATGGTGAGGTGTCTGGAGGGAGTCAGTCCACAGTGCAGAACCCATAAGGTGTTATTGGTGTGGAGGTATTGCATAGGTGACAGATAAAATGATGAAAGGAAGGTGCTGAATTCAACAGTGAGAGTGGTTGTACATGAATTTATTTGGAGATAGAGCGTGAGCCTTGTTCGGTGGTAGGTGCTATAACAGATAGACAGTGAGTGTGAGGGAGCAGAGAGAATATGGTGACACGTATCCTGGCAGAACGAGGATACAGAATGTCCTGTATTGCTGGACATTTCTTCAGATCATCTCAGCGTCGAGGTGAGCCTCAATGAACGTCTTCGCTAAGTCTGTCACGAATAATGTCACCGACCCTGTCCCTCAGATCCCACAATCTCGGTTTGGGAGGATCTTAGCAATGAGAAACAAGCATTGGTGTGTTCTGCCGTGCAAATTTTGTATATCTTATGCTGTGGAAAATTGGTATTGTTGGTGCTGCAGTAATGCTGAATTATCTCACGTTACATCTAAACTGCATAAACTAAGTGACTGCTAATGCTGTGAAAATAAATTCCAGAAGTGTGTATCAGGTAGCTTGAAGAGTATGTTGTAATCCAAACTAGAGACAAGGTTAGTTTGGATTTGGTGATGTGTGCTCAGAAGGACTAATTAATAACCTTGTTCTCAGGAAATGTGACATTAATATGTTGCATTTTACATGGCATCTGCATATAATATCGAATGTTGAACATGGTTGTCAAACATCAGCGAAGCCTGTAGGTTGGAGGGTCAAGTTCGCTCCAGTGAATTGGGAAAGTACAATTTGACATTCAGTGAGAGATAAGCAATAGTTGTTAGAATCATACAGTCCTAAAGCACAGACATTTGGTCCATTCCGACCAAAATGTGCATTCAGACTAACCCCATTTCCCTGCCATTGCCCCGTAACCTTCTAATCCTTTCCTATACATTAAACTCTATGGAATAGCTCCACAGTAAGCTGGAATTCAAACCAAAACTTTCGGTTGAGACTTTGACACACGATGAAGCACAGTAAAAACCAGGCACTTTGTTCACTAGTGAACTTGCTGTTGTTTCAGTAGGTTGGATTTCACATAAAATCTCCTCCCACACCAGTGCAGCTGAACAGCCTCTCCCCCACAGTGAGATGGCGTGTGCACAGAGAGTCCAATTAACCACTTTAATCCAGGCCCAGTTTGGGAGCAAATGAAGTTTCTCATCAGTGTCAACATATTGATGGGTCAACAGATTCTCAGATTTTTTAAGCCTCTTCCCACGTTCAGGGCATTTAAAAGACATTTACGCTATGCGGACTTGCTGTTGTTATAACAGTGTAGTGGATCAAGTGAATTCTGTCCCACACTCGAAACAGACGAATGGCCTTTCCCTAGTCTGACTTTATTTATGTTCTGACTAGGCAGATTATCTGGTGAAGCCCTGCCCACACGTACAACACGTGTGCAGTTTCTCCACACTGTGAAAGATGATTTTCCCTTTCATGTTCAAACACGAATCATATTCAGGCAACAATCCATTGGCAACACCATCAGATACTGAAGTGATATTTGGTTTTAAGCCTTCGCACTATAAAACCTTCTTCTCCTAATGCCCGGTAAATTCATTGATAAAGGAAAAACAGAAACAATTGAAAGTCCAGAAAGGAAAGATAATAAGATGCAAGAGCAGAAGTCGTCAATTAAACCTGTGCAGTCTGCTCTCACTATTCAGTGTGATTGCAGCTGATCTGATAATCCTCAGATTCAAGTTCCTGCAATAGCACCTAACCTTTGAATAACTTGCTGATTAAAATCTGTTTCTCACAGTCTGAGAACATAGAACATAGAACAATACAGCACAGAACAGGCCCTTCGGACCACAATGTTGTGCAGAACATTTGTCCTAGTTTAAGCACCTATCCATGTATCTATCCAATTGCCACTTAAAGGTCACCAATGATTCTGACTCTGCCACTCCCACAGGCTTCGCATTCCATGCCCCCACCACTCTCTGGGTAAACAACCAACCGCTGACATCCCGCCCCTACACCTTCCACCCTTAACCTTAAATTTATGTCCCCTTGTAACACTCTGTTGTACCCGGGGGAAAAGTCTCTGACTGTCTATTCTATCTATTCCCCTGATCATCTTATAAACCTCTATCAAGTCACCCATCATCCATCGCCTTTCCAATAAGAAAAGGCCCAGAACTCTCAACCTATCCTCGTACGACCTATTCTCCATTCCATGCAACATCCTGGTAAATCTCCCCTGCACCCTCTCCAAAGCTTCCACATCTTTCCTAAATTAAGGCGACCAGAACTGCACACAGTGCTCCAAATGTGGCCTTACCAAAGTCCTGTGCAGCTGCAACATCACCTCACGACTCTTGAAGTCAATCCCTCTGCTAATGAACGCTAATGCACCATATGCCTTCTTACAAGCTCTATCCACCTGAGTGGCAACTTTCAAAGAGCTATGAACATAGACACCAAGATCCCTCTGCTCCTCCACCTTACTCAGAACCCTATCGTTAACCCTGTATTCCACATTCTTATTTGTCCTTACAAAATGGACAACCTCACACTTGACAGGGTTCAATTCCATCTGCCACTCCTCAGCCCAGCTCTGCATCATATCTCAGTCCCTTTGCAGACGACAACAGCTCTCCTCACTATCCACAACTCCACCAATCTTCGTATCGTCTGCAAATTTACTGACCCACCCTTCGACTCCCTCTTCCAAGTCATTAATAAAAATTACAAGCAGCAGAGGACCCAGAACTGATCCCTGCGGAACTCCACTTGTAACTGGGCTCCAGGCAGAATATTTACCATCTACCACCACTCTTTGACTTCGAGTGGTTAGCCAGTTCTCTGTCCAACTGGCCAAATTTACCTCTATCCCATGCCTCCTGACTTTCCGCGTAAGACTACAAAGGGGAACCTTATCAAATGGCTTGCTAAAATCCATGTGCACTGCATCCACTGCTCTACACTCATCCACATGCTTGGTCACCTCCTCAAAGAATTCAATAAGACTTGTAAAGCAAAACCTACCCCTCACAAATCCGTGCTGCCTGTCCCTAATCGAGCAGTGTCTTTCCAGATACTCATAAATCCTATCCCTCAGTACCCTTTCCATTACTTTGCCTACCTCAGAAGTAAGACTAACTGGCCTGTATTTCCCGGGGATATCCCTATTCACTTTTTTGAACAGGGTCACAATATTCACCACTCTCCAGTCCCCTGGTACCAACCCCATTGACAGTGAAGACGAAAAGATCATTGCCAACTGTTCTGCAATTTCCTCTCTTGCTTCCCACATAATCCTAGAATATATCCCGTCAGGCACGCGGGACTTGTCTGTCCTCAAGTTTTTCAAAATGCCCAACACATCTTCCTTCCAAACAAGTATCTCCTCTAGCTTACCAGTCCATTTCACACTCTCCTCTTCAACAATACGGTCCCTCTCATTTGTAAATACTGATGAAAAGTATTCATTCATGACCTCTCCTATCTCTTCCGACTCAATACACAGTCTCCCACTGCTGTCCTTGATCGGACCTACCCTCGTTCTTGTCATTCTCATGTTTCTCACATGCGCATAAAAGGCCTTGGGGTTATCCCTGATCCTACCCACCAAAGAGTTTTCATGCCCTCTCTTAGCTCTCCTAATCCCTTTTTTCAGCTCCCACCTGGCTATCCTGACTCCCTCCAACGCTCTGTCTGAACCTTGTTTCCTCCGCCTTATATAAGCCTCCTTCTTCCTCTTTACAAGACATTCAACCTCCCTCGTCAACCAAGGTTCCCTCACACGACCATCACTTTCCTGCCTGACAGTTGCATACATATCAAGGACACGTCGCATCTGTTCCTTGACAAAGTTCCACATTGCAATGACATCCTTCCCTGACATCCTATGCTCCCAACGTATGCTCCTCAGATCCTATCTTGCAGCATCGTATTTACCCTTCCCCCAATTGTAAAACCTACCCTGTTGCACGCACCTATACTCTCCATAGCCAATGTGAAAGTCACAGAATTGTGGTAAACATCACCAAAATGCTCACCCACTAACAAGCCCATCACTTGTCACGGTTCGTTACCGAGTACCAAATCGAATATGGCCTCCCCGCTAGTCGGACAGTGTACATACTGAGAAAGAAAAGCTTCCTGGACGCACTGCACAAACACTGCCCCGTCCAATCTACTTGATCTAAAGAGCTTCCAATCAATATTTGGGAAGTTGAAATCTCTCATGACTACTACCCTGTGGCTTCTGTACTTTTCCAAAATCTGTTTCCCAATCTGTTTCTCCACATCTCTGCTGCTATTGGCGGGCCTATAGTAAACACCCAACAAGGTGACTGTTCCTTTCCTATTTCTGACTTCAGCCCATACTACCTCCAAAAGCAGATCCCCCTAGAACTGCCTTTCTGCAGCCATTATACCATTTCTAACTAGCAACGTCAAACCCCTTCCTTTTTTATCTCCCTCCCTAATCTCAGTGTAATCTTGGATACACTGAGCTGCCAATTTCTAGAGCGGCCTGCAGTAAATACTTTCACATATTCAGTCGGCTCGAAGAGAAAGAAATTCCTCCATATCTTTCTTAAATAGGTTACTACTTACTCTGAGATTATGTTCTCTGCTCTTCGATTCTCAGACAAGGCGAATCATTCTCTCCTAAATGATGCTATCATGTCCCTCATAATCTAATGCATCTCAGTAAAGTCTTGTTACATTATTCTACACTCCAATGAGTACAAGGGCAATATTCTCATTTTCATTTCCCGAGAATATCCTCCCATATCCAGGATGATTTGTGTTAAATTTCCCTGAACTGCTATTCCTAAAATAGGGGGAATCAATTTGTTCACATTAATACAGCTCTGATCTGACTAATGCCATGTGTATTTTGAAAAAAAAAATACATATGTCCCCATTCCGTTTAAATAAAGTGAAACAAAATTATTTAACTTCCCGATTACCTGCTGAAACTGGATGCTAACTTTTCATATTTCATGTACAAGGAAGCGGAGTGCTCTGTATGCTGATGCATTGTGCTGTGTGTTTCCCCACTAAATATTTATTTCTGCCAAAACGCATAAACCTATTTTTTGCTTGTTATATGATGCTATGTTTTTGTGCACTTGTTTATCCTAATTCTGTCCGTCCACAATGTTGCTGTGTCGCCCTCATTACTTGCATCCGTATCTATTTTGTGTCATCTCCAAACTGAGCAACAGTACATTAACTTATGTTGTACAGGTGATTAGTACATGTTGTCAACAGCTGTAGCACCAATATTGTTGGCTCCGGGAATCTGCAAGTTACAATTAACTATCATGAAAATGCCCTCATTACCTCGCCTCTCCATTCATTCCCCAATCCTCGACTAATACATACCCCCAACTGTGTTGGTTCATGCTTCTATGCTTGTGAAGTGCTATCGTATAAAACACCGCCCTGAGTAATTTTAGAAATTCAGATATATTCAATTTACTGCATTCCCCTTTATGTATTGTGCTTGTGACGATCTGAAAATACTTGTAAACGTGTTAGGTCTGATTTCGTCTGCACAAAGCTATGCGGAATCCATTTTATTCTGTAATGCATTTCTAATGCTCTGTTATTCCAACTTTAATTACAGACTAACATTTTCCCAGTGGCAGATATGCTATCAACCTGAGCTGAATTTGTCAGGCTGGACACTCACAAGACGTGACCATTGTTGAAAAAAGGTGTTGAGGAACAAATCAAAACGAAAGAGTATTCTATATCAGACAGACAACAGGTTTCAAGTGAATTTCTTGTAGCGACTTCAATAAAGTGCAGACCAGGAAGGAAAGAGGGGGTATGAAATAATTTAATCTGCCAGGTCTGAAGATAATCCAAAGAGAGTCTACAAGTACATATCTGGCAAGAGAACAACGCGAGAAATATTACCTGAAAGATCAAGGAGGTTGACATTGCTTTTGAGCTCAGCAGATGGAAGAGGCATTCAACGAATTTTTCACGTCATTTATTATTGTGGAGACAGCGAGACCAAATGTTCACTCTCCATATGTGAGAGGACGATACCTTTTCCGAAACTATTTGACCAAGCATCAGGAAATTGAGATTCGGTGATGTTTCTAGCGGCTGGATTACATTCGACTCTGTCTGGCCTCATACAACAAAGAGTCTACATGTTCTCAGGACTGGATTTTTAATATAACGAGCAGAGACTGTGTCGGCTTTGCCTTGTCGTACTGCAGCTTCGGAGGTCGAAGATGACTTTATAGAGATTCATAAAATCAAGAATGCTCTCGATAAGGCGAACAGCAAAATTCGTTTTCCCTTGGATCCGGGAGTCCAGACCTCGTAAGATTTACACCGAATGACAAGACATCCTTTTCACACAGAGGATGGCTTGCACATCGAATGAACTGGTAGAGCAACTGGTACGTCGAGGTGCTGTCACATTATTTTTAGATTAGATTAGATTACTTTACAGTGTGGAAACAGGCCCTTCGGCCCAACAAGTCCACACCGTCCTGCCGAAGCGTAACCCACCCATACCCCTACATCTACATCTACCCCTTACCTAACACTACGGGCAATTTAGCATAGCCAACTCACCTGACCTGCACATTTTTGGACTGTGGGAGGAAACCGGAGCACCCGGAGGAAACCCACGCAGACACGGGGAGAATGTGCAAACTCCACACAGTCAGTCGCCTGAGGCGGGAATTGAACCCGGGTCTCCGGCGCTGTGAGGCAGCAGTGCTAACCACTGTGCCACCGTGCCGCCCACAAGACGTTTTATAAGACGTTTGGACGGTTAGACAAAGAGAAAGTATTTAGAGGGATTCAAGCAAGGTGGAACAGCTCTGTTTGGGAAGTCTGTTCGCCGAGGATATGTTAGACTTAAGGAGGCTACAGAAATCGTGGAAATACATACTGATAAACATTTCATATTACAGGAAAACAATTGTTGGACATCTCAGAAAATGTAAAAGGTGTATAAAACTCCAGACACTGGACGAGTGTATTGTTATGAACGTGGTGTGAAAAAAAGAGTTGAAAAGCTTGCAAGGACACAGAACAACCTGTTCTGACCAAGGGAACAATGTGATATTTGTTTGAAACAACCAGCAGAGCTGGATTGCCATCAGCTTAAATTATGAATCAAGATCCAAAATCAAAATCAGGTGTGAACTTCACGTTTTGATAATATTAAAGCCAATGAAATAATCCGATGTTTTGGGGTATAAATCAGGACATTTTCAACAGCTCGGGCTGCGTCAGAGACGTCCGACAAATATACGTTCCTGGAAATGTGTTTGCATGGCAGAACATCGAGGAAAACCTGGCGAGAATCTTCCCAGAAAAATCCACAAAAAGGGACTTGAAAAAGCTGAGTGGTTTTGAACCATGATTACTTTTTAAATCATTATTGGGAATCTTTTAGAATCGGAATATTATTGGGGAGTGGAATGTAAAAGATGGGTTTAAGGGAAACTAGATGTAAATATTTGTTAGTTTTCATACTCTGTTAGACATAAAGATAAAAAAGTTGATATTTTCCCGTTTAATCGTGACCATTGCGAAACGTTTTGACAATCGAACTTTCACAGATTACAGCACGGGGTAAATATTTTTCTGTGTTGCTGGTTTCAATTAGCATCGAGGTTTACCCTGTTTTTGTACTGAATCCCAAAGCATTATGGGAGGTAAGCGCGGAAATTGCAAGACTCCTTGCTGAAATAATTGTGTCATCTCTAAATATGAGTGTGATTTAAAATGACTGGACATTGACGGACCTTGTTGAAGAATGGATACAGGGAAAAGACTGGAATCTCCAGGCTTGTGACTTTGAAATTGGTGGTTCGCAAGTTTTTTGAGGTGGTTTTAGAAGATAGCATTTTCAGAGTCCAGGAAATATAGGGGATCATCAACATGGGTTAGTGAGGTGGAAACTGGGTCTCACAAATTTCTGAGGTTTTGATCAAGTAGGCGAGAGGATTGATGAGGCAAGAACAAATATGTTTGCTTACTTAGGCTTTAGGAAAGCGTTGAACAAGATTCAACATGGAAAACTAACGAGTAAAGTTAGATCAGATGTGGTTCACAGTGAGTTTGCAAATTGGATACAAAAATCAATTAACAACAAGAGAAAGGGTGAGGTTTTGGTGTGTTGTTTATCAGAATGGAGGCTTGTGACCGGCAGTGTTCCACAGGGATCAGTGGTGGCTCCTTTGTTTGTGACTGATGTAAATGTTTTAGATGACATTATGGAAGGCAGGGATCGTCGGTTTGTGGTTGACACCAACATGAGCGACATGCATTTCATTAGGTGACAGCATAAGTCTTTCTGTGTACATGAAGAACATTTAAAAAGGCTTTTGGACAAATACATGGATAGCAAAGAATTAGAATAATATGGTCCAAGTGCAGAGAAATGCGAATAATGTGGACCGGCATTATGATCAGTATGTACCAGTGTGCACCAAACGACCTGTTTCTGTGCTGAGGGACGCTTCAACTCTCCATGGTGGTACAGACGACAGAGAAGAAAGTTATCTGAGGTTATAGAAGATTAAAAGAGACATTGATCATTCGGGTATATGATTAAATGAATTGTAAAGAGAAATTATCTTGAACAAATGTAACGTAATGCAGTTTGAGTTATAAAGGAATGTAGTACTTGTACAATTGCAATTACTGCTTTGAATAGTCCTGCGCAATAGACACGTGAATAAGTCACGTTTGGACTTTGGACGTCGTGTCACATAGCGTCAGCTTCGTTAAAATGCTGTTAGAACGCTTTCATGCGTTGATCAGTGTTGAAGTTTGGACGTTATCCTAAGGTTGTACAGGATGTTGCCGAGGCATCTTCTGTAGTATTGTGTCTATGTTCTGGTTTCCAAGTCAGACAAAGAAGAATATTAAGCTGGACAGAGTTAAGAAGAGATTTACCAGTATGTTGCTAGGAATGAAGGGATTGAGCTGTTAGCGGAGGCTGGATAGGCTGGGACTTCTTTCAAAGGTGCATCGGAGGTTGACCTTTACCGTATAAATGTTTTTTTTTAAATCCTGAGGGGTAAAGATTAGCTCAACTGCAACGGTGCTTTCCTTCTTTGGGGTATTTCAGGACTAGTGGGTGTATTTTTAAGGTGTGAGGACAAAAGTGAAAATAAGACATGAGGTTCAATTTGTTTTATTTTGCACAGTATGTTTCCTGTGCAAAGTTCTAGAGGAAGGAGGAATGTGGATAAAGTTACAACATTTAAAAGACACTTAGATAAGTGCATGAATAGGACATGTTAAGAGAGATATGGGCACAGTACAAGTCGTTGGTACTACGTTAGTTTCGGTAAATGGTAGGACTGTTTGGAATGACTGTTTGGAACAGCGATGTGTTTCAATGATGCCTGAGTCAATGACTCAATTTATTTGAAATCCACAGAGTGTCTAGAGGCCTGTGCAGAGCCAATGTGGCAAAGATGCTTCACCCACTATGACACACTAGAACCCGAGGGCACAGACAAAGTGAAGAGATAACAATTTGGAAATGAGACGTGGAGGAATATCTTCAGTCAGAGAGTGGTGATTCTTTGGAGATAGTTGCTGTAGAGGGCTGCGGGCCCCAATTCAATGAGCAAATGTGTGGCACGGTAATTCATTGGTTCACACGGCTGCCTCATAGCACCCGGGTCCCAGGTCCGATTCGAGCCTAGGGCGACTGTCTGTGTGGAGTTTACACGTTCTCCCTGTGTCTGTATGTGTTTCCTCCATGTACTCCGGTATCCCCCACAATCTAAAAGATATGCACATCACGTGAATTGGCCATGCTAAATTGTCCATAATGTTAGGTGCATTAGGCAGGGGTAAACATAGGGTTGGGATGGGTTGATCTTCGGAGGGTTATAGTGAACATGTTGGTCCGAAGGGCCTCTTTTCATCCTGCAGGGAATCTAATCTAATAATTTCAATTCAGATTAAAATAGCTCAGGATCTTTTCCCACGACCCAATGCCCTCTGCGCCATGTCAACAGAAGTTTCACCGAGTGAGTTTGGAGTTCCCAGCCTCAGCGTTTCACGCACCTCTCTACCTTCTCAGTAGGACTGCATGCTCATGGAGTTTGTCACTGGCAGGTAAAGTAGATATCCACTCGTTCATTCCATTCTCAATTTCCAATAGGATCTTTGCCACTGCATACACAGTTTCACTGAGTCCAGACCTGGGAACCGGTGTGATGTGAGTGTGCAATAATAGTTTCTTCGTTGTTACGATGTGAAACGTCATGTGTATTGAAACCGATATTTCAACAATATTTGTGAACTCTCGCCTGTACATGTAATCTTTTATTGAAATCTATCGAATTCAGTCTTCAACATTCTCAGTGATGGAATCTCCACAGCCACTGGGGACATCCAAGGTGACGATTCAATCCAGTCTCAGTGGGCTTTCCTGTTATGCATGTGATGCGGTTCCTCGACTATCTCTGCCATTGCATTAAAGGCTTTTTGTATTGTGTTTTTTCATGTAATCGAATAGTGGTCCGTCCTCTGCGTTGTGGTCAAGCAACCTCCATTCAAATCCGAGTATCTGTAATGAGCATTTGTTCCATGTTACTCCACATAACCTGTGCAAAACAAACGCAGAAAGGACACAATCAATTTTAAGATGAAAATACTCACTCAGGTGTTGGTTTTAATACTTCAAGCCTCCACTCTCAGCACCCAATCTCGGAGATTTTTCTCCCTTTAACAATCACTAGTCCCCCTTTCCATCCCTCCTCCCATGTGACTGGGGCATTGGAAAAATTAACATTCACATTCACATTGACACCGTTAAATCTGTGCTGCAGCTGTCACTCCTGTGAGGTGAACGTGACCCAATATCAGCATCAGGACCATTAAGCCACTTAATGCTATCAGACAATGTGGTTAGGTTTTGAATCCTCACGTTAGTGTTTTATTTGAGATCATTGGAGCATTGGGTTCATGAAAATGGTACAGAACAGTATCGAGGAAATGACTTTATTGGAAAAGACCAATGTCTCTGGTCTCCCCACATTTATTTCAAGTCATCATTTGTCTCCCGCTAGATAATTGTGTATAGTTTTACAATTCATATTATAGCAGTGATATGACAACTGTGGAAACGATGCAGAAGTGATTTACCAATATATTATCTGGATTGAAGAACTTCAACTATTAAAGAGTTTAGACAGACATGCGCTGTTTTTCTGAAAGCAGGGGAAATTGAGATGAGACAGTATTGAGATGTACGAAATGATGAGTAGTGTGGATTATGTACAGTTAACGAAACATTTGATGGAGGGATCAATCACGTGGGAGCCATAGATTTAAGATAAGGGTTAAAAGGTTTGGGTAGCTGCACAGAAAAAAAGGTTATCAGACAACGAGTGGTTGGAATTTGGAACTCACTGTCTCTAAGTGTTGGAACGGCAGAAATGCTCAGAAAATTCTGAGATATTCAGATGTAAATTTGTAATGTTAAAAGCACACAACGTCAAACGATGAGAAATTGGATGAGGATAATCAAGCAGTTATTTTGTGAAGAGCACGCACAAGTAGCTTGCAAGAGCAGTTCGCTCTGACGTCCACGGGAGTATGGCGTTTCGTATCTTCAGCTGTGATGTGGGATGCAAGGGTTCATTTTCCCGCTGGGGCGGCCCTGACTGTTTCAGGGTTTCAAGGTTTGTGCAACGATTTGTAGTTCCAGTGAAGTTTGCAGATGGTGTGGGGATGTTCGTTAGTGTTGGGAAGTTGGTTTGCAGCAGTTTCCTGCCCGTTCTCGGTGACATCCTCAAGGCTGATGAGACTCTTATGAACCTCTGCTGTCCTGTAGCGTTTCGAATTGGTGTGATTTCCTTCCCACTGCTTTCAGTTGCTGTTTCTTGTCGTTCATTGCAGGTCCCGGTATGCTACGTCCAGGTCAACATGCTCTTTGATGGAGTCATTGGATGAGACTCGTCATTCTAGAAAATCTCTGGCTGCCCACTATTGTCCAATTATTGTTGTGTTGTTCTTTTCGAATTTGTTGACCTCGTCATATCTGTGCATTGCCACTCTGAACAACTGATTGTGGTGTTTCCTGCATCCTCCAGAATCCTTTGCAACAATAGATATTCCCGCAAATTCCTTGCGGACAAACAACGTTAGGAGGGCACCTAACACATCAAGCAAAAATGTCTCGCAACAGACAGCCTTTGACTACTCGGATCTATGAGAGAATATAAACCGAAAGCCACATTTAGACAACAACTCACTAGAACAATGGACTCAATACCCATCATGTACAATACAAATATGGTCAAACAATGTTGCACGTAGTGAGAGCAGAGAACATTATACAGGACAGACAATTCACGACAAGCATTCATGAAGATCTACTTGACACGAAACACCACTGCCAGGTGTCCTCAATAGGTTGACTCATTACACTGAGTGTTGCTGATTCTGCGGCTGGAAGCTTGGATTGTATGAGAGCCTGCAGGAATGGAGACGGTGTTGCTGGAAAAGTACAGCAGGTTAGGCAGCATCCAAGAAGCAGGAGAATGGACGTTTCTGGCATGAGCAAGTCATCAGACACATGCCCAAAACATCAATTCTCCTGCTCCTCAGATACTGTCTGACCTGCTGTGTTTTCCAGCACCGCACTCTCGACTCTGATGTCCAGTATCTAAAGTCCTCATTTTCTCCTCCGTTTGCAGCAGTTGTTGGTTTCTGGAGTGAGGGATCAGTTGATATAACCAATGTAAACGTCGATTGCTGATTGAGAAATATAACCTAGTCCGTAGTTCAAAAGAGTGTTTCTGTTGTTTCTCAGGTGCCATTCCTGGCACGGCCTATGGCACTGTAATTATTTTGAGTTTCCTGGCTGTTCAATGTGTGCTTCTGTGATCACACAGTTGCCAGTACTCTGGGGAGCGGCTGCAGTTAGCTGCGTTCGCAGCCTAGATGCAATTGATGCGGTTTGGTTCGTTCTTGATTTGTGCAACAGTAGCACAGTGATGAATGAATTGATATTGCAAGAAGGCAGACAGGCGTTGAAAATGTCGAGGTTCTGGTGATATTTGCAAAGTGTTTAGAAATTACCTAGATTCAGGAGAAAAGAATGTTGAATTCTTCTGACTCGTGTTGAAGAACTGTCTGGGAAACAAGTCACCAGCGGTGTGGTTTACAAGTGCACTCACAGTAACCACAACGCGAAATAAAACATACAAAAAGTGAGGAAGACAGACGAAGGATGACAGTAAACATGGGTGACCTGGCTTTCACTCCCCAGCTCCCCCAATTCCCACTTCCAGCTCCATTATAAACAAATTTTAGAGAGCCATAAGCATCAAAGTTGTCCATTGGAACGACTCAATTCATTCCTTTGTTTTCGATTAGGCTATTTGTTTCAGGGTTTTTTACTTTCCTTGGAAACCATCTTTTTCATTGTGAGCATTCGGAAAGGAAGCCATCCTTTTTGTCAGGGAAAGAAGATGATACTAAACATGTTTGTGTCAGGCATGAGATTCCTCTGTCTCACACGTTTCTTCGACTTTCTCTCGATTTTAATAGTGTTCTTTCTTTTGACTTCTCCGAACAAAGTGCATGACCTCATAATGCCGACATGAAACTGCATCTGACAAGTTATTCCCCATTCATTCAACCTATCTATATTCCTGTGCGAAATGTCACGTTCTCAACAAAATATGCGCTCCCACGAGTGTGAATTGTCAGCACATTTGTGCACATTTCACTCTACCACTTGCTCCATGCTATTAATAGAGAGATAATTGAAGGTTTAAATATACTGAGTTTTGCCAGACATCTACTGTAAATACTTCTACATACTTGCTACCCTCTGAACGTGAGAACATCCTCCTCATCTGTGTCTGAGTGGGTAACACCTTCCCCTGAGATTAGAACCTCCAGTCCTGCACTATTCTGGATATAAACCAGCGAGGAACAAACGCTTAAAGTAAAGCGTAATCTCACTAGCGTCTCCAAAACCAGTTCTGAGTGGTCTTTTTTGACCTGTGGTTGAACAAACTGCCCTGATTAGCACTTTAGTTTTGACAATGACACATCTACTTCAAAGTTACTTCAGTGTCTGTGACTGAAGTGGTGCTGAAAGGCGCTGTAAAAATACAGGAACATCTTTGTTACTCGACCATTGCCGTATTGTTAATCTCTCTGCTCATGGAAATGGATCCTTCCTATCCACTCTATCTCTCATCAATACAGAACATGTTCCCCTCACTGTTGATTTTAAATGATTTCCTGTTGGATGAGTTATCCCTGCAACTTCAGAAAACCCATTTCAACAAATCGACATTTTCTCAGGTCTGCCCAATTGTTGACGTGAAGGAAACTAGTGTTCTGAACGAGAAACGGATCTGACATAAAACGTTAGCTCTGTTCCTCTATCCACAGATAATAACAAACACAAGGTGTATATGTCGGTTTCACTGAGTTTATTTGATACAAGTTGTGTTTTCCCTTACATGTCTTCACTCCTCATCCTTTGGTCAGTTGCCCTGGACAGGGGAAGCAGTTCCTCCTGACCATCAATGGCTCATCCACACTACTTCCCCCCACATCATTGTAAACATTCCCAAGAAATCTCCCATTAAACTTCTTTGCTCCAAACAAAACATTCCCAGAGTCGGGAATCTCTCCACAAAATGAGATTCATTTATCTCTGGATATAGTGCAAAGCAGAGGGTTGTGAAGAGGTTCTTGGAAAATTTTGCCAATTGGCAGGTAGGGAAACTGTCAAGAAGCAAAGAAGAAATCCTAGTGTCGAGTTTTTTGAATCTTTATATATTCCTTGGGAAGCGGATCGAGAGGCGAATGAATGATGAACTGTTCGACTGGGCAGAGACAGGTTAGAAATCTTTCCGTGCTTGCAGAGGCCAGTGCTTTCACTCTGATGCTCTCCGGACATGGACTGCTCTGAGACATTGAAAAGTTTCTCGTTCCTACACGTCAGGACGTCAAATCTCATTTCAGCTCCGGGACAATGAGAAAACACGGTCACAGACAAGACACTGAAAGGCTGGAAGAGTCCCGGTCCCGGTTGGAGGACAACTGGTTCCTGGTGTCATGGTTACGTCTTTAGAGGGTGGGAGCTGACTATTCCCATGTCTTCAGAATGAATTTCCAAAGATTTATTTTCGAAAGGTAAAGCCAATTAAGGAGTATATTATATGGGGGGAGCAGACTAAAGCTTGCATTCAGAGATGATTGACACCATTGGCTCATCAGTCTATGTGGCGATGTTAGTCAGTGCGTTTGGCTCTTCACGAACAGGTGCTGTTCTCCCACAACACAAGAAGGGAGCGACAATCACACCATACTTTTTTCTTCAGCTGCACAGTTCCGGGGTTTTACCGTGGTCAGGAATATGTTCGTCATGAGGCACGAAGGGAGTAGGTCCCGGTTTTAGGAGAGCTGGTTCCCGATGACATGACTGTGTCGGCAAGGCTTGGGATCAGACTGTTCCCATTTTCCACAACGAATGCCCCAGGATTCATTTTGGAACCGTCAAACCAATCGAGGGCAATTTGCATTCTACGAAGGTCAGGCGAATTCTTGAATTCGCTAACAGTCTTCTTTATGAGATCCTGCAAGGGGCTTGCGACAAGGAACTCCCCAGTCTCTGTGGAGCAATTAATTCTCTCGTTCGGCTGTTCACCGATGGGGTGTTGCCACGCATGGAGCGGTCGCTGTTCTTATCCATCCGAATCCTTTAGTAGGTTCGGGAATATGCTCCCAATCGGAAAACCTATCCAGTGAGGAACGACAAATGTGTTTCTTTATTGTTTAATGGCTAGTAAAGTGCTGCGGATGCTGGGAATCTCTGACAAAAACAAAAACTGCTCGGCAGGAATGGAAGACCCTGTGAGAAAAACAGAGTTCTGAGAAACTCCTGAAGAAGCTCTGAATCGTTGTCTCTGTTTCTCTATCTCCAGATGCTGCCAGACATGCTTAGTTTATCTTGCAATCTCTGTCTTTGCTTCTAAATGAATGATAATTTGAAATATCGAGATTGATTACACAGACCAAACATATCTTGACATTTTACCCTGTCGAAGCTGTGGTGATTCAATTCAAACAAACCAAACAATAATTGCCTGTTCCTCAGCTCCACAGGAAGGGAGAAAAGGGAGAATTTGAAACCAGTTTAGTAGCGTACTTCTGCAAGTGTGGCCAAGTGATTGAGGCGATGGGCGTTAAATCCACTGTTAAGTCCTCATGCAGTTAAGCATTTTGCTGACTGCAATTGAGAGTCGAGAGTGAACTACAAGTGTGTTTGTTCTCTGCTTTTTTGTTTGCAATTCAAATCGCAGGATGAAGTAAAATGCATATAACCCAGATAAGGAAGCTTGGGAAACTGCAACCAACCGCCTGTCATGATTGAAAAGGCAGAAACCTCCAAAGCATGAAAGACCCATATAGTCGAACACTTACAGTGCTGAATTCGTTTGAGCTTTTGAGCAACGTGCTGCGAAATGAGGTAAGTACAGTTCAGAGGATTGTATTCGAATGTGCAGACTTAGTGGGCCAAAGGGCATTTGCTGTGCTCGACGCATCCATGGCCAGCTGAGAAAAACTCAGTTTCTGAAGTACAGGACTTGTTTGCAAAATGCCCATCGGCGAGGAAGGGGTCGAAGTTACTTTCTGTCAGTCACAGTATTCATTCTAAGATTTTAATTGGTAAGAACTGGTACGGTGCCCATTGGTGGAATCAGTCTATACGATAATCAGATACATGAACCCATGGTGCCTTATTACCCTGCCATGAGCAAGCCCTCGCAGCTTACATTCCCTGATTCTGCTTTTGAAATAAAGATCACTTTCTCAATGTGTCTGTATTTGTGTCAAAGAGCTCATTGATCTCGGGACTAGACATGAAGAGGAATCTGGAGGTGTGACAGGGACAGAAACAGAACGAGACGAGACGAGACGTGAAAGTGTCTCGAGTTTGCTGTGTGTCGTAGTTTTAGTGAGGAATGTTTGCTGGGCGCTATCCTGTCAGATCCCAGGAGCAAGAGTTGGTGGGATTTGTGTTACTGAAAGTTGCACATGCGAAGCGTGTGGGACAATTTCAGCTCAGTATCCTCTTCATATCGCAGCTCACAGCAACGGTTCACATTTTTTCGAGAAATGGCTTGCATTCCACTTAAAACCGCCTTTCACCAGAGAAACTTGCAGACGTAAAGCGCATGGATTGCCTATAATGATGAGGACTTTGTCACTGTCAGGGAATGTGCCAGCGTGTCTGCCTTTGTGTTTGAACATGAGAATACGTTCCTCAAAGGTGTTGCAACCCAGTCAACCGTCAGTACCATTGTTGTGTCATTTATGCTCACAGAGCGACATTTGACATTTTGCCTGGAAAGTCAGAACACTCAAAGTTATGGAGCAAATGCTGCAAACTGGTACGAGAATAGATGGACGTCTGATAACCTGGTCCGTACGATGGACTGATGGCCCTTCGCTGTCCCGCCCCAACCCCACTCCCCCACGCTTTAAAAACTCGAGGACAGAGAGAGGAATTGACCTGACGAGAAAACCTCTTCACTCTCTTCCATCACCTTTTTATTGTTCCTTTTCCGACAAATTTTGCAAATTACTTACCATGCTTTTTATCTTCTCGCCTAAATCATTCATTTAAATTTAAAAAATGAATGTGGGCTCAGCATCAATCCTTGTGGGACACCATCGGTAATAGTCCTCCAGTCTGAATGCTACTTTCCACGGCTATTCCCAGTTTCCTTCTGTTAATCTAATTTTATATTGAATTGGAAGTCCCACCGAACTCTCTGTGATCTCACTTTTTGAATCAAGCAAACATGTGGAACCTTGGAAAAGGTTTTATCAAAGTTCAAGTGAGCAGTATTCTACCACCTTGTCCGGATCAATCATATTAGTTATGCCCTTGAAAACTCAGTCATGTTTGTGAGATACAACTTCCCTCGCGCAAAAACATTCTGGTTATTCCCATTTATTCCTTGTATCTCCAAATGCATTTAAATCCAATCGATTATAATTGCATCCAACAACTTACATACGACCACCTTCAGAAACACAGGTCTATCGTTCCCAGGATTCTCCATGTCACCCTTTCTTAACAAAAGCACAAAATTAGCAACTCCCCATTTTTTTCGACGCCTCATTCATAGAAAGAGCTTACACAATTATTTCTACGAAAGGCCCTACAGCTTCATTGCCTAACTTGCCACAAAGTTCTGGGATACATGACATCAAATCCCAGAGAAATATCCTTCTTCATATTTTCCAAGTTCTCAAGCACTTGCCCTTTACAATGGAAACGACTTTATAAACATCAATATTTAGTTGTAGGGTTCATTTCGTTCTCCACGAAGTGAACATTATATATCTCTCCATCTGCTGATGTTAAAAACAAAGAGAGCTCTTTCAACTTAAAGTGGTCCTATTTCCTCTCTAGTTCTTAATGTACTTGTGGAATCTCTTTAGATTATATACTTAACTTTGCATGCGAAGGTGATCTGACATTCTCGCTTGACCTTTATGGTGTCTTCTTTAAGAATGCCCATCCCCTCCTTATATAATTCAACAGATTCAATTGAAATCATATGTTTATATGGAAATTGTGACCTTTTTTTAAAAAAAATAAATTCATATGACAAAAGCCTTAATCCCTGCGATTAATCTTGTCCTAATATAATACCTGCAATGTGGAAACAGGCCATTCGGCCCAGGAAGATTCCTTTAATCCTGCAACGGACATCACACCCAAACTCACACCTCTACCCAATTCCTGTAACTCTGCATTCCCCATGGCCAAAGAAGGTCACCGACACATCTTTCGTCTTGGGAGGAAATCCAGGCAGAAACGGAGAGGATGTGGAAACTCCAAACACACCATCGTCTAAAGTAGAAGTTGCCCATTATTGAGCAGTTTGTCATATTGCACCTCGCCAAAAGCCTTTTGGAAATTCCAGCTGGTCACCTCTACAGGGTCGACTTAGTCTTACTTGCTCATTATCTCCTCATAGATGTCTAATATATTTTTCAGAAATTACTTCCCCTTGAGGACCTGTGCTGATGCTTCAAGTACTCGGTCAACCCATCCTTCCACTGACATTTGACAATGAATTTAAGACAAAGCTGATTTATTTGATTTTTATCCAGAATATCAATCCTTTGTTTACAGATCTGAATATGATGAACAACAATGTTAAATCGCTGTGGAGCGGGGTCGATGAGTGAGTGAATTCTTTCACTTCGTGGGATCCCTCTTTTGTCTCAGCAGGTCGATGAGTGAGCTAACTGTGTTTCTCACATGGAGCAATTAAATGCTTTCTGCCCACTGCAAACTTGCTGGTGTACTCAGAGTTGAGATGAACGCTTGAGCCTATTCCTAGAATAACTACACTTGAAACGTCTCCCACATTGTGAAAATGTCGAAGGGACATCAGTTCTACAGAGATTGTTAAGCACATCCCACGGACTATACATTTGATAGGTCTCTCTTCAATGTGAAGACGTTAATGATAAACTGCCACCTGGAACTTTTAGAGTGAATAATGTCTTTCCACAGTGTGAACACGTTGATGACATGTCCGTCTCCAGGAACGTATGCAGCACTTCCTGCAGTCAGGGCATTTAGAAAGACACGTTAATATTGTGAGAAAGGTGATGAGATATCCGGTCACTCGGACTTTTACATCAGGTCCGATCGATTGGGAAACGAAGATGTCTCTCCTCCCGGGTGAGCACGTAGATCAGACGGCACGTCTCTAGAATTCTTAAAAGGTCTCTCATTCATGTGAGCATATTTCTCAGAGATGAAGCACACAGAGGTTTGATAACATTTTCCAAAGTCTGGTGAGATGAAAGGTATCTAATTAGTATGAGGTTGTGCTGGACGTTTTAAAGCATTTTCAGCAGTCCAGACTTTGAAATGGTTTCTCCTCATTTTGAACGAGCAGGTGCTGCAGCAGGTCAGAGACAGAGTGAATCCCTTTCCACATTCGAAGCAGGTGAATCGCTTTTTCCTGGAATCTTTGCCTCCATGGGAATTCAGCTCAGAAAAGGAAATGAATACGCACATTTCCATAGACTTTCCTTAGTATGACTGCATATGTGGTTTGTGAGATCTGATGATGGGTAGAACCATTGTCCACACACACAATAAGAGAACGATTTCTCTCTCACTGTAACCAGAGGTTTTTGTTTTCCTTTCATGTTCTCTCTCTGATCAGGTTCTACTTGTGATAAAATGTGCGACTTTATCAGATCCCGGCGGAGAGATTGGTTTGTAAGTCTTCCCCTTCTAATATCCTGCAAAATTTATGTTTTCCAAAAATGAGAGTGGGAAAGCAACTTTCACAAGACTCTGGATACTTTCTAAGATGTGGTCTGACGGTGAGGGATTTTTGACACTTAGAATGTGACCAGAATTTCGTCAGAATCTTTCATGCACACAGCATCCACCACAGAGAACAAATAGATCTGCAGGTGGATATAAACACGATCACCTCACTGTTCCTTCCAGGTCAAACGCTGTCCTGCCTTGTCTAACATGCAGTTCTGTTGGAGCAGACATTTCTTAGAATTGCATCATGGCAAATCTGAGGCCTCTGTCTTCAGTCCCGAAATCAAAATCCACTGACTCGCTCCTGAGTCGAAAGTGTGCTGCTGGAAAAGCACAGCAGGGCAGGCAGCATCAAAGGAGTAGGAGAATCGACGTTTCGGGCAAGAGCCATCATCAGGAAATAAGCTTGTAAACCGAGGGGGTAGAGAAACAAATTGGAGTGGATGGGGCTGGGTCAAGGTAGCTGAGAGTGTGATAGGTGGATGGAGGTGGGTGTAGTGGTGATTGGTCGCAGAGCAGTGCGGAGCGGATAAGTGGGAAGGAAGAGTGATACTTTGGGCAGTTCATGACAGCGATGGAAGCCCAGGACCTGCATGAACTTGGCTGATTGGGAGGGAGAGTTGAAGTGTTCGGCCACGGGCCAGTTATGTTGTTTGTTAATGGTGTCCGGGGGCGTTTTCTGAAGCGAACTTTTATTAGGTATCCTCTTTCCGCAATATAGGTAGACTGCATCAGGAGCAATGAATACATTCAATGACATGTGTGGAAGTGCAGGTAAAACTCTAATGGATGTGGAAGGCTCCTTTGGGGCCTGCGACAGAGTGGAGGTGTGGGTGGAGGTTTTGCAAATCCCATGTTGGAATGAGAATGGGGCGGGAGGGTAGGGTGGTTTGGTGAGGGGCGTGCACTTGACAGGGGAGTCGTAGAGGGAATGATCTTTATAGAAAGCGGATAACGGTGGAGAGGAAAACACATCTGAGCTGATGGGTTTCATTTTCAGGTGGTGGAAATGTCGGAGAATGACATGATGTCTGCGGAGGTTGCTGGAATTTAAAGAATAAGGGAGCTCTGTCCTTGTTGGAGGGATGGGTTTTGAGAGTGGAGTTGCGGCAAATGGATGAGATGAGCTGGAAAGCATCATTGACCATGTGTGAGGAGAAAATGCCTCGCCACTGACTCCATCTTCTCCCTCGCAACTGTCTGAGTCTGAACGAGTAACATCATAACCATAGTGACATCCTTCACCGTGTTTTGTGCTTTCAACCACATATCCCCATCGTCACCATGTCAGCCTACTTGCACCTCATTAACATCATTAACTCTTCCACGTCTCCGCTCTTCTGCAGCTCAAACTCTCATCCATTCATTTGGAAAAACGGTGGTAACACACTTCCATCCGTCCTCTCAAATTCCCCCTCTGCTCTGGCCTAACTACCTCTGCATATTCAAGGGTGTACTTGCGTTCTGTTCAGTGTTTCATAGTTCCTTACCTGAATGATATTTTTACCACTGCACATTTTCCCAAACGTGCACTGCGCCTTCGCAGTTTTATCTTTCCACACGGGCTCCCACATGCTGGAAGGGCAGGGATTGCGGGTTATTCATCCAAAGATGGAGTCCTGAGATCTTTCAACAACTGCTGCGCGTGGGAGTATTAACAACAAGGGCTGTTCACCCATTACCGGGCAGCTAAATACCAACGTTTTTATCATTTCTGAAAATCTCTTGACTGTCTTCGCTCTGTCTATCACTGTCATGTCCTCCAGCCCACTCAAGAGCAATTAGTGTTGTTCAATAAATGCCAACATAGCCAGTGAACACGACACCCAAGATTTTGTTTTAAAACACATTCTCAGATACCTGCATAGCCTGGAATTCCAATCTCCGGAGTATGTTCGATTTGAACTTTTCCACGTTTGGTACCTCAACTTCATCAACCAAGGTCATAAAATGTGAAATCTCTTCACGACGTAAATCGCACAATTCTATAGGAAACGAATTAGTGAACAACGGAAGAAGAAAAACTGTAATCTTTGTTGAAATGAAGGGCAATTAATTGCTATCAAAACTACATCATGCCTTTCACATAATGGAAACTCAAAGCTGTTCCTCTGGAGGGAGTTTAAACAAATTTTGATCCCGGTCACATTATGAGATATTGGGAAGCTGACAAAGTGTTATAGCAAACAAGTGATCAAAGAAATGTGTTTCAAGTTGTGTTTTAAAACTGAAAACGAAGCTTGCATCACGAACCTCGAATGACGGAATTTGCTGTGCTAGAGTTCATCATTTTCTGTTAGTCAGAAAAAACGCTTCCCATGCCGGTGGCTCCATAGCTCAGAAGTCTTATCAAATCTCGCTTGGGCCTTGCTGAATTTGTTTACAACTGTTGCAACAAACATTCACAGAAGCATTTTCCGTGCTGCTTGGAATTATTTCTGAGGGAACATCGTGAAGTGATTTTCCCCACGGACCAGGCCTCATCTGCTTGACTTTCGAAATCCCCCTCTGTGTTTCTACTTCGAGGAACACAAGGACGACAAGCGTCTGATGCCAAGAATGCTCTCGTTTAGCCGGAAGAACGACGTGATACAGTCGAAACAGGAAAGTAACGGTGAAATAGTGGGGGAGGAAAACATACAGCGAAGTGGCTGAATGCTTCCATTCCTTATGTAGAGGCAGGATTCTGCTGGAATCCAAATGAAACAGGCAAGAGGCTGGAAGAGCACTGCTAGCCAGGCTACCTCACCAGGTGGAGAATTCAACGATTAGCATGTCCCAATTATTCACGACTGTGCCAGTCCTCGAAGGACAGTCGCCTGCCTGTTTACCCCTTTGATTATGCAAACAGAATCGGGTTTTAAAGCCGGAAGTGAAGAAAGAAGAGGCAAAGAGTTCAATTCCTCATTTTCTGAATGTTGGCCTCTCCTAAGGCCTTTGTCATTCTCACAAGATGTGTCTGCATATTTCCCTCTTTGGTTGAAAATGCGGTTCAGTTCTCCTGCAGCTCATGATCAAACTTAATGGCATCTGACTTCAGTCTCATTCACTTCTTCATTTCAGATTAAACCTTTGCAGGGAACGTCTCTTTAAGATGAACACTTCAGAAGTCAGGCTGCGGGCTACTGGAAGCTGGAAATGAGAATGGATGGATGGTTGATGGACTGGCATTAACATAATGCATTATTCTGTGCTGTAAAAGCTCGGTGTCACGAATAGTATTTTGGAAGAAACGTCTCATCGCAGGAAAAAAAACTATGCTGTTAAGAGAAGATGCAATTGCACCTGCCACCCTAAATGTCAGCTAGTGGTTACAATTCAGCACTATCACCGCTGTGGTTTGGTTTCATTGCCTGGTCAGCGAATCAGGATTATTGCTCCCGATAAGGACAACAACAAAAGCGGAGCATCCTTGACAGGAAACGCATTTTACACGCTTCCACATGTGCCTTGAAATATTGCTGCAGGGCCCAAGGTGGCTCACTGGTTAGCACTGCTGCCTCACAGAGCCTGAGACATGGCATGAATCCAAATGGGTCGACTGTCAGTAAGGTGCCTTATTGAGGAACAAATGAAGAGGAATAGGGTAAGGAATTGTTCTGTGGGGGTTAATCCCTGGAGGATCGGTATGAATTTGTTGCATCAAATGGCCAGTTTCTTAACTGTCGGCATTCTGTGATACCTTATTGTGTTGTTTTAGCACATGTTCAGAGAGGGGAGAAAAGTGAAGAAAAACAGTCGTTTCCCAGTCAGTGGTTGATCCATTGTGTGACAACCAACCGATTCACCTGTGACTGAACTAGCTCCCATGTTCCCTATACTGTTAATGACAGAAAACACCATTCGAGCGGGTTTTCATGCGTTGCATCGGAACAGCATTCTTTCTCAAGATGGACTCCCCTGGGATATAAAAGAGATGATAAAAGACATGGATGCCGATGACTGGAATCAAAAGACGTTATACAAAATGGACAGTGTCTACTGAGAAACAAAAAAGAATGGAAACGAATCGAACGAAGTACTGGGGCATAATGCCATTAGAAAAGACAAGGCGGGGTTTCATGGGGTGGTGGAACAGATGAATAGATCATGTGGCGTGAAACCAGGTAAAACTGAGTTGCATCCATATGGAAGTTTCCCTGATAATGTGAATTTGCTGAGAGTAAACAGGAGGGAAAATCTTTCATTCAGATGGATCTATAACTAGATTTTCGAACTTCAAAACCAGCGATGAATGATAAGGAAAAGTTTGGAGCACTAATTTTTCATTCTACAGTAATTGAAATCGAAAATGATTATTTTGCAGGAAAAATGTGTCAGAAGCTGATTCTAAAGTATTTGTAAAAGTGCGTGCAGAAACATTTCACCAAGACATGGAACCTGGTCGGCCGGGTCAGGTAAGCGTTAGGTGCACAATTTCTAATTGGTTAACGTTAATTGGAAATATACCACATATCACCTCCAACTGAGTACGACTCAGTATAGAAAGTGCTGGTTGTGAAGAAAGGTTTAGCAGCTTGTTTTACGTGAACTTTCATAAATTGTAAATGAACTGAGCTGTTTCTGTTAGCTCAGCATTAAAGGCAAGTCGGTAAGCTCAGTCCGCTGCATAATTGGTTTATGATATAAAGTGATGCCAACAGTGTGGGATTAATTATCGCAATGTCTCAGCTTACCATCAGAATCCCGATCTCCCCACTCACCTAACCCTTTATACGATGGCGATAATCAAAGCGAAATTATCCTATAGAGAGTGAGAACTGACCTGTCGATGGAATGCACCATTTTTTTTCATCTATTGCCTTGGACGTTTGGCTGCAATCACAGAGAAGGGAGTAAGACCATTTGCTGCTCACCCATCTCTCACAAACTTTCCAGTGACAAGACTCGAAAAATGTTCCTGTTTGAATCCTATAATCTTTAAAACAGTACTTCAAACATCTTTATCATTTCGGTTCCAGTTTTGCCGACAACATTGTCCAAGGAGATAAACCTAATAACTTTTGGATTGTTTTAATGGCCTGTGCGAGGTTGCAACAAAATAAGTAACATGAACCAAATAAACGTCCTTTCCAGAATTTAACACAGCACAGGATCAGCGATATTAGAAACGTCAACATCTTCAAACGTCAACTCTATATCTCTATTGAGAGATGGATATTCACTCAGGAAGTAATTCTGCTGGTTGTAAGTAACTGAGGTATTTCCCAAGGACAGAACACGCCACAAAATCATTTTTTTAAAAAAAACAAATGCCGTATCAATCAACTTCCTTTTTCAACTTTTAAATATACATATGTGCACACGCACACATGCAAGTGCACACACATTTTTATATACATGTATATATGTTCACATATATAAGTGTGTGTATGTGGACAATATTAGGAATGGATTGCCGGACATTTGAAATTTCTTTCTATAGAATGTGAGCGGTAAGGGTCTTCAATAATGTCCCAGATATCTGCGGGAATTGCACCCAACTCCTTCTCCTCGGCAACTGTGTTCGGGAACTGTAGCTTGATGTCAGATCATTTGGAGTCTGAGTGGAATTGAGCGAAGTTATAGGGAGGCAGTAACACTTCAGATACAAGAAATAGATAGATGGGATACAGTCGCGAGCCGAAACGCTAACAGGCAGACAGTGAAGGCATCTGCTGTGGCCGTGCCCCTCAGTAACATGTATACCATATTTGTTATTTTTGGGTGGGATTACTTCGAGGGGAAAGCTATTTGGGTATAGATGTTTGGTACAGAGTTTGCCCTTCTTCTCAGAAGGGTGGAGGAGAGAGGAGGATAGCATTTGTTAATGGGACTCCATATCGATGGGAACAGATTGAGATTCTGTAGATATCGGGCAGACTCATGATTGGTGTGTTGTCTCCCAGCTCCCAGGGTTTGTGATATCTCACGTCGTGTTTTCAGGATCCTTAAGGGAGAGGGTGGGCAACCCCAAGTCATTGTCCACATATGCACCAACATCGGTAATAAAAGTGATGTGAATATATGGTAGAATTTCAGGGATCGAGGGTGACATCTTAAATCTAGAACAAACAGAGTTGTTCTCTCTGATTTGTTGCCCATTCTACGTCGTAGTAAGGTGAAGTGTAGGGAGAGAGCATTTCAAGATGTTGTTGGAAGGATGGTGAGGGAGGGAGAGATTCTGATAACTGGATAGTTGGGGCTCATACTGGAGTCGATGAACCTTTACAAACAGGATGGTCTTCACCTAAACTAGAAGAGTACCAATACCCTGAGGGGATAATTTGCCAACGCTCTTCATGAGGGTTTGAACGAATTCAGCCGCGGAGTGGGAAGCTGAATTGTAGCTCCAGTTTGCAGGTGGTTGCGAGTGGTTTTGTCATAAATAGCGTTTCAGGTTTACAAGAGTGTACTGGCAAGGATGAAGGTGGCTTGAAGTGTGTTTGCTTCAACGCCAGAAGCATCTGGGATGAGCTAGGTGTCATGGGTTGTTACCTGGGACTTCGATGCTGTGGCCATTTCATAGACAAGAACGGAGGACTGAAGAGAATGATTGTTCCTGGTACCTCAGTTTCGATTTTTCAGTCAGAACAGGAGGGTCGTTTCAGAGGGGGAGATGTGGCATTATTCGTCAAGGACAGTATTATGGTAGCAAAAAGGATATTGCTGAGGACGCGACTGAATTTGCTGAGGTAAAATGTACTGAGATTAGATTCAGGAATGGAGAGATCACCAAAAATGTTCGAGATTTATGGAGGAAAAGATTGCAAAGATGATTCTGGATAGGAACAAAAGTGACAGGGTAGTTGCTTTGGGGAGCTTTAACTTTCCAAATATTGATTGGAAATGTTATCGGTTCAGCACCTCGGATCGGTCAGTTTTTGTGCAATGTGTGCAGGAGGGTTTCCTGACGCAGCATGTAGACAGGCCAACAAGACGCAAAGCCACACTGGATTTGCTTATGGATAATGAACTCAGCCAGCTGTTCTCTTTGGAAGTAAGTGAGCACTTTTTTCATAGTGACCACAATTCGGTTCTGTTTCTTCAGTGATGGATAGGCATAGGTATTTATTGCAGAGCATGAGTTATCGCGGGGAGAAAGGCCATTATGATGCGATTAGACAAGAGTTATGATGCACCGCATGTGGAAAGTAACTTCAAGGGTTGTGCACACCTGAAATATGGAGCTTGTTCAGGGAAAAGCTACTGCATGTCGTTGGTAAATATGTATGCGTCATGCAGGAAATATGAGGTCGACACAGGGAGTTGGGTTTGCTGAAGAAGTTGAATCACTTGAAAAGGAGAAGGAGGCGTATGTAAACATGAGATTTGAAGGCTGAGGTAGGGCGCTTGGGAATTAAAAGCTAACCAGGAAGGGCCTAAAGAGAGAGCTACTTCGAGCGAACAGGAGGCATGAGAAGGCTTTGTCTGGCAGGAACAATCCTGAAGCTTTCAATTGATAGTTCAAGAATAAAAGAATGTCTAGCATATGATTATGGCCTGTCAAGAACAGAAGTACGACGTTGTCAACGGAGTCCAAGGATAGCAGAGACGTTGAATGTTTTTTTTATCATATCAAAAATGAAAAAGACAATGTTGTCGAAGAGAGTATTGAGATGCAACCTATTAGAATAAACGAAATTGACATTCATAAAGAGGAGTTGTTAGCAATTCATGAAAGTCTAAAAATAGGTTTGTCACCTGGAATTGATGGGATGTATCCGAGGATTCTCTGCGAATCGTGGGAGGAGATTGCAGAACTTTTGACTATAAGATTTATTTCGTCAGTGTTTATGTCATTAGTGCTAGAAGACCCGAGTTTAGCAAATATTGTCCTCTTCTTCACGAAGTGGAGTAGAGACAGTGCTGGTAATTATAGAACAGTGAACCTTAGCTTTCTTGCAGCTAAACTCTTGGAACAGATTATGAGAGATAGGATTTTATGATCATCGAAAGAGGAAGAAGGTGATTCGGGATAGTGAGTACGATTTTATGAATAGCAGGTTGTGCCTCACAAACCTTATTGAGGTCTTTGAGAAGGTGAGCAAACAGGTGGATGAGAGTAAAGTGGTTGATGTGGTGTATATGTTTTTCAGTATGGCACTGTCGGCTGTTGCATGAAATACAGAGTCATAGGATTGAGGATGGTTTAGCGGTTTGGATCAGAAATTGGCTCGCTGAAAGAAGACAGAGTGTGGCAGTTCATAGGAAATGATAATCCTGGAGTTCAGTAACTGATGGTGTACTACAAGGTTCCTTTTTGTGTCCGCTGTTGTTTGTCATTTTTATAAATGACCTGGATTAGGGCATGGAATGATGGATTCATAAGTTTGCAGATGACATTAAGATCGACGATGTTGTCAATAGTGCCAATATCTGCTGACGGTTTCAGAGGGACATGGACAATCTGCAGAACTGACCTCAGAGGTGGCAAATGGAGTTTAATGTGGAAAAGTGTGAGATAATTTACTTCGGAAGTAACAACAAGAGTAAAGTGTTCTTGGCTAATTGTTATATTCTTGGAAGTGTAGATGTGCAGAGCGATCTCGGTTCCCCTGTATATAAAACTCGGAAAGTTACCACCCACGTTGACAGGTTTGTTTGCAAGGAGTACGGTGTGTTAGTTTTTCTTGGGAGAGTGATTCAGTTTCAGAGTGAAATTATCACTTTGCAGTTCCAGAAATTAACTGGTGTGGTGCACTCATAGAGTTGCGTGCATTTCTGGTCGCCACATTATACGATGGATGTGAAAGCATTGGAAAGGGTACAGAGGACATTTTCTAAGATGTTGCCTTCTATGCAGAGATGGTCTGACGAGGAAAGGTTGAGGGACTTGAGGCGGTTTTTGATAGCGACAAGAAGTTTGAGGGCTGAATTTAGGGAGACATAGAAGATGATCAGAGGTTGCCATAAGGTGGACAGTGAAGGCAGTTTTCTTCAAATGGTAATTTTGGCACAAGGGCACATCGATTGAGGGTGATAGTTACCGAGGTAGGTTCCTTTATCACTGAGTAGAAAGGGTGCTGAACGCCTTGCCTTTAACACTCATAGACTCAACAACTTTCAGGGCAATGAAATGGTCATTGTATAAACTTGCGGATTATGATGGTAAAATACTAGTCAGATTGGTATCACAGGTCGATGCAACGTTAGGGCCAAAATGAACGTTATTGTGGTGTATTATTCGGTGTTTGAACTGTTCTTCAGCTTGAAGTTGCAATCATCTTTGGTCACTATCAGTAAAACCAACACCTGGCGAGAACTGAATGTGCAACTTTGGCACCGTACGCACTTCCAGACTGTCGTGCAATTACATCAAACTGACGAATTGCACCACTGGAGCTGCCGTGTACTGATGAGCAATGGCTACTGATCTTACCACTGGGCCCCTCAACCCAATTACTCCTTTTTTGCTGAAGATCTGAAATGAAACACAGCGCAGAGGAGGTTATACTGATGATGGATCATCGATAATGGAGCATCAGGTTCAGGAGAATGAATAGTAAAATGTGGTGAAAATAGGCAGAATTGAATTCTGTGTTCGTTTACCGTGGCTTCCTGCGTTGATCACAGGCAATGTTATGTCGCTACTGTACTGAGATTTTCCTTCTATCGGTATCAATTCGTCAGAGAATTCGATTCACTGGTACTTCACCAGCAACCTTTGGAATGTTCATACGGCACAATGACCCACACTGTACACAACGTCAACAATCTTCTGCATTACTACATCCAAGGGCACGTGGCATAGTTGTTTATAAATAGTGAAAAATTAATCATGTTATGCAAGGGCAAATTGAATTTTAGTTTAATTAGTAAAATCGCAAGAATCCAGAGTAAGTTTCAAAATGTCAGAAATTCAGGTGCATTACCTTGGCCAGAATTCTAGCCCAGCAAGAGGGAAATCTGTCCTTCAATCCCCAGCATCCATGTAATCGCTTGCTCCATGTGTCCACTTGGAAACCTATATGAAGTGATGTTCAGCCTGATAGAGAACTTGTGAGAATCCTCCACTGTCTGACCTAAAGCTGAAACAGGAGCTATCTATTCCAGCTTGGAGGGTAGCGAAGTGGAGGTGAGACAAAAAATATTACTGTGTGTCGATTCACATTGTTCTCATTGTGATTGTTTAAAAACCTGGGCCAGAAAAGACTCAAGCAGAAAGAAGCAGAATTAGGCCATTATTAACACCGCTCCTGCCCGTCACGCCATTCTGTACCATCATAGCTCACACAGCACTTTTATGTCTTTTTCCAGCGTATCCATATCATCGTGTTGCCAAGTGGCTAACACATATTTATCGATCTCTACCATAAATAGACATCGAAGTTATTTATCGCTGTGAGGAAAATGTTGCATTTCGCGACAGTTGGGTTTCTGCATGAATGTTATAGGTTTTGCAGATGAGCAGCCGAGTCTGTTCTGAACGCCTTTCAAACCATAAACTAAAACTCGACTCTGATGAGAGTTGCATCCACAAGTTTTGAATGGCAGTCTTAAGAAAGGCATAGAAATTCAACGCGCTTTCCATTGCACCACAGAGTCGCGGCCTCACCCAGTTTTCACCACAAAAGTTTGCCTTAGAACGATTTCGTTCGGGACACCCATCTCACGTCTGTCTGACCTCGTCACACTTATTCACGTGTGCTCTGGATCTTTAAGTGTTCGGCTACATACTGCTGAAATGTCCTCAAAATACTTAGCATTACCACACTTTCAAATAAGAAATTCAAGATGAACAACACTCTATGGGTGAAAGCGTTCTTCCTAAATCTCCTCTAAACCGCTTTTCTCCTGCTTTTCATCTATGTCACTGGTTATTATTCCTTCCCGAAAAGCCTTATTCCTGTCATGCATATCTATCCTCTTCATAATATGTGCATGTTAATCAGTTTCTCACTCAGCCTTCTCTGTGCTTAGTTGCACAGCCCCAGCGTAGCTCATCGACCTTCACAATGCGAATGGTCCAGCCCTTGGCATTTTTTTCATCTCCTGTGAACTTCTCCTCCTGCAATCAGACGGTTCCTGCAGTCTTGTGATTATAACGGAAAAAGAAATGCTCTTTGAATAAATGCCAAAATGTCTGAACAAAATCAGCAGCTCTTGTCCATCTATGATGAGAAAGGACAGTGAACGCTTCGAGTCCAATGATTCGTGTTTGGAACTGATGGGATGTATGGGTGGGTGAAAAATGTGGAAGAGGGCGGAGAGGATCCAAAATGATTGAACTCGATGTTGGGTCCTGAAATCTGCATGGTCTTTCAGTAGAAAATGAGTTGCCCGATCTTTCAGCTTGCGCTGTGCCTTGAAGAAGAACTGCAGCAGACCAGAGACTTGTATGATAGCTTGGGTACACAATGCAATGTTAAAGTGACAGGACACTGGAAGACTGGGGTAATTTTTGTTGATTCTGGACAAAACGTCAGTGATCTCAGATTTGTCACAGACTCTGTTTTCCTCTCTCCATTGTAGAGAGATCACATTCTCAGCAGGAACTACAGTTTTCTGGATTGAATGAAGTGCAGACAAATAATTGGAAGATGAGTCTGGAAGTTTCCACAGTGAGGAGACATCGGAAACCACCAGGATCTGTATCTTACAACATAGAACGTTACAGGGCAGTACGGGCACTTCGGCCCTCGGTGTTGCACCGACCTGTGAAAATAATGTGATGTCCATTGCAATGGAAATTAACATTTCTTTTGAAACCATAAAAAGCACAGGGAAACAAAAAATGTAAGGGCCTGACTTTGCAGAGGGCAAGTGTTGCAGACAGATAGAAAATCTATGTATATTTAAAAAGAACTAATAGCAGACTTACAAGGCCAGCAAACTACCATATCAACAGCCAAGGAATTAGAAAAAAACAACTCCATATCTGGAAAGGAACTCGAATGTTTCAGGCCACTGACCTTGAAGTGTTGATAAGAAGAAGCAAATTTTACTTTAAAGGGAATATATAAAAGCTATCAGGCGCCCATTACATGATGCGTCTTGCCACTGTATTACCTGGGACATCGGAAACCTGAATTTGATAGAACTCCACGCACTACTTGCTGCAAACTTTCCGGCCCAAGAGAAGAGAAAACGGAAATTAAAGATGGAAAAGCAAACACTTAAAGCTCAGCTTACTATGATGCAAACCGTTGAAAGGAGGTGCTGCGTGAAAAGAAGGGCTGGCAGAGGTAAATCTGGCGGGTGCTTTGTTTGCAGAGCATTGGACCACTGAGTCAGGCAGTGCACGCCCAGAGAGCCTCAATCGGCCCTGGAGGCTGGGCAGCAGGGTGACTAATGGAGGAAGGGTGAGGTGGAGGGGGGCAGCCCCAAAGTTACACGTAAGCCTCTTTGCTTTATGCTTGGCAACGAATACTCGCTTATTCTCATCTCTACTACTAACCTTATGGGCAATGAAACATGTCCCACCTCAAAACTGAGCACTGAGTTTGCGAAGCGTGAACTATATTTTCAGTACAACGATGATGCATATAAGTCAATGCTTACATCTATGTTATATGTGGAAGGTGCACCTCTTACTTTTGTGGAAGATACAAGGGCAACATATTCAGTTCATAAATCAAGGCAGTTCAGAGAGTCGACACAAATAAAGATGAACGGAAGCTTCCTGAACTTAATGGGCGCATCAGGAGTCGTGACACGAGAGAGATTTACCGCACCCCTATTGTGCGAAACCAGTAATGGGGAAACATTCCAATTCTCATTTCTGTTATCGGAATTCTGTACTTTAAATCTGATATCTCGGGATCTCATAGTGAGACTGGGGTCCGATTTGCGCAGTGCCCCGACGGGCTTGCAAGTAATACAAAAACAAGATTTAACAGTGCAGCCTGGAAAATACGAATCACGACCCCTGATGCATGTCAGAGAGCGATAGGTTCCGTGAGTGATTCACTCACCCAGGAAGCAAGTAGCCATATTTATCCCATTAACACAGATTTTCTTGCTGGAGATATGCTGCACTGCACAGCACACATACACCGCGATGATCCTGACAAATCATAAGAGAAGGATTGGTTCAGGAGATTGGTTAAACCAGATCAGTTGTTATTGTGCGAATTTTATTGGAATGATCACAGATGTGCTGTCACTTTAAACTTTTTTAAGTATCTATGACGGTAAATAGACCCTGTTGTTTTGATGTGGAAGGCTCTTTTTCTCACGGATCATTGGCGAAGTGATCCAGCGACAGGTGTCAGAATTTGGGACCATGGATACGACAGGCACAAAAAACGAATCATTGTATCTTCAGGGTCGGTGTGGGTATCTGCTTCAATGCAGTTATAAGGACGTATAGGAAGAAACTAAATTGGCTAACTCAGGCAGACAGGGCAGTCCAGGTAATCCCCGACAGGAGTGTCGTCTGGCGTTTACCTTTGATAGATGTGTCGGGCCCAAGATTAAGAAGGGTCCCAACTGATTTCAGGGCAAAAGGCAAACACGATGTGGGCCTCATACGAATCCTTAAGAATAACCCCGAAGTCTGAGTATCATCCTTGCAAAGCAAAAGAGCCGTTAAAACCGGAGGCTGTGCAAGGAATTACTCCAGTCTTTGAATCTCTCTTATAGGCTGGAGTGATAATCCCCCGTGAATAATCACTGGTGCGAACACCCATTCTTTTCGTTCAAAAAGGCAAACATTCCAGGTGAATCGGGGGAATGGAGGTTTGTTCATGACCTGCAGGTTATCAAGAACGCTGTTGTTCAGCACACCCCAAGTGTTCCCAACCCCAATATTATATTGGCTCAAATTCCACCGCATGTAAATGGCTCCCTATTGTGGATTTAGCAAATGCCTTGTTTTGTGTACTGTTACACGCCGACAGTCAATTCCGGTTCACTTTTCCATTCAAAGGCAAATGGTATACTTTCACGTGACATTTTCAAGATTACTGTGAGACCCCACCATAATTAACGAGGCTCTACACAGGAGTCTGGAGACTCTTGTTTTAACCGGGGCCTCAGCGCTTCTGCAGTATGTAAACGAATGCTTAATCGCAGCATCAACAGAGAAACAATGTGAGAAAGGTAGGCTTGCGATGCTCTGCCATCTAGTCTTGCACAACTACAACTTGTGGAATGACAGTTGAAGTTCTTAGGTCACTTAATATCTGAACAAGGAATGGCCATTGGTCAAGACAGAGTTCAAGCAAACCAGCAAAATTCAAAGCCTCACATGAAGAAACAATTGTTATCCTTTTTGGTCATGCGATCCTGCTTAGAATGTTTAACCCACATTACGCAAACCTTTTGGCGCCTAAAAGTGACATAGTTCATGGTTCAGGTTTGCAGAGCTAGAGTCCGTTGCAGTGACCCGTGAGGACGAGAGTGCCTTTGTTGAATTGAAATGGCACTCCAAACTACACCGACACTGGGATTCCAAATCCAAACAAGCCTTTTGGACAAACAGTGGATGAGAAGCGTGCCTGCATGACATTTGTGCTGATGCAGAATTATGTGTGGAAAATTGAGGCCAGTAGCTTAGTTTTCACCTCAACTTAGATCCCGTAACGGCAGGATTGCATAAATGCCTCCGTGTCCTGCCTCCATTTGAAAAGGCTGTTGTAGCTTCCAGGGACATAGTCGGCTTTGTTGAATTAAACCGACTGGTCCCACATGCAGTATCCTTACTGCTTTCTGAGCAAAACACAGCACACATGTCGGCTGCACGTTGGCTCACATACAATGCTATGCTATTGGAGAAGCCTAACATGACAATAAAGCGATGTAACGTCCTTAATGCTGCTTGTCTTCTCCCCACAGAAGGAGACAGAGACCCACATGATTGTGTCACTGTAATTAATGACATTTGAAGCCCGAGACCAGACGTATAGGATTCACCAATTTAGAATCTGGAAACGGCGTTTTATTGTGGATAGGTCAGCATTCAGAAGCAAAGAGATAGGCCAGTGTCTGGTATGTTGTAGCAACGACCCCCGAGGTAGTCAAAGCGGTATCACTTTCTTCTCATTTGTCAGCGCAAGCAGCAGAGCTGATTGCCTTGATTGAGGCATGTCAATTGGCCGAAGGACGAACAGTGAATATTTACATCGACAACAGATATGCATTCGGTGTTGTACATAATTTTGGATCACTGTGGGAAAACAAGGGCTTCTTGACCTCCACTGGAAAGCCAATCACATAAAATGGCCTGATCTCTGACCTCCTGAAAGCAGTCCGATTACCTAAATCAATCACTGTATGTAAATGTGAAGCCCACAGGAAAAATTATGATTCAATTTCTCAAGGCAATGAAAACGTAGACTGAGCCGCAAGGACAGCAGCCAATCAGCCGCCAAGTGATGAGTTTGACATGTGTATGTCAAATATTTGTAATCCAAAGCAGACTTATGGGAGTTACAGTCTCAGGCCACATCGAAGGAGAAGCGTGAATGGACAGGGCAGGGTGCAGAATGAGGGAATGGGTGTGGTGTGGCCCCAGTGGGAAACCCTGTCTACCACGATCTTTATTCCCTTTCTATGCCAAAATAACACACGGTAAGGACCATGTGTCAAACGTGGGGATTTACGACAATATTTCAGCACGCTGGTACAGAAAGTGATTTACTCATTGCTCATAAAAATAATGTGAATAATGTGTTATCTGTGCCACTAATAATGTGGGGAGGGGAATACAAATGAATCAGGCAGAACACCCCCAATCCCAAAGACCCTTTGAACATTTAAGATGGATTTTATTTAACTAACACCCAGCGAAGGGAAAAGGCATTGTCTGGTAATAGTTGATGTTTTCCCATGGGGTGGAAGTGCTCCCACGTCTAAACAGGATGCCAGTGCAGTAGCCGATCAGTGATTACTTGGGAATAAAGGTGAGGCAACATTGTGCCAATCACCCAGCGAGCGGTGGGACAGCGGAAAGAGAGAAAACTATCCTTAAAAATAAATTGGCAAAATGTTGTGAGGAACTAGAGGTGACATGGACAAAGGCATTTCCACTTGTGCTAATGTATATGAAGGAGAGGAAAAGTAAATATTAGGACGTTTGAGATTTTGTTTGGAAGATGGCCCAATACAGGAATTGGCCAAGACCGATTGTAAAACATATAACAGACCACTGTGAGGACGAGATATTATGTTACGGTATAAAACTCTCCACACTTCTGTCTCAAATACAGAAACAAAAGAAGAGCAGCACGACCCCAATCAGCAGAAGGGAAGATGCACAATCTAGAACCTGAAGACTGGATAGTGGTGAAAGACTTCAGGAGCAAAAGCATGAAGGCGAAGAGCTGGCTGGGACCGTTCCAAGGGCTCCCTACAACACAGACAGCTGTTAAGATCGCCGAAGGAGCCACGTTGCTACACGCCAGCCGTTGCAAACGTGTAGCTGACCTTGAGGAGACATTGGACAACACCGGATCCAAATAAGTGTAAGTAACGATTAGAAAACTCATAGAAATATGGAGCTGCATGGTAGGACGAGTCGTGAAGGCAGGGGTGTCTGGGATACAACAGCAGACGGTAATCTTAACCAAGGATGTTCAGTTGACCTTTACATGCCACCCATGCCCGTTTGGAAACCAGGACGACTATAAATAAGGCAATAAATATTTACACAGAGATCCTTGTGTACCCAGTTACTGGCACTGAGTAGTATCCATCACGGCTACAGGTACACCTGACACGGGATATCGGATTCCTGTTATCAAAGAAGGAGGTGCCATGGCAAGGGTAATAATAAAAAAAGATTCAGAAGAGCGATAAGGAAGCCTGGTGGTGTGCAATAGATAGACCCTTCTCCGATATCTATAGACAGGTGAATATAGTGGTACAGCCTCGCACACACCCCACCCGAGATGCAGTGCAGAAGGTCCTCCAAAACATAGTAGCTCCTGGACTCGAAAAGATGAATGTCCAATGACCCGCACTGCAGATGGGCGGAAAGGCCTTTTCCAAGCTGACAGAAATGGAAGAAAGAAATAAACTGAATGTGCAGCTAAAATGATCACAAATGAAAAAAGTAAAAGTGGATTCATTGAGATAACATTCAGCACCATATTTCACTTTCTGTGGAAGTCTACTGTTAAGGACTCAGTGGTCTCACTGCTGTAGCAATGGGGGATTTCCTCTGACCGTTTATGTTGTTGACAAACTTCCCAAAGCAGGGAATTTATATGGAACTGGCCATTAATCCAGTATTGTCACAAACAGGATTCAGACTAGCATAAAACAAAGAAGTGTGTATCCTCGAAATCTGAATCAACAACAGGAATTGACAGAGAAACTATGCAGGCCTGACAGCATCTGTGGAGACAAAGAGATTTATTGTTTCACATCACAGATTCAGGCTCCTTATACTTTTTATTGTTTTATTGCCTGGGTAATTGTCAATTTCATTTCGCTAAACAGCATACTTACCAGAATCTCTCATGAGCTGACAGACGTCATCTGTAAAAATGCAAAATTCCTTTATCGGCTGTAATGCTGTTGCTGTTGCCCTGAGTTGGTGAAAGGCTGGCCTTCATTACCTTTTTCTTCTCCTTTATATCGATGAGCAGCCATGGTGAATGGAGAATTTCTGTTTGTGTCCCTTTGTGTCTCTGTACCATCTCACTCTTTTCTACATTCTCCCACTCTCTGTCTGTCAATATCCCTCATTTTTCATTTCAACTCTTGGAAAAGTGTTAAAATCGGAGGCTGTTCCGTGGCTTCCTCCGCACCCTCCCCCCCCCCAGGCCAGAGTGTGTAGAACTGGGCTCACAGTCTCCAAGTAATGTCTGTGTTACTTAGGTCTGAGATCAGGTGACATTTGTTCACTCAAAACGTTATGAGCTTTTACAATTCTAAATAGTATTCATAATAGACCAGAAAAAGAAGCTGTTTCACTCCAACTATAAGATTTCTATGGTGCCATTGCCGTTTGCCGAAAATCAATGAATGGCAACAGCAGACAATGAGAGCCATTATCTCATTGGATGCGTTATTACTACAACATTGTCCTGCAAGTCTGCAGTGTCTCCTGCGTCTCTTCATTATTCCCAAAAAACTTGAAAAGACGGATGGAGATTAATAGTAGAAGAGATAGACAAATCCTCATCGAACAGAGTAAGAAGAACTCTGCGTTGAATTAGCAGGATAGAACAGAGACTAATGGGTCCACATCAGGAGGTCGGGCTTGGTAGCACGAAATAATAACGGTCTGAGCTCCAACACATGCTGAGCCGTCACTTTCGCGATGTTGGATAAACAATACGGCTTTTACAAGAAGTTAAAACAATGAACTTTCAATATACAGAACATTTAACAGCATTTGACACCATTAACGTCTGGTTATTACGATATGCTTTAACTGACGAAACCACAGACACTGTTCTTCAAATTAATAAGGGCATTTAATGAAGTATTTGATCACAGTTAATCGGACTGCCTTTCTATAATAAAGCTGCTCGTTGAGAATTTATATCAACGTCCGTTTGTGCAGGAAAGAAGTTCACAGCTGGTGACTGTCCACTGAAAATGTAGAGAAAGAGTCAATCTCTTCTTGCTTTGATTTCAAACTGATGCCTTCACCTCTTTAACCTGACAGGATAAACAGTATGCGTTCATCCTCTCGGGGCCGATTTACCGCCTGAATATGCACAGAGGGAAACTCATACGAAGTGCCCAGGGTAATTGTGGTGAATTTACCAGGAGTGGTGTGTGAGTTGGTGTTAACAGTGGGCAGTAAGGGCTAAACCATGAGCACTGACATTGATCCTTGTACCAACAGCTCCTCACTCAGGTTCTGCCTCATTCATCTCAGTCATCATTGACTTGCAGTTTATCATACTTTCCCATCGAAACTTTCCTTTTGTTCCGGAACACTTTCGGATGTCCACTTGGAAACTGCAGTTTTTTCAAACGAAATTCTGGAGAATGCACATCACTCTTTGGGATAGGCTTCACTGCCCAACCATAATTATTCAAGAGATTGAGATGGTAAGTTATTTTACTTCGTCCTCGAAGTGCTCAACACAGTGATACAGCCATGATGTCGATAGAGAGGGAGTTCCAAGAATTAGACATAGCAACATTGAATGAACAGCGAGATAGTTTCAGCTTAGAAAAAGCGAGATCCTTAGTGGGGATTTGAAGTGACAATTTATTCGGTGTATGTGCTACCATGGCTGCCAGAGGATGTGGTGGAGGCTCGTACAATTGCAACATTTAAGAGGCATTTAAAATTGTATATGAGTAGGAAGGGTTTGGAGGGATATGGGCCGTGTGCTGGCAAGAGGGACCAAATTGGGTTGGGATTTCCGGTCAGCATGGACAGGTTTGAACGAAGGGTCTGTTTCCCTGCAGTGCATCCCTATGACTCTATGATTCCAGTTGGATGCAATCAATCACTGGATTCCTTCTGGCAGAACCGGGTCTGTGCTGTATGTTGAAACAGAAAATGGTTTTCATTCAGAGTAGCCACAAGAAGAGAAATAAATCTTCATTTCCTGACTTGGAATTTTATCCAGGCCTGGGCGATTCAAACCCAGACTCTGAAGCAGGGACTCCACTAAAGTTGACAATAACCATTTCGACCTAACCTGTACAATCTCTTGTGCCTATCGTTCTTTGTCCCCACATTTTGAAGCACCGGTCCTTGCCGTGCGTGCTGAAGCAGCTAACTACTGTCTCGCAGAATAACCGTGGGGTCAGAGACCCGATAGATCTGTCATGCAGCGGGGATTGCATTGCTCAGAACAGACGTGTTTGCTGTGTGGGACTGGAATTGAGCTCGATCACACACAGATACGGTGTAAAAGCTGCCAGCAGATGTGGAGACGGTTGGGACAGTTTCATTCACACTTTGGGAAAAAGACTGGATCCTAAATTCAGGGGAGATAAGTGTTACAGACAGAAGGCTGAAAATTGGTTTGGGAACGATATGAGTCATGACCGAATGGCGGGCCGACCAGATGGGCTGAAAGCTCTAACTGTCCTCCGATGCCTTCTGGTCTCTGACCGTCCAGTATCTAAGGAAAGAGAAACAGTTAATCGTGCATTTCGAAGTCCTCCTCTCATAACTCGGCGAGGTGAGAGATGGAACAGTTCTGCTATTAAATTTTGAGACTCGGAGAATGTTTGGAGACGGAGTAATAAAAGAGAAACTGAGTATAAAGTTGAGCGTCAGGAGATATTCAATAAAATAGGTAGACGGAAATGGACATGCTGAGATTTTCCCGCAATTTCTTTTGTTCGTACTGAAACAGAAGGGAAAAGTCTGATCCTGGACTATGTCTGCTCTGTGGACGTTTGAATTCCCTATTCCAACAAATCACTTCTGAACCACACGGAAACCTCACTATCCTGCATCACCCCCACCCCTGTTACTGACAATAAGCTGTTCATTACATAAACACATATGGGTACACAACAGCATCATTTACCGAGTGAATTGGGAAAATTCCAGGGAGAGTTCCATTCGGTTTCCAACAGAGCATTCTCATTCAGTTAATTCTATTGCAACACCATTTGACATGCAGCTGTCACTGTCATGTGGCCATTCGCATTCGACATCTCTGGACATTTTAGGTTGGGGCACGTTTGGAATGGAACCTCACGTTTTGGAAGGGACATCGTTTATAGCATATTCGGCTGAACTGATAACCTTGTCTCTTGCACCTGCAGTACAGTGGAGACAGTTTTCACACAGAAACCAAGAGATGATCAAAAATGGAGGAAAACATGTGTCAACAAAACCTGCCTCAGCGAGCGAATTCGCTCTTGCAACATTAAAGGAGAGCGGCAAACCTATTAACAAACAACAGCGCCCTGCGTGGGTCTCGACCCCACACTATTGAGATTAAAAGTCTCAAGCTCTACCGACTGAGCGTACCAGGACAGGATTGGTGTTGGTTAATTTATCATATCAGACTGAGTTTAATTCAGCTGACACGGCAAATTTCAAAAATCTCGTTCATTCCTCCCCATTGCAAATAACATTATCCAAGTCTTTCAATTCTCAGATTTATTCCTTCAGACCATTACAACACATTTAGGCCTTGCCCCTAGATTTTCGATTCTCTGTTAATATTTTCATGTTTTGACCCTGATTCTTAGGTCACCGAAGTGATTCCCAGCCACTCTGGCAGACTGCAAATCAATCGGGAAAATACCTTGGGAAACCAAATCATTTCTGATTAGAGTGTAGGGAATCCCATCTGCTGAAGAGACAGAGTCCCAACAATCAAAGACTGCCTTTGTTCTACCTACCTACAAAGTTTGCCACTTCTAATATTCGAGAAAGGAATTCTGATTATAAAATGTTTTAAAAACAGGAACAATCTTCGGAAGACATTTCCAGTTTGAATTAGAATGTTTTATCCTTTCACACGGTAACAGCCGTTCCTGAGGAAGGAGTTTCCATGAGCTGTGTCCCAGGGCTGAGCCGGAAGCCGCTGATTGAAACTGCAGTGGCTCCTTTCATTTGGCAGCAGGGGCTTGTAGAGAGTGGGGTCACATTTTGCTGCACGTGACCGTCTCACTCATTGCGGACTCAGGGTCAATCATGGATGAGCTCTAGTGGTTGTATTGTCAGTACATGGTCGTTCTCAATACTTGATGTGAAATATTTGAGGCTCTGTGCTCTTTTTGGGCTTGGACAACCAACATTTCAGCCAAATGCTCTGACCATTTGAGACACAGCAACTGGCAGCAAAATTGTGCGTGTACACATCCAAACGCACAGTGATCGAGAGGATGTGGACAGCAGTAGTTCTCATTATTTTAAGAATCAGTTGCTCATGTTCCCGTGTTTATCGCAGAGAGGGTGAGAGACCCGAGGAGTAACAAACACACCCACAAAGCAATATCAGGATCTGTGTAGTTCTGTCATAAAAAGCTGCCTGCAGTGGTTCTATTGCAAAGTTGGGTTTCAAACCCACGACGCAATAGAGACTGGATTCTAAACCCAGCACATTAAACCGCTCTGGATTAGTGGTTCTGGAAGAGCACAGCAGTTCAGGCAGCATCCGAGGAGCAGTAAAATCGACATTTTAGGCAAAAGCCCTTCATCAGGAATACAGGGTTTCGCCCTATACGTCGATTTTACTGATCCTCGGATGCTGCCTGTACTGCTGCGCTCTTCAGCACCACTTATCCTGAATCTGGTCTCCGGCATCTGCGTTCATTGCTTTTACCTACCTTAAACCACTCGGCGACGCTCCCTGACGATAACTAAGCGCCAAACCTGTCAAGACTAATGTTTCAGCAACGCTTCACTTCAGGCAATTTCCCCTGACACTTTCTATGAATACCTTAGCATAATTTAAAAAAAATATTTACAACGATTTGAAAGGTTTTCACGGTGTGGACATTATTGAGAAGCTGAATATTCTTCGACAGTTTTCCGCAGAGCTTCAGGCCTGAGGGATGTCCTTGGAAAAGTTTGCAAAATCATGAGGTAGACGAGCAGAGAACATAGTCAATCTACACTTTTTCAGAAGTCACATGAGTTTACAGCGAGTTAGCATAGGTTTAATGTGAGAGCAGTACAATTTGAAAGGGACGTGAGCGACACTTGTTTTTAATACAGACATTTTTGTGCGTGTGGAATAAATTGCCACATTTAGTGGCAGAGTTTGGTGCACTCACAACACTTCAAAGCCATCTAAATGGGAATGCAGACAGGAATTGTTCGGAGAGATAAGGGACATATATTGGCAAATATGTTTAGATTAGTTACGGTAATCTGTTCAACAGGTGCAAGGTGGATAGGAAGGTTTGCTTCCGTGCTCGGTAATTCTGTGACACTCCAGTACCTGACAACAGTTTGAATAGACCACTTGCGAAAACGCATGCTGTGTGTTCCTAAGTCAGCGTGTTTGAATTTTATTTCTTTCTTGAGGCGTAATGTTTTGAAATGACACAGAGAGGAATGTTTGCCAGACATTTACAGACAATGACCATTCTCCTTGATAAATTCCCAATTTCTCCTTCAAATAATTTCGTTGACTAAAAAAAAACCTCACAAATCGTGTTATCCCCTTAACTCTCCAGTGAATCCAAAAACTGACAGCTCTTAACGTGGACCAGGTGCAAAACTCAAACGGCAGAGTCATTATCAGACACGCAAACTCATTACTTCTGTCTGTGGGGCAGTGCGAGATGTGTATGTCAAGAACTGTTCATACATATAACACCGAAGCAATTCCAAATGGAGCTTCCCGACATTCTGGAGATTTAGTGCATTGCCAAGTAACAGAAAGTGCTCAAGTAACATTAAACAAAACAGGAAAATGTACCATGCAAAGTGAATATTACCAATTATATTCTCGATTAAATTAGGTCAACAATGCGCTGGTGCCTCCATCTGATCGAGCGAGCCAATCTCCAGCCTCCCTCACCAGGACAGTAGTGAAGGAAATGAGAGAAATATAACAAAGTTTCACGTTGTGATTGCCCACCTTTTAGCCACAACAACAAAAAACGAGGGAGCAGATTCAGTGCAGGATCTGGCTTCACAACAGCGGTGAAATAACGACGTCCACTCACTTTCAGGGAAAACTGTGAACAACTCACATTGTCCAGAATATGAATACACAGCGCAGGCTGTTTAATTCCCATGTTCTACTGCTGCCCCAACATACATACGATAATGTACCTTTCAAAGAGAGAGTTTGTAACTTTGGAATGCCAGTGTCAGCTGTTTCCCTCGCTCTTACTGCCGCCCTTGGTCGTGTTGGGGCTGCACTTCTCATCTTACACGCGGTAGTTGAGTGTGCAATTCTCTGTTGTGGAAAAGCGGAGTGTTTTGGAGCAGAAAGATGTGAAGTTCGGATGCTTCTGGAGTTCTTGTTGAAAGGTTCGGTGACGCTAGGAAGATGGTTTGCAGACTTTTCCTCCTTTTCTGGGTGACGTTCTCAGCACTGCAGAGGTTCCTGTGAAGCGCTGCTCTCATGTTTTGGTACGAATTCATTTGGTTTCATTCCCGCTGCTTCCGTTTGTTGGGATTGCAGATTGGGTCCAATGGATGGAATCCGTGTATGAGTGCCCTGCTTCCATGAATTGTCTGGCTGTCTTGTGCTTGCCCTGTCCTATTATTGTTGTGCTATTCTAGTCGAATGTATGGCCTTTGCCGTTTGTACGTATTGCTACTAGGGACTGCTGGACTGACGCCCACACAAATTCTTTACTAAGAACCAATATCCACCCGCCTTCATTCGCAAATGCATGGCACGCAAAGTTCGCAACGTGGATTTGCTATGAGGTAATTTTTAAATCATGCTTCCCTGTGTTAAAAACAAATTCTGGTAAACGATATCCAGATTCTTCCGAACACTCGGACATATGACAGCACAGAAAACGAGGGCCTCACTCAGACAATAACTCACGAGAAAACAAGGTCAAATACCGCATCATGTGCAGTTCAAACGTGGTTGACGAGATTCCACGCATGGACTGCACGAAACACGACATAGGAGAAAAAGGCTGACAACTAGAGAGCTGCATTCATAATTTCATCTGGACTGTAAAAACGCCTCAGACAGCTGTTCCTTGCAGTTATGCACAGAATATTGAATGTCTCTGATTCCAGGGCTTGGAATTCGGATGATATGACAGTCTGCAGCACTGGTTACTTCCTTGTGTGAGGTAACTCCTGAGGGAACACATGTCACACTCTGTTGCTCTGCAGTGTGTTGCAACGATTCTGAGTATTAATTAAGCCCCCCTCACTGTAGTTAATTTCCATTTTCATCACTGCCAACCTTCTTCAAACCAAAGCACGCACTTGCTTTTTTCAGACTTCTGATATCCCGCTTTCATCCCGCTTTTTACCTAATCATATTTCTGACTTTACAATCTATGTCATAACAGGTTGGCAACTGCAGAATGAGCTTTGTTCCGTTCTCCACTGATGTTGAGAGGAGTAATACAACATATTCGAGTAGGACTTGATGCGCTGGCGGGTGGTGTATTCGCGGCATTATGGCTTCTTTTTTTCGTTTTCGGTCGACCATTTCGAGTTCATTGCGCAGACTTCTGAAGAAGACTTTTTGGAGTCGTAATGGTAACTGTGTTTTCTCTCAGAATACAGACGTAGCTTTATTTCTGTTCTCTTATAATTGATCTTCTTCTGATCTTTACAAGTGAAATAGGGTGCATTACTATTGCCCGTTTTTAGTTTCAAAATCAATAGAAACATGAAGGAGACAGTATCAAAGAACATAAAGTTCTGAGTTGTTAAGATAATTTTTGCAGCAATGGTGGACATGAAGGTCAAATTAAGATAACGGTTCAAGAACATTTAGTCTGAAAGTGGTATGTGACTTTAGTTCCAAATATATGTTTCCGTTCTTCCAGTACATCTTTTTGAATCCCAGAAAACATCGATTGTTTTCTGTATTCACTTTGTTTCGCGATATCTGTCTTCTGGTCGACCAGAGACAACTTGAATTTGAGTCTGCATTGAATAAGATTTCGCTCTTTCTTTCGAAAAGCAAACCTGTGCATTATGTACCACTTATCATGCTGATGGCTAAGAAGTTCAAAATGAATTACGGTTTATGGATCGTGAGCAAGAATGAAGTGATCCACTGGCGAGCAGATATCACCACGCCCTATTCCTACATCGGGCCTGAACGGTCCATTGGCAGAGTCTGCAGAAAGGAAATGTCTAAGTGAACTAGTCCTTTGTTCAGTTTGATTTGATATCAATGGTAGTGCTGTTTTGGGGCAGATATGTGTCAACATCTCTGACGTTAGAGTCAAAGTTTAAGTCACATCTACTCCATGGAGTGTCTTCTCATACCGGAACATGCTGACATGAAAACATCTAGCTCTGATCGCAAAGGTTTTTACATTAAACTGGGAGTATGTGTAACTAAGCAATTCAGACAGCCAAGATGAATAACTGGCATTTGGTTCTTCAAGCTGAGCTCTCCACACCAACTGCTCCAACGAAGGCCGTGGATAAGATCCCCATCGATTATTTTGGTCAATTTTAGCCTCAACAACAACCTATTGTTCTGAACAATGCTACACCACAAGCAGAGGGCTAAGTCTGATTTTCATCGTTAATTTTCAAATTCAGTTCTTAATGCACAGTTTCTTACGAATGTGGACAGCAGAAGACCGTTAACATTCCATTTCTAATATTTCCAGAAAATTCTACTCCGCTGATATCGCCTTGCCTTATCACACCTCAAGCCAGGAACCTGGATTAGTCGAGCTCCTTTCCACACATGGAGTTGCTTTTTCTAATTCATTGACTGCTGATATAATAGATTATTGGCCTTGAGAGTCAGCTGTAAATTAGGTTGAAGTTTCTCAGCTTGACTTTCAACTGATCCTAAAAAAAATCATCACCTGCAGGTACATGTATTGCATTGCTTCTTGTTTTGATTAATTCCACCTCCCCCCCTCCCCCACCCCCCGAACATCGAAATTTCACGATAGTTCGACAAGTGTTTTGAAACTGATTCGTGTTGGAAGTTGGTGGCTTTTTGTGTCTCGACATATAATCTATTCAATTTGACGTCTTGAAATTACTTCGGATTCTTCATAGTTGAAAACTTACTTTCGATTGAATGCAAAGCTCAAGCTCCACGAAATCGAAATTCTGCAAAGGAATTAATGACTTTTAAAAGATTAAACGCTGCAAAGACGATTAGAACCTGCGCAGGGGACCACATTTAATTCCAAATCCAACGTCTTAACTTCTCAGCCATCAGATCTGCACCAAAATTGCCAATTTTCATAGTAAAAGAACTGAATTCATGAAATACGTAATTTGTTTGAAGAACTAATTGTCAAGACCCAAAGATTTCGCCAAATCCTTTGCAGAGACCCAGACGAACGTTACCTTAGCAGATTGACAGGCTTTCACCGCAAACTAGATTCTGACACAGCTGAAGTTGTGGGAATGATTCTTCATCGAATTTTAGAGTCACGGATGTACACCACATGAAGAGAAGATCGTTGTCTCACTGTGTCCGATCGATTTTGACTCAATTGCTCATCATCCGGTGCCAACGTTGTGTTTTAATATTCATCGAAATATGGTATTAGAAATATTGATGCTAAGTCCATACACACTAGCTACATTCGTAAAAAAAATCGGAATTAGAAAGAATGATGAACCAATTTACAGGAATGGATCCAGCAACTAATCCGTAAGTTCTGACATCAGGTAATGAACTTGTGAGCACAAGAGAGGAGGATTGACCGAAGATTTGCAACTTGAAATCGTCTTGACGAAATTATTTGCAAAGTTTTTGCGGTTGTTCTAGAGTCATCGAGTCCTTGAGCAATACAGCATGGAAAGTGGCCCTTCTTTCCAAGTTGACCATGGTGGACAGTTATCCTAAATTAATAGGTCCCATTTGCCAACATTTGGCCTACATCCCTCTAAATCTTTTTACTCATATATCCATCCAGATGCCATTAAATGATACAGTTGTACCAGTCTCCAACAATTTCTCTGGCAGCTCATTCTGGACACGACTGAAAAAGTTGCCCCTGACGACCCTTTTAAATCCTTACCCACTAATCAAAAAACGATGTTTTCTAAATTTTGACTTCCTCACCAGCAGGAAACCACCTTGACGAGTAAACCTATCCATGTCCCTCATGATTTAATAAATAGCAAGGATTTGACTTTATCATACTTGTCAGGTGGGAAATGTGTGGAGATTATTTATCGAAGATTTGAAGTAGAAAGTCTGATGTACAGATTTTTAGAATTGCATCTTGGAGAAGTTTTTAATAAGTCATTGAAGTTTGGTAGCAGTTGTAGAAGTCTGTTGTAAAAGCTGCAGAAGGATTTCAGGGCTCAGTTCGACCGCACTTGGACTACAGTATGAGGAATTATAATCCTCAATTTAGGAAAGATACTAATGCCATATGAGTAATACCACGAAATGTGATTAGCCTTGATATGATGTGTGAACGTTAGTCCTGTGAATTGAAATTGGGCAAATTCGTTCTTTTTTTTAACAGATTCAAAACAAGAGAGGCAATCTCATTGAGAGTTGCAAAATATTTGAAGAGATAAACAGGGTGGTGCAATTAAATTTTGTTCCCTCATTGGTGAATCTAGAAGCAGGAGAGGACAATTTTAAAATGAAGCGTTGTGATTTATGACCAGGATGAGAACTATTGATTTTTTTCTTCGCCTTGAAAAGTCTCGCTATTCAGCACAACAGTGAGCCTTGAATATTTGGTCTTTGAATGCATCACTATCAGCCTGACCCGCCGACACTTACTGCATCACTATAGACCTTACCCCTCACACTTACCCCCTTCCTATCAGCGTGAACCCCTCAAAATTACTGCATCACTATCCATCTGGCGCCCTCACATTTACTGCGCCACTTTCACTTCGAGACCTTCATTTTGACTGCGTCATTATCAGCCTGACTGCCAAACACTTACTTTGTCACTATCAGTCACGCCCTTACACTTCCTATGTTACTATTACCCTGACTCCTTACACTTACTGTGTCACTATCAGCCTGCCTCCATCACACTTATTATGTAAGTACCAGACTGACGCCTCTCACTTACTGTATCACTACAACACTGCTTCCTCAAACTTACTATGTCACTATCACCTTGACCCTCTCACATTTACTGCGCCACAATCACACTGACCACCTCACACCTACTGCATCACTATGAGCTTCAACACTCACACTGACAGCATCACTAACAGCCTGACCCCCTCATGCTTACTGCATTGGTATCTCTCTGATCCACTCAGAATTACTGCGTCACAATCACTCTGACCCCCTCATACTTAATGCGTCACTATCCCTCTGGCACCCTCATACTGCCTGCATCACTCACACCCTGACACATGCGCACCTACTGCATCCCTATCTGCCAAACGCCACTCACTAACGGCGTCAGTCTCTCTCTAACCTGCTCACACTTAAGGCATCACCATCACCTTGACACTCTCTCACTTAGTGCATCAATATCAGCCTGACCCCCTCACGCTTACTGCATCACTACCAGCCTGATCCCTTCAAATGTACTGTGTAACTATCAGACTGAACCACTCATACTTACAACATCACTATCACCTTGTCCCCCCAAACGTAGTGAGTCCAGAACACACTGAACCTTTCACTCTTCTTGCATCACCTTCAGCCAGACCCTGCACACATTTCCTGTGTCACTCTCAATCTGACAACCTCAAAGTGTCTGCGTCACTGTCACCCTGAACACGTCACACTTACTGCATGGGTGTCTACCTGAAACCTCACGCTTATTGCATCACTATCATCCTGAGCGGCTCACACTTACTGCATCACTAGCACATCAACACTCTTACCTTTCATGCGTCACTATCGGCCTGACACCTCACACGTACTGCATCACTATTAGCCTGACCCGCTCACACGTTCTGCGTCACTACTACCCTGACCCCCTCACAATTGCTGTGTCGCTATTAGCCTGAGCCCCTCACTATCACGCTGATCAAGCTCACAATTACAGCATCACTATCAACCTGACCCCCTCACACTTTCTCTGTCATTATCACCCTGACCCTCTCACACGTAATGCGTCACGGTCACACTGAGACACTCACATTTTCTGCGTCGTTATCAGCTGGACCCGCCGGCCCACAGCGTCACTATCAACCTGGCCCCTCACACGTGCATGCCTCAATATCAGCGTGAACCCCTCACACTTACCGCATCACTGTCCATCTACCATCCTCACACTTACTGCACCAGTTTCACCTTGACATCCTCATTTTTACTGCGTGACTATCAGCCTGACAGCCACACACATATTGCATCACTCTCAGTGACGCCCTCGCACTTCCTATTATAATATCACCCTCACTCCTAAAACCTACTGCGTCACTATCAGCCTGACTCCATCACACTTTTTGTGTCAGTATCAGACTGACGCCTCACGCTTACCATGTTACTAAAACACTGCCCCATCACACTGATTGCGTCACTAACAGCCTGACCCCTCAGATGGACTGCGTCAATATCATCCTGACCCACTCACACTTTTTGTATCAGTTTCAGACTGACGCCTCGCACTTACTATATGACTAAAACTCTCCCCCCCCCACTGACTGTGTCACTCTCAGCCTGACCCCTTAATACTTACTGCGTCAATATCAGTCTGACCCCTCAGACTTACTGTGTCACGATCAGCCTGACTACATCACATTTATTGTGTCAGTATCAGACTGACGCCTCACACTTATCTTTTCACTAAAACACTGCCCCGTCACATTGACTGTGTCATTATCAACCTGACCCCCTCACACTTACTGCTTCACTATCGCAATGCCTCTCTCTCACTTACGACGTCATTTACACCCTGACACCCAACACTTGCTGTGGCACTATCATACTGAGGGCCGTACACTTACTGTCACTGTCATCCTGACCCCTTACAATTACTGCGTCACTATCACACTGGTATCTCACACCCACTGTGTCACTATCATCCTGAGCCGCTTACTCCTATTGTGTCACTATCACTTTGACCCCAACACACGAACTGCATCAATATCAGCCTGACCATTTCACACATACTGCGCCACCACCAGGCTGACTCCCTCACATATACTGAATCACGATCAGGCTTACCCACACATGCTTACTGCGTCACTGTCACCCTGACTCCCCACTCTTACTGCGTCAAGATCATTGTGCCCCCTACACTTACAGCGTAACTATCATCCTGACAACGTCACACTTACTGCGTCAAGATAAGCCTGATCCCTCAAACTTAATGCGTCACTATCAGCTTCAACACTCACATTTACTGCGTCACTTCTAGCACTACCCCTGCACACTTACTGCATCCCTAACCGCCTTAACCCCTCGCATTTACTTCATCACTATCAGCCTGTGACACTCACACTTACAGCTTTATTACAACCTGGCCCTGTGAGTGCATCCTCATCAATGTCAACCTGACCCCTTGCCCATACTGCGTCACTATAAGCCTGGACCCTCAAATGTTCTGCGTCACGATCACACTGACATCTCACACTCACTGCGTCACTATCACCCTGACCCCTCACAATTACTGCATCACTACAACCTGACCCCCTGAAAGCATCTGCGTCACTGTCACCCTGACCCCATCACATTTCCCATGTCACCATCACAATGACAAATTCACAAAGTCTGCTTCACTGTCATCCTGACATCTCACACTCACTGGATCACTACCATCCTCCCCCTCATACTGACCTGTCACTATCATCCAAAGCCGCTCACACTTATTGCGTTCCTATCACTCTGCTCCCAACACACTTACTGCGTCACTATTAGCCTGACACTCGCACACTTCCCGCATCACTATCAGACTGACCTCTCACAATTTCACCATGTCTATCAGTCTGACTCCTCACATTTCCTGCATCACTATCACCCTGTCACTTAACACTTACTGGCCAGTATTAGCCTGACGCCCTGAACATACTGCATCAATATCAGCCTGAACACTCACACTTACTCTGTCACCATCACACTGACCCCCTCACACTCACTGCGTCACTATCACCCTGTCTCCTCACACTTCCTGCGTTAGGATCACTCTGACTCACCGACACTTACTTCATCACTATCAGCTTGACCCCTCACACATACTGTGACACTATCAGCCTGACCCCACCACACTTGCTGCGTCTCTATCAGCCTGACCCCCTCACACTTACTGCTTCACTATCAGACTGACCCCTCACACTTACCACATCACTAACAGCCTGAAACCTCACACTTACTGCGTCACTATTCCCCTACCACCCCACTTTTATTGGCCACAATCAGCCTGACGCCCTCAAATTACCAAGTCACTACGAGCCTGAATGCACACATTTACTCCCTCACTATCACCCTGACTGTCTCACACTCACTGCGTCATTCTCTGCCTGACCCCATCACACTTACTACGTCACTATCACCCTTTCCCCTCCCACTTTATGCGTCAGGATGAGCCTGACACAGTAACACTTACTGCATCACTATCAGCCTGATCTCCTTCCAATTACTGCGTCACTATCAGCCGGACCACTCACTCTTACTGCGTCAGTGTCAAACTGACCCCTCACATGAAGTGCTTCCCTATCACCCTGACCACCTCACACTTACTGCATCACTATTCATCTGATCCCTCAGACCTACTGCATCACTATCACTCTGACCCCCCTCACTGTGCAACTATCGGCCTGATCCACTCACACAGTCTGCGTCACTACCACGCTGACACCTCACCCTCATTGTGTCACTATCATCCTCACTCCATCACACTTATTGAGTCACTGTCAGCCTGATCCCCTGTAATGGAAAATTATCATTTTTTGTGAAATTTGTGAAAGCATGGTTGAAACAAAGAAGGATGGACCGAACTTTGCAAAAAGACAAAAAAAATGTAAAGTTCAACCTAATTTACAACTGACTCTCAAGGCCAATAATCTATTATATCAGCAGTTAATGAAGTAGAAAAAGCAACTCCATGTGTGGAAAGGAACTCGACTGATCCAGGTTCCTGGCTTGAGGTGTGATGAGGCATGATGATATATAGTATAAAGGGAATATGTGAAAACCGTCAGGCGTCCATTTTATGAGGCGTCTTGCAAAAGTGTCGGGTCCATTCTGCAAATTTCAAAAATAAACTTTTTCTTTGCTCTTGGTAGCATTTGCGTCGAGTCGGTTGAAATTTATCGTCAATAAACTCGGGGGCTCGCCTGGGACTCTGCAAATGTGTCAGATTTTGAAGATTCCCAGGAGGTGTACGCGCCACTGCCTTGAAGGTCTTTCATTTCATTTCGACCGCTGAATTGGCCCCTTTGTGTGAGAGGACTGGGGATAAGTGGATCGCCCCAGAGTCGCGGTAAGAATTGTGGCTAAATCCGAAATAGAGACTCGTTTGAAGAGAATAGACGAACCAGGAAGAGGGACCAGTGAACTCACGTGCGGTATTCGAGTAAAACTCAAGGGATATGGATTGCCGTCTCTAGAGAGTTTAAGACACAGCAAGATTAACAGTGGTTTGAGACTTGGAGCCACCATGGGCAGCGTTGGAGTCACCAAAGCTGTACCGGTTACGTGGGTTCTTGGTTTTTGAAAACCAAGGCAATGAGGCGATCGTGCCCAATGAGAGGGGACCTCCGGAGGTAAAAGCAAGTTATATTGGCAAAGAGAAGATTATGGTATCGGGAGAGAGAGAGAGATAGACAGATAGACAGACGGAGAGACAGACAGAGAGAGATGAACACTTTTCTAATATCCATGAAAATTGGCTTCAGCAAGTGCAAACAAAAAGAGGGTCGACAGACAACTGGGAATGGTCAGGAAAAAATACAATATATGCTAAATAATTATGGCCCAGTTTCTGTAAAACTGTTAAAAATGTAAATCAAGGAATGTGTTTTTCTGGAGTAAGTTTTAATAATATTCAGTTGCAAATGCTGAGGTCACCGTTGGAGGAGAGAAAGAAGGAGAAACGGAACGGTAAAATAGAACCTGTGATTTGGAGTGCTTATCACATGTTGAAGGCTTAGCCTGATTTCAGGGAAAGAAAATCTCGAAATAAAGATAGATCAAGTACACGTACAAACACCAGCGCACATGCACACACACACGGAAAACAACCTAATGAAGCTGGACAGTGTCTTAAGACTGGATCAGATCCTGACCTTAATGGGTGCCCTCGAAGAGCGACAGCCCCCCTACGAGATCCACTTCAAGAAGATTCCAAGTCAACGGTCGCCGCCTCAGGGTCTGCTGAATCACCAATAGCATATCGTACCCACAATCAGTTGAAGCAAGAATCCCTAAAGAAGTCGAGACAATGTCCCAGTACCTTAAGCGCCTCACGGAAGTCGATAATGTCTATTGTGGACTGATACCACCCAACGACATACCGACGGCAGAGATCCCACCGTATGAGGCACACCGGAGGAGCAGCTTCATCAATGGAATGAAGTACGAAACAACAAAATAGGTAATAATATACATGTATTACCTGGGACACGGGAAAGTTGAATTAGATAGAACAATACGTGATACATGCTGAAAAACTACTGGGTCAAGAGAACCATAACCGGAAATTAAAGATGGAACAGCAATCACCTGAACCTCAGCTTATTTTGATGCAAATGGTCGTTCAGCCATTGGAGGGTGGGACTATGGGAAAAGAGAGAGGCATAGGTGGAGTTCACAAAAGAGGAAGGGATCGCGAAAGCGCGCTTGTAGATATAGATCTGTCTGGTGCTTTTTTTGCGGAGCAATGGACCACTGGTCAAGACAGTACCCGCACAGACAGCCTCAATTGGTCCTGGAGGCTGGACAGCATGGTGACTGACAGGGGACGACTGAGGTTGAGCTACAGGTTAACCTCTTTCCTTTATACCTGGCAACGAAGAATCCCTAATACTATCACTTCTACTAACCTAACGGGCACTGAGATATATCCCAACTCTATATTGAACATTGAGATTGCGAAGTGTGGACAATATGTTCAATATAACAATGATGCGTATATGTCGATGCCTACCTCTATGTTGTATTTGGAGGCTACACCAGTTACCTTTTTGGTAGATACATTGCCAGCATATTGACTCCTCAAATCAAGACAGTTCAGAGAGTTGACACCAATAAAGATGAATAGAATGTTCCTGAGCTCAATGGAGGCATCAGGCGTCGTGATATGAGAGAGTTTTACCGCACCCATATCGTGTGAAATAAGTAATGTGTATCCATTCTAATTCTCAATTTTGTTAGTGGAATTCTGTCCTTTACATTTGATGGATCGGGGTCTCATAGTGAGACTGGGGTTGTATTTGCTCAGTACTCCGACGGGCTTGCAGGTAATTCAAAGGGAGAATTCACAAGTGTAAACTGTAAAATACAACCCAAGGACCCTGGTGTATGTCTATGAGTGGCGATTAAGCCAGACAGCAATGAGTTCAGTGAGCAAATCACTCGCCCTGGAAGCAGGTAACCATGTTAATCCTATTAACACCGATTTTTTTTTGCGGGAATATGCGGCACTGCACAACACACATACACCACGATAGCCCTGAGAAACCATAAGAGAAGTATTGGTTCAGGAGATTGGTTAAACCAGGTCAGTTATTATTGTGCGAAATTTACTGAAGGGGTGGCAGATGTGCAGTCAGTGTGAACTTATGTAAAGTACCTGCGACGGCAAGTAAACTCTATATTTTTGATGTGGAAGGCTATGCTCCTCGCGTGTCACTGGCGAAGGTGAGCAGTGACTGGTGGCAAGATTTGGGGCCATGGGGACTAAAGGCATAAAGAACGAAATGTTGGGTCTTCTGGGACGAGTTGGGTATGTGGTTCAATGCAGATGTGTGGACATATAGGAAGAAATTAATTTGTCAAATTCAGGCAATAGAACAGTCGAGGTAACCCCCTATAGCCCTGAAGAGCCGAGAAGGCTGGCCTGGCGTTTCCCAAAGATAAACTTCTCAGACCCAAGATGAATAACGGTCCCTACTGAATTACGGGTAAAAGGCAAACATGATGTGGGTCATATACGAGATTGTGAACCAATACGAGTAACCACGAAGTCAGAGTATCGTCCTGGCAGAGCACAATACTCGTTAAAACCCGAGGCCATGGATGTAGTTACTCCAGTCTTTCAATCCTTCCCAAAGGCTAGAGAGATAATCCCCTGTGTAAACTCACCGGTGAGAACTCCCATTTTTCTGATCAAAAAGGCAAAAATTCCAAGTGAACCAGAGGAATGGAGGTTTGTTCAAGACCTGCAGGCAGTCAATAACAGTGTTGTCCTGCGTGCATCAAATGTTCCCAAACCCTATACTGTATTAGCTCAATTTCCACCGGACAGTAAATGGTTCCCTGCTGTGGATTTAGCAAATACATTCTTTAGTGTAATGGTGCATCCAGATAGTCAATTCTGGTTCGCGTTTTCATTCAAAGGGAAGTCTTATGAGTTCACACGACTTTGTCAATGTTTTGTGAGTCACCCACCATATATAATGAGGCTCTACGCAGGAGTCTGGAGACTCTTGTTTTAACCCCGGGTCTGCGCTTCTGCAATCTGTAGACGATTGCTGAATAGTAGCACCGACAGAGGAACAATGTGAGAAGGATTCCCTTGCATTGCACGAGGGAAGGGCACAAAGCCAGTCTAGCAAAGCTTCGATTTATGCAACAACAGGTGAAGTTCTTCTGTCACTTAATATCTGAACAAGTGAACACCAGGAGAAGGTCAAGTCAGAGTGCAAGTAATTCAGCAAATTCCAAGGCCTCACATGAGGAAACAATTGCTATCCTTTTTGGATTTACGCTCCTACAGAAGAACGTTTATCCCACATTACACAAATCTAGAGGCGCCCTGAAGTGACATGGCCCATAGAAAAGGGTAGCAGAACCAAGGGCCGTTGCAATGGATCCCAGCGGCCGAGTTGAATTGAAAAAGACGTTTCAAAGTACACCTACACTGGGGATTCCAAATCCAAACAAGCCTTCTGTCAAATGGGAGATGAAAAACATGAGTGCATGACATCTGTGTTGTTGCAGGATCATGGGGGAACATTCAGGCTGGCAGCTTATTTTTCGGCGAAGCTAGACCTCGTAGCGGCAGGATTGCGTAAATGCCTGCGAGCTGTGGTTGCTATATAATCGGCTATGGCGACTTAACCAAACTGATTGCACAAGCAGTATCCTTACTGCTTTCCGAGCAAAACACAGCACATAAGTCGGCAGTACGTTGACTCAGATACAATACTGTGTTCTTGGAGAAACCTAACATTGCAATAAAACGATGTAACGTCCTTAATGCTGCTAGTTCTCTCACTAGAGAAGGAGACGGAGACCCACATGATTGTATCGCTGTAATTAATGAAATGTGCTGCCTAGACAAGACTTGCAGAATTCGCCACTTCAGAATCCAAATATGGCGGGGTTTTTTTGTGGATGGTTCAGCATTGAGGAGCAAGGAGATAGGCCAGAATTGTATTGGGGATGCTGTAGTAACTACCCATGAGGTATTCAAAGCGGGATCACTCCCTGCTCAACTGTCAGTGCAAGCAGCGGAGCTGATGGCATTGACTGAGGCATGTAAATTGGCTAAGGGAAAGACAGTGAATGTTTAACCGATAGCAGATACGCATTCGGAGTTGCACATGATGTTAGAACCCTGTGGAAATACAGGGACTTCTTGACCTTCACCGGAAAGCCCATCACATACCGCGATCAGATTTCTGACCTCTTGGAAGCGGTCCTATTGCCTAAATCAATTGATGTGTATAAATATGAAGCCCACACGAAAAATAACGATTCTGTTTCTCAAGGAAATGCAAGGGCAGACTCAGCGGCAAGGACGGCAGCCCAGCAGCCGGTAAATGATCAGTTTGACATGGGAATGACAAAAATCCTTACCCTAACAGCAGAAGTACGGGAGTCACAGTCGAAGTCCAGGCTTGAAGACACGTTTGAGTGGGAAAAAGCAGAGTGCAGTTTGAGGTAAGGGGTATGGTGTGGCCCCAATGTTAAACTTTTTCTTCCACAATCATTATTTCCATTCTATGCCAAACTGACACACGGTAAGGAACATGTGTCAAAAGAGGGGAGATATGACAGCATTTCAGCACAGTGGTACACTGAGGGATTTACTCATTACTTCCAGAAATATTGTGAACGATGTGTTATTTGTAACAATAATGTAGGGAGGGGAATACACATGAGTCATGTATCACTTCCGAAACCCCAAAAACAATTTGAACATTTACAAATGGATTTTACCAAACTAACATCCTGTGAAGGAAAAAGGTACTGTCTGGTAATAGGTGATATATTTCCAAATGGGTGCAAGCGTTCCCCACAGCAAAACAAAATGCCAGTGCCATAACCAAAGCTTTCCTAACTGAAATAATTCCGAGATGGAGCATCCCTGAGAGGCTTAGTAGAACCAAAGTTTGTGAAGGTTTATAGCTCAGGTTGAAGTTTATGGTGTAGGTTTGCTCGCTGAGCTGTACATTTGTTATCCAGACGTTTCATTACCTGGCTAGGAAATATCAGCAGTGGTGCTCTCCAAGTGAAGGGAAGATGTTGTCTCCTGCTTTCTATTTATATGTTTGTTATAGATGGGGTTCCTGGGGTTTGGGGTGATATCATTTCCTATTGGTTTTCTGAGGGGTTGGCAGATGGTAAATCGATCTATGTGTTTGTTTATGGCGTTGTGATTGGACTAAGATGCCTCTCGGAATTCTCTGGTGTGTCTGCATATACAGCAAACCGACAAACACTGACCAAATACTTAACTACACCAGCAACCATCCCAACACGCAAAAAGGAAGCTGTATCAGAACACTATTCCAACGAACCACCACACATTTCAGCACAGACGAACTTCGGAAAACAGAGGAGAACCACCTAGAAAACGTATTCAAGAAGAATGGATACTCAAAAAATACAGTCCACAGATTCCTCAGGAACAAACCACGACAAGTAGACCTAACACAGCCAGAAACCCTATCGACCTTTTCATACATCAATGAAGTCTCAGAAGTGGCAGCCAGAGTATTAAGACCTCTCGGAATCCCACGAAAAGTCTCAAACAAAACAAACAAATTTAAAAGACCCAGTTCAACCCATGGACAAAACCAACGTCATATACAAAATTACATGCGAGGACTGCCACAAACAATACGTAGGACAAACAGGAAGAAAGTTAGCCACCAGGATACAGAACACCAGCTAGCCACAAAAAGACATGACCCTCTCTCCCTCGTAGCCCTTCACACGGATGAAATTTAAACACCATTTCGACTGGGACAGGCTAAGCAAAGACATGCCAGAGAATTCCTTGAGGCCTAGTACTCCAACCACAACGTCATAAAAAAAGACATATATCTAGATAGCGTCAGAAAACGAACAGGAAATGGCATCACCACAAACCCCAGGAACCCCATCCAGGACAAATATATAACTAGAAAGCAGGAGACAACAGCTTCTCTTCACTTGGCGTTCGTCACTGATGATGTGACCTAGAACATAGAAAAATACAGCGCAGTACAGGCCCTTTGGCCCTCGATGTTGCGCCGATCCAAGCCCACTTAAACTACACTAGCCCACTAACCTCCATATGCCAGGTAATGAAACGTCTAGATATCAAACCTACAGCTCAGCGAGCAAACCTACACTCTAGGCTTAGTAGTGACAGTGGGACACCATTTGCCCATAATACCCTACAGCAGAATAGTGAGTATTTGGGAATAAACATGGGATAACACTGTGCCTACCACCAAACGAGCAGTAGGGCAGCGGAAAGAGAAAATTCTACCTTAAAAAATATATTGAGAAAATGCTGTGAGGAACTAGGGACGACATGGACAAAGGCACTTCCAATTGTGCTAATGTGTATGAGATCTAGGAGGAGAGGGACAGCTCACCTTAGCCCGTTTGAAATTTTGTTTGGTAGGCCGACAAACACAGGAATTGTCCCGAGACGTAAGGGAAGCCAGATAACAGGGGAATGTGAGGATGAGATGTTGTGTTACTGCATGAAACTCTCTACACTTCTGTCCCAAATACAGAATCAACTGAAGACAGCACTACCCCAATCAGCAGAAGGCAAGATGTACGGTCTATACTCTGGAGTCTGAATGGTGGCGAAAGACAACAGGAGGGAAAACAGAAATGCGAAGAGGTGGCTGGGACCGTTTCAAGTACGTCTTACAGCACAGATATCTGTTAAGGTTGCCGGAACAGCCACGTGGATACAAGCCAGCCATTACAAACGTGCAGCTGGGACTGAGGAGACATCGCACAACACCAAAACCAATTTAGAGCAAGTATTTAGTAGAAGACTTAAGCAAATGTGGGGCTTCCCCAATTCTCAGTGTTGGCAAGCGCCCTGGTAGGACAATTCATATGGGCAGGGGCCTCTGGGATGCAACAGCTGACGGTAATCTTAACTGATCGGACGAAGTGGATCTTTACATGCGACCCATAGCCGTTCAGTAACAAGGTCGACTATAAATTGGATAATTAAGATTTAAGACGCAGAACAGCAATGAGGAAGTCTCGTGGTGTAGAATAGATAGCTCCTTCTCTGACATCTGTAGACAGGTGAATATAGTGGTGCAATCGCCCCACCCGCGCCCTCCGAGATGCAGTGCAGAATGTACTACAGACGATAGGAGCAGTGGGGCATGGCAACCAATCAAACCAGATCATGGACCTAACCCCAAGCTGGGCAAAGGTCATTAATGACACATCCGAACCCGAAGGGAGACGGCCGTGGCGAGAGAGCGAATTTAAAGCAGGAGGGGAATTTGCCTGCTGGATATAAATGGCGTAAATGCGACGCCAGTAGGTTGGGAACTGCGAAGGGCCATTGTTAGATGTGAAGGGAACAGAGCATGTGCTTTGGTCCTAAGACAAAACGAGAGATTAGATGTTGGCTACACTTGTTGGATACATTTGCACACAGACCAAAGATAGACTGCCCAGCAAATTACTGAGACCCTGGCGAGAAATGCCAGCTGTCTGCTTCCATGGGAGGCGACTAGCCTGACCATGATAGTGGGGGGCAATTTGGGCAAATCTCGTGTCACCACCCGAACTCCAGGCTAACTACAGCCCCAAGCCTGACACGCTCCAGACCACAGCCTTCCACATAGTGGATTGCAGGGGAGAAACGTATATTTGCACCAATCGGGGGAGACTCCTTTTGGGTATCTCCCAGTGTACCTTGATACTGTACTTGAACAATGACTCTTGTACACCAACATACACAAATGATACGACCATAAACATTGCTTGTTCCTTTATCAATGGTCAGACCATGAGCGGCATGGTGGCACAGTGGTTAGCATTGCTGCGTCACAGCGTCAGAAACCCCGGTTTAATTCCTGCCTCAGGTGACTGACAGTGTGCAGTTTGCACATTCTCCCTGTGTCTGCGTGAGTTTCCTCCCACAGTTACCAGGATGTGCAGGTCCGGTGAATGGGCCATGCTAAATTGCCCGTAGTGTTAGCTGTTAAGTAAATGTAAGGGTGGGTTGCGCTTCGGCTGGTGGGTGTGGACTTGTTGGGCGGAAAAGCCTGTTTCCACACTGTAAGTAATCTAATCTAATCAGGATGGGAGGAATAATATGGGCAAGTGGCGAGAAAGGGTACCACCACTCCCCCGGGGAGAAAGGGGTGCTGCTACACTGCGATACTGTCCACCAACACAACAGTGTTTGCCCTAAAAGGCAGCAATTGCCGAACTCGAAGGGGCATCCCTCTGCATTGTAATGGGTACACACTCGCAGAACATCCTCGCATATGGTGTATTCGCAAATGAGATGGAGGAAGGCCTGGCACTCATTAACACTGAGTTAATGGCGGTTAGGAAGCAGTGACACAAAATCGATTAGTACTAGACATCCTGACGGCCAAGAGAGGGGGCGTCTGCAAAACGTTAGGTACCTCGTGCTGTATTAATGTTCCTGATGAGTCCCAAAATATTACTGGTTTAATAAATAGTATGAAGGCAGCCAAATGACCGCCTCCACGAGCAGATGACTTCTCCTCCCGATGGCTCACGTCCCTTATGGAGGATGGGGGTAATGGACCCTTATCGTTCTACTAGTTATAGGACTGGTCTTACTCATACTGCTTTGATTAAGATCCTAGTTGTGTATCTGCCTACACCACTTGCTTATGAATGCAGTAGGATACGAAATGTTAAGCTATCAGTGCCCCAAAGAAGGAAGATCCGATTGCTTGTCCACACCCTACAGCGACGTTGACGAATGTGACGTGTGAAGATGGACTGTGTATCGGGCAAACCAGGGAAATGGAAAAACCACCACAAAGCTTTGTTAGAGTTAGGTGGTGTCTGAGGAAATGCCTGGAGTTCATAAATTATTTTTGATATATAGCTATCTGGCTTTTTATTTGGTTGTTGTCCTTGTTGTAAAATGATAAAAATTTGAAAAATGCAATGGAAAATTAACAAAATTAACATTTACTGTGAAATCTGTCAGAGAATGTTTTTCAAAATTTAATACTTCGCTGAAATACGCAAATACTTTGCTGAATTCTGCATCGAGGAGTCAGCTTGTCTTTGTGGAACTTCGCAAACATTTCACCTGGCCTCGTGAGCAACCGAGTTCAGAAAAAAGCTTCGGAAAACATAAAGACAATTATGTCCAAGGCATGGGAATGAGATAATATGAGCTCGAATGTTTCCCAACACCTGTCCTTGAGCATGTGATAAGAATAGTAGAACACGAATATGTGAATTTTGTTCACAGCCCTTACATAAGGCACTTTTGCCCAGTATATTGGCCGCTCTGCATGCAGAGGTTGAAATATAACGCCTTTCCTTTGCTCTTGCGAGCAGTTGATTCGAGACGATTAAATTTCCACGACAGGCGTCAGGGTGTCAGGCAGTGGGAGAGTTGTTGGGTCTCAGTAAATGGGAGAATTGTTGCACAGTGCCATTACATTGGAAAATTAGTACAAATTGCCTATTCATTAAAGAATCTGAGCAGAACACCTCTAAATGGAAGAATAGGGGCAGGGAATCATTGAGAAGGAACAATTTTGCAAGCAGCAGTAAAGTCGAGATTCGAGTCCGCCCACCAAGAAATGAAAAAAAAAACTTTGGAGCAGGGAAGCCAATACGTGGAGGAAGTGTATCAGGAAACAACGCAATGGGACAATTGACGCAGGGCATAAATAATGGGAGAGTTGGTGCCAATGTCACGAAAGTAGAGAATTGGTGGAAGACGTGGGAGAACTGATGCTGAATAATATTAAATGTGGTGTAGGTGCAGTTGCTGATGAAAAGAAGATTCTTGCAGGACTCGAAAATGGGAGAATGGTGCACGGAAGTGAAGCTGTATTTGGGACAATTGTTGCACGAACCACAAAATGGAAAAATTGAACAGTGGAACTTTAACAGCGAATTGGGGTATGGCACCACTATCTCAGAGAGTCAGAGTCGCGTTCCAAACACTGGGAGAAGTTGGTTTGGGTATCAACGAACATGAGAATTGTTACAGGGCAATACTGAATTCGAGAATTGGTGTGGGGTGCTTAAAACATGCAGAGTTGGAACAGAGCATAGTTAAATGGGAGAACACGGGCAGGAATCAGTAAGTCGGAGAAATGTTGTAAAGTGCAGGAAAGTGGCCATTCGATGCAGGGCGAAATTAATGAAAAAACTTTGAGCAGTAAACCATTATGTGGAAGATGTTTGTCAGGAAACAGCAAAACAGGAGAGTTGGGGCAAGGCAATACTCAGTGGGAGAGTTTCTTCAGTTCATGACGAAAGGTTGGATTAGTGCAGAATTGGCAATTTGAGAATTTGATGCAGCAAACGCCAAAATTGGAGAATTACAGCAGTGGACCACGACATGGGAGAATCATTGCAGCTCCATAGTTAATGGAAGAAGTAGTGCGGAGTGGACCTAAATTAGATATTTGGTGCAAGTCACCATTAAAATGTAGAATTAGAGTAGGGCACACCTACATGCGAAATTTGAACTCGGGCATCGGAAAATGAGAGAATCATACTGGGATATGAGGAAATGACAGAATTAGTATCGTTATTGGAAAAAGCAGGAGAATTCAGTGTCGGAGTATGAGGAAATGGGAGAATAAGTATAGGGGTATTAGTAAATGGAGCTGCAACAAGATCTCACGTCTCTTAAACTCAATCCCCCGTTAATGAAAGCCAAAAACACTATATGCTTTCTTAAAAACCCTGTCCACCTGGGTGGAAATTTTAAAGGATCTATATACCTGCACACCAAGATCCCGCTGTTCCTCCACACTGCCAAGAATGCTGCCTTTAGTCCTGTACTCAACTTTCAAGTTCGATCTTCCAAAATGCATTTATCCAGTTTGAACTCCATCTACCCCCTCTCAGCCCATCTCTGCATCCTGGCAATGTCGTGCTGCAGCCTGCAACAGTCCTGTATACTGTCAATGATACCTCCAACCTTTGTGTCATCCGCAAACTTGCAAACCCATCCTTCAATCTCCTCATCCAAGTCATTAATAAAAATTACAACGTGTAGAGGCGCAAGAACAGAGCCCGTGGAACACCATTCACCACTGACTTCCAGGCAGAATATTTTCCTTCCACAACCACTCGCTGTCTTCTGTCGACCAGCCACTTCTATATCCAGACAGCTAAATTTCCCTGTATCCCATTCCTCCTGACATTCTGAACGAGCCTACCATGGAGAATCTTATCAAATACCTTGCTGAAGTCCAGATACACAACATCCACCGCTCGACCCTCATTAACTTTTCTAGTAACATCCTCAAAGAACTCAATAAGATTCGTGAGGCATGACCTGCCCCTCACAAAGCCATGCTGACTGCATTTAATCAAGCCATGCTCTTCCAGATGATCATAAATCCTATCCCGCAGAATCCTTTCTCACACCTTGCAAATGACAGACGTGAGACTAACTGGTTAGTAATTTCCGGGGATTTCCCTATTTCCTTTCTTGAAGAGAGGAATTACATTTGCCTCTTTCCAGTCCTCAGGTACGAATCCGGTGGAGAGCGAGGATGCAAAGAACTTCGCCAGCGGCGAAGCAATCACATTTCTCGCTTCCCAAAGCAGCAATGGACAAATCTGGTCTGGCCCTGGCGACTTGTTAATATTAATGTTTGTCAAAATTTTGAACACATCAGCTTCCTCAATCTATCTGTTGCAGCAGGATTACCTGCTCCTCAATGGTTTCATTCACTACAAAGTCTTTTTTTTTCATAAAGAGAGAAGCAAAAATCTCATTTAGGCCTTCCCCTACCTCCTCAGACTCTATCCACAAGTTCCCTAAGCTATCCCTGATCGGCCATACTCTTTCTTTGATCATTCTCTTATTCCTCACATATGTGCAAAATGTCTTTAGATTCTCGCTAATCATTCCTGACAAGCCTTTTTCCTGCTCCCTCCTGACTCCCCTCAGAACATTTTTGAGCTCCTTCCTCGCCTGCCTGTAATCCTCTAGAGCTGAGCAAGACCCTTGCTTCCTCCACCTTACGTAAATTGCCTTCTTTCTTTTGACGAGAAGCTCCTCCGCTCTCGTCATCCAATGTTCCTTTATCTTACCCTTTCTTGCCTGACTCAAAGGAACACATTTATGCATCACTCGCAACAACTGTACCTTAAACAGTCTCCACATATCTATAGTGCCCTTTCCATGGAACAATTGCTCCCAGTTCATGCTTCGCAACACAGTATGATAGTATCATAGTTTCCTTTTCCCCAACTAATTATCCTCCCATTGTGCCTGCTTCTCTCCTTCTCCATGGCTATGGAGAAGATGAGGCAGTTGTGGGCACTATCAGCAAAATGCTCTCCCACCGCAAGATCTGACACCTGCCCCAGCTCATTGCCGAGCACCAAATCCAAAATGGTCTCTCCCCTCGTCGGCCTGTCAACGCACTGAGATAGGAAATCCTCTTGAACGCACCTGACAAAAATAGCTCCTTCCAAACCATCTACTGGCAGGAGGTTCCAATCAATATTGGGAAAGTTAGTCACCCATTACAACTACCCTATTCCATTCACACTTTTCCAAAATCTGCCGACCTATGCTTTCCTAAATCTCCCTGCTTCTATTGGGGGGCCTGTATTTAACCCCTAGTGAGGTGATTGCTACCTTACTGTTCCTAATTTCCACCCATACTGACTCAGTAGGCAGATCTTCCTCGATATTGTTAACTTCTGTAGCTGTGATACCCTCTCTGAAGAGCAGTGCTACACCCCTTCCTCTTTTTACCTCCGCCCTATTCTTTTTAAATGTTCTAAACCGTGGAACATCCAGCAACCATTCCTGCCCCTGAGAAACCCATGTCTCTGTTATGGCCACAACATCATAGCTCTACGCTCATCACTTTTATTTACATTTCCCCAGTATTACCGAGCACAGTGACTCCGTTTTGGGGGAGGGGGCGGGCATGGGGAATTGTGATTCAGTGGTTAGCATGGTTGTTTCACAGTACCAGGGACCCGGATTGAGGGACAGGAGGAGGGGGAGGGTGCATGGTGTCTCAGTGGTGAGCACGGCAGTCTCTCAATACCAGGGACCCGGTTTGGGAGGAGGGAGAGGGGGGGGCATGGTGTCTCAGTGGTTAGCACGGCTGTCTCACAGTACCAGGGACCCGGTTTGTGGGGGAGTGGGAGGGGGGCATGGTGTCTCAGTGGTTAGCACGGCTGTCACATAGTACCAGGGACCTGGTTTGGGGGGAGGGGGAGGGGGCATAGTGTCTCAGTGGCTAGCACGGCTGTCTCACAGTACCAGTGACCCGGTTGGAGGGATGGGGGTGGGGAATTGGGACATGGTGTCTCAGTGGTTAACACAGCTGTCTCAAAGTACAAGGGAATCGGTTTGGGGGGAGGGGAGGGGGGCATGGTGTCTCAGTGGTGAGCACGGCTGTCTCACATTACCAGGGACCTGGTTTTGGAGGGGGGGAGCTGGTTTCTCAGTGGTTAGTACGGCTGTTCCACAGTACCAAGGACCCCGTTTGGGGGGAGGGGGAAGGGGCCTTGGTGTCTCAGTGCTTAGCACGGCTGTCTCACAGTACTAGGGACCTGGTTTGGGGGAGGGGGAGGGGGAGGGGGAGGGGTGCATGGTGTGTCAGTGGTTAGTACGGCTGTCTCACAGTCCCAGAGACCCGGTTTGGGGGGAGGGGGAGAGGGGCATGGTGTCTCATTGGTTAGTACGGTTGTCTCACAGTACCAGGGACCCGATATCGGGGGGGATGGGGAGGGGGGCATGTTGTCTCAGTGGTTATCATGGCTGTCTCACAGCACCAGAGACCCGGTTTGGGGGGGGATAGGAAGGGGTGGCATGGTGTCTCCGTGTCTAGCACGGCTGTCTCACAGTACCAAGGACCCGTTTTGGGGGAGGGGGGGGTGTGGCATGATGTCTCAGTGGTTAGCACTGCTGTGTCACATTACCAGGGACCTGTTTTTGGGGTAGGGGGAGGAGGACATGGTGTCTCAGTGGTTAGCACGGCTGTCTCACAGTACCAGGGACCCCGTTTGGGGGGGAGGGAGAGAGGGACATGATATCTCAGTGGTTAGCACAGCTGTCTCACTGTACCTGGGACCCGGTTTGTGGGGAGAGGGAGGGGGGGCTGGTGTCTCAATGCCTTTGTCATCTTCCAAAACCTTTCTCCAAACACCTTAAAATTAGGCTCACCTCGTGACAATCATTCGTGGGAGGAAGTCTTTGGCTATTTACTCTGTCTGTAACTCTCACTATCTTGTTCAGCTCTATCAAGTTACCTCTCGTCCCTCTTTACTCCAATGAGAAAAGCCATAGCTCCCTCAACCTTTCTTCATAAGACAAGCCCTCTAGTCCAGGCAGCATTCTGGTAAATCTCCTCTGCACCCGCTCTAAAGCTTCCATATCCTTTCTTTACCGAGGCGACCAGAACATTTCAAATGTGGTCTCACCAGAGCTTTATGGAACTGTAGCATAACCTTGCGGCTCTTCAACTCAGTCCACCTGCTCATGAAAACCAACACACCATACGCCTTCTTAACAACCCTATCAACTTAGGTGGCAACTGAGACGCCTACAAACATGGACTCCAAGATCCGTTTGTTCCTCCACACTGCTACGAATCCTACATTTGACCCAGTAATCTGCATTCAAACTCGACTTCCTAAATGAATCCCCTCACAAAATAGGAAATTGGAACAGAATGAAGCCATTTAGCCCCTTGGATCTGCTGTGCCGTTTGATCACAGTTAAAATGTTTCTCAGCCACATTCTCTTGCCTTCACCAACTGACCATTGATTCCTTTATTCATGAAAAACATACTTATCTCTATCTTAAAGAAAACATGGTGTCTGTGTGCGGGCGTGTGCACGTGTTTGTGTGTAAGTGTCCATATCGGTATGTATGTGTGTTGTGTGTTTAATGTGCCTACGTATGTTTGTGTACATCTCTGTGAAATGATGGCTCTGTGATTTTGGGCGTAAATCCATTGAAATTGAGATAAACACTTACTCCCCTCTTCCACCTCAACGTCTGTCCCTGTTAAGTTTATAGTCATACAATGCCACCCTCTGCTGGTCTCCCCATGCCACTGCACAGGTGTCAGTTTTTTTTTCTGTCAAAGTCCATCAAATACTGTGAATCTCTCACATTGCACGGCTGTTTGGTTTTGCAAATATCTTTGGATGCACAGAACAGTTTTGTCTGATACCTAGATATATTAACATCACCACTGGGCCAGTTTCAGGACTTTTCAAACATTTCTCACTTACACCTTGTAGGGGTGAATTATAAAATATTTCAATTTAAAGAACATGTAATAAATTCATCGCATCACCTTACAGATGACTTGGTCAGAGTTGCGTGGATGCATTTGCAGTGGAAATATTCTTTAAGGTGTACACTCTGTGTAAATAAATAATCTTCAAAGACAAATCACTTTCATATTGCAGAGAGAGTACAGATATTATTCAGGAGCATTCGTCACTCTGAGTGTCCTCAGCACAATTATGATTCTCCCTATAACCAACTGTGTGTGTGTGTGTGTGTGTGTGTGTGTGTGTGTGTGTGCAGATGGTGCTGTCAGTTTGGAATGGTGCTATGATCTCCCTCCCTCTCCCCACTTCCGAGACTGAATCCCTAATGGGTTTCTCCCTCCACTGCCATAAATGCAGTAGAGTGTGAAGGCCAGCAGAGGCGGACATTGCATAACTTTAAACACCACAGAGGCTGGCAGATCCGCTGTGCACATAGATACGCAGAGAGACACGCAGATACACAAAGATATGCTAATAGTTACACAGGCACACGTAGAGATAGGTGCAGTCACACAAATACTCAAGCACACAGAGAGAAATGCCAATACACTGATGCACGTGCACACGCAGACATACCGACATCAGTAGAGACAAGCCACAAACACTGACACATTGACGCATCCAAACACACAGACATGCAGAATCTGCCAGTATTTATTTTTCGCGTGGTGTCTTCCTCAATATTTCACTCGATCGTGTGGTGTGTGCCAAAATTTCTGTTGATCCCTTGGGATTCATCTGCACCCTCACTATAGCTTCGACATCTTTCCTATAACAAGGCGACCAGAACTGAACACAATGTTCTAAGTGTGCTGTTACGAAACAGCAATGAACCCCTTTGTGAATTAAACCAAACACCCAGAAAAGCTTACCTTGCCTTATAATCTGTAAAAGCACCCACCCTCCTCCTCTAAGCAAAAACAAATTACCTGTGCCACAGATTGGAAAGTTAACAAGTTTTTTTATTCCTTTTTTTTTCAACAGTCTCTTTGGGAATTTAGACTAGTGGAAATGGAGGTTAGGGCAGTTGAATGTTCCTCCTGCAGGATGTGGGAGGTAAGGGTCACCACCAGTGTCCCTGCTGCCTATATTTGCTGTAAGTGCACCTGAATCCAGCTCCTTGAAAACCACGTTAGGGAATTGAAGCTGGAGCTGCGAGAGCTTCGGATCATTCGGGAGGCAGAGGGGGTTATTGAGAGGAGTTACAGGGAGGTAGTAGAAAAATGTAAATGGGTTACAATCAGGGGACAGAAAGGGAACCGTCAGGTAGTGCAGGGATTCCCTGTGGACATTCACCTCAACAATAAATATATCATTTTGGATACTATGGGAGGGGATTTAACAGGGGAAAGCAGTGTGGTAGAGGGATCTGGCACAGCGTCTGTGCCTGCTGCTCAGAAGGGAAAGGGGAAGAGGAGCAGAGCAGTAGTCATTGGGGACTCCATAATTTGGGGGACAGATAGGAGGGTCTGTGGGAACGAGAGAGACTCACGGTTAGTGTGTTGCCTCCCTGGTGCCAGAGTCCGTGAATCACTGATCGTGTTTTGGGGATCCTTAAGGGGAAGAGGGAGCAGCCCCAAGTCGTGGTCCACATAGGCACCAACAACATAGGTAGGAAGGGAGATGGGGACGAAAGGCAGAAATTCGGGGAGCTAGGATGGAAGCTTAGAGCTAGGATGAACAGAGTTGTTGGCTGTGGTTTCTTGCCCGTGCCACGTGCTAGTGAGGCAAGGAATAGGGAGAGAGAGAAGGTGAACACGTGGCTGCAGGGATGGTGCAGGAGGGAGGGTTTTGGAATCTTGGATAATTGGGGCTCTTTCTGGGGTAGGTGGGACCTCTACAAGCAGGATGGGCTTCATCTGAACTAGAGGGGTACCAATGTCCTGGGGGGGGGGGGGTAGTGGAATTCACTAAGGCTATTGGGGTGGGTTTAAATTAATCCAGCAGGGGGATGGGAACCAAAATTGTAGTTCAAGTATAGAAAGGGTTGAGAATAGGGAGGTCTAAAATCAAGTTTCAGGGACGCAAGATGGCACCGGCAAGCAAGACCTTGGTTTGAAGTGTGTCTACGTCAACGCCAGGAGCATCCGGAATAAGGTGGGTGAACTTGCAGCATGAGTTGGTACCTGGGACTTCAATGTTGTGGCCATTTTGGAGACATGGTTAGAGCAGTGACAGGAATTGTTGTTGCAGGTTCCATGATTTAGATGTTTCAGTAAGAACAGAGAAGATGGTAAAAGAGGGGGAGGTGTTACATTGTTGGTCAAGGACAGTATTGCAGTTGCAGAAAGGATGTTGAGGACTCGTCAACTGAGGTGGTATGGACTGAAGTTAGAAACAGGAAAGGAGAGGTCACCCCGTTAGGAGTTTTCTATAGGCCTCCGAATAGTTCCAGAGATGTAGAGGAAAGGATAGCAAAGATGATTCTCGATAGGAGTGACAGAGACAGGGTAGATGTAATGGGGAACTTCAACTTTTGAAATATTGAACGGGAACACTATAGTACGAGTACTATAGAGTGGTCAGATTTTGTCCAGTGTGTGCAGGAGGTCTTCCTGACACAGTATATAGACAGGCCAACAAGGGGTGAAGCCACATTAGTTTTGATACTGGGTAATGAGCCTGGTCAGGTTTTAGAATTGGAAGTCGATGAGCACTTTGGTGATAGCAATCACAATTCTGTTAAGTTTACTTTAGTGATAGAAAGGGATAGGTGTATACCACTGAGTAAGAGTTACAGCTGGGGGAAAGGCAATTACGATGCCATTAGGCAAGATTTAGGAAGCATATGATGGGGAAGGAAACTGCTGGGGATGGGCACATTAGAAATGTGGAGCTTATTCAAGGAAAAGCTACTGTGTGTCCTTGATATGTATGTACCTGTCAGGCAGGGAGGAAGCTGTAGAGTGCGGGAGCGGTGGTTTACGAATGAAGTGAAATCTCTGGTCAAGAGGAAGACGGTGACTTATGTTCGGTTGGGATGTGAAGGCTCAGTTGGGGCACTTGAGGGTTACAAGGCATCCAGGAAAGACCTAAACAGAGAGCTTTGGAATGCTTTGCCTGCAACAGTAGTAGATTCGCCAACTTTAAGCACATTTAAGTCGTCATTGGACAAGCATATGGACGTACATGGAATAGTGTAAGTTAGATAGGCTTCAGATTGGTATGACAGGTTGACGCAACATCGAGGGCCGAAGGGCCTGTACTGCGCCGTAGTGTTCTATGTTCCCCTATCTCCTCTGACTCCTGGCACAAGTTCTCTCCACTATCCTGATGAGCCATAAGCTCACAAAAGCAATCATCTTGTTCCTCACAAATGTATAGAACATCTTAAGTTTTACTTTAATCCTACTCACCAAGTCTTTTTCATGCCCGCTTCTCGCTCTCCTGAGATTATTCTTCACTTCCTTCCTGACTACCTTGTAACCCTCTCGAGCCTTGTCTGATCCTTGCCTACTTAACCCTAAGTCATTTTCCTCCTTCCTCTTGAGATATTCTGCATCCATTGATACAATGGAGATATGGAGCTGCAAATGGATTGGAGATGCACATCCTGTCACTTCCAGCATGGGCTGCAGGTTTCCCCACGCTGGACAGTGATCTAACACAGTGTTACTGACCAATGCACTGGGGTGGTGTACACAGCTCTACATGCTGGGAGGGTAATTACTCCCGGTTTACAGATCCATGCCCTGGGGTGGCGTACACTGCACTACATGCTGGGAGGTTAACTACTCCTGATTTACAGATTCATGCCCTGGGGTGGCGCACACTGCTCTACATGCTGGGAGGGTAAATGCTCCTGGTTTACAGATCCATGCCCTGGGGTGGCGCACACTGCACTACATGCTGGGAGGTTAACTACTCCTGATTTACAGATCCATGCCCTGGGGCGGTGTACACAGCTCTACATGCTGGGAGGTTAACTACTCCTGATTTACAGATCCATGCCCTGGGGCGGTGTACACAGCTCTACATGCTGGGAGGGTAAATGCTCCTGGTTTACAGATCCATGCCCTGGGGTTGCGCACACTGCACTACATGCTGGGAGGGTAAATGCTCCTGGTTTACAAAACAATTCACTGCTGTTCAATGCATAGCTCCCAGTGCTGGAGAGGCAGTTCATGGACTGGTGTGGTCTGCACAGATTGCTGGGTTGTATTGAGCAGTACACTAGCCTGGTCTGAACACTGCTACATGCTGCACAGATATATCATCTGGATTATGGTGTCTGATTCTGTGACGTGTATTTCAGCTGATTTGTCACTACATTTACTTTATATTCTTATTTATGTTATTGGACATGAGAAAGTTCTACTCATCCAGTTAATCCCAATTGTCTGAGAAGAGCCACGTTTACTGAACTTGTCGATCAAGTAATCATCCAATTATAACATGAATATAATCGTCCTTCTGTACCTTAACCTGGCCGTTGGTGCTCATACCCCTGGAATTCCTGGGAAATCATTATGAAGCTCAGAAACAATGCACAAAACGTATGGCCCGTGGTCTCCTGTACGTCCCGGCTGTGGGTCCCATTTGGATCCCTAGTGTATCGACAGCTGGCATTGCGAAGCTCAGAAACAATGATACGGTATGTGTCAGACTGCTGATCACTTCCTAGTATGTTCCATGTGGTGCTCCATAGACAGGGGTGTGTGTGCTAGGCTGTTGTTCACTTCCAGGTGTATTCCATGTGGTAGTCCATAGACAGGGAGGTGAGTTCTGGGCTATTGTTCACTTCGTGGTGTGCCCCATGTGGTAATCCATGGACAGGGAGGCGTGTGTCTGCTGGGCTATTGTTCACTTCCCGGTGTGCCCCATGTGGTGAACCATGGACAGGGAGGTATGTGTATGCTGGGCTATTGTTCACTTCCCGATCTGGCTCATGTGTTGATCCATGGACAGGGGTGTGTGTGTACTTCTGTTCACTTCCCAGTGTGCCCCATGTGGTGATCCATGGACAGGAAGTTGTGTGCTGAGCTATTGTTTACTTCCCGGTGTGACTCATGTGGTGATCCATGGACAGGGAGGTATGTGTGTCCTGGGCTATTGTTCACTTCCCGGTGTGTCCCATGTGGTGATCTATGGATAGGGGCGTGTGTGCTGGGCCATTGGTCACTTCCCGGTGTGAACCTTGTGGTGATCCATGGACAGGGGTGTTGGTGTGTTGGGTTATTGTTCACTTCCCGATGTGTCCCATGTGGTGATCCATGGACAGGGGTGTTTGTGTGCTGCGCTGCTATTCACTTCCCAGTGTGTCCCATGTGGTGATCCATGGACAGGGGCGTGTGTGTGCTGGGCTGTTGTTCACTTCCTGGTGTGTCCCAGGTGGTGATCCATGGACAAGGAGGTGTGTGTCCTGTGTTATTGTTCACTACCCGGTTTGCCCCATGTGGTGATCCACGGACAGGTGTGTGTGTGTGCTGGGCTATTGTTCACTTCCCGGTGTGCCCCATGTGGTGATCCATGGACAGGTGTGTGTATGTGCTGGGCTATTGTTCACTTCCCGGTGTGCCCCATGTGGTGATCCATGGACAGGGGTTCCGGCAGCTTTAGACATGCCTTTGAACCTTGGACTGTGCATGTCCACTGAACACCTGCGCTTGTCCCTCTCAGATGATCTTGTCGTCAGTAACAATTATACTCTCGAGTATAATTGTAAAAGAGCAGGCATCTAACTTGTAGCTGATGGGCTTCTGACTGATTCGTGTTATTGAAAAGTTAGTGAATGGTTTGCTAGAGGTTGTGCTCAGACATTCAGGGAGACCTGAGGAATTGGTGACCCAACTCTGGATGGACCATACGGACTGTAGTTACAACACCTGCATCTGTAAGATGAACAACAAATGGAGCAGAGCCTGCACAGAGAGGAAGATCTGAAACCACGGAGTGAGTGCCCTTGGGGAAAGGGATCTGCTGTATCCACACCGGGTTTTCCAGGAACAGCTTCCCAAGTTACATTTAACCCAGGACCAGAGTGTGAGAGGACCCTGACTGAAGAAGAAGCTGGTCACAGAGCGGTGTCACCTCCTTCAACACGACCTGCAGCATCACACCAGGGGAAGGATGGTGCTGCCAGTGGCTGTTAGGGTCATTGTTTCACTCAGCTTCTATGATCCCGATCTTTCCAGGCAGGAGTGGGTAACAGATCCATCATCTCCCAGTATGCCGACATCAACATCACCATTTGGAGACGGAGGATACATATATGGTGGTTGAGAACAGTGGGGTCCCTGGGAACATCAGGAAGATGGAGAAACACTTTCCGTGTCTGATCGGGTCAGAATGAACCCTCCAGTACGCACTGCATCACTAAGTCCTGTTGTATTTTTCCGTTTCAGTAACATACTACCTATCATTCTTCCTGAAGAAAATGACAGATTATATATTATCTTTCATCCCATTTGCTAAATTTTTATCCATTGACTTCACCTGTCCATATCCAATTACAAGGTAAAAACAATGACTGCAGATGCTGAAAATCAAATACTGGATTAGTGGTGCTGGAAGAGCACAGCAGTTCAGGCAGCATCCAACGAGCAGCGAAATCAACGTTTCGGGCAAAAGCCCTTCATCAGGAATAAAGCATTTATTCCTGATGAAGGGCTTTTGCCCGAAACGTTGATTTCGCTGCTCGTTGGATGCTGCCTGAAATGCTCCACATATCCAATTACAGACTCTCCACCTTCCCTTGATAATTTAGTTTCCTGTTTATCTTAGTTTAATCGGCATACATAGTTTCAGGACATTTGTTCCACTCCTCCTGATCATTGATACAGATTGGAAAGAGCTGTGGACCTAGCATTGGTCACTGTATGACTCCACTGGTGACGTTCTGTCAAACTGACTAAGGTTAATTTTTCCAGAGTGCCTGCTTCCTGTCTGATAACCAGTCCTCCCCCATTTATGTGTAACACATTCGAAGCGCTGAATAAGAACGAGGAGCATCAGTTCGGCAATCCAGCCCCTCAGGCCTCTTCCAACATTGAATACAATCATAGCTGATGTCATTGCGGCTTCAGTTCCACGTTCCTGTCCGCTCTCCAAATTCTTTCACTTACTCAATATCCCAGCACCTAATGCACTCTGGAGCAGTGAATTACACTGATTCCCAACCCTGTGACAGAAGTATGTTCTCCTCACCCCGATTTCAATTCTCCCCCACCTCATCCTAAAACGTTCGAGATTGTCCCACATGAGGAAATATTAATTCACATCTACATTGTCAATCACCTTTAACATCGTCCAGACCTCCAACATCTCCTCTCATTTTTCTGTACTCCAGGCAGTGTTTGCCTGAACTGCTCAATCTCTCTTCAGAGGAAAATCTCCTCATCTCTGGAGTAAACTGAGTAAACCACTTCTGAACTGCATCCATGGCAAATACATCCCTCCTACAGTCAGGACACAAAGACTGCACACATTACTCGTTTGCGATCTCACACCTCCCTCCCTTTATAATCCATTTTTTTAGAAATAAATGCCAAAGTTGCACTTGCCTTTCTTATTATCTGCTGTACCTACATCGGAATATTCTGCAGTATGGACGCGGACAGCCACATCCCTCTGACCTAATCATTCTGAAGTCTCTCTCCATTTGGATAATAATTTGCCTTTCTGCTGCACTGATCCAAAAGGGTACACCCATACTTTTTGTTGTTGAGTTTCTTCTGTCAAACTTTGCCCCAACCTATCCATATATATTTTGTAATTTCTTCCATCTTCATTGCAATTTCTCATCTGAGTTAGAGTCATTTGTTAATTTGGTTATAACATGTTCTATTCTCTCAAGTACGTAAGACTATAGATTGTAAATAGTTGGGGCCTGGAGACCAAGACATATGGTTTCCTAAAAGTTGAATTTTGCCAAACAGAAAATGACTGATATTTTTTCCATCTCACTGCATTTTGTTGCTTCACTAAGCCTGTATCCAAGCTGAAAAATTACTTTTAATCGTAAACGATCTTATTCTGCAGATTAATCATTTGTGCACAGCTATTCAATGCCTCCTGAAAGTCCAAATATTTCATCTCTAAGATCCCCATGATCCAAATCATGTTGATTCTGATGGTTGTGGTTTGACTTTGCAAATTTATTGTCATTAATTCCTGAATAATCGACTTTAACAATATTGCTTAAATTTGAACAGTATTCTCACTACTGTATATTCCATCGTGAAGGTGATAATTCTAAATTCTTACCTCTCTATAATCTTTTTGTTCGTCCTAATCCTGTATAATTGGCACATGGCGTGAAATGTCCTGCTCTGATTGCTCTGTAAGAGGTCTGAGTCGCTGAATGGACTCATTCTCTTCCTTGTGCACAAAATCCATTGGCTGATGTCTTTCTGGTGTTCCACATCACAGTCTCGATGGTCTGCCTGTCCTCCTCCTGTTGATGCGTAAGAATCGTGAGGGCTTATGCAATGTTCCTGTTGCTGTATAACAGTTTGAGGGGCTGATAGAAACCTTCTCATAATCCTCCATCACAGGCTGGAGATACTGAACTGTCTCTCCTGAATCACTGATATAGGACTGAGGGAATGATTGGCCTTTTTCTGTTCCCATACACCAGAGACGACAGGTAAACTTCTTCCTCCTTTCCCATAAGAAATCTCATAGTTTGCATCGTTCTCCATTTCCCGTGCATCAGGGTCGATGGGACTGAATATCCTCCTGGTATCTCAGTGCACCAATCTCCAGTCCCTGTGTGACCTGTTCCAATTCCTATGTTACAGACTTGAGGAGGCTGAATAGACTGATCCTATTGCTGCATAACAGGATACTGGTGCTGCATGACCTACTCTGGGCCCAGTGTTATCGACTCGAGGAGCTGACTGGCCTCCTCCCGTAACTGTATATCAGGCTCCAGGGGCTGAATAGCCTCTTCCTGTTCTGGTGTAACAGGGTCAATGTCCTTCGAGACACTACCTTTAATAACTGTCAGAAGGCACAGAACGAGAGAGTGCCCGTACTCTGAAGCACTCTCGTCTACATATCTGATTTACAGAAACGAACCATTAATCCAGTCTTTTTTCTGTATAAAGTCCTGAAGCTGTAAGTAACAAAAGAGGTCCCTCCCAGATACCTCATTTTCCTTGCTCAGCTGCTCAAAAGTCATCATGACCGCCCCGTCAAAAAATTCTCCCAAACAGGAAACTCCTTTCGACTCAGAGAACCTAAAGCCAGAATCCATAAATCCCGCCTGGAATACTACCCATCCTACAATGGGAATGAAAGCCGAAGTTATTGTTTTGTAAAGTGCCCTCAACTTGTCCCTCATTCTCCATGCTTTCACTGTGTTAAGGACAATCGGTTTCTGCAATTCTCCATAACCGTCCTCATCTTGTCCATGAACAACAGATTAATGAGGGGACAATTTGCATGGAAGACCTCTATGTCGAGCCAAATTGACCATGGGTCCTGACAAGCCCAATCAGCCACATTAGAAAGCAAGGAACTTAGTTCGTATTTCTTAAAGTCTGGAAAATCGACACGCCCCAATTCACTGTGGAAGCTGCAATTTGCCCAACTTAATAAGAGGCCATCTGTGAGGCCAGATGAGAGATCAAAGCCAACTGTTAAGCCTCCGTAGCGCCTGCCTGGGCAGCGTCAAAGGGAACATTGGCATGAGGTATCATAAACAAGGAAGGACATTCATTTTAACCAGAGCTAACCCAAACAGGATATTGGAAGATTCTGTCTTATCTTCTCTCGCAACTGCACGAAGTTAGCTTAATATAATTAATCGAAGGCTTGGATGATAAAAATACCTAAAACTCCTTGTGACCATCTGGAAGGGAATCAGAGTCCACCCCAAGGTCGGGTACTCCAATAAGATCCCCAACAGGGATGGCCTCCAATTACATAAAATTGATTTTATACCCTGTGAAAGATCCAAATAAATTAATCATTCGTATTAAACAGGACACAGATATCATTGGGTTAGTTAGAAAGAGAGGAACTCCATCTGTTTAAAGGGTGATCTTATGCCTTCCTGATCCTACCTCCATGGCAGTGATATTGGCCTCCCTCCGGATGGCTTCAGCCAACGGCTCTGTTATTAATGTAAATGGTAACAGAGAAAGGGGGCAAATTTGTTGGCTACCACTGTCAATACTATAATTATTAGACCGTATACCATTAGTGAAATCCGCTGCTTTCAGGTCACTATATAACACTGCCACCCACCTGGCGAAGACCCCTCCAAGTCCAAACCATTCAAGGACATAAAAGGTGCACATCTACTCCATCCGATCAAATGCTTTCTCTGCAACCAGGGAGGCTACTGATCCTGGAATCGAACCTTGCTGGCAGACTGGAACAATATTTAGCACTCTTCTAATATTATCAGAGGACCCACGACCCCTAATAAAAATATCCTCTTTCACAATGGGCCTTCAAAACCAGCATTTTCGACAAAATTTTAAAGTCCATGTTTAGTAATGATATAGGCATATACAAAGTGCAATCCTCTGGGACTTTCCCTGTCTTGAGGATAAGATAAATATTTCCTTCTCGCAGAGAGGATGGGAGGCAGTCCTGACTGTACAAATAATTGTACATAACCAACATTGGCCCAGCCAGCATGTCTCTGAACTCCTTCTAAATCTTTTTCTGAAAATCCATCTGGGCCGGGGGCTTTACCACTCTGGAGCTGCCTCACTGTCTCCTGTATCTCTCGGATTGTCAGAGGGGCATTCTAAAGAGACGCCTGCTCTGAACTTACACCTGGAAGGTCCAAGATCTTAATAAAGGACTCCATCGTCGCCAATCAGTCCTCCCAGCCCGCTGACTGGAACAACCCAGAGTAGAACTTCCTGAACTCTGCATTAATAATTTTGGGATCGTGGGTGACAAGAGCAGCAATCTTCTTTCTGGCCAAGTGCGCCTAATATCTAGCTGGTTATCACCATGCTCGAATACCTTCTGCTTCGCAAAGGAAATCTCTCTCTGTGCTGTCTGGCCGAGTGCAGCATTCAGAGCAGTCCGGAGGGGTGTAATCTCCTGTGATGAAGTTACTAACAGTCTGACATAATATGGTGTCTCAGCTCTCTTTCGCCCAGCGTCGAGCATACGCTGCTGCTCTCCCTTCTGCTGCTTCTGACTCGCTGAGTAAGAAATAATCAAATCCCTTGTATAGGATTTGGTAGTCTCCCATAGCACCGTCGGATTACTACCTGTACTCAAGTTAATGTCACAAAAATGTAAATTCCCTCAAAAATACTCAATGAATTTGCTTCAGGGTGAAGACATCTTACACATCCACCAACCCAGCTACCTGTTCAGGTCCACCAGCTGTGAGTGGCGGGGAAATGCCCGCAAAACCCCTCGACATCCTATCCACCTCGTAGTCTATACGTCAGTTAAAGTCTCCCCTTAATTGTATGACTTGCCTCAAGGATCATCAACTAGGAGAGCGGATCTATTTGAAATTTGAGGGGGTGAGCTGGGAGCAATATTAATCAAGGTCCCATATTCCTCTTCATGTCTTAAAGATTTAAGGATCAAAGACAACTCACATTCATTCTTAATTTGGTCAAACAACTGAAGTAGAAAGTTCTTATGAATGAGTATAGCTACTGCTCTACTTGTTGAATTAAAGGATGAAAAAACACCAAGCTGAATCTTCCCTGCTGGAACTTTAAATGCTTCTAATCTGTCAGATGTGTTTCATCAACCATTTCATTTTTAAGGCTTGAACGTATATTTCTTTTCCTCTTAATCAGTGAGTGGCTCCCTTTAACATTCCAGGTGCACCATTTTAACGAGCGGTTAGCCGTAACCATCCGAAGCAGCCCATGACCCACTGGGAGAAGAAGCCCATTTATAGCGCGCCGAGGGAAAGCTGTAATCAGTTTGTATAAACTTGAAAATATAACGACAATAACAACCAAATCAAAACTTCTAACAACTACTTCGACCATGAACCAACATAGAACACAAGTAAGAAGAGACTTTCCCCCTTGCCCACAGGGGACGCTCATACTAATCTCCCATGGCTCTTCCTAGCTGAAGCCGCTCCCAACCCAGACAAAACAAAGTTTAAAAACGTTACTCGGGTCCTACAAGAAAATTAAAAGTGGGCATTCAACCCCGTCCCATTCATACCTTCACCCGAGGCAGTCCTGGTGAAACAAAATGTAACCACCCCCACCTCCCCAACCCCCTTTCCCATTCCGTACTAAGAGAGAGAAACGAAAAGCAAATGATAGAAAAAAACAAAGGATAATGGGAGGGGAGGAAGAAAGGAGGAGAGAGTAAAAGGAAAAATGGGACCTCCACATACTAAAAAAAACCTAAAACGAGGTAAACCAGGCAAACCCCAGAGAAAACAAAGGGAGCACATTTGTCCATATTATTTGAACCAGCCAGTCTGTTTTAATGTGTGCAGGAATTCCTTTGCGTTTTCCAGTGATTCAAAATTTAACACAGATGATCCATGGCTGAAACGCAATATTGCTGGATATCTTACAATGTACAGAATATTAATGTCCCCCAGCCTCCTTTTTGCCTTATCAAAAGCTTGCCTCTTGAGGATCACAGCCGTAGAAAAGTCTTGGAAAAAAACATAATTTGTGATCCTTTGTAGATCAGAAACTATGTATCCTTCCGCAGAGCTCAACAAGCTTCCAGGACCTGTTTTTCTCTATCGTGTTGGAGTTACACTAGGAGCAGGCAGGGATGTTGGTCCTATCCTGGCCTGTACACTGCAACCCGGTGGGCCCGCTCGACCCGCACCCAGTCTGCCCTGACATGCAGCTTCAAAAATTGTATGAGCCATTGTACCAAGAAACCGACGAGCTGGCCGTCTTGTTCTCATTCCAGCAGCCCGACCAAGCTGATGTTCTTCTGATGACTCTGGTTTTCGAGATCCTCGACCTGCTCTACTAAGGCCTGTACCTAACATTCCAGGGCTTGGACCTGACCCGCTGAGGATCCTGACATGGTTTCTGAAGCCACGGTCTGTTCTTCCACCTCCACGACTTGTGGCCCGAGAAGCTGGATCTCTTGGTATTGCTTCTGCAGCATGGCTGAGATCAGTTCCAGCATGGTTCAGGTCTCCTCCATTGCTGAATCAATATTCTCTCGCAGGCTCCTTTACTCCGAGACCAGGCTCTGCTCCACAAATAAGTTCCCTGATGTGCTCACGGAGGCCGACATCACAGCTGCAGTGTATCCATTGCTGCAGTGCCCTGCTGGTTGTGATCCTCGTGGTCATTTTCCCTTTGACATTTTCCTTACTCACTTAAAATAGCATAGAGTAATACTGGGGATCAAAAGCGACCGATGTTTACCACAATAGGGAAGAAATAGAGGATGAACGCACCACTTTGTCTGGGTTTTGGTGCAGAGCTCAGCAGGGCAGACCTACCGGATCGCCGCTATCTTGGATCTCCCCGAATAATCACTGTTAACAAACTTTTTGAAATGGTTTGAAGATGTTTCTTGTAGATGGAGACAATGAAGAAACTTTGGATGTAATATAGTTGGATATTCCAGGTGGATGTTTAAGAGTTCAGAACGTGAATATTAAATAAAATTAAACCAACGCTGTTCAGGAGGGACATTTGGAAATGGAAAGGTAAAAGTAAAGTTGGCCTTGATTTCAAGGAAATTGGAATATCTAAGTAAAGGCGTTCTGCACAGACTGCATGCAGTGTGGATGAGATTATACCTGTGTTCTGTGCTGTTACAAAGGATGAGAGGGGATCTCAGCAGATCTTAGAAAATTCACTCACAGCAGATTGACTAATACAGGGGCATGGAGAAGTGCAGCAGACAAGGTTAGGGGGAATCCCAAGATATTCTCCAAAAACATCGATCAGAACAGAATAACCAGGGAACAATTTCAAAACCAAGGGGGCTAACTGTGTGTGAAGCTGGTGAACATTGATCGATTGCGACACAAGAGCTTCACATCTGTTTTCCTTGGGAGAAGAAGGAGGCATATACAGAATTCAAGAAGATGCATTGTGAAGCTCTCAAACAGATTGATGTAATATGCATGTTGGTATTGATGATTTTGGATGATGTAAAGTCCAGATGAGTTGCATCTCAGGATGCTGTTGGAGACAAGAGACGAAATGATCTGACCTAAATGTTTAAGTCGAATCTGACCGCGAAGGAGATGCCAGAGGACTAGAGATCAGCGATGTGTTCACAAGTTACTGGAAAGGTGGCGGAGATAGAGCAGTGTCTGGTGGTGTACCACAGCGAGCAGTGCAGTGTATCTTACTTCTTGTGATATTCATAAATGATGTAGATGTGATGTGGACGGGAGAGTGGGAGTTGCGGGTCGAGTGTAATAAGTAAGTTTGTGTTTGATACAAAGATTGGCCAGGAGGTTGGCAGTGAGGAGGAAGGCATTATTTTAGAGGAAGATACAAATTGAATGGTCAGATGGTCAGATTAATGGCGGATGGAATGCAAACCTGTTAAATATAAGGTGATGCAGTGTAGAAGAAGGAACCACATCGGGGAGTACTCAATGAATGGCAGTACACTAGGAAGCTCAGAGGGTGTTTTGCTACATATTCCTAAATGTGACTGGACAGTGTAATAGCTAGTTAAAAAAGCATACGGGACTGTAGGCACAGAGTTTACTCATTGAGGTGAAATAATATGAGCTAAACATGCCATTGGTTAGGCCATAGATATAATACTGTGTGCAGTTCTGGGAGCCACATATTTGTATGAATTCCTGATTGTTTGCCTGTATTTTAACTGTAGTGCTTAAATAAATTGTGTTTTTTCTTATCGTCTTGTCGCTTGACCAGTCAAATTGCATCTGGAACAGACACTTTACATTTACATTAAAATAAGAAAACATTGGAGACTAGACTAGCGCCTTCAATTATTTTTGAGGGGCTCTGGTGTGGTCCAAAACACGTGACTCCTCCCTTTTTGAGGGAGGAGTAATTGTATGGAGGCACTAAATGGGCTATCTCTACTCTTCTCCAATGATTTCATGGAGCAGATTGACTTCCTCATATTCCTGTGAAACTAGCGTGAGGAGCTTAATGAGCTCCTCCTTTTAACTGTGGAAATGTGCAGTGTTCAGCAGTATTGTTACCTGAATGTTACCGACACTTTAACAGCACAAGCCTGAATGTTTTCCAGGTCTTGCTGCACATGGACACAGACTGGTTCAGGAGCTGAAGGGGTCTTTTTATCTGAATATTGCATGACCTTCAGTAAACACCCCCACTTGTAATCTTATGGTGAGTGCAAGACATTTGTGAAACAGCTGAAGATATTTGTGCTGAGGAAGCTACCTTGAGGAACTTTTGCAGACATGTCCAGGACTGCATGGATTTTTGTACACAAACACAATCATTGTGCTTTATGCTTTAAATCACTCTAACCAGGGAAGATTACAACTCATTCCCATTCAGGGAAATCCTGCTCAGGCTCATTGAGACCGACCTCAGTTAAATGCTGCCTTAATGTCAGGGCTGGTCACTCTTCCCTGAACTCTTGTATTCACATCGTTTGGTCATATCAACAGGCCACGGTGTGAGGGTAGGGAGTGTTTTTTGATCGGTCAGAGCATTGAGGGTTGTGAATAATTGGACATGAAAGCGGATATTGGAACTTATGATCTTATTTTGGGGCAAGGCAGGCTTGCGGGGGAGGGGTGTGGGGCATGGGAGGGGTGGGGTGGGGGTGGTCGAGGAGTGAGGATGGTGTGGATGAATGACATACTCCTGTTTGTGATGTTCTCACATTCTGTTATTGGAATGTAGACGCCGTTATTCTCCTGGAAGCCCTATTATTGAATATTACCAGATTAGCTGGACCATCTCTGGGTGAGGAATGGGGACTGTATTCACAGTGAAACTGGGTCTACAACTTGACCAACAAACAAGGCACAAGTTGCAGAAAGGGGAAGCTCAGTTAGGAGTGATGAGGAGCCTCTTTCATACCACTGCCTGGGTGTCCCTATTACACTTTCCAAACCAGCCCAAACTGGGTTTGACAGTTTTTAGGGGCTAAATGGTCTCCTCTGTTTCTGTGTACAAGGGTATAGCAGTAAGTAGCCTCTAACTGCTCCTGTCTAGCAGGTTTGATGGGCTGAATGGAACACAGAAACATGGGACTGAGGAGCAGGAGTGGGTCATTAGACACTTTGAGTCTTCTCTACCAGGGACTAAGATTGTGGCCGATCAGGTTGTGGTCTCAGCTCCACTTTCCTGTCTGTGTGCTATTATCCAAGAATCACTTCTCTGTCCAATATTTAACTAACTCAGCGTTGAATAAATATAAACAAAGAGACATCTCAAACTTGTGGGCAAGAGAATTCCCACTTGAAATGCCTGTTTAGAATTTCTGCTCATCCCTCTTATCAAGTCATATAGCATGCAATTGTGTAAGTGCTGACCAGAAATCCCAGTATCATCGAGTCTGATTTGAGAGCATTTGGCGTATAATCCTCTAAACCTTCTTATTCAGATACCCATCAAGATGCCAGACTCCACCACTTCCATAATTCAATAAGGACACCTCCCTCTGTATGAAAACAATGCGCCTAATTTCCCTCTAAATTATTTCCCCTCGTACCTTAAACCAAGGTCTGAAAAGCAATCCTCTACCAACCCTTGTCTCCTCCCTTCAATCCAATTTTGTATTTAATTGGCTTGGGTGCGCTGGTTCCCACGTGACCTCACCTTACTAACTTGCCTAATATGCAGAAACTTGTTGAACAACTTGTTCCAGTGTGTATGGAAAACATCTACAACACTGCCTTCATCAATCTGCTTTGTCACCTCTTTAACAAACTCAGTCAAATCAGTGTGACACGATTTCTCATGCAAAAAGCCATGGTGACTATCCCCAATCAATCCTTGCCTTTGAAATGCATGCAATTGGCTATCCCTCAGAAGCCCCTCCAACAACTCACCCACCACTGGTCCAGACTTCTTTGGGTTGTTGGGTAACTGTTATCTTTTTTACTACCACTCCTCCATTGGGCACAGCAAATTATCGGTGAAACCAGGTTGATGATATGGCCAATGATATAGGTCTCATATTGGGTCAGGGTCAACCTTGGAAGAGGTCAGGTTGATTTCCGTTATTTGTTAAAATAACAAAATCATGACGAAAACAAATTCCTCAAACTATGGAGGAAAGGTGGATGTCAAACAGAATAGAAATTCCAAAAATATACATTGATATTTCCATTCATAAAAATACTGAAGAACACAAACCTACACAGACACACACACAGATACATACACAGACCACAGATACATACACAGACAAGCACACACAGGCACACTGAAATACAGACACACTCAAACGCACACGCTCAGACACACTCAAACACACACACAGACATGTACACACAGACACACTCAAACACAGACACAAAAACACAGGCACACACACAGACACATGCACATATAAGTATATGCACAAATGCAGACAAATGCATGTACCATAGACCGTAAAAAATTAGGGCAGAAAAAAGGCCATTTGGCCCATCCAGTCTACTGAGCTATTGATCATGGCTGACATGTTTTTCAGGCCAATTTGCCTGCCTTCTCCCAACAAGCCTTGATCCCATCTTTAAGCAAAACTTATCTAGTTATATCATAAAGACGCGAATGTGTCTGTGCGTGTGTGTGCGCGAGTGTGTACATGTCGTTGTGTGTGTCACTTTGTGCGTCCGTGTGTGTCTGCGTGCATATGTTGTCTCTGTGTGTGCCTGTGCGTGTGCATATGTCTGTGTGACACTGTGTGCGTGTCTTTGTGCGTGTGTATCCGTGTATGTGTGTCTGTGTGCCTATGTGTGTCTCTGAGTATGTGTCTGTATCTCTGTATTTGTGCACGTGGGTCTGTGTACGTGTGTGTGTGTGTGTGTGTGTGTGTTTGCCAAATAGCAGGAGACAGTATTATTGAGGAGAGTTGTTTTTCAGACTGGAGGCCTGTTGTTATGGACTAGGCCAGCTCACTCAAAACAATCTTAAGCAGGCAGCGGAGACCATAGCTTTGCAATTTGTTTCAGTAAGTGCAGAGTGAAAATTACCCAGAGTAAGCCAGCTAGGTTGACTATCAGGTTTTAAAATAGACAAAATTTAATTCACAAACTTGCAGAATGAAAGACAAAGAACAGAATAAAGAACCCTACAGAACTCAATCTATTCAAGATAGACTTAATTAGCTGTTCTGAATGTACACAACAGACCCAATAAGCAAACCCCCCTTAAAAACTGTAAAAGTGGAACATATGCTTACCGGTTGAAGTTAGAAGGGAACAAGGAGAGAGAGAGAGAGAGAGAGAGAGAGAGAGAGAGAGAGAGAGAGAGAGAGAGAGAGAGAGAGACAGAGACAGAGAGAGAGAGAGAGAAAGGCACTGTCCACACAGTTGAACTACAAATTGTTTCTGGACTGAACACTCACTGTTGCCTCATAGTACCAGGGTGACTGACTGTGTGGAGTTTGCACATTCTCCCTGTGTCTGCATTGGTTTCCTCCCACAGTCCAACGATCTGCAGATTGGGTGAATTGGCCATGCTAAGTTGCACATAATGTCAGGTGCATTCGTCAAGGGTAAATGTGGGTAGATGGCTCTAGTTGGGTAACTCTTCTGAGGGTTGGTATTGACTTGTTGGGCAAAAAAGGCCTGTTTCTACACTGTAGGAAATCTGATCTATTTTCCAGCAATTTGCCCATATCCTTCTAAATCCTTCTTATTAATATACCGTCTGGATGCCTTTTAATTGTTGTAATTATACCAAGCTTCACCAATTCCTCCGGCAGTTCATCATATGCACGCGCCACTTTCTGAGTGAAAAAGTTCCCCCTGAGCTCCACTTAAAATCTTTCCCATCTCATATTAAATCTCTGCCTTCTAATTTTGGATTCCAAACGTGGGGAAAAGATCTCGACTACTCACCCTATCCATGCCCTTCATGAATTTATAAACCTCTAGAAAGTGCAAATGTGACTCTAACTCAGGGCCTGTGGTTTCAGTCATCCGGGGCTTAAATTCTGAAATTGAATACTGAAATCTCTTCCATCTCAATCAAATCACAATTCTAAACTCATTTTAGTCAACGTATTTAAACATATTATAAAACACCTCTAGGAGGATTTGAACCCAGAGGTAGGGACTGTACCACTACTCCATAATAGTCCCTCAACTTCCAACATTATTCTACTGTGTGTTTGTTCATCAGCCTGTTCTGACATGCTGTGACACATCTCTGCACCTGGATCCAGAATGTCTGGTCTCGAGCTAGGGACATGTCCAGACAAGTTCAGGAATTGGAATGGAATCCAGAGCTCTGCATCAGAGGTAGGGACACTACTGACTACACAAGACCTAAACCATGCCCAAATTTTTAATTTTAAGTGCCAGCTTTCAGATCGGAATGGATTCGTTGAAATCTGGTTCACTTTACTGAATAACACAGTTAGAATAATAACATTGTTTTAAAAATGCAAGGTACTTGCCTCAATTGTAGGATGTCGAGTTTATGTGCTCTGCCTTCGAGATAAGCTATGAACATCTTTAAATACTTGGCTATTATTTCCAGTTTAAATGACTATTATCTGTAGTCTGCAATGTGAGGGAATGAAATCCTGCAGACACTCTCTGCTCTATGAAGGATCTCGAATAGATATCAATACTGAACACCAGAGACAAAGAAAGCACATACTTTCTGGCCTCAAACACCGATCACTGTTTTCCACCTCTAAGATGTGATTGCCCTCTTCCTAAAACCATTAAATGATTCAGACAGCTGATTACTTTACAGCTTTTCTTCCCCAGTACTATCACTCACTGGGCTAAAGAATGGCAGATGGACTATAATGCTGATAAATGCAAGATATTGTACTTTGGTAAAACACATATACAATGAAAAGTCGAGCCAATGGTAGTGTTGCAGAACAGAACGACCTCGGGTTTCAGGCATAACTCTTTGAAGTTTGCATCATGTGTAGACCGGGTGGTTATGAAGGTGTTTCGCTTACTGGATTTCATTACAGACACATAGAGTCATAGAGATGTACTGTGCAGAAACAGACCCTCTGGGCCTACTCGTCCATGCCAACCAGATATCCTAACCTCATCTCGTTAAATTTGCCAACACGTTGCTCATATCCCTCTGAACCCTTCCTATTCATCTCTCCATTCCGATGTCTTTTAAATACTTTAGTTTTACCAGCCTCCACTACTTCCTCTGGCAACTCATTCCATACGCGCACCATTCTCTGTGCAAAAAGAATGCCCCTGAGGTCCCTTTTAAATCTTTCCCGTCTCACCCTAAACCTATGCCACCTAGTTGTGGACTCGCCCAACCTAGGGAAAAGGCATTGTCTATTTACCCTATGCATGCCTCTCATAATTTTATGAGCCTCTATAATTCACCAACAGAGAAAACAACCCCAGCCTATTTAGGCTCTCCCTGCAGCTCAAATCCTCCAGTCCTAGCAACGTCCTTGTAAATCTTTTCTGAACTCTTCCAAGTTTCACAACATCTTTCCAATAGGAATGAGACCAGAATTGCACACAATATTCCAAAGGTGGCCTAGCCAATATCCTTTACAGCCACAACATGACCTCCCAACTCTTGTACTCAGTGGTCTGAACAAAAAAGGAAAGCATACCAAACACCTTCACTATCCTATCTACCTGCGACTCTACTTTCAAGGAACTATCAACATGTACTCCAAGGTCTCTTTGGTCAGCAACATTCCGCGGGACTTTACCATTGAGTGTATGCGTCCTGCTCTGATTTGTTTTTCCAAAATGCAGCACCTCGCATTTATCTAAATATACCTCCATCTGCCACTCCTCATTCCATTGGCCCATCTGATCAAGATACCATTTTACTCTGAGGTAACTTCCTTCATTGTCCACTCCATTTTCAATTTTGGTGTCACCTGCAAATTTACTAATGAAATCTCCTATGTTCACATCCAAATCATTTATATACGTGACAAATAGCAGTGGACAGTCCTTTGAGTGCAGGAGTTGGGACGGTATGTTCAGGTTGCACAGGACATTCGTGAGGCATGTGCTGGAGGATTGTGTGCAGTTCTGGTCGCCCTGTTATATAAAGGATATTATCAAGTGCGGGAAAGTTCGGAAAAGATTTATCAGGATGCTGCTGGGAATGGAGTGTTTGAGTTATAAGGACAGGCTCGATAAACTCGGACATTATCTACGAGAGCGTAGGAGGCTGAGAGGTAACTTATAGATGTTTATAATTTTATGAGGGGTATCGAATGTTGAATGGTAGGTGTCTTTTCCCTCGAGTGAGGGATTGTTTTAATATAAGAGGTGCACGTTTGTAAAAAGACATAGCGTCACAGAGCTGTATAGCATGGAAACAGGTCCTTTGGTCCAATGCATCCATGCAGACGAGATAGCCAAAATTAATCTCCTCCCATTTGCCAGCATTTGGCCCATTTCTACCTGAACACTTCCTATTCATCTGCCCATCCAGATGTCTTTTAAATGTTGTAATTGTGCCAGCCTCCACACCTTCCTCTGGCAGCTCATTACACACAACCACCAGCTACATGACGATGTTACCCATTTGATCCTTTTATATCTTTCCCCTCTCACCTTAAACCTTTTCCGTCTTGATTTCGACTGCATTACCGTAGGGACAATACATTGGTTATTCACTCTAACCATTTCACCCATGATTTTAATAACATCTAACGTCAACCCTCATCCTCTGGTGCTCCAGGGAAAGCAGCCTCAGCCTATTCAGCCTCTCCCTGTAGGTCAAACACTCCAATCCTGGCAACATCGTTGTAAACCCTTTCTGAAACCTTTCAGGTTTCACAACATCTTTCCTACAGCACGTAGATTACAATTACATACAGTATTCTAAAAGTGGTCTAAACAATGTTCTGTACAGATGTAATCCAGTCTCCTAACTCATATACACAATGCACAGACCAATAATATACCAAACACTTTCTTCACTATTCTATCTGCCTGCAAATCAACTTTCAATGAACTATAAACCTGTACTCTGAGGTCACTTTGTTCAGCACCATTCCCCATGACTTTACCATTACGTGTATAAGTCCTGCCCTGATTTGCCTTTCCCATTTGCAGCATCTCACATTTATCTAAATTAAACTCTGTCTGCCACTCCTCAGTCCATTGGCCCGTCTGATCAGTATCCCGTCGTAATCTGAGGTAACCTTATTTGTTGGCCATTATACCTCCAATTTTGGTGTCATCTGCAAACTTACGAACAATACCTCCGATGTTCATATCCAAACCATTTATATATATGATGAAAAGTAGCAGAACCAGCACCGATACTTATGGCACTCCACTGGTCACAGGCCTCCAGTCTGAAAAACAACCCTCCACCACAACCCTCTGTCCTCTACTTTTAAGCCAATTCTGTATCCAACTGGCTAACTCCCCCTGTATTTCATGTGACCTAACTTTGCTAACCAGTCTCCCATGCGGAAGCTTGTCAAATGCCTAACTGAATTCAATATAGATCACATCCAGTGTTCAGCATTCATCAGTCCTCTCCGTTACTTCGCAACGAAAAATAATCAAGTTAGTGAGACATGATTATCCAGGCACAATCCCATTTGACTGTCCTGATAAAGTGCTTTTGCCCAAAACGTCGACTTTCCTGCTCCTCAGATGCTGCCTGTCCTGCTGTGATTTTCTAGCACCACTCTAATCGAGACTCTCAACTCCAGCATCTGCAGTCCTCACATCTGCCTGTCCCTAATTAGTCCTTGTCTTTCCAAATACATCTAAATCATGTACCTCATGATTCCCTCCAACAACGTGCCTACCACTGATATCAGGCTCACCAATTTATAGTTCCCGAGCTCTTCCTTTCCATTTTGTTTAATAGCACAACTTTAGTTAAATTCATGACTTCCAGCATCTCACCTGTGGCTATTGATGGAAAAAAAACATCTCAGCAAGGGGCCTGCAATCACTTCCTTAGCTTCCTACAGAGTTATTGGGTCCACCTGATTAGGACCCGTAAGGATTTTTTTACACAGCATGTGGTTCGTGTAGAGAGTGAACTACCTGAGGAACTGATGGATTGTGGGTAAAGTTACAGCATTTAAAATGCATTTGACGAAGTACAAGAATAAGTGAACGTTTGGACAAATCTGGGCCAAGAGCAGGCAGATGGGACTGGTTTAGTTTGAAATTATTGTCTGCATGGACTGTATGGACCGATAGGTCTGTTTGCAAATACCCTGTATATCTCGATGAGTCTATGTTTAATTTCACAACCAAGTATGTGTCTGCACGTTTCTGTTGGTGTTTGTCTATTCGCGTGTGTCTATATATATGTCGCTGTGTACCACTGTGTGCATGTCTATCTCTCTGTGCTTGTTACATGTGTTCCTGCATTAATGTGTGGATCTCTGTGCAATGGGAACTCTTGTTGTTTTTGGTGTGAATCACTGAAACGGGGTCAAAACCTCTCTCTTTTCCTCTCCCTTTCCCTCTTTTGTATGAAGTGATATGAGCCCACACTCTGCTGGTCTGGTTTAGGTCTTTTCAATCCTTTCTCACATATAAGTTTACTTGTAAGAGTAAACATTAAAAATTCCAAATCAGAGGAAGTGCATTAAGATTAATCTCCTCACCTTGCAATGTGGCTTACTCGGATTTGCTTGGATATAATTGCAATGGAAATATGCTTTAATGAGTATACTGTGCGTTGGAAATACTACCAAGTGACAAACCATTTCCACATTGCAGAAGGAGAGCAGACATTTCTGCACATGAACATGTTCCACTCTGAGGGTTTCCGTACAATGACAATACTCTCGTGTGTGTGTGTTTGTGTGTGTGTGTGTGTGTCTGTTGCAATCAAAATGTAGATTGGATGGGCTTTGAGCTGCTGCTCTCCCTCTCTCCCTCCCAAACTGAATCCCTGATAGTTTGCATACTTTACCAGCACGATTACAGTGGCGTGGGGGTGAGGGATGGGGTTTGGGGTGCAACAGAGATTTCTTCAGAAATCAGGCTTATGCCCAAAACGTTGATTCTCCTGCTTCTTGGATGCTGCCTGACCTGCTACGCTTTTTCCAGCAACACATTTTTCAGCTCTGAGCTCCAGCATCTGCAGTCCTCACTTTCTCCTAGTGCAACAGAGAATGACAACAACAGAAAGCCCAGCAGCTCTGGAAGTATCTTTGGACAGAAATGAAAGTTGACGTTTTGGATCGAGTGATCCTTACTCAGAACCCATATCGGGGGATATTTCATCACTTAAAGCACCACAGAGTCTGCTAGACCCGCCCCACACAGATACACGCACGAATACAGACACATACAGGCACTTGCTATACATTGACAATAACACAGGCATGGAGAGTGTGTCAGTATTTCTCTCACTCCATGGTAATCTTGTCAATATTTCAGTTGTTCTGTCTGGTGTGTGTCAGTATTTCCATGTGGAGTGTGACTGTAGGACAATTACAATGTTTGCAGATATCAAACCAGGAAGAATTGTAAAGTTCGTTGAGGATGGTGTGGAACTCCAACAGGAAAGTTATATTTTGGTGTAGTGTTCAGGTGTATGGCAGATCCCGATCAAAGCAGAACAGGGTGAGGTGATGCTCTTTGGTCGGAAGACAATATTAAACAGGCGGTACCATTATAAAGGAGGTGCAAGAGCAGAGGGTGCTGGATGTGTATGAGCACAGATTATTGAATGTGTCAGGACAAGTAGGGGTAGCAGTAAATCTCACAGATTAGATTAAGTATCTGAGCTGTTTACAGGAGGAGGGAGTCTCCTTGCTCGCTTTCTGGGAGGTGGTGGAGATGGTGTGTTGTGACCCCACACTCCTGCCCACCAAGACGGTGGGGATTCCATTTGTACCAGCTCAACACAAAAGGGAGATGGCATCAGGACCACGGCTTCTAAGTTGTGCCGGGGGGAAACGGAACTGACAGTGGGTTTAAAGTGAGAATTGCCCTTCACTGAACATTGCTCCTTACTTGGTTGATGGGAGGTGGATGGTTCAGAATCGCCTTACGCGGCATCCCCAGTCCTCTCCGGCTCGTACCAGGGTACTTCCCACATGGCAGGGGAAAGGGGGTGCTGGGGAATGAATGTCAGGCACTCCACCACCCGACTTGGTCATTTCTGTCCTATTCCAGGCTGTTTCTCCTGCAATAGAGCAGGGGAGGGAGTGATGGTAAGAGTGGGTGGCTCTGCCGTAAGTGCTGGTGTAGGTGGGGGGAGATATGGTGAGGTGCCTGTAGGGAGTCAGTCCACAGTGCTGTATTCATGCAGTGTTATTAGTGTTGGGGGGATTGTGGGAGGAGAGATGGGGGCAAGAGAGAGGCGGGGGAAGGTACTGCATGCGGCAGTGAGAGTTGTGAAGCATGAGCCTAGTTCGGGGGTCGCTGCTACAACAGATATACAGTGAGTGTGAGGTGCCAGAGAGAATACAATGACCCTTATCCTGACAGAGCGGGGAAGGTTATTGATGCTTGTCCTGTATTACTTGACTTTTTTTCACACCGCAGATACTGCATGGAGCTGGGTGGTGAGCTCAAACCATGCTCGGTGGGTCTGGTGGCGTGGCCTCCTTTGAGAAGGGAATGGTTCCCCGCTGTACTAGTCAATCCACCAGGCCCTCCATGCCCCTGTCGACAACCCGTGCTGTAATTGCCCCTTATCTGCTATGCTCGGGGTAAACTGTGCACGGCAGTTCCAAACGGAGAAAGCTCAACCATGTGCCCATTGGGCTTTTAAAGATGGCACCAGTGCCAGGGATAACAGAATATCCAGGGGTATCCGGGCGATGGTGAGTACCTCCAGCCAAGATGGGTGGGAGAATCGGGCTGGTATTGAATTAAAGGGACACCATGGGCTGGGGTGGGTAGTTAATGAGATGAGTTCAATAAGATAGCATCAGGAAACTAGCTCGGCTTTGTGCAATCGATCCCTCTGTCACACTCAGTGAAAATGGCGAGGAGACAAATTGTTGTTTGATTCAATCGAATGAGTCGAATACATTGCTGACCCCACTCCCATTTACAAAGTTGCAGTTGCTTATCCAATACTCTCCATCACAGAAAACGAGCTAAACATGACCTACGCTTGAGAAATAAGGCACGGCAGGTGACTGAGGTATCAGTGCGGAAGCACTTTGGGACAAATAATCCTAATTCGATTAGTTTCAAAATAGAGATGGAAAAGAATGAACTGGGTCTAAAAGATAATGTTCTAAATTGGAGGAAGGCCGATTTTGATGATATTAGCAAGAACTTCCAAACAGGATTGGGACAGATATTCGCAGATCAGGGGCCAGCTGAGAAGAGGGAAGCCTTCAAAAATAAGATATCAAGAGCACAGAGACTGTATATCACTGTTTGGATTTAGGATAAGGCTGGTAGGTGTAAGGAATGCTGGAGGACTGGAGAAATTGAGGTTCTAGTCACGGATAAGAGGGAAGCATATGTCAGGTAGAGAGAGCAGGCATCCAGGTTTTTTCAGTATTCATTCACGGGATGAGGGTATCACTGGTTGAACCTGCATTTATTGCCCATCGCTAATTGCCCAGAAGGCAGTTAAGAGTCAAACACATTATTGTCTGTCTGGAGACACATGTAACCAATGACAGGTGAGGGTGGCAATTTAATTCCTTCAAGGACATCAGCGAACCAGATGGATTTTTTCCAAAAGTCGAAAATGGATTCATCATCGTTATAAGCCTCTTAATTCCATATTTAAAGTCAATGTCTAGTGAGTCTAAAGCCAGTAGAAGTACACTTAAGCAGGAAATAAGGAGGCCATGCTGGGGACATGAGATAGTTTTGGCAAATAGGGTTAAAGATAATCCAAATGTACTCCACACATACATTAAGGACAAAAGAGTACCTCAGGAGAGTTTTGACACATTTAAAGATCAGCAAAACTGCCGATGTACGAAACCACAGGAGATGGAGGCGGCACTAAACAAGCATTTTGACTGTGCAGAAGGATATGGAAGCCAGGTAACTTTGGAAATAAAAAGTGATATCGTGAAAAGTGTCTGTATTACAGAGGAGGAGATGCTGGACTTCGCAAAGCCTATAAAGGTGGGAAAATCCCCAGGATCTGATCAGGTGTACTGTTGAACTCTGTGCAAGCGAGGGAAGTGATTCTTGTACCCCTTGCTGAGATATTTGCATTGTCAATTTTCACATTGAGATGCTGGAAGATAGGAGATTTGCTAACTTGGTGCAATTACTAAAACCATTTAAGAAGGATGGTAAGGAAAAGCCAGTGAGCCTGACGTCAGTGGAGTGCAAGTTGTTGGTGAGGATTATGAGACACAAGGATTGCATGTATTGTGAATGGCAAGGACTGACAAGGGATAGGCAAAATGGCTTGAAGCATGAGGAATCGTGTCTCACTAAATTGACTGATTTTTTAAAGAAGTGACTAAGAGGATTCATTGAGGCCGTGAGGTGCACATTGTCGATATGTACATTCGTCAGACATTTGACAAATTTCCACATGGCAGACTGGTTAACAAATTTAGTTCACATGGATTACAGGGAGAACTAGCCATGCGGATACAAAATTGGCTCGAAGGTAGGAGACGGAAGGTGGTGGCGAAGGGTTCCTTTTTCAACAGGACGTCTCTGACCAATGGTGTTTTACAAAGATCAGTGCTGGGTCCACTGCTTTTCACGATTTATATAAATCATTTGATGTGAACATAAGAGTGATATTTGGTAAGTTTACAGATGACACCAAAATTGATGGTTTAGTGGACAGTAAAGAAGGTTTACCTCAGAGTACAATGGGATCTTGATAAGATGGGCAGATGAGCTGATGGGTTGAGACATGGCAAATGGTGTTTAGTCTCGATAAATGTGAGGTGCTGTATTTTGGAAATGCAAATCAGGGCAGGACGTATACAATTAATGTAAGGTCCTGCGGGGTGTTTCTGATCAAAGAGATCATGGATTCCAGTTTCATAATTCATTGAAAATAGAATCGCAGTTAGGTAGGATAGTGAAGAAGGCATTTGGTATGCTTGCGTTTACTGGCTAGTGCTTTGACTGTATGAATTGGGAGGTCAAGTTGCTGCTGTACAGCACCTAGTTTGAACACTTTTGCAGTACTGCATTCAATTCGTGTTTCCCTCCTATCGGAAAGATATTGTGAATCTTGATGGGAATCAGGAAAGATTTACAAGGATGTTGCCAGGATTTGAGCTATAGCGAGAGGGTGAGTACGTTGGGGTAATCTTTCCTGGAGCCTGATGGGCATGTATAGGATGAATCGCTAAGGTCTTTTCCCCAAACCTAGAGGGCATGGATTTCCGGTGAGAGGGGTAAGATTTAAAAATGACCTAAGGAGCAACATTTTTCCAACAGAGGGTGGTGCATGTGTGGAATGAGCTGCCAGTGTAGATGGTGGAGGCTACTACACTTACAACATTTAAAATAAATTTTAATGGGCAAATGAAGAGGAAGGGTTTACATTGATTTGGGCAAAATTTGGTAAATATGACTCGTTTAATTTGGGATATTTGATAGGCATGGACTAGATGGACTGAAGGGTCTGTTTCCGTGCTGCATATATCCAAGACTCTATGACTCTGTCTGGCCTCACACCAATATTCCATTAATTATTCATTCCCGGAAATAGCAGTTTATGTTGTGAGATACCATCCAAATGCCTTCACTTCAGCATTCTGAAACCTGTGAACACATCCTCCCATAACACTGCATTTGAGTTTCTCCCTCAGTCTATTTCCCAAATCCCTCCCATTCGTTGCTATTTAAACTGTTGGTATTTAAACCCTGACATCCAGTTTTAATTGTCCCGTTTTAATGTGAATAACTGTCCCATATCTTCCTCTTGCCTTGAACGTTGCTCACCCAAGAGCATCAGCTTCCAACATTAAGAAGCTCAGAAACAATGTTCAAAATGCATAGCTTGCATTTTCTTTGACTTAACAGTATCCTGCCCTGGGGTCGATGTTGGACAGTGGGGTTTCAGCAGTTTTCAGTCACATCTTTGTAACTTGCTCTGTGCTAATCCATTGAACACCTGTGTTAATCATTCTCTGCTGATCGTGTGCTCAGTAACATGAGGAATCCCCTCAACTGCTACTGATTCAGACCAGGCTTCCTACTTGCATTTGAGTGACATTTAACTTAATTCTAATTTTGGTACATTCGTGGAAATGTTGGGGATGATTTCCTGGAGACTGTGCTTTAAGCTGCTGTGGGACATTCAGGAAGACCAGAGGCTTTGGTGACCTACTGTGGATGGGTCATGGGGCCTGCAGTTAGGTAATCTGTGTCTGCAACATGAACAACGAATGGAACAGAGGCTGCAGAGAGAGTGATCTTTGTAAAATGGAATGAGGAAATCACAATCAGATCAGCCGTGGTCTTAGAGAATTTTGGAGCAGGATTGAATGGCTCGCTCATGCAACTTATTCAGATATTTCAGTCAGAAACAAGACAATTCCCCTTCTCTCCCTGTGACCCATCCTGATGGGGAGTGAGTCACCTCCTTGTGTTCCTGTGTAACAGGATGCTGGGGCCTCACTCGCCCCCTGATTTCCCCCTGTCCCAGTCTCCAGCAGTTGCGTGACTCCCTCCTGTCCCTGTGTCCCAGTCTCGAATAGTTGAATGACTGCCTCATGTTCCTGTGTCCCGGTCTCGAACAATAGAGTGACTCCCTCCTGTTCCTGTGTCCCAGTATCGAGCAATTGAATGACTCCCTCCTGTTCCTGTCCCAGCCTCAAGCAGTTGAATGACTGCCTCCTGTTCCTGTGCCCCTATCACGAGCAGTTGAATTGCTCCCTCCTGTCCCTATGTCCCAGTCTCGATCAGGTGAATGACTGCCTCCTGTTCCTGTGTCTCATTATCGAGCAATTGAGTTACTCTCTCCTGTATCTGTGTGCCAGTCTCGAGCAGTTCAGTGACTGCCTCCTGTTTTTCCCTATTTCTGAGTAGCAGTTTCAATGCTCTGAATGATGTCTCAAGGTTATGCATAACCTGATAACAAGGCATTTCAAACTAGGAGCAGCATTACAGAAAGATATCTAGAAACTTCTCCACCAGACATCTTTTGCAGCCGTCTGTTATTTTATTCCTGTCCTCAAAAGAAACAGTGCAAAACATATCCAACCCAGCAGTGTTCCAGCAATGCTCCCATATACAGAGAAGAAAGATTAATAAGATTGAAATATTTATAATCGATCCCTCAGCAAACCTTATCCATTGTATTCAAACTGAGTAGATTCTCCCTTTTATTGTCATATGTTACATGATGTATGGAATTGGTTAACTGAATCTGTTTGTTTGGCGATTGTGATTAATGTCAATCTCCGTGAATTATGATTATCCCAGTGGGGGGTGTCCATCTTTGAATGATAAATGGGCTCTGTTCAATATGTCATCCCATGGTATGAGTGGGAGCAACACCGACAGCACTAACAGGGATCACCAACTCCAGAGAGAAGGGGAAGAGAGATTAGAATCTGAGAACATTAAACTGGAATGTTCCAACAATGGATTATAATCTGAAAACAATAAACTGGAATGTTCCAACAATGGACAGGAGTTTATGTGGTTATGTTTCAATTCTTTATACATATTATTGGTAGCCATTATCACGCGGATCAAATATGCACTTTACATAATCAATATTTTTATTATCCTATCCTGGCTATTGTTGGAGTCCCCGGTAAGATTCACTGTCCATTTATTATTTGCATTAACCATGTGCAACTGCATTACTGTTCTTTTCAATTACTCTACTCTGTAAACATTCACTCTCCAAACCACCACGAACAACAGTGAACTTGATTCATTCTTTCTCTCCTTCTTTAGTTCTGACACTGCGCCTTGTGGGGTGAACTACTCAGTTTCAGCTATGAACCAGGATTCATTGTATCACTGCCCTTGCTACTTAAACATTGAAAGCTTGGAGGACACTTTCTTCTGTTCTGGTTACAAATTCCATTTCCTTCCTCTGACTCCATCTCACCCCTGGCCAATTCCCGAGGCCGAAACAGATGACTCACATCTATCGTGATCCCTTTAGCCACGAGCTGATTATTGACACCATATCCTGACCATTTTTAATTTTAACGATCAACACCTGCAGAATATACTTCACTGTTCATCCCATTTGCTATTTGAACTTTGAACTATAAAATACAGTGGTAATGCAGCCAATAATCTGCTGCTTACTCTCCCAGCTTCAAACCTGCCAAAGCAAATCTGAGTCCGATACTCCATGGCTTGTATCGAAAAGCAGACCAAAATCCCGTCATTCCTGTACGGATTGATTCATATTGTTTTTGGTTCTGGCAATGCCTTTCCTTTAATATTCACAAACACGTTGTCACTTCTGTCTATGGCACTGTTCTCAGTCTCCCTCTGTTAATGACACAAACCACTATCAGTTGTTCACATTTAATCTGATTTCCTTCATGTCTGTCATCCCTCAAACAACAATTGTCATATCTACTGTCGCCAATACATACACATACGCACACACACACCCTACACCCACATACACACATGCGCGCACACACACATGCACACACAAAATCTCTTGCCTTATACTGCTGCAGTGGAGATATAGAACCATACATTTGTCACTAAATGAATGTGTTGCAATCTTCTTTTATGCAGTGCACGTATAGTAGCAATATACTGGTAAAGACTTGCAAATCTCCCCATGCCGGGCAGGGATTCGAGTTTATAGAGTAGACTACTTGCATGGTCTGCACAGCTGTCCATTCTGGCTGGTCCCTTGTCCCAGTTTATTGCATCTGGGACGGTTCTGTGAGACAGATTCACAATTTGAAGTAACTAGCCATTTCAACTGATCTGGCAATAATTTTGCAAGAATCTGGCAATAATGAATGTTTCCATTCGTGTGATTAGACCCACCACTGTCTCACTTCTCCAATTACTCTCACTCCTCTGTCTCCTTATCAATATTTTCACAACACGTTATCAGTTAATCCATTGTTTATTTTTTCTGTACCTTTTCTTGGTATTGTTTTTTTTGGCTCCCGAATATATCAAGTGTTGGCATTGTGAAGCTCAGAAACAATGAAATGGTATGTGGCGGGCTGTTGCTCCATGTTGTGAAATGGGGTCCAGCAGCTGTGAGACATGCCTTTGAAACTTAGTCTGTACCTGTCCACTGAAAGCCTGTTTGTCCCTCTCAGATGATCGTGTCTTCAGTAACATGAGGAAGCCCTTCGGGTATTATTGTAAAGGACCAGGCGTCTAAATTGTAGCGGAGGGGTTCTGACTGACTCCTGTTACTGAAAAGTTAGTGGAGGTGCTGCGGATGGTTCGCTGGAAGTTGTGCTGTGAGCTGTCTCAGACATTCAGGGAGACCTGAGGATTTTGGGACCCAACTCTGAATGGAGTAAGGGGAGCGTAGTAACAGCATCTGGGTCTGTAACATGAACAACAAATGGAGCAGAGGCTGCAGAGAGGGGAAGCCCAGAAGTTATGGTGTGAGTGTGTGTGGAGAAGTGAATCTGCCAAATCTGTCTGTGTTTTAACAAGGATACATGCATCCTCTCGCTCTCCCCCTTAAATACACCCATGCACTCTCACCCTCTCCTCCCCTCACACAAACACACTCCCCCTCTCTCACATGCACACTCACATACTCCCCTCTCTCACACGTATGCACACCCTGTCTCTCTCCCCCTCATGCAGACACTCCACATCGCTGTCAAACACACATATCCACGTGTACGCAAACACGCATGCACACGCACACACACACACACACACACACACATGCACACACATAAATCTGGAGTGAATTTGCATTTGCCGATTTGTAGTTGCAGATACATTATATTTTGTCAAAAAATATATAATTTGTATACAGTCAGTCAATGCGGTATTTTATAAACTCTTACTTTGGAAATGTACCCAGACTGAATCCAGGTGAAGACACAGACAGACTCCAAACAAGACCACACCATAAAATACATTGTCTGACCGGAGGGGTCACCTCCTTTACATCGATAATACCTGAAGGTGTCTCCAGGCAGTGAATTGAAATAAATTCTCGGATTTGCATATTAATCAATCAAAACCTTCATCTCCATTCTCACCCATTAATGATTTAGGAGCCATCTTTGATGTGTTCACTTCATGCACGTGAGTTGTACAACCCTTTGATCTTTCCTCATAAATTCAGTTTCTAAAGTCTTTTCTCTCTCACACCTGCTGAAGGAGCAGCGCTATGGAAGCTTGTGTGATGTTTGACCTTGTCCAATCCAGTCCAAAGCCAGCAATTCCATATCATGCTTTTCTATTGGTTAGCCAATATTTTCGCCAAGCAAAGACATTTTCCTAACCCCATGTGCCCTTGTATTTGATTATAATCTTTTGTCAGGCACTTTATGCAATGCCTTCTGAAAGTCCCGATATAACACATCATTCGGATCCCAATAGTTCACCTTGTTTGTCGCATTTTTTAAAAAAATAAGCAAATCATTCAAACATGATTTACCCTGAATAAAACCATATCGACTGTGATGGATTGTGCTTTTACTTTGAAAGTCTCCCGTTAATTTCTTTATAGCAGAAATAAACAATTTGCCTTCAGTCCCAATCGTTTACTTTTAACTTTTCATTTCCGAGTGAAGTTAGTTATTCGAAGTTATTCCCTTTCTATAACCCCGACGGTCCCTTTCACAATTCCTGTGTGTCAGGCATGAGGCTGTAAAAGATCTGCTCCAATTGCTAGGTTACAGGCTTGGGTGGCTGATTGGACGCAATCTGTTCCTGCTTTACACACTTGATGGGGTGCATGTCCTCCTGATGTTCCGACATTATAAACTCGATGGCTTGCATGTCCTGTGCCTATTCCTGACCAAACCACTCAAGATGTAAATGTCCTCCTCCTGTTGCTCAATGACAGATTTGGAGATGTATGGAAGATGCCTGCTGTTATGCCACGTTTCGAGGGTTGAATTGCGTAGGCAAGCTGCATTTCCCACAGAGGAAACTCAGTGGTTAGCACTGCTGCCTCCCAGCACCAGATATATGGGTTCAATTTCAGTCTTGGTCACTGTCTGTGTGGAGTTTTCACATTCTTCCTGTGCTTGCAAGGGTTACGATCGGGTTCTCCAGGTTCCTCCCACAGTCCCAAGATATGCAGGCTAAGTGGATTAGTCAAGGAGAATGTCAGGTGGCAGAGACTGGGTTGGGGGAATTGGGGTTTCCATGTGCTGGTTTTCAGCGTATCAGTGTGAAATCAATGGGTCAAATGGTCTGCTTCTACACAATAGCGATTCTATGAATAACACATTTGTTGCAGAAATTATTTGAGGTAATAATCTCTGAGTTAATTTCAATGTCGTTTCCTCAATGAGGAGATTAAATCTAAGCACATTACTCCAGATGTGATCTCACTAACGTCCTGTACAGCAACAGCAAAACATTACCAGCCTGCTGTATTGTTCCCACTAAGGTTAGCGCAGGCTCAGTTGTCTGGGGTAATACACAGCATTGTTGAAAATATATGGTGTGTTGACTTTTATTTCAAGGGGATTTGAGTACAGGAGTAAGTGTGTCTTACTACAGTCGTACATGGCCTTGTCGTGACCCAATCTCGAACATTATGCACTATTTTGTGCAGTTTTGGTCACCTTACCTAATAAAGGACAAACCTGACATTGAAGTAGTACAGCGAAGAGTGACCAGAATGATCTCTGGGATGATAGTCTTGTTGTGGGAGCAGAGTTGAGTTGACTGGCCTGTATTCCATTCGAGGTAAAAACAATGACTGCAGATGCTGGAAACCAGATTCTGGATTAGTGGTGCTGGAAGAGCACAGCAGTTCAGGCAGCATCCAAGGAGCAGCGAAATTGACGTTTCGGGCAAAAGCCCTTTTATTCCTGATGAAGGGCTTTTGCCCAAAACGTCGATTTCGCTGCTCCTTGGATGCTGCCTGAACTGCCGTGCTCTTCCAGCACCACTAATCCAGAATCTGTATTCCATAATGTGTAGGAACATGGGAGATCTATGTACATCTCCGACAGGGCGAGACAGTATGGAAGCAAGGATGATAATTCTCTTTCTGGTATGGCTAAAACAAGGGCCCACATCATTAGGTACTGACAGGCCAACCTGCACTGAGATGAGAATAAATGTCTGAACTCAGAGTCCGGTGAACCTGGGGAATCCTCGACCACATTAGGCTGTGGAAGCCGAGGCGCCGAATATAAATAAGGATTTCTAGACACTAAAGGAATAGGAAGAGAGCAGGAGTATGGTGAGGAGATAGAGGATCAGCGGTCATTACAGGTAGTTCTCCGATTATGCGGCAGCTGCATTCCTGTGGAACACTGTATTAAAGAAAACGATGCAGTATAAACAAGGAGACCAACTGGAAATAGAGGGTAAGTGGCGAACTTCCAATACTATCAGTAAAAATTAAAACAAAAATAATAGTCAGTTTAACACAAACGATAGCACAGTCTGCACAAATCTTTAAAACATATATTGTATTGAATTAGTACCGTAAATGTAACAAATTAACACTACAGTCACTGACTACAGCACTGTACCTTTCACCAAGTTCTTCACCAGAAAGCGCGCGAGTTGACTGATCATGTGATGCCGACGCAAAATTCCAGTTCTCTCCAAGATTCTCCCCCCGTTTGAAATCAAGTTCCTTCTAAATGTCGACTACAAATCGCACTTTCAGGCTCAAGTTCAAGGCTTGCAGAGTGGATTGCATTCCTGCTTTAGCTGAACTCACTGAGGGTGCATTTTGCAGATAGAGGATCCTGAGGCAGGCTTTTGCTGTTCACCTGGTGCCAGGAGATGGCATCACGTCGCAGTGAGCAGGAGCTCACTTTATGAACAAAGGTGTGCAATGAAGGAGGCTCAGTGACCTGAATGACCTGCCCATTTCCCGATGTTTCTGTGCAGTCTGTGGGAAAGCTCTGTATATGTTTCCACCAGCTCTCAGAAGTTAGGAAGAAGGCCTCTGTAGGGTCAACCGGACTGTATTTTCCATTCTGATACTGAGGCTGGGGCCAAGTGTTCTGTCCGGTTTTATCTTTTAAGACCTTGGAGCAGTTTGATAAATTGAGTGTCGTGCTTGGCCGTTTCAGAGACCATTGAATAATTTGTCACGTCTCTGTGTCTGGAGTCACTTTTAGGCCAGACCTGGAAAACACGGGAGATTCACTTCCTGAAAGTACACTGGGGAAGGAAATTGATGTTTATAATCGACATTGGCTTCAAGGTCACTATGACTGACACCAGATTTTAGATGTCGATATTTTATTAATTGTATTTAACTTCCACCAGCTTCCAGAGCATTAGCCTGGTCTGGATTAATAATCCAGTGACATTTCCACAAGAGCACCATCTTCACATGGGGACCTATCGGAAATCACACTGAGCAGGTTATTTCTGTGCTAGTTGCCTTTTCTGTCAGAGATAACTTCCACCAATTTGGCTTTTGTGATGGGACTGAGAAGGTGGTAATTGGTCAGATTGTACTTATTTCCGTCTTAGGGAACTGGACATAGTTGAGTAATTTTCCGCATTGCCAGGGAGATGTCAGAGTTGGAGCTGGAATGAAACAGCTTCCCCAGGGTCACGGTTTGTTGTGCAGCTCCAATATGTACAATTAAATTCTACTGACTCCCCCTGTTCACATCAAGACCCGTTCACGCATCAGCCCTGTACTTAGAGACTTAACCTGATTTCTGCTGTGGTAACACTTCCAGTTTCATCTTCTCATTCTGCTCAGGGTTCTTCCTGGTGTCACGCCTCCAATTTGTTACATTACTCAAGCCTTTAACATATATATCTGAATCGCATCCATTTTTATAATGCCATCATCTGAGTTTGAAGTAAATGTATTTCCCCCTGTTTCTCTCCCTGACCATGATTAACAGCTTTGTAGTCTCAATGGTGCCACCTTTATGTATTTTCCGAACCAATGAATGTGTGCAACTTTGGTTATCGTTTACTTCCCGGTGTCAGGTGCTGCGTATTGGACGAGACGTTTGAGCAGCTTTGCCACACGCCTTTGGAACTTGTTCAAAAACAGAATTTGCTGAAAAAACTAAGCAGGTCTGACAGCATCTTGTGATGTGAAAGCAGAAATAATCTTTCAGGGGCAGTGACCCTTCCAGAATGCTCCTAATTTAGTAAGCGATATCTGTAATTTTTCCAGTATCCAGACTTATTCACTTAATTGAAAATTTGTTCTGTGCCCATTCAATTCTGGAGAAACTCAGCAGGTATGTCAGAATCAGCAGAGACAGAGAAACAGAGTTAGCGTTTCATGTCCAGTGTGACACTTATTCAGAACTGAAATGGATTGCAAACTGTTCTTTTAAATCCCTTGACGGAGGTGGGGAGTGTGTGACGGGGAAATGAGAGTGTTGCGAAATATAAACGAGCTTTGAGGAGTGGTGAACGAGAAGATGATGTGAAATGGCTTTAAATTAAGATGTGAATGGAGGAAAGGTGTTCTCCCCATTGAGTGCAAGATAAAGAAGACACAATCTCACAAGTTCAAAGGTAGGCCAGGAGGGATAACTTGTGAAAAATGGAGAACTGCCATAATGGGGTCAGGCTGTGAAGTTATAGAATTGTATATTAACCCCTACAGGCTGTAACATACAAAATTGTAAAGTGAGGGTTCTGTAAAGTGAGCTTGGGTTGTCCTTCATTGGAACATTGCAGAAGCCCAGGACTGAAATGGTAGCATGAGAGCAAGGTTGGTTATTGAAATGGGAAGCAATGAGAGTGTCAGAGTCAGTCCGACAGATAGAGTGGGAATGTTTCTGAAAACATTCTCTGTTTGGTTCCCCCCAAAAGGAGACTGCATTCGAGCAAGAATGATAAGAGACTGTTTGGAAAAAGTACAAGTGAAATGCTGCTTCACCTGGAAGGTGTGACTGGGGCTTTGGACAGTGAGAGAGATGAGATGAATGGGCAAGTGTTTCAGCTTCGGCAATTGCATGGAAAGGTGCCATGAGAGGAGTGGTGAAGTGTTCAGGATGATGGAGGGTGTCATGGAGGGAATGGTCCCTGTAAAATACGAACAGTGGACGGGAAGGAAAGATGTGTTTGATGTTGCTGTCCTGCTGGAGGTGATAGAAGTGGCGGAGGATGATTCTGTGATTGTGGATTCCAGTGCAGGAGGAATTGAGGACAAGGGGAGGTCAAATCTTTGTTCCAGAAAGGAGGGAACAGAGTAAGGGGAGAAGCGAGGGAGATGGGGCAGTCACAGCTGAAGGATCGGTCCATCAGAGTTAAAGGATTTCTCGTTTGAGAGAAAAGGTGGAAATGTATGAAGATTCCCACTGGAATGTTGCATCATCGAACAGAAACGATAGACCCAGAGAAACTGAGAAAATGGCGTCACTCTCAGCTGATCATGTGTTCAGCCACATACGGAGGTCCCCCCCAAATGATTGAAAATAGTAAATTCACCATGAAATTCCTGCCTTGATTTGACTCTCCAAAAATGCAAAACTCACACTTATCTTTATTAAACTACCTTTCCCGATTCCTCAGCCCACTTCCCCAGCTAATTAAGGCCCTGCTGCAATTTCTGGAAACTTCCTTTACTGTCATCAGCAAATTATGTTAGGCTTACTGGTATAAAGTTCCCAGGTATTTCTTTCCTTCCCTTCTTGAATAAGGGCACAGCATTCGCTACCCTCCACTCTTCTGGCACCTCACCTGTAGCTAATGATGATGGCAAAATATCAGCCAGGGTCCCCGTAGTTTCTTCTCTAGCCTCCTGCTCTGTTCTTTGATACATCTGGTCAGAACCAAGATTTTTATCCACCTTCCTACATTCTAATACACCCATCACCTCCTCTACTGTGATATGGACTGTTCCCAAGATATCACCACTAACTTCTCGAAGCTCCCACATGAAGTCTTTAAGTATTTATCCACGTTAAACACAGAGGAGAAATTATTCATTGAGAACTTTGAGAATTTCCTGTGGTTCCGCATATAAATATCCACTTTGGTTCTTGAGGGGTCGTCTTCTCACTGTGGTTATTTTCTTTTCTTTAATATACTTACATAATCTGTTTGCATTCATCCTGATCTTCTCAGCCAAGGCAATCTCGTGCCCCCTTTTCGCCCTTCTGAGCTCCTTCTTCAGTAAACTCCTATATCCCCATGCATATCTCCAGGGATTCCTTTGATCCCATCTGCCTGGACCTGAGCCATACCTCTTCAATATCTCTTGTTTTTCAGGGTTCCCTCTTCATGCCAACCTTGCCCTTCACCCCCACAGGAACATATAAACCTTGAACTCCAGCCATCTCACTTTTCAAGGCCACCCAGTTGATGGAAGTCGTTTTGCCTGCAATCAAATTACTCCCAACAACCCCTGCAAGTTCCTGTCTAATTCCATCAACATTGACCTTGCCCCAAGTTAGAACTTGCACTGTGTACCGGTTTGTCTCTCGCCATAACTATTTATAGATTAATAGGACTATGGTCACTGGTCTCAATGTGCTCCCCCACTGTCACCTCCATCACCTGTCCCGCTCTATTTCGCAAGAGTCGGTCGAGTTTCCCCATTCCCGTACAGGAGCTTCTCCATACTGCATGAGGAAAGTTTCCTCAACACACTTAATACATTCACCCCATCTAAGCCCTTAGTTCTGTGTCAGTCCCAGCCTATATTCACAAAAGTATAATCCTCATATGACAATCCTATTGCTCCCGCAAGTCTCCCCAATCTCTCTACATATGTTTGTTCCTCTAACTCCCATTGACTATTTGGGGGTCTATAATACAAACCAAATAGTACAAACCATCCTCTTCTTATTTCTTAGCTCCACCCATAAAGCCACACTGGATGATCGTCCAGGTATTTCATTTCTGATCACTGCTGTGATACTCGCTTAATCAAAAATGTAACTCACCCTCTTCTCCTTCCACCACCACGATCCCGCCTAAAGCAGCTGTACCCTGGTGCATTAAGCTGCCAGTCCTATCTCACCCTTAGCCAGTTTGCTGTAATGACTATAACATCCCAGTTCCACGTATCTATCCATGCCCTGAGTTCATCGGCCTTATAAGGCAGCAGTCTTGCATTTTAACAGATGCAATTTAATCCAACCCGCATTCCTTGCTCTCTGTCATGTTCCAACCTGATTTGTCTCTTCACTTTACTGTTTCTAATTACTGTATCTGCTTCCAGCCTCACACTTGTCTCCCTGCTGTTGATGATCCCATACCACCCCCAACCCCAGCCAATCTGGTTTAAACCCTCCCCTGTAGCACTAGCAATCCTCCCTGCCAGGATATTGCCCCCTCCCTCCAGTTCAGGTATAACCCGTCCCTCTTGAACAGCTCACCTCTGCTCCACAAAAGATCTTAATGATGTAAAAATGTACATCCATACTCTGCACAAATTCGTTAGCCACGCTTTCATCGGCCATTATGTCCTACTCTAACCCTCACTGTTACATTGCGCTGAACGTAAACCGGAGATTACCACTGTCATCGTCCTGGCCTTTATCCTTTTCCTAGCTCTCTACAATCACTCTGCAGGACCTCTTCAATATTTCTTCCTCTGTCATTTTGTATCAACATGCACAATGACTTGTGGCTGCTGCCCCGCCCCGGTGAGAACATTCAGCAGCCTCTCTGAGACATCCTAGACCCTGGTACGTGGGAGGCAACACACCATCCTGGATTCCCTTTGGCAGCAACAGAATTTCCTGTCTGTTCTCCTCACTTTCTTAATTATTACTTCTGCAGTTATTCTGCTCGTACAACCTTCTGAAAATAGATTTCTTCCTGAAACAGTTGGATTTGGCTGAATTCCCTTTGCTTCAAGCAGTGGGAAAATTCCAATGAATCCTCATCATGAATCTTGCATGAGTGACAAAACCAACTGGGCTTTTTTTTTTAGCTCGCACATATTGTTGTGATGAGAACAGGGAAAGAGAAAGGGAGGAATATTCTGTTCCTCCTCGGGTAGGTTACATTTTTCCATCCTAAGTTGAATCAATAATGTTATCATAGCCCTGACTGGACTATGTGTGCTCTCCTTGAACGTTGTCTGAACATTATGACTCCATCACATTCTCTGCTCCATGCAGGTGCATCATTGCTGCTGTCGTACACAGAATCATTTCATTAACAGATAATGACCCTATTTTTGATTTGAAGATATGTTTATATATACCCGTGTAATATAAAAATAAAATTTTTAATGTATTCACAATATCTGCATTAAAATGAATGTGTCTTATCTTAAGCAAATACAGAGATTTTTGGAAAAGCTCAACAGGTCTAGCAGCATGTCTGAAGAGAAATGAGAGTTAACGTTTCTGGTCCAGCGACCTTGCCTCAGAACCTATCTTATTCTCAAATAATATCCCCAGTTTTTTTTCTCCCCCACAAGAGGAAATCTCCATCAGGCATTCACCAGCTACTCTCTGCTCATGATCGTATATGGTCACTAAGAACATCTCTCATTCTCAGGCCTAAACTGTTAGTCCTTCATGACATAATGCGTTCATCACTAGGCCGAGTAAAGAGAAACATCTTTGAAAAATTTGAAAACCGTTTAGCTTTTGTTTTCAGTTTTGGGGATCATAACATCAACCAATACATCAGATGTGGTCTCAGCAATGCCCTGTACTGATGCAGGAAAACATCGCTAAGATCAAATCCGACCCCCTTGCATGAAACAGCATCGTTCCGTTTCCCTTCCAAATCCATTGCTGCATCTTCACAGTAACTTGATGTGCTTCATGTGCTAATACACACAAATACCTCTGTACCACCAAGTTCTGGATTATCTTTCCATTTAAATTATTTGCTGCTATTTTGCCATTTTCCCAAAACACAAAATTCCAGTCACCCACATTGTACTGATATTTATTTTGTCGCAAGTTTACTCACTGCCCTCCCCCATCTGTACCCCATTGCAGACGCTCTGCCTCCACTTGACATCTTACTGAATGTTTATCCTGGTGTATGAGCAAACTGAGCTCCAATATATTCAGCCTCTTCATCCAAGGCATTAAACTAGATAGTATACTGTTGATAAACTCATACTGATCCTCGAAGAATTCTACTAGTTACAGCTTTCCAACCTGAAAACAAGTAATTATCTCAAATCTGTATTCAGGTTAGCTAACCAGGGCTCCCCTATTCCTGTGTAACTGCCCAGAAAGGTTGTATGGCCTTCTGCTGTGCTGTGTAATTTAGTCAATGAGTTGAATGACTATATTCTATTCCTGTGTAACTCCATAGAGGGACAGAAGTGCCTCCTCCTAACTCATTATAACGATGCTGACTGGCTGAAAGCGGTCTTCCTCTCTCTCTGTAACAGCCTCGAGTTGTGAACTAGGAGGACCACACGTGGTATAGGAGCAGCAGTAGGCCATTCGGCCCCTCCAGCCTACTGCACAATTTAGAAGCATCACGGCTGGTCTGACTGTAGCTGACCCCTACCTTCCTTTCTGTTCCCACTAAATATTGACTCTTCTGTCCATCAAAGATAACTTAAGGTCAGCCTTGAAGATCTTCAATGACCCAGTCTTCACTGTTCCCTGGGGATGACTGCGCTATAGATCGCACAGTCTGAAGGAGAATGGAACAACATTATCTCAAATGTTAATGGGAGACCCTTTAATTTGAAAGTGAGTTAACCTCACAGCAAGTTACCTCCTCTTTTCAGAAATAAGGGCAAAACAAATGGGAGGAGTCATAGACCATTCAGCCCCTCAAACCTATCCCACAGTCCCATTGACTGTTCAGTAAAATATTTATCCATGTCAGCCTGCATTGCACCCTTGGGAAAATATTCCTGGCATCTTAAGGCCATACAGCATAGGAAATTGAAATATGGCCATTTCACCCATCAACTCTATTTTGCTGTTCGGTACTGCCTGACATTTTTCTCAACATAATTCTCCCACCTTCTCAATGTAACTCTGGATCCATGTTTTAATCAAAATATGCCTATCTCTGTATTAAAGACACCGCTTTGGCTGTGTCGCCGTGTGTTGTGTGTGTGTGTGTGTGTGTGTGTGTCTGTGTATGTACATCTGCTTAATGGCAGGAGACAGGGTGGTGGTGGAGGGTGGTGTGTGTGCGTTTCTGTGTATATCTGGTTTATTCTGTTTAATTATCGGCACAACATCATGGGCTGAAGGTAGGACCCTTCCTCTGACTCTTTCCTCTATGCCTTCAGCTCATTCTCATTCAGGTAGATGACCATTCCCCATATTAAGTGCATTCTTTCTTCGTCTCTCCCCCAGCATGATGTTCATCTCCATCGGCATCTCTGGTGCTGCCTTTATTGATGCTGACCTACAGATGTATGGAATTTCTTAATTCCACATCATATATCATTCGCGGTGCATCGAGAAGGAATGTGTTTTGTTATGACACAGGAAAGAACTGGAGATGAGTTAGTGTGGAAAAATAGTTATTGTGATCAACCTTGAGAGTGTTGTTGAGGCAGTCTTTGGGATATTGCGGGCTGATTTTATCTCCTTTATAAGAAATGATCACTTTGCCACAGAGAGAGAGCAATGGAGTTTCACCATACTAATCCCTGGGATTATGGTACCGTCAGGAGTGAGGGGAGATTAATCTCTAGAGCTGTGAGATAATGAGAGGTGATTGCATTGAAACTGGAGGAGGAGGGACTCACGATGTACTAAACAGACACTGATACGGTGATAAATTCCATGGCTTTTTTTTAACTCAACTAATTCAGCCTTTGAATAAATTCTCCCCACCTTAATACAGTCCAGTTGTTATGTGATCCTGCACTGAACGTCACGTTAGCCATAATCACGAAAGCAGCCACAATACCTTCATTATACGACAGTTAACTATTCCAACCAGCTTCTGACGTCCATGGAGAACATGGACATGTCTTCTCAGAGATGAAAAATGCCTCCGTGAGAATAGATACAAAATGTTTCGCTTCCTTCCTCAATGCCAGCAAACCACGGAAAAGTATCATGTGCACCACCGGCGAAGGAGCCACGAGGAACATCGTAAGGTCGTCTCTGAGTGCAGTCTCTGCTCCATTGGTTTGTCATATTGGAGCATCAATGACACCCTTCGATTCCTGGATAAGTGTTTCAAGGCGTTGAACGGTCTCCACCTGTTCCCATGGAACAGGTTCAAGTGTTTGATTGAGCTCTGCCTGTTCTTGTTTAACATTTTGATGTGTTGACCAGACTCCTCCTCTTACTGTGGAAAAAGCAAAAGGATTGAATGGGCTGTCCCTCTTCTTGTTCAGTAGTTTTGATATGATGAACGGGTTCTAGATATCCGTGTGCAACAATCTTGAGGTGCTGAATGAGCTCCTCTTTTAACTGTAGAAATGTGCAGTATCTGGCTACCAACCACAAACATCTTCCTTTGTGCTCTGAAAGAACCCACCCAGCGGGGAGGTTACACCTGATCCCGATTAAGCTCAAATAATTAGGTGGTCCCGATAACATTCTCAGTCAAATACTGCCTTGATATCAAGGCCACTCACTCTTCCCTGAGGCCCTGTGTTTGTCTCTTGTTTCAATCAATCAGTGATGTTGTATGCGTAGGGAGTGATTTCCTCTCACAGAGAGAAATCAACGTCAGGAATCGTCTGGGCGAGAGTTAGGGGAGCTGCGTCACTGAAAGTATTTAAACAGAAGGTGGATAAGATTTTTGACCTGTCAGAGAGCTGAAGGGCGTGAATAATGAAGCATTAAAGAGGAGTTAATGGGACTCAGCAAGATGGCAGGTGATTCTCTCGAACTGCTGTGGACAGCTCTGCCGAACAGCCAAGGCAGAGTAGTGTTTTTTTGCCATCCCTAGCCAATTTATGTGGTGGAATTATTAGTTTAAAACCTTACAGAACACTTATGTTATACTATTTGGGAGTCGGAAGGATACTAAAGGGAAAAGGAGCAAGCAAACAGCATCAGGGAGGACCCTACCCTGCAGCACCAGGCATTCCAGAAACTGCAGCAGCAGAAGCAGCCTCTCCTGAACAGCCCCCGCAGCCTCCGCCCCCCCCCCCCCCCCAACCACCCAGGGACCTAACAGACTCACAGGAATTGGCTGCGGCGATGGAGAGAGTTACCTTGAAAGTAAGGGCTGCGATTGAATAAATCCTTGGGCAGATCCGTGCCCAGGTCCGACCAATCGCATCCATGCTGCAGAAGCTTGAGCTGGTGATCCAGAGCTTCTGGAGGATACTGGAGGAGGTGGAGAGTCGAACTAAGGCCTTGAAAGTTGCGATGGAGTATTCATCCATTCGGTTCCAGGGGCTGGAGCAAGAAGTGCGGACCTTGCGAGACCATATCGATGTGCTCGAAAATCGAGGTCGGAGGATAAGTCTCCGAATTGCCGGGCCCACTGAAGGTGAGGAAGGTGAGCAGCCAGTCAGTTTCATTGAAAGCTGGGTGTCAAAGGTTTTGGGCCTTCACATCAAGTCCAGCTGGCTTCAGGTTGAAAGAGCTTATTGGGTAACAGTGCGCAGGTCAGGGCCCGTGCTGCGTCCCCGCTCGGTCCTAGTGTACTTCTATTCATATAAAAACAAATCGTAAGTCATAGACGTTTCCAGATCCGTGGGAAAACATACGCAGGCGCTGCTGTACAAGGGATCAAAAATCATGATTTTTCCAGGATTTCTCTGCAGTTGTTATCCGAAAGTGGAAATCCTTCGCTGAAAGTAAAAAGCAACTGAGGAACCTGTGCATCCAATACTCCATGAGATACCCCGCAGTGCTTCGTTTCAGCCACGTGGACTCAGTTTATACGTTTGACTCAGTGGATAAGGCTAAAAACTTTGTGAACCCTTTAAAATCGATGGATTGGCCTGAAAAATACGGTTAATGTTTGTTCTCTTTTCTATCTTTCTCCATGTTTTTCCTTCCCTTTTCTATTCTAAATTTCTCCATAATTATATCCTTTTTTGTAAAGGGGGCAAAAGACTTTGGAATAAGTTGTTACTTTTATTAGTAACAAGATTTTCTGATGGGAAATCTTGTGGATGTTCTTTGTTCTCTCTTCCCCTTTTTTGTTTGTTCTGCTTCTCTTCTAGTCACAAGTACGGGTGACATGAAGCCAGGGACGGGGGGAGTGCTCATCCTGACTTTGTCTTTTTTTATGTTGATTTAAGGATCATCTCCTTGTTTTTATTTCTGGCCTAAGGCTGGGGCACAGTCCGGGTTTGAAGAAGTTGTGAAGAAAGGGATGGGTAGGGTGAGTGCCTCCATGGGCAGTGGAAAGAGTCTTCCATTCAAGGTTTTATAGTTGGTTTTCTTTGTAGGTTGTTTGGTAGGAATATTTGTTCATAGTTATTATAGAGCAGTTTTTGTATATATATAGATTTTCAACTCTATGAGTCTTTATTTACTTGTGCTCAGCGCTTTGTAAGCAGGGTTCTCCCTCCGAGGGGTTCAAGGTTGTCTGAAAGGGGATATGGTTAAGTGTCTGATTAAAGGTGCACCTGGAACATTGTGGGAAGTCATTCGCCTGTTAAAAGGGAAAAAAAGTGCTTTCCAGCAATAAAACGGAAAGGGTTGATATCGTTTTGTTGCAGGAAACCTATCTTGATGTTGGGCAACACCTGAAATTACAGCAGGGGGCTTATGACCGAATATTCTTTTCATCTTTTAAGAATAAAAGTAGGGGAGTGGCGGTCCTTATCCAGAAAACTCCTCCGTTCACATTATTAGAGGCAGTGAAAGATGAGCAGGAACGGTTTGTGATACCAAAAGCTCTGATACATGGGAAGGAATATGGCATTTTAAACGTCTACTGCCCTCCAGTGCATCCCCTGAAATTTTTGATTTGTGCTTTCTCTAATTTGAGTGCCTCTGAAGCACGGCACATTATTATGGGGGGATTTTAATTGTCTTTTGAATCCGACATTGGACAATTTGCCTGTGGGCCCCCAGCTATTTCTTCACAGGCCAAGCAGGCGGATAACTTACGTGAGGAGTTGGGGCTGGTGGATATTTGGAGATGTCTTCACCCTACCGGCAGGGACTTCATCTTTTTCTCAAACGCACATAAATGTCACATGAGGATTGACCTCTTTCTGGCTCCCTCAGCTCTTCTGGATTCGATTGTGAGTTATAAAATCGGGAATATAGCTATCTCTGAAAACGCAGCAGTACATTTGAAGGTTACGGCCAAGAACGAAGGGCTACGTTTGCAGCACTCGTTTTTAAGCCCTTTTCTCCTTAAGGATTCCAAATTTGAGCAATGCTTTTTGAAGAAGTTTCAGGAATTCTTGACTATCCATTCAGGCATGGCAAGTAGTCTCTCCATGCTATGGGAGACTGCTAAAGCCTTTGCTAGGAGATTAGGTGTTTCCTATTTGGCGAGCCAGAAATGACAGAAGGAGGAGCAGCAGCGTCTAATTGAGACGCAGTTGAAAGGTGTGGAGGCGGCACATTTTGCACGGCCTTTCGTCACTAACCTAAAGTAGATCACCGCCCTTCGAGCTGCATTGAATTCAATACTGACACAAAATCATAGACAGCGCCGGGGTCCTTACATACGATGCTAAAACGATGAATGAGGCTTTTAATGGAGATCTTATTTAAGAACGTTGTCCTCCCAGTGGTAACCTTGGTACAGGCCACTCTCCTTAATGGCCCTTTGACAGTTCAGGAAATACGGGATGCAGAAAGACAACTTCAGAGTCGGAAAGCGACTGGCCCTGATGGGCTTCCGGGTGAGTATTATAAGAGGTTTACAGGGATTCTGTCAGGGCCAATGTTGGAGACGTACAATCACTCCAATATGCATGAACGCCTACCACCATCTTTGAATGAAGCTAATATTTCCTTAATTCTTAAGAAGGGGACGGGTCCTGAGGATTGTGCCTCATACAGGCCCATCTCCCTATTATATTCAGATTTCAAGATTCTGTCCAAGATCCTAGCGCTGAGATTGGAAAAGGTGTGCCCCATGTTATTAAAGAGGCTTTATAAGGGGCCATAGGTCCTCCAATAATTTTAGAATGTTGCTGAATGTGGTCCAGGTTTGTCAGCAACGGTCGATTCAAGGGTTGGTGATTTCCTTAGATGCAGAGAAAGCATTCGACTTGGTAGAATGGCCGTATCGTTTTTGTGTCTTAAAACAGTTTGGGTTGGGTGGAGTCTTTGCTAAACGGGTGGAGGTTTTATATCGTTGACCTCTGGCCGCGGTCATCACCAAAAGGTGAAGTCTGGGAATTTAACGATTGGTCGGGGTATTTGGCAAGGCTGCCCCCGCTCGCTGTTGTTGTTTCCGTTGGTGATCGAGCCGCTGGCAGAGGCCATTCGTCAGAACGTCCACATAACTGCTCCGGAAGTGGGATCAAGGGCACACAAGATTACACTGTATGCGGATGATGACGTTCTGTTTTTATCGAAACTGATGACCTCTGTACCTCATTTGATACAATGCATGAATTCATTTGGGGCTATTTCATGATATCAGATTAACTTTTCAAAATCGGAGGCTATGCCTTTACGGAGCCTAAAGGATGTGTCAGAAGTAGAAGGTGGCCCTAATTTCTCTTTTAAGTGGTCACGGAAAGGGTTCCGGTACCTAGCCATTTTTATTACTTCCAAATTTGATCTGTTATTCCGGACTAACTTGGTTCGCTTGTTCGACAATATTAGACAAGATCTCCAGAGATGGACGTTCTTCTAATTTCATGGCTGGGCCGAATATCTCTCATTAAGATGAATATGCTTCCTCATTTGCTTTATCCCATGTGTATGCTCCTTTTAATTTTTCCCAGGGCAACGCTGTGGGAGCTTCTGCGGTGGTTTGGTTCCTTTGTCTGGCATCGTGGTCGGTCCCTCACTAATCTTACTAAATTCAAGTTGCCTCAAGGAGGGGGAGGAGTTGATTTAGCAGACATCAGAAGGTATCAATGAAGTTCCCTGCTGTCCTTCATCTGCGAATGGGTAAGCAACGATCCGAACTCAATATGGCTGGATATTGAGTCCTCCCAAGCAAAATGCCCTCTTATTAACCGGTTGTTCATGGAGAAGATGAGGACAATTATGGACTACTGCCGGAACCCCATTGTCATTACTACAGTAAGGTCTTGGAGGTTGATGCGTCAGATTGAGGGTTGTTTATCCAAGACTTCGCCATTAACACCAATACTTGGCATGCCAGGTTTCCGACCAGGGATGATGGATTCAGGGTTCAAACTATGATCAGCGAGAGGAGTTTCTAGTTTTGGAGACTTGTTTGAGGGGGAGGTTATGATGTGTTTTGAGCCACTGAGCTGCAAATACGGGTTACTCAGCAGAGATCTTTTCCGTTTTTTTTCAGGTTAGGAATTTCATCCAGAACAAGACTACACTTCTCACTAAGCTCTATCAGTCCGATCCAGAGAGGTTGTTGTTACATTCCACAGGCACCCTTTCGGTTAGTGCCCTCTATCACCTGCTGGGTGGTATGACCTGGCAGGATATTAACCGTTTATGTGAGGTCTGGGAGCAAGAGCTCGGAGTGCAGATCTCTTCTGAAACGTGGGGGAATCGTCAAAAGATCTCAATATGTAATAGGACATGCGATACACAGTTAAAAGTTCTGCACATGGCTCATTTGGCACCAGACCATTTGGCAAAGTTTTAAAAAGGGGCACCCTCAGTGTGCCCCAAATGTATAATAAGTGTAGGTACTCTTATCCATTGCTTCTGGACATACTACAGGCTCTGTGTTTACTGGAGTGCAGTGGCGGGAGAGAAAAGGAGGGTAATGACGACTGAAGTCAAAGGAGACGCGATATCTCTCCTCTTAGGTCTACCGAATTTACCAGCTTTAAACAGGCATGGGAAGAAACTAAATAATATTCTTGCACACTGTGCACGGAATAAAATTCTGATGGATTGGGTGTCTGAGAACCCACTGGGCTTGCTGGGATGGCAAAAATAAATTATGGAGGACATTACCTTAGACCTTTTTACAAACATGGTGCACCACACAACAGATCATTTTTATAAGAGAATGTAGCCCTACTTGAGTTAGTTAGAAACAGATTTGTCAGTTGTCTTAACTAGGGCGTTTGTTTAACCAGGATGGTTAGATTTGTCAAGCCCTGGGCTCTGAAGGGGGGATCGCCTGGATTAATACAGGTATATATACAATACTCCTGTTCAGCTTTGACAAAGTGTCAGTTAGAATCGAAACGTCAGTTCTGTTCAATCGTTACAGATGCTGCCAGACCTGCTGAGATTTTCCAGCATTTCCTCTTTTGATTTCATTCCAGCATCGGCAGTAATTTGCTTTTACTTTTTGCTTCTGTTCCTCTGTTTTGGGAGCTTTGCGCCGAGCATTGCTCTTCTATATTTTGTGGGATTTTTCTTGTTTTTTACCTTCTTCATTTTTGTGTTGTTGCTTTGCACAGTGTTAGGGTTTGTTTTGTATTCGGGGGTAGGTTGATAGTTTGGAGAGAATAGCTGTATTGCAATTTGTGTTTTGTTTTTACTTTTTATTAGACTGGTATTTGTTATTGATTGTATTTTTCAATAAGTTTATATGTTTGTAAAGTTTAAAAATTGCTAATAAATGTATTTACAAAAAAAGAAAAAGATCTTGCCGGAGTTATGCTGAAAGATATTTGAATTTTGGAGACACTAGAATATGTCACTTGCCAGTGAAGTTAGGAATAGGAATGTAGTAGAGAAGAGAAAACCTGGCCAAACAGCTGGTAGGGGAGGAAGCACATCCGATATGTGGATCATTGGAATTCCTGGTTTGGAAGGGCCTACACAAGAAAGATGGGATGGACCTGAACTGACTGCAGTCTCCGATATATTGATCATTGGAATTCCCGAGTCAATAGACAATAGACAATAGGTACAGGAGTAGGCCATTCTGCCCTTCGAGCCTGCACCAACATTCAATATGATCATGGCTGATCATCCTTAATCAGTATCGTGTTCCTGCCTTGTCTCCATAACCCTTGATTCCACTATCCTTGAGAGCTCTATCCAACTCTTTCTTAAATTAATCCAGAGACTGGGCCTCAACTGCCCTCTGCGGCAGTGCATTCCACACAGCCACCACTCTCTGGGTGAAGAAGTTTCTCCTCATCTCTGTCTTAAATGGTCTACATTTTTTTTTCAGCTGTGTACTCTGGTTCGGCACTCACCCATCAGCGGAAACATGTTTCCTGCCTCCAGAGTGTCCAATCCTTTAATAATCTTATATGTCTCAATCAGATTCGCTCTCAGTCTTCTAAACTCAAGGGAGTCGAGAAGAAGAAGAAGGCTTATGTTAGGACAAAGTGTGAAACCCAAGTTAGGGCGCTTGATGCTTACGAGGAAATCAGGAAAGACCTAAAAAGAGAGATCAGAAGAGCCAGGAGGGCACATGAGAAGTTGTTGGCTGAAAGGATCAGGGTAAACCCTAAGGCTTTCCATCGGTATGTCAGGAATAAAAGAATGACGAGCGTTAAATTAGGGCAAATCAAGTATAACATTGGGAAATTGTGTGTGGAGCCAGTGGAGATAGGGGAAGCACAAATTAAATATTTTTCGACAGTGTTCACTATAGAAAATGAAAATGTTGGCGGGGAAGATACAAAGATACCTGCATCTAGATGTGAAGAGAATGAAGTTCACAAGGAAATGGTATTAGATATACTGTAGGGTGTGAAAATAGACAAGTCCCCTGGGCCGGATGGGATCTATCCTAGGTTCCTCTGGGAAGCAAGAGAAGAGATTATCGAGCCTTTGGCATTGATCTTCAAATCATCATTGTCTACAAGATTATTGCCTGCGGACTGGAGGATAGCAATTGTGATTCCCTTGTTCAAAAAGGGTAGTAGAGACAACCCTGGTAATTCTAGACCAGTGAGTCTCAGTTCAGTTGCTGGAAAAGTGTTGGAAAAGGTTATAAGACATAGGATTCATAACCATCTAGAAAACAATAATCTGATCAGGGACAGTAAGCACGGTTTTGAGAAGGGTAGGTCGTGCCTGGCGAATCTTATTGAGTTTTTTGACAAAGTGATCAAACAGGTAGATGAGAGTAAACCGGTTGATGTGGTGTATATGGATTTCAGCAAGGCGTTCGATAATGTTCCCCACAGTAGACTATTATATAAAATGCGGAGAAATGGGATAGTGGCAAAACTTAGCAGATTGGATCAGTAATTGGCTTGCTGAAAGAAAACAGAGGATTGTAGTTGATGGAACATGTTCATCTTGGTGTCCAGTTACTAGTGGCGTACGGGAAGGGTCGGTGTTGGGTCCACTGCTGTTCGTCATTTTTATAAATGACCTGGATGATCGCTTAGAAGGGTGGGTTGGTAAATTTTCGGACGATACCAAGATCGGTGGATTTGTGGATCGTGATGAAGGATGTAGTAGGTTGCAGAGAGATATGGATAGGATGCATAGCTGGGCTGAGAGATGGCAAATGGAGTTCAATGTGGGCAAGTGTGAGGTGATACACTTTGGCTGGAGGAATTAGAATGCAAAGTACTGTGATAATGGTAGGATTCTTGGGAGTGCAGATGAGCAGAAATATCTCGGTGCCCATGTGCACAGATCCCTGAACGTTGCCACCCAGATTGACGGGGTTGTTAAAAAGGCATACAGTGTTTTGGCCTTTAATAAAAGAGGGATTGAGTTCTGGAACCAGGAGGATATGCTGCAGCTGTACAAAGCTCTGGTAAGGCCACACTTGGAATATTGTGTACAATTCTGGTCACCACATGATAAGAAGGATGTGGAAGCGTTGGAAAGGGTGCAGACGAGATTTACTAGGATGTTGCCTGGTATGGAAGGAATGTCTTACGAGGAAAGGCTGAGGGCCTTGAGGCTGTTCTCGTTAGCGAGAAGAAGGTTGAGAGGTAACTTAATAGACACATACAAGATAATCAGAGGGTTAGATAGGGTGGAAAGGGAGACCAGTGTAGGGATGGCAAACACGAGGGGACACAACTTTAAAGTCAGAGGAGATAGGTATAAGACAGATGTCAGAGGTAGTTTCTTTACTCAGAGAGTAGTAAGGGTATGGAATGCTTTCCTTGCATCGGTAGGAGATTCGTCAAGTTTAAGTGCATTTAAGTCGTCATTGAACAGGCAAATAGACGTACAGGGAATAAAGTAGGTGGGATGGGCTTCAGATTAGTAGACAGGGCGGCGCAACGTCGAGGGCCAAAGGGTCCTGCGCTGAAATGTTCTATGTTATATGTTCTATGAAAGGATGTACAAAAGAAGGATGGTTGCACCTGAACTGACAGCGATCTTCGGTGTTAGGATCACTGGGATTCCCGGGTGGGTATGATATATACAAGAAGGATGGACTGGACCTGAACTGGCAGGAATCTCCTGGCAGGCTGGTTTGTTATTGTATCTCGGGAGGATTTTAACTAGTGTGGTCGGCGGCCGGGGAGGGGTGGGGGGGCTTGAGGGTGGTGTTGGGGGGGATGGCGAGGCTGCAGTGGGAACCAGAGCAGTAGGTCCACAATATAGTGATAAAGGAAGAATTGGAGACTAAAACCAGTGCAGCGAAGAACAACAACACAGAAGCAGAGGACGCAGAACGCAATGGCAACCTGAAGTGTGATTAGATTCATGTGAGGAATCTTGCAGGTCAGAACTTGGGGTTTGGCTGAGTACATATAATGACAATGTACATATTACAGAGATTTCGTGAGAGAGGGAGAATAGAGCAATCTATCCAGTGGGTACAGAAATAGTTGCTGAATATGCAGTGAGTGGCAGGAGACAGTTGTTTAAAGTGAAATAATTATCCAGCACTCTGTCGAAATCGGGCCATGTGTAAAGCAATGTACAGATTGAAGTGACAAAGGAGAACACTGGAATTGTCTGTTTATAATATTTTCTGCTTTACTGGCAATCTTTTGCAAACACTGAAAACTAGCAGCAGAGAATTTGCATCAGGGAAACTCAAACCAAATATCAGGTCAAGATCTGATGTGTTTGGCTGAAGTGTATTTTTTTGAATACAAGGATTATTATGGGTAAACAAATGAATTCAGAGCCTGTATCCGTACATGCGACTACGATGTTGCAAACATTATAGCGACTTGGTTGAGAAATGTACAAGACTAGCTGATCAACTTTCCAGGGTTTTGTCGTTTTAGATGAGATAGAGGCGAAGGTAAAAAAAAGGGGGGGAGGAGTTGCATTACTAATCAGGCGGAATATTACATCTGCACTAAGAGAGGGCGTCCTGGAGGGCTCATCTAATGAGTCAACATGAGCAGAGCTCAAGAATAAGATGGATGCAAGAACTGTGTTAGGATTATACTGCAGTCCCTGCAACAGCCACCGAGAGATTAAGGAGAAAATATGTAGGCCGATTATGGAAAAGTGTATTTAAAAAGAGTTGCCATAGTGAGTGACTTTAACGTCCTCACTATTGACTGGGAGTCCCTTAGAGCAAGAGGCTTAGACGGTGTAGAATTTGCTAAGTGCATCCAAGAAAGTTATTTGCAGCGGTATGTGGATCGTCCAACTACAGGAGGGACCATACTGGACCTCATATTAGTAAATGAGTCTGTCCAGGTGATTGACCATTCAGTAGAAGATCATTTTGGAAACAGTGATCACGTCACCCTCAGGTTTGAGCTAGCAACGAACATGGACTAAGACAAGAATTTACTAAATTGGCAGAAGGCAAATTACACCAGCATCAGGCAGAAGCGAGGAGCTATTAATTGGGAAATGCTGCTATGAGGCAAATCCATATTTTGCATAGCGGAACTGTTTATTAAATTGTAATATCATCTGGTGAATGTCCTCCCAAATGCGCGAGTTTTAATCTATTTTATTTGTTATTTTGAAGACACTACATGTCAGAATACAGGAAGAGATAATGGATGATTGCGTACTGTGTCCTTCGCAGGACCAGCGTGTTTTTCCAGATACTGAAAGTCGTTATTGTGGGTCAGAGAACCTCAGAATTAATACAGTACAGACGGAGGCAATTCAGCCCATAGTACATTCACAAGGTCTCCAACTGTAATATCTGAAAGCAGAGAGAATTATTTGAGAAATACAGAGAGATAGATAGAGAGAGAGAGAGAGAGAGAGAGAGAGAGAGAGAGAGAGAGAGAGAGAGAGAGAGAGAGAGAGAGAGAGAGAGAGAGAGAGAGATAGAATGAAACAGAAAGTAAGAATGTGAAGGGAGATCAACATAGTGGATAGAAAGTGGAGCGACAAACTGAGTAAGAGGAACGGGAGTTAGAGGAGAGTGAAGCTGGGTAGATCAGGATATAGCATGAGAAAAATATACAGAAGATGGAAATTTTATTTAAAAATTCCCTTGGACTGCAAGCCCTTTGTCTGGTGCCATACCCTATGAGCGCTGCGCTGATACTGGCTGTCTTTCCAGATCATTTATCTCCAATAACATCACAGAGCTGGGTTGCTGACAGTTACACATAATCCAATAGATCATTTGATTGGTTCTAGGAAGAAGGTGGATTTACTTCAATAGACTGGGCGAAAAACAGCAGGAACTGATAATCCCCCGAGATTCTGTATGTGGGATAGGACAAGAGAATCTCAGTGAAGGTGATCACGGCCAGAGAGGAAATCAGTTTCTCAGATGTGGGCCGAATAATGATTGATTAAAGTTTGCACAACACTTCCATGGTTTTGTAATTCATTTTTCAAATTAGATAGATCAAGATCATGAGTGTATTTTAACAATCTTATCTGTTTGTAATTTGCATATTTTGGAATGTACAAAAAGTCGTTTTGTCCCAGGATTTTGTGCTGAATATGCATATTGTTTTACTGGGAAGTAGAGACCTGTTCTGATGGATTGGTCTTCATCTGAACAATGCTGGGACTAGAGTCCTAACAAATCACATAACTATGGTTGCGGACAGATCTTTCAATTTTGTTTTAGGTTTGGGGTGGGGTTTCAGTTACAGGGGAAATTAGAAAATTGGAATGAAAAGTGGAGGTAAGAGTGCAGAACTCAGGAGAAGTTACTAAAATCTGCAGCACAGACACAAATAGGACAAAGTGTATTGAAAGTGTAAACAATCACACTGGACAGACAAATGACACTGAGAGGAGGGACGGTTAATATAGGACTGAGCGTGTTCTCTCTGAATGCATGCCATATAAGGAATAAGGTAAATGAGCTTGTGGCGCAGATTGAAATTGGCAGAGACGTGGCTGCAAGGGAATCAGAGTTGACTCCTGAATATTCAAGGGTATGCATCTTATCGAAAAGATAGGTGGGGTGGGGGGAGAGGTTGCCTTATTAGTAAGAATGAAAATAAATAATTCGTAAGAATTCTGGTCTCCTTGCTATTGGAAGAATGTTAATAAAACTTGAAACCACAAGAAAAGATTTCCGAAGATGTTACCAGATTGGACTATTTGAGCTATAGTGAGCAGGTGAATAGCCTGGGGCTGTTTTCCCTGTTGCATCAGAGGCTGAGGGGTGACGTTATAGCGGATTAGAAAATCACAAGGGGCACGCATGGGATAAAGAGACAAAGTCTTTTCCCTGGGGCGGGAGAGAACTAGACTGCGTAGGTTTAAGTTAAGAAGGCTAAAAATTAAAAGGGACCAAAGGAGCAAGTTTTTTTCATGCACAGGGTAGTGTGTGTATGGAAACAACTGTGGGAGGAAGTGGTGGACACTGGTCCCATAACAACATTTAAAAGGCATATGGATGGGTATGTAAATAGGAGGGGTACAAAGGATATAGGCTAAGTGCTGGCAAATGGGATTAGATTAGGATGGGATATCTGATCGGCATGGACGAGTTGGACCGAAGAATCTGTTGCTATGCTATACATCTCTCTGACTGTATGACATAAAGTTGGGTCAGATGGCACAAAATCAGTGTGGGTAGAATTCAGTGTCGCCAAGGTTTGAAAAAAGAATCACAGTTGGCGTCATGTTCAAGACTCCAATACACACTAGGAGATAGAAAAGATGAGTGGAAAAGGCAAAGCACAGTAGTCATGGGAGATTTAAATATGCGGGAGGACTGGCAAAATCAGGTTGGTAGGGTTCACAAGAAAAATAATTTGTGGAATATCTTCATTAGGGCTTTGTGGAGCAGCTTGTGAGGGAGCCCACTCAGGAACAGGAAATACCTGATTTAGTGTTGAGCAATGAGGCAGATTATTTAAGAGAACTTAAGGTGAAGGAACACGAAGGATGCAGTGATTTTCATATGATTGAATTTATTCTACAATTTGAAAGGGAGAAGATAGAATCAGAAGTAATGGCATTTCCACTGAATAAAGGCAACTACAGAGGCATGAGGGATGAGCTGGGTAGAATTGACTGGGAGAGGGGCTTAGCATGAAAAACAGTGGAACAGCAATGACAGGAGTATCTAGGAGTAATTCAGAAGGCACAACAGAGATTCTTCCCGAGAGAAAAAAGAAGCATGATCAAGGGGAGGATGAAGCAACCATGGCTGACTAAATTAAAAATTACACCACACCAGGTTACAGTCGAACAGGTTTAACTGGAAGCACACGAGCTTTGGGAGTGCCACTCCTTCAACAGGTGTTTGTGTCGGTGTCAGGGACAGAATAATAGCAAAAGAGCAAGCGTATAATGTGATGAAGGGCAGAGGAAAACCAGACAATTTGGAAACTCACAAGGACCAACAGAGGGCAATAAAATAATAAATATGGAGGGAGGAGATTAAATATGAGGGCAACTTGCCATTTAAATCAAGGAAAATTGTAAGATTTTCTTTAGATACAAAAAGGGCAAAGGCAAGACAAAAGTGGACATTGAGCTGCTGGAAAATATCATAGGACAGACAGTCGTGGGGGAACAAAGAAATGGCTGAGGACACAAATAATTTCCGAAAAATTCAAGAGTGTGACGGGGCAAAGCTCAATATGTCACCCATCGCCAAGGCAAACAGGGTAGAAAAGCTAAATGGGCTGAAGATGGATAAATCACCTGGACCAGAAGGACTACACCACAGAGCTCGAATGAAGAAAGCTCACAGGAATTGGAGGCGTAAGTGATGATATTTCAGGAATTATTAGAATCAGGGGATGTCATAGTGGACTGGAATAACGGTAATGTAAAATCCCGATTTAACAATGAAATAAGGCAGAAGACGGAAAATTACAGACCAAATAGCCTAACCTCAGTTATGGGTAAGATCCTGGAACTGATCGGAAAGAATGAGATTTCTGAATATTTGGAGGTGTATGCTAATTCAAGTCAAAGTCAGCACGGTTTCATCAAGGGGAGGTCACTCCTGCCGCAACTGCTGGACCTTTTTGAGAAAGTAACGAGCAGCTTAGATCAACGAGGGCCAATGGATGTTATTACCCAGACCTCAAGAAGGCCTTTGATAAGCTCCACACAGGAGGCTATTGGTTAAGATAAGGGACTATGGTGACACAGGCAAGGTGCTAGCATTGATGAACGCGTGACTGTTTGGCAAAAAGCAGGTAGTAGGGATAAAATGGTCCTTCTCAGGATGGCAGCCGGTGACAAAATGTGTTCTGCAAAACCCAATGTTGGGACAACATTTTACTTCGTACTTTAATGATCTAGATGACGGAATGGAGGACATTCTGGCTAAGTTTGCAGACATTACAAAGATATGTAAAGGGACATGGAGCACGCAGTAGGCAGAAAAGCTGCAGATGGATTTGGACAGGTTAGTGGATGGGCAAAGAAGTCGCACATACAGTGAAAGATGCGAAGTATGAGGTCATGCACTTTGGTACGAAGAATAGAGGCATGGACGGTTTTCTAAATGGGGGGAAAATTCAGAAATTTGAAGTGCAAAGAGACTTGGCAATCCTCGTCCAGGCGTCTCTCAAGGTAAACTTGCAAGTTTAGAGCTGAAATATATGTTGCTGGAAAAGCGCAGCAGGTCAGGCAGCATCCAAGAAGCAGGGGAATCGACGTTTTGGGCATAAGCCCTTCTTCAGGAATGCAAATTTAGTCAGTAGTTACGAAGGTAAATACATTGAATGGATTTATTTCGAGAGAAATTCAATATAAAAGCAGTGATGTATTTCTAAGGCACGAAAAAGCTCTGGTCAGGCTACATTTAGATTCTGGTATGCAGCTTTGGGCCCTATGTCTTATCAGATATGTAGTAGCCCTGGAGTGTGTTCAGAGAATGTTCACTGGCATGGCCCCAGGAATGAAAAGCGTAACCTTTGAGGAAAGTTTGAGGGCTCTGGGTCTGTACTCGATGGAGTTTAGAAGGATGGGGGGGGATTCTAATTTAAACTTACAGAATACTGAATGTCTTGGACAGAGTGGATTTTGGGAAAATCTGTCCATTGGTAGGAAAGACTACGATCCGATGCTCAGACATTGACCACAGTGAAGACCTTTTAGAACAGAGATAACGAGTAACTCCTTCGCCCACAGCATTGTGAGTCTATGGAATTCATTGCCACAGAAGGCTGTGGAGGCCACGTCATTGAGTATGTTTAAGCCTGTGTAGGATACGTTCTCAGTTGTAAAGAGAATCAAGGGTTATGTGCAGAATGGGTTTGAGAAACTTATCAGCTTTGATTGAATATTGGATCAGACTGGATGGCCTGAATGGCCAGGTTTCTACTCCTCTGTCTTATGGTCGTACGGTCTTTAGTAATAATGGCTCTCCTCAGTCCTCATTGTAGATTTATTATTGCATCTGATCTTCAAATGATTTATAAAGAGAAACGTTCTAATACGGATGAATTGGCAATATCATGTTCCCTCACTCTCGTCTCAGCTGCCATGTCCCCCAATTCTGAACGTTTTCTGTCTCCTCCCCAATGCCATAATCACATTGTAATTGAAGTCCAGTAAGTTGCACTTCATCGCAGTTTATTGGCATTAAAAAATCAACAGCATGACCCTCACTTGTCCTCCCTGATCCTGGAGTAACAATTTGAATTGCATTTGTCAGGAACAATTCTCTGTTAAAATATCCATCCCGTTTGTCTGTTATAACCCCATGTTGTCATCGGCACATTTTCCTGTCAGGTTTTCGAGTATAAACGTTCTCTCAATACTTTATTTATATTGTAATGACTGATCACTAGTTGCAGGCTGTATGTTTCCAATTATAATCAGAGAAACACATTTATGTTTTGACAATCCTCTGTCATTACTCCCATATCCAATTCAGATTAAATGACAACGCACAATCAATCTACCATCTCCAACATTCCTTCCCTCAGTCACACTCACATGTCCCATTCCGAATGTGTAACTTTTATGTGTTAGTTTGAAATTTAATAATAACTGTATTGAATAGAAAGGGGTTAACTGGAGCTATTTGTTCAGCGACTGTGGTTAATGTCAGCCTCTGTGGATCCTAAATGTGTCACTAGAGGATTAACCTCTTGTTTTAATAAGGACTGGGTTCGATGTGCCATCCCATAGTATGAGCAGGACCATCACCGACAGCACTAACAGGGATCAGCACATCCAGAGAGAGGGGAAGGAGAGATCAGAATCTGAGAACAATAGACTGGAATGTTTCAACAATGGATCTGAGTCTGAGAACATTAGACTGGAATATTACAATAACAGACAGGAGTTTTTCCTGGGAACTTAACTTGCTTTCTCAGCCTTCGATATCATTAGCATCACGGATCGAAGCTATACTTTGGATTATACAAGGTGGCTACTATCCCATTCTCGCTGTAGTTGGTGTTCCTCGTAAGTCATTCTCTTTGTCTATTAAACTGGGTTGAACTGTGTTTCTGCTCATGTTCGGTAAGTTTGGGAAAAGGAGAAGTCAGTGTCTTCACTCTCAATCAAAAATTCCTTTTCTGATAAATTCTCTGAAGCAAATTACTATTTATAAATTGCTCACTCAAACGCGAGAAGGAACCAAACTGTTCTCAAACTCCATAAACCTACTAGCCCTGCACAGAACTACATTTCCATATCCTCCCCACTCACAAATCCTGCTCAGTACCATCATTATGATGTCCCGGTCTCCTCGTCAGCCTCAGTGCAACATCTGAATAAACTTCTGAATTTGTGCCACCGTGAAATCTGGATCCACCTGTTTCTAGTCACTTCTAACGACATGTCCATGACAAGAAATTGTACTTGAGATGTTAAACTTTTTCTCTCCGTAGAATCTGTCAGACACGAAGATAATGCATGGTGCACAAGTCATTGACTCTTACTCTAGACGCACAGAATAATAATCTGTTCATGTCTGAAGAACCAAGTTGATGGAATTTAAAATAAACCATCACCATTTGTAATAAACAGAAACCCATCTGCTTGCCTCATGTGCTTTAGAAAATGCAATGGGTTATCCTTCATTGGTCAGGTCTCCGAGTAACTGCAAATCCATTCTTTACTGCCCTGTGGAACAGCTGAACCAGCCGGTCAGTTTAGGATCGGGTTAACATGCTGGTCTGACCAGGGCTCCATATACCTAGCGAAAAAGAACAGAAGTAAAGATAGCTTCCTTCCACTTCCTGTTTCCCATATCCCTCCAGCTCATTTCCATCAGGTAGGTGACTATTCCTTAATTTAAGTATACTCCATCTCATTGAGTCTCTCCCCGAGCATGATATCCGTCAGGATAGATACCTCTGGTGCTGGTTTTATTGACACTGACATAAAGAGGTATGTAAGTTGTAAATTCCGTATCAGTGGCAGTATATACAGAAGGATTTTTTAAAAAATGTATGCCATAAGAAAGAAATGAAGACGGCGAAGTGAGGGAAAGTAATTATTGTGATCATCCCTGAGAGTGTTGTTGAGGCAATATTTGGGGTATTGTGCACAGATTTTTTCTCTTTTATAAGGAATGATCGTCTTACAACAGAAAGAGTGAAAATGAGTTCCACCAATCTAATCCTAGGGATGATGGTATCATGAGGAGTGAGTGAACATTAATCTGTCGCACTGTGAGAGAATAAGACGGGATTGCATTGAAACTTCAGGGGGATGGACAATCACATATGATGATCTAAACAGACACAGATACGATGGTAAATCCCATTTTTTTTTACTCAGGTTATGAGATTCTTGATACTTTTAATATCTCTGCGAACATTCCCCCCATTCACCCCCACTCCCCATATCAATGAGAGAGCAGGAAATCCAGACTTTGAATATGAACTCCACATATTAATACAGTGCATTTGGTGTGTGATCCTGCACTGAACGGAATGTTATACACAATCCCAACATCAGCCACAATGCCTTCAATTTAAGTCAGTTAACTACTCCCACCAGCCTCTGACCCCCATGGAGAACATGGGTCTGTCTTTTCGGAGATGGAAGATGTCTCCTTAAGACTTGAGATAAATCATCTGGCTTCCCTCCTCACTGCCAGCAAACCACGTTAAGGAGCACATCTTCTACAGGCAATGTGCCACGAGTAACATCTTGAAGCCCTCTATCAGTGCAATATCTGGACCTGTGCTTTGTTATGCTGGAGTATCAGTGACATTTTCCTATTCCTGCATAAGCCTTTTAGAGGCTGAAAGGCCTCTTTCTGGTCCCGTGGAACAGTTTCGGGAGACTGGGCTCCACGTGTCCCTGTTTAACAGTTCGATGTGCTGACCAGTCCCCTCCTCTTCCTGTGTACCAGGCAGTTGGATTGAATGGGCTGTCTCACTTCTTGTTCAGTAGTTTCGATGGGCTGAATGCTTGCTCATATTCGTGTGTAACCAGATTGAGAGACTGAAAGAGCTCCTCTTTTTGCTGTGGACTTGTGTAATGTCCAGCCGTGCTATTGCATGAATGCTACCAACATAGTAACAGCACAGGCCTGAATGCAGTCCAGGTCTTGCTGCACATGGACACAGACTGCTTCAGGAGCTGAGGGAGGAAAATGTTCTGAACATTGTGTGATCTTCAATGACCATCCCCATTTCTGACGTTATGATGGGGAAGGATATAGATGAAGCTGCTGAAGATGATTGTGCCGAGAAATCTACCCCGAGGATCTCCTGTAGGGATATCCCTGGTTTAAGAGGATTGACAGCCACCAACCACGAACATCTTCCTCCATGCGATGGCTGACTCCAACTAGGTGAGTGATTGTGGCTAATTCCTATTAAATTTAATTTAGTCTGCGTTCCTTGATACAATCCTGTGTCAACACCGGCCTTGATATCAGGGTCTGTCACTCTTACATGAGCTGCAGTGTTCACCTCTTTTGAGCATGCCAATAGGTTATTGTTATGTTTGGGGAGTGTAACATTTTCACAGAGGATAGTGAATGTCAGGAATTATTTGGTCCAGAGAGCTCGGGGAGCTAGATCACTGAAAGTATTTACAGAGGAGGTAGGTGGGTTTATTTTTACCTGTCATAGAGTATGGGATGCGAAGAATTGGGAACTAAAGCAAAGTTGCTGACAACATTGGATCAACCATAATCTTATACAATGGCACAGCAGGCCTGACCATCCGAATTACCATCTGATCCTGTTCCTCAGGTTGTAATGTTCTGTAATTAGAAAGTTAATGGTTGTAATTTTCCTGAACATTCCGTTATTGGATGTTGAAGTTAGAGAGAGCAAAGCATTTTATGAGTCATCTCAGGGTGAGGTATGCGGACTTTATTCACAGTGATTTTGGGTCTGCACCATGACCAACAAGTGAAGCACAAGTTGCAGAGAGGAGACACTCTATAAGGAGATCAGAGGCGTATTATCAACCCAGTCTGGGTTTTGAATGAACATGTTTCAACCTACACCAAACTGTGTGTGACAGTTGTGAGGGACAGAAGGAGATCCTCTATTACTGTGGACCAGGTATTTGGAGCAAGTGGCCTCCATCTGTTACTGTGCAAGATCTGTGAAGGGCTGAATGTAATATGGAAACATTAGTCTGAGTAGCATGAGTGGGCCATTAGAAACTTCGTCTTTACGCAGTCACGCACTAAGATTGTAGCTGATCTGTTTGTGGTCTCAGCAGTACTTCTTCCGTACATGCACCATTTTCCAACATTCACTTGTCTATCAAATATTTAACAGACATAACTTTGAATAACTGCAAAATTCCAGAGACCATAAATTTCTAGGGAAGGAAATTCCCACTTGAAAAGCCCTTTCAGAATTTCTCATTCGTGCTCCAACCAATGTTACAGGGTCACTGCTCCCTTTTGCAGTCACACTGCTCCATTGGTTTCGGCAAATTTCAATGTTTAGTGATATGGCTAATTATAAAAGTCAGACTGGCTCATCTTGTAGAAAACTGTGACACGCACACACACACACACACACACACACACACACGCACACACACACCTTAAGACAAAAACAGAAAAATGAAAGCTTTCCAGAGTTCCATAATAATTGAACTCATATGTTATTCTGTCCTCTGAAGTTATTCTGCTCAGACAAGCTGCTTGTAATGTGATTTCCTCCCAGAATAGTTGGATTCACCTGAATTCCCTTTTCTTCAGACGATAGGGAGATTCCAATGAATCTCTCATCAGGGATTCTGCACGACTCATCAGGTAGAGGTGAGTCAGAAATTTACTGCTGTCAGGTGGAACAAAATAAGAGAGAGGGATCAATCAGTTGCTGCTTCTCAGGCAGGGAACATTGTCCTCCCTCTCTGTGTTGAAACATGCAACAATATCAACTGAACACCAAACTGGACCGTGTGCCCTCGTCGTGAACATTCTCTGGAATGGCCCATAATGGAATATATGCAAGAGCATCACTGTTGTTGTTATACATATGCCATTCATTAGCAAAAAATAAAATTCCTTCATTAGCAAAAAAGAAAATTGCTGCTTTATATTTTGATGATATGGTGGTATGTTTATGCTTAATTTTTAAAACATCGTTTGATGTCTTCATAATATCTGTGCAAAAATCAATGCATGTTATTCTTAAAATGTATTCCAAACTTTTAGTCTCCCTGAGAAGAGAAAATATGTATCCAGCTGATATTTTTCTCAAAATCATCTATGCTTCAAAAAGATTTCTCATCTAAGTCCAAAGTTAATAATGTTTCGCAACAAAAGGCCTTCATTCCAGAAACGTGTGAACAAACCATGGTTGATAAGTTTCCAACACAATTTTTGTTTCGGTTAAGGGATCAAAACTACGCATAATGTGTCAGATGTGGTCTTAGCAACGCCCTGTACAGATGTAGACTCGAAAAATATGATGCTGGAAAGCATAACTGGTCAGGCAGAAAACAAGGAGCAGGAGACTCGATGTTTCAGGCATGTTCCTGATGAAGGACTTATACCCGTAACGCCAATTCTCCTGCTCCTCGGATGCTGCCTGATTGGCTGTGCTTTTCCAACCCCACACTGTTCGACGCTGATCTCCAGCATCTGCACTCCTCAATTTTACCTTGCATAGATGCAGTAAAACATTCTTGATGTAATCTGGAACCCTTTGCCAGAAACATAATCATTCCACTTAGCTTCCAAATCATTTGCTGCAAGTGTAGACAAACTACATATAATTCATGTACCAGGATCATGAAAACCGCCTGTATCACAGAGTTCTGCAATCTCTCTCTACTTAAATTGTTTATCATTGATTTATCCTTCCATCCAAAATAGACATCTCAAATTATGGTACATCTGTTGAAGGTTTGCTCACTAACCTCCCTTTGCCTACATCACATTGATGACACACGACCTCCATTTGTTGACATACTGGATTACCATCCTGGTGTTTAGTCAGTACCTTCCTCCAGATCATTGATATAGATATTGATCGTTGAAGATCCCATAGTGATCTCTGAGGCACTCCACCAAATACAGCTTTGTAATGTGAAAATAAGCATTTATCACTACTCTCTATTTTCTGCTAGCAGAAGCTTCCTGTGTAGCAGCTCAGGCAGTTTAAGTGGCCTCCTGTGCAGTAAAATGTACTCAATGAGCTAAATTATTTCGTTCTAATTTCCTCTGTACCTCGTTATAAGGCAGAATGATGTCCTCCAGTCTCGTGGTAACGATAATGACTGGCTGAATGAGATTGAACACTATCTCTGTCACAGCTTCGAGGAGTGAATGGAGTGCACAATACATTCGGTATGGCAGCAGTATATTCCTGTAACAGCATCGAGTTTGGATCGAGAGAATAACACATGGGGTCGGGACAGCAGGTGGCTATTCGGCTCATGATTGATCCGAGTGTGTCGAAATATCCGTCTCCTGTCTGTTCTCAATAAATATTGACTCTCCTGTCCAGCAAAGATTAGCCAAGCTCAGCCTTGAATATCTTCAAATACCGAGTCCTCACTGCTCCCTGAGGATGAGGACCGTACAGATAAAACAATATGAAAGTGAAAGTGGCGTCCCTATTTCAGTATAGAACCCGTTATTTTAAAATGTTAACCTAACATGAAATCGCCACCTCTTTTGAAACACAAGGACAGAATAATTAGGCATTGACATAAACCATTCATCCATCTAAGCCTGTCCAATAGTACCAATGACTCTTTGCAAGCAAATATGTATTAAACTTATTCTATCCTCCTGTCCCAAGAAGAGAATAACTGATAGCATGACACCCAACGAGCATTAAAAACGCTGAATTAGGCCATTCGGCCTATCGTGTCTGAATGCTATTTATTAATGGCTTAGAGATTTCTCAACATCATTCTACTGACTTCTCTCTCTAACCCTTGACACTCTTATTCATCCAAACCTATCTCTCTCTGTCTTATAAGCATTCGTGTCTGTGTCTCTGTATGTGTGTTTGTGTGTGTCTTTTCATGTGTTTGTGTATCTGTGTATTTATGTGCTGTCATCAGTTCATTTCTCTATTAGCTTGTGCGTTTTATATGTGTTAGTGTATATTTGTGTGACTACCTATGTTCCTGGATGCCACTGCATGTGTGCGGGACCATCTCCATATTTGTACTGTGAGTGTCAGTATATTGGCGTATTTACATATGTCTGTTGAGTATTTTTGTCATGATTTGGAGATGCCGGTGTTGGACTGGGGTGTACAAAGTTAAAAATCACGCAACACAAGGTTATAGTCCAACAGGTTTAATTGGAAGCACCTGATGAAAGAGCGTCGCTCCGAAAGCTAGTATGCTTCCAATTAAACCTGTTGGACTATAACCTGGTGTTAAGTATTTTTGTGTCTGCATCTCTCTGCAATAATATATTCGTTGTTTTGCGAGGGAGAGAATTGTGGGAACACACAGAGTGGTTAAAGTGCGAATTGCCCTTACCTGAACATTGCTCTTTACTCATATGGGGGGACATGGATATTACGGAATTTCCGTTCGACCTGTCCCGTTACTCTCTGGCTCATACCAGGGTCCTCCCCACATGGCGGGGCGATGGAGGAGGGATCATATATCGGGTGCTCCACTATCTGGTTTAGCCCTTTCTCTCCTATTACAAATCGATTCTCCTAGAATGGAAGAAAGGGAAAGAGGGAGTGAAGGTGGGAGTGTGTGGCCCTGCTGTTATTGCAGGTGTTGGTGGAGGGGGAGGGAGAATGGTGAGGTGTCCAGAGGGAGTGAGTCCACAGTGTTGTATCCATGCAGTGTTATTAGTGTTGGGAGTATAGTGGAGGGAGAGGGAGAGCGCACTGGGGCGGGTGTGTGTGTGTGTGGAGATGGTTGCTGAATTCAATAGGGAGTGTAGTAGTGTGTGAGCCTTATTTGGAGATAGAGTGTCTGCCTTGTTCCGGGGTAGGAGCTATAACAGATAATGAGCGTGAGGGAGCAGAGAGAGTACGGTGGCACTTAACCTGATAGAGTGGGGAGGATATTTATGCTTGTCCTGTGATGCTGGTCATTTCTTCAGATCATGTCAGTGTCAAGGTGAGCCTTCCCGAATGTCTTGTCCAAGTCTATCACTGATAATGCCGCAGACCCTGTCCCTCAGATTCCACAGAATCAGTTTCGGTGGATTTTACAAATAGCGTGGAAAAGCAAACATTGTTGTATTATGTATCTCAACCAATGCTCTCATGCAAATTCTGCACATTATATGCTCTGGAAATTAGAAATGCAAATATTGTGGGGGCTGCAGTATTACTGGTGATATCAAACTGAATCTAAACTTCGTGAACTAAGTGACTGCTAAAGTTGTGAAAAATAAATTCCATAAGAGTATAACAGGTGTGTTGAAGGTACGTTGTGACTCAAACAAGAGAGCAGGTTATTTTGGATTGGGTGTTGTGTGGTCAGAAGGACTCATTAATAACATTGCTCTGAGGAATAGTGACGTTAATATGCTGTATTTTGCACGGCATCTGCATACAACATAGAATGTTTGAGCCTGAAGTGGTAGACACGCAATCGTTGTTACAGTCATAGAACCATGGAGCCCTGCAGCATGGATACAGGTCCTTTGGATCAAAGTAATCTATCCGAGACAAAAAATGTCCATCCTCCTAATTCCATTTCCCTGTCCTTGCCCCACAGTCTTCTAAATGTTTCCTATCCCCGTATTTATCCAAACGCCTTTTGAATGTTGTTCATGTACATGCCTCAAACAAACCGCCGGCTGCTACGTCTATATGTGCACCATGGTCTGCATAAAAATGTTGCTCCTCAGGATCCCTTTTATTCTTTCATCTTTAACCTGATGCCCTCCTGTCCTTGATTCCCAACACTGGGAAAAAGAATGAGTGTATTCACCTTATCCACGCATCTCATGTTCTTATAGTTTTTTTTAAAATGATTTCCTCTCAGTTTCGTACACTCAAAGGAAAATGTGTTGGCCTGTCCAAACTCTCCCTACAACTCAGACCGTTGAGAACTGGCATTATCCTTGTAATTTTGTTCTTCCTCTTTCCAGTTTAATCACATCCTTCCTACGGCAAAGGGAACAAAACCGAACACAATACTCCAAGTGCATGCCTCGCCGGCGTCCTGTACAACTGCAATATAACTCACCAACGTCTATACCCAATTCCCTGACTGATGAAGGCGAGTTTGCCAAAAGCCTTTTTCACTGCCCTGTCTATGCGACTACTTTCATAGAACCATGGACCTGAGCTTCAAGATCCCGCTGTTCCACGACACACCTTCAGGGTCTAACATTCGCCACGAAACTGCAACCTGAATTTCACTTTCCAAAATGCAACACCCCGCATATATCGATATTAAACTCCACTTGCTATTTCTCGGCCCTTTTCACCAGCTGATGGAGGTCCTGCTGTAAATTATAATAACCTGTCTCACTGTTCACGGTATTGCCTATTTTACTGTCATCAGCCTAATTATTAATCATGTCTTGTACATTCTCATCCAAATCATTGATATAGATAACAAACAGTAATAGGCCCAGCACCGGCCTCTGAGGCACTCCTCGAACCGCAGGCGTCAAGTCCAACAAGCATCCTTCCAGAATTAGCCTCTGCTTTCTACAATCAAGCCAATTGTGTATCCAATTTACCAGATCCCCTTTGATTCCGTGCTATCGAAACTTTCGGAGCAGCCTATCATTTGGGACCTTATCAAACGCCTTTCTGAAATGTGTTCCAAGCACTGTACATGAATGGAAGGAATGCAAGCATCCGCAAAAGGAAGAAAAGATATTGTGGAGAACTGCAGACCAATTAACTTGACATCTGTGGGGAAACTATTGTAATCTATCATATAGGATCTGATACTGGATATTTAGAAATTAACAGCAACATTGGAGAGAATCAGTATGCATTTCTACAGAGTTTTCATATTTGACAAACTTCAGAATGATTTGAACTTATTTATTGCACCATACAAATGGCATATTTCGATTTTCAGAAGACTTTTTATAAGAAATCATGCAGTGAGTCCATAAATAAAGTAATTTGAATGGTAATTGGACGAATATATGTAAGTGGAAAGGTAAGTCAGGCTCGCCTTCATTTAAGAGAATCAGAACATAGGTGGAAGGTCATGTTGAAGCAGTTTCACAGCTTGTTAATGAGGCTGCACCTGAATTATTGAGTACAGTGCTGGTGAGGAGGAAGTGAGGACTGCAGATGCTGGAGATCAGAGCTGAAAATGTGTTGCTGGAAAAGCGCAGCAGGTCAGGCAGCATCCAAGGAGCAGGAGAATCGATGTTTCGGGCATGAGGTGACCCAATTTGAGAAAGAATGTACTGACCACAGAGGATGCGCAATGGACATTCTCCAGATTCGTCCCTCAGATGGCGAGATTTCCTCGTGTGGAAACTCGGCCTGTGTTCTCTAGAGTTTCAAAGAATGAGAGGTGATCGCAGTGAAATTTAGAGAAAAATCACTAAACATATGACAAAGTGGAAATAAATAGGATGTTTATCTGGCTGTTTATTCGACATGTAAGGCAAAGAATGGCAGGATAAAGGATAGATCATTGCAGACTGCAATAAGAAGGCAATTCTTCACTTTAAGGCGATTGACTAACACAGCGGCATGGAAACCTGCTGGCAGGGCAAGATTAGGCAGAATCCCCCACATAAACTGCAAGTGTGTCCAGCGGAACAGAATAACCAGGGAACAGTTAGGACTCATTAGTGGCTTGCCAAGTTGCATCCAAATCTACTTAATGGTAGGAAACAGAAGGTCTTATGGTAGAAGGCTGTTTGTTTCACTGTAGGCCAGTGTCCAATCGTGTAACACTGGGATCAGTGTTGTATCCCTTCCTATTTGTGATTTGCAGGCGCCAGAGTTGGACTGGTTTGGACAAAGTTAAAAATTACAGAACACGAGATGATAGTCCAACAGGTTTATGTGGATTTACGACCTTTCGAAGAGCATAAATACGTGATGAAGAAGCGGCACTCCGAAAGCTAGTGCCTCCGAACAAAACTATCGGATTATAACCTGGGTTTGTGTGATTTTTAAACTTATTATTTGTGGTATTCTGAAATGTGAATATGGAGGGGGTGGGAGTGGGGTGGGTGTGATAAATCAGTTTGTGTTTGACACAACGATTGGCTGGGTGATTGGCAGTGAGGAGGAAGGCCTTATGCTACAGGAAGATAGAGGTGGAATCGTCAGATGTGTAGATCAATGGCAGATGGAATGTAACCCTGACAAATATGTGGTGATACACTTTGGAAGAAGGAACCAGATGGGGAATACTCAATGAATGGCAGCACACTGGGAAGCGCAGACGGTGCTTCTCCACACATCCCTGAATGTGATGAAACAGGTTAATGCACATGTTGAGAAAGCATCGCAGACCATAAACATAACCTTTATTCATCGAGGTATAGATTATAAGAGCTATGCGGAAATTTGGTTAGGCCAACTGGAATACTGTGTTCAGTTCTGAGAGCCACATTACAGGAAGGATGTGATTGCCCTGAAGGGGTGCAGAGGAATTTCATTAGGACGTTCTGTGGAATGGAGCAGATCAGATCGGGTTGTTTACTTTGTAGCAGAGAAGGCTGAGGGGGACGTGACTCAGAAGGATAAGATTACCAGGTGCATGGACAGGATGGGTAGACAGCAGCTATTCCTTTCAGACAAGGCAGTACCCTGTTAAAGTGAAGGATTTGAGGTTTAGTGAGTATTTGAGGAATGGTTTTCACCCAGAGGGTGCTGGGGTCAGGGATGCACTTCCTGAGAGGGCAGTTGGCACAGGTAACCTCACAACCGCGAATAGGTACATGGTCGTGCCCTTGAATTGTCATAACATACATGATTATGGGCCTCGTATTGGAAAGTGGGACAAATAAAGATCGTGCTGTATTTATGACACTACAGAGTCAGTGCTTCGGTGATTGTATGGCTGTGGAAGGTTAATCATTGAGCAGCGTAAGACAGGTATTGATGAGTTTTTGAAGAATGTATTAACTAGCGTTATAAAAGTGAACGTGTAGTAGATTCTACAAGTATGCCACTGGCTAAAATAAGGGAAAGAACATGCGGCTTCCTTACAGATTAAAACCAGAGAATGGAGAATGGAGAAAAGGGAAAAGGTAGAACTATGGACTACTAAAGTTATGTTTTCACAGAAGAAAACAAAATGAAAAAGAAATCTTCCCAGCAATACTAGGAAACTTCAGTCTGGTCAGAAAAAGTGAATAGAATGAAATTAGCAAATAAACATTTTAGACCAAGTATCGGGACTGAAATTAATGGGCATAGAAAAAGTCAACGGAGGGAAATCTATCAAAAGTGAATCATATGTGAGAAAGTGATTTTGGCAAAATTATGGAGAAGCAATCAATGCAATACGATTATATTTTCAAAAAGATTGCTGATAAAGCCGCAAGGCTACCATACAAATTCTAATCTTATGGGACGGCGGCTAATATGTGAACATGGTTTTTGAATGGGATAGCTGACAGGAAGCAGCGAGAAGGAATACAATAATGTTTTATTCCAGTGGAAGGTTTGGGTGATATAACAGGATTCGAGCTTGGCTCCCAGCTTTCCGAATACGCACCAAACCTTTGGTTGAGGGGATCAAACGCAATATTACCAAGTGTGCTGATGACATTAAACCATGTCTGATTGTGAATTGGTGAGCAGGATGTAAAAAAGCTCCAAGTTGATTGAGACAACTGGAGTGACTGGGCAAGGATGTGGCAGATGGACAACAATGCGGGTAGATGTGACAATTTGCACGATGGTGGGTAAGACAGAGCAGCAGCCTACCATTTGAAAAGGGGTTGATTGAAAAATATTGATCTATAAAAGAACTTATGTTGCATTTTTCTTTGCTTCTGTGCAGACTTCTGAGCTCCATGCACGGCAGTGAGTTCTGAAGCCTGAAGCCAATACTGGGAACAGCATTGGCATACTGACCAGTGCACACAGACCACCAAGTGGGGAGCTGTAGCATTGAAAAGGGCCTGGATCCCCCTGTACACAAGTCACTGAAAGCAACATTTCATTAACAGAAAGCAGTTAGGAAGTTAAATGATGTGTTGCCGTTCATATCAGGAGGATTTGAGTCCAGGAGTAAGTGTGTCTTACTGCAGCTGTACAGGGCCTTGGTGAGACCCATTTCGAAGATTGTGCAGTATTGTGTGCAGTTTTGGTCTCCTTACCTATTAAAGGACAAACCTGACATTGACAGAAGAGGAGTGAAGGATGGCCTGACTGATCTCTAGGAAGACAGGCTTGTTGTGGGAGCAGAGTTGAGTAGACTCTGCCTTCATTCCATGGGGTTTAGGAAAATGAGTGGAGATCTCAGTAAAGTATACAAAACCTTGACAGGGTGAGACAGTTTCGAAGCAGGGATGATAATTCCCCAGTCTGGGACCTCTAAAACAAGGGGCCACAGTATTAGGTACAGACAGGCCGCTCTGCATTGAGATGAGATTAAATGTCTGTACTCAGACACTGGTGAACCTGGGGAATTCTCTCCAAGATCAGGCTGTGGAAACCACTTTTGCCTTATAAAAAGGTGCGCAACAAATCATTTTGAAGCCAAATACTGTTTAATAAACACGTGTTATTGGAAAACTGCCTCTATGTTGAACGGAGGAGCAAATTTGATGGACCGAATGGACTACAGTAATTCTTATTTGATATATCCCGATGTTTAAACATACTAAGGGATATGAACACTGTGTGGGGAAAAATGCATTGAGGAGATTGTCTCCAAGATCTAGAACGGGTAAGACTCAAAGTATCAAATGCCCTGCTCCTTTCCTGATGCTTCTGTGCACTCCGTGGGAAAGCTCTGTAACAGTTGTCACGAGCTCTCAAACACCAGGAAGGCAGCATCTGTACGCTCAAAAGGACTGTGTTTCTCGTTCCCTTTTCCAAAACCAAGCTTGTTGCCGGGTGTTCTGTCCGGTTTTATCCTTGTAGAAATCAGAGCAATTTGATACAATTTGAGCGTCTTGCTTGGCCGTTTCAGAGAGCATTGTAGAGTTTATCACATGTCTGTGTGTCTGGAGCCACTTATAGGACAGACCAGGAGATTCGCTTCCTAAAAGTACACTGGGGAAGGAACACATGTTTACAATCGACATTAGATTCATGGTCACTGTTACTGACACCAGATATTAGGTCTCAATATTTTGGTAATTGTTTTTAAATTCCACCAGCTGCCAGATCATTAGCCTGGTCTAGATTAGTAATCCAGTGGCATTTGCACAACCGCACCATCTCCACATGGGGACCTATCAGAATCCATACTAAACAGGTTATTTCTGTGCTGCTTGACAGCTCTGTCGAAAAGAACTCCCACTGATTTGACTATCGAAACGGGACTGAGTGCGTGGTAAATGTTCAGACTACAGTTATTCCCTCGTTATGGGATTGGATAGAGTTGAATAGTTTTCCATGTGGCCAGGCAGATGTCAGAGTTGGAGATGGAATGAAACAGCTTCCCCAGGGATTGTGCAGCACAAGTCTTCAGTCCTGTTGCAGCAATGTTGTCAGGGCCCATTTCCTTTGTTGCATCTTCTGTGTTCAGCTTTTTCTTCATATCACGTGCAGCGAATCGAATTGCTTGAAGAGTGGCATTCGTGAATCTGTGAGCATCATGAGGATGAAGTGGATTGTCTACTCAACACTTCTGGCTGAGAATTGTGCAGATACTACATCCTTGTCTTTTACACTGATGTACAGAGCGTTTCTGTTATTTAGAATGGGGATATTTGTGGAGTCCTCTCCTCCAAAAAATTGTTCAACAATCCATCGACATTGTCGACTGAATGTGGCAGGATTTCAGAGCTTCAATCTTATCTGTTAGTCTTGGGATCATTTCCTCCTCTCCATCAGATTGTAGTTCTGCTCTTTGGAATGTAACCAGTCAAGTGTGGTAGGTTGATAGACTGATGGATTATGCTTGGGAAAAAGTTATGGATCGTTATTGAATGCAATTCTGCTGCGGCTGCTGCTGTGATCTACAACATCAGATGATATCCCAGTGTGAGCTTCAATATCTGCAATTCAATTCCACTAGCTCTCCCCTCATTCAAACTGAGACCGATTCACCCATCAGCCCTGTACTCAGTGACCTAAACTGGTTTCTGATGTGGTAACACTTCCATTATCATATTCTCATCCTGCTGAGTGTCCCTCCCTGATGTCACGCCTCCAATTTGTTACATTACTCAAATACCTTAACATATTCATATGAATCGTTTTCTTTCCCATAATACCATCTGCTGTGCATGAAGTGAATGTTTTTCCCTCTGTTTAACTCCCTGACCATGATTAAGACCTCTGTCGTGTCTGTGATGCCAGACTTATCTCGTTTGAGAGCCAATTAACTTGTGCACTTTGCGTTTTTGTTCACTTCCCAATGTACGATGCTCTGTGATAGATAGGGCGTTTGAGCAGATTTGACACACGTCTTTGGAACTTGTTCAAAAACAGAAATTGCTGAAGAAACTAAGCAAGTCTGGCTCAATCTTGTGGAGTGAAAGCAGAGTTCATCTTTCGTGTCCCTGTTTCTACAGCAATTTGTGCATTTCTATTTCCAGTTTCCATAGACATTTGTTTAATTAAACTTTGTTCTGTGCCTATTAATTTCTGGAGAAACTCAGCAGGTCTGGCAGCCTCTACAGAGACAGAAAATCAAAGTTAGCGTTTCAAGTACAGTGTGACACTTCTTCAGAACTGAAAATGTTTGGAAACTTGGCATTTTAGTCCTTTGCGAGAGGTGAGGAGGGGGTAGGTGACAGGGAAAAGAGGGGGTGACAACAGATAAACTGGCTTTTAGCAGTGGTGAAGGAGAAGCTGATGCAAAATGAGTTTTATTTAAGATGTGAATTGGAGAAAGGGGTTCTCTCTTTTGAATGCAAGATAAAGAAGACAGAACCAAACAAGGTCATAGGGAGGCCTGGAGGGAGAATGTGGAACATTTGGTATTATGCAGATCTGGCCAGAGATACATTTTCACTGTAGAGATCATCACCGCCACCAGAAAAAAAGGAATTCCGGTGCCTGACGTCTTAATGGCACTAAAGATTTTCATGCTGCCTTAGTATTGTAACATCGAGAAAAAACAAATAACAGTAGGAAGTTTGAGCTGACTTTTTTTCCTGTCGTTTTGAATATTGTTTCAAATTAGCAGTGCTTATCTTTAAATGCTTGTTCTTGAAGTTAGTATCAGATGGAGTATAGGAGGTTGACAGGTGACATTATAGAATTTTATAAAATGAGGGGAGGCATGGAAAGGGTGAAAAGCCAAGGTCTTTTCTACAGGATAGGAAAATCAAATCAGAGAGCGAGCATAGGTTTATGGAGGAAGAGGGAAGACTTAAAAGGGAGGAAGAGCGAACATTTTTACACAAAGGGTGATGTGTTTATTGAATGAGATGCCAGATGAAGACTGGCAGATGCAAGTACAGCTCCACCATTTAAAAGACATTTGGACAAACATATGAATGGGAACCATTTTGAGGTATATGGGCAAAATGCAAGCCGATTGGACTAGTTTACTTTGAAAAACCTGGCTGGCAGAGACAGGTTGGACCAAAGATTGTGTTTGTGTGCGATATGACTGCATGGATATAGAAAGTGAAGAAAAAGGAAGAAAAGATGTGATGTAAACAAATTGGCAAGAAACATAAAAACAAGCAGTACGAGCATTTCCATGTATGTAAGAAGAGTTAAAGAAGTGTGTGTGATCTTTGGCAGAAGCAAAGTCAGGAAAGTATATTGAAGAAATTTGGAGGCTGTGACTGGGGAACTGGCTACAGAGAACAGACAGGTAATTTACACCTGTACTTTGTATCGTTCTTCACAGGGGAAGACACTGTAAATATTTCAATTATATAAGTAAAATGGTAATAAGAGGGAAGTTCTTGGACTGTCTCTAACAAAAGGAGCAAGGCTTTTCTCAAACAGAAAAGAGGAAGGGTAAACAGATCATCAGAAATACAGAGCTGGTTTTAATTGAAGTGATTACAGAGTGAATGGTGGCTCTGTGTGAAATATTCCACAACTCTCTGGATTAAAGCAGTGACCCAGTGAAACTCGAGACCCTCCAATGTGACGCCTGTCTTCAAGAACCGAGCGAGACTGAGAACAGGAACCATTTATCCTAACAATTAGTGGTGGGAATCTGTGACAGTCTGTTGTTAAGGAAGGGACTGCATGATATTTAGAAAAAAACTTCACACAAAGTCAGCATGGTTTTGTTAAAGGCGAACTATATTTTGTCTGTAAAATCATGCAAAGTTTTTCTGGAGATCCATAAGAATGTAACAACCTGACATGATAAAGGGGGACTGGCAGACATGAGGCTTTCGAGAGATTTTCCACAAGGTATCACAAAACAAAGGTTCTTACACAAGACAGAAGCTCATAGTATGACGGATAATGCATTAGAATGGGATGACAATTTGAAAACACCTAGAAATCAGAGAGTCAGGATTCATCGATCTTTATGAACAACATGTATCTACTGGAGTACCTCAAATATCAGTTAGTTGGCAAGAGCTGCTTACAATCTATACTGATAGCCTGGCGTCGGGAGCTGAGTGCAATATGTATCCGAGTTTGTGGAGGACACTTACACCCAAATGGTAGGCTGTTATTTAATGGAGAGGACGCCTAAAAAAGAAGCAGTACAACGGATTGAAATGTTCCTGTGTATGATACATCACGTCAGCATGCTGATGCAGGAATGTTGGTTCATTAGATTGGTTCCTGGGGTGAAAGCGTTGATTTATTGAATACATCAAAAATGCTGAGGCGATTATCCATTGTGGTTTAAATGAGTGAGGGTGGCATTACTGAAACGGACAAAATACAGAGGGGGCTTGACAAGATAAGTGTTGAGAATGTGGTTCCACACAAGGACAGAGTCTCGAAATCAGGGATATCGATACAGAATAAGGAATACCGATTTCAAACTGAGACATAAAGAAATGTCTTCTTTCAGAAGGTAGTGAATGGCTGGAATTCCATAACCTAGAGAGTATGGAGATTAGGTCACTGAATGTGTTTACCAACGATGTGGATTGAGATTTGACATATCAGCGAGTTGAGGGATGCAAGGAGTTAGCAGGAAAGTGGAGTTGAGCCGTGGATTAGATCAGCTATGTTCTTATTGAATGACAGTGCAGGTTTAAGGGGCCGAATAGCCCGCTCCTGGTGCTATTTCTTACGTTCTTATTTGTGCTTTTGGAAAATAAATGGTTATTTTCCTGGAAGTCATGATGTAAAATGCGGCATTCAGGGAGAACAGAGGATTTGTCCGAGTTGATCTTGTGTGGGGTATGGGGGCTGTATTCACAGCGAATCTGGATCTGTAACGTGGCCCACATCTGGAGCAGAAGTTACAGAGACGGGAAGCCTGGAAAAAGGGATTGGGGGAGGGGGCGGTCTCTTCCTGACCCAGCCTGGATTTTTGATGTACATTTCGCAAACTGCACCAAACCATCGGCGTGGTCTTGATCTGCTCCTGTACTGCAGGACCGAAAAGCTGAATGAAACATCGGGCTGACGGACACGACTGGGCCATTCGGCCCTTTGACATTCTGCCACCAGTCAATAAGGTCATGGCTCATCTTAATGTGTTCCCAGCTTCACTTTTCTCTCATTGCACGCATATCCTTGATTCTCCTGTCTATGGAAAATCAGACAAAGCTAGCCTCAGTATAATATAAAGATTCAGCCCTCCCAAACTTCTGGGAAAGAGAATTCCCACTTGAATGAACCTCCCACTTTGTGAATTTCTCTTCACTCCGGTTCTGACTGAGGTTGGAGAGTGTCACAGTTTCCTTTTCTGGTCCCACGCCTCCACTGCTCACAACAAATTTTAAATGTAATCAGCTTGGTGATATGGCTGATGATAAAGGTCTCAGACTGGGTCAGTTTCAGTGATAAGAACAAGTCAGTTAGATTTCTTTAATCACCTACAAGTAATTAATAGAACTAACTGAGGTTGATGATAGATATTTGGTTAGCACTGCTACCTCACATCACCAAGGAGCTGGGTTCAATTCCAAATTCAGGTGACCTCTATGTGGAGTTTGAACATTCTGTACGTATCTGTGTTGGTTCCCTCCCAATGCTCTAGTTTCCTCCCAGAGTACAAAGATGTGCAGCTTAGTGTGGATTGACTATGCTAGATTTCCCATTGCTGAGAGAGCGTCCCCGTCATGCTAACATCAGTCAATGTGGGGAATTGAATGAGCGCTGCTGGCCTCCATTTGCCATCCAGCCAACTGAAGTTGAGACAGTGTAACTGTTACAGAAAGAAACAATCACAGATAAAGGGCAAAAGAAACGTTCATAACAAGAAAAATTGTACAATTCAGATAACGGTCAAGATAACAGAGGAGGATAAAACGTTCTCTGCTCGAAATTGTATATCATAACGGGACAAGTGTTTTGAAGCAGTGTTTGACTGAATACAATAAAGTGAGACAAAGTGAAATAGCCAGAATTACTAATTGTGATTGGATATAAAATAAGTGCATATGTAGAGAGCGAGAGAGATAGAGAGAGATGAAACATCGTCGTGTTAGATCGCCTTGTCTAACATGCGCGGGGTCAACTGTACAGTGTCACCCCAAACTGAGAAAGATCAACCGTGTGCCCATTGACACTTGAAAGATGGCACCATTGCCAGTGATCATGGAATATCCAGGGGCATCAGTGCGATGGTGAGTACCTCCAGCCATGTTGGGTTGGAGAATCGGGCTGGCAATGAATGAGACGAACACGATGAGATTGCGTAGGTAGTTAATGAGGTGAGTTCGATAAGATAGCACCAGGAAACTAGCTCAGCCTCGTATGGACAATCCCTCTGTCATACTCAATGAAAATGGCACTGAGATAATTTATTAGTAGATTCAGCCCAATGAGTCGAAGACTCTGCTAACCCCACATCCAGTTTTAAGAGTGCAGAAAAAATTCTCATTCAAACCTCTCCATCATCAGTACTGACACCAAAATCCCCTTCAGCTAGCATTCCTCAAATATTGGCTCATGTTGCGGGATGCTGTCGAAATGTCTTCATTTCAGCATTCTGAAATCTGTGATCTTATATGAAATTGTCTCAATCTCCTTTTCTATTTTTTCCCGAAATCCTTTTGCTTGTTGTTAGTTAAACTGATTTCCCTGCCATAATCCCTCTTGCAGTGGCTAGGGAATACGGACTAGGCAATAAGGACTTTGTATCAGAATGATAATGTAACTAGTTGGTTAATTCAGAGGCAAGAGCTGTGCTTCCAAGGCAGTGTTTAAAATCCTACCACAACCGATGTCAGAGCTTAAGTTCGAATGACAACAATTGGACTGAAACCGAATTTCACTCATGGAAACCAGAAAGCGTCAGGATTTATTTTTATTATTTCACTGATAGTCTTTGGTGAAGAAACTTAACATTATTGCCCAGTCTGAACTCAGTGTGACTTCAGACCCACAACAAAATTGTTGGCTCCATTTTGTCTTGACAAGTGGCCACGTGGTCAAGGACAATTAGTGATGGACAACAAATGCTGCCCATGCCCATGATGCTGGCATCCCGTAAAATAACAGCATTAAATTTGAAATAAACCAAGAAACGGTGGGTGCTAGAGATCGAAAATAAAATTCTCCGGCGTCTGAAAGTGTTGGAGGATCTAAGCAGCCTCTGTCAGGAGAAACGCAGATAACAGTTTGACTCCAGTTACCCTGCTTCACAACTGAAAGCAAACTGGGAAATAATATTATTTATCCTGGAATCAGGGATGGTTGGGTTGGAGATAGAGGTGGAAACCAGGTTTAAATAGAATGGATAGCGAAACGGCCAGAAAAAGAGAGAAAAAGAAGTGAAAGGTGAGCAAAAGGATTGCTGATGATGAACTGAAAGGAAAACAAAATGGCAAGTTATTCTCACATTTCCCCACTTCCCATGTTCTTGAATATCACATCCATTTAGATATGTCCCTGTTTAAAGTGAGTTAGGTTCCCTCTATCTCTCGTCTCTGAGTGTGATGATCAAATCCATTAGCAACACTGGTGCTGCTCTTATAGTTGCTGAGATGCAGAGGAAAGTAATGTTACACCGTCAACTGCTTCATTGGAGAGAGAACTTTTACTGTGGGACTGTGCGGGGATGCATTGGCTTTCTCAGCCAGGAAGAGAAACTCAGGAGTGGAAATAGTTTTCAACGCTGAATGCGTGCACCATGCGTGTGGAAAATTGACTTGTTCCTGGAATTGGAAAATCAGTGGAGTTTCTGTGGATGCTTATCTCATGTTGTATTGTCAGCTGCTGGATCTGGTGACCCCACGATACACACTGCATTTACAGAGTGTCTGGGTCCATGGTAAACAAATGGAGATGAGGCTCCACAGAAGTGAAGATCTATAAATAGGGTGGAGCAGCACAGTGCATTATGTTCCCTGGGATTTCCGGGATATTTGTCTCAGCTGGACCAGGTTTAAGGTATGAAACCAGTTTCTTTCAAAATTGAGGTGTTCACTGAACTGTGTCCCCTCCTTCAGTATACCATTTAGTCTCACACCGGTGACAGGACTGTGCTGATGCTCACCATGAATTAAACTGGATTAATCCTGGAATTTTCCAGACAGGAGTGAGTATCATATCCATCATCACCGAAGTGCAATCCTCCAATGTATTCATTGACTGACAGAAGTCACCTGTCCGCTGAGAGCAATATATTGAGTTCATCTCCCCGAGGAAGGTACAGAAACAAACTTGCAGAAATATAAGGCAAAGAGTGACTGGTTAAAATGAGGAACAGAAGGAAATTAGAATTAATAAAAGGTAAGTCTTTGAAAATCCCATGGAATTTAAGGTCGGTATGTTGCTGCATCTGATGAACTACGACCAAGAGTATTGAGAAGGTGGCAGTAGAGCTAATGAAAGAATTACTGATTATTCTTCGAAGCTGGTTAGATTCTGGAAGGGAGCCTGCAGACTGGAGAGCAGCTATTGTAAACCTAAATATTTAAAACAGGACGGAGAGGTCAAACAGAAAACCAACTTGTGGTTAGCTTGATATCAGCTGTGAGAAAAACATTGGGGAATGTGACAACTAGACACTTGGAAAATAATGACATGATTTGGTAGAGTCAATCGAGATTCAGGAAGGGGAAATGATCTTTGATAAACCTGCTGGATTTTGTGTAGGTTGTGCGTTGTGAGATCGACAATTGAGATTCATTGGGAGTGGAGTATTTGCGTTTTCAGCAGACGTTGACATGGTTGAAGATAGTGAGTAGAGAATGTTGGAGCCCATTGGTGGTAAGGGTGGAATACACCGAATGTCTTAAAATTTGGATAATCGAGAGAATGAAGGGAGTTTTGTTTTTATCTGGATGAAGGCTTTCGGGTATCAGAAGGATCAGTGTTTGGGACAAAGCTCTTCGCAGGACGTAAAATGTTTCAGGTGGGAACAACAAATATCATCATTCACATTTATGTTCATTTAAATAGTGAGAATTTGGGAAGTGCTGTTCTTGCAACAGACCTGAATATGCTTAATCATTAATGACTGACAGAATGTTTAATCAGCAGGAAGTAAATGATATGTGGCTCTTCATGCAAAACGATTAAACTACCACAGTAAATGTATCTTTCCCAAAGGTAGTGTCCTGTTTAGAGATTATTTGGGGTATTGTGTACATGTTGATTATTCTTTATAAATAATGATCTTGTGAGCGATACAATCCAAAGGGATTTCACCAGACTAAACCCTGGCATGGTGTTACCATAAAGAGAAAGTGAAGAAACTTGTGTTCAATATGTAGCACAGTGAGGGAATAAGAAGTTGAAACTTGATAGTTATGGTTGGACACTCTTTATGTCCCAAGCCATTGAATAGGATGAAAATTCTATCCTTCTCATTGGATGCGTGTTTCCAGGTAGTTTCCGTGCCTATGCAGAACCCCATGTCTATTGACAGGTAGGTACAGACTTTGAATGAACTTTACTGCACAGTTGCTGTGTGACCCTGCACTGAACGTTACATTGTCAGCAGATACAATATCTTCATTCTGAAACAGTTAGCCATTTCCCACCAGCTTCGGACCTCCATAGAGACCATGGGTCTAACTTCTTGGAATGGACAACACGTTGGTGAATGGGTAAAAATGTTGTCTTCATTCCCACTGCCAGAAAACCATGTTAACATGACATATATGTAATATGAGTAGTGAAGCCACGTGGAACATGTTAGAACAGTCTATCTGTGCAGCCCATGCACCATTTGTTTATGATATTGAACCTTCTCTGACAACAGCCTCTTCTTGTGTCATTGACCGAAGAAGCTGAATGACCACTTCCTGTAGCTTTGTAAATGGCTCCAGATGTGAAATTGTCTCTTTCTGATCCCATGTAAATGATGCGTGAGAGTGAGCGTTCCCCTTGTCTTCCTATGGAATAGGAAGGAGGGACTGATTGTTATATTCATCTTCTTGCCCAGTAGATTTGATGGGCTGAATGGCTTCCCCTAATTCTTGTGAACCCAGATTGAGGTACTGAATGAGCTTTTTCTTTTTTCTAGGGAAATGTGTCTAGTGTCTGTTACGTCAATGTTACCCAGATTTTAACAGCACACGTTTGAATGTTGCCTATGTCTTATCGCACATGGACACAGATGGCTTCAGTATCTGAGTGCTGAACATTGTGAAGTCTTCAGTGCATATCCCCACTTCGGATCGGTGTGAACTCAATGAGCTGAATGGCCTGCTTCCACACTGCAGGGATTACCCGCTGGCCAACTGCAGATGCCTGGGCTGAGGGAGATACCCTGAGAATTTCCTGCAGAGATACCCCACGGCTGAGATGATTGATGCCCACCGATAATAATCACCTTCCCTTGTGCTTTGAATAACTCAGAGCAGTGGAGAGGTCACAATCGATTCTCATTAATGCGAGTTTGCTCATGCTCCTTGATGCCATGCTCAGTCTAATACAGCCTTGAGTACTGGGCCAGTCTCTCTATTCTGAGCGCCTCTGTTCCCTCTTTTGTTCATATCAATAGGTCATGGTGTCGAATCAGAGAATGGTTTCTTCAAACAGAAGGCAGTGATTGTCAGGAATTTTCTTCCACAGAGAGTTAAGCGAGCAAGATCACTGTCCTGGATCAGTGGTGTCCTGCAGGGATTGGTTGTGGGATCGCTGCTCGTTGTGATTTTTTAAAAATGACTTGCATGAGGAAGTGGGAAGGTGGGTTAGTAAGTTTGCCGATGACATGAGGATTTGTGGAGTGGTGCATAGTGTGGAGGGCTATTATCGGTTGCAATGTGACATTCACAGGATTCAGAACTGGGCTGACAACTGACAGTTGGAGTTCAACCTGGAAAAGTGTGAATTGATTCTCTTTGCAAGCTCGAATGTGAATGCAGAATACAGGGTTAAAGGCAGGATTGTTGGCAGTGGGGAGGAACAGATGGATCTTGGGGTCCATATCCATAGATCGCTTAATTTTGCTACCCAAATTATGATAGGCTTGTTAAGAAGGCATATAGTACTTTAGTTTTGATTAGAAGGGATTTTAGTTTAAGAGCCACGAGGTTATGCTGCAGCTGTATAACGCTTTGGCTATACCACACCTGGAATACTGTGTTCAGTTCTGGTCACCTCATTCTAGGAAGGACGAGGAAGCTTTAGAGAGGGTGCAGAGAGAACTTACCAGGATGATGACTAGACTGGAGATCAGGTCTTATGAAGAAAGATTGAGGGAGCTAGGGCATTCTCATTGGAGTGAAGCAGGATGAGAGGTGATTGGATACAGGTGTACAAGATGATGAGAGGCATAGATAGAGCGAATGACCATTCCCCCAGCAGAAATGTCTATAACGAGGGAACGAGGGTACATAATTTTAAGGTGATTAAAGGAAGATTTTGGGGAGATGTCAGAGTTCAGTTCATTATACAGAATGTTGGGTGCGTGGAATGCACTGCCAGCAATGTTAGACGAGTCAGATACCTGAGGGACATTTAAGAGATGCTTGAATAAGCACATGAAAGATAATGCACGAAAGTATGTCGATGAGTCTGATCTTAGAGTAGGATAAAAGATCAGCACAACCTCGAGGACCGAAGGGCCTGTTCCGCGCTGTCCTGTCCTATATTCTCTGACCTACAAAAGTATTTAAAGAGGCTTTAGATGGATTTTGACCTGTCAGAGAGTTGAGTGCTATGAAGAATTAGGCATGAAAGAGGACTTGAGACAGAGAGAATATCAGCCATGATTTACTGAAGGGCGAGGCAAACTTGAGGGGTGGGGATAGGGAGTGAACGACTTGCTTCTGTTTCTATGTTCTCACATTCTATTATTTGAATGTTACAGGTTGTTATTTTCCTGGAAGTTTTGTTATTGAATGTTGTAGTCAGGGAGTCCAGAGGATTTTCTGAGTCATCTCTGGGTGATGTGTCCGAGCTGTATTCACAGTAAACCTGGTTCGATAATGTGACCAACAAATGTAGCACATTTTGCAGAATGAGGAATCTCTGTAAAGAGAGATGAGGGGCTTCTTTTATACCCAGCCTTGGTTTTCCAATTACATTTTTCAAATCACCCGAACCGTGTGGGAAAGTATTGAGGGACTGAATGGTCTCCTCTGTTCCTGTGCACGAGGTGATAGCAGTAAGTCGTCTCCAACCGCTCCTGTCTAGCAGATTGATGGGCTGAATGGAACATAGAAACATGGGACTGAGGAACAGCAGTGGGTCATTACACACTGTGAGCCTTCTCCACCACTCACTAAGATTGTGGCTGATCAGGTTTTGGTCTCAGCCCCACTTCGCTGTCTGTATCCAATTATCTCTGGCTCACTTCATGGACAAATATTTAACTAATGCAAGTTTGAATAAATGTAAACAAAGAAGCGCCACAAACTTTTGGGGAAGAGAATTTCCACTCGAAAGGCCTGTAGAACTTTTCCTAATCCATCTTATCGAATTAGAGAGTCATACCACACGGAAACATACACTTTTGTCCAAATTGTCCATGCTGACCAGACATCCTAATCTGATCTCATCCCATTTGCCAGCCTTTTGCGAATATACCTCTGAACCATTCTTATTTATGTATCTATCCAATATATTTTAACTGTGCAATTTTACCCTCTTTCATGGATGCTTTTAAACTCTGAGATAATCTTCCTCACTGTCCACTGCAGCACATTTTGCTGTTATCTGTAAATTTACTAATCATGCCTCCGATATTCACATCCAAGTCGTGTGAGAAGCAGCAAGCTCAACACTGATTCTTTAAGCACACCACTGGCCACAGGCCTCCAGTCTGGAAAATAATCCGTTACCTTTAAGACAATTTTGCATCCAATTGGTTGAATTTCCTTGGATTCCATGGGACCTAACTGCTTTACATTTTCATTTTTATGCTCTAACTCAATTAGTTTAGCTGATCTGAACATATTTCCATAATCACATATTTACTCTTGTTTTGTTTCAACTATCTGATGAAACAAAGTCTCTGCCAATATCACTTCAGCTTCCTTGTCTATATATTTATGATCTCTCCTGTTTCAGCTGGTGACATTGGGACCTTGCTACACTACAAACAGGGAAGATTCCAGGATAAGGCTCCTGCTTCGCTTCAGTTGCCTGTGACTCCACTGGACTTTCAACCAGAGCAGGCAGCATTTCTACCGATGAATCAGCGATATACTTTACAAGGATTAATTGTATTCCTGGAGCTGAAAGTTTGTCCAATACTTACACCACAATTTCTCCACATTTTTCTGCACACTCCATCCCCGCTTTACATAATTGTGCGCGTTTTGTCTCACATGAATTCACTTTAGCAGTACCTTTTCTGGACATGGTCCTTCAGGAATACATACCTTCGCATCTTTCAGCATCATAGACTGAGAGGATCCTATGTCTCTTAATAGTGCATCCTCTTGATCTGCTACTTCTGGCCTATGTGAATACACTTTCCCCTGGCAGGTATATTTCATAAGTAGATGCGGCACTTCCTCCTTGACCAACCTCAGATAAACTTGTACACTCTGATGCAGCTTTCTAGCCTCCACTGTGCTTTCTGTTACCGCTCCAATAATATTCCCAGGCTTATCCTGTTTTCCTACATCTTTTTTTTCCCTAGCCCCCCAACAAAGTGATTTCCTGTGACCTCATTTATTGCCATGAAAACACCGGAGCTTTTTAGCGTCTTTGTCCCCTTCAAGGGTTTCCTTTTTACCCTGTGGTAAATTATACTTCTAATCTTCACTGAGATCTACATATCGTTATCCACATGAGTATTACTCTATCCCCCATGAACTGAAATTGATTCCGGAAGCCAAAATGTGTTTTATGGAACAATTCATAATCATCAGCCTCTTCAGCTGCTAACATTGCTGTTTTAACTGTCTGCTTTTCCACAGGAGTTTGCACTACTTCAGGCAATGAATCTTTGAAATCCTCCTAAATAATTATCTCTCTAAGTGCATCATACATTTACTTAAAGTTCTTATCCATTTATCAAAATTACTTTCTTTGACCCGTTTAAACTGAATATAGGGTTGAACAGGGTCACTCCTAAGATTCCTGAGATGTTGTCTACAGGCTACTGGCACAAGCTCATATGCACTTTCTTCACATCCTTATTCTCCCCAGATACTCCTCTGGTATTGTTGCGGATACCTCACTAGTTCTACCTACAAGTTTCGTTTGGCCACTGGCCACTGCAATTGTTTAGCCACGTTTTCAAATGACATGAAAAAAAAATCCATATTGTACTCATCCAATTTAGGGAAGGCGTGAATATACTTAAAAAGTATCTCACCAGGCTTTTGACTACCTTGGGTTTGCTAATCTTCACGCTGTTCCAAACTAAGCTTACTTTCAGCATTCATCTCCATCTTTTCCCTCTGACTTTCCACTCTCAGTGCCCATCCTTTAAGTTCAAACTCTCTCTCTTTTTGTTTCTTTCCTGCTAAAACCATTCTTTTTTTCCTCTTTCCTGGATAAAACCCATTCGTTCTCTTTCTCTTTTAATTTTAGTCGGAACGCAAAGTGCTTCATTTTTGCTTCAGACTCAAGCTGCTTTATTTGTGATTGAAGTTTAGTCATTTCTACAGACCCCAATGGAGTTTCCAGCAATTTGGAATGCTGAGCTGCTGCTGCAATCATCTCATCTTGCCTCACATTAGGAGGTAACTTCAACTCCACCTTGTCTACTAATTCCCGCAGCGTGGACTTATGTGCATTTTGTACAACTCCCAAGGTCGATTCTCCGAACTCCAATACACTCTTTGTGACTACAAGAGGTATTGTTTTCTGAAGTTCTGTTTACCCACCAAATGAACACACGAAAAAATAGACTCTAAAACCTGCTGTCTAAATTCCGTAAAGGCCCCCCAATCTGATATGGACCACCCCCGACCCCTCAAAACATTTTTAAGCAGGTAGTCCAGATGGAACTTTGGTTATTGTTGAATAGTAGTGTATAGTGGATATTCCTGGATGGAAATAGCTGGTCAGACTGTCGAGTTTTATGCAAAAAGACTTTATTTACCAAATTACGGTATGAAGCACATGAAACTGAAAATTGAATATCCAACTAATTTACCTTATCCAACCAAGAGGCTATCCTGACTTTAAGATGTTGTTCCAAAATACTTGCAAGAATTACAATAAACAAATACTTTATCACGAAAAGGAAATCTGATACTAAAAGCTTACAGGTGATGAGGTCGGAAGAGAAGGAGGGGGAGAGCGTCCAATTTCAACAGTGACCCTAACTCAGCTAACCCCCAAACTGAATCGATCTGCCCAGCGCGAGAGCTGGCCACGTCCGCTTGGTTATACATGTTTTTATTTAAAGACTTGAAAGCGTTCTGCCTGAGACATTACCAGTTATCTATAAACAAAAGGACCTCAAATGAAGCTTTCAAACTCAGACATATTGGAATCTTGGGTCATTTAGAACCTCACTGATGAAGAAAATTCAAGGATAACATGACCTTTTAAAAGGACCAGCTTTGTGACAACATATGCCATATTTGACTTTGGACTGAATTCAAACAATGTAAGTCTTTCTGCTTGAAGCGAATAAAGGGTGTTAAGGTGTTTGTGAGTTTATATTTAAAAAAAGGTGCTGAAGCACATTGAGTGTTGACGATACAAAATTGCCTCAATAGGTCAATGAAAGGAATGCCCAGGCAAATCCACATTTCCTGTTTTTGGAGCGCAAATGTATCCATTGTAAATATATTGGCTAGTGCATGTTCTAGTCGAGGAGCGATCAGCATGGTAACAACATCTAGATTGTGGTTTTTGAGGGTGGTGTTGGTGGAGGTTCAGGCGGTTACAGTATTGCAAATGAACAACGACTTTTTGTTCAGTGACGATGATTGATGTTAGTCTCCATGGACTTTCATGATGTCACTGGACGGTTTACGTCTCCTATTAGGAAGGCTTCATGCCATTGTATCAGCAGAAGCATCATCTCCGCCAGGACAGGGATCAGCAGCTGCAGAGACTGGAAGAGGAGAGGTAAACATCTGAGAATAGTCTGGAATGTTCCATTAACGGATCAGAATCTGCGAACATTAGACTGAAATGCTGCAATAATGGTCAGGAGTTTGTCCTCGGGTCTTATCTATCTTTCCTGGTATTGGTCGACATTATCAGACCTGATATACGGTGTACTGATGATTATTCAGACAGGTTACTATCCCATGCTCGCTATTGTTGTTGTTCCTGGTTAGTATCCCCATCTCTATCCATTTACTAATCCCATAAACCGTGGCGAACCTCCTTTCTAATTCTGTTACAATCGGCAATGGTATCTGGCAAAGACCTTTTTTTGTCTTTAGTTTTAAATGCAAATTCCATTCATTATCCACAAATTTCAGAACAGCCCACACCACTGCCCTCACAAAAAATTGAAAGCAAGATTGTTCACAATCCCAAAGAACATTTTTACCCAGAATTCACTTATGTCTCGGTATTCTGTCCATCATCAAACCTATCCACTCTCAGGTCGATAATATCCTCAGTCACCATCTTGGCATCAATGCTGATGCTTAATAAGCCATTATTTATGCCTTTATGGTTATAGGTCTCCTCGAAGCACGATATCTCGATGGAAATATTTCGATGACAATCTTGTTCTTGTCTCTAAAGTAAGCTCATAACAGGGACACTGTGTCAGAGTAATAATGTTGCAAGAAATGTAATTCAAAGGCACAGGTTATTTCACATAAAGGCACAATTTCACATCTTAACACAAATTATGTCAGAACTTAAATTCAGTTGACAGAAATTGGAAATAAAAGCAAGTTTCACTAATTATGACTATAACATCGCCAGCCTTTAGTCTAGAAGTTTATCTATTTCACTGATGCCATTTGGAAAAGAAATCTCGCATTATTACATGATCTGACTTAAGACTGACATCAGGCCCACAGTAATGTGCTTGGCTCTGTACTACCTTCTGGAATGAGCTCAGAAGAAAGGGTCAACAAATACTGCCACTGTCAGCGATGCAGACATCCCATGTAATTACAACAGTAAAGGTTAAATAAAACAAAGAATGATCAAGAGATCAGAATCAAAAAGAACGAGAAAGAACCAGATTTGGCTGCCTCATGTCGAGAGAAAAAAAAGAATTGGAATTTTTAGTCCAAATGCCAGACATCAGAATAGATCACCGCTGGGAAATAGTATGATTGATGATGGTGACAAGGACGCGTCTGTTGTAAAGGGGAGAAGGACTGAGTAGAATAGATAGAGAAAGGGAATGATGGAGGGAAAGAAGCAAACAAACGGATTTTGTTTGGCTGGGATTGAAAACAAACGAGATTAACCTTATTTATTGTTCTCCTGTTACCATATTACTGAAAACTGTGACCATGTGAGGTATACATCAAAGTCACTATTTAAAGTGAGTTATGTCACTTTGTCTCTCTTCCCTGAGTCTAAACATATTCTTTTTTTCATTAATGGGATGCTGGGTCAATATTTAATTCCATTTCCCCATTGTCCTTTAGAAAGTGTTTGTGAGCTGCCTTGCCGACCACTGCTGCCCCTGGGATGTAAGTCGTCAGTGCTTAGTTACGTCCGGTTTCATTTCTTTGAGACGTTATAGTGACTGATATAACTGAATGGCTGGCTTGGCCATTTCAAACTACAACGGAGAGTTAACTACATTACTGTGGGTCTGGAATCACACGTAAGCCTAATCAGGTGAAGATGTTGGATTTCCTTCCCTGAAGGGCATGGTGATGCCAGGTAGAACAATCGAAAATGGTTTCATTTTTTTATTTGATTCTTAATTCCTGAAATTTTACTGAATTCAAGTTCCAACATTTGGCGAGGGGGAATTCAAATCCGAGGTCTGGGTCATTACCTGGGTCCCTGAATTATTATTCCAGAGATCATACAGCTCGGCCATTGCCTCCTCAGCATCTCCAACCATCTCCAATGACAATCGTGATGTTACTGTTGGTGTGTTTCTGCTTCATAAGGCAAAGAAATTATTTGCAAAACATACCATCCGTCTCATTTTGTATTTATGAGTAGGCGAGATGATGGAAAGTTCTCTTGGTGAAAAGGAGCTGGATGTCCTTGATCATGAGTCACTGACAGAATTCATGCAGCGCAGTAAGTAATCAGCACAGTTAAGGTGAGGTGCCCTTCATTGGAAAATGATGCAAGTATAAGAGTGAAGACACCTTCCTGCAGTTGTAGAGTTTTCTTGAGACAGTATTTGGGGCACTGTGAACAGATTTTCTCTCCTCTCCTTGCCACAATGAGACAATGTAAAGGAGTTTCACCAGATTAATCCCTGCGGTGATGGTGCCATCAGGACGGTGTAAGGAAAATGACTGTTTAAACTGTCTCATTACAAAGGAATAAAGACTGATTGCATTAAAACTTGAGCGTTATGGACTAACTGTCATTATTTCCAAAACAAAACACTGATAGCATGAAATATAACATTTTTTTCCCCGATAGACGTCTTCACATTTGGCCAAGTATATAGATAGGAACTATTGAGAAGGATATGGGCCAAGAGCAGAGAAATGAGGTTAGCATGGATGGACATCTTGGCCAGCATGAACCAGTTTGGCCTAAAGGGCCTGTCTCCGTGCTCTATGATTCTATGACTCTTTCACAGTTTGCATAGTTCTGTGGAGCCCCCATATCAGTTGAGAAAGAGCTCCAAGTTCTGAGTGAACTCTCACCGCCTCAATGTGCAATTGGTGTGTGACCCTGCACTGAACGACATGTTGTTCACAAATCTGTCAGCAGTCACACGCTGATACAGTTAACCATTCCCACAAGATTGTGACCTCCGTACAGAACACTAGCCTGTCTTCTTTGTCTTCTCAATCCCTTTTTGTCTAAAAGCTGTTCCTTGGCTCAAACAGATATTCCTTGATTTTTTTTTTCAGAAGGGCAATAAAACGGGGCCTGACTCCGATCAGCCTGGTTTGTTACAGAGATGAAAAGGGTTTTCAGAGGTTTTTGTTTACATGAAAACTTCAGGCCAAAGTGGTCGTGCTTTAGAAGTGACCTGTATAATGAAAAGGGAGTGGTCAGCTCTTTTTAGCTGAATTAATTGAGCTGAGCTAAGCTGAGCAGTTTTCAGTTGAGGCTTGAGCTAGGAATTTCAACAGTGAGCTGTGTGGAAACTCTCCTTTTTTGTCTTCAATCTGTAAGCATGTGTTCCATTTGTACTGGTTTTTAAAGGGAGTTTGATTATTGGGACTGTTGCGTATATTTGGAACAGCATACTTAATTCTAGTCGAATAGGTTGTGTTCTGTAGGGGTTCTTCATTCTGTTCTTTGCGTTTCATTGTTTTATTTTGTGAATAAAGTTTTTGTCTCTTTTCAAATCTAGTAGACATCTAGTAGACTTTGGGTTTTTCCATTGTACACTTACCGAAACAAGATGCAAAATTATGCTCTCAGCTGCCTGCATTAAAATGCTTTGAGTGGTCGAGCCGAGTCCATAACAGATTAGGGGCTCTTTGTGGAATTTTAAACATTGCGTGTGAAGTGCTTCTGTCTTTATTTTGGGTGTTGGTTTTGTTGGGTAGACAAAACTTTAAATACGAAAGGCTCGTTCAGTCGCCAAACATTTTCTGGATATGGATGCAGTGACTTTGGAAGGTTTGCAAAAAAGTGAATATGACCAAGTTGCAAGAATTAACAAAGAGGCTGGAATTGGAACTGGCTGCTTCTGTGAGGAAAGGAGAGATAGTTACAACAGTAGCTTATCAATTAAACTTATTGCAGAAACTATCAGAATCTACAGAGGTAGCAAGAATTCAAACGCAAATATAACAGCTCGTGTTTGTGGCCAGAGATAAGGAAGGGGCAGCAGAAATGAAATATTTTGAGGTACAATTGAAAACAGAAGAGAGAGAAAAAAAGAGAGCAGCAGAAGAGAGAGAAAAGAGACAACAGCAGCAGAGGAGAAAGAAAGAGAGAGCTTTTGAATAGCAAAAACTGACATGCAAAAATGGAACGTCAGCGTAAAGGGCTGGACATAACGGCAGAGGGAAGGGTTAGTGGGGAAGAGAGTGAGGATGAACAAGTCCCTGGTAGTCAGAAGCCCAGTGAGAAACTGTTTAGGTATGTTCAAGCCTTGCCTAATTTTGGTGAGAAGCATGTAGAATTCTTTTGCAACTCATTTGAAAAGGTGGCTAAACAAATGCAGTGCCCAGAGGCAATGTGGTTTTGTAGATGCAAATGAAACTTGTAGGTAGGGCTAATGACGTATTCGCATCCCTTTCAGAGGAGGTATCTGGAGAGTGTAAGGAGATGAAAAATGCCATTTTAACTGCATATGAGCTTGTACCAGAAGGTTACAGGCAACGTTTCAGGGATTTAAGAGGGACTCTGGTCAAACATTCATTGAGTTTGAAAGGATCAAACAGAGTAATTTCGATAAATGGATAAGAGCTTTAAAAATCAAGCAAACCTGTGATAACATTAGAGAGGTAAGTATTTTGGTGGAATTCAAAAATTCACTGCCTGACGTAATGCAAACTTGTAGACGAGTAGAGAATTAAAACAGCAAGGTTAGCTGCTGAAGTGGCTGATGATTATGAATTGGTCATTAAAATCATTTTGCCTTCCAGAATCAAGTTCAGTCCATGAGGCATAGAAATTGGAGCAAACAGATATCCTCACGGGGATAGGGAGAGGCAGATCTTAGTGAAGATCATAAGCATAATTTACGGCAAGTTAAAAAAAGCCCTTGAGGAGGACAACGAAGTTAAAAATTTCCGGTGTTTTCATTTTAATAAAGTGTGCCACACGAACTCACAGTGTTGGTGGACTAGGAGAAAGCCAGATGTAGGAAAACCAGACAAGTCTGGCAGTTTTTGTTTTGCACGAGTAACAAAAAGTACAATTGAAATTAGACAACTGACGCAGAATGTACATGATGATCAGAGGTAGATTAAGGAGGACGTGGCAGATCTGCTTAAAAATACACATGCAAGGGTAAAGTCTATTCACATAGGTGAGGATTAATAGGTAAGGAGGTTCCAATTATTAAGGAACACAGGATCTTCTCAGTCTGTAATGCTGAGGGATGAGGAAATATGCACTCCCGAGAAAGTACTGCAAGAGAAGGTACTGGTAACAGGAATTCATGGTGAGTCCAAAAGTGCTCAATTGTGCAAAGTGAGGCTAGGGAGTCCAGAGAAGAGGGGAGAATGTGGTAGGAGTACTGGACCCCAGGAATACAATTTGTCCTCGCAAATGATATAGCTGATTCACCAATAGGTGTGCTGCCTACTCTAGTTGAAAAGTCAGTGGAGACGCAGGCAACTGAAGTCCAGGAATTTTCAAGATCATCGATGTACAGGTTTAATCAGGAGACATCAAAGGCACAGATAAGGAAGCTGACATAGAGTTATCCAAAACCTTCTTTGATGAGGGAAGTAGAACAGAGAGGAGCAAGTAGAAAAACATGCAAGTATTCTTAGCTCTGCTAAGCTGATTGATTTACAGCAGAAAACTGACGAGTCACAACAGTTATACAAAAATGCATTTAGCAAGAAAGAAAACGAATGCATTCCTGTCTGATTATACTTAACAAATGATGTGTGAATGAGGAATTAGAGACCATCACGCATTCAAGCAGATCAGACAGGGACAGAAATTCAACAAATTGCTTTGCCAGTAGGGTATAGAAAGGAGGTGCTGCCAGAGTTTCAGTAGCTACCACTTGAAGGTCATTTCGAGGTGAGGACAATACCAGCCAAACAACAATTGTATTTTTACTGGCCTGGACTACACAGACATGTAGCTAAATTTTGCCAGACATGTCAAACAGGTCACACATGCATGACTAAATCCTGCAACTTTAATAACTAATCCGGCACTTGAGGAACCTTCCACAAGAGTCTTGATTGAGTGCGTAAGTCCCCTACGTCTAAGAAAAAGTGGGAATAAGTATTTATTAAAAAATAATGGGTGTGTCGACTAGATTTCTTGAGGCTATCCCATGATGCAGCATCACAGCTTAAAAGGGTTGTAGAAAAGATACTTTTTTTTTACTAGATACGGACTACCAATAGAGATCCAGTCAGATCAAGGATCAAACTTCACATCCAAATTATTCAAGGAGGTGATGGATAACTTGGGAGTAAAACAATTCATCCCGTACGGAATCGTAGGGTTTGCGGGAGAGAAGACATCAAACACTGAATACCATGATGAGGGTTTATGGTCAGGATTGTCCAGATATTTGCGATAAGGAAATTCCTTTTGAACTTCTTGTAATCAGAGACTCATCGAACGAATCAACCAAATTCAGTCCATTTGAATTAATTTTTAGGCATGAAGTAACAGGACTGTTTAAATAAGTTATGGAGAAATTAATAAGTCTAAATTCAGAGGCCACCCATTTGGCCGATGTGTCAAATGTTAAGGAATGGTTGCATAAAGCTGGAGAGTTGAATCGACCGCATTTAAAAGTATCGCAACATGCAATGAAACAAGAAGCAGGTAAGATATCACAAAATCGCAACTTTGCAATTGGGGATAAGGTATTGGTGTTACTTCCAGTGACAGGCGAGCCTTTTAAAAAAAGGTTTCATGTACCTTATCAAATTGAGAAGAATTTTAGTGATGTGAACTACTTGCTAAGGACTCCAGACAGGAAGAACTCGCACACAGTGTGTCATGTGAATATGCTCAAAAGGTATTTTGATAGAGAAGGAAGGCAAGAGGAGAAGGTGTTCATGTTAACAACACAGAAAGAAAAATAAACAAGTTCAGAAGATTCTGAATTTGACTTTCCTCCAATCAAATTGAACAATGAGAAAGTTGTCAAAAATTGGGAGAAAATATTGAGTTACCTTCCAGAAGAAAATAGAAATGACCTGAACGATTTATTACTCACATGAAGACATATTCAGAAATGAAATGTAAGTGCTAATTGTGTATGATGTAGATAGAGGAGATGCTGTTCCGATTAAGCAACATCTTTATGGGCATAACCGCCTAAAGTTGGCAGAGGTTCAGAAGGAGATAGAGTTCATGCTCCAAGATGACATAATCAAAGTGAGTTACAGTGACTGGAACTCACCTATAGTCAAGGTGCCAAAGCCAGATGGTACCAGTGGTCATGTGCAGACTATCGCAAAGTCAACGCCGTTACAAAGACTGATGTATATCCAATTCCATGTTTGGAGGATTGTGTCGAAAAAGTGGGAGAAGCCACTTACATTTCTGAGTTGGACGTGTTTAGAGGCAACTGGCAAGTACCTCTGTCAGAGAGAGCAAAGGCAATTTTAGCTTTCATAACATCAAATGGAATATATCAATTCAGTTCAAAGTCATGGCATTTGGTATGAAAAACGCTCCAGCCGCATTTCAGAAATTGATAATAATGTCGTTGCCAGATTAGCTAACTATGTGGTGTACATTGATGACCTGGTGACTTTCAGTCAATCATGGAACGAATATTTGCAGTGTTTTTAGGACTTGTTCACTCGACTTCAGAAGGCAGGTTTGGAGGTAAATCTAGCTAAAACTGAATTTATGAAAGCCCAAGTCATGTTCCTGGGCTACGTTATTGGACATGGACAAATGACCCAATCAGATAATAAAATAAAAGTAATTAGGGAATTTCCCACACCATCGTCAAAAGAAAAGCTGCAGTACTACGGTTCCTGGGATTGACTAGATTTTAACGAAAGTTTGTGCCAAAATTTAGCAGTGTGGCTGCTCCAGTCACCGAATTGTTAAAAATGGACAAGAACACCCTGTGGACAGAGTACTGTCGACAGGCATTTGATAGCCTAAAACTGTGTTAACCACTGCCCCAGTGTTAACCATACCAGATTACAAGAAGCGTTTCAGCATGGCTATCAATGCCAGTGATGTGGGTGTCAGTGCGGTGCTCCTGCAGAGGATGACGAGGTAAGCAAAAGACCCATTACGTATTTTTCAAGAAAGGTGAACGTACATCAACAGAAATATTCAACTGTGGAGAAAGAGAATTGAAGCTTGGTGGTGGCATTGCAACATTTCAGTGTTTATATTACCAGCAATGCATCGGAGATATTCGCACACACTGATCATAACTCATTGACAAGTGTGGAAAAATTTAAGGACAAAAATGCCAGTCTGTTTAGATGGAGCAGTCATTCAGTTTAACAATTGTACATTTGGCAGGTCGTGAAAACGGAATTGCAGATGCGTTATCGCAATTCGAATGAGGTGCAGAGGCGTTCAGTGGCGGGTGTGCTGCGGCCTGAATTTGCATGGGTGTCTGCGTGTTTGCATTTTGACAGTTGGCATAGTGTATATGCCTTTTTAAGATTAATAAATACGTTTGAAAGGTTAAAAATGCAGCAATCGTTTGGTATCGATGGGTCATTTTCATTTGGGGGGGGGATGGGAGGTATCACAAAGCTAACCCCTTTTTTTGTCTAAAAGCTGTTTCTTGGCTCAGGGAGTGTCTGTCCTTGGTTTTATTTTCAGAGGGGCAATAACATGGGGCATGACTCCGATCATTCTGGTTTGGTACAGAGATGAAAAGGATTTTCAGAGGCCTTTTGTTCATATGGAAACAGATGAGACTTCAGGGCAAAGTGGTCATGCGTACGAAGTGTCCTGTATGCTGAAAGGGGAGTGGTCAGCTCTTTCAGCTGAACTTGCTGAGCTTAGCTGAACAGTTTTCAGTTGAGTCTTGAACTGGGAAGTTCAACAGAGAGCTGTGTGGAAACTCCGTGTCTTTTCTGCCCTTCAACTTCAACCTGAAAGCATGTGTTCCACTTATACTCGGTTTTCAAGGGAGTTTCCTTATTGGTACTGTTGTGTGTATTTGGAACAGCATGATTATGTCGAGCTGAACAGGTTGAGATCTGTAAGGTTTCTTTACTCTGTTTGTGTTTCATTGTGCAATTTGTGAATAAAGTGTTTTTCTGTTTTAAATTCCATTAGTAAAACTAGCTAAATACTCTGGGTAATATTCATTGTGCATTTACCGAAATAAATTGCAACGTTATGGTCTGCGTTGCCTGCTTAAGAATGCTTTGAGTGGTCTAGCCTAGTCCATAACATGTCGAAGATGGAAGAAACCTCCTTGGGACTTGATACAAATGATTCACTTCAATCCTCACCATCAGCAAATCACGTTAATCTAAAACGTATGTACCATTAGTAATGGAGGCAGGAGGAACAACATGGAATCTCTGATTCATTGGTTTATCATGTTGCAGCATCAATTACATCCCCCTACTTCAGTGTAACAGTTTGGAGCGGTTAAATGGCTTCTTCGGTTCATGTGTCAGTGTCTGAAGAGGCGTAATGTCCTCTTCCTGGCCCCAAGGCAGAGGTTCAAGTGTTTCAGTGGGCAACCCATGGTTCCAGCTTACCAGCGTGTTGTGCTGACGAGACTCATTATCTTCCTGCATAATAGGAGACAAACAGGAGGCTGGAAGAACACAACAAGTCAGGCAGCATCAACAGGGGGGGAAGTCAGCATTTCAGGTATAACCGTTCTTCAGGACTGTGGGTGGGGGTAGCGGGAGCAGCAGATAAAGTGGAAAGGGACTGGTTTGGGTGTGGAGAGCAGCGGGATGGTGAGGTAGGAACACATCCACACAAGTGGTGGGTGCAACTTTCTTGGTAGGATGGATGAATCCGATTGAGAGCTGGAAGGCAAGGAATCATGTGGAATTGAAAAAAAGGGGAGGGTCTAGAAAGTAAGTAAGGACATGGCTGGTGAGGTTATTCCCACTGGGAGAACTCATTGTTGAGCCGTCCGGGCTGTAGGCTATCCAGGCAGAAGATAAGACGTTGTTCCTCCAATTTGTGGTCTGCCTCACTGTGGCAGCAAAGGATGATATGGATGTTTATGATGGAAAAGGTGTGGGAAGGGGGATTGAAATGGGCGGTAACGAGGAGGTCAGGTTATAACCCACAGGCCCAACTGTGATGGTCAGTGAAACGTGCCATTAGTTTACGTTTGGTCTCCCCACTGTTGAGAAGACCACATCGGGAGCACCTGATGTAGTAAACTAGGTTGGAGGAGAAGCAGGTGAAACTCTGTCAGACCAGGACGGACTGTTTGGGGCGCTTTAAAGAGGTAAGGGAGGTGGGGTGCCAGAAGGTGATGCATCTTTTGCAATTGCAGGAGTAGCTACTTGGGAGCGATTGCAGGGATTGGTGGGGAGTGTGGCACAATAAGCAATGAGAACGGTCTTTGTGGAAGGTGTGCCAGGTGATGGGATCCAACCTAGTTTACTGCATCTCATGCACTCGATGTGGTCTTCTCTACTTCAGGGAGATCAAAGGTAAACTATGGGAATGTTTTGCTGAGCATCTCAACCGGGCTTGTCAGGGCTGACCTGACCTCTCAATCACCGCCATTTTCAGTTCTCCCATCAATCCTTTCCTGACATGGCCACCGATGACCTCCTCCATTGTCAGAATTAACCAACCCACAAAATGGAGGAACAACACTTCATCTATTGCCTGGCCAGTCTACAAGCCAGAGGCCTTAACACTGAATTCTACATTTTCAATTAACCTCCTTTCCAATCCTTCAATTCCCTTTCCAGCTCCTCCTCCTATTTTCCAGTTCTCTGATCAACCCTTCCTCCACATACCAACCGGATTCAGTCCTCTTCTTACTAACCCGGTGGTGCCCTCTGTTTGTGTTCATCTATCCTCACTCACTACCGTGTCTGCTTCTCCCTTACCACGCCCCTTTATCTGTATACCCCCTTACCTCCATTCCCAGTCCTGAAGAAGGGTTATACCCAAGGCGTTGACTTCTCGACCACTTGATGTTGCCTGGCTTTCTGTATTCTTCCAGCCTCCTGCGTGTCTACTTTGAATTCCAACATCTGTATGTTTTTTACAATGTTCTTGTGTAATAATCAGGAGAGAGTGAATGGATTGTGCCTCTTCTTATCCAATAGTTTCGATGGGCTGAATGGCTTTCTTATATTAATGTGAAACCTGCTTGAGCTGCTGGTGAACTCCTCTTTTTTATCGTGAAAATGTGTAGTGCCGAGCAGTAATTTTCGATTAATGTTACTTACATATTAACAGCACAAGCTTGAATGTTGTCCGATTTCATATTTTAGCACCTGAGCACCTGATGAAGGACTTATGCCCAAAACATCGATTCTCCTGCCCCTCGAATGCTGCATGACCTGCTGTGCTTTTCTAACACCACACGTTTCGACGTCTACCACGCTGCCCAAGACAATCTTCCTGTTATTTCATAAATTTACTTTAAGAAATTTGTCAAGTATATACTTCCTAGCACAAAGTTACACGTACTATTCCTAATTAAAACCTATCTTTCCAGATGCATGAACATCTTATCCCTTCTCAAGTAACTTTCCTACCACAGATGTTAAATCTCCTGGTCTGTAGTTCCCAGGATATTTGGTTCAGTCCGTCTTGAATAAGGGCACAAAATCTGCTATCCTCCAGTGGTTAATGATGATCAAAGTTATCAGTCAGGTTCCCCGCAAATTCTCCTGTAGCCCCTTGCAGTGTTCTTATACGACCGTGAGATTTGTTCACTTCCAACATTCTAGTATGGCCGAAACCTCCTCTATTATGATATGGATCGTTCCTAAGATATCACATTAAGATGCTGAAGTTCTCAAGTCATAATGTCTTTCTCCAAGGTAAACATTGAGTGGAAATATTCCATGAGGACTTCGCCCATCTCTTATGGTTCCACACATACATGTTCACGTTGGTCTTCGAGGGGTTCTATTTCCTCTCTATTTATTGTTTTTAATCCTTTAATATATTTAAAGTACCTTTTTGGATTCATCTTAATATTCTCAGCCAAGGTTCTTTCTTACCCCCCTTTTCACACGACTGATTTCCTTCTTCCGTTGACTCCTGTATCCCTTATATACCTCCTTGATCCCTGTTGCCTGTATCTGAGGCATGCCCCAAGTTAGAACTTGAATCTGTGGACCAGTTTTGTTCCTCTGCATATCTATTTGAAACTTAATTGAACTATGGTCACTGGTCCCAAGGTGCTCCTCCACTCTTAACTCAGTCATCTGTCCTGCCCAATTACTTAAGAGTATTTCGACTTTTGCTCCTTCCCGAGTAGGCACGCTATATACTGCTTGAGGAAACATTCCTGACGCATTTTACAGTTCTACCCGTTCAAATCACTTAACACTCTGGTAGTCCCAGCCTATGTTAGAAAAATTAAAATCCCCAATTATGATAACCCTATTGCTCCTTCAGGTCTCCCCTCTCTCCCTGCATATTTGTTCCACTCATTCCTGTTGACTATTTGGGGACCTATAGCACAACCACAATCACGACACCATCCCCTTCCTATTTCTTAGCTCCACCCACAAAGCCTCACTGGATGATCCTTCAGTTATTTCATCTCTGATTACTGCTGTGGAACTCCCCTTAAACAGAAATGCAACTTCCTCTCCCCTCCTCCCATCGTCCCTGTCCTGTCTAAAGCACCTGTAACCTGGCCCATTGAGCTGCCAGTCCTATCCCTCCCTTAGCATTTTTTCAGTAATAGCTGTACTCTATCAGTCCTGCGTACCTATCGACGCGCTGAGTACATCGGCCTTACCTGTCAGCCCTCTTGCATTGAAATAAATGCAATTTAATCCAAAAGGCATTACTTTCTCTGTCGTATTCGAGCCGAACCTATTTCTTCAACTTACTATTTCTGATTGCTGCATCTCCTTCCAACCTCTCACTTGCCTCCCTGCTCTTGAGGATACTACCCCCCTGCCAATCTCATTTGAACACTCCCTTATAGCACGAGTAAAGCTGGCCACCAAGATATTGGTACCTCGTCCATTGCATGTTGCACCGGTCACGGATGGTAATAGAACATTACAGCGCAGTGCAAGCCTTTTGACCCTAGATGTAATCTCCCTCTTAGGAGACTTGCACTGTTAATTTTTTTTAATGTTTCTCTTAGCTCTCGGTAATCACTCTGCATGACCTCATTCCTATCTCTACAGGTATCATTTGTGCCAACGTGCATAATGGCTTCTGGCTGCTCACCCTCCCCCTAGAGAATGTTCTGCAGCTACTCAGAGACATCCTGGACCCTGGAACCTGGGAGGTAACACACCATCCTGGATTCACGTTTGAGGCCACAGAAGCTCCAATCTGTTCCTCTAGCAATCAACTCTCCTATCTCTAAAACCCTGCTTACTTTTGTCCCTTCCTGCTGTGTCCCAGAGCCAATGTTGGTGCCACTAACCTCGCTAATGCTGCTTTCCCCTGAACAGTCAATGCCCCCAACATTATCCAAAATGGTATACTTGTTTTCAAGTGATTCCTGTACTCTCTGCCTACTGCCTTCATCTTTCGTGATGGCCACCCAGCTACACTTTGCCTGGAACACGACAGGGAGCAAGGAACGTCTGTTTAATTAAATTGTATTCATTTAAATGCAACAGGCCTTACAGGTAAGCGTAATGAACTCTCGGTGTGGATTTTTACGTGGGACTGGGATATGATAGTCATTACAGAAACATGGATAGGGGCAGGTCTTGGGTGTGACCACCACACTAAAGCACTTATCTTTCTCCAGCTCCCGAACACGATCACCAAGGAGCTGATGCTGGTTGCATTGCCCATACGTGTAGTCATCAGGGACGTTGGCAATCTCCATGAGCTCCCATATCCCGCAGGAGGAACGTGCGACTCCCCTAACTGCCGACTGGACTGCTGCAAGTCTAAAGATAAAAGTACTTTGAGCTTGCTTGTACATTTTGCTGACCTGTTGCTCACTGAAGCCTATCAAACCAAAGCCTTACGACTTACTCTGCTACCGACAGGTTGGTAAATGTGTCGATACAACAAAGGTTGTTGGAGTTGTGGATAATTTGGAGGGCTTTTGTAGTTTGCAATGGGACATTGATATGATGCAGAACTGGGCTGATAAGTGGCAGATAGAGTTTAACCTGGAAATGTGTGAAGCGATTCATTTTGGAACGTCGAATTTGAATGCAGAATAAAGGCAGGATTCTTACTTTGTGGAGGAACAGGGGGATCTTGTGGCCCATGTCATAGCTCCATCAGAGTTGCCACCCAGGTTGATAAGATTGTTAGGAAGGTAGATGATGTTTTGATTAGCAGGGGATTGAGTAGTATAAAATGTTAGTTGGACGTCAAGGGCCAAAAGGTTAGTACTGTAGTCTAATGTATTATGTTTCTGTTTCACCCAGCTTGTGGATTCTTATCAATTTTTGAACGTGTCACGGAGTGGTGTGTATGAGAACAGTAAGCTTTGTAGGGGCGTTCGGCCAAGATCACCAGTTATGGTGTGCATTGTTACAATCACCTAAAAGACAGTTCAATATGTGTGTGTCGAACTATACCAGATGGAATCCATCAAGTTCAGTTATTAACGTGATTCTTGACTTGACACCTCTTGCTGTTTTCTTTAGATACGTTCTGCTGGGTGACCCAAGTATTAATCTCTGGCCATCCACAGAGATGTACAATTTTAGTTTGATACTGGTGAATGTGAAGGTAGCATTTATTAGATATGGTTTTAGAGATTTCTTTGTGAAGCACGATGTGATGCAGAAGACTGCAAACTTGTTAACGTCTTCACCCGGTGTCTGGTCCAGGTTTCAGATGGATGGAGTCTGCGAGACAGGCCAGATATCATCACCATAAGTGACTTGCGCGATGTGATTCTGACACTTCATACCCATTCATCTGCCTCCTGGGCCAAGCTCAGTCTGAAGATGGATTTGTAAGGCAGTGTTGCTGGCTCGTCATTGATCTCATTTGGACAGCATTTGTACCTACACAGAGATTAGTGATAGCCTGTTGGATAGTTTCTCACCGACGCAAGGTGGAGTCCAAATAAGTTGTTCCGAAATAATGTTTGAATCACTGCCCAGACCCAGATGAATGACAGCACTCCATCCACTCCACCCAGGAATTCCTAAAAATCATCAAAAACACCAAAATAGAGCAAGACAGAACAATGATCTCATTCGACATAACAGCAAAGTTCACCTCCATCAACATCGACCTAGCAAACACACTTACCACACTTTTAAAAGAGCACAACACAAATACCCCAACCACCATCAATCACATTACGAAAGAAAATATCATGAAGCTAGTGGACCTGTGCCTCACCACCCACTTCACCTTCAACAACATAATCTACAAACAAACCAACGGCACACCCATGGGTTCTCCGCTATTAGGATTCATAGCAGAAGCAGTAATGCAAAGACTAGAACAAACAGCCCGACCAACGATCAAACCAAAAATCTGGGTCCGCTACGGAGATGACACCTTTGTCATCACAAAATGAAGCAAGATAGAAGAGACATTTAGCGTCACCAACAACACCGTCAGAGGCATAAAGTTCACCAAGGAGGAAGAAACTGACAACAAACTCGCATACCTGGACGTCACCGTCGAAAGAAAGGACAACAGAGATCTACAAACCTGCGTATACAGAAAACCAACAAACACTGACCAAATACTTAACTACACCAGCAACCATCCCAACACACACAAACGAAGCTGTATCACAACACTATTCCAACGAGCCACCACACACTGCAGCACAGACGAATTTTGGAAAACAGAGGAAAACCATCTTAACAACGTATTCGAGAAGAACGGATACTCAAAAAATACAGTGCGCAGATTCGTGAAGAACAAACCACGACAAGCAGACCAAACACAGCCAGAAACCCTAACCACCTTACCATACATCAAAGAAATTTTAGAAATGACAGCCAGAGGATTGAGACCCCAGGAATCCTAGTAGCACACAAACACACCAACGCTCTCAAACAAAAACTAACAAACTTAAAAGACCCAGTTCGACCCATGGACAAAACCAACGTCATCTACAAAACTCCATGCGAGGACTGCCACAAAAACTACATAGGACAAACAGGAAGAAAGTTAGCCACCAGGATACACGAACACCAGCTAGCCACAAAACAACACGACCCTCTCTCCCTCGTAGCCCTACACACGGATGAAAAAAAAACACCAATTCGACTGGGACAACACATCTCTCCTGGGACAGGCTAAGCAAAGACATGCCAAAGAATTCCTAGAAGCGTGGCATTTCATCCACAACGCCATAAACAAACACAGATCTAGATACCATCTAACAACCCCTCAGAAAACGAACAGGAAATGGCATCGCCACAATCCTTAGGAACCCCATCCAGGACAAACATATAAATTGAAAGCAGGAGACAATACCTTCGCTTCACATGGAGGTCGCCACTGATGATGTTACCTCGCCAGGTAATGAAACATCTGGATATCAAACCTACAGCTCAGCGAGCAAAGCTGCACCCCAGGTCGAAGCTCTCTGGATAGATTTAAGAGCAGACCATTGTCTTACTCAGTATCACAGGCAGCTGTGACTGAATTCCAATCTTTCAAAATCCATTTTCAACGTAGGTTATGATTGCAAGCTGATGGGTTTACTGATCTGAAAAATAATCAGATATTTGCTATGTTCATGAATTGGGCAAAACTGTGAAATATGATTATTCATTGTTCAACCAAACAATAATTGCATCATCTCTGGAAAGAAATAGGTAGATGTTATATTTATGGAACTGAAGTACAAAATCCTGTCAAAATTATGAGATACAAAAATAAAGAATATATATTTTATTTAATATCGAACAAAGAACGTGATATCGGACTATATTGGTGATCACAATTACATATGCATTGTCAGTATTCAAATGAATACATCTTCGCTCCAACATTTGGAACGTGGTTGGCTTCTGAATGATTATGTTTTCAGAGAGGGAAAACGATTGAACATCATATCGAAATAACTTTCTTATACATTTATATATAATCAATCAGTTTAATTTCTCACCAAAACGTGTGAGTTTCAGCGATTTACCAACAGATAAGAAATGACAATAATTCAAAATGCACTGGGAATATTGATTAAATACATGATTTGTGTTATTAAATTCAAGTGAACAATAATTTGAAATCTTGCCATTTTTAGAATGAATGGTATTTATCTCACTCCGAGGTCTTGTGCTGATGGTCTTGAAACTGGGACTCTTAGATGCTGTAATGCCAGCTAAAAGAAAGTGAGTATTCTTATTTTACCCTGTATTTCTTTCAAACTTTTGTGCACTGCAATAAGTTCACATCTTTCTCTATTCTGATCAATGAAGAGTAAGTCTAATTTCTCGCATCTTTAACTACATCCTTCATTCCAGTTATCATTCTGATTATTTATAAGGTTACTGGCATTCTTCTGCAAAATAATGAAGGTTAAGCATTTGTGTGTGCGTGCCTGTGTGTATGTCTATGTGTGTGTGTCTGTGTGTATGTGTGCGAGAGTGAGAGAGAGAGAGAGAGCACTCCTCTGTGATGTCTGAATTACACCCAGTGCCTCATGTAAAAGAGGTAAGGATTAGGAAGGCAGTGTAGATTAAAATGTGGTTAAGGTTCGAAGGTTTCAGACTTTTGGATCATTGGGATCTATCCCAGGACAGGTGGGAGCTTTAATAAATGAACAGATTGCATGTTAACTGGAAGAGTATCAACATCCTGGTGGGGAAGTTTGCTAGTGCAAATTAGGTGGATTGAAACTAATAAACCAGGAGGCTGGGAAACAAAGCAGCAGGTGAGAAACTAAGCAGACGGTAGAGGTGAGTAGGACATCAGATACGGTCACTCCCATGTCCATGCTGCGAGAAAGAATCAAAAAAGTCCAAAATGTGAGTTGCATTTTGGAATAAATGATAGAGACATGAACATAAATTAACAAATGAAGATGGAACGTGTTGGTGTTATGAACGAGTGAGGTGTGTGATATCAGGAAGCTCGTACTCAAGAAAATATTAAAGAGGAAAGGTAAATCAAAATAACTTATTTAAAAACTTTGTGCATAAAAGCACACAGTATTTGGAATAAAATTGATGACTTGTCAGTAAGTACAGAGACAAATGGGTATGACCCAGTCAGGATGACTGAAACATGGGTACAGGAAGATCAGGATTCGACAGTGAACTGTCCATGGGTACTCAATGTTCTGAATGGATAGACATAAAGGCAAAGGAGGTGGAATTGATGTATTGATTATAAACGATATCAAGTCTATATTAAGAAATGGCATTGGCACGAGGGCACAACATGAAAATCAGTCCAGATGCAAATAAAAAGCAAGGGAAGAAACCTCTTTGGAAGAGTAATTTTCAGCCACCGTCTCCCCAAAGTACTTCTGAGATCGGAAATAATGAGGGCTCGTGACAAGGTAACAACAGTGGGATAAACGTGCATATTGAATCAATTAATCAATTAATCAACTAGGCAAGGGATAGGCTCCAAGTACAAATCGTAGAGTATATGAAGGAATGTTTGTGAGAGCACATATCATGGAACCAACCAGAGAGCAGGCTACTTTAGATTTGATATTAGGAAGGAATGAAAAACGATCTTGCAGTTAAGGATCCTCTTGGAAGGATGAACACAACATGATGCAGTTTCAGATTCAGATTGAAGGAGTGAGGACAGAGTCACATACGAGAGCCTTAGTGTTGGGCAATGATATTTGCAGTGGCCTAAGGAAAGGATTGGTGTGGGGTGGGGGGTGGATGCGAACAGTCAAAGGCAGGGCAGATGAAGAAATTACCAAATACTTAAGGGGATACTAAGTACCTCTCAATTAAAGTATGTTCGTGAGAGAAGAGGAATTGCATTACAGAGAAACAATATCCATGTCGAGGTGAGGTAGTGAATGACAGCATGAGGGCAAAAACTAGGGCAAATCATTCTGCACATTTTAGTCACGCTCGGAGGGATTGGGTAAGGCAGTGGCCTAATGTGTTACAGCTGAACTGTTCATCGAGAGGGACAGATAATGTTCTGGGGAGCTGAGTTCAAATCCTGTTATGGCAGATGGTGGAATTTGAATTCAAATTTGTGATGAACAGACTGATGGTGAACATGAATAGATTGTCAGGAGAAGCTCACTTGTTTCACCAATGTTCTATTGGAAGGAAACTACCAAATCACCTGGTCTGACGTACATGTGACTCCTGACCCACAGTAATGTAGATAACTCCTAACTGCCCTCTGGGCAATCACGGTTGGACAATAAATGCTGGCCAACGCAGCAATGCCCTCTCCCTGTGAAGGAATGGAAACAAAAAAAGAGTTTCATCAAAGGGTTAACACACAACATTAAAAGAAGCTAAGACCGCTAAAGAACAGAAACATAAACACTGATACCAGAAGGCGTCGCTAGTAAATAAAAAGCAAATACGCAGTAAAACTAAGTGCTGGCTTTTTTCAGGATGATACTGACATGGTAACAATGAGAAACTCAAAAATGACAGAGGCACAAAAGCAATGCTTTCTCTTTTCACAGACTACCAAAAAACTGTAGCTCCTACAGAAGATCTTGTTGGGATTACTGCTGTTTGTCATTTTTATAAATGACCTAGATGAGGGCATAGAATGATGTGTTAGCAAAGTTATGGATAATATTAAGGTGGTTGAAGTGTGGATAGTGCTGAAGGATGTTGCAAGTTACAGAAGGGCATAGATAAGCTGGGAGGTGGCAGCCTGAGTTTAATGTGAAGAGTGTGAGGTGGTTCGCTTTGGAAGGATGGACAGGAATGAACAATACTGGGCTAATGGTAAGATTCTTGGCAGTGTCGATGAGCAGAGAGATCTCAGTGTTAATGTACATAGATCGCTGAAAGTTGCCACCCTCTTTAATAGACTTGTTAAAAACGTGTACTGCATGTTAGCTTTTATTGGTGGAGGGTTTGAATTTTGGAACCACACGATCATACTGCAGATGCACAAAACTCCATTGTGGCTGCACTTGGAGTACTACACATAGTTCTGCTGGCTGCATTATTGGAAGGACTTAGAGGTTTGGAAAGGGTTCAAAAGAGATTTACGAGGATTTTGCCTGATCTGAATGGAAGATCTTATCAGAAACGTCTGAGATAGTTTCGGCTGTTTTCGTTCGAGTGAAGAAGGTTGAGATGTAATTGAATTGATCTATATAAGATAATCAGAAGGTGAGATGGGGTGGAGAGTTTTATGAAGCTTCAAGTGTACTATATCATTAAGAGAGTTGAAAGGTTAGCCAAGGGCCAAGGGCTAAGCAAGCACACCGAGTAGTGGACAAATTAAAATGCAATATTTGGTCAAACAGCTAGCAGTATCTGGGTTACTGTGAGATAAAAACAAATTCAAATTCAGCCACTCATTTTAAATTCTGCCCAACATACCAAATGCCAATCAAGTTTGTATTTAGTATTTTGACAATATTAAAGCCAATGAAATGATCCAATGTTTTGGTGTATAAATATCAAACATTTTCAACAATTAGCCAGAGCGACAAAGACCAGCAAGCTGCCAATATGTACAGCAGAAAGATCTGCTCTCTGACAGGTACCTTTATGAAACAAAGACCTGGGAAGCAGAATTCTCAAGAACAAGAAAAGAAGACAGGAATATGGAGAAAAATCGACAGCTGCCTGGTTTTGAAATATGATTCTTTTTTAAAAAAAACTTAATCAGCAATTTTTGATAGGACTATTATTATCGAGGTGGAGGTAAAAGATAGTTTTAAGGTAAAATAGTTGCGAATAGTTGTTAGATAATATTCTCTGTTAGACTTAAGGAATTAAGTTGTTAATTTTTACTTTAAATATTAATTTCGGGATAGTTCTTTGCGTCTGGAATTTTAACAAATTACAGCACGGGGTGAATCCTTTACGTGTTGCCAGTTTAAATTAGCAGAGGGGTGTACCCCGCGTCGTAACAACAGTGAGAGCCTTTTTCCTCGGATGGTGATGGTTATCACGACAGACATAGTTTTAAATTGGAGGGGGGGTGATAGTTATAGCTCAGATGTCAGAGGTAGTTTCTTTACTCAGAGAGTAGTAGGGGCATACAGCGCCCGCCCTGCAACAGTAGTGCACTCACCAGCTTCAAAGACATTGAAATGTTAATTTGATAAACATATGGATGAAAATGCCATTGTGCAGAATACATAGACTTCAGATTGGTTCCACAGGTCGGCACAACATCGAGGGAACAGGGCCAGAACTGTGCTATTATATTCTATCTTCTATGATTACTATGACCAGGGAAAAACGTATTAAGTAAACTAATGGGATTAAAGGCAGATAAGTCCCAAGTGTATTAAAGGAGCTAGCAGCAAAGATAGTAGATGCATTGGTTGTGATATTGAAGAATTACTTGGATTGTAGAAAGGTGCCAATGTATTGGAAAATTAATAATATGACATTGTTATTCACAAGGGAGATAGGCAAAAGATGGGACACTATATACCAGTGAGTTTGACCTCTGTGTTGCGAGGTTGCTTGAATCAATCATAAAGAAGGAAATAACTGAACACTTGGATAAACATGTCAACAGAGATCATGTCACCAGTTTCAGCAGTTTCAAGCAGGGTAGGTCATGTTGGACAAATCTGCTGGAGATAATTGAGAATGTAAACAGGAAGTTGTATAATCGGGATCCAATAGATGTAGTATCTCGAGATATTCTGAGGCATTTGGCAAGGTGCTACATAAAAGACGGATCGAGAAGGTTAGTTCCCAGAAGGTTCCCGGCAGTGTATTGGCTTGGATAGAGATTAGCTGACTGACAGAAGGTAGAGAATTGGGAGGTGGAGAAGTCAACATTGCAAGTGTATGGAACTGAAAATGACCATTTAGTTTAGAATTTAAGAGCGTTGATCATTCTTTTGCGATTTAATATTTTTTTCTGCAGATGCAAAGGCTGGAAAGTGGGAAACGGGGCTGCAAGAGACCAACAATAAACTACAGATGCTGGAATTCAAAAAAAGACAGACAGAAGGCTGGAAGAACACAACAGACAAGGCAACATCATGAGGTGGAGAAGTCGACGTTTCGTGTTTACACCCTTCTATACCGCCTGATGCTGTTTGGCTTGCTGTATTCTTCCAGCCTTCTGCCTGTCTATGATAGAGCTGCAAAACATGTTTGCAATACTGCAAACTGACAATTTGGACATGGTGTAAAAAATAATGCATTGTCAACATCATTGGAATGTGGCCACAATCTATATTTTTGGCAAAAACGTCTGACTGTAATATCGAAGAATATAATGATTGAAAAGCTACAAAAGGGAAGATATAAAGTGGATATCAGTCTATTGGTGCGTAAAAATGGCGAACTTGTAAAATTTTGGGCAATACCACGATGACCTTTGAAAAGGTAAGGTGCTTTTCGGTGATTAAACAGAAACATGAACGTCTGTGGGTAAGCAGTTTGCAGGTGCCCAGTTGACAGAATGGAGCAAAACCGTTCAGTTGTCAGACCGAAGCAACATTTTTACCCAGGCAACAATTCAAATTCTGCCAATTAATTTAAAAAGGCACTTGGAGACTAAGGGTCATTTTCGAGTTAATAATCTGAAGATAATCATATTATAAGAATTTCGTGTGTCAAGGAGTTACCTAAAACAGAGGCAATTGAACAGAGGGGGGAGATTCAACTGCCATCTGAAAATGTGTTGAGAGGAAAGAACTATTGCGGTCTCGCAAGAAATCTCCATGCTCGGTTTAAGAAGCTCTAACCGTCAATAAAGGCTGAGCAAATATTCTTGAAACCAGAAACCAACTGAGAAGGCATTTCAGACAGAAAAAGATGAGGGAATAAGATACAGACATTTCAAGTGAACCCATTCTGTGTAACCTTTGAGAAGCTAAGTTTTCACTGTTAGAGTTAGAATTCCTACCGTGGGGAAACAGGCCCTTTAGCCGAACAAGGACCATGCTGACGCTTTGAAGAGTAAACCACTCAGATGCATTCCTCTACCATATTAACTTCTGATCAACCTACACATCCATGAACACTGTTAGCAATTTACCATGGCCAATTTACCTAACCTGCATATCTTTGGATTGTGAGACGAAACAGGAGCGCCTGGTAGAAGCTAACGGAGACACGCTGAGAATGTGTTAACTCCACAAAGACAGTTGCCCGTGGCTGGTATTGAACCCGGATCTCTGGCGGTGTGAGGCAACAGTGTTAACGCCTGAGCCAACGTGCCGCCTCTAAAGAGGTAAATAGTTACTTGATAATTACAGAGTGCGAGAAGGGATTCCATTTCACTGAACCACTCCTTTATAACATACTGGGTATCAAAGTTCTACATCACTTGTCACACTTCCTTACCATATTGTAAGGCGAGGAGATCTTCACTGGGTGCATTGGTTTTAATTATCAGATGGATGTTGATCTCCACATCATAATATTATAAAGAACTCGAGGTGGGTCAAGTGAATGATATATTGGAGCATAGCAGGAAACATGTGTCTCTGTTTGAATAGATTGGTGGTGTGAATCGAAAAACTGTGTATTATTCCAATGAAGAGATTGCAATGCTGAGGTACAGAGGAATCAGGCACGTGGATCACAAAAAAAAACACATTGCTTGCACATCATGGCGAGGCAATATAAATTTTCAAACATTTTGAAAGGGAATACATGGAGAAGTAGGGAAGATTTACTACAGCTTGGCAGGGTAATGGTGAGACCACATCAGGAGAACTGAGGGCATAATGACATGAAAAGCAGTCCAGAGAAGATTCACTCAACTGATTCCTGTGATGAGCATTTATCTCTGGAGGAAGCATTGTCAGACTGGCCTTGGATCTGTAGGAGTTTAGGCAAATGACACATGATCCATTTAAAACCCATATAATTCTGAGTAGTCTATTCAAATTGAATGCTAAACCAATTTTCAATTTGTGCGAGAGATTTCCAGAAATGGGTGGACTGCTGGAAACTGGAGAATGTCACAGTGAAGGAGTTGGTGATTGTTTTAATCATCTCATGGGGTTCTACGTCTGTGGGAACTCCCCTCAGAGAGAGTAAGACATTAGATATTCTTAAGACACCGGCAGACCATTTATCACCAATAATGATGCATGAACGTTTTAATGCATAGCAGGATGTGTGTGTTTCAGGCCACAATCAGATCATCCATGATGTTATCACATGGAGGACTTGGTTCAAGTTGTACAATCACTTACTCCTGATCTTAGCTTCTACGTTGCTATTGCCTTTAGATACTGACAAATAATGAAAACATTCTCAAGCGCACAAAGGTTCTCCCTTTCAGAATGATGAGCATAACTTGAAAATGTGATTTTTAAACAGCACTGCGAAAGCACTCGTACAAGTTTCATGGAGTTACAGTAAGTTCAGATGCTTAGGCAAAGTAAAAGCCTCATTAAAACTGCGTTAGAAATCAGATCGGTTAAACTGGTTGCCGTCAGTGGTGCAGATACCTTTCAGTTGTTCTTGTGATGTGAATTCCGTTGGCAAGACCACCATTTATTGCCTGTGTCTAATTTCCACTCAGAATATGGTGGTGAACCCCAGTGATCTTCGTGTTATTGGTACACTAACTGATATGTTTCAAAGAAAGCCACAGGAGGCTGAACAACTGACAGTGAAGGGACCAATGGTATTGATTCAAGTCAGGATGCTGTGTAACCTTGGAGGTTGTATTCATTACCACATGATGTTCACAGCAATGAAAATAGTGGGACTACATCTTCTGTTCTTAAATGCATAAAGTCGCAGGGCACACAAACAGGCCCTTTAGCCCAACAGGTATATGCCAACCAAAAGCTAACAAACAGCATTAATCTCGCTTGCATCCAGATTATAGCCTATTCTGCCCTGGCCTTTGAAGTGCTGAATCAGCTGCTTCTTAAATGCTGTTATCTTGTATTATCTGTGCCTGAGTTGTCAGTTGGTTAATAATTTATGCGTGAAATAGTTTCTACAATAGATCACACAATTTCAGAGACAGTGACAGGCTCATCAGATCAATTAAACATCTGCATTGCTCAACAATTATTAGAAAATTGAGGTTTTTTTTAAATTCATATGGGATTTTAATGAGGTAGACCGGTTTAATTGCCTCTGAGAAGTCCCAGTACAGCTGGTGTGGGTAATCAACAGTGCTGTGGGACTGAATCTGAGAAGTGCATTTGTGTATCAGTATTGCAGCGAGGCAGTATTACTGACTACAAATGGATGCAGTGCATAATTAGGCCCCTGCTTTCTCCTCGATAACAGCTATTGCATCTGTATTCATCCGGGCACCTGAGGGTCTTCTCTGGGCCACTCCCTGCCTGGTGCCATGTAAATACTGAGATTTGGTGAACTTTAGGAGGTGAGTTAGTCACCACAGAATTAACAACATCTGAAATGCTGTTTTTTTGCATGGCTAGTCCAGTTGAACTTTTGACAGATGTTTATACTCTGGATATTTGTCATTGGGCATTGATTATGTCACAGGTATCAATAGAAGGCTTTTTAGATTCTCTCCAATTTGAGATATTTACTGTCTGGTCATATTAAAGAATTATTCTTGTTTGCCACTTATCAGATAAACTTCAATAGTGTTTACATATTTCATAAAGGGACACAGCCTGCTCGAGTACCAGAGGATTGTAAAATGGTGCTGAAGAATGGGTTTGAGTTCACTTGGGACACTGGTGTTTTCCTAACCACTCAACATTTTATTTGGAATCACACGTTCAAGTCACAGAAACATGGAATTGAATCAAGGAAATATTTAGCAAAATCATTGGGCCTTGCATGCTGGGTTGGGGTGGAGATGTGAATGCTGTGATGAACAACAGGCAGGAAATCACTGGAAAACTTGTTATTTGTCAAAGCGAATACCTGTGGACGAACTTACGCTGCCCCCATCTTCCACATTCTCACCATCATCATTTATGAATATCACAGACAAACCTTGATTTTCTTCCAGGTCTCCAGATGTTATTCACAGAAGAAGAATGAAGAATTCCAGTCTCTTGCTGTTCTTATTTTGGGGAATTTATAGAGTGATGTAGTTCAGTTCTTTTATGACGGGGCCAGAAATAACATTTTGAACACAGCTGAACCTACTTTTACACTCTGCCACCTCTGCATCTTTTATTTATAAAGCTTATAAATAATTTAGGATAGACTAGGGTTTTGCACCTTGCACTCGAACATTTGTATTTTCCGTGACACTGGAGTATGCCCTGTGTAACATTCCCAGCAATAGTTAGAGCTGAAAAAAAAATCTGCAGCATTTCTGGACTCATTCTTTTTTGTTTGAAAGAGCGAATGTGTGAGGATAAAGACTTAATAAAATTGCACCTAATGGACACACTGCAGGAGATCAAATCATATTCTCACATCTTCCTTGAATTGGAAGCAAATTATTGGAGCAAACGCCCATTGTTGCACATACTGTAGATACAAACGTTTAAAAAATGTTGAGGCATCACACTCGGGGGGCAAAAACATGTCGTCTGCACTTGATGGAGACACAAACATTCAGAATAATTGTACAATCTGAACAAGAAACTAGCAATAGAAAAATATATAACAAGTCTTTTCTCAGACCACGACCCCATCATGGCACATCAGGTCAAAGTATTAAATACGATAATTGACCTAATTTCTCCTGGTGATCCCCAATCCCCCAACCCACACACATACACACACTGCCCTGCCAACCCACACCCAATGCACCCCAAGCTGATGGCCCTCTGATAGCAGAGATCGCTTCCATCTCCTACACAAAATCCACAAACAGGACGGCCCAGGCAGACTCACTACTTCAGCCTGCACCTGCTACGAACTATTCATCTCTTCCTACATTGAATCAATCTTTTACCCTGGTCCAGTCCCTGCCCATGTACATCCGTGATTCCTCTGACACTCTACACCAATTTCAGAATTTCCATTTTGCAGTCTCCATCGACCTCCTCTTTCCCATGAATGTAAAATCCCAATACAAATCTCCCCCCACCCCCCATACCCCCACCCCCACCTCCACGAGGATGGTCTAAGGGCTCTCTGCTTCTTCCTGGAACAAAGACATGAACTGCATCCAACCCCCACGACCCTCCACCAACTGGCTGAGCCCGTCCTCTTCCTCAACAACTGTTTTTATCATTCCCATGATCATTCTAACTTTGCCTTTTCTTTACATCTTTTCACTCTTCTGGTGTATCTTGTGCCCCACCTCCTGATTACTGTTTGGAGGCCTGTCCAAGACTCCAACTATGTTTGTTTTTTTCACCTTTTCCGTGCCTCAATTCTACCCACACAGATTCTCCACCATCTGACCCTAGTGTCACTGGTTCCCACTATACCTCTCTCAGTCCCTCAGTCCATCCGTCACTGTATGCACCCTTTCCTCAAGCCACTCCTGAAACTCCCCAGAACTCATCACTTGGCAATGGATGCTCCCCATGCAGGGCTGTTGACACAAAGACAGTGGGCACTTTCTGATTCACTAGGTGTGCTGGGAAAAGACCTTACCATTGGAAGGAACAGAAAAGCTAAAATCCAAATGGATAGCAAAGCAGAGTAAACATGCTGAATGACATCCATCTGCTCTCTCTCTTTCTGTTTTTTTTGACCATTTTTGTTTATCCTTGTCCATGTGCAAATAGATGGTTCATATGTTATACTTGGCCAAACAGCTTTGGTAGAGGTGATAGATATCAGATCCTGTGGTTACTGGACTGATTCAGTGGATTCCTCTTTCTCAGTTAATGAACTCACACTTAAGTATTTATTTTCAAGTCTGTCCATTTTAAAGAAAAAGTCTTGGCGGAGTTGTGCTGAAATGATATTTAACTTTAGAGAGACAGGACTATGCCATGTGGCAGTGAGGTTAGGAATAGGAAGGTAGCACAGTTAAATATATGGGTAAAGAGCTGGTAGAGGAGGCAGTACTTCTGATATGTGCATCATTGCGATACCCGTTTCATTAGGATATACACGAGAAGGACAGGATAGACCTTAATTGGCAGCAATTTCAGATATCTGGGTCATTGAGATTCCCAGGTCTGTAGGATATAAACAATAAGGACGGGATGGACCTGAACTGACAGCAATCTCTTGGCAGGAAGGTTTGTTATTGTCACTCAGGAGTGATTAAACTTGTGTGGCCGGCCGGGGTGGGGGGGGGGGTGGCGGAGGTGGAGGAGGATAGTGGGAACCAGAGCTGTCGGTCCACAAGTACAGTGACTGAGGAGGATTTGCGACTAATCCCAGTACAACTAAGACCAACAACAAACAGCCCCATCCCCACCGACACCAAGCCAACATCCACTCACGGAAACTTCTGTTTCCAGCGCAAGTTGTGTAAAATCTGCGCCCACACATCGACCTCACCTCCATTCAAGGCCCCAAAGAATCCTTCGATACCATGCAGACAATTTTCTGTGCATCCAAACATCTCATCTACTGCGTCCATTGCTCCCTCTCTCCTCTACATTGGGGAGACAGGATGTCAACTGATGGAACGTTTCAGGGAACATCTCTGGGACACACACAGCTAACAATCCCACTGCCCTGTGGCTGACCACTTCAATTCACCCTCACATTGCACCATGGACATGCCAGTCCTAGGGCAGCTCCACCGCCACACTCAAGCCACTCAACACCTGGAGGAACATCTCATCTTCCACCTTGGGACACCCAAGTCAAACGGTATCAATGTCAATTTCACCAGTTTACTCATCTCACCTTCCCCTCACGTGATCTCGGGTGTAACACTCCAACTTGGTACCGCCCCCTTGAACTGTCCAACCTGTCCATTTTCCTTCCCATGTGTGCGCTCCACCTTCTGCTCTGACCTTCAATATCACCACCCACCTTCATGTACCTATCGCCTGACAAGTTACCATTCCCCCAGGCTCACCCCTCCCATTTATTTTTCAGCCCCCTTCCACCCACCCCACTCATTCCTGAAATGTTGCACCTCCTGCTCCTCAGATGGTGCGTGACTGGCTGTGCTTTTTCAGCACCACACTATTTGACTGTGATCTCTAACATCCGCAGTCCTCACTCTTTCCTGCAGAAGGATGTGGACAGGTGAGGGTAGTGGGTAAAGAATTGATCGATGAAGAAGATTGTGCGAAAGTGTGAGGTCGTGCACTTTGCCAGAAAGACGAGAGGCGTGGATTATTTTCGATAGTAGGTGTAAAATTGGCAATCTGAAGTGCAAAAAAACTTGGGAGTTCTGGTACAGGAGTCTCTCAAGGTCAACTTGCCGGTTGTCAGTAATTAGGAAGGTATCTGTCACGTGCAATTGTCAAGTACAATTCTCTTAACATATCCCTGCAGTTTGCCTGTTATAATCAATATTGTCCAGATTATATTTTCCAGATTATGGACTATAAAAGTTCTCTCAACTTTATAATCACTGATCAGTAATTACAGGCTGTGTGTTTCAATTCATGCAGGGAGAAGCTGATTTATGTAGGTGACACAGTGGTTAGCACGGCAGCCTCACAGCGCCAAAGATTCGCATTTAATTCCCACTTCAGTCTAACTGTCTGTGTGAAGTTTCCACATTTTCCCCGTGTCTGCAAAGGTTTCCTCTGGGTGGTCCGGTTTTCTCCCAGAATCCAAAGATGCGCATGTTAGGGGAATTGGCCACGTTAAATTGCCCGTAGTTTTAGGTGAAGGGGTAAATGTGGAGGAATGGGTCTGGGTGGGTTGCTCTTCGGAGAGTCGGTGTGGACTTGTTGGGCTGAAGGGTCTGTTTCCAGATTCTAAGTAATCTAATCTAATCTTATTACTCCCATATCCAAGGTAGATTGAATGGTTACACACAATCAATCTACCATCTCCAACATTCACTCCCACATATCCCATGCTGAATTTGTAGATTTTAAACGTGATTTTGAATTTTAATAAAATCAATATTGAATTAAAGGGGGTTAACTGGAGCTATTTGTTCAGCGACTGTGAGTAATGTCAATCTCTGTGGATTCTAATTATCCCAGTGGAGGGTTTCCAATGTTAAATAATGAATGGGCTCTGTCAATGTGTTATCTCATAGTGTGAGAGGGTGTATCACCGACAGCACTAACAGGGATCAGCAACACCAGAGAGAGGAGAGGAGAGATCAGAATCTGAGAACATTAGACTGGAATGTTCCAACAATGGATCAGAATCTAAGTACATTCGACTCGAATGTTCCAACAATGGATTAGAATCTGAGAACCTTCAAGTGGAATGTTCCAACAATGGACAGGAGTTTATCCTCGGGTCTTTATTATCTTTCTCATTAGCATCACAGATCGAAGATATCCTTTAGATCATTCAAGGTGCTTACTATCCCATCTTCGCTGTAGTTCGTGTTCCTAGTAAGTCATTCTCTTTGACTGTTAAACTGAATTGAACTGAATTTCGGCTCATGACGTGTATATGTTAGTAAAGTAGTAATCGATGTTTTCAGTTCCAATCAAAAATTCCTTTTCATATAAATTGTAGAAAGCAAATTACTATTTACAAATTACTCGCTGATATGTGAGTAGGAACCAGACTGTTCTCAAACTCCATAATCTTTGTTGTCCTGCACAGATTTACATCTCCATATCCTCCCCACATACCAATCCTGTCCAATTCCACCATTGTGATATCCCAGTCTCCTCCTCAGCCTCAGTGCAACTTCTGAATGAGCCATCGTTTGTGATTTTGGTAAATCCGATACATCTGTTTCAAGTCTCTTCAAATCACGTGTCCATTACAAAATAATTGCACTTTAGATGTTTAAATTGTTCTCTGCACATAATCTGTAAGATGTAAAACACTGTTTTACGCTCAAGTCATTGACTCGTAACCTACAGCCATCGAATAATAATCCATTGATATCACATGAAAAAAATTGATATAATTAAATTGAAAACATTATCATTTGTGAGGAAAAAGCCCATTTTCTTGCCCCTTGTCCTTTAGAGAAGGCAATGGGTGATCCTTTCCAGGTCAGGTCTCTGGTATGACTGCAAACTCACAGCAACATGTTTTACTCTTTACTGTCCTGTGGAACAGCGGAACCAGCCACTCAGTTCAAGTTTCGCATAACATGCTGGCCTGACCAGGACTGCATACATGCTGTGAGAAAAAGAACAAAAGGAAAGAGAGCTCCCTTCCTCTGTCTGTGTCCCGTATTCCTACAGCTCATTTCAATTCAGGTAGGTGACCATTCCTTGCTTTAGGTGGATCTATCTTTTTGAGATTCTTCACAAGAGTGTGGTTCTTCTCCATCTCTGGTGCTGGCTTTATTGATGCTGATGTACAGATGTAAGGAACTTGTAAATTCCACGTCAGTCTCAGGGCATAGAGAAGGTATGAGGATTTCACAACACAGGAAAGAAACAGAGATGGCAAAGTGAGGGAATGGAATTATTGCTATCATCCCTGAGAGTGTTATTGAGGCAGCATTTAGGGTATTGTGGACAGGCTTTCTTTCCTTTATAAGGAATGATCTCCTTGTCACAGGGAGAGTGTGAGGAGTATCAACAGACTAATTACTGGAATGATGGTACCATGAGGAGTGAGTGAAGATTCATCTTTAGCACTGTGAGAGATTAAGAGGTGAATATATTTAAACTTGAGGGGAATGGACAATCAGTCATTATGTTCTAAACAGACACCAAGAACGTGATAAATTCCATTTTTTTTAAACTCGGATTATGATTCTAGACAGTTTAAGTACCTCTGCGAACGTTTCCCCTGCTTCACCCCGCTCTCCATTTCGATTGACAGAGAGAAGTGCAGGCTTTGCCTAAACTCTCTCCACATTAATAAAGTGCATTTGGTGCGTGTGATACTGCACTGAACGTCACATTATCCACAAGCCCACAGTAGCCACAATACCATCACACTAAAACAGTTAACTCTTCCCACCAGCTTTTGTCCTCGATGGAGAACATGAGTGTGCCTTCTCGGAGATGGAAGATGCCTCCTTGGGACTTGGCACAAAGTATTTGGCTTCCCTCCTCACTGTCAGCAAACCATATTATAAGAGCACACGTTCCACATGCAATGGGGACACGAAGAACATCATGGAGCCGTCTCTGAGTGCAGTCTCTGCTCCATTGGTTTGTTATGTTGGAACATCAATGATAAACTCCTGTTCCTGCATAAGCCCTTAATTGAATGAATGGCCTCTCTCTGGTCCCATTGAACATGTTCAAATGTCTGATTGCATGTTTCTGTTTAACAGTTAGATGCACTAACCAGACTGCTTCTTTTCCTGCGTAACAGGCAGAAGGATTGAATGGGTTGTCCCTCTTCTTGTTTATTAGTTTCGATGGGCTGAATGGCTTCCACATATCCGTGTGTAACTTGCTTGCGATGCTAAACGAGCTCCTCTTTTAACTGTGGAAATGTGTATTGTCTGGCAGAACTGTCACATGAATGTTACGAGCTCTTTAACAGCACAAGCCTGAATGTTGTCTGGGTTTTGCTGCACAGACACGCTCAGGAGCTGACAGGGGACAAAAGGTTCTGAACATTGTCTAAACGTCAGGGACCATCACAACTTCTAATCTTATGGTGGAGGAAACACATTGATACAGCAGCTGGAGATGTTTGTGCTAAGGAAGCTCCCCTGAGGATCCCCTGCGACTGAATGGATTGATGTCCACAAACCACGAACATTTTCCTTTGTGTTACGGATGATCCAAACCAGAGGAGATATTGTGGCTGATTCTCATTAAATTTAGTTTAGTCAGCGTTCCTTGATACCATACTGAGTCAACTCTTGCCTTGATATCAGGGTCTGCCACTCTTGGCTGGGCTCCTGCGTTCACCTCTTTTGATCATGCCAATAGGTCATTGTGTCTGTGTGGGTAGTGTTTTATTCTCACAAAGGCTAATGAATGTCAGGAACTATCAGGACTAGAGTGTTCGGGGATCTAGATAACTGAAAGTACTTACAGAGGAGGTAGATTGTTCTTTGCCCTCTATCATTGAGTTGAGTGGTGTGAAGAATTGGGAATTGAATGGAGTTGATGCTAACAGTGGTTCAGCCGTGATGGTATACAATGGTATGGCAGGATTGACTGGCCGAATTTCCTGATCCTGTTCCTTATGTTCTCATGTTCTGTAACTGGAAAGCTAATGGTTGTAATTTTCCTGAATGTTGAAATCAGAGAGAGAGCAAAGTATTTTGTGTATCATCTCTGAGTGATGTCTGTGAGCTGTATTCAAGGAGAATCTGGGTCGAAAACATGACCAACAAATGAAGCACAAGTTGCAGAGAGGAGACACTCTGTAAAGAGACCAGAGGAGTCTTTCTAACCCAGCCTGGATTTCCAAATAACATATTCCAACCCAGAGCAAACCGTGTGTGTCAGTCTAACTGGACTGAATGATATCCTGTGTTACTGTGGAACAGGTAATTGGAGCAACTGCCTACCATCTGCTGCTGTGCAGGGGCTGAATAGCACATTGGAACACATGAGTGAGGAGCAGGAGTGGGTCATTAGCCACTTTGTCACTGCTGTACCAGGCACTAAGATCGTGCCTGATCAGGCTGTGGTCCAAGCAGCACTTTTCTATATGTGCACCGTTTTCCTTCTCTAACTTGTCTGTCAAATATTTAACAGAAACAACTTTGAATAATTGCAAACACCCAAGCATCACAAACTTCTGGGGAATGGAATTCCTACTTGTACAGCCCTTTCAGAATTTCTCATTTGTGTTCCAACCAATGTTGTAGAATCCCTTATCCCTTTTGCAGCCCCACTCATTACTGCTGTTGCACACAGTACCTTTCATTAGCAAAAAAAGCTTTATAATTCGATGACATGTTTGTATGTGTCTGCATAATTTTAGAAAATCGGTTGATGTTTTTATTATATCTGTGTTAAAATCAATGTCACGATATGGGGTGAAACCTTTCTGCTAATTTATACCAGACACAAAGAAAAACTCACCTTATCTCGTAATCTGTAAAATAATGAGTGACAAAGAACTACCAAGTTCCACTATTTATAGAAAGCAATAGCAGTTTATTCTTTAATTCCAAGAAAAAAGAGTATATTAAACAACAACTTTCTACACTGTAATCATCCTTGTCTGATCAATGTATCTAACTCACACTCTACAGCAATATACTGATCTGTTAAAACGACTGGATTCAGATTTACAAAAAAAAATGAATGTCAAAACCAGCGAGTTACGTCGATTTTCTTGTGAATCTTCTTCTGTAGGTTTTCCTGAGTCTTTTCTTAGTCTTCTGCTGCACTGATTTCATAGAAACAGGTACCTTTCAGTGAGGGATTCTGCAGGCAGTCTGCATTTGTTAGTGCTCTTTGCTACTCCAGCTAACCGTTCAAAATGCCCGACTTTATACTCCAAAACATCGGATTGTCGCATTGGTTTGATAACATTAAAATTCAAATTCATTTGGATTTTGGTATCATGGGGCGTAAGTTAAACTGATTGGCTAAATTCGTCTTTGTTGTGTACCATAGCACTCAGCTCAGCTATTTGTTTCAGCCAAATGTTACTTGTTAAATAATGTTTCAGCACACTCTGTGCTTGTTAAGCACTTGCCAGATTTCATCCTCTTCAAAAGGTACAGTGCACGCCTATGCATTCATAATAATCAATACATCTTATATTTCAAATTTATTCCTCAGTTTTAAACAGCCTGGCAAGAGAATATAAGTATCCAGCTGATTTTTCCCAAACTCGGGAATCGTTCTATAAAACTTCTGATCCAATACTGAAACCGATAATGCTACTTATCAAAACGCCTTCTGGGAACGTGTGTACAGGGAGCAGGAGAATTGTGTTTCTGGCGCATCCCTGATGGAGGGCTTATGCCTGAAACATTACCTTCCTGCTCCTCGGATGCTGCCTGACCTGCTCTGCATTTCCAATGCCACACTTTTCGCCTCTGACCTCCAGTATCTACAATCTCCCTGTCGAGATGCAGTAAAACATTCCCACAATTAAACCTGACACCATTTCCCAGAAACAACATCAATCCAAACCACTTGCTACATCTGCAGACTACCTTCATGGGGTAGGGGAAGCAGGAGGCCATTCAGCTGCACGAGTGAGAATGCTCATGGCTGATCCCAGTGTGTCTGGCTATCCGTCTCCTGTCTGTTCCCTATAAACATTGATTCTCCTGTCCAGCAAAGATCAGTCAAGCTCAGCCGTGAATATCTTCAATAACCAAGTCTTCACTGCTCCGTGAGCATGAGGACACCACAGACAGCACAAAACTAAAGGGAAAGTGACATCCTCATTCCATTGCAGGGCCCATTAGTTTAAAACTGTGTTAACCTAACATCAAATCGCCACCTTTCTTGAAAGATAAGGACAGAATAATTAGGAATAGACGTAAACCATTCAGCCCTCTAAACATGTCCAATATTACCACTGACTTTTTCCAATCAAATATGTATTAAACTCATTCTCCACTCCTGTCCCAGGAAAAGAATACCAGATAGTATAACACAACACGAGCATTTAAGAAAGGAGCAGAATCAGGCCATTCAGCCATCGAGACTGAATGCCATTTAATAACGAATTTGAGGTTTCTCAACGTCATTCTCCTGATTTCTCCCCGCAACCTTTGATGTCCTTGTTCATCAAAAACCTATCTCTGTCTTATGGACGCAACTGTCCATGTCTCTGTGTCTGTATGTGTGTGTCTGTGTTTGTTCATGTGTTTGCGTGTCTGTGTATTTGAGTGTATACATTTGTGTGAGGGAGTGCAGAGAATGCGGTGACACTTATCCTGGCAGGACGGGGATACAGAATGTCCTTATTGCTGGACATTCCTTCAGATAATCTCAGCATCGAGGTGCGCCTCCCTGAACATCTTGTCCAATTCTGTCACTAATAACGCCACCTGTCCCTCAGATCCCACAGAATCAGTTTGGGAGAATCTTAGCAAGGAGAAATAAACATTGGTGTGTTATGTCGTGCAAAAGTTTCGTGCACGTTTTGTGTATCTTATGCTCTGGAAATTTGATATTGTGGGTGCCGCAGTAACTATGAATTATCTCAAGTTGCCTCTAAACTGCGGTAACTAAGTGACTGCTCATGCTGTGAAAAATAAATTCCAGTAGTGTATCAAGTAGATTGAAGAATATGTTGTGATCCAAACGAGAGAGCAGGTTAGTTTGGATTTGGTGCTGTCTGGTCAGAAGGACTAATTGATAACCTTGTTCTGAAGCAGCTTTGGAGGAATAGTGACATTGATATGTTACATTTTACACGGTGTCTGAATACAATATCGAATGTTTGAACATACTGGTCAAACATCATGGAAGCCCGGAGGCTGGAGAGTCAAGTTTGCTCCAGTGAATTGGGGAAGTACAATATAACATTCAGTGGGAAACAAGCAATGGTTATTAGAATCATAGAGTCTTAAAGCAGAGTGACAGACCCGCTAGTCCAAACTGGTCCATTCCGACCAAAATGTGCATTGACATGAACCTCATTTCCCTGCCATTGCCCGTATCCTTCTAATCTGTTCCAATCCATTGATTTGTCCATATGCCTTGTAAATGTTCTTGATTTACCCGCCTCGACAATTTCTGCTCGCTGCTCATTACATATATGTACAAGCCTCTGTGTCAAAATTAGTTGGCCCTCGGGTTCCCTTTTGCTCTATCCCTTCTAATTTTAAACTGATGCCCTCTCGTCCTTGATGCCCAACCCTGGGGAAAAAAAAACTGATTGGATGTGCACTTTTCCCTGCCTCTCATGACCTTATACATTTCCGTAGGATTTCCCCTCAGTCTCTTACAGTGCAAAAAAGAAGATGATCAAGCCTGTCCAAACTCTCCCTCTTAATCAGGCCATTGAGTACTGGCAATTTCTTCTGCATTATTTCCAATTCAATCACATCTTCGTGGAGCAAATTGAACAAAACCGAACACAGTAACCAAGTGTAGCCTCACCAGCGTCCTGTATAACTGTACATAACTCACCAACTTCGATGTTCAATTCCCTGACTGATGAAGGCCAGCGTGCCGAAAGTCTTGTTGCCGTCTACCTGCGATTCTATTTTGAGAGAACCGTCCACCTGAATTCCAAGTACCCTCTGGTCAACTACACTCCTTAAGTCCCTACCATTCACCATGAAACCATGAAACTCCTACCTTGATTTGATTTTTGGAAATGCAACTACATTTGCCATTTCTCTACACACTTCCCCAGCTGATCTAGGTCCTGCTGCAATTTCTGATAACTTACCTCACTCTCCACTATACCGACTATTTTAGTGTCATCAGAGAAATTACTAATCAGGCCTTGTACATATTTCCCAACACAGACACATGTTTGACAACAAACTGAAAAGCAAAATCTCTGCAATGTTGTTTTGAAGTAACTTTATCGAAGTATTATTCGAACTCACGACAAAAGCAGAAAAAAATGAATGTTTGGCACAAATGTTATTCCACTCATAGAGTCATGCAGCACAGAGACAGACTCTTTGGCCCAAACTGATCCATGCTGACCCAAATTTCCATCCATAGTAACCCTATTTCCCTGCACTTGTTCAAAGTCCTTCTAAATCTTCCCTATCCATGTATTTGTCCAAATCCCTTTTAAATATTTTAATGTAAATGTCTTAACCACTTCCACTCGTAGCTCATTCCATAAGTGTACCACACTCTGTTGTTTTCTCCTTTTATTTTTTTCCCTTTTATTGTTTCTCCTCTAACCTTAAACTGATGCCTTCAAGTCCTCGATTCTCCATCTCTGGGAAAAATGACTACAAACATTTGCTCTATCCATTCCTGTCATGATCTTGTATTTTTTTTTAAGAACCCCCAACAACCACACCCCCAATTCCCTCATTCTCCTATGCTCCAAAGAAAAATGTCCTAGCTTGCCCAACCTCTCCCTGTAATGTAGACCATTGGGTCCTGGCATCATGTTTGTAAATTTCTTCTACAATCTTTACAGTTTCATAACATCCTTCCTTTACCAATGTGACTAAAACGGAATACAACACTACAAGTGCGGCCTCACCAACGTCCTGTATAACTGCAACATAACTTCCCAAATTCTATACTCCATGCCGTGGCCAATGGATGCCAGTGTGCCAAAAGCCTTCTTCACTGCCCTGTATTCCTGTGGCTCAATTTTCGGTGAATCATTCACCTGAATTCCAAAGTCTATCTGTTCCACTACACCATTGAAGGTCCTGCCATTCACCATGAAATTCCTACCTTAATTTAACTTTCCAAAATCCAAAATTCATTCTTACCTATATTAAACTCAGTTTCTATTTTTTGGCCCACATCCCCAGCTAATCAAGGACCTGCTGAAATTTCGGAAATCTTCCCTCACTCTCCACAATACCACCTATTTTAGTGTCATCAACAAACTTTCTAATCATGCCTTGTATATTCCTAACAATACTAGTAATATAGATAACAAACAGCAATAGTCCCAGCACCAACCCCTGAGGTACTCCTCTATTCACAGGCCTCCAGTCTGACAAGCATCCTTCCACTATTTTCTTCTGCTTCTTACCATCAAGCTAAGTGTGTATCCAATTTGCTAGCTCCCCTTGAATTCCATGCGATCGGACCTTGAAGAGCAGCCTACCATGGGAAACCTTATCAAAGTCCTGACTGAAATCATTATAGACTACGTCAACCATCCTGCTCTCATCAACCTTCCTGGTCACTTCATCGAAGAACTCAAACACATTTGTGAGGCATGATCTCCCGCTCACAAAACAATGCAATCTTTCCAGGTAAAAAAAATCATTAATACTTGTTATTAAAATAAATAATAATGATTCCGAATCAAATCCTGTCTTTCAAATTGCATATATACCCTCAGAATCATCTAAAGTAACCTACCTACCACAGATGTTAGGCGTACTGCTCTATAGTTCCCAGGTTTTTCTTTGCTTCTCTCCTTGAATAAAGGAACAACCCTCCAGTCTTATGGGTCCCCACCTGTTGTTAACGATGATGCAAAAATATCGACCAGGCTCCCCGTGGTTTCTTCTTGAGCCTCCTGCTATGTTCAGAACCAGGTGATTTATCAACTTTCATGCATTCTAATACATCTAATACCTCCTCAACTGTGATATCGCCAAGATATCACCACGAACGTCCCTAAGCTCCCAAGTCGTCATGTCCATCTCCACAATAAACACAGAGGAGAAATGTTAATTGAGAACTTTGCCTATCATCTGTGGTTCTACATGTCCAATTTGGACTTGAGTGGTCATATTCTCACGGTAGTCATTCTCTTCGCTTTAATATACTTAACCTCTTTGGACTCACCCTAACCTTCTCAGCCAAAGCTATCTTTTACCCCTTTTTTTGCCCTCCTGATTGTTTTCCTCAGGAAACTTCTATATTCCCCTGTATATGTTCAGGGATTCCCTTGATCCTAGTTGCCTGTAAGTGAGCCATGCCTCCGTTTTCCTGGTCAAAGCCTCAATAGCTCTTGTCATCCCGGGGTTACTCTTCCTGCCAAACTTGCCCTTCACCCTCACTGGAACATACAGACTCTGAATTCTAGCCATCTTACTTTGAAATGCCTCCCACTTGCCAGAGGTCCCTTTGCCTGCAAACAAACTATTCCAATCAACCCCTCCAAATTCCTATCTAATTCCATCAAAATTCACTTTCCCCAAGTTTGAACTTGCACCTGTGTACCGATTTTTCCCTCTCTATAACTAGTCTAAATTTAATACAACGATGGTTATTGACCCCAAAGTGCTCACGCACTGTCACCTCAGTCACCTGCCATGCTCTATTTCACAAAAGTAGGTTGAGTTTTGCCCTTTCCCAGGTAGGTCCCTCTCTATAATGCTTGAGGAAAATTTTCAGAACACACTTAATCGGTTGACCCAATCTAAGCCCTTAATCCTGTGTCAGTCCCAGTCTATGTTAGGTAGATTAAAATCTCCTACTATGACTATACTGTTGCCCCCGCAAGTCTCCCCAAATCACTCTACATATTTTTGTTTTTCTAATTCCCCATTTGGGGCTCTGTAGTACAACCCCAATAATGTCACCACCCACTTCTTATTTATTAGCTCCACTCACAAAGCCTCACGAAATGATCCATCAGTTATTTCATTTCTGATTACTGCTGTGATACTCGCCTTAATCAAAAATGAAACTCCCCATCCCCACCTTCCACCACCTCTATCCCACCTAAATAATCTCCACACGGGTACAATCTTGTCCCAGACTTAGCCATGTTTCTGTAATGGCTATAATGCTCCAGTCCCACCTACCTATCCACGACCTGAGTTCATCGGCCTTACCTGTCAGGTCTCTTGCATTGAAACAGATGCAGTTTAATCCGACAGGCATTCCTTGCTCCCTGTCGTGTTCGAGCCTGACCTGTCTCTTCACTTTACTCTTTCTGATTACTGTTTTTCCTCCAGCCTCGCACTTGTCTCCCTGTTGTTGTGAATCCCACACCGTCCCCCACTCCAGCCAATATAGTTGAAATCCTCCCTTGTAGCCCGCCAGGATATTGGACCTCCAACAGTTCAGGTACAACCTGTCTCTCTTGAACAGGTCATCACTGCCCCAGAAAAGATCCAATGATCTAAAACTCTGAATCTCTGCCCACTGCACCAATTCTTTAACCATGCATTCATCTGTCATGTCCTCCTGTTCTTAACCTCACTAGCACGTACCACTGGATACCCGCACATGGTGCTGGCTGAGGTCCTTTTCTCCTAGCTCTCCATAATAACTTTGCAAGACGTCATCCCTATTTCTACCTGTGTTATTGATACCAATGTGCACAATGACTTCTGGCTGCTCCCCCTCCCACATGAGAACGTACTGCAGACACTCGGAGACATCCTTGATCCTGGCACGTGGAAGGCTACACATCCTGGATTCCCATTTGCAGCCACAGAATCTCCTGTCTTTCTCTATCACTATCGAGTCTGAATAATTACTTCTGAAGTTATTCTGCTCGCACAACCTTCTGACAATGTGAATCCTACCTGGAACAATTCGATTTGGCTGAATTCCCTGTGCTTCAGGCAGGGCATTCCTGTGCTTCAGACATTCCAATGAATCCTCATCATGAATCCTCCATGAGTGATAAAATAGACTGCACATTTTCTTTTTAGCTCGCACATATTGCTGTGACGAGGGACAGGGAAAGAGAAAGGGAGCAATAGAATGTGCCTTCCTAGATAAGTTATATTTTTTCCACCACTAAGTTGAATCAGTAATGTTATCAGACCCCAACCTGGACCATGTGAGCTCTCCTTGAACATTGACTGAACTATATGACTCCATCACATACTCTGCTCCATGCAGGTGCATCGTTGCTGCTGTCGTACACAGAATCATTTCATTAACAAAAAATGGCCCGACTTGATTTGAAGATATGTTTATATGTGCCTGCATAATCTAAAAATAAATTTTTAATGTCTTCACAATATCTGCGTTAAAACGAATGTGTCTTACTCTTAAAGAAATACGGAATTTGTTAGAAAAGATCAGCAGGTCTGGCAGCATGCATGAAGAGAAATGAGAGTTAACTTTTCTGGTCCAGTGGCATTGCCTCAGAACCTGTCTTATTCTTAAATTACTTCCCCAGTTTTATTCTCCCACACAAGAGGAAATATTCATCAGGTATTCACCAGCTGCACTCTCCTCATAATATTCTATGATCAATAAGAACATCTCTCATTTTCAGGCCGAAACAGTTAACCTTCATAACATAATGTCTTCGTAACAAGTCCAAGTAAAGAGAAACATGTTTGAAAAGTTTAAAAGCAGTTTAGCTTTTGGTTTTCACTTTTGGGGATCAAAGCTTCAAACAGTACATCAGATGTAATCTCAGCAATGCCTTGGACCAATGTAGAAAAACATCGCTAAGATCAAAGCCAATACCCCTGGCATGAAACAGCGTCATTCCGTTTACCTTTAAATCACTTGCTGCATCTTCAGAGTAACTTGATGTGATTCATGTGCTGAAGCACGCAAATAAATTTGCACCACCGAGTTCTGCATTCTCTCTCCATTTAAATTATTTACTGCTGTTTTGTCATTTCCCCAAATCACGAAGTTCCATTCACCCACATTGTACTGATTTTCTTTTGTCGCAGGTTTACTCACTGCCCTCCCCGTCTGTATGCCATTGCAGATGCTCTGCCTCCACTTGATATCTTATTGAATGACTATCCTGTATGAGCAAACTGAGTTCCAATCCATTCAGCTCCTTCATCCAAGGCATTAACCTAGATTGTAAACTGTTGATAAATTCACACTGATCCCTGAGGAAATCCACTCGTTACATCTTTACAACCTGAAAACAAGTAATTCTCTCTACTGTTTATTTCTGGCTCGATAACCAGGGCTCCCCTGCCACTGTGTAACTGCCCAGAAAGTTTGAATGGCCTCCTCCTGTTCGGTGTAGTCAATGGTTTGTATGATTGCATTCTATTCCTGTGCAACTCAATAGACAGACAGAATGGCCTCGTCCTGTCTCATTACAACGATTCTGACTGGCTGAATGAGGTCTTCCTCTCTCTCTCTCTCTGCAACAGCTTCGAGGGGTAAATTGGGAGAACAACGTATGGGATAGGAGTAGCAGTTAATCATTCGGCCCCTCCAGCCTGCTACTCAGTTTATAAACATCATGGATGGTTTGATTGTAGCTGACCAACCCCTTCCTGTTTGTTCCCAATAAATATCGATCTCTTGTCCATCAAAGATCAGTTAAGATCAACCTTGAATATCTTAAATGACCCAGTCTTCACTGTTCCTGGGGATGACAGCACCACAGATCGCGCAGTCCTGCTTCATGGTAGGAGACAGGGTGGTCGTGGAGGGATGTGTTTGTGTTTCTGTGCATATCTGCTTCAGGGCAGGAGCCAGGATGGTGATGGAGGGTTGTGAGTGTGTGTTCCTGTGTATTAAGCTGACCAACCGCTTCCTGTTTGTTCCCAATAAATATTGACTCTCCTGTCCATCAAAGATCAGTTAAGGTCAGCCTTGAATATCTTAAATGACCCAGTCTTCACTGTTCCTGGGGATGACAGCCCCACAGATCGCACAGTCCAACGGAGAAAGAAGCCACCTTACCTCAAATGGAAATGGGAGACGTTTTAATTTTAAACTGTCCTAACCTCACAGCAAGCCACCTCCTCTTTTCAGAAATAAAGGCACAACAAATATGAACAGAAGCACACCATTCAGCCCCTCAAACGTATCCCACAGTCTCATTGACTGTTCAATAAAGTATTTACCAAACTCAGCCTCCATTGTACCCTTGGGAAAAAATTCCTACCATCTTCAGGACATACAGCATAGGAAACTAAAATAAGGATATTTGACCCATCAGGTATACTTTGCGGTTGTGTCCTGCCTAAGATGTTTCTTAAAATAATTCTCCCTCCTTCTCACTTTAATTCTTGATACATGTTTTATTCAAAAATTATATATCTCTGCATTAAAGACATGACTGTGCCTGTGTCTCGATATGGAGATATATGTGTGTGTGCGTGTTTGAGTGTATATTTGCTTAATGGCAGGAAACAGGGTAGTCGTGGAGGATTGTGCGTGTGTGTTTCAGTGTATATCTCCATAATGGAAGAGGATAGGGTGATTGTGGAGGGCTGTGTGTCCGTTTCTGTGTATATCTGTTTAATGGCAAGAGACAGGGTGGTGGGCTGAGTTGTTTGTGTGTGTTTCTGTGTATATCTGTTTAATGGCAGGAGACAGGGTAATCGTGGAGGGGTGTGTGTGTGCGTTTCTGTGTATATTTCCTTAAAGGCAGGAGACGGGGTGGTGTTGGAGAGAAGTGGGGGCCTGTGTGTTTCTGCATGTTTAATGGAATGAGACTGGGTGATGGTGGAGGCTTATGAGTGTTTTTCAGTGTATATCTGTTTAATGGCAGGAGATAGGCGAGTGTTGGAGGGTTGTGTGTGTGTCAATGCCTGTTTCTGTGGATATCTGCTTAATGGCAGGAGACAGGATGGTGGTGGTAAAGGATTGTCTGTGTATATTTCTATGAAGATCTGTTTCATGGCAGGAGACAGGATGGTGGTGGAGGGTTGTATGTGTGCGTTCCTGTGCATATCTGCATTATGGCAGGAAACAGGGTGGTGATGGAGGGATGGGTGCTTGTGTTTCTGTATATATCTGTTTAATGGAAATAGACAGGGTGGTGGTGGAGGGTGGTGAGTGTGTGTTCCTGTGTATAACTGTTTAAAGACAGGAGACGAGTTGGTGGTGGACGGTTGTATTTGTGTGTGTGTGTTTCTGTGTCTCTCTGTTTCATGGCAGGAGATGCAGTGGATGGTGGAGAGATACGTGTGTGTGTGTTTCTGTGTATACCTGTTTAATGTCAGGAGACAGGGTGGTGGTGGAATGTTGTGTGCGTGTGTTTCTGTTTATATCTGACTAATGGCAGGAGACAGGGTGGTGGTGGAGGGTTGTGTATGTGCGTGTGTGTGTGTTTCTGTGTATATCTGGTTAATGACCGGAGGCAGGATGGTGGTGGAGTGTTGTGTGTGTATTTCTGTATATATCTGTTGAATGGCAGGAGACAGGGTAGATGTGGAGGGTTGTGCGTGTGTTTCTATGTATTGCTGTTTAACGACATGGGACAAGGTGGCTTTGGGGTGTTGTGTGTGTGTTTCTGTGTCTCTCTGTTTCATGGCAGGAGACGCGGTGGAGGGTGGAGAGATATGTGTGTGTTTCTGTGCATATCTATTTGATGACTGGCGACGCTGTGATGGTAGAAACTTGTGTGTGTCCGTTTCTGTGTATATCAGTTTAATGGCAGGGTACGGGGTGGTGTTGGAGGATTGTGTGTGTCTGTGTTTCTTTGTATATCTGTTTAATGGCAGGAGACAGCTTGGTGATGGAGGGATGTGTATATGTTTCTGGGGTTTTATGTTTAATGTCAGGAGACAGGGTAGATGTGGAGGGTTTGCGTGTGTTTCTATGTATTGCTGTTTAACGACAGGAGACAGAGTGGTTGTTGGGGGTCATGTGTATGTGTTTCTGTGTGTATCTGTTTAATGTAAGGAGACATGTTGGAGGGTGGAGAGATGTGTCTATGATTTTCTGTGTATATCTGTTTATGGCATGTGACAGGTAGTATTGGAGGGTTGCCTATGTGTGTGTCAGTGTATAGCTGCTGGATGGCAGGAGGCAGGGTTGTGGGGGATTATTGTATGTGTGTTTCTGTGCATACCTGCTTGATGCAAGGAGACAGGGTGGTGGTGGAAGGTTGTGTGTGCGTTTCTGTATTTCTTGGAGAGGTGCTAAATAAAGATTTCACATCGGTTTTCACTCAGGAAAACAATATTGTAGAAGAGAAGAATGAGGTATGAGATATTAGACTAGAAAGGATCGAGGTTACTTACGCACAGGTGTTATCAATTCAAGAAAGAGTGAAAGTAGAGACGTCCCCTGCACCAGATGAGATTTATCTGAGGATTCTCTGGGAAGCTAGAGAGGAGATAGCAGAGCCTTTGGTTTTGATATTTGAGTCGGCATTTACTATAGATTTAGCAACTGAAGACTGGAGGGTTGCAAATGTTTTGAAATTGTTCAAGAAGGGCAGGAGAGATGACCCAGGTAATTATAGACCAGTGAGCCTTACTTCTGTTATAGGAAAGATCATGGAAAGGATGATAAGAGATAAGATTCATAATAATCGAGCAAGGAACAACTTGATTTCAGATAGTCAACATGGTTTCGTCAAGGGTTGAAAAATGTGTGCTGGAAAAACACAGCAGGCCAGCACCACATTTTTCAACTCTGGTCTCCAGCATTAGCAGTCCTCACCTTATCCATGGTTTCGTCAAGGGCATGTCATGTCCCACAAACCTCATTGAGCGTTTTGAGATGGTGATCAAGCATGTGGATGGGGGTAGGGCAGTTGATGTGTTATACATAGACTTCAGTAAAGCATTTGATAAGGTTCCACGTGGTAGGCTGATGGAGAAAATGCAGAGGCATGGAATTGAGGGTGATTTAGCAGTTTGGATTAGTAACTGGGTTTCTTGAAGAAGGCACCGAGTGGTGGTTGATGGAAAATATTCAGTCTGGAGTATAGTTACTAGTGGTGTGCCACAAAGATCTGTTTTGGGACCGCTGTTGTTTGTTGTTTTTATAAATGACTTAGACCCAGGCATAGGTGGATGGATTAGTAAATTTGCCAAGGACAATAAAGTCGGTGGTGTGGTGGGCAGTTTGGAAGAATGTTACAGTTTATAGGGGGACTTGGATAAACTGCAGAATTGGGCTGAGAGGTGGCAAATGGAGTTCAATGTAGCTAAATGTGAGGTGATGCACACTGGGAAGAATAAAACGATGGCAGAATATTGGGTTAATGGAAAGATTCTTGTTAGTGTGGATGTGCAGAGGGATCTTGGAGTCCATGTGCATATATCCCTGAAAGTTGCCTCCCAGGTGGATAGTGCTGTGAAGAAGGTATACGGTATGTTAGGTTTCATTGGTAGACAGATTGAAATCCGGAACCGCAATATCATGCTGCAGCTATACAAAACGCTGATGTGGCCACACTTGGAATATTGCGTACAGTTCTGATCGCCCCATTACAGGAAGGCTGTGGAAGCATTGGAAAAGCTGCAGAGGAGATTATCCAGGATATTGCCTGGTCAGGAGGGAAGGTCTTATGAGGAAAGGCTGAGAGACTTGGGTCTGTTCTCATTGGAAGAAAGAAGGGTAAGGGGGATTTGATAGAGATATACAAGATGATCAGAGGGTTAGATAGGGTAGATAGTGAAATGCTTTTTGCTGGGATGATGACGTCAGCTTGTACTAGAGGGCATAACTACAAATTGAGGGGTGATAGATTTCAGACAGATATCAGAGGAAAGCTCTTTACGCAGAGAGTGATAAGGGCGTGGAATGCCCTACCTGTTAAAGTAGTCAACTCAGCCACATTAGGGAGATTTAAACAATCATTGGATAAGCACATGGATGACTTTGGGATGGTGTAGAGGGACGAGCTGAGAATAGTTCACAGGTTGGCGCAACATCGAGGGCCGAAGGGCCTGTTTTGTGCTGTATAGTTCTATGTTCTATATGTTTAATGGCAGGAGACAGGCTAGATGTGGAGGGTTATGCATGTGTCTGTGTATAACTGTTTAATGGCAGGAGACAGTGTGGTTCTGGAGGGTTGTGCGTGTGTGTTTCGGTGCATATCTGTCTAATGGCAGGAGACAGGGTGATGGTGGAAGGTTGTGTGTGTGTTTCTGTCCATAAAGGCTGAGTGGCTGGGAACACGGTGGTGGTGCATGGATGTGTGTGTGTTTCTGTGTGTATCTGTTTAATGGTTGGAGACAGGGTACTTGTGGAGAGTTGGGTGTATCTGTTTCTGTATATATCAGTTTCGTAACAGGAGTCAGGGTGAGTCTTGAAGGGTTGTGTGTGTGCTTTTCTTTGTACATTTGCTTAAATGCCGGAGATAGGGTGGTCGTGGAGGAAAGTGTCTGTATTTCTGCGCATATCTGTTTAATGGAAAGGGACAGATTGGTGGTGGAACTTTGTGCGTGTGCTTTTCTATGTACATTTGCCTAAAGGCAGGAGCCAGGGTGGTGGTGGAGCATTGCATGTGTGTGTTTCTGTGTATATCTGTTTAATGTCTGGGAACAGGGTGTGCTGGAGAGTGTTATGCGTGTGTAAGTTTCTGTATATATCTACTTAAGAGCAGAAGACAGGGTGGTTGTGGACGGTGGTGTGTGTGTGTTTCTGTGTATAACTGTTTAACGGCAGGAGACAGGGTGGTGCCCGAGTGTTGTATGTGTGTGCGTTTCGATGCATATCTGTTTAATGGCAGGAGACAGGGTGGTGGTGGTGGGTTGTGTGTGCGTGCGTGTCGGTGTATATCTACTAATTTGCAGGAGTCATGGTGGTGCTGGAGGGTTGTATGTGGGTGTTTCTGTGTATATCTGTTTAATGGCAGGAGACAGGGTGGTGGTGGATGGTTGTGTGTGTGTTACTGTGTATATCTGTTTAATGGCAGGAGACGGGGTAGATGTGGGAGGTTGTGCATGTGTTTCTGCATACAACTGTTTAATGGAAGGAGACAGGGTGGTGGTGGACGGTGGTGTGTCTGTTTTTCTGTGTATACCTGTTTAATGGCAGGAGACAGGTTCGTGATGAATGGTTGTGTGTGTGAGAGCATGTCGGTGTATATCTACTTAATGGTAGGAGACAGGGTGGTGGTGGTGGAGTGTTGGGTGTGTGTGTCGGTGTATATCTGCTTATGGCAGGAGAAAGGGTGGTATTGGAGTGTTGGGTGTGTGTGTTTCTGTGTATATCGGCTTAATGGCAGGAGACAGGGTAGGGGTGGCGGGTTGCTTTTCAAACTGGAATACTGGAGCAAGCCGTGATCCACAGGAAAATGTGTTGGATCCACGTTTTTATGTCATTTCTATAAATGATTTAGGTGAGAATTACAGAAGGCATGATTTGCAAATTTGCAAATTACATTAAGATTGGTTGGACATTGGACAGGGTTTGTATAATGGTTAACACTCTATGATTACAAAGAGACCTTGATCTGTTGAAGCAGTGGATCATCGAGGTGTACATCAGAGAAACAGACCTTTTTTCTCATCCAAGCTGACCAAATATTCTAAATTAATCTCCTCCCATTTGCCAGCATTTGTCGTATATCCCTCTAAACCATTCCTATTAATATACTCATGCCTTTTAAATGTTGCGCTTGTACCAGCATTCAGTACTTCCTCTGACAGTACATTCCCTACTCGTACCACCCTCTGCGTGGTAAATTTGAACTTAGGTCCCTCATAATCTTTCTCTTCTCACCTTAAACCTGTACCTTGGAATTTTGAACTCCCATACCCTGGGAAATGGACCTTGCCTATTCATCCTTCACATTATTTTACAAACGTCTAGGAAGTGCAGATATGACTCCAGTCAAAAGGAATCTGTGTTTTCAGTCATCCCAAGACAAAATTCTGAAATTGAATACTGTCATCTCTTCCTTCTCCATCAAATCACAATTCCAAAATCATTTAAATCAACATGCTCCAGACTCGGGTGACTGTCCGTGTGGAGTTTCCACAATCTTCCCTTGTCTACGAGGGCTTCGTCAGGTGCCCTGGTTTCCTCCCACAATCCAAAAATGAAAAGGTCAGGTGGATTGACCATGCTAAATTGTCGTTCAGAATTAGGGAAATTAATTAGAGGGAGATGGATCTGAGTGGGTTGCACTTCGAAGGGTCGGTGTGGATTTGTTGGTCTGAATGACCTGTTTCCACACTGTCGGGAATCTAATCTAAATTCTGATATATAGAGAAACATCTCTGTGTGATTTGAAATTCGACCTTCAGGCTCGGAGGCAGGGACACTAACACCAATCAGCAATAGCCCCTAAAGCTGCAACATGATTCTCCTGTGTGTTTGTTCATCAGCCTCTTCTGACATGCTGTGACACACTTCCACAATAGGCAGGACTTGAATCCAGATCATATTTTAAGTGTCAGGTTTCAGCTATGTATGCATTTATTAAATTCTGATTAACATGACTAAAAGACACAGGGAACAGTTCTCACTGTAAAACAAATGAAAGGTGTTGGCTTCAACTGTAGGATGTTGAGCTTATGTACTCTGCATCGAGATAAACTATGAATATTTATAAATGCTTGGCTATGATTTCCAGCTTAAATCGCTATTATCTGTAATCAGCAATATTCCAGAAAGAGATCCTGCAGACACACTCTGCCCTATGAAGGATCTCGAAATGATATCAATACTGAACAGCAGAGATGAGGAAATGGCACAATTTCTGGCCAAAAAATACCGGTCAATATTCCCAACTTCTAAGACGTGGCTTCCTTCTTCCTAAAATCATTCATTGGTACAAGGCAACTGTTTTCATTGCAGTCTCTCCTTACCCACTCCTCCCTCTGCCTGCGTAGGTAAACCAAGCTCTAGGTCTTTGGGAAACTCAAGGTTGTGTTTGTAGGCCTTCGAGAGAGGTGAGGGTCTTTTAAACCTGAAGGAGAAGGGTGAGGGTAGTAATATCACTCACTGGGCTGAGGTGTGGTAGATTGAGTTTAACTTGGAGAAATGAGAGGTATGACATTTTGGTAAAATTAACAAGGGGAGGGCTTATACAAATAATCGTAGTGCATTGGTAGTGTTGTAAAATAGAGGGATCCGCAGGAGCAGGCCCAATTCTTTGAAATTTGCGGGAAATATGGACAGGGTGTTTAAGGTGGTTTCATTGCTCAGACCTTTTAGGTTACAAGTTAGGAAGGCATTCTGCGATTGTGCAGGACATTGACTAAGCCTTTTCTGTAGTAATGTGTGCAGTTCTGTTATAGGAAGGAGTTTATTAAGCTGGAGATAGTTCAGAAGAGATTTATCAGGATGTTGCCAGGAACATCTCATATTCTGCCTCAGTAGCCTACAAGCACGCTGCATGAACATTGGATTCACTGATTTACAAATCTCCCGTCCATCACCCAAATTCCAGATCCAGCCCTCCGACTCAGATCCGCCCTCTCAAGGAAATCGAACTGTCCATCTTCCTTCATACCTATCTGCTCCACGCACCCCACTGACCTATCACTATCACCCTCCTCCTTCGTTCACGTATTGCCTACCTTTCGCCCAAACTCATCCCCACAATCCATTTACTCTCAGTCCCTTTCTCTTGACAGTCCTGAAGAGGTGTTGAACCTGAAACTTTGACTCTCTTGTTCCTCGGATGCTGCCTGACCTGCTGCGCCTTTTCTACCGCCATGATTTATCCACACTGAATTCTCCAGCATCTGCAGTATCTATTGTTTCTTAGGTACAATTCTCTGTTAACATATCCATGCTGTCTGCCTGTAAAAACCTCACATTAGCTTAGACACATTTTCTTTTCAAATCATTTACTATAAAAGTTCTCTCAATATCTTACTGATATTGTAATTTCTGAGCAGCAATTACAGGATGCATGTTCCCATTTGTAAACAGTGAAGCATGTTGATTGTCCGATAAACCTCTGGTATTATTATCCTATCGAAGGCAATTGACCTACCAGCCCTAACATTTGTTCCCTCAGTCACCCTCACATATCCCATCCAGAATGTGTACATTTTAATTAAGGTTTTGAATTTTAATAAGATAGTATTGAATTGAAATGTGTGGCAGGAGCTATTTGTTCAGCGAATGTTATTTATGTCAGTCTCTGTGGATTCTAAATGTGTCTCAGTAGGGTTTGTCTTTTCTATTAATTAGGGACTCGATTCAATGTGTTATTCTATAGTATGGGCTGGAACATCACCGACTGGACTAACAGGGATCAGCAGCTCCAGAGAAAGGGGGGATGAGAGATCAGAATCTGACAACATTAAAACTGAAATGGTCCAACAATTGTCAGGAGTTCATCCGAGGGTCTTTACTGGCTTTCCCAGCCTTGGATATCATTAGAATTGCAGATTTATGATGTACCGCTGGTTATTCAAGCTGGGTATTATCCCATCCTAGCGAAAGTTGGTGTTCCTGGTAAGTGATTGTATCTTTCGGTTAAACCAGGTTAAATTGAATTGCTGCACATATTATTTAACATTTGGAAAGATGGAAGTCAACGTTTTCAGTTCCAATCAAATATATCTTTCCTTATTATTTATAAATAACAAATTGCTATTTACAAATTACTCACCAATATGCAAGGACGAACCAAACTGTTCTAAAACGTCATAATTTCCAGCCCTGCACAGATCCACATTTCCATCTCTTCTCCACTCACTATTCCTGTCCAATACAAACGTCATGACACCCCAGTCTCTTCTGCAGCCTCAGTGCAAGTTCTATGAAAACCATCAATTATGTATTTGTTAAATCCGGATTCACCTGTTTCAAGTCCCTTCTAACCACGTGTCCATTACAAAATAATTGCACTTGACAAGTTTAACTTGTTCTCTGCACAGACTCTGTCAGATAGGGAGACAGCACATGGTACTCATGTCATTCACTCATAACCTAGAGCCACTCTGTTGGTATCTCATGAAGGAAATTGATGGCATTGAAATTAAACCATGATCATTAGTTTTAAAAAGCCCACCTGCTTGCTTCAGAGAAGGCAATGGATCAACCTTTCCTGGTAGGGTCTCTGTGTAACTGCAAACCCACAACAACGTGTTTTACTCTTTACTATCCCGTTGACCAACTGAACCATCCACTCAGTTCAAGATCAGCATAACATGCTGCCCTGATCAGGGCTGCATACATCCTGTGAGAGAAGAACAAAAGTAAAGAAAGCTCACTTCTTCTGCCTGTTTCCATTATTCCTTCAGCTTATTTCCATTCAGGTAGTGACCATTCCTTATTTCAAGTGCATTCTTTCTTAGTCTCTCCTCGAGAATGATGTTCATCTCCATCGGCACGTCTGGTGCTGGCTTTATTGATGGGGCTGAATGGACTCCTCCTGGTCCCATAGAACAGGTTCAAGGGTCTGATAGGGCTCTGCCTATTCCTGTTTAACAGCTTGATGTACTGAGCAGACCCCTCCTCTTCCTGTGAAACAGATAGGAGGATTAAATGGGCTGTCCCTCTTCTTGATATGAGCAATAGTATAGGCCTCAGACTGGGTCATTTTCTGGAAAACGTGGGATACAGAAAGTTGAACTCATAACAAATATGAAAATGATGGTATGCCTCACATGTTATTCTGCGTTTCAAGTTACTCTGCTCAGACAAGCAGCTGGTAATGTGATTTCTTTCTGGAACAATTGGATTTGCTTCAGGTAATCCCCTTTGCTTCAGGCAGTGGAGAGATCCCAATGAATACTAATCAGGAATCCTTCTCATGTGGTAACGATAACTCAGGGAGTTGTTGGGCCCCCATTTTGCTCTCGGTCTGAATAAAGTAACAGAGAGGGTACTCCTTCTCAGGCAGGGAAAATCTGTCTCCCCCTTTGTGTTTGAACATACAATAATGTCAACTGAACACTAAACTGGGCCATGTGCACTCTCCATGAACATTCTCTGGAATGAATGATAATGGACTATATGCTGGGGCGTCATATCTGTTGTTGTACACAGTGCCTTTCATGAGCAAAAAAAATCCCCGCTTTATCATCTGATGACATTTTTTATGCGTCTGCTAATTTGTAAATATTGTTCGATATCTTTTATAATATGTGTTAATATCAGTACATCTTATTCTTAAAATTTATTCTCTACCTTTAGTCTCCTTAACTTTAGAAAACATGCATCCTGAAACACTTTTCAGAGAATCATGTATGGTTCAAAAAGATTTCTCATCTAATATCTAAACCGATAATCCCCTATAACAAAAGGCCTTCAATCCAGGAATGAATGAAGGGAAACGTCTATGAAAATCTTCTCAAAGAACTACACCCTGTTTTAAATTTTGGGGATCAAAACTGCACACAGTGCGTCAGGTGTGGTCTCAACTATGCCCTGTACAGATGTAGTAAAACATTCCTCACTAAACCTGATACCATTTGCCAGAAATAGCATAATTCCATTTACCTTCCAAATCACTTGCTGTATCTGCAGACTGACTTCATATGATTCATGTCCCAGAAACATGGAAACCGCCTATATCACAGAGTTCTGCAATCTCTCTCCATTTATATTGTTTACAAATGTTTTATCCTTCCTGCCAAAATAGTCAACTCACGTTATGTTATTTCTGCTGAAGGTTTGCTCACTGAACTTCCCTGTCTGTATCACATTGCAGACTCACTACCTCCATTTGACGACACACTGAATGTACAAGCTAATTGAGCTTCAAGCCATTCCCTCCCCTTCCTCCAGATCTTTAATGCAGATTATTGATCATTGATGACTCCATAGTGATCTCTGAGACACTCCACCAGTTACAGCTTTACAGCCTGAAAATGAACCTTTATCTCTTCTCTCTGTTTCCTGTAAGTGACAGTTTGTCTGTTCCTGTGTAGCAGTTCAGGCGGGTTGAATGACCTTCTCCTGGGCTGTGTAATGTACTCAACGAGTTGAATTACTTCATTCTATATTCCTGTGTAACTTCTTCGAGGGGCAGAATGGTCTCCTCCCGTCTCATTGTAACGATCCTGTCTGACTGAATGGGGGATCACCTACACTGTAACAGCATCGAGAGTGGATTGAGGGAACAACACATGGGATAGGGACAAGAGCATATCGCTGGAACAGCCTGGAGAGTGGTTTTAGAGAACAATTCATGGAATAGGGGCAGCAGTTGGCCATTCGGCGGCTTCATTCAGAATGCTTCTGGCTGATCGGACTGTGTTGGACCATCCGTCTCCTGTCTGTTCCCAGTAAACATTAACTCTCCTGTCCAGCAAAGATCAGTCAAGCTAAGCCTTGAATATCTTCAATAACCGAGTCTTCACTGCTCCCTGAGGATAAGAAAACCAAAGATAGTACAACACTGAAGTTAAAGGACAACGTTATTTCATTGCAGGACCCGTCATTTTAATACTGTGTTAACCTCACATCAACCTCTTTTCAGACATAAGGATACAATAATTAGGAATAGACATAAAGTACTCAGCCCTCCAAATGTGTCCCACTGACTTTTCCAATCAAATACGTATCAAACCAAGCCTCTGTTGCGGTCTCAGAAAGAGAATGCCTGATAGCATAACACCATACAAGCATTAAAAAAGGAACAGAATTTGGCCATTGGGCCTATCGAGTCTGATCTGCCATTCAATAATTTCTTATATGTTCCTCAATATCATTCGCCTGCCTTCTCCTGAGAATTCATGATTTCCTTATAAATCAAAAACTTATCTCTTTGTGTCTTAATGACACGTGTGTGTGTGTATGTGTGTGTATGTGTCCGTCCATGATCTTATTATCTGTGTATTTTCATGTCTACGTCTGTCTGTATATCAGCTTCTGTGTTTCTATCTGTGTTTGTGTCTATTTATGTGTGACTGTATATATCTCTGTGTGTTTCTGTGTGTATGCCTGTCTCCCTGCATGTATTGCGTTTGTTAATATATTGGTGTTTTTACAAATATTTGTGTATATTTCTCTGCCTGCATCTCTGTGCAATGTTGTTTTGGGTGTGAGAGAACTGACGTTGGAACTGGCAGTGGGTTTAAAGTGAGAATTGCCCTTCACTGAACATTGCTCCTTCCGTGGTTGGTGGGATGTGGTTGTTTCAGATTCTTCACATGAATCGTTCCGGTTCTCTCCAACCTGTGTTAGTGTCCTTCCTTCATGACGTCACCATACTTGGAAAAATGCTGTCCCTGTCCACACTATCTAACCCTCCGATTATCGTATATGTCTCTATTAAGTCACCTCTCGACCTTCTTCTCTCCAACGAAAACAGCCTCAAATCCCTCAGCCTTTCCTCAAAAGACCTTCCCTCCATACCAGGAAACATCGCAGTAAATCTCCTCTGCACCCTTTGCAAAGCTCCACATCCTTCTTATAGTGCCGTGACCAGAACTGTACACAATTGCGGCCACACCAGCGTTTTGTACATTTGCAGCTTATCCTGATCATTCCGGAACTGGATCCCTCTATTGATAAAAGCTAAAACGCTGTATGCCTTCTTAACAACCCTGTCAACCTGGGTGGCAACATTCAAGGATCTGTGTTACATGGACACGAGATCTCTCTGCTCATCTACACTACCAAGAATCTTACCATTAGCCCAGTGCTTTGCATTCCGGGTACTCCGACCAAAATGAATCACTTCACACTTGTCCGCATTAAACTCCATTTGCCACCTCTCAGCCAGCTCTGCAGCTTATCTATGTCTCTCTCTCTGTAACCTACAGCATCTTTCATCACCATCCACAACTCCACCGACCTTAGATTCATCTGCAAATTTACTATCCAACCTTCTACGCCCACATCCAGTTCGTTTATAAAAAGTGACGAATAGCAGTGGACCCAACAACGACACTTATGTTACACGACTGGTAACTGGACTCCAGGATGAACATTTTCCATCAATCACCACCCTCCGTCTTCTTTCAGCAAGCCAATTACTGATCCAAATTGCTAGATCTCCCACAATCCCATTCCTCCGCATTTTGTACAATAGCCGACTGTGGGGAACTTTATCGAACGCCATGCTGAAATTCATATACACGACATCAACCGGTTTATTCTCATCTACCTGTTTGGTCACCTACTCAAAGAACTCAATAAGGTTTGTGAGGCACGACCTACCCTTCACAAAACCGTACTGACTATCCCTAATCAAATTATTTTTTTTCTAGATGATTATAAATCATGTCTGTTATAACCTTTTCCAACACTTTACCAACAACTGAAGTAAGGCTCACTGTCTATAATTACCAGGGCAGTCTCTACTCCCCTTCTTGAACAGAGGGACCACATTTGCTATCATCCAGTCTTCTGGCACTATTACTGTTGACAATGATGATTTAAAGATCAATGCCAAACGCTCAGAAATCTCCGCCCTGCCTTCCCAGAGGATCCTAGGATAAATCCCACCCCGCCCAGCGGACTTATCTATTTTCACACTCTGCAGGATTTCTAATACCTCTTCCTTGTGAACCTCATTCCCACCTAGTCTAGTAGCCTGTATCTCAGTATTCTCCTCGGCAACATTGTCGTTTTCTAGAGTGATTCCTTTCGAAAAATATTCATTTAATGCTTGCCCTATCTCCTCTAACTCCACACACAAATTTCCACTACTATCCTCGATTGGCCTAATGCTATGCTCGTCATTGTTTTATTCCTTAAATACCTATAGAAGGCATAAGGGTTTACCCTGATCCTATCCGCCAATAATTTCTCATGTTTCCGCCTGGCTCTTCTGAGCTCTCTTTTTAGGCCGTTCATGGCTATCTTTTAACCCTCAAGTGACCTAACTGAGCCTTCACATCTCATCCTGACATAAGCCTTCTTCTTCCTGTTGACCAGAGATTCCACTTCCTTCGTAAACCACAGCTCCCGCACTCTCCAGCTTCCTCCCTGCCTGACAGGTACATACTTATCTCGAATACACAGGAGCTTTTCCTTGAATAAGCTCACAGTTCTAATATGCCCATCCCCTGCGGTTTCCTTCCCCATCCTATGATTCCTAAAACTTGCCTAATGGTCTCGTAATTGCCTTTCCCCAGCTGTAACTGTTGCCCAGTGATATACACCCATCCCTTTCTATCACTAAAGTAAAGATAACGGAATTGTGATCGCTATCACCAAAGTGCTCACCTACTTCAAAGTGTAACACCAAGTCTCATTAACCGTACCAAATCTAATGTGGCTTCGTTCCTTGTAGGCCTGTCTACATATTGTTTTATTGTGTCAGGAAGCCCTCCTGGACAAAACCTGACTCATCTATAGTACTCGTACAATAGTGTTCTCAGTCAAAATTTGGAAAGTTGAAGACCCCCATGACAACTACCCTGTTTCTCACTCCTTTCGAGAATCATTTTTGCGATCCTTTCCTCTACATCTCTGGAACTATTCGGAGGCCTGTAGAAAGCTCCCAGCAGTGTGACCTCTCCTTTCCCGTTTCTCACCTCAGCTCATACTACCTCAGTTGACGAGTCCTCAAACACCCTTTCGACAACTATAATACTGTCCTTGACCAACAATGCCACACCTCCCCGGCTTTTCCATCTTCTCTGTTCTGACTGGAACATCTAAATCCTGGAACCTGCAAAAACCATTCCTGTCCCTGCTCTAAGCATGTCTCTGAAATAGCCACAACATTGAAGTCCAAGGTTGACCAACCCATGCTGCAAGTTCACCCACCTTATTCCGGATGCTCCTGGTTTTGAAGTAGATACACTTCAAACCAACCTCTTGCTTGCCGGTGCCATCTTGCATCCCTGAAACTTGATTTCGGTCTCCCTACGCTCAACCTTTTCTATACTCGAACTATAATTTTGATTTCCATTCCCATGCTGAATTAGGTTTAAACCCACCCCAATAGCCTTAGCAGGTCCCCCCCCCCCCCCCCATCCAGGATGTTGGTACCCTTCTTGTTCAGATGGTATTTGCGTGGTAACATTATTAGAACCACTACTCGGGTAGTGTCTCCCACCCCTCCTCCTTCTCTAACCAAAAAAGAATGTTCTGTGCACCAGGTTGGTAAGGTAACGTGTTTAATTTTTATTCCGTATTTTTTAACAATCTCTTTAGAAATTTAGAACAGTGGTAATGGAGGTTAGGGAAGTTGAAAGTTCCTCATGAAAAATGTGGGAAGCAAGGGTCACGACGAGTGTCCCTACTGACTACATCTGCGGGAAGTGCACCCAACTCCAGCTCCTCGAAAACCGCGTTAGGGAAATGGAGCTAGAGCTGGATGAACTTCAGATAATTCAGGAGACAGAGGGGCTTATTCAGAGAAGTTGCAGGGAGGTAGTAACGCCTCAGGTACAAGAAAAAAAAGATTGGTTACAGTCAGGGGACGGAAAGGGAACCGGCAGGCAGTGAAGGGATCCCCTATAGCCATTCCCCTCAAAAATAAGTATAGCGTTTTAGATACTGTTTGGGGAACGAATTACCAGGGAAAAGCAATGGGGCACAAGGCTCTGGCACAGAGTCTGTCCCTGCTGTTTAGAAGCGAATGGGGGAGAAGAGCAGAGCATAAGTCCATAGTTAGGGCAACAGATAGGAGGTTCTGTGGGGATGAGAGAGACTCACGGTTGGTGTGTTGCCTCCCAGGTGCCAGGGTTCGTGATGCTTCTGATCGTGTTTCTGGGATCCTTAAGGGGGAGGGGGAGTAGCCCCAAGTCGTGGTCCACAAAGGCATCAACGACATAGGTAGGAAGAAAGATGGGGGTTTAAGGCAGAAGGTCAGGGAGCTAGAATGGAAGCTTAGAGCTAGTTTGTAGCCTGTGCCACGTGCTAGTGAGGCGAGGAATAGGGAGAGAGAGGAGTTGAACACGTAGCTACAGGGGTGGTGAAGGAGGGAGGGCATTGGATTCTTGGATAATTGGGGCTTATTCTGGGGTAGGTGGGACCTCGACAAGCAGGATGGTCTTCATCTGAACAATAACTAAGGCTATTGGGCAAGATTCCTCCCACCCCCCCCCCCCCCCCCACCTCCACGATATTGGTACCATTCTTGTTCAGATGAAGATCATCCTGCTTGTAGTGGTCCCACCTACCCAGAAAGAGTCCCAGTTATCCACGAATCCAAAGTCCTCCCTCCTGCACCATCCCTGTAGCTACGTATTCAACTCCTAGCTTCCATCTTAGCTCCCAGAATGTCTGCTTTAAATACCACAGGGTTCAATGCTGTGTCCCTTTTTATTCGTAATTCGGAGGTGCTGGTGTTGGACTGGTGTGGACAAAGTTAAAAATCACACTACAAAAGGTTATAGTCCAGCAGGTTTATTCGGAGGCACGAACTTTCAAAGCGCACTATCACCTGATGTAGAAGCAGCGCTTCGAAATCTAGCGCCTCCGAATAAACCTGTTAGATTATAAGCTGATACGTTGCGTGATTTTTAACCTTATTAAATGGGATATTCATAAATGATGTAGATGTGAATCTGGAGGCGGGTGGTGAGGAGTGTGATAAGCAAGTTTGTGTTTTACAGAAATATTGGCCGGATAGTTGGCAGTGAGGAGGAAGGCCATTTATTGCAGGAAGATCTCGAAGGAATGGTCAGAAGGGTAGATCACTTGCAGATGGAATGTAACCCTGGTCAATATGAGGTGATACACTTTAGCAGCATGAACCAGACAGGGAAGGACTCAATGAATGGCACAACACTAGGAAGCTCAGAGGGTGCTTCTCAACACATCAATGAATGTGACTGGACAGGTTAATACACAAGTTGCCAAAGCATAGTGACCATAAACATAGCCTTTGTTCATCGAGGCATAGATTATAAGAGCTAGGCCAGGTTTGAGTACTGTGTGTAGTTCCAGTAGCGACAAAATTCAGTAAGGATTTGATTGCACTGGCTGGGGAACAGGGAAGATTCACCAGGACGTTCCCTGGGAAGGAGCATATCAGCTATTAAATGAGGCTAGATAAGCTCAGGTTGTTTACCTTGAAGGAGTGAAGGTTCAGGGGGATGTGATTCAGAAGGATGAGATTACGAGGTGCATGAAGAGGGTGGATAGACAACAGCTGTTCCTTTTAGTCAGAGGGTCTTGAACAGGACAGCGCACTATTAAAGTGAAGGGATTGAAGTTTAGTGAGGACCTGAGGATTTTTTTTTTAACCCGGGGGTGTGGGGTCTGGAAAGCACTTCCTGAGGGAGGAGTTGTCAAGGTAACCACACAACTGTTAAAATGTCTATGGACGATCATTTGAAGTGCCATAACATTCCCGACTGTGTACCTCGTGTCGGGAAGTGGGGCTAATGTAAACTGTGCTGTATTTCTGATGGTACAGTGTCTATGCTCCTGTGAGTGTATGGCTGTGGAAGGTCAATCATTGAGCAGCTTAAGACAAGATTGATGGGTTTCTCAAAAGCATCTCAACAGGGGTTAAAAGAGTGAACTGGTAATAGCTTCTAAACATATGTCAATGAGAAAATTAATGGCAAAATTAAGGGAAAAAGGGTTCGGCTTTCTTGCAGTCTGATACCAGGAAAAGGGAATAGAATGATATTAGAAACTAAAAATTTTTAGTGAAAGTATTGGGACTGAGTGCATGGTCACGGTTTTAGAATGGGAGAGCTGTCAGGAAACAGTGAGTAGGAATAAAAGAAATTTGATTTTAGAAAGGAAGGCTTGGAGGATATACCAAGGATCGGGGTTTGGGATACAGCTGGTCTCAATTTACATCATATGATTGGTTGGAGGGTTCAAATGCAATATTCCCACGTCTGTTGACAGCACGAACCGATGTCGGATTTTGACTGGTTGAGCAGGATGCAGATAAGCTCATCGGTAATTGAAGCAAGTGGAGTGAATGGGCAAATACATCGCAGATGGAGAGCAACGTGGGTAGATGTGACTTTGTACATTTTGGTGGGGACAGTAGACTGGCAGCCGATCGTTTCAAAACGGATTGGCTGAAAATGTTTGATCTATAAAAGGACGTATGCTCCCTTTTCTTGTTTCCTTTCGAGCAGACCTCTGAGGTCCATGCAGGGCAGTGAGTTCTGAAGCCATAAGTCAAAACTGGCAATGGCATTGGAAGGCTGACCATTGTCCATAGACCCACCAAATGGGTAGCTGTAACATTGAAAAGGATCTGGGATCTCCCTGTACACCAGTCACTGAAAGCAATATTGCAGGCACAGAAAGCAGTGAGGAAGGTAAATGCTGTATTCACCTTCATTATAGGGGGATTTGAGTACATCTTACTGCAGTTGTACAGAGCCTTGGTGAGACCCCATCTCGAACATTGCGCAATATTGTGTGCAGTGTTGGTCTCCTTACCTAATAAAGGACTAACCTGTCATGGAAGGAGTGCAGCGAAGTATGAGCAGACTGATCTTTGGGATGATAGGCTTGTTGTGGAAGCAGAGTTTGGGGCGACTAGGTCTGTATTCCATGGGGTTTAGGAAATGAGTGGCAATCACCGTTAAATATTTAAAATTCTGACAGGGTGAGACAGATTGGAAGCGGAGATGATAATTGCCCTGGCCAGGACGTCTAAAACTCTCACTCTGCATTGAGATGGGATTAAATGTCTGCACTCAGAGACTGATGAACCTGGGGAATTCTCTCCCTGTGGAAGCCAAAACACTGAATATTAATAAGGCTTTCTCAACTCTAAAGGAATAGGGAGAGAGCAAGAATATGGAGTAAAGATAGAGGATAAAGTACCAATACAGGTTGTTTTCCAATAACGCGGTGTTTGTGATCCTGTGCAACACTGTGTTGTAGAAAATCGTGCAATATTAATAATAAGGCCTATAGGAAAAAGAGTGTAAAGGGTGAACCCCCCAGATATGAGTAAAAACCAAACAAAAGAGTTAGTATAACGCATACACTAGTACAGTCTAAGTAAATCGTTAAATCATGCATTGTAATGAAAGAGTGCATTGAATGTAACACTTTTGCACTATAGTCACTGACTACAACCCTATACCTTTCACCACGCTCTTGACCAGAAAGCACGCAAGCGGACTGACCACGTGATGCTGGCACGGAATTCCAGTTCTCCTCAAGGTTCTCGCACTGGTTTGAAATAAAATTCCTTCTATGTGTTGACTACAATTTTCAGTTTCAGATTAAGGATCAAGGCTTGCAGAGCGGATTACATTCCTGCTGTAGCTGAACACACTGAGGGTGTATTTTGCCGACAGAGGATCCTGAGGCTGGGTTTTGCTGTTCAGCTAGTGCTGGGGATGGAATCGTGTCACAGTAAACCGGAGCTCGCTTTCAAAGGAAAGGTGTGCAATTCACAAAACGCATTGCAGCCAAATCATGTCTAATAAACATGCGTTTTCAGAGAACTCCTTGTATATTGAATGGAGGAGCAAAATTGATGGACCAATGTTTAAACACACTAAGGGATATGAACACTGTGTGGGGAAAACTGCATTGAGGAGATTTCTCCATGACCGAGAATGGGGAAGGTTCAATGCATCGAATGGAATTCACCTTTCCTGATGTTTCTGTACAGTCTGTGGAAAAGCTCTGTAACTGTTGTCACAAGCTTTCAAACATTAAGAAGGCAGCACCTGTCCAGTCGACAGCACTGTGTTTTCCATTTCATTTTCTGAAACCAAGCTTGATGCTGGGTGTTCTGTCTGCGTTTATCCTTTACGATCTCGGAACAGTTTGATACAACTGAGTGTCTTGCTTGATCATTTCAGAGACCGTTGAAGAATTTTATCACATGTCTGTGTGTCTGGAGTCACTTTTATGCCAGAACAGGAAAGCACAGGAGACACACTCCCTGAAAGTACACTGGGGAAGGAGATTGATGTTTATAATCGACATTGGATTCCGGGTCACTGCTACTAACACCAGGTTTCATTTCTCGATATTTTATTAATTGTTTTTTATCTTCCACGAGTGGCTAGACAAGTAACCTTGCCTGGATTAATAATCCAGTTACATTTCCACAATAGCACCATTTCCACAGGGGGACCCATTGGAAACCAAACTGAGCAGGTGCTGCTTGACAGCTCTGTCAACAAGAACTCCCACCAATGTGACTATCGTGATGGAACTGAGGACGTGGGAATTGGTCAGATTGCAATTATTCTCCTCTTAGAGGACGAGATATAGTTGACTAATTTTCCATATTGCCAGGGAGATGTCAGAGTTGGAGCTGGAATGAAACAGCTTCCCCAAAGGACACGGCTTCATAAGCAACATAAACCTTCAGTCCTATTGCATGAATGGTGTCAGGGCTCAATGCCTTTGGCATATTTACTGTGTTTCGCTGTTTCTTCTTGTCACGTCCGGCGAATAGAGTTGATTAAAAACTTGCATCTGTGATTCTGTGGGCATCATGGCGAGGGTGAGTCAGATCATCGACTCGACACTTCTGGCTGAGGTTGGTACAGATACCACAAACCTGTCTTTTACACTGGTGTACAGTGCTGTTCCCTTACTTAGAATGGGGATATTTATGGAGACCTCTCCACCAATGAGTTCTTTAACGTCCATCGACATTTATGCTTGGATGAGGCAGAACTGCAGAGCTTAAATCTGACCTGTTAGTCTCGAGCTAATTTCCCCCTCTCCATCCGATGTTAGTCCTGCTGCTTGGAATGTTAGCAGTCAAGTGCGTTGTCATCAGGTTTAGATACACATGGTTCTGACTGTACAATGTTCACTCACATTCTTCACTGAAACATGGATCAGCGTGATGACAATGGTAGACTGACGGATTATTCGGGGGAAAAATGACAGATTATGGTTGAATACGGCTCTGCTTGTACTTCTGCTGTGGTCTACAGCATCACATCATAACCCAGTTTGAGCTACAAAATCTTCAATTCAATTCTACTGACTGTCCCCCACTTCACTCAGAGACCCATTCACCTATCAGCTCCGTACACAGTGAGCTAACCTGGTTTCTGATGTGGTCACATTTTCATATTCTCATCCTGCTGAGATGTTCTCCCTAGCGTTACACCTCCACATTGTTACAATACTCAAACTTTTAACATATGCATCTGAATCTTTTCCTTTCCTGTACAACCATCTTCTGTGTTTGGTGTGAATGTGATTCCCTCTGTTTTCTTCCTGACAATGATTAAGAGCTCAGAAGTGTCAGTGATGCAAGCCATATGCAGTTTCAGAACCAATGCATTTGTGCACCATGCATTATAGTTCACTTCCTGTTGTAAGACGCTCCATGCTGGACAAGACGTTTGAGCAGCTTTGACCCATGGCTTTGGAACTTGTTCAAAACAGAAATTGCTGAAGAGCTAAGCAGGTCTGGCAGCATCCTGTGGAGTGAAAGCAGAGTTAATCTTTCGGGTCCTGTCACCTTTTTACAAAGCTCCCATTTTCTCAAGCAACGTCGGCCTTTTTATTTCCGGTATCCATTGTTATTTATTTAATTGAAAATTTGTGTTGTGCCTATTCATTTCTGAAGAAACTCAACATGTGTGAAAACATCCGCAGAGACAGAGAAACAGAGTTAACGTTTCAAGTCCAATGTGACTCTTCTTCACAACTGAAAAGGATTTGACACTGGGCTTTTTAATCCGTTGACAGAGGTGGGGGATGGATGACAGGGAAAAAACAGTGTGGCAAAAGGTGAATGGAAATTTAGCTGTGGTGAACTAGAAAATTATGTAAATTGGACTTAAATTAAGGTGTGAGTAGGGGAAAGTGGTTCTCTCTATTGAGAGCAAGATAAAGAAGACACAGCTGCACAAGGGCACAGGCAGACCAGGAGGGAGAATGTGGACCATGTGGTATTACACAGGCATGACAACAAATACGTTTTCAGTGGCGAGATCATCACCCCTTCAGGCAAAGAATTTCAGGTGTTTACATTCTTATTGGCACCAGTAAGAGTTTCATGCTGCCTTAATATTGTAACATGGAGAAAAACAAATCAATGTATTTTGTTTGGGCTGCGTGTTGTTTACCTATCGTTTATAATACTGTGTCAAATTTGCAGTGTTTATCTTTAAATGCTTGTTCTTGAAGCTAGTAACAGATGGACTGTAGGAGGTTGAGGGGTGACATTACAGAAGTGTAGGAAATCATGAGAGGCATGGATAAGGTGAATAGCCAAGGGCTTTTCCACAGGGTAGGGGAGTTGAACATAGAGGACATAGCTTTAAGGTGAAAAGGTGGAAGATATAAAAGGGTCAAAGGGGCAACCTTTTCACGGAGAGGGTGGATGCGTGTATGGAATCAGCTGCCAGGCGGAGAGTGGTCGATGCATGCACAGTTACAACATTTCAAAGACATTTGAACAAACGTATGAATGGGAATGTTTTGCGGCATATGGACCAAATGCAAGCAGATGGGACTAATTTAGTTTGGAAAACCTGGCCGGTATGGGCAAATTGGATCAAAGGGTCTGTTTATGTGCTATATGACTGTATGAATCTAGAAAGCGAGGGAAAACGAATAAAAGATATGATGTAAGCAAATTGTCAAGAAATATAAAAAACAAGCATCTCGAGTTTTTCGGTGCATATAAAAAAAGTTCAAGATGAGTGTGTGACCTTAGGTAGAAATGAAGTCAGGAAAGTACATTGAGGACATTTGGAGGGTGTGATTGGGGAATTGGCTAGAGGGAATAGGCAGATATTTTTCACCAGTATCTGACATCATTCCTCACAGGGAAGGTACTGTAAGTATTTCAATGACGTAATCAAAATGGTACTAGGAGGTAAGTTCATGAGCTGTTTTTATCAAAAGAAACAAGAATTTTAACAAACAGGTAAGACTAAGGGTAGACAGGTCAGCAGTAGTTCATAGTTGGATTAAAAGATGTGGTTGCAGAGTGACTGGTGGCTCTGTGTGAAATATTTCATTACTCTCTGGATTAGCAGAATGTTTCAGCGAAACTGGAGAACCTGCAATGTGGCGCCTGTCTTCCAGAATGGAGCGAGACAGAAAGCAGGAACTATGTAGCTTAACCATTAACGTTGAGAATCAGATGCAATCTGTTATTAAGGAAGGAATTGAAGGGCATTAAAAAATTCACGCGGTCTGTAGGGTTTTGTGAAAGGGAAACTGTATTTTTCCCTGTAAAACTATACAAAGATTTTTGGAGATCCCTGAGAATGTCACAATCGGACTTGAGAAAGGGGAATTGGTAGACACGAGGCTTTCCACAGATTTTCCAGAAGATATTACAAAATAAAGGTTCTTACACAAAACAGAGGGTCTTAGAATGACGGATAATGTATTACCATAGAATGACGATTGGTGAACACATAGAAATCGGAGGGTCAGGATTCATCAATCTTTATGATAAAGATGTACCTACTGGAGTACCACAAATATCTTCCGATAACTCCAGCTATTTACAAACTACGCTGATTGTCTGATGGCGGGAACTCAGTGGACCATACATCCGAGTTTGAGGATGACACTGAGAGCCAAAACGCAGGTTTTTAACTTAATGAGGAGGATTCCCAAACTAAAGAGCTGTACAAAAGAATTGGCATGTTCCTGTGTATGAAACATAACGTCAGCATGCTGATGCAGCAAGTAACTAGGTTGGTTCATTAGACGGTTTCCGGGGGTTGAAGGGTTGAATTGTTGAGTGCATCTAAAATGGTGAGGCGAATATACATTGTGGTTGAAATGAATGAAGGTGATGTTACTGAAACGTACAAGATACAGAGGAGGTTTGACGAAGTAGATGCTGAGAACGTGGCTTCACACCTGGGCAGAGTATCCAACTCGGGGAAATAGAATAAGGGATATCGATTTCAAACTGGGGTGTAAAGAAATGTCTCCTCTCCGAAAGTACTGAATGTCAGGAAGTCCCTAACACAGAGAATTGTGGGGGCTGGATCACGGAATGTATTTACCGACGGGGTGGATGGGTTTTGACGAGTTGAGGGATACAAGGGGTTAGCAAGAAGGTGGAGTTGAACCGTGGAGCAGATCAGTATTTTCTGATTGAATAACAGTGCAGGTTTGAGGGGCCGAATGGCCTACTCCTGTTCCCATTTCTTACGTTCTTATACTTTTGGAACGTCATGTTGTACAATGTTATATCTAGGGAAAGCAGAGGACTTGTTTGAGTTAACCCTGGGTAGGGTAGGGGGCTGCATTCACCGCGTATCTGTGTCTGTAAAATGACCCATATCTGGAGCAGAAGTTACAGAAAGGGGAAGCCTGGAAAGAGGGATTGTGGGTGGAAGTCATTTCCTGACCCAACCTTGATTTTGCATGTACATTTCCAAAGCTGCACCTTACCATCGCAGTGGACTCGATCTGCCACTGTCTAGCACGTCTGAAGTTCTGAATGGAACATCAGAACACAGGGCTGAGGGACACGAGATGGCCATTAGGCATTTTGACACTACTCCACCACTGAATATGGTCTTGGCTCATCTAATGGTGGTCCCAGCTGGACCTTTCTCTCCATGCAACATTATCCCTGATTCACCTGTCTTTGGACAATCAGTTGAAGCCAGCCTTGATATCATATAAAGGTTCAGCCATCTTAAACTTCTGGGAAGGAGAATTCCCACGTGAATAAATTTCCACTTTGTGAATTTCTTTTCATTCCTGTTCTGCTTGAGGTTGGAGACTGTTACTGTTTCATTTTCTAGTCCCACTGCTCACAACAAATTTTAAATGCAACCAGGTTTGTGATATGGCAGATAATAAAGGTCTCAGACTGGGTCAGATTCAGTGATAGGAACAAGTCAGGCTGATTTCCTTAGTCATGAAAGTAACTAATAGAATTAACGGAGGAAAATAATGGGTTTGTGGTTAGTGCTTTTTCCTTACATCACCAAGGAGCTGGGTTCAATTCCAACCTTGGACGAAACTCTATGTGGAGTTTGAACACTCTCTCTGTGTCTGTGTAGGTTTCCTCCCAGTGCCCCAGTTCCCTCCCACAGTCCAAAGATGTACAGCTTAGAGTGGATTGGTCATGCTAGATTATCATAGTACCCAGGGATATATAGATTCGGGGGGTTAGTCATGGGAAATGCAGGGTAGCATGGGGTTCGACGTTGCTTGGTTGCTTGGTGTGACTCGATGGGCAGACTGTCCTGCTTCCACACTGCAGAGGTTCTATGACAATGATAACAAGTTTGGACTATACAAACTCCCAGTGGGTATCTACCTAATTCACTCTTCTCAAGGTCTTGTATGGTTTAATCAGACCGCCTCTCATTCCAAGAGTAAACTGTTAAAGCCTCCATAATATAAGCCCTTCATCGCGGGAATACTTGAAGTGAAACATCTCTGAACTGCTTCCTAAGAAATGATATTGTTTTTCAGGTATGGAGACAAAAACATATCTCACACACAGATGACTTTTATGTTTGTTTTCTCAGTGTTGTGAGTCTTTGTAACTCTCTTCCCCACAAAGTATTGGATGCAGAGATATTGAATATTTCTGAGGCACTGGCAGAAGATTCAAAAATAACAATGGAGTCAAGGATTATCGGGAATGGGCAGGAATGTGCAGTGCCAGGAAACGCTGACAGTCTTACAAAACCACACTGGTCCAGAACATCCAGGTATATAATGCAAAACAGAATTATAACATAGGTAAAAAAATTAATGTGCCAACCATGATAGAATAGAGTGGCAAAAACCATGGGCTGCTCTGTCGTTAGAGGGAGAGCACACGTGGTGGGTTACTCTGAGGGTCACTACACCTCGGATGATGGGGTGAGGGTGAGAGAACCACCCCTTCATGGTAACCTCTGTCAGTGTGGGGAATTGAACCTGCGCTGTTGGCCTTCCTCTGCATCACAAACCTGCTGTCCAGCCAACTGAGTGGGAGACTGTGTAACTGTTATAGACAGAAACAGTCATAGAGAAAGAGCAAGAGAAACTTTCAGAACATGGTAAAAGGGTATAATTCAGTTAAAGGTCATGATAACGGCTGAGGATAAAAATGTTCTCTGCTGGAAATTGTATTTTATAACGAGACAAGTGTTTGTAAGGTGTCTTTGCCTGAATACAATAAGGTGAGACAAGTGAAATAACCAGAATTACTAAATGTGATTGGATATCAATGACCATAAAATAAGAGTATATATTGATTGTTCTGTATAAAATGTACTTATCATTACGTAGAAGTATAAAGCTGATGGATATATTATTTGGAGTGTCCGTCCACATTGAAAATGCCCTCGAACTGGCGCTTGAAGAAAACTGGGGTAAAAGTGCCTGAGTGTGGTCTGCTCAGTGACAGGAACCCAGAGGTTTGATTGACAGAAATTGTCCTCGAACATGGAGCTGAGAAAACCATAAGTTCATCTGGAGCACGCTTGCAGGGCTGAATGGCCTCATGATGGATTTGAACTGTATGTGATTTGAAAAGTGTACATCTCTACTCCTTTGAATCCTATGTTACCTACTGGAGCATCGACGTTTTCCTGAAAATGGGAATTATTTGGAACATTATCTGGAGTATGCCATATCTGGCACTCTGCCAACATATGGCGGTATTGCAAAGGCAACAGGGAGAGAGAGAGAGAGAGAGAGAGAGAGAGAGAGAGAGAGAGAGAGAGAGAGGGGGGAAGGTGCTGCATGCAGTAGTGAGAGAGTTGGAGTATGAGCCTTGTTCGGGGGTAGGTGCTATAACAGATATACAGTGAGTGTGAGGGAGCAGAGAGAATACGGTAACCCTTAGCCTGACAGAGCGGGGAAGGTTAGTGATGCTTGTCCTGTATTGCTGGACATTTCTTCAGACCACAGATACTGCACTGAGCTGGATGGTGAGCTCAAACCACGCTCGTTGGGCCTGGTGGTGCAGCCTCCTCTGGGAATAGAATGGTCCTTCTCTGTACTCGCCTATCCAATAGGAGCTCCGTACTCCTGTTGAAGAATCATGGTGTAATTGCCCATTTTCTGTCCTGCTCGCAGTAGCTCCGAACTGATAAAGTTCAACTGTGTGTCCATTGGCCTGTTAAAGATGGCACTATTCCCCGTGGTCATGGAGTATCGGGGGCATCTGGGCGATGGTGATTACCTCCAGCTATGATGGGTAGAAGAATCGTGCTGGTATTGAATGAAGGGGATATCATGGGGTGGGGTGGTTAGTTAATATGGTGAGTTCGATAAGGTAGCACCAGGAAACTAGTTCAACTTCGTGCAGACAAACCCACTGTCACACTCATTGAAAATGTCACTGAGACAAATTATTGTTTGATTCAGCCCAATGAGTCGAAGACTTTGCTGACCCCACTCCCTGTTACAAAGCTGCAGAACAAATGCTCATCCAATACTTTCTAACATCTGAAAAGACACCAGCATCCCCTTCATCCATCATTCCTGGGAATACTGTCTCATTTGGCAGGATAATGACGAAATATCTTCATTTCAGCATTCTGAAACCTGTGATCTTACGTGTTTGTTTTCTCTAAATCTCCCTTTTCCTTTTTCCTAAAATCCTTTTGTTTGTTGGTATGTAAACTCTCTGGCAGTGAATAAGGAATAGGGACTATGGACTATGGAATAAGGAAGATGTATCAGAGTGATAATGTAACTGGACGGGTAATTCAGAGGCACAGGCTATGACTCCAAAGTCAGTGTTTAAAATCCTCACACAGCCGATAACAGAGCTTAAATTCGAATGGCAAAATTTGGAATGAAACCTAATTTCATTCATGGAAAACAGAAACCATCTTGGTTTATTTTAATGTTTCACTGATAGCCTTTGGTAAAGAAACTTAACATTATTGCCCAGTCTGGACTAAGAGTGTCTTCAGATCCACAACACAATGGTTGGGTCCATGTTGTCTTGACAAATTATCTCACAGTCAAGGGAAATTATTGATGGGCAACAAATGCTGCACTTGCCATTGATGCTGACATCCCGTGAAACAACAGCATTTAAATAAACCAAAGAACTGTGGGTGCTGGAGATCTGAAATAAAATTCTCCAGCGTCTGAAACTGTTGGAGAATCTCAACAGGTATGGCATGCTCTGTGAGGAGAAACACAGATAACGTTTCGAGTCCAGTGACCATGCTTCACAATGGAAATCATCTGAGAGATAATATTATTTTTCCAGGATGGTTGAGTTGGAGGGAGAGGTAGGAGCAAGGTTTGAATTGAATGGATGCAGAAATGGCCAGAAAGAGAGTGGAAGTAAAAGCGAGCAAAGGCATTGCTGATGATGAACTGAAAGGAAAATAAAATGGCAAGTTATTCTCACATGTCCCTTTTCCCAAATTCCTGAATATCACGTACATTTAAATATCTCCCTGTTTGAAGTGAGTCATGTTCCAACTGACTCCCTTCTCTGATTGTGATGATCAACTCCATCGGCAATACTGGTGCTGCCCTTATAGTTGCTGATATACAGAGAACATAATGTTCCATTCTCAACTGCTTTTGACAGAGGAATTGTTACTGTGGGACTGTGCAGAAATGCAACCGCTTTCTCAGCAAGGAAGAGACACTGAGGAGAGAGAGGCATTTTCAACACTGAATGTGTGCACCATGATGTGGAGATTTGCTTTGCTCCTGTCATTGGAAAATCAGCGGCGCTTTTGTGGTTGGTGTTACCGGGTTTGTTTTGTTAGCTGCTGGGTTCATTCAGGGAGACCCGAGGGTCTGGCGACCGCACTCTGGACGCTACATTTACAGAGTGTCCGGGTCCATGGTAAACAAACGAAGCTGAGACTACACAGAAGTGAAGTTCTGTAAATAGGAGGAGGTAGGCACTGCACTATCCTCCCGGGGATTTCCAGGACCATTTGTCTAAGCTGGTCTCATTCCAAGTATAAAGTGTGAAACCAGTTTGATTAATATATGAGGCGGTCACTGAGCTGTGTCCCCTTCTTCAGTTTAACCTGTAGCATCAAACCAGGGTCAGGACTGTGCTGGCACTCACCATGAAGTCAACTGGATTGATTGTGGAACTTTCCAGCGCAGGGGTGGGTGGCATATCTATTATCTCCGGAGTGCAGTCCTCTGATGTATCACTCGCTGATATAATCCATCTACCTCGCTGAGAGGAATATATTGGCTCTGTCTCCACAGTGGAAGTTACAGAATCAAACTAGGAAACAGAATGGCTTGAGTAAAAGGTGAACAAAACGAAATTAGAATTAATAAAAAGCATGTCTTTGAAAGTCTCATTGAACTGAAGATTTGTAAGGTGATGCATCTGATGAGCGACTTGCACGAGAATTGAGGAGGTAACAATCGTGCTAGTAAATGAATTATTGATTATTTTTCAAAGCTGCTTGGATTCTGAAAATGATCCTGCAGACTGGAAAGCAGCTATGGTGAAACTAAATATTTAAAAGAGATCGGAGTGAAAAAAACCCAGAAAACTCGATACTGGATAGCTTGATGTCAGCTGTGAGGAAAAAAAAAGACAATTGTAGCCTGTTATAAGAATGTGACTACTTAACACTTGCAGAATAATTACTTGATTTGGTAGAGTCGGCCGAGATTCAAGAAAGGGATATGATCTTTGATAAACCTGCTGGGGTTTGCCGAGATTGTCCGTTGTGACATCAACAATTGAGAACCAATGGGAGTGGAGTATTCGAGTTTTCAGCAGAGGTTTGATATGGGTGAATACAGGTGTGTAGGGAATGTTAGAGTCCATGGGTAGGTAGGGGTGAATATATGCCATATGGATTAAAAATTGGGTAATGCAGATACGAGAAGAGTAGTGCTTTTCTCTGGACTGAAGTCTTGTTGGGTATCAACTGGATCACTCTTTGAACAATAGCGGTTCACTTGGTACAAAAATGATTCGGATGGGAACAGCAAATATCATTATTCAACATTTATATTTATTAAATGGTGAGAGATTGGGTAGTGCTGTTGTTGAAAAGGACCTGGATGTCCTTGGTCATAAGTCACAAACAGAAATCTTACGGCACAGGAAGTAGATGATATGTGGCTCTTCATGCGACATGATTGAAGTACCAGAGTTAGTATATCTTTCACAATGGTAGTGTTTTGTGGAGGGATTATTTGGTGTATTGTGTACAGATTTGTTCTGCTTTATAAATAATGATCTTTGTCACCAAGACAGTGCAAAGGAGTTTCACGAGACTGAACCCTGGCATGATAGTACTATCAGGAGAGAGTGCAGTAACTGTGTGTTTAATCTGTAGCGCTGTGAGAGAATAAGAGGTTGAATCTTGATGAGTATGGACGGACACTCATTATGTCTCAATCACCTGAATAGGGTGAAAATTCCATACTTTTCATTGGATGTTTTATTCCCGATAGTTTACATGCATCTGCAGAGCTCCCATGTCGATTGACAGAGAGGTGCAGGCTCTGAATGAACTCTGAACACTTTAATGCACAGTTACTGCGTGACACTGCATTGTCATTTGTACACAATCCTGTCAGCAGCTAAAATAACCTCATTCTGGAACAGTTAGCCATTCCCCAGCATCTTCTGACCTCCATGGAGACCATGCGTCTGCGTTCTTGGAGATGAAAGACAACTTGGAGAATGGCTGAAAATACCAGTTTAATTCCTACTGCCTGAAAATCATAATTAAGTACAATTTTAGTACAATGAGTAATTAAGCCACGTAATTCAATTTGGAGCAGTCTATCTGTTCATTTCCTGCACTATTGGTTTGTGATGTTGGAGCATCTATCAGATCTTCCTGTTCCTGTGTTAGTGCCTTGAGAAACTGAATGACCTCTTCCTGTTCCTTAACAAATGATTCTCCAAGTGTGAAATGGTTTCGTTCTAATCCCATGTAAGTGACGTGTGGGAGTGAGTATATTCCGTCTCTTCCTGTGTAACTCGAGGAGGGACTGAATGAGCTATCATATGTCTTGCAGAGTAGTTTTGATGGGCTGAAAGACTTCCCCATAGAAACTGGAGAGACATGATCTTTCAATCTTTCTGACAAAGACGTATCTACTGGAGAACCACAAAAATCAGTCCGGTAGTTTCTGTTATTTACAACTACACTGATAGCCTGATGGCGGGAGTTGAGTGCAACACACATCCGAGTTTGGGGATGACACTGAGAATCAAAACGCAGGTTTTTATTTAATGCACCCTCGAGTGAACCTCTATGTGGAGTTTAAACATTCTCCACCTGTCTGTGGGGGTTTCCTCCCAGTGCCCCAGTTTCCTCCCACAGACCCAAGATATGCAGCTTAGAGTGGATTGGTCATTTTAGATTGCCCATACTGCCCAGGGATGTGTCGGTTAGGTGGGTTAGTCATGAGAAATATAGGGTTATATGGAGGCAGGTCTGTGTGCGATGCTGCTTGGTTAGTTGATTTGGATTCGATGGGCAGACTGTCCTGCATCCACACTGTAGAGATTCTATGACAATGACAAGTTTTGACTATACAAACACCCAGTGGGCATCTTCATGATCCGCTCTCCGCAAGGATTTGTATATATCAATAAGAACAGCTCTCGTTCCAAGAGTAACCTGTTAAAGACTTCATAATATAAGCCTTTCACCGTTGGAATATGTGAGGCCTAACATATCTGATTTACTTCCAATGTCATTATATCGTTAATTAAGTAAGGACACAGAAAATATTCTCAGATGATTTATATCTTTGTTTTCTCAGTGTTGTGAGTCTTTGTAACTGTCTTCCCCGCAGAGTATTGCAGACAGAGATATTGAATTCTTTTTTTTATGAGGCACGGATGGAAGCTTCATAAATAGCAATGGAGTCAAGGATTATTAGGCAGGAATATGCAGTATGGGGGAAATGCTGACAGTGGTACCAAATGACACAGATTCAAAACATACAGGAATATAATGCAAAACAAAATTATAACATAGAAAAAAAGTAAAATATAGAGGGATAGAGTACAGTTCAAAAGGGCCATGGGACTCCTCTGTCATTAGAGAGAGACCACTCGAGCAGGTTTAACCTGAGGGTCACCAGACCTCGGGTGTTGGCGTGAGGTTGAGAAAGCGTCCTCTTCACGGTAATCTCTGTCAGTTTGGGGAATTGAACCAGCGCTGTTGACCTACCCATGCATCACAAACCAACCGTCCATCCAACTGAGTGGGAGACTGTGTAACTGTTACAGAGAGAAACAGGCACAGAAAAAGGGCAAGAGAAACTTTTTTAACAAGGAAAAGGGTAAAATTTAGATAACGGTCAAGATAACAGCTGATGATAAAATCGTTCGCTGCTAAAAATAGTACTTTATAACAAGACAAGTGTTTGGAAGCTGTCTTAGGCTAAATACAATACGGTGAGACAAGTGAAATAATCAGAATAATCAATTGCAATTTGAAATCGATCTCCACAATTAAGTGCATATTTTTGATTGGTCTAAGTAAAATGTGCTTATCATTACATAAAAGTATAAAGCTGATGGAATATATTGTTTGCAGAGTCCATTTTCATGAGAAATGCCCTCGAACAGATGCTTGAAGAAAACCGGGGCAATTGTTCCTGAGGGTCGTCTGGTCAGTGACAGGAACCCAGGGGGTTGGATGACTGAAAGATCCTGTAATATTGAGTTGTGGAAAGCATCAGAACAACCGCGATCTTACTAAATGCTAGAGCACCTTTGAAGGGCTGAATGGCCTCATGACGGATTTGCATAGTGTGTGATTTTTTTAAAAAAGCATACATCTCTATTCCTCCCCCTTACGAGTTTCATACTAGGGCACTGACAGTTTACTGAAAATTGGAATTATTTGGAGCATTAACTGGAACATTCCATAATCAGCACTTTCCAGAGTATTCTATTGCGTTGTGGAACTATTGAAAAGGCGAGAGAGAGAGGTAGAGGCAGAGAGGGAATTTACTGCATGCGGCAGTGAGAGGGGTGGAGCATGAGCCTGGTTTTGGGGTCGGTGCTCTAACAGATAAACAATGAGTGCGAGGGAGCAGAGCGGGGAAGATTATTGATACTTATCCCGTATTGATGGGCACTTCTTCAGACCAAAGCTGCACTGAGCTTGGTGGCGAGCTCAGACCATGCTCGGTGGGTCTGGTGGTGTGCCCCCTCTCTGGGAAGAGAAATGGCCTCTGAACTCACCCATCCACCAAGACCTTCGTGCTCCTGTCGACTAACCGTGGTGTAATTGCCCCTTATCTGCCAGCTATGAGTAAACTGTGCAGAACAGCTCCGATTGGGAAAGCTCAAACTTCTGCCTACTGGCCTTTTAAAGATGGCACCAGTGACAGGGATCACGGTGTATCCAGGGGTATCCATGCGATGGTGAGTACCTCCAGCCATGATGGGTGGCAGAATCGGGCTGACATTGAATGTAAGGATAGTTAATGAGGTGCGTTCGATAAGATAGCACCAGGAAACTAGCTAGCATTGATGCAGACAATCCCTCTGCCATACTCAAGGAAAATGGAACTGAGACAAATTATTGTTCGATTCAGCCCAATGAGTCGGAGACTCTTCTGACCCCACTCCCAGTTACAAAGCTGCAGAACAAATCCTCATACAAAGCTCTCCATCATCTGAACTCACATCACTATCCCATTCACATATCATTCCTGGGAATATTGACTCACGTTGCAAGATGCCGTTGAAATATCTTCACTTCAGCATTCTGAAACATGTCATCTTCCATGAAATTGTCTCTCAATCTCTCTTTTTGCTTTTCCCAAAATGCTTTTGATTTTTAGTATTTAAACTGATTTCCCTAACATCTCTCTCTGGCAATGAGTTTCACACCCACAGCACCCCTTGCCATGTTTCAATGGAACTGTAAATGGATGGGGGCTGCACATCCTATCACTTCCAGCATGGGCTGCAAGTTTCCCCACGCTGGGCCGCGATCTAACACCGTGTTACTGAGCAATGTACTGGGGTGGTGTATACAGCTCGACATGCTGGGAGGGTAACTGCTCCTGGTTTACAGATCAATGCACTGGGGTGGTGTACACAGTCTTACATGCTGGGAGGGTAACTGCCCCTGGTTTACAGATCAAAGCACTGCTATTCACTTTACTGCTCCCCATACTGAACATATAACTTGTCAAAGTTTATCGAGCAAGACACTCGTGTGGACTGCATATCACCCCATGCTGGACAAACCGTTTCGTACAGCTTTCTGAAGCAATGCACTGATGTAATCTGTACTCTTCCCTATGTTGGACAGATGGATTAGTGAGAGCTGCACAGTATTCCATCCTGGACAGATTGCTGAGTTGAAATGAACCTGGTCTGCACAGTGTTCCGTGCTGAACAGATATCTCATCTGGTCTTATACGTGTCTGGCCTGGATCTGTGAAGTGGATTGTGCATCTGATATAATTCCTGACAGCGTTATCACTGGTCTAGCTCGGTGCATTCAAATGTCAAACTCCGTGTTTCTTCAACTTATTGTCCATTAAGTAATTATCCAATTACAACATGAATACCTGTCCTTCTTGCTATGGAGCCGATCAAAGGTTCCTCAAAATATATGAAGAAGGTAGTCTCGACCCAAACATGTTCTTATTTTAAAGTTAATTGTCGGGTGCTTTATTTCAGATGCAAGACGGTTGATCAAAACATTCGACATTAAGCAACACACAATTTAGTTAAACACAGTCGACAAAGTTCAATAAAAACAAGAGGATCTTGGAATAACTTAATTTTTTGGAAAACTTAATGGATTCACAGATTATTTAATTACTAAAGATTAACTGCTCCAACATGGTAACATACTTGAAACGCACACGTCACAAAACAAATTCAGAAACAGATTGTCTCACATGCAGTTCTCCAATACAGGAGGAATGAACATCAGAAGCCAATTCTGAGAGATATATCAGAGTGTGCAGCAGCCAGGAGAGATTTACTGTCTTCCAACTCTGCTGAGACTCCAGCAAAAACTGGCGAAAGGCAAAACTGAAAATCCTAGTGCTGGGAGAGTTTGTCCATCAGTCCACTTGACCAGGCTGCGGCTGGAAGGACGACAAGACTGTATCTACACCGCTTATGCCACTGAAGGAGCCTTTCAAAAATGCCTAACCCCATCTAAGCCGTGAAATGTTGATAAGATAAATGTCAAAGTTAACCATAAATAATTCATGCCAACTGATGCAACAGGCCGAGTGGTCAGACAGAGATGGCCTCGGGAGCACAGCAATTCCTACCCTGCCAAAATGCGGGAGAATGATCGAGCTTGTGAAGCGAAAGCACCATCTCTCTGCCTCACCTCTAACTTTGCAATTGGAGATGCGCCATTAGCCCAATAGTCAGCGATGTCAACATCTCAGGAATACAAAGTTTTATTGTCATATGTCAGGGTTGTTGTAAAAGGGGTTAACTGGGGCTGTTTGTACAGTGACTTCGGTTGATGTCAGTCTCTGGATCTTAACTGTGTCACTGGAGGGTTTTCTTTTCTATTAATAAGGGGCTTCCTTCAACCTGTTATCTCATAGTATCAGCGACAGCGTCATCCTCAAGATGATTGGGATCAGCACCTACAGAGAGAGGGCGACGAAGAGAGTCTTAGAACAATAGACTGGAATGTTCTAACAATGGATCAGATTCTCAAAACATTCGACTGGAATGTTCCAACAATGGATCAGAATCTGAGAACATTAGACTGGAATGTTCCAACAATGGATAGGAGTTTATCGTTGGGTCTTTACTATCTTTCACTGGATTAGGCACAGTTAAAGCTGGGGATACAAGCCGTACTGTTGATTATTCAAGCAGGTTACTATCCCATCCTCGCTATTATTGGTGTTCCTGGTAAACCTAACTTTGTCAATTCTGTAAACTGTAGCGACGGTTATTGCTATTTCAGTTATTAATATTTAACAAATATATTTGAAGTTCAATCACAACCTCCACTTCATTTCCATCAATCTCAGACTCCTTACTCATCAACATCGAAGAAGGAACAAAATTGTTCAGACGCTTGAGTCTTCGTTCTACCTTCAACTGTTTTTCTACATTTTCTCTGCCATCAAACCTGCCTACACCCGGCTCTGTAATATTCCCGGCCTCCAGCTCTGCCTCAGTGCTGTTGTTGAATTAGCCATCATCTGTTCCCTTCTTAACTTCAGATTTACGGCTCCAGTTCTCTTCTATCCTCTCCTCCAATTGCAAATATTTTTATTACATACTTGTTCTTGCCTCTCCAGTTATTTCAAAATAGGGACCCCATATCAAAGTAATAATGTCACTGGACGGGTAGTTGAGAGGCACAGGATATAACCTTGTAGGCATTGTTCCAAATCCTATCACAGCCAATGACAGAACTTAAATTCGAATGACAAAACTTTGAATGAACTCTCATTTTACTAACAGCAACCATAAAACATCAGGATTGCTTTCATTATTTCACTTATAGCCTTTGGTAAAGAAACTAAGTTTGACGTCAGACCCACGGCCACATGGTGGCTACATATTGTCTTGACAAACGACCTCACAGTCAAGGACAGTTTTGGATGGACAACAAATGCTGTCATTGCTGGTGATGCTGACATCCTGTGAAACAACAACATTAAAGGTGAAGTAAACCAAAGAAATATGGATGCTGGAGATTTGAAATAAAATTCTCCAGCGTCTGAAAATATTGGAGAATCTCAGCAAGTATGGCAGCCTCTGTCAGGAGAAACACAGATAAATTTATAAGTCTAGTGACCCTACATCAAAACTGAGAGCAACTGAGAAATAATACTATTTCTATCAGGGATGGCTGAATGAGTGAACGGATTTATGGTGCCGGGGCTGGTTTTTTGAGGTGGATTGAGAATGTGATATAACTAATCCTTTCAGTTGATATGGCAATGCCTTGATTGTTGTTCTCATTCTTGTGATTGGATCCTCCACATTCTGAATCCTCCGGCCAGTCCCATTCTTCAGTCTAATTGCATATTTCGGCAATTTGTCCCATGAGTAATTGTTCAGTTCTAATGTGAATAGCTGTCCTGTCTATTTCCCTGATCTTTGACGTTGCTCACTTTGGAGCATCGGGATCCAGCTCTATAAACCTCAGGAAGGTCATTCCTCAGACTCAACGCTCTAGGGAATATAACTGCAACCTATTCATGCCCTCTGTGTAGGTCAACATCACCCGCTCCCCCAACATCAGCAACATACTTGTAAAATTTTACTGCATCCTTTCAAGTTTAACAACATCTTTTCGATAGCAGGGTGATCAGAATTCAAGGCAGTATTGTGGAAGTGGCTGAACCTAGTGTGTCGGCGGAAGTGAGCACTGTTGATGCTTGAGATTATAGTCCAGAGTGTGTCTGGAAAAGCACAGCATGTCAGGCAGCATCCGATGAGCAGTAAAATCAATGTTTTCTGTTGACGGGCTTTTGCTCAAAGCATCGATTTTCCTGCTCCTCGGATGCTGTCTGATCTTGCCTGCTTTTCCAGAACCACACTCTTATCCCAGTGTATATCCCAGATGGTCTCCTTCTTTAAAAAACACAATTTCCCCTCTCACATGGTCGATGATGCCCTGCAACACATCTTATCCACTTCCCACACCTCTGCCTTCGAATCTCACCCCTCCAAATGCAGCATGAAAATAAAATCCCCGTTCCTCAACTTCCAACCCACCAAACTTCCAGATATAATGCATTTTCTTCCCCCATTTGCGCCATCTGAAATCGGACCCCACCAGCAGTGATATATTTCCCTCCCCACCCCTATTCTCATTCGATATGGACCATTCCTCCGTGACTACCTCAATTGGTCAATACCGCCCACCAAAGCACTGTCCCCTCGCAACTCCTTCCCCTGCCACAGCAGGAATTGCAAACCTGCGTCCTCACCTCCACCCTCACCTCCTCCCAAGGCCCCAAACGATCCTTCCACATCCATCGGAGTTTTACCTGCACTTCCAGACCCACCACCTACTGTATCCGTTGCTCCCGATGTTGTCTCCTCCCCTTTGGGGAGACAGGACGCTAACTTGTGGCACACTTCAGAGAACATATGCAGGACACACGCATCCACCAACCCCATTGCCCCATGACCAAACTTTTCAGCACACCCTCCCACTACACCATGGTCCTGGCCCTCCTCCACCACCACCCCCAAACCATCTGCTTTACTTCACTGGCTTAACCTATCTGCTGTTTGAACCTTAAGCTGTGAAATACAGACTTAATGATGACAACAATCTGCTGCTGAAACTCTCGAGTTGAAGCCTGCATAAACCAGTCTGATTCGACCTCAGACAAAAATCCCATCCGTCTGACATTTCTGTGCACGCTGATCTATATCGCTGTTGTGTCTGGCAATGCCTTTATTTTCATATTCTTGAGCACGTTAACTCACCTGTCCATGAATCTTCCCTCAATCTCTCTGTGTCGATTATCCAAATTCCTGTCAGTTGTTCATATTTAACCTGTTTAAAATCACACAACACCAGGTTATAGTCCAACAGGTTTAATTGGAAACACACTAGTTTTCTAAGCGACGCTCCTTCATCAGGTGATTGTGGAGGGCTCGATCGTAACACAGAATTTATAGCAAAAATTTGCAGTTTGATGTAACTGAAATTATACATTGAAAAATTGATAATCTGCGAAGCCTTTCATGTGTTAGAATACAGTGATAGTTTCACCTCTTTCATGTGTAAATCACAAAACCCTTTTTTTTAAAAGTTGCATTCTCGGGATAGCTTTTAACAATGATGATAGTTAGACAATATGTTGAAGGTGTTAGCCCACTGTGTTCTCTGTCAATGACGTGATATTGAGATTGATTCTAATCTAAAAAAGTGAGATAGCAGAGTTTTACATAAATTCATGCAGTTTTGAGCTCAGAGTTCTACATGAATGTATGCAGTTTTTTGAGCAAAGTGCAATGTAATTCTGCAAGTACAAATTCATCACACAAAATATATGTGTGCATGTGGGTCTTTGTCTGCCTGTCTGTGTGTGTGTGTGTGTGTGTCTGGGGTGGGGGTTGTGAGTGTGAGAAAGTGTGTGTGTATTGTGAATGCAGAGTGTTTTAAGTCTGTGAGGGGGTGCATGTGTGGGATTGTGTGTGTCTATGAGGGTGTGTGTGTGGGTATCTGTGTGTGCGTCTGTATGTCCCTGTGTACGTGTGTATGTGAGATTGTGTGTGTGTAGGAATATCTGTGTGTGTGTGTGTGTGTAGTGCAATGGTGATCACCTGTAATGTGACATGCACCCAAGGTCCCGGTTGAGGCCCTCCCTATGGGTACCGAACATAGCTATCAGCCTCTGCTCGGCCACTTTCTTCTGCTGCCAGTCCCGAAGTCCACCTTGGAGGATGGTCACCCGAAGTTCCGAGGCTGAATGTCCTGGCATGATTTTTAACTTTGTACACCCCAGTCCAACACCGGCATCTCCAAACCATATTTAACCTGTTTTTTTTCAAGTGCATTTTCTCTCAAGCAATGATTTTCACACTCAACCACCCAAATGCACCCCCCCCCCGACACACACACACACACACCACACACACACACCTCATGCTGGGCAGATAATCCAGTTTACTGAGCAATGCACGGGCACAGTCGGCACAACTCTCCATGTTGGTCTGTCACCTTGTCCCAGTTTATGCTACTTGAAATGTTCTGTGGAGCCGATTCAGATTTTGTTGAAACAAACCATTTCAGCTGATGTGAAGATACCCTTATTTAACGTTCTCATGCTTGTAATTTTGCTCTCTCAGGGTTCAATCCTCCAGTTAGTCCCGCTACCCAGTCTTTTTCTATATATTTCCACCACACGTTCTCAGTTAATTAACTGTCTGTTTCTGTCTTTAATGTGAATCTTTCTATCTCTCTGTATCTTTCTCTGACCTTGGTGTTTGGTTCCCGAGTGTATCGAGTGCTGGCATTGTGAAGCTCAGAAACAATGAATTGGTGTGTGTCAGGCTGTTGTTCACTTCCCTGTGTCGCATGTGGTGCTCCATGTTGGATCGGGGTTTCAGCAGCTTTGACTCACTTATTTTAAGCTTGATCTGTGCCTGTCCACTGAATGTCTGACTTCTGTGTTTGTCCCTTTGAGTTGATCGTGTGGTCAGTAACACAAGGAAGCTCCTTGAGTATTATTGTAAAGGACCAGGTACCTAACATCTCTGGCAATGGTGTCACTTTAAAAAAGGTTATTTGCTCCTTCTCTTTACAGAGGGATCTTAAAGGCTGAACTGCCTACTGCAAACGGCTCAACTCAATAACTTAGGAAGCTTTTAGGTTTTTTAAAAATAAATAGTGATGTCAATGGTCAGTTCGCACAGACCAGGCTTTCCAGTTTTTCTGAGCTGTAGCAATCAAGGTTGCCTGGGGTGGGAGCACGATTGCATGCTTCAGTAAATGACCTCAAGCTGCTGTGAGTGTGAGACATCTGTCTTGTTTCTTGTTCCTCCTGGATTGGAGAACTGCATGCATGACTGACTGGCCTTAGGTGTGTCTTTTTGCTAAGGGATGAGTTTATGGGAAATCGTACATTGGCATAGTTCATTAGTGGAAGGTACTTCGTCTATCGATTGTCAAAAGATTTCCAGTAGTTAAATTATTCTACATTCGTGTCCTTTTTTGCGTGTGTTTTTATTAGAGTGTTTAAATAAATTGTGTTTTGGTTTAAGTTTAGTTGTTTCAACAGCTGCATCTCATCTGGATCACCCATTTCATAAGATCATATGATCATAAGACATAGGAGTGGAAGTAAGGCCATTCAACCCATCGAGTCCACTCCGTCATATAATCATGGCTGATGGGCAGTTCAAATCCACTTACCCGCATTCTCCCGTAGCCGTTAATTCCTTGTGACATCAAGAATTTATCATTCTCTGCCTTGAAGACATTTAGCGTCCCGGCCTCCACTGCACTCCCCAACAATTAATTCCACAGGCCCACCACTCTTTTTCTGAAGAAATGTTCGGAATTGACTCCCTCTAATTCTAAGGCTGTGCCCACGGGTCCTAGTCTCTTCGCTTAACGGAAACAATTTCTTAGCGTCCACCCTTTCCAAGCATGTATTATCTTGTAAAAGTTTATTAGATTTCCCCCTTAACCTTCTTAACTCCAATGGGTACAATCCCAGGATCCTCAGCCGTTCTTCGTAAGTTAGACCTACCATTCCAGGGATCATCCATGTGAATCTCTGCGGGACACGCTCCAGTGCCAGTATGTCCCTCCTGAGGTGTGGGGCCCAAAACTGGACACATTACTTCAAATGGGGCCTAACCAGAGCTTTATATTTCTCAGTAGCACGTCGCTGCTTTTATATTCCAACCCTCTTGAGATAAATGACAACATTGCATTCGCTTTCTTAATCACGGATTCAACCTGCACGTTTACCTTTAGATAATCCTTGACTAGCACTCCCAGATCTCATTGTACTTTGACTTTATGAAGTGTTTCACAGTTTAGAAAGTAGTCCATGCTTGGATTCTTTTTTCCAATGTGCAAGATCTCGCATTTGCTCACATTGAACTTCATCAGCCATTTACTGGACCACTCTCCCAAACTGTCGAGATCCTTCTGTAGCCTCCCCACTTCCTCAGTAATACCTGCCTGTCCCTCTATCTTCATATCATCGGCAAACTTCGCTATTATGCCTCCAGTCCCTTCATCCAGATCATTAATACATAACGTGAACAGCTGCGGCCCAACACTGTCCCCTGTGGGACACCGTTTGTCACCGGCTGCCATTCCGATAAAGAACATCTTATCCCAAATCTCTGCGTTTTCTCAGACAGCCAACCCTCACTCCATGCCAGTAGCTCACCTCGAACACCATGGGCCCTCACCTTACTCAGCAGCCTCCCGTGTGGCAGCTTATCAAAAATCTTTCACATCTACCTTTACTATAAGACAAAGTTGGCGTCCAGACTGCCATATTAAAGCATTTTCAGGCAATCTACTCTGGTCCATAGTAAAATGGGGACTCTTGTCCGTTTCGAATTCGATAATTCCAAATTGGGTTCAGGTTCAGAATCCCTACAGTGTGGAAACAGGCCATTTGACCCAACAATTCCACACCAATCCACCAAACAGTAACCCACCAAGACCCATTCCCCATCCTAATATTCCATATTTACCGCTGACAAATGCACCTAACCTACACATCCCTGAACAGTATGGACAATTTACCATAGCTAATTCACCTAACCTGCCCATCTTTGGGCTTTGGGAGGAAAACTGAGCACCCACGTAGGGAGGGGGAAAATGTGCACAGGGAGATTGTTGGGCTCAAAAGCTGCGTTTGGTATTTGTTAGTGTCTTTTGTTCCGCGCGTTGAATTCGGTTGGTTTCAACACTGCTTTGTGAAGTAATGGTTCTTTCTGTTTCTAAGCGTTCTCTGGGTGTGGAAGAAGAGAAGTTGGAGATTTTGCAAAAGGTGAGCAAGGTAAAGTTTTTAGAATTGGCAGACAAGCTGGATTTGAGTTTGTGTTTGTTTGTGAGAAAAGGAGATAATTACAGTTATAGTTTGGCATTTAATCTTTGGTGGAAACACCATCAGAATCTTTGGAAATGGCTGGAATGCAATTGCAGATGAGGCAGGTTGAATACGAAAGGGAATTAAAACAGTTTGAAATATGATTTTACGTAGAATTTAAAAAAAGGAGAGGAAGAAGAAAGAAGAAAAACAGGAAGAGAGAGAGTTTCAACTGCAAAAGTGATCAATTTGAGAGAAAAGTTGACTTAGCAGGGTGGAGATGAAGGTAGGCTATGGGCTGGATGAGGAGGAGTGTGTGGATGAGTAACTCTATGGTACAACAAGCCTAATGTGGATCTGTTTCAGTACAACCAGGCATTGTGTAAATTTGATGAGCAGGATGCAGATGTCTTTTTAATTTCATTTGAGAAAGTGGCTAAACAGATACAGTGGCCATTCACCATGTGGATTTAGTTCAGCCAAACAAAGCTTGGAGTGAGGTATTTGCATCCCTACTGGAGGAGGTATCTGACAAGTATGGGGGGGGGGGGGGGGGAGAAAGTCATCTTAAGTGCATATGAACTTGTCCAGAAGCCTAATGACAGCAATTGGGGAATGTAAAAAAAGCGTCCCTGGTTAAACGTAAATTGAGTTTGAAAGAATCGAACAAAGTAATTTTGAACGGTGGATAAGGGTATTAAAAACAAAGTAACCAGTGACACTCTTAGAGAGATTCTTACTTGGGAGGAGTTCAAAAATTCACTTTCTGCAGTCGTGAGAACTCGTGTGGAAGAGCAGAAACTTAAAAGCTGAGAAACTGAAATGACTGATGATTAGCAGTTGACCCATAAATCAAAGTTTGGCTTCTGTGAGGGCTGGAGAAGAATTTGCGAGATCTTAAAATATATACATGTGAGAGTAATGTTTAATGGCATAGGCCAGGAGGAGTAGGTAAAGAAGATGCAGCATTGAGCGGTACAGAAGCATGTAAATCTTGGAAGCTGAGACATGAGGAGACATGTCATTGAGAAGGACTATTGGAGAGATGGGATTTGCTCCATTATGTAATGTGTGGGTGGAGTGTCCGGTGAAACCATCAACAGGAATATTTCACAATTGGGAAGGAGGCCTAGAGCTTGGTGTTGGCGTTACAACGTTTCAGCATTTAACTTGAAATTAACATGCCCGAGACAAATCTACATACGATCATAACTCCTAAACGTTTTGGAGAAATTTAGGGAAACAACTTCCGGGCTATTCAGATAGAGGTTATTATTGTTGCCATTCAATTTAAAAGTTATACAGGTGACTGGACAAGAAGCTGTACTTGTGGACAAGTTGTCGAGACTTGGATGAAGAAACACAGAGGCGTTCTGTGGTCGGAGTAAACTGACTGAAATAACAGGGAGTTGTGAATGTTTGCATGCTCAGTGTCAATACAATATATATGTATTGCAGTCTACTAAAACAGTAAGAATAACGAGTTTAAAATGAAGTCACCTTTGCATATTGATTATTCATTTTTTTTTCAAGGGGGAGTTGTGACTTCTATGATCCGGAACTTTCCAGGCAGGACTGGTGACTTATCCATCATTTCCCAGTATGTCGACATCAATGTCACCATTCAGAGACGGAGGATATGTATGGTGGATGAGGTGAATACAATGTTTTCTCCCTCAGCAGGGATCTGCCGAGTGCATCCTGGCTTTCCCAGTAATTTTCCCAATGATGCACATGGCTGTGCTGGTCCGCATGCAATTGAGGAGATGGAGGGGAACTGTAGGAAATCTCACTCCATTAATGTGAGATGCGCTCATGAACAGTACATAATGTTGGTGAATACCCACTGTCCTCGCAGCAGCAACAGCCTCTTCGTTCAGTCGCAGTCAGACCATTCCTTCATCATCCGTCTCCATGTAGAAATAAATGAATGTATCTTAAAGGCCGTCCCCTTGCTACACGTTTCAAAACATGTCCCCACTGCCAACCAACAACATTGGGGCCACTGGGAATGGCACGGAGCAGATCATCAGAGAGATGGAGCAAAACCTCTCATGTCTGAACTAGTCTGAGTGTCCCCAATACAGAGTATTACTAAGCCCGGTAATCTCTCTCCATTTCAGTAACATACTTCCTTCCATTCTTCCAGTAAATAAAAGGACAGGTTATATCATGTTATATTTTACTGCCTCGCTTGATAATTTAATGTCTTGCTTATCACAGAGTCATCACCAAACGTAGTTATAGTACATCTGTCCCATACTCCTGATCATTGATATAGATAGCAAATAGTTGAGGATCAAGCACTGGTCATTGTGTGACTCCACTGGTGACGTTCTGTCAAACAGATTTATCCGCAGTGCCTGCTTACTGTTTGATAACCAGTCCTCCCTCATTCCTGTTTAACACATTCGAAGAGCTAAATAAGAACAAGGAACATCAGTCAGGAATTCAACCGCTCCAGCCTGCTCCACCACTGAATATAATCATGGCTGATCTAATCGCGGCCTCTGTTCCAATTTCCTGCCAGTTCTCCATCCTGAAACTCTGGTCTGTTGTTGTAAATTGCTGCACATGATAAAATATCCACTCCACATCTACACTGTCAATTACTTTTAGCATTTTACAGACCTCAGTGATATCTCCTTTCATTATAATAAACTTGAGACTATAGAACTGAACTGCTTAATCTGTCTTCATAAGCCACCAACCCCCCGCTCCCATCTCTGGAATCAATCTAATGAACCGCTTCTGAATTACCTCCAATGCAAATGCATCCTTCCGCAAGTCAGGGCACCCAAACTCTACTCCAGTTACAGCCTCACTCATGTCTTGCATAGCTACATAAACACTCCCTACCTTTCTACTCTATCGTTTTACAAATAAATTTGAAACTATGCTTTCCTTTCCCTTTACCTGCTGTAGCTGCATGCAGGTTTTCTGTGAAATGCACGTGAACACACTGACCCCTCTGCACCTGAGCACTTTGAAGTTTCTCTCCATTTTGATAATAATTTGCCTTTCTATTTCGCTGGCCAAATTGTATAATCTCATAGTTTTCCACTTTAATTTTCATTTCCACATGTTAGCCCATTCACCCAAACCATCCATATTCATTTTAAACCTCTTACATCTTCATTCCGAAATAATTTCCCACCGATGTTAGTGTCATCTGAAAAATTGGTTATAGTATTTTCTATCCTGTCAACTGAGTAATAATATTGATGAAAAATTGTTAAGGCATGAGTACAGAAATCTGCGGCACTCCAGAAGTTACATTTGCCAGAAGAAAATGACACATCTATTCCATCTGACTGCATTTTGTTGGTTCACCAATCATCATCCAAGTTAATAAATTACTCCTAAACCCATGTTGTCTGATCTGAACACTTAGTCTTTGGAGAAGCAACATACCCGATCCCGTCTGAAAGAGCAGATATATTCCATCTTCAGGATTCGCACGAACCACCTTATTTGTGAGATCTTTAAATAACTCAAGCAAACAATTCAAACACGATTTAGCCTTCGTAAAACAATTTCGACTCTGACGGATTGTGATTTAACTTTCAAATGTCCTGAACGATGGACTCAAATAATTTGCCTTAAATTACAATAGTTTATTGTTACATTTTAGTCACTAATGTATGCCATTATTACAAGTTCTTCCCTTTCGAAAACCTTTATGTTTTCTTTGAATTCCTGTTTAACGTGTGAGATGGCTTGCATTAACATTATTTCAAGCACTGAGCTCGAGATCAGGTTATTTATGAATTGGTGTAGGATGATCAGAAGAGCTAATTGGAAACTTTGCTGTAAACGTACTTTTGAGAACAGTGACCACAACTTTTTATTTGAGATTAGATTCCCAACAGTATGGAAACAGGCCCTTCGGGCTAGCAAGTCCACATCAATCCTCCAAAGAGTAATCCACCCACTGATTTCCCTCTGATTAATGCACCTACCGCTATGGGCAATTTAGTATGGTCAATTCACCTCACCTGCAAATCTTTTGACTGTGGGAGCAAACAGGAGCACTCGGAGGAAACCCACGTAGACACGGGGAGAATGTGCAAACTCCACACAGACAGTCGCCTGAGGCTGGAATCAAGCAGTGCTGGACAATGAGCCACGTTGCTGGCTCTATTGTTTTCCTTTATGCTGTTTGAGTACGCGACAGTTTTTTGTTTAATTTGAAGTAACCGTTATAAATCTGAGTCGGGCAAGCCATGAAGGTGTCAGGAGAAAGTGGGGACTGCAGATGCTAGAGATCAGAGTCGAAGAATGTGGTGCTGGAAAAACACAGCCGGTCAGCTAGCATATTAATAGCATGAGAATCGACGTTTAGGGCAGAAGCGCTTGATCAGGAATGAGGCTTGTGGGCCAAAGGGGCTGCGAGATAAATAGGTGGGGGGTGTGGCGGGGGGACGTAGCCAGGAATATGATAGGTGGGTGGAGGAGGGGTTGAAAGTGATAGGTTATGAAGGGAGGCAGAACGCTTCATCTTCTACATCCATTTGAACCAAGGTGGTCTACTCAACATCGGCGAGATAGGGCATCAACTTGTGGATCGTTTCAGGGACCAACTCTGGTACAGTCACACAGACCAACTTCACCACCTTGTGGCTGAACACTTTAACTCCCCCTACCACTCCACCAAGGAAATGCAGGTCTTGGGCCTCCTCCATCGCCAGACCCTAACCAACTGATGCATGGAGGAAGTAGGCCTCATCGTCCACCATGGGACCCTCCAACCATAGGGGATCAATGTGGATTTCACCAGTTTCCCCATTTCCACTCCTCCCACTTTATCCCAGTCCAATCTTCCAACTGTGCACCGCCCTCTTGAATGTTCTTGTCTGTCCATCTTCCTTTCCAACTATCCACTCGACCCTCCTCTCCGACCTATCTCTTTCACAATCATCTCCCCCCTCCTCATTTACCTATTAGATCAAAGGAAGCAGCTTAGAAAAATGCCAAGTATGTTAGTAAGCCAGTGGATTCATAGTAATGTAGGACCCAGCAAAGGAGGACAAAGAAACAGAGATAAAAATCAAAAAGAGAAAAAGCATGCCAACACAATAACAACGCCAAAACTGCTAAAAAGCTTCTATCGATGTATGAAACAACAATAAAAACAAGGTCAAATGTGGAACAGTGAGTGTGTAGACAGGATAATTTATTGTTGAGAACAGAGACATTACAGAGAAAATAAACAGTTTCTTTGTACCTGTCTTCATGGAACAATTATATCCAGAAATTCTCCCAGAAATACCAAGTGACCAATGGACTTGTGTAAATGAAGTATAAGATCATTCATATCTGGGATGAGGTAATATTTGAAAAGACAACTGGATTGAGTGTTGATAAATCTGACAGACCAGATTTACTTCATACAAAAATTTCAGTGGAAGCAGCAATAGTCATTTTGGTTGCATTACGGATTTTTTCATTATTTTGCAACACATTCCCGAAAGGCAGGTGGCCAATCGGGATAAGGGGCGGTTATCAATATTATCCGTCGGTGTAAGTACGAATGAAGATGGAGAGTGGTGAACTACAGACCAGTAACTTGTCATCCGCAGTCGGGTGTCTGTTGGACTCGATTACAATGAACATGCGACTAGATATATAGAAGGTAATGGACAAACTGGGCAGCATGATAATGCTTCGACGAAAGGAAAACCGTAAGTGGAAAACATTCATTTGGAATGGTTTGAAGATGATTCTTGTCGACATTAGCAATGAGGAACCAATGGATAACGTATAATTGGATATTCAGGAGCACTTTGTTAAGAACTCACACACTAATATCATAAGAAAAGTTAAAGCAAAAAGTATTGTGCAGATGTAACAGTAAAAATTAGGTTTACATTCATGTGAATTTAATTGGAATATAGAAGATGTCATGCCCCCGTGGCATGGCGTGTTGCTGAGACAAAAATGAGAGTATTGTGTACTGTTGTGCAGACTCCATCTAAGAAAAAATATACTGACTACAGAAGAACTGCAAAAGGCATTCTCCAGATTAATACCTAAAATGGCAAGATTCTCTGATTGGGAAACTCAGCCTGTGATCTCAATCTTCAAATAATGAGACGTGATCGCAGTGAATCTTAGAAACTTAGAGACATACAGGTTACTGAATAAGGCAGGGGCCAGGAGAACTGCAAGCAGGTGCGATTAGGGAGAATCCCATGATATTCTACACGGACAACAAGGAGCACAGAATAATCAGTGAACAGTTCGTGTCCATTAGAAAGCTAGAGGGCAATCTGTGTGTGAAGTTGGAGAACATTGAGAGATTGTGACATGAGAGTTTCACAACTGTTTTACTAGGGAGAAGGAGGAGACAGGTACAGAATTCGAGAAGATGGATGGGGAATCTCTTGAGCAGACTGATGTAAAATGCGAGCAGGAATCTGAGGCTTTGCTGATATAAAATTGGACTGACTGCCAGGTCTGAATGAATTGCATCACAGGCTGTTGTGGGAGACAGGGGAAGAAAGACACTGACTGAAAAATGTAATTAGAATCTGAACATAGGGGAGGTGTCAGAGGACTGGAGAACAGCTAATGCGATTCCATTTTACAGGAAGGATGGAAGAGATAGACCGGGAATTATAGACAAGCAAATATTAGATCACTGTTAGGGAAACTCTTGGAGAAAATAGGGAAGGAGAAAATTGAATCCCAATCAGAATGACAAGGCTTGATCAGGGATAATAATCATAACTTTATCAGGGGGAAGTCACTCCTAACGAATGTGAATTACTATCAAGAGATCGCTTAATTAGTTTTGCAGCAAGGTCTTTGACAAAGCTCCACATCGGAAAATGAAAAATAAAGTAAAATGTCATGGAATCAAGGATAACCTGACAAGTTACAACGAAAATTGTCTCAGTGGCAGGAGTCAGAGGGTGGTGGGAGAAGGCTGGTTGTGTGACTGGAGACCAGTGTCCCCTGGTGTACCACAGGGATGAGTGCTGTGTCCCTTATTGTTTGTGGTATTCAAAAATGGTGCAAATGTGAATGGAGGGGGGTGGGTGAAGGGGCTGGCGACTGTGATAAGTAACTTTGTGTTTGCCTGGTTGGTTAATTGTGAGGAGGAAGGTATCATGTTACAGAAAGATACACATAGATTAGTCAGCTAGTCATATCAATGGCAGATGGAACGTAAAGTAATAAATATGATGTGATATACTTTGGAAGAAGAAACCAGACGGGGAGGAAGCTCAGAGTGTGCGTCTGCACACACCCCTGAATGTGACTGGACAGGGTGATATGTTAGTTAACAAGTGGACCTTGGGTGTAGCCATTATTAATCGGGGCCTAGATTATAAGAGTTATACACGATAGAGTGACTTAGGTAATTCTGGGAGCCACATTACAGCAAGGACATGATAGTACTGGAGGGTGTGCAGAGAAGATTCACCAGTATGTTCCCTGGGATGTAGAATTGCAGCTATGGAGAGAGGGTGTGTATGCTCAAGTTGTTTAGTTCGGACAGAGAGGCTGAGGGGGGTGTGATTCAGAAGGACAGGATGATGAGGTGCATGGAGAGGGTGGATAGATAGCAGCTGTTCATTTTAGTCACGGGGCAAGAACAAGGGAGCCCACTTTTAAAGTGAAGGGTTTGAGGTTTAGTGAGGAAGAAAAGAGAGTTTTCTTTCCCCCAGAGGGTGTTGGGGTCAGGAATCTAATTCCTGAGCGGAGAGTTATCACGGGTATCCTCATAGCCATTAAAAAGTGCTTGGACGAGCAATTGAAAGTGTCATAACATTCCAGGCTATGGGCCTGGTTTAGGTAAGTGGTACTACTGTAGATTATGCTGTATTTCTGACAGTACAGAATAAATACTCCTGTGAGTGTATGTTTGTGCAAGGTCGGTTATTGCGCAGCCTAAGGCAGGAATTGATGGGTTTCTGAATAGTATATTCACAAGAGGTTAGCACTGCTGCCTCACAGCGCCAGAGACCTGGGTTCAATTCCCACCTCAGGCGACTGTCTGTGTGGAGTTTGCACATTCTCCCCGTGTCTGCGTGGGTTTCCTCCGGGTGCTCCAGTTTCCTCCCACAGTCCAAAAATGTGCAGGACAGGTGAATTGGCGAGGCTACATTGCCCGTAGCGTTAGGTGAAGGGGTAAGTGTAGGGGAATGGGTTTGGGTGGGTTGCGCTTCGGTGGGTCAGTATGGACTTGTTGGGCCGAAGGGCCTGTTTCCACATTGTAAGTAATCTAATCTATTAATCACCAAGAATGAACGTTAATAGTTTGTCAAATTATGCCAATGTGAGAAGTATGAGAAAACAATTGCAGCTTCCTTACAATCTGAAACCAGAGAATGGACAATGGGGAACAGGGAAATGGCAGAACTATGAAGCCTCTTCACCAGTTCTGTCTTCACTGAACTTTCTATCAATACTAGGAAAACGAAGTCTGGTGTGGAAAATGATATAGTACATGGAACATAGAACAAAGTAAGTACATGATTTTGGAGAAGATATTGGGAGTGAAAGTAATGGTCATAGACAACACTAATATATATTTATGGAATGGAATTATGTTTGAGAAGCAGACTAGGAGACAAATGAAAGAGAAGCAATGGATGTAAAACATTTGCATTTTCAGAAAAAAATCATAAAGCTCCAAGCCCAGTTTACAAAATTAAATCTGAGTGGATTGGGGCGAATATATGGCCATGTTTCTGGAATGGAACAGCTGGCAGGAAGCAGTGAATAGAAATAAGCAGACTCGTCAAGCAGCAGCCTGACATTATATGAAAGTTTCTGTGAGTATGGCCATGTCCCAGTCACCCCAACAACTTCCTCAGATATCTCCTGTCTCAAAAGCAGGACTGACACGGCAGAAGTGGCGGAACAGTGGAGTACAGTTGGAAGGGAATTGCTCTGGACGTCCTCAACAGTGACTCCGTATGCCATGATGTCTCATGGCGTTAGTTTACACATGGGAACGGAAACCTCCTGCTGATTACCATGTACCAGCCTATCTCAATTTGATGAATCAGTACTCCTCCATGCTGACCAACACTTGGAGGAAGCACTGAGGGTGGCAAAGGCGCAGAACGTACTCTGTTTGGGGGTTTTAATGTCCACCACCAAGAGTAGCTCTGCAGCAACATTACAGATTAAGCTAGTCGGGCCCAAAAGGATATAACTGCTAGACTGGGTCTACGGCAGCTGGTGAAGGAACCAACAAGAGGAAAATACCTACTTAACCACATCCTGACTAATCTGTCAGTTACAGAAATATCTGCCCATGACAACATTGGTAAGAGTGACCACGGCATAGTCATTGTGGAGACAAAGTCACACCTTCACATTGAGAATAACCTTAATAATTTTGCGTGGTACTATCACCGTGCTAAATGGAACAGACTTCAAGCAGATCTAGCAGCTCAAGTCTGGGTTTCCATAAGGTGCTGTGCGTCAGCAAAAGCAGCACAATTGCACTCTAGTGCAACCTCACTACCTGGCATATCCCCTCACAACAATTCCAATCAATCCAGAGGATCAACCTTGGATCAATAGAGAGTGCAGGAGGGCAGGAGCAGCATCGGGCAGACCTGAAAATGAGGTGTCAGCCTGCTGAAGTCACCAACCAGGACAACACGTGTGCCAAACAGCATAAGCAGTAAGTGATGGACAGCGCTATGTGATTCCCACAAGCAACGGTTCAGATCTAAGCTCTGCAATCCTTCCACTTCAAGTTGGGAAGTTATGGACAATGAAACAAGTCATTGGATGAGGAGATTCCACAAATATCTCCATTCTTAATGATGGAAGAGCCCAGCAATTCAGTGTATAAGATAAGGATAATACATTCGCAACAATCCTCAGTCAGAAGTGCTGAGTGGATGATCCATCTCAGACTCCTCCAGTGGTCCTCAGCAATTCAGTTACCAGTCATCAGCCAATTTGATTCAGTCCACGCGATATCCAGATTCAGTTGGAGACACTGGATACTCCAAAGGGTACATACCCTGACAATATTCTGGAAATAGTACTGAAAACATGTGCTGCAGAACTTGTCACTGCCCTAACTGAGCTGTTCCAATTTCGTTTGAAGAACGACATTTCACCGATTATGTGGAAAATTACCCAAGTATCTCCTATTCCGGAAAAAAAAGAAAAATCCGGCCAATTACCAGCCCAATCAGTAAAGTGATGAAAGGTGTCTGTGCTTTCAAGTAGCACCTGCTCAGTAATAACCTGGTAAATGATACTCAGTTAGGGCTCCCCCAGGGTCACTCAGCTCCTGACCTCATTACCGTAGTTTAAATATAGACAAAAGAGCTGAATTCCAGAGGTGGGCTGAGAGTGATAGCCCTTGAAAACAAGGCTGCCTCTGGCCAAGTGTGGCATCAAGGCACCTTAGCTTGATTAGAATCATACCTGACACGTAGGAAGTTGGTCATGGTTGATAAAGGTCAGCCAACTCAGGTACAGAACAAGTCTGTAGGAGTCCCTCGGGCGAGGCCTCAGCCCAAACATCTTAAGGGCTGATGGATCAATGACCTTCCCTCTACTAAAAGGTCAGAAGTGGGGAATGTTCGCCAATGATTGCACAATGTTCAGCAACATTTGTGGGTCCTCAGATACTGAAGCAGGCCATGTCCAATTACGACAAGTTCTGGACAGTATCCAGGCTGACAAGTGGCAAGTAATATTCAGGCCACACAAATGCGAGACCCTGATCATCATCACTAAAATACAATCTAACCACTGCCCCTTGGCATTCAATGGTATTACCATTACTGAACCACAACGGTTCAAAAAGGCAGCTCACCACCACCTGCTCAAGGGGCTACTGGGGACAGACAATAAATGCTGGCCCAACCAGTCACATCAAGATTCAGGATTTTTAAAAAAAACTTATCAGAGGATGGTTGCTTAGTTATCATAGTGATCTATGCTCAGGCCCCAGGTGTTCACAATACCCATTAAACATTTGGCTGTTGAAATAAAATACAATATATCCCAACCTGCTGACAGGGCTAAAGGATGTTGGATTATGAGTGGATGAGGACGTTGCAAAAAAGCTTCAAGGTGACGAAGACAAGTGGTGTGAATGGGCAAATACTTTTCAGTTGGAGAGCAATGTGGGTAGAGTGGACAGTCTGCCCTTTGGTGGGAACAATAGACTGGAAACCTATTCTTTGAAAAGGGAGTGTTTGAAACATGTTGATCTACAAAGAGACGCATGTTCCTTTTTGTTGTTTCCTTCTGCGCAGCCCTCCGAGGTCCCTGCAGCGCAGTCAGTCCTGAACCCAGAAGTCAATACTGGGAATGGCATTTGCACGCTGACCAGGGTACATAGACCCACCAGCTAAAGTTCAGACTATTCCACGTGTCACCATTAGCTGGGAAATAGGTACCTGAGTTTTGGTTGCTGTTTTGACAGCAATTCAAATATAACCAAAGAGTTTAAATAACTCTCAGGATACGAGAAACCAACGGGATTTGAATATTATTGTTTGGATACCTGGAAAGCAATCAAATTTTGAGAATTATTGTATCATGGGGAGTATATAAACCGAGCATTTTGAACACTAGAGGGAGAGCCACTGCCATCCAACAGCAGAGTAACTGCTGTAGAGCAGGAGTGCTAACTGGCCATCTCAAACACTCTCTATCAAAGACATATGTTCATTTAAAACCTCCTTGCAGTATAAAGAACAATACCAAGGGAGATCAGCAGCTGGAAGTGTGAACACAGTGGGGAAGATAGAGTCTGTGTGGTCTTGAGGTTTTAACGTTTAATATGTGGGTTGTTGAAACAGCATATTTTTATACAGTTGGAGTCAGGTAGTAAGTAGTGAAGAAAAGAGGGGCTCGTATTTTTGAATAGTTGTTTAGTGTCCACTATTTATGTTAAAGAAACTAATTTGCTATTTTTGTTTAAATATTGGAATTTAGGAGATCTGTGCCACTCATATTTTAACAGATTACGAGGTGAGGCGAGCTTTTCTGGGTGTTTGGTTTTAATTAACAGAGCGGTTCGACTCCTCTTTGTAAATTTACCATCCACGCTAACCCCATTTCCCTGCAGTTGGCCGATATCCTTCTAGTCCGTTCCTAACCACATATTTATCCAAATGCTTTTGAAACATCTGCTGGCAGCTCATCCAAGTACCAACCCTCTGTGTGAAGAAGAGAACCCTCAGGTTCCATTTATTCATTCCCCTTAAACTTAAATCTCTAAACCTGGGAAAAAGACTGACAGAATTCGCCCTATCCATACTCCTCATGATCCTATACAGCTCTATAAGGTCCACACTCAGTCTCCTACACTCTAAATAAAGGACCGAGCTTGTCCAACCTCTCCCTATAATTCAGACCATTGGGTCCTGGCAACGTCCTTGTAAATTTCTTCTGCACTCCTTCTAATTTCATAACACCCTCCCTGTGACAAGGTGACAATAACTGAACACAATGTTCCAAATGCAACCTTAGCAAAGTCCTGGGTAACTGCAACATAATTTCCCAACTTCTATACTCAATGCCCTGCCTGATGAAGGCCAGTGTGCCAAAAACCTTCTTCACTGCCCTGTCTACCTGTGTCTCCACTCTCAGAGAACCGTGCAACTGAACATCAAGGTGTCTCCGCCCACTATAACCATTAAGGCCCTCCTATTCACCATGAAACTCCGACCTTGGTTAGATTTTCCAAAATGCAAGACCTCACGCTTCTATATTAAATTTCATTTGCCATTTCTCGGGCCACTTCTCTACCTGATTAGGGTCCTGCTGCAATTTCTGATAAACTTCCTCACTGATCACGCTACCGCTTATTTTAGTGTCATCTGCAAACTTACTAATTATGCCTTGTACATTCTGAACCAAATCATCGATAAAAAGTAGGTATAGACACAGCTTCCAGTCTGACAAACATCCTTCCACTAAACCCTCTGCTTCCTTCCATCAAGCCAACTGTGTATCCAATTGGCCGGTTCTCCCAGCATTCCACGTGATGTAACCTTCCTGAGCATCCTGCCATGTGGAACCATATCAAAGGCATAACTGAAATCCATAGAGACTACGTCGACCGATCTGCCATCGTCAACTTTCTTGGTCGCTTCATCAAAGAACGCTAACAAACTTGGGAAGCATGCTCTCCCACTCGCAAGTCTATGCTGACCGCTCTGAATCCAACCCTGTGTAAGTAATGGGTGCAGTCAATGGTATGCTTTCTGTCATTGTAAGATGATTCACGTTCATAAGTAATGCCATCTTCCTGTAGTTGTAGATCCTTGCTGAGAGATCATTTGGGTCACTCTCTACAGATTTCATCTCCTTTGTAAGGAATAATCTCCTTACCACAGACACGGGTGATGGTTCCATGAGGAGACACAGTGAATAGGCTGAGTGTTTAATCTGTAGAGCTGTGAACGACGAAGAAATGGAGACGCTAAACATGAGGAGTGGCAGCGATCACTTATTTCCAAAACAGACATTAATAGGGTGAGAAATAACATACTTTAACCAGGATTCATTGGTTTGATTTATTGCCACATGTACCTCAGTACAGGGGAACACTTTATTTATGAGCAGTGGAGACAGATCATAGTAAGCATGGCCAGACAGATTATAGGGTGGGAATAGACTTGGACAGAGTAAGGCATACAGGTTACATTGAACAGGATGTGCACTAGACAAGATCAACATGAATAAGATCAGCATTATTTGAACTTAGAGAGTCCATTCCTCAATCTAACGTTACTTTCCTAATAGTTTATATGCCGAAATTAACTCTCCCCATGTTATTGGGCAGTCGGCGTGTGAACCCATACTGAAGGTCAAGTTGCTTACAATCTCCAACAGCAGCCACAATACCTTCCATCAGAAACAGGTAGCCATTCCCACCCACTTCCGCCCTACATAGAGAACACCAGGCTGTCTTCTCGGTGATATAAGATGCGTTCTTGAGACTTCACACAAGACATATGGTTTCCCTCCTCAACACTAGAAAACCACGTTAACGTCCCACGTGTGTATCATGCGCAATGTACCCACAAGGAATAACGTGGGGCAGTCTGTGCAGTATCTGCTCCACTTGTTCATCATGTTAGAGCGTCTGTTAGGAGAAAGTGAGGACTGCTGATGCTGGAGATCAGAGTAGAGATGGATTGCTGGAAAAGCACAGCAGGTCAGGCAGCACCCGAGGAGCAGGAGAATCCACGTTTTGGGCATAAGCGATTCATTAGGAATCAGCATCAATTACCTCATTCTGTCCCCTTGTAAGTGCGTTGAGGGGGAATGGCCTCCTCCTGTTCCTATATAAGTGACTTAAGGGGCTGAATGGCCTACTCCTGTTCCAGTGTAAGTGACTCAAGGGGCTAAATGGCCTCATCCTGTTCTTGTGTAAGTGACTCAAGGAACTGAATGGCTTCTTTCTCGTCCGATTGGACAGGGTCAAGGGCCTGATTGGGTTACCCCTAGTTCCTCTTTGACTGCTCGATGTGCTGACAAGTGCGATGATGCTGCAGCTTTTAGAGGTAATTTTTGTCCTGGTTTCTTTTCAGTGAGAGATTGAACGATTTTTACCAAGCTGACTAGTTAAGACCACTGGAGTAAACAGCTAGCGAGGTCTTAGGTTTATTTTAATGCAGCTTGAATGGATGTGGCCAGCTATCACAGATTAGGATCTTAGGGTTTTGGTTTCTCAGTAACATCAAAAACTGTAGGGATCTCCACAGAGTTGGAAGCCTCAGTGAATGTCACCTTGTTGCTACTCTGAATTTTCTCTTGATGCTGTTTTTAAATCCTGAATTGGAGAAATATTTGTGACATTCTGTGTCTGAATGTTCCTTTCTGCCAGAGGCTGTGATTATGGGAGTTTCCTATCGTGGAATAGTTCATTATTAACAGTTCCCAGATCTATTATTCTGTTAACTTGGCCAATATAATTACACTATTCTAAATTCCTCTTTCTTTGGTTTTATTTTATCTTTTGTGTTTAAGTAAATGGTGTTTTGCTTCACACCGAGTAGTTTGACCAGTCACATTGCATCTGGAACAGACACTTTACATTTCCTTTAAAATAAGAAAGCATTAGAATCTAGGCTAACGCCTTTAAATATTTTCGAGGGACTCTGGTATGGTCCATCACACTGGAATCCTTCTCTTCCTGAGTAATAGGCAGAAGGCACTGAATGGACAGCCCCTGTTCTTCTCCAATAGTGTCAATGGGCTGAATGGCTTCCTCATATTCCTGTGAAACCAGTGAGGTGCTGAATGAACTCCTATTTTACTGTGGCAATGTGCACTGTCAGGCAGTGCTGGTAGATGAATGTTACTGATATTTCAACAGCACAAGTCTTAATGGAGTCTGGGCCTTGCTGCACATGGACACAGACCAGGTCAGGAGCTGATGGAGGTCAAATTATTCTGATCATTGTGGAATCTTCAGTGAGCATCCCCACTTCTGATCTTATGTGGGCAGGGGTGGGGATGGGAAGACATTGATGAAGCAGCTGAAGATGTTTGTGAAGACGAACTCCCACCGAGGTGACTCAGGACTGAGATGATGAACATCTTCCTTTGTGCCATATTTGCCTCTAAACACTGGAGAGGTTACTCTGATTCCCATTAAGTCCAGTTTTGTTAAGGTCCTTGATGTCAACAGAAGATAACCACTGCCTTCAGATCAGGGCCAATCATTTTTACCTGCACCTCTGTGTCAACCTCTTTTGTTCATATCAATAAGCCATAATATAGGAGCAGCAAGTTTTTTTTCTTCAAACAGGTGGTATTGAATTTCAGGGTTTCTCTTCTCAAGAGTGTTCGTGGAGCTAGATGACTGAAAGTATTTGAAGAGAATGTCGATGGATACTGACCTGTCAGAGAGTTGTGGGCTATGAAGAATTGGGTATGAAAGAGGATTTGAGACATAGAGCAGACAGAGAAAAGAGCCCCAACTGATACTCACTCCGACGTTATTCTACGCAAACAAGCTGCAGGGATGAGACTTCTTCCTGGAACAGTTGGATTTGGCAGAATTTCCTTTCCTTCAATCAGTGGAGCGATTCCCATGAATCCTCAACAGGAATGCTCCAAGTTTGGTGAAGGTGACTCAGGGAAATTTTACTCTCACATTTTGCTGTCAGAAGGGACAAAGTGAGAGAGAGGGGGCAATAGACTGTGGCTTACGACCATAAGATAATCGGATACAGGAACAGAAATTAGGCCATTCAGCCCATCGAATATGATCCACTATTCAATTATGGCTGATAAGTTTCTCAAAACCATTTTCCTGCATTCTCCCTGTAACCCTTGATCCCTTTGATACTCAAGAAGCTAACTACCGCTCTCTTAAATATACACAATGACGTGACCTCCACTGCCTTCTGTGAAAATGAATTCCATAGATTCTCCACTCTCTGGCTGAAGACATTTATTCTTTACCTCCGTTCGTAAAGGATTTCCCTTTACTCTAAGGTTGTATTCTTGGGTCCTAGGGTCTCCTACCAATGGAAGTCTTCTCAACATCCGTACTGTCCAGGCCATTCAGTATTCTGTATATTTCAATTAGATCCCTCCACATCCATCTGAATTCCATCAAGAACAGACCCAGAGTCCTCAAACATTCTCATATGTTAAGCTTTTCATTCTTGGGACCATTCCCGTGTACCTCCTGTGAACCCATTCCAAGGTCAGCAAATCCTTCTTTCTGAGATATGGGGCTCAAAACAGCGCACAGTACTCCAAATATGGTCTGACAAAAGCCTTATAGAGCCTCAGAAGTACGTCGCTGCTTTTATATTCAAAACCTTTCCAGATAAATTCCATCACTGCATTTGCCTTCCTAACTGCTGACTCAACCTGCAAGCTTACATTGAGAGAATCCTGGAGTAGAACTCCCAAGTCCCTTTGCACTTCAGACATCTGACTTTTCTCAGTAGTCCATGTTTTTATTCTTCCTAACAAAGTTAGGAAATTCAACAAATTCAACAAATTTAACAAAGAGTCCCACAATTTCCCACTTTGTACTCCATCTGCCATTTCTTTGCCCATTATCCTAACCTAACCAAATCCTTCATGAGCCCCCCTGCCTCTTCGAAGTTACCAGCCGCTATAGCTATTTTTGTTTCATCTTCAAACGTATGCCTTAAGATCATTCATCTGGATCGTTAATGTATAAAGTGAAAAGTTGTGATCCCAACACTGAGCCTTATGGAACACTACTTGTCACCGACTGTCAACCTGACAGGGACACGTTTATAGACATTCTTAACTTCGTGCCAGACAGCCAATCTTCTATCCATGCTAGCACCTTGCCTCTAACATCATGGGCCCTTGCCTAACTCAGTAGCCTCCTGTCGGCACATTGTCAAAGATCTTCTGGAAGTCCTGGTGGATGACATCCATTGGCTCTCCTTGTTCTACGCTGATCGTTACGTCCTCAAGGTTTTCTGGCAGATTTTCCAGGCATGATCTCCCCTTGATGAAACCATGCTAACTTTGTCCCGCTTTACCATCAACATCCAAGTATTCAGAAATCTCATCCTTCACAATGGATTCCAGGATCTTACCCACAGCCAAGTATAGATTAGTCAGTCTGTAATTTTCCGATTTTTTGCTTTACCTTTTTAAACAGTGGTATCACCTTAGCAATTTTCCAGTCCTCTGGGAATCTCCCTGATTCGAGAGATTCCTGAAAGATCACCACCAACGCCTCCACTGTCTCATCAGCTATCTGCCTTAGAAATCTGGAGTGGAGTCCATCTGGTCCAGGTGATTTACTGACCTTCAGGCCATTCAGTTTTTCCAGCACCTTCTCCGAGTTGATGCCCACCTTACTCAGGCCTGTCCACTAAGTCTTTTCAATGTTTGGGATATTACTCATGTTTTCAACCGTGAAGACTGACACGAATTAATTTTTCAGCTCCTCAGCCATTTCCTTGTTCTACATTACTATCTCTCCTGTGTCAATTTCGAGCAATCAGATGCCCATTTTTGCCTCTCTTTTGCCCTTTATGTATCGAAAGAAGCTATTACAGTCTTTCTTTACATGACTGGCTTGCTTATCCTCATATTTCACTTTCTCACTCCTTATTTCTTATTTTTGTGCTCTGTGTTGGTCTTTGCAAGTGTTACGACATGGGAGTGAACGCCTCTGTTAATTAAACCAAACACCCAGGTTAGCTCAGCTCACCCTCGTAATCTATTAGAATATGAGTGACAGAGAACTCCCAAATTCCACTGTCTAAAGAAAATAACGCCAATTTATTTTTAACTATAAAAGTGAACATTATGCCACAACTAAATACAACGTTAACCAACCTACCCCCACAACTGCCCCAAAACAATATGCTGTTTCAATAAGACACTTATGAAGATTACATCAACTTAATTTCAAAACCGCACAGCTACTGCCGTCCTCTGTGATGTTACTCTCCTGACTGCTGAATTCCCTGGGTCATCGTATTTCTATTTATTGTGAATATGTTTCATATGAAAAAATAGATATGATTAGTGAGTATTTCCTAACTTCTTGCAGAGCAAGAAGGTTGATCCCCAGGCTTCTTCCGTCTCGATGGCATCTGCTCTCTTCCTAATTTTCAAAATGTTCGCATTTTTATGTCCCCAGCATCAAATTGTCTCACTGGTTCAATGTTGGCAAAACAATAAATTCAATCTCGATTTGCTTTCAGTGACAGAGAGATTGAAGGAAAGAGAGTGTTGCATGCAAAGGTGAGAGTGGTGTAGCAAGAGCCTTGTTCGGGGGTAGGTGCTGTAACAGATATACAGAGAGTGTGATGGAGTAGAGAGAATAGGGATATTTGTCCTGGCCGAGCGGGGAAACTTATTGTTGTTTGTCCTGTATCGATGTGCATTTCTTCAGATCATCTCAGCATCAGGGTGAGCCTCCCCAATGTCTTGTCCACGTCTATCATTAATAACACCACAGAACACATCCCACAGCTTCTTCAAAATCAGTTTGTATGGATCTTGCAAACAACAAAGAGGAACACACATTGGTGCCTTACATATCTAAACCAAAACTGTTGTGCAACTTTGTGCATCCGATTCTCTGGAAATTACATAGAACATAGAACATGTTACAGCACAGAATAGGCACTTCAGCCCACGATGTTGTGCCGACCACTGATCCTCAAGAATGCACCCTCAAATTTCTGTGATCATATGCATGTCCAGGAGTCTATTAAATGTCCCCAAAGACCCTGCCTCCACAACTGCTACTGGCAACGCATTCCATGCTCTCACAACTCTGTGTAAAGAACCCGCCTCTGACATCCCCTCTATACTTTCCTCCAACCAGCTTAAAACTATGACCCCTCGTGTTAGTCATTTCTGCCCTGGGAAATAGTCTCGGGCTATCAACTCTATCTATGCCTCTCATTATCTTGTATAAATTAGATATCCAAATCTAGTTGCAGTAATACTGGATGATCTAAAATTTCATCTAAACTGCGTTAACTCAATGATTGCTAATGCTGTGAAAAATCAATTTCATGTGTATATGAGGTAGGTTGAAGAGTATGTTGTGAACAAAAGTAGAGAGCAGGTTATTTTGGGAGTGGCGTTGTGTGGTCAGAAGGACAAATTGCTTACCGTGCTCTGAGGCAGCTATTGGGCAATCGTGACATTAATATGTTGCATTTTACACGGCGCCTGCAAGCAATATAGAATGTTTGAACATTACACTCAAATATCATGGAAACCCGAAGGCTAGAGGGTCAAGTGAATTGGAAAAATACGATATGGCATTTAGTGTGAGACAAAGATTGGCTGTTAGTGATAGAATTACTGTAAAGTCTGAAAAATACGTACATATCATTAAGTTACAAACACCAACGAAAGGGAAGGTGACTCATTAATGGTTTACCTAATAAATTAATGATTGCATTAAATCTAAGGAAGCAGCTTCAGTACAATTCCAGATGTTGTGCAAACCTGAACATACAGAGAGATTCACTTTTCTGAAAATAAGGACGAAGAAAGTGTTAAGGAAACCAAAAAGAACATGAATACAAACAAACAGGAAACACACAGACTGCTCAAATCTACCATCCATATACCAAAGAAAACAAAAGTAAGGCCAAATGTGGAAATTTGTAAAGTATAGGAGAATTTATTGTGGGGAACAAGGAAATGGCAGAGAACCTAACCAACTACTTTGCATCTGTCTTCATGGAGAAACTGCCAGGAAATCTCCGTGTCAAGTGATCACATGGGACTTGTGGAACTGAAGAAATTAAGTCAATTCATATCAGCAACAAGGTAGTACTAGAAAATTGAGCTAGATTGATCATTGCTAAGTCTTATGGGCCAGATATACTTCACATCAAAATGTCAGAAATAAAACAGCATATTAATTGAACTGTCGGCGACTGTGTTTTATATTCTTGCAGATCCTGCAAAGGCCACAGACATTGTAGATAACTGAAAGGTAGTAAACATGATCCATCTATGTACACAGGGAAGAAGAGATAATGTGGAGGACTGCAGACCAATAAATTTGACTTATGTATGGAAAGAGTTGGAATCCATTATATAAGATGTGATATTGGGTACTTCGAAATGAACAGCAAAATTGCAGAGAATCACAATGCATTTCTGACAGAGAAATCATGCCTGACAAACTTCGGAATTATTTGAAGTTGTTTCTTGCAGCATAGACCACAGACAACCAGTGAAAGTAGTGTGTTTGGATTTTCAGAAGTCTGGGCGAGAAAAATTTCTGCCTGTACCAGCTGCTCTTTTTTTGAGGTATTTAGGTATTGGAGGTGATTTCCTCGAATTCCAGAAGCAGCAATTACTGTTTTGTATGTTGTTGCATTGTTTTGGAACTTTGGGAAAAAAAGTCAAAGAAACAGCATTTTTAAGAGGGAAAAGAACAGACAAAGGCAGCACATGGTGAGGGGAAGAAACTGACAGGACAGCGTACCTGCACAGTTACTGCCTTTGCAGTTCGAATTCATGTATCGCTGGATATCGGATTGCGTCTAGGAAAATTACTAAACAGTGAAATTTACAACAGGTTTGGAGGAACAGTTTGAGCAAAGATCTCAGCCAGATAGTGGATTGTTTTAACTGTGTCCTACAGAAATTCTGCAGAAGTAAGTAGAGTGGGTTATTTCTTAATTATATGTTTTTGAGATTTGTCTCTTGATTAATCTTTAAAAAAAAGCCATACATAATAATTTAACCTTGGGCAGTGTTTTGTAGAGGAATAAGACAGTTTTCTTTTTCTGGGTCTGTCGATTGTGAAACAGCTCAAATGACCTGAGTAGAATCATATGCGCTTCTTGTCAGATGTGGCAGTTTAAGGAGGATTTAAGGGTTACTGTGGATTATATCTTCAATAAATGCTTCTGGTCGCGAATCCTATCAGATCGAATGGATTGGTTGAAGAGACAGTTTAAGACAATGAAGAGTTGGTTACAGCAACAGTATGTGATGGATGGCATATATAGGAAGGGGGCGGGGGAAGTCTCAGATACAGTTACATAGATGGGTTAACTCCAAGAAAGGCAAGATAATGAAGTAGCTAGTGCAGGAGTCTTCTGTGGCTGTCACTATTTCAAACAAATATGCTGTTTTGGAAAATGTAGCGGGTGATGGATTCACACGGGAACGTAGCACAAACAGGCACGTTTGTGGTATGGAGACTGGCTCTAATGCAACAAGGGTTACGTCGGATACCAGTCGTCAATTGTGTTAGGGGACTCGCTCGTATGAGGTACAGACAGACAGTTCTGTGGCCAGCAAAGAAATAAGCAGAATGGTGTGTTGCTTCCCTGGTGCCAGGATCACGGATGTCTCAGAAAGTGTGCAGAATGATCTCACGGGGGAGATGGGCCAGCAAGAGGTCATTGTCTAAATTGGAACCAACGATATAGGAAGGGAAAAGTTTGAGATTATGGATGGAGATTGCAGGGTGATAGGCAGAAATTTAAAAAGGAGGTTCTTGAGAGTAGTAATATCTGGATTACTCCCGGTGCTACGAGGTAGTGAGGGCAGGAATAGAGGGATAGAGCAGATGGATGTATGGCTATGGAGCTGGTGTATGGGAGAAGGATTCACATTTTTGGATCACTGGAATTTCTTTTGGGGTAGAAGGAACCTGTACCAGAAGGACGGATTGCACCTAAATTGGAAGGGGACGAATATACCGGCAGGGAGATTTGCTAGAGCTGCTCGGGAGGACTTAAACTAGTAAGGGGGGGGGGGGGTGCGGGTGCTGGGGACAGGGAGATAGTGAGGAAATAGATCAATCTGATATTGGTACAATTGAGAACTGAAACGAGTCAAACAGTCAGGGCAGGCAGGGACAAGGTCGGACTAATAAAGTAAACTGCATTTATTCCAATGCAAAGGGGTCCAACAGGGAAGGCAGATGAATTCAGGGCATGGTTAGGAACTTGCGACTGCGATATCATAGCAATTACAGAAACATAGCTCAGGGATGGGAAGGACTGGCAGCTAAATGTTCCAGGATACAAATGCTACAGGAAAGATAGAAGGGGAGGCAGGACAGGAGGATGAGTGGAGTTTTTGATTAGGGGTAGCATTGCAGCTGTGCTGAGGGAGGATAATCTTGGAAGTACATCAAGGGAAGTTATTTCGGTAGAACTGAGAAATAAGAACGGAATGATCACCTTATTGGGATTGTATTATAGACTCTCTAATAGTCAAAGTGAAATTGAGAAACAAACTTGCAAGGAGATCTCATCTCTCTGTTAGAAAGTAGGGTGATTATGGTAGGAGATTTTAACTTTCCAAACATAGACTGGGACTGCTATAGCGTTAAGAGTCTAGATGGAGAGGAATTTCTTAAGTGTGAACAAGAATATTTTCTAATTCAGTATGTGAATGAACCTACGAAGAAGGTGCAAAACGTGACCCACTCTGGGTACATAATGCAGGGCAGGTGACTGAGGTGTCAGCGGAGGTGCAGTTTGGGGCCAGGTACCATAATTTTATTAGATTTAAAATAATTATGGAAAAGGACAGACTAGATCTTAAAGTTGAAGTTCTAAATTGGAGAACGGCCAATTTTGACAGTATTTGCCAAGAACTTTCAAAACCTGATTGGGGACAGATGTTCACAGGTAAACGGACGACTGCAAAATGGGAAGCCTTCAGAAATGAGATAACAAAAATGCAGAGAAAGTATATTCCTGTTAGGATGAAAAGAAAGTCTGTTAGTTATAGGGATTGCTGGCTAACTAAAGGGTTTGATGAATAAAAAGAAGGAAACATATGACAGGTATTGAAATGATAGATCGAGAAAATCCTTAGAAGAGTATAAAGGCAGTAGGAGTATACTTAAGAGGGAAATCAGGAGGGCAAAAAGGGGACATGAGATAGCTTTAGCAAGTAGAATTAAGGAGATTCCAAAGAGTTTTTACAAATACATTAACGACAAAATCATAACTAGGGAGAGAACAGAACCCCTCAAAGCTCAGCAAGGCAGTCCTTGTGTGGAGCTGCAGGAAATGGGGGAGATACTAAACGAGTATTTTGCAACAGTATTTACTGTGGAAACGGATATGGAAGATATAGAATGTCAGGAAATAGATGGTTACACGTCGAAAAATGTCCATATTACAGAGGAGGATGTGTTGGATGTGTTGAAACATGTGGAGGTGGATAAATCCCCAGGACCCGAACAAGTGTACCATAGAACTCTGTGGGAAGCTAGAGAAGTGATTTCTGGGCTTCTTGCTGAGACATTTATACCATTGATAGTCACAGGAGAGGTGCCAGAAGACTGGAGTTTGGCAAACGTGGTGCCACTGTTTAAGAAGGATGGTACGGACAACCCATGGAACTATAGGCCAGTGAGCCTGACGTCGGTGGTGTGCAAGTTATTGAAGGGAATCCTGAAGGACAGGATGTACATGTATTTGGAAAGACAAGGACTGACTATGGATAGTCATCATGGCTTTGTGCGTGGGAAATCATATCTCACGATCTTGATTGAGTTTTTTGAAGAAGTAATGAAGAGGGCAGAGTGGTAGATGTGATCTATATGTACTTCAGTAACGCGTTCGACAAGATTCTCCATGGGAGACTGGTTAGCAAGTCTAGATCTCACGGAATACAGGGACATCTAGCCATCTGGATACAGAACTGGCTCAATGGTTGAAGACAGAGGGTGGAGGTGGAGGGTTATTTTTCATACTGGAGGCCTGTGACCAGTGGAGTACCACAAGGATCAGTGCTGGTTCCTCAATTTTTTATCATTTACATAAATGATTTGGATACGAGCATAAGAGGAATCGTTGGTACGTTTGCAGATAACAACAAAGTTGGAGGTGTAGTGGAGAGTGAAGACGGTTACCTCAGAGTACAACAGGATCTGGACCAGATGGGCCAAAGTGCTGAGAAGTGGCAGATGGATTTTAATTCAAATAAATGAGAGGCCCTGCATTTTGGGAAAACCAGGACTTATACACATAATGGCAAGGTCCTGGGGAGTGTTGCTGAACAAAGAGATCTTGGAGTGCAGGTTCATGGGTCCTTGAAAGTGGAGTCGCAGGTAGAGAGGATAGTTAAGGCGGTGTTTGGTATGCATTCCTTTATTGAGTATTGGAGTTGAGAGGTCATGTTGCAGGTGTACGGGACACTGGTTAGGCCACTGTTGGAATATTGCGTGGAATTCTGGTCTCCTTCCGATCAGAAATATGTTGTGAAAATTGAAAGGGTTTAGGAAATATTTACAATGATGTTGCCAGGGTTGGAGGATTTGAGGTATAAGGAGAGGCTGTAAGGCTGGGGTTGTTTTCCCTTGAGCGTTGGGGGCTGAGGGGTGACCTTCTAGAGATGTAAACAATTGTGAAGGGCATGGAGTGGATAAATGAATAAAGTCTTTCCCTGACTTCGGGGTGTCCAGAACTAAAGGGCATATGTTTAGGGTGAGAGGCGAAAGATGTTGGGTAGCAAACGCCAGAGACTCGGGTTCAATTGCCGGCTCAGGCTGTGTGGACACTCTGTGTGCAGATTGCACATTCTCCCTATGTCTGAGTGGGTTTTCGCCACAATCCAAGAATGTGCAGCCTTGGTGAATTGGCTATGCTAAATTGTCCATAGTGTTAGGTTAAGGGGTAAATGTTGGGGGATTGGTCTGGGTGGGTTGCGCTTTGCCGGGTCAGTGTGGACTTCTTTCCACACTTTAAAAAATCTAAACGTAAAAGAGATCTAAGGGGCAACTTTTTCACACAGATGGTTGTACGTGTATGGAATGAGCTGTCAGAGGATGTGGTGGAGGCTGGCACAATTGCAGCATTTAAAAGGCATTTGGATGTTTATATGAATAGGAAGTGATTGCAGGGATATGGGCTGGGTGAGGGCAGGTGGGACTAGATTGGGTTGGGATATCTGCTAGACATGGACGGATTGGTTGAAGGGTCTGTTTCCATGCTGTACATCTCTATGCCTCTATAACTCGCACAGTAAGTTAGTAAATGCAATTAGTGTGAATGGTATTTGGAATAATACGTGTAATTGGAAAGTTAAAGTTAGGTTGAAGTTTGTTGAAGGGAATCGGAATATCGAAGTAAAGACATCATGAAGCAGTTGCAGAGAGTGCTGGTGAGAGTGTGCCTGAGGTGTTCAGTGCAGTGTTGGTGACCTAATCTAAGAGAGAGTACACTGATCACAGAGGACGTGCAATGGACATTCTCCAGATTAATTCCTGAGATGACAAGATTTTCTGATGGGGAGATTTGTCTTGTGACCTCTCCATTTTCAAAGCATGAGAGATGATCGCAGTGAAATTTCAAAAATCTATGATACATGTGATGAGGTGGAAATAAATAGGATGTTTCTCTTGCTGTCTATATTTAAGGCAAATAATGTCAGGATAAGGGATATGCCATTTAAGACCATAATAAGGAAGAAACTCTTCCCTCGGAGGGGACTGACTAACACAGGGGCATGGAAGCCTGTTGGCAGGGCAAGATTATGGAGAATCTCCAGATATTCGTCTCGTATATCAAGTGGAACAGAACAACCAGGTAACAGGTAGGGCCTAAAAGTGACTTGCCAAGTTGCATCCCAACTCAGCTTCATGGAAGAAGGCTGTTTGTGTGACTGGAGCCCAATTTCCCCTGGTGTACCGCAGAGATCAGTGCTGTGTCCCTTATTATTTGTGGTATTCATAAGTGATGTGAATGTGAAGTGGGTGGGGAAGTGTGATAAGTAAGTTTGTGTTTGACACAAAGATTGGCCGGGTGGTTGGCAGTGAGGAGGGAGGTCTTATGTTACAGGAAGATCCAGATAGAATGGTCAGATAGACAGAACAATGGCAGGTGGAACATAACCCTGATAAATATGAGGTGATCCACTTTGGAAGAAGGAACCAGACAGGGGAATCCTCAAAGAATGGCATCGCAGTAGGAAGCTCAGAGCGTGCTTCTCCACACATCCCTGAATGTGACTGGATATAATAATTGAAGAGTTCAGCATGACTGTAGATAAAGCCTTTATTCATTGACCCAAAGATTATCCGCGTTTAATGTATATCACTTTGGTAAGGCCAAATGAAATATTGTGCGCAGTTCTGGGAGCCACATTACAGAAAGGATGTGATTGTACTGAATGAGGTGCCGAAGAGATTCCCTAGGATGCTCCCTGGGATAGACCATAGGAGCTGTGGAGAGAGGCTGGGTCAGCTCGAGTTATTTATTTTGGAGCAAAGGAAGTTGAGCAGATAAGTAATTCAGGTTTACGATTACAAGGGGCATGGACAGGGTGAATAGACAACAGCTGTTATTTTTAGTCAAAGTTTCAGCTTCCTGACAGTCTGAAACCAGAAAATGGAGAATGGAGAACAGAGAATCATGACACAGCTACTTCACTCTGCCTTCACGGAAAAATACATTAACAAAGCCTTCCCAGCAATAGGAGAAAACGTGAGTCTGATGAGAGATGTGAAATGAAACTAGTAAATAAACTAATTTGGAGAAATTATTGGAACTGAAAATAATGGGCATAGGAAAATTATAACACACATTCATGAAATGGGAAACATACTTGAGAAACTGACTGGCAGATTAATTACAGAAAACACAATAGAGGCACTGAACTCGGATTTTCAGCAAGAATTTTAATAGAGTCCCAAGCCTAGTGTGCAAAGTAAAAGCACATGGGATAGGGGGTAATATATGAACATGGTGCTAAAATGGCAGTGTTGACAGGAAACAATGAGTAGGAATAAATGGATGGTTTTCAGTTTGGAAGGCTCATGAGGCATCGCAATGATTGGTGCTGGGGAGCCAGATATTCACAATACATCTCAAACATCTCGTTGAGGAAATCAAATGCAAATTTCCAAGTCTGCTGACGGAACTAGGATTTTGAAAGTGAGGAGGATGTGAAAAAAACTTCAAGGTGATTGAAACAAATGGAGTGAATGAGGAAATATGTGTCAAATGAAGAGCAGTGTGGATAGATGTGACGTAGTCTACTTTGTTGGGAAACACTAAAATTCCAGCCAACCATTGGAAAAGGGAGTGGTTGAGAAATGTCAATCTATGAAAGGAACTGCACTTTTCTTCTGGTATTGTTTGGACAGACCTCTGAGTTCCATATGGAGCAGTGATTTCTGAAGACAGAAGCCAATACTGGCAATACATTGGCACACAGACCAGTTTACACAGACCCACCTGTGGGGAGCTGTAACATTGAAAAGGATCTGGGATCTCCCTGTATAACAGTCACTGAAAGCAATATTGCAGGATCAGAAAGCAGTCAGGAAGATAAATGGGGTGTTGACCCTCATTTCAGGTGGACTTGAGTCCACGGGTAAGGTTGTCTCAGTACAGCTGTACAGGCCCTTTGTTCGACCTCAGCTCGAACATTGTGCAGTATTGTGTGCGGTTTTGCTTTCCGTTCCTAATAAAAGACAAACCTGACATTGAGGGAGTGCAGCGAAGGATGAACAGACTGATCTCTGGGATGACAGACTTTTTGTGGGAGCAGAGTTTGGGAAGACTGTGCCTGCATCCCATGGGGTTTAGGAAAATGAGTGGAGATCTCAGTGAGATATATAAAACACTGACAGCGTTAGATAGATTGGAAGCAGTGATGATAATTCTCTTCGCTGAGACGTCTAAACGAAGGGGCCACAGTTTAGGTACAGAAGAGGTCACATTGCATTTTGGTAAGAATAAATGTCTGCACTCAGAGACTGGTGAACCCGGGAATTCTCTCTCACATAAGACTGTGGAAGACAAGGCACTAAAGACTAATAAAGATGTCTAGACACCTAAAGGATGGGGGAGAGAGCAGGAGTGTGGTGTAGAAATAAAGTGTCAGCTGTCATTTTATTGAATTTGGTAGCAAAATCGACAGACCAAAGGAAATACCGCAGTTCCTATTTTATAGCTTCACAAGGTTAATCACATTAAGGGATGTGTACAGTGTGTGGAGAAAGTGCATTGAAGAGATGTTCAGACATGAACGAGAATGGGGCAGGCTTAATATGTTGTATGGCCTATTCCATTCCCGATGTTTCTGTGTGGTCTCTGGGAAAGCTCTGTAAATGTTGTCACAAGTACGGAGATGTTAGGAAAGAGGTCTCTGCAGGGTCAACAGGACTGTGTTTTCCGTTCCCTTTTCAATACTGAGGCTGGGGCTGAATGTTCTGTCCGTTTTTTTCCTTTAAGACCTCGGAGCAGTTTGATACAATAGAGTGTCTTGCTTGGCTTTTTCAGAGACCATTGAAGAGTTTATCACATCTCTGTGTGTCTGGAGTCACTTTTAGGCCAGACCAGGAAAGCACGAGAGATTCACTTCCTGAAAGTACATTGGAAAAACAAATTGGTGTTTACGATCGACATTGACGTCAAGGTTTTACAGATTTTACATCTCGATATTTTATTAGTTGTTTTAACTTCCACTAGCTGCCAGAGCATTAGCCTGGTCTGGATTATTAATCCAGTGACTTTTCCAAAATAGCACCATCTCCACATCGGAAATCGCACTGAGCAGGATATTTCTGTGCTGCTTGACAGCTCTATCAAAAAGAACTCCCAATTTGATTATCCTGATGAGACTGAGGGGATTGTAATTGGTCAGATTGTAACGATTCCCAGCTTAGGAACTGGACATAGCTGAGTAATTTTCCACATTGCCAGGGAGATGTAAGAGTTGGATCTGGAATAAAACAGCTTCCTCAGGGGCACAGCTTGTTGTGCAGCACAAGTCTTCAGTCCTATTATAGGAATGTTGTCAGGACCCATTGCCTTTGTCGTATCTACTGTGTTCAGCTGTTTCTTCATGTCATGGACAGCGAATCAAATTGGTTGAATATTGGCAATTGTGATCCTATGGGCATCATGATGACGGTGAATTGAATCATCGACTCAACACCCCTGGCTGGGATGGTACAGATACTATTTCCTTGTTTTTTACACTGATGTGCAGAGCTGAGTCATTGATAGAATGGGTAGAATTGTGGAGCCCTCTCCACCAGTTAGTTAGTTGTTTAATCGTCTATCACGATTTTTGGCCAGATGTGGCAGGCTGCAGAGGTTTTATCTGCTTGTATTGACCTTGTGACAATTTCTCTGTCTCGATCATACGATTTGGTTTCATTTGATTCGATAGGAAGTATTGTCGCATGTATCTAAGTAGAGTGAAACTCTTTGTTTATACACAGTTCTGGCAGACCATAGTGATAGTTGGACCTGCCTTTTCTTAGAGACATGGAGTGGCCGAAATTTAAAAGTCTACTTCAGCTGTCTGTTTTTGCAGAGCCACAAAATAGCCAGAAATTAAAATGGAATGCTTCAGCATTCGTGAAATAAGTGCCTTTGAAAAGGAAATTATTCCAAGGCAAAAGAAAGGATAATCTGATTCGCAAGATTCTGAAACATGCCAACATCGTGATAAAGAAGGTTCTTTTTTTAAAAATAAAGATGATTTGTAACAGAACATAGATGAAGTAATGACATTGCAGCACAAAAACTTTGAAGAATCACTACAAAAGGTAACTTATTCTGATCTCAGTAAGGATTCTTTTCATCCACAAATACAGCTACTCAAGTCATCTTTCAGAAGCCAATTATGCCTTTGAAACTGTTTACAATAGTAATAAGTTCTAGTTAAATATTTGGTAAATAATCATGGGCACGGATTTCAACGTAATTATAAAACCTTAGAGAGATGCCTGGCATGTTTTGTCTAATTCGCTCAGAAAAAGGTTAACAGTAGAAATAATAATGATATTACGAATTTTGTATCAGAATCAGCTTTTCAATGCAAAATGTGATAACGGAATTTGATAAGAGATAGCCTGGACAATGGAGAATAGAATTCATGCAATCCTTCAAAATAAACAATGAGGGGTGTAACTAAAAAAAGCACAGCCACTAACTTTGGGAATGCATTATCGAAAGATCCCAAGGCCTAGATATAACAACAATCGTTAAACATCCGAAACAAATAAGAATCTCGGGCTGTCCATGCGAGTGTCCATCATTGATCAGTTGTTTTACAAGATTAGTTCTGCAGAAGGGGAGTGGAGGGTACACTGACAAGGTTGTGTACGATCATTGCAACACAGAACGTTTACAAATACTGTCTCTTTACTGCAAGTTCGAAGTGTGTCATTTATTTGCCGTCTGATCTGAGCTAAAGATTAAGAATGAATTGTCTTCTCATGTCAAAGCCAGATTCGAGGAAGATCCTTTGGTATTCTCCCAGCATTAACCAGGTTTTGCTTGAATTAAAGTCCATTCCGTGCCTGTGTCCTGTCTTCCTCCTGTCCTGTCCTCTTTGAGCCGAGCTGGGGAATCTCAATCCTACAATAAGCAATGACATGCAGATTATAGGGTAAAGGAAAAACTTAGACTGAGACATAAAGGCTACACCAGAAAGGGCATGCAGTAGGCAACATCAATGTGAGCAAGATCAGCATTATTTGAAATTTGAGAGTCCATTCCTTAGTTTAATAATGGCTGGGAAGATGCTGTTCATGAACCGCTGGTTTGTGTGTTCAAGCTTCTGTATAATCTACATGATGGAAGAGATTGTAGGAGATCCAGGGTGCGATGGGTCTTTGATAATGTTGTCAGCCTTTCCACGGCAGCGAGCTGTGTAAATGGAAACAATGGATAGGACGTTGGTTTCCGTGATGGCATGGGCTGTGCATACAACCTTCTGTCATTTCTCTTACTGTCCTGGGCAGGGCTGTGGCCACACCAGATCATTATGAACCCAGATAGTTTGCTGGCAGTGGTGCATTTGGAGACATTGATGAGGGTCCTTGTGGACATGTCAAATGTCCTATGCTGCCAGAGAGGGAAGAGGCGTTCTTGTGCAATCTCAGCTGTCACATCAACATGGGAGTTCGGTTATCGTCACTCCAAGCAACTTAATGCTTTCCACCCTTTCAACTTCAGTTCCATTGATGCAGATGGGGGCATGTTCTCCTCCTTTCTTTCTGAAGTCATTCATCAGTTGGTTAGTTCTGCCGACGTTGAAAGAGAGGATGGTCTCAGTGCAGCACATCACTAAGTCCTCTATTTCCGTTCTGTATTTTGTCTTGCCACCATTACATACCTGTCCTACTATGATGGTGTCATTAGTGAACATGCAGATGGCATTCGTTCAAAATTTGGCAATACAGTTGTGGGTGTACAGCGAGTATAGTAGGGTTCAGAGGACACATCCTTTGGGATTTCAGTGTTGAATATTACCATGGAAGAGACACACGTACATATTTTCAATGATTGTGTACTGTAGGTCAGAAAGCTGAGGATCCAATTTCAGAGGGCTGAGCAAAGACGAATGTCAGGGAGTTTTGTGATTATTCTGAAGGGAATAATGGTGTTGAAGGTGAACCTATAGTCAATGAGCAGGAATCTGATGTAGGTGTCCTTGTTATCCAGATGTTCCAGGGATATGGCACACGCTCTGGACCCATTCCACTGGTAGGAAAATTGTAGGGGAGCGAGGCAGGCTGGGAAACTGGAACTGATGTGGGCCATGACGAGCTTCTCGAAGCACTTCACTCCCTTCAGTCTCCCGCTCTCTAAAGAGAAATGTCCCAGCTTATCCAACCTCTCCCTATGACTCAGACCCTTGAGTCCTGGCAACATCCTTGTAAAGTTCCAGTTTAATACCATCCTTCCTACAGCAAGTTGACCAAAACTGAACACGATGCTGAACTTGGAAATATTTGGAACTGTAAGTTTTACTCTGCGGCCAATTATTATGCTGCTGTGATATTGTTGTTTTGTGTTAGTCTGAGATCTTATTATTCATTGAATCCTCTGACGGCAATCCCCTCGGGTGAACGTCCTCCTAACTGCTTGAAGTTGAATCAATCTATTTTGTTTGGATATTTTGAGGCCGCTGTATATCAGAAAACAGGAAGAGATGATGCATGACTGTGCTGTGTGTGTCCTTTACTGGACCAGCTTGTCTCTCCAGGCAGAGCACCTCAGAATCGTTATATCACAGAACGAAGTTATTTAGCCCATTGTAGGTCCAAGCACATAGAACATTACAGCTCAGTTCCTACAACATCCTTCAGCACTGCCAACAGATCCACCAACCTAACTATCAACCGTAAATTTACTAACTCATCCTTCTGTACACTCATTCAGGTCATTTTCAAAAGGACAAACATCAGTCACTCCAAAGCAGATTCTTGCAGTATACCACTAGCAACTAAACTCCAGGATGAACATTCCCCATCAACTACCACCTTCTGTCTGCTTTCGGCTAGCCGATTTGTGATCCAAACGCTAAATCATCCACAATTCCACGTCTCCATATTTTCTGGGAGAAAGTAAGGACTGCAGATGTTTGAGATCAGAGTCGAGAGTGTGGCGCTGGAAACGCACAGCAGTTCAGGCAACATCCCGAGGATCGAAGAGAAAATGAAGACTGCAGATGCTGCAGACCAGAAAACTGATTCCTGATAAAGGGCATACAAGAGAAACATCAACTTGCATGCATCTTGGACGCTGCCTCATCTGTTCTGCTTTTCCAACACCACACTCTCTTTATTTTCTTCAATAGCCTACCATGGGGAACCTTATCAAACGCTTCACTGAAATCCACATACCTCACTTTACCCTCATCCACCTGTTTGGTCACCTTCTCAATGAACTCGGTAAGATTTGTGAGGCATGACATATCCTTCACAAAATCTTGTTGAATATTCATAATCAAATGATTACTTTCTAGATGATAGTAAATCCTATCTCTTATAATCCTTTCCAACACTTCACCCACAACCAAGGAAAGCCTGGTATATATAATTACCAGGGTTGTCTTTTCTCCATTTCTTGAGCAAAGGGACAACATTTGCTGTCCCCCAGTCTTTTGGCACTATTCCTGCAGACAATGGCGATGTAAAAATCCAAACAATGGTTTTGTAAACTCCTCCCTAGCTTTTCAAAGAATCCTAGGATAAATCCCATCTGGCCCAGGGGACATATCTATTTTCACACTCTCCAGAACTGCTAACATCTCCACGTTACGAACTTCAATCCCGTCTAGTCTAACAGCCTGTAACCCAGTATTGGCCTTGGCATCATTTTCTTTTTCCATTGTGAATACTGATTCAAATATTAATTTACAGCCTGTACTATCTCCTCAGACTCCACACACACCTTCACACTACTGTCCTTGATTGTGAATAATCTTCATTTGGTCATTCTTTTCTTTGGGACATACTGATTGAAAGCTTCAGGGTTTTCCACGATCCTACTTGCCAAAGACTTCTCATGCTCTCTCCTGGCTATTCTTAGTTTTTTTAAAAGACCTTCCTGGGTAACTTGGAACTTTCAAGCATCCGAACTGAGCCTTCACGTTTCATCTTTACATAAGCCTCCTTCTTCCTCTTGACAATAGATTCAACTGCTTCAGTAAACCATAGCAGCCTCAGTCGACAGCTTCCTCCTTTCCTGACAGGTATAAACTTAACAAGGACACACAGTAGCTGTTGTTTGAAAAAGCTCCACACTTAAATTGTACCCATCCTCTGCAGTTTCCTTCCCCATCCTATGCATCCTAAAACCTTTCCTAATCGCATCATAATTGCCTTTCCCCCAGCTATAACTCTTGTCCTGTGGTATACACCTGTCCCTTTCCATCGATAAGGTAAACATAAATGAATTGTGGTCACTATCACCAAAGCCATCACCTACCTCAAAATCTAACACCTGCTCTTGTTCATTACTCAGTACCAAATCTAATTTGGCCTCGGCCCTTGTTGGCCTATCTACATACTGTGTCAGGAAACCATTCTGCACTCATTGGACAAAAACTGACCCATCTTAAGTAATTGAACTGCAGCATTTCCAGTCAATATTTGGAAAGTTAAATTCTTCCATAACAACTACTCTGTTATTTTCGTTGCTGTCCAGTATCATCTTTGTAATCCTTTCCTCTACATCTCTGGAACTTTTCAGACAGCAATAGAGAACTTTCAACGGGGTGACCTCTCCGTTTATGTTTCCAACCTCTTCCCAAATGACCTCACTAGACGAGTCCTTCTCAAGCATCCTTTCGAACAACATAATGCTGTCTTTGATTTTCAATGCCACCCCACCCTCCCCCACGCCAACCCCCACCCGCCCCACTGTTAGTACCTTCCTTGTTCTTATTGAAGCATCGAAAACCCCGGATCCTACAATGATCAGTCCTGTCCCTGCTCTATCCATTTCTCCAAAATTGCCAAAACATCAAGCTGTACAACTGCACAATTTGGAAACAGGGATATTAAACGAGGGTGAGTTGGATAGATCAGAAAACAGCATGAGGGGAGATAGACAGGACCGGACAGAAAATGAATGTTTTATTTAGAAATTCTCACGGACAGCAAGGTCTTTATCTTTTGCCATACCGTTTGAGCACTGTGCGGATACTGGCTGTGGTCCCAGTGCATTTATCGCCAATAATATCACAGAGCTGAGTTGCTGACAGTTAAACTGATTCCAAAAGGCCAAGCGATTTTTTTTTTCTCTACAGTGAGAATGTGATTTAATTTAAATAGACTGGGTGAACAGCAGAAGGAACTGAGAACCCCTTCATACTGCGATACTGCGCTAGAGAATCTCAATGAGGTGGATCACTGACAGAAGGGAAATCAGCATCTCAGCTGTGGGACAAATAATTATTGATAAAGATTGCACACCACTTCCGTGGTTTTGTAAAACACATTTTAGTTTATGTAGCTCAATATCATGAGTGTATCTTATTTCTTTGTACTTCCCATAGTTTAGTACAGACAGAATATCATTTTGTCCCCGTGTTTTGTGTTCAATAAACAAATTTTACTCCTCATTCCTCACTTTAGATGTATCCTTGAATCTGTTGTTCATATGAGTTATAAAGAATAACATTCCAATACTGATGACTGAGGAATATTATTGTCCCTCCCTCCTGTCTGAACTGCCATGTCCCACAATTCTCTCTGTTTTCTGTCTCCTCCACAATACCATAATCACACTGTAATTGAAGTCCAGGAAATAACATTTGATATCAGTTCACTAACATCGATAACATCAATAGCACAGGCCTCTTCTGCCTCTCTCTAAATCTGGAATATCAATCTGAATTGCATTTGTCACTTTCAATTCTCTGTTAAAATATCCATGCCATTTGTCTGTTACAACCCCACGATTCTCAGACACACATTCGCCTCAGATCATGAATTATAAAAAAAGTCTCAATGTTTAATTGAAATTATGATGTTTGATCACCACTTCCAGGATGTATGTTTCCATTTATGATCAGAGACGCACGTTTACATTCTGATAAACTTATGGCATTACTCCTGCATCCAAGACAGATTGAATGGTTACACTCAATTGATCTACCGGCCTCAAGATTTGTTCCATCAGTCACCCTCACATAGCCCATCCAGAAAATGACAGTTTGAATCTTGTTTTGACTTTGAATAAAACAATATTGAATGGAAAGGCGTTGGCTGGAGCTATTTGTTCAGTGACTGTGATTCATGTCAATCTCCGTGTATCCGAGATGTGTCACTGGAGGGTTTGCCTCTTCTATTAATTAAGGACTCGGTTCAATGTGTTATCTCAGTATGGGCGGGAGCATCAATGACTGGACTAACAGGGATCAGCAGCTCGAGATATATGGGAGGAGAGATCAGATTCTGAGAACATTAGACTGGAATATTACAACATACAGGAGTTTATCCGAGGGTCTTTACTACCTTTCTCAGCCTTGGATATGATTAGCATTACGGATCGAAGATATCCTTTGGATTATTCAATGTGGTTACTATATCCCATCCTCGCTATAATTGGTGTTCCTGGTAAGTCATTCCACCTAATCATTAAGCTGAGTTGAACTGAATATTCAAATTTTAAAATTTGGAAGTCATCATTTTCAGATCCAGTCAAAAACTTTATTTCTTACTGATTATAACTAGCAAATTACTGTTCACAGCTTACTCAACAATACACGAGGAGAAACCAGACTATTCTTAATCTCCATGATCTTTTTTCTTCATTTATATTTACATTTCTACATATTCTCCCCACTCACCAATCCTTCCCAAGACCACTATCAGGATACTTCCGTCACCTTCTCAGCCTCAATGCAGCTGCTGAATAATCCATCGTTTGTGCCTTTGGTAAATCCAGATATAACCATTTCAAGTTCCTTCTAACTATGCTTACGTCAAAAAATATTTGCACTTGAGATTGGTAATTTGTCCTCTCCACAGAATCTGACAGACGGACAGACAGGGCATGGTGGTCAAGTCATTTACTCATAATCAAGGGCACAGAATAATAATCTGTTGGTGTCTCATGAAGGAAGTTGATGGAACGCAAATTAAATCTTCAGCACTCGTTTTCCACAGAAGCATATCTGTTTGCCTCATGTCCTTTAGAGAAGGCAATGGGCTATCCTTTCATGTTCAGGTCTCTGTGTGACTGCAATCCCTCAGCAATGTGGTTTACTCTTTATTATCCTGTGCAACAGCGGAATCAGCCACTCAGTTCAAGATCAGCATAACATGCTGGCCTGACCAGGGCTGCACACATCCCGTGAGGGAAGACCAAAAGGAAGGATAGCTCCCTTTCTCTGCCTGAGTTCCATTTTCCTTCAGTCATTTCCATTCAGGTAGGTGACCATTCCCTATCTCAAGTGAATTCTTTCTGATTGAGTCTCCCTCTGAACATGATATACATCTCCATCGACACCTCTGGTGATGACTTATGCATAGATGTAAGAAACTTCAAAATTCCACATCATTCGCAATGTCGAGAGAAGGAATGGCTTTTTATACCACAGGAAAGAAGCTCTATGTCTACGATCTTAGTGAAGGACAAGGCAGGCTTGGGGAGTGAACGACCTGCCCCTGTTTCTGATGTTCTCACAGTCTGTTGTTGGAAAGTTAGTGGGTGTTATTTTCATGGATGTTTTGTTATTGTATATTGCAGTCAGGGAGACCAGAGCATTTTGTGAGCCATCGCTAGGTGAGGTATGGGGGCTGTATTCAGTGAATCTGAGTGTACAGCATGACCAACAAATTAAGCACAAGTTGCAGAGAGGGGCAGCTCTGTAAAGAGAGATGAGCGTTGTCTTTCATACCCAGCCTGGGATTGCCAATTACATTTCGCAAATCACCTCAAAGCGTGTGTGACAGTCTTGAAGGGCTGAATGGTCTCCTCTGTTTCTGTGCACCAGGTTATAGCAGCAAGTAGCCTCCACCTGCTGGTTTTAGGGGCTGAATGGAATCAGAAAAATGGGACTGAGGAGCAGAAGAGGGCCATTAGAGAATTTGCGCCTTCCCCACCAGGCATTAATATTGTGGCTGATCAAGTTGTTATCTCAGCCCCACTTTCCTGTCTGCATCCCATCATCCGTGACTCACGTCTATGCCAAATATTTAATTAATGCAGCCTTGAATCAATGTGAACATAAAGGCACAATAAATTTCCAGTGAAGAGAACTCTGAATTGAAAGATACCTTCATAATTTTTCGTCATCCCTCTTAGAGACTCAGAGAGCGTGGAAACAGACCCGTTATTCCAATCTGTTCACTCCGATCAGATATCAAATCTGATCTAGTCCAATTTTCCAGCATTTGGCCAATATCCCTCCTCTTTCAGATATTTTTTTAAAATCTGTGATTGTAACCGCCTTCAGCACTTCCTCTGACAGCACTTTCTGTACACACACCCCTTTCTGTGTGAAACATTTATCTTCAGGTCCCTTCTAAATCAATCCCCCCTCGCCTTCAACCTATGCCCTCTTGTTCTGAACTCCCCTATCCTGGGAAGCAGAACGTGGCTGGTCAGAATCTCCATGACCCTGATGGTTTTATAAACCTGTATCATTTCACCCTTCAGCCTCTGACACTCCAGGGAGAAACACCTCAACATAATCAACCTTTCCCTGACGCTCAAACCTACAGTGCTGAAAAATCTGTGTAAATCTTTTCTGCAGACAATTGAGTTGTATGCAGTTTTCTTAAAATGTCCTCACAGATCCTGTACAGATACAACATAGCGCCACAACTCCTATACTCAATGCTCCGACTGATTAAGGCAAATGCGCCAAATGTGTTCAGCACCACTCTGTCTACCTGCGACTCCACTTTCAAGAAACAATGCACCTGCAGCCCTAGGTCCCTTTGTTCCACAACACTCCCCAGGACCTTACCATTAAGTGTATTATTTCTGCCCTGGTTTGCCTTCCCAAAATGCAAAACCTCGTATTTATCTAAATTAAACTTCATCTGGCACGCCTTGCTCATTTGTCCCATCTAATTGTGATCTCGTTGTACTCTGAGATAATCTACTACACCACCTTTCTGATGTCATCTGTAACCTTACTAACTACGGCCCCGATATTCACATCCAAATCCTTTACATAAGTGATTAAATGCAGTGAACTCAGTACTGATTCTTACAACACACTGCTGCTCACAAGCCTCCAGTCTGAAAAATACCCCTCTTCCGTCAAGACAATTGTGATTAGCTTCCTCTGTATCCCATGTGACCGAAACTTCCCAATCTGCCTACCAATCGTAATATTATGAACAGCTTGCTGATGTGCATATAAACATTGTCTACGAAACTGCCTTCATCAATCTTCTTTGTCACCTCTTCAAAAAGCTCAACCAAATTAATGAGACATGATTTCCCATGCAGAAAGCCACGTTGTCTACCCTGCCCAGCCCTTGCCTTCCCAAATGTATTTAAATCCTGCCCCTGAGAATCGCTTCCAAAAACCTAGCCACCACTGACTTCAGGTTGACCAGTCTATAGTTCCCCGGACTTTGGAGTCACTGTTTCCTTTTATAGTTCCACTGGTCCACTGCTCACAACAAATGTTAAATGTAACCAGATTGGTGACATGGCCGATGATATTTCAGACTGGGTCAGAGTCAGTTTTCGCAACAAGTCAGGCTAGATTCTTTAATCTGATAAAATAACACGTTTATGATCCAGAGCAATGTTACTCAAACTATGGTGGCAATCTGTTTGGATATTGCAAATAAAGAATCGATATTTCCCTTTCTAAAAACACTGACACACACACACTCACACACATACACGCACACACAATAAACAAAATCTCTGCAATTTCACGTTGAAAGAAATTTGTCCAAATATTAGTGTAACTCATGACAAAAGGAAAAATTGAAAGATTGTCCAAAGTGTTATTCTGTTTCTGAATATATCCTACTCACAAATTGCGAGCAATGCGATTTCATCCTGGGAGAGTTGGCATTGACTTAATTACCTTTGCATTAAGCAGTCAGGAGGTTCCAGGGTAGCACAGTAGCTCAGCAGCCTCACAGCATCAGGGGCTTGGGTTCAATTCCAGCCTTGGGCGACTATCTATGTGGAGTTTATACCTTCTCTCCTTCTTTGTTTGAGCTTCTGATGGGTGCTCCAGTTTCCTCCCACAGTCCAAAGCTCTATAATTCAGGTAGATTGGTCAAATAGTCTATAGTCTTCAGTGATTTCTAGTTTAGGTGCACTAGTCAGGGTTAACAGAAAGGGAACGGGCCGCGGAAGGTTATTCTTTGGAAGGATGGTATGGACTTGTTGGACTGAAGGGTTTGTTTCCACACTGCAGGGATTCCAGAAAAATAAGAATGGTAACGATGACAATAGAGTTCTGTTTTAGCTTGTACACATTGCTGTGATGAGGAATAATGAAGGAGAGAGAGTGCAATAGGCCGTTTCTTCTCGGGCAGATGACATTTTCTCCCTCTCTGAGTTGAATCACACAATAATGTTATCCTCTCATAAACTGGACTATGTGAGGTCTCCTTGTACATTGTCCAAACTATATCTCCATCATATTCCATGTTCCATGTAGGTGCATTATTGCTGCTGTCATACTCAGAGCCATACCCTTAGCAGAAAACGGTCTCGGTCGATTTGAAGATATGTTTATACGGCCCTGCACCATGAAAAAATAAAATGTTTAATGTATTCAGAATACTTGTGTTAAAATGAATGTTTTTTTTTAACAAATACAGAAAGGGACGGTAAAGCTCCCCAAGTCTGTCAGCATCAAGATGCCTTTTATATATTATCGTTGTACCAGCCTCCACCACTTCCTCCGGCAGCTCATTCCTTACGCACACCACCCTCTGTGTGAAAAGGTGCCCCTGAGGCCTCCTCAAAACCTTTCCCCTCTCACTTTCCACCAATGCCCTCTAGTTGTGAACGCCCCTAACCTGGGGAAAAACCCTGATTGCTCACCCTATCTATGACCATTCTGATTTTATAAACCGCTACTGCTGCGAAATGTGACTCCAATCAACACGAACAGCTGTACTTTCAGTCATCCCGGGTCTAAATTCTGAAAAGCAATACTGACACCTCTTCCTTCTCCATCAAGTCACAATTCTGAATCAATTTTAATCAGTTTGTTCAGATGTATCATGAGACACCTCTGTGGGCTTTACACCTCGACCTTTGTACCCAGAGGTAGGGACACTCGCGTCACTCAGCAATACCCATAAAGCTGTAACAGTGTTTGCCTGTGTGTTTGTTCATCAGCCTGTTCTGACATGCTGTGACATACCTCTACAACAGGCAGGACTTGAATCCAGGCCTTCCAGTCCAGAGCAAGGAACACTACTACACAAGTTCAGGAATTGGAATCAAATGCAGAGCTCTGCCTCAGAGACAGGGACACTACCCACTACACCACCATACCTAGATTTTGAGTCATATTTTAGTGCCCACTTTCAGATTGGTGTGGATTTATTATAATCAGGTTACCATTACTGAACTACACAAAACACGTTGTATTGTTAACAAATACAAGATATTTGTCTCAATTGTAGGATATTGAGTGTACATGCTATGCTATCGAAATTAACTATGAACGTCTTTAATGGCTATTATCTGTAGTCTGCAATTTTAGGGAAAGAAAGCCTGCAGACACACTCTGCACAATGAAGGGTCTCAAATGGATATTTATTACTGAACACCAGAGAGGAAGGAAGAGCTTCATTTCTGGTCCCAAAACACCGATCACTATTACCCATCTCTAACGTGCGACTGCCCTTTTCCTAAAACCATGCCGCTGCTTACTGTCCAGCCTCTCCTCCCCAATGCCTGTGTCTGCATTCTGTCCCTCTTCCCCCTAACCACACAAGGCAAACCAAGCTCAGGGTCTTTGTGAAAATCAAGGCTGGAGTGTTCAGGCATCCTGGAGATGGGTGGGGTATTGTAAAATTGAAGGCGGAGTGTGAGGTGGCTGTAATATCACACACTAGGCTGAGGGATGGCAGGTAGAGTTTAGTTTGGATCAATGCAAGGTATTCGATTTGGTAAATCAAACAACAGCAGGACCTGTACAATTAAAAGTAGGGCCTTTGGCAATGTTGTAGAACAGAGACCTAGGCCGTCAGGTATAATTCTTAAAAATTTGCATCTCATATAGATAGTGCCGTTAAGAAGGTGTTTAACACACGTGTCTTCATTGGTCAGACCGTTGAGTATCGGAATTGGGTTGTGATGTTGTGGTCGTACAGTACATTGGTGAGACCCCTTCTGGAATACTGTGTCCAGTCTGGTCATCCTGCCCGCTCATCCCATAGGCACAACACTCTCTGGGTGAAAAAGCTGCCCTTCAGGTCATTTTTAAATGTTTCCCCTCTCACCTTAAACCTATGTTCTCTAGTTATGGAACTCCCTGTACCATTAGAAAATACCTTGACTATTCACTTAGATATTACTGACCTTGATATTATTAAGCTGGAAAGGGTTCAGAAGAGATTAACCTCGATGTTGCTGCGAAAGGACGGATTGAGGTATAAGGAGAGGCTGAGAAGGCTGGAACATTTTTTTCCTGTAGACCATGAGATTAAGGAGTAACTTTACAGAGGATTCTAAAATAATGAGGGGTACAGATAAGCTGAAGGGCTAATGTCTATTCCCGAGAGGTGGGGATTCAAAACTGAGGGATGTTTTAAGGTGCGAGGAAAAAAGATTTACAAAAGTCATGAGAGGTAATTATTTTAGACAGAATCTGGCTTGCGTGTGGAATGAACTTCCAGAGAAAGTGGTGAAAGCAGGGACAGTTACAACGTTTAAAGGACATTTAGATCAGTACATGGATAAGACATCAGTTTGGATGCTGCTGTGAGCAGCTGCCTTCCCCCTCCCGCTCTCTGAATGAATCCGTGTTGGTTTTCACCCTCTGCCAATGCCTGTGCAGTGGCGTGTGGAGGCCAGCAGAGGGTGGCATTGCATCACTTTAGCACCACAGCGACTGCCAGACCTGCCCCACACAGAGACACACAGATACACACACAGCAATTGTAAGGGCACTGTGTAAAGCTCATCTGGTAACTTAAATGAAACATACAGATTGCTCAATTGACCTCGTATACTGTTAAAATATGAGTGACAGATCTGCCAAATTCCACAGTTTAAATGAAAACATCAGTTTATTTTTTCATTCTGAAAGTGAACATTTTACATCAACTATTCACAACTCTGAGACCCCTTTCTCTTAACTTCTTATTACCCGACACCAGCTCTCTAACGATATAGTGTTTCTGGGTCTGACATCCTCTCATACCACAGGCGCTTGTAAGCTCTCAGTTCAGAACAGCATTCACCCTCTCTTAAAGGTATGGTACACGCTTTCAAATACGTCACATTATACCCTGATGAATATAGATAAGTGGAACCTATCCGATTTCTCTTGCTCTGTGATTTGTCAATATGTCATCTACTCTGTCTCGTGTGTCAGGACTTTTGTTGCTCCATTAACATCATGTCATTATTCGACTCTGTCCTTGGGAATATATCAGTATTTCACTTGCTCACACTCGTGTACGTGGGGCAGGATTTCAGTTTTTCATGGATACCGTGACGCTATGACAATCTCAATGTTTGTGGATGGCACCGAACCTGGAATAACTCTGATGTCTATGGACAAAGGACCATCACACATTGGTGTACTGTTCAGGTTTATGGCAGATGGGGATCAATGTGAGGTGATGCACTTTTGTAGGAAAGATAAAGAAAGACAGTTTAAAACAGGCTGTACCATTATAAAGGGGCTGCAGGAACAGGGAGCGCTGCCTGTATATGAGCACAGATTGTTTAAGATGTCAGGACAAGTGAGGAGAGCAGTAACTATCACAGATTAGTTGCATTATCTGAGCTATTTACAGGAGGAGGTGTAGGAGAGACTCTCCGTTCTCGCTTCCTGGGAGCTGGTGGTGATGAGATCGTGGGGAATCCATTTGGACCAGCTGAACACAAAAGGGAGATGGTATCAGGGCCAAAGCTTCTAAGTTGTGTCGGGGGGAAACGGAGCTGCCAGTGGGTTCAAAGTGAGAATTGTCCTTCACTGAACATTGCTCCTTACTCGTGGATGTTTCAGAATCTCCACACGAGGTGTCCCGGTCCTCTCCGGCTCCTACCAGGGTTCTCCCCACATGGCGGGGGGAGGGGGTGGAGGGAACGGATATCGGGCACTCCACTACCTGGCTTGGCACTTTCTGTCCTATTCCGGGTTGTTTCTCCTGGAATGGGAGGAACGGAGGGTGGGAGTGAGGGTGGGAATGGTTGGCCCTGCTGTTAGTTCTGGTGTAGGTGGGGGACAGGTTCATGGTGATGTGTCCGGAGGGAGTCAATCCACAGTGTTGTATCCATGCAGCGTTATTAGTGTAGAGGGGCAAAATGGTGGGAGAGAGGGAGGGAGGGGGAGGGGGAGAGACTGAGAGAGAGAGAGAGAGAGAGAGAGACAGAGACAGAAGGTACTGCATGTAGCAGTGACAGTGGTGGAGCAGGAGACTTATTCGGGGGTTGGTGCTATAACAGATATACCGTGAGTGTGACGGAGCAGAGAGAATGTGGTGACCATTATCCTGACAGAGCGAGGAAGGTGACTGATGCTTGATAGTTAAGACCACTCGAGTAAACAACGAGGGAGACCTTCTGTTTATATTAATGCAGCCTGAATGGGTGTGGCCAGCTCTCACAGATTAGGATCTCTGTGTTTTGGTTTCTCAGTAACATCAGAAACTCTTGGGGTCTCCACAGAGTTGAAAGCTTCAGTGAATGTCTCCTGCTACTTTCCCTGAGTTTTCTCTTGGTGCTGTTTTTAATTCCTGGATTAGAGAAATGTTTGTGACAATCTGTGTCTGAATATTCCTTTCTGCCAGGGGCTGTGTTTATGTGATTTTCCTATATTGGAACAGTTCATTAGTAATAGTTCCTAGGTCTATTATTCTGTTAAATTGTACAATAGAATTAAGTTATTCTAGATTCCTCTTTCTTTGGTTTCATTTTATCTTTCGTGTTTCAATAAATGGTGTTTTGCTTCACACCAAGTACTTTGACCAGTCACATTGCGTCTAGAGCAGACACTTTACATTTCCATTAAAATAAAAAAAAGAGTCTAGGCTACCGCCTTCAAATATTTTCCAGGCGCTCTGGTGTGGTCCATCACACGAGACTCCTTCTCTTCCTGAGTAATAGGCTGGAGGCACTGAATGGGCTGTCCCTGTTCTTCTCCAATAGTGTCAATGGGCTGAATGGCTTCCTCATATTCCTGTGAAACCAGCATGAGATGCAGAATGAACTCTATTTTATTGTGGCAATGTGCAGTGTCAGGCAGTGCTGTTACATGAATGTTACTGACACTTTAACAGCACAAGTCTCAATGGTGTCCGGGTCTTGCTGCACACGGACACAGACCAGCTCAGGAGCTGACGGGGAACAAAATGTTCTGAACATTGTGGAATGTTCGGTGACCACCCCCACTTCTGATCTTATGGTGGGGAGGGTGGGGGTGGGGAGACATTGATGAAGCAGCTGAAGCTGTTTGTGAGGAGGAAGCTACCCTGAGGATTTCGCACAGAGGTGACCCAGGACTGAGATGATGAACATCTTCCTTTGTGCCATGTTTGACTCCAAACACTGGAGAGGTTACTTTGATTCCCATTAAGTGCAGTTTTGTTAAGCTCCTTGATGCCAGCTGAAGTTAACCACTGCCTTGATATCAGGGCCTTTCATTTTTACCTGACCGCTTGTGTCAACTTCTTTTATTCATATCAATAGGCCATGGTATAGGAGCACCAAGGGTTTTCTTCAAACAGGTGGTATTGAATGTCAGGATTTCACTTCTCATGAGTGTTCTGGGAGTTAGATGACTGAAAGTATTCGAAGAGGAGGTCGATGGATATTGAACTGTCAGGGAGGTGAGGGCGATGAAGAATTGGGTATGAAAGATGATTTGAGACCAGGAGCAGATAAGTCATGATCTTAGTCAAGTGCAAGGCAGGCTTGGGGAGTGAATGACCTGCCCCTGTTTCTGATGTTCTCACATTCTGTTATTGGAAAGTTAGTGGGTGTTATTTTCATGAATGTTATGTTTTTGAATATTGCAGTCAGGAAGAGCAGATGATTTTGTGAGCCATCTCTGGGTGAGGTATATGGGCTGTACTCACAGTGAATCTGGGTCTACAACGTGACCAACAACTGAAGCACAAGTTGCAGATAGGGGAAGCTCTTTAAAGAGAGATGTGGGGCCTTTTTCCAATTACATTTCCCAAATCACTTCAAAGCGTGTGTGACAGTTTTGAGAGGCTGAATGGTATCCTCTTTTTCTGTGCACTAGGTCATAGAAGTAAGTGGCCTCCAACTGTTCCTGTCTAGCAGGTATGGGGGCTGAATGGAACACAGAAACATGGGACTGAGGAACAGGAGTGGGTCATTAGATATTTTGACCCTTCTCCACCAGGAACTAAGATTGTGGCTGATCAGTTTGGGGTCTCATCCCCACTTTCCTGTCTGTATCCCAATATCCGTGACTCACTTCTCTGTCAAATATTTATTAATGCAGCTTTCAATCAATGTGAACATAGAGGCACAATAAACTTCCAGTGAAGAGAATTCCCACTTGAATGGCCCTTTCAGAATTTTTCGTCATCCGACTCAGAGAGTCATGCAGAACGGAAACAGACCCGTTAGTCCAATCTGTTCACTCCGATCAGATATCAAATCTGATCTCGTCCCATTTGCCAGCATTTGGTAAATATCCCTCCTCTTTCAACTCCTTTAAAAATGTGCGATTGTAACCACATTCAGCACTTCCTCTGACAGCACTTTCTGTACACACACCACTCTCTGTGAGAAACGTTTATCTTCAGGTCCCTTCTAAATCATTCGCCCTCTCACCTTCCCCCTATGCCCTCTTGTTCTGGACTCCCCTACCCTGGAGATCAGAACGTGGCTGTTCAGAATATCCATGTCCCTGATGGTTTTATAAACCTCTGTAATGTTACCCTTCAGCCTCTGACACTCCGGGGGAAACGCCTCAACCTAATCAACCTCTCCTTAAAGCTCAAACCTCCAGTCCTGGAACATCCGTGTAAGTCATTTCTGCAGAAAACCGAGTTGTACGCAGTATCCTTGAAGTGACCTCACCAACGTCCTGTACAGATACAACATGCCACCACAACTCCTATATTCAATGCTCTGACTGATTAAGGCAAATGTGCTAAATGTGTTCTGCACCATTCTGTCTACCTGCGACTCCACTTTCAAGGAACAATGCACCTGCAGCCCTATGCCCCTTTGTTTCACAACATGCCCCAGGACCTGACCATGAAGAATATAATGTCTGCCCTGATTTGCCTTGCCAAAATGCAAAGGTTCATATTTATCTAAATCAAACTTCATCTGTTACTCCTTGTCCCTTTGTCCTATGTATTTGGGGTCTCGTTGTGCTCTGAGATAATCTACTACACCACCTTTCTGATGTCATCTGTATACCTACTAACTATTGCCCCTATAATCACATCTAAATCCTTTACATGAATGATGAAATGCAGTGAACTCAGTATTGATTCTTACAGCACACTGCTGCTGAAAAGCTTCCAGGCTGAAAAAAATCCCTCTTCCTTCAAGCCATTTCTTACGAGCTTCTTCTGTATCTTATGTCACTGAAACTTACTAATCTGTCGACCAATTAGAATGAAGTACTAGCTATGAAGAGAGGCTGAGTAGGTTAGGTTTATTTTCACTAGATAAAAGGAGATGGTCGGGGGGGGGGGACCTGATTAAGGATTGCAAAATCATGAAGGGTGTAGACAGGGTGAACAGAGACAAGCGTTTTCCCAGTTTGAAGGATTCCATAACGAGAGGTCGTGCTTTCAAAGTGAGAGGAGGAAAGTTTAAGGGGGATACACGCGGTAAGTATTTCACACAGAGGGTGGTGGACATTTGGAACGCGTTGCTAGCAGAGGTGGTAGAGGCAGGCACGGTCGATTCATTTAAGATGCGTATGGACAGATGCATGAGTAGGTGGGGAGCAGAGGAAGACAGATGCTTAGGAATTGGCCGACAGATTTAGATAGTACAGTTAAATCGGCTCAGGCTTGGAGGGCGAAGGGCCTGTTCCTGGGCTGTAAATTTTCTTTGCTCTTTGTTCTTTAAATGAACACCTTGCTGAAGTCCATTTAGACAATGTCTACCATACTGTCTTCATCAATCTTCTTTGTCACCTCTTCATAACACTCAACCAAATTAATGAGCCATGATTTCCCATGCAGAAAGCAACGTTGTCTCCTCCGATCAGCCCTTGCCTTCCCAAATGTATGTCAGTCGTGTCCCTCAGAATCCCCTTCAACAACTTACCCAACACTGACATCTGGCTCAGCGGTCTATTGTTCCCCGGCTTTTTGGGTCACTGTTTCCTTTTCTAGTCCCACTCCTCCACTGCTCACAACAAATGTTAAATAGAACTAGTTCGGTGATATGGCCAATCATATTGGTCTCAGACTGGGTCAGAGTCAGTTTTAGCAACAAGTCAGGCTAGTTTCTTTAATCTGCTGAAGCAACACGTTTATGATCCAGAGCAATGTTAGTCAAACTATGATGGAAAGATGAATGGCAAACTGTTTGGGTATTGCAAATATATAATCAATATTTCCCTTTCTAAAAATGCTGACACACACACACACAAACACACACACACACACACACACACACACATACACACACACACATACACACACACACACACACACACACACACACACACACACACACACACACATACACACACACACACACACACACACACACACACACACACACACACACACACACACACACACACACACACACTTTGCAATCTTAACTTGACAGAACTTGGTCCAAATATTATTGGAACTCATGAAAAAGGAACTATTGTGAGATTGTCCAAAACGTTATTCTGCTTCTAAAGACATTGTACTCACACAAGCTGCTAGCAATGGGATTTCATCCTGGGAGAGTTTGGATTTGGCTGAATTCCCTTTGCTTTAGGCAGTGAGTAGATTCCAGTGAATTCTGGTTCGGGATCATCCAAAGGGTAGCACTGTGGTTAGCACTGCTGCCTCACAGCACCAGGGACTTGGGGTCGATTTTAGCCTTGGGTGACTGTCTATGTAGAGTTTGCACATTCTCCCCTTGTCTCTGTCAGCTTCTAATGAGTGATCCAGTTTCCTACCACAAACTGTGTAGGTTAGGTGGGTTGGTCTCGCTAAATTGTCTGTAGCGTTCAGGGATTTCTCGGGTATGTGCAATAGTCAGGGATAAATATAGGGAAATGGGTTGGGAAGGTTGGTATGGACTTGTTGGGTCTAAGGGCCTGTTTCAACACTGCAGGGATTCCATAAAAATAAGAATGGTAACGATGACTGTAGAGATTTTGTTTTAGCTCGCACACATTGCTGTGACGAGGAACAATGAAGGAGAGAGAGTGCAATAGGCCATTCCTTCTTGTGCAGATTACACTTTCTCCCTCTCTGAGTTGAATCACACAGTAATGTCATCCTCTCTCAAACTGGACCATGTGAGGTCTCCTTGTACATTGTCCGAACTATGTCTCCATCACATTCCCTGTTCCATGTAGGTGCATCATTTCTGCTGTCATACACAGAGCAATACCCTGAGTAGAAAATAGTCTTGGTCAATTTGAAGATATGTTTATATGTCCCTGCGTCATTAAAAAATAAAAATGTTTAATTTATTCAGAATACTTGTGTTAAACTGAATGCATTTTTTAAAGAAATACAGAAATTGATGGAAAAGATCGCCATGTCTCTCAGTACCAAGATGCTGTAGTTGTACCAGCATCCACCACTTCTTCTAGCAGCTCATTCCATACGCACAACATCCTCTGTGTGAAATGGTGCCCTTTAGGCCTCCTCAAAACCTTGCCCCTCTCACTTTCCACCAAAGCCCTCTAGCTTTGTACGCCCTTAACCTGGGGAAAAACCCCTGACTACTCACCCTATACATGGCCATTTTGATTTTATTAACCTTTACTGCTGCAAAATGTGATTCCAGTCAACACGAATGGCTGTACTTTCAGTCATCCTGGGCCAAAATTCTGAAATGCAATACTGACACCTCTTCCTTCTCCATCAAGTCGCAATTCTAAATTCATTTTAATCAGTTTGTTCAGACGTATCATGAGACACTTCTGTGACATTTATGCCTGGACCTTTGTGCCTGGAGGCAGGGACACTAGCATCACTCAGCAATACCCATGAAGCTGTAACAGTATTCTCTTGTGTGTTTGTTCATCAGACTGTCCTGACATGCTGGGACATACCTCTGCAACAGGCAGGACTTGAATCCAGGCCTTCTACCCCAGAGCTAGAAACACTATCACACAAGTTCAGGAATTATAATCAAATCCAGAGCTCTGGCTCATAGGCAGGGACACTACCCACTACACTACCATACCCAGATTTTGGATCATATTTTAGTGTCCACTTTCAGCTCGGTGTTGATTTATTATAAACAGGTTACAATTACTGAACTACAGAAAACACTTTGCGTTATTAAACAAATGCAAGATATTGGTCTCAACTGTAGGATATTGAGTGTACGTGCTGTGCCATCGAAATTAACTATAAATATCTTTAATCGCTATTATCTGTAGTCTGCAATATTAAGGAAAGAAATCCTGCACTCACAGTCTGCCAAATGAAGGGTCTCAAATGAATATTTATTACTGAACACAAGAGACGAAGGAAGAGCTTAATTTCTGACCGCAAAACACCGATGAATCTTACCTAACTCTCACGTACGACTCCCCTCTTCCTGGCCGGTAATAACTGTCCAGCCTCTCCTCCCCACTGACTGTCTCTGCAATCTGTCCCTCCTCCCCCTAACCACACAAGGCAACCCAAGCTCAGGGTCTTTGTGAAAATCAAGGCCGGAGTGTGCAGGCATCCTGGAGAGGGATGGGTGTTTTAAAATAGAAGGGGGAGGGTGAGGTGACAGTAATATCATTCACTGGGCTGAGGGGTGTCTGATGGAGTTTAGTTTGGATTAATGCGAGGTATTGGGTTTGGTAAATCAAACAACAGCAGGACCTATACAATTAAAAGTAGAGCCTTTGGCAGTGCTGTAGTACAGAAACCTAGGCCGTCAGGTTTAATTCTTTTAAATTTGCATCTCATATAGATAGTGTGGTTAAGAAGGTGTTTAACACATTTTTCTTCATAGGACAGACCTTTGAGTATCGGAATTGGGATGTCATGTTGTAGTTGTACAGGACATTGGTGAGACTTCTTCTGGTCACCCTGCCGTCTCATTCCATAGGCACATCACCCTTTGGGTGAAAAAGCTGCCCCTTAAGTCACTTTTAAATGTTTCCCCACTCACCTCAAGCCTATGTCCTCTAGTTTTGGACTCCCCGTACCCTTAGAAAATACCTTGACTATTCACTTTGATATTACTGACGTTGATATTGTTAAACTGGAGAGGATTGAGAAGAGATTAACCTGGATGTTGCTGGGAAAGAGGGAGTGAGCTATGAGGAGAGGCTGGATTGGCTGGGACTTTTTTCACTAAAGAATATGAGATTAAGCAGTAAATTTACAGAGGTTTATAAAATAATGAAGGTTACAGAGAAGCTGAAGGACTGATGCCTTTTCTCTAGAGTTGAGGATTCAAAACTGAGGGATTTTTAAAGTGCGAGGAAAAAAGATTTACGAAAGTCATGAGTGGTAATAATGTTTGACAGAGGCTGGCTTCTGTGTGGAATGAACTTCCAGAGGAAGTGGTGAAAGCAGGGACAGTTACAACGTTTAAAGGATATTTAGATCAGTCCATGGATAAAACATCAGTTTGGATATTGCTGTGGGCAGCTGTCCTCTCCCTCCCCATCTCTGAATGAATCCCTGTTGGTTTTCACCCTCTGCCAATGCCTGTGCAGAGTCGTGTGGAGGCTAGCAGAGGGTGGCATTGCATCACTTTAAGCACCACAGAGACTGCCAGACCTGCCCCACACAGAGACACACAGATATACACACACGGGAAAGGTTAGGACACGGCGGAAGCTTATCTGGTAATTTAAATGAAACATAAAGAAATGCTCAATTCGCCTCGTAAACTGTTAAAATATGAGTGACAGATCTGCCAAATTCCACTGTTTAAATAAAAAATACAATTTATTTTTTTCACTCTGAAAGTGAACATTTTACATCAACTATGCAAACTCTGGGACTCTCTTTCTCTGAACTTCTTATTACCCGACTCCAGCTCTATAGCAATATACTGTTTCTGGGTCTGCCATCCTCTCATACCACAGGTGCTTGTAAGCTCTCAGTTCAGAACAGCATTCCCTCTCTCTTGAAGGTACAGTACACACTTTCAACTTCATCCCATTATACCCTGATGAATATCGATAAGTGGGACCTATCCGGATTTCTCTTGCTCTGTGATTTGTCAATATTTCATTCGCTCCGTCTGGTGTGTGTCAGGACATTTGTTGCTCCATTGCCAGTATGTCATTATTCGACTTTGTCCGTGGGAATATATCAGTATTTCACTTGCTCACACTCGTGTGTTTGGGGCAGGATTTCAGTTGTTTCATGGGGACTGTGACGCTATAACAATCTCAATGTTTGTAGATGGCACCGAACCTGGAAGAACTCTGAAGTCTATGGAGGACAGTGTGGAACTCTAACAGGACAATCACACGTTGGTGTAGTGTTCAGGTTTATGGCAGATGGGGATCAGTGCAGAGCAGTTTGAGGTGATACACTTTGGTAGGAAAGACAATGAAAGACAATATAAAACAGGCTGTGCCATTATAAAGGGGCTGCAGGAACAGAGAGCGCTGGGTGTATATGAGCACAGATTATTGAAGATATCAGGACAAGTGGGGAGAGCAGTAACTATCACAGATTAGTTTCAGTATCTGAGCTATTTACAGGGGGATGTGTAGGGGGGACTCTCCATGCTCCCTTCCTGGGAGGTGGTGGTGACGATGTGTTGTGAGCCCACCCTCCTGCCCACCGAGACCGTGGGGATTCCATTTGTACCAGCTCGACACAAAAGGGAGATGGCATCAGGGCCACAGCTTCTAAGTTGTGCCGGGGGAAAACAGAGCTGCCAGTGGGTTTAAAGTGAGAATTGCCCTTCACTGAACATTGCTACTTACTCGGTCGGTGGGAAGTGGATGTTTCAGAATCTCCACACGAGGTGTCCCGGTCCTCTCTGGCTCGTACCAGGGTCCTCCCCAAATGGCAGGTGGAGGGGGGTGAGGGAACGGGTATCGGGCACTCCACCACCCAGCTTGGCCCTTTCTGTCCTGTTCCAGGCTATTTCTCCTGGAATGGGAGAAAGGGAGGGCTGGAGTGAGGGTGGGAGTGGGTGGCCTTGCTGTTAGTGTTAGTGTAGGTGGAGGTAATGGTTAATGGTGAGGATTTGAGAGGGAGTCTGTCGACAGCGTTGTATCAATTCAGTGTTATTGATGTGGGGGTAAAGTGGACGGGGTGACAGAGAGAGAGAGAGAGAGAGACAGGGAGAGAGTGAGAAGGTGCTGCATGCAGTAGTGAGTGTGGTGGAGCATGAGGCTTGTTCGGGGGTCGGTGCTGTAACAGATAAACAGTGAGTGTGGGGGAGAAGTGAGAATGCAGTGACCCTTATCCTGACAGAGTGGGGAAAGTTATTGATGCTTGTCCTGTATTGCTGGACATTTCTTCAGACCGCAGATACTGCACTGAGCTGGGTGGTGAGCTCAGACTATGCTCGGTGGGTCTGGTGGTGTGGCCACTTCTGGGAAGAGAATGGACCCCCTCTGGTCTAGCCCATCCACCAGGACCTCCGTTCCCTTGTTGACAAACCATGGTGTAATTGCCCCTTATCTGTCATGCTCGGGGTAAACTGTGCAGGGCAGCTCCTAACATAGAAAGCTCAAATATGTGCCCATTGGCTTCTTAAAGATGACACCAGTGTCAGGGATCACAGAATATTCAGGGGCACCTGGGCAACTGTGAGTCCCTCCAGCCATGATGGGCGGGAGGATTGGGCTGGCATTGACTGAGACGGACATCATGGGGTAGGGTGGGTAGTTAATGAGGTGGGTTCGATATGATAGCACCAGCAACTTAGCTCAGGCTCGTGCAGGTAATCCCTCTGTCGCACTCAAGGAAATTCATACAAAGATAAATTATTGTTAGCGTCTGCCCAATGAGTCATAGATTCTGTTGAAACCAATTCCAGTTACAACGTGCAGAACAAATGCTCATCTGACGTCACAACAATATCCCTTTTTCCCATCTTTCCTGGGAAGACGGGCTCATGTTACAGGATGCTATCGAAGTGTTTACAGTTCAGCTTCCTGAAACCTGGGAACACATTCTTCCATGACACTATCTCTGAGTCTACCCGTCTCTGTCTATACCCCAAACCCCTAACAAGTGGTGATATTTAAACAGCTTCCCCCGCAATCTCTCTCTCTGGCAGTGATGTTCACACCCACAGCACCCCCTTGTCATGGCACAATGGAGATATGGAGCTGGAAATGGATGGGAGCTGCACATTCCGTCACTTCCAGCATGGGGTGCAAACTTCCCCATGCTGGGCAGGGATATAACACAGTGTTACTGAGTAATACACTGGGGTGGTGTACGCAGTTCGAAATGTTGGGAGGGTAACTGCACCAGGTTTACAGATCGATGCACTGGAGTGGTGCACATAGCTGTACATGCTGGGAGGGTAACTGCTCCTGGTTTACAGATCAATGCACTGGGGTGTTGTACACATGCCTACATGCTGGGAGGGTAAATGCTCCTGGTTTACAGATTAATTCACTTGTGATCACTGCACAGATCGCTATGCTGGTCAGACTGTCCGGTTGAGGTTTATAGATAATGCAATGATGTTTTTTGTGTAGCTCCTTATGCTGGATGTATACTTATTTCAGTTTCACACATTAGTGCCGTGCTGTGGTCTGCACAGCTCCCAGTGCTGGACAGATATATGGTCCATGTTTATAGATCAATGCCCTGATCTGATCTCTGCAGTGCTCCACTCTGGACAAATTGCTTGGTTGTACTGAGCAGTACACTGGCCTGGTCTGCACAGTGTTCCACGGTGAACAGATATCTCCCTCTGGGTTTATGGTGTCTGGGCTGGTTCCGTGGATTGAGAATGTGGTATATCTAACAATTTCAGCTGATCTGGCAATGCTTTTAGGTACCATTCCTGTGATTGGACCCTCCGTCTCTCACCCCATTAATGTTACTGTGTGTCCAGGCACAGTACATCATGTTGGTGGGGTGGGTAGGGGGGAAATGTGATGGACAGGTCAAGAGGTTACCCGGAACGTTCTGTCGCCAACATTCTATAACTGACATTCCCCGGAACGTTCTGTCGCCAACATTCGATAACTGCCATTCAATGGAACGTTCTGTCCCCAACATTCTATAACTGACATTTCCCGGACCGTTCTGTCCCTGATATTGTTTGTGAACGGCCGGACGGCAGTGAATTGAACAAACGATAAGATCCCGAGGGAAGAGATTCCATTCCAGGGAGAAGGAGACAATGTTCCGAACGCCCGTCAGACAGTTAAAGGGGTGAATACGTTTTCCCTGAGTTTACATTTATTCCCGACACAGGATCGACCACAATTTAGACCAAAATACAGAAATTCCCAAACTCCGTTTGTCTTCAGGAAACTGGGAGAGAATTCTTCAGGACAGCAGCGTTTCCACTCTCCGTATTAGGAACTGGGAAGGAGTGACCTGTGTCTGCTGTCGAGTGATCGAGTGTGTGGGAATGTTCTAGAAACCATCTGTCCTTATGGATGTGTCACTGTGTGTTTGGGGAGGGAGGATTTCTTGTGGTTTATGTCACATTTTTGTTAGTAATTCAGACCTTCCCAATTGTCATTCCAGCTCCAATTAATTTAATAAATCCCTGAATACAGGGACATACTTGAAAATCTCACTGGGTCCCCGATCAAACGGGTCCCTTTGCCTCCAGGCTGATGGATAATGGGTTTGTTTTCCTTCCTCACAGTTAACATAGTGACCATCTACGTCCTGCTTTATAAAGATTGTGGATTGGCTCCATGTGTCAGACGTTACCTGGGGGCCATGGCAGCGGCGGATCTCCTGGTCATTATCCTCGACCTGATCCTGAGACACATTCCCATTGTTTATGAGGAACAGTTTTATTTCCTGATGGACTCCGTCCCCGTGTGTAATATCCACGCCGTCCTGCTTTATGCAGCCACTGACTGCTCTGTCTGGTTCACCGTCACTTTCACCTTTGATCGGTTTGTGGCCATTTGTTGCCAGAAGCTGAAAAGTAAATATTGCAGTGAGAAAACGGCGGCTGTGGTTCTGGGAGCAGTGACTGTGCTGAGCTGTTTAAAGAACATTTTCTGGTATTTTATGCTCACGGCTTGGTATGGGCTGGGGAACCAGCCCTGGTTTTGTGATGTAACATTCGCTGTTTATTTCTCCAGTGTCTGGGTCACAATCGAGTTCCTCCACCACATTATAACCCCATGTGTCCCATTTCTCCTGATTCTGCTGCTCAATGTTCTCACCGTCAGACACATTTTAGTGACCAGCAGAGCCCGCAAGAGACTCCGCGCTCACACCAATGGGAACGCTCAATCGGACACAGAAATGAGAAAACGAACAAAATCCATCATTTTACTGTTTGTGATCTCGGCCAATTTCATCCTGTTATGGTCAACATTAATGCTGTATTCTCTATGGTACCGGATGTGGTGGATTGGGTATCGGTCTGTGTATCTCCATTACTTTGTGCAGAAATTGGGCTTCATGCTGCAGCTCCTCAGTTGCTGCACAAACACCGCGATTTATGCTGTGAACCAGACTAAGTTCAGGCAGCAGCTGAAGAATGTGCTGAAATATCCCTTCACCCAAATTCATCCATCAATCAAATTCCATCATTAATCAATCCATCCGAGATTTTCTCATTTCAGTTCAGTGTTTCAGTGATGGAGCAGCCTGTCGCTATGCTAACAGACTGAGGGTAGCGCTGGTTACAGGTTATTAGAAACACAATTATCAAAATTTACTGAGACTACCAAAAATCCGGAAGCAAGACGATTTATTTACGAACTTGCAAGTACGGGCTGCATAAGCTTTGCCAAGCAAGTGAGATTGTCAAGCGAATGAGCAAATTAGCATTTGGATACATGTACAATTATACCTTTCAGCTGCATGAGGTCACCTCTCCCAACCCGGTAACATCCAATCATCTTTTAGCTGTCGCTACGTGCCTTCCCTTTTATCTAAATTAAACTTGATTTCTATTTTCTTGGGTAAACGGCATACTTCTTTGACCATCTTGCAAAACCCCATCACATGTTACGCTTGTGGTTTCACCTTGTTCCTTTTTTTCCCACGGGATAAGGGATCGCTACACTTCCCACCTCCTTGCAGCTGGCTCTATGCCTGGGCTTATCGCTCCTCTTTTCCCGTGACACATATTCTTATATGTCTTGTAGCTTAACAATTGAGCTTTAATTCTTTAATTATTGCAATACTTAGCTTGCCAGCATTATTAATTTTCTGCAAAAACAACATACCTTTCTATTTCTCACAACTCCCCCATTTCTTTTCTTTCACAATTTGTTGTTTTTGCATTTTTCTGTCCTCTTTTTCCCGTTTAGGAGCGGAGGTTCACAGTCTGGTTTCAAATTCATATAGCAGCCTCTGACTTTCCCTTCGCTGTCTGTTTTCTAAATCCTCATTTATTACAGCTATCTCCTCCAGATTGTCCCTCTCTTTGTTATTCCAGAGATGGAGTTCCTTATTCGTTGGGTTAAGCCTTGTATGCAAGGTATAATACAACAGCCAACTGTGCTGCAACCCTCAAAGTGGTGAGAACAGTAGCTATCACCTCCTTCCACTCCTTGTACCCTGATTCTGGCCCACCCGTGACCGAAGTTTTAATGAATTCTTCTGATAGGATGGTTGATCATTGCAATGCACGAGTGATTGTCCCATCAGATTTTGTATTATTCAGAATAAAGGTACACCAGCTTTCTTTTAACATTGCACATACACCACCTTTTTCGATAAGGATCATGTCTAGGGCCAGTCTGGTTTCTCAAGACAAACAGTTAATGGCATTAAGCTGTTCAGCAACTCCCTTGACTGCATCTCTAGCATATTTAATAAATCTTTGTTGGTTATAAAAAATGTAGTATATCCATTCCACATTTTTATTCATCGTTATTCAACAAAATAGGGATGATTCAAAACCTGCTGCACTCTGGTTGCGAGCCTAAAGCTCGTCAGGCACCCTTCTGGGAACCCCTATGGTGACTAGATAAATCCTGTCATCAAAGGAAGTACCCAATAACGATTTCTCACTTCGTTCATCCTTCTTTGCTGCCTCCTCCTTTTTCTCAAATGCCAAGGTAAATGGAATTGCCAATTGTGCAATTGCACAAGTGCCTCGCCAGTTAGAGGGCATGGTGGGTCCTTTCCACCCCAGTACCACCACAAATCCGCTCGGGGAATATTTTAGGCTGAATGGTTACTTCCCCACTCTGTCTCGGAGACTGATTCAACTTCCACGCCTAGCTTTAAGTCTCCTAGAAATCGTGACTGACCATTCCCATTCCTCTTTACACAGGAGGTATCATTCCAAACCACATTCGCAAATGTTGGAGATTTTCTCAATTCCCCCTTCTTTAAGACAGGAAACATCGACATCAATGTTCGACAAGTAGAGTTTCCCCATGCCGTCTCATTCTGGTACAGGGCTATCATGCATAACTTACCAGTCTTATCTCGCTTCCACCCGAGCGGAAAGGGACCCACTCGAGTCATCGATCTTCCCGAAGCACATGCATAGCAATTGCTTTTATTTAGACTTTTTTTTGCCATATATCAACACCCATTCTACCTTGACATTTGTCTCCCTGTATCCAGTTTCTATTTCAATGGTTTGTCTTAAGTCTTTAACTTCTATAACTTTTATCAATTTCGGGTCACCATTAGGGATAAAAGGTTTTTGTTCTTTTTGTTTTCCCTTCTCTACCATTATTCGGAGACAGCATCCAATAAAACACTTGCCAGGGTACCTTCCAATCATCGAACTCTTGCATATCCTCAGAGCGTCCCCTCGGTCTTCCATTAAAATCCTAAGGTTGTTACTGAGGGGCCAATTCGCATTTAAACTAGTAGGAAAGGATTCTTCAGAGGAGGTATTTTTAATAGTGAGGTATATCGGGTTGCATTTCTTATCAGTGCATTCTAGGGACGGACGAAAGGGATCTCTATGACTTGTGATGCCGTGTGATGACCCTGTCATACCTAATTTTGACTGCATTTGGTTCTGGAGATTAATTGCAAAGGAACTGTATTTTGTCTGTTTTTTTACATCTCCGCAATCTACTAGGCTGCAAACATCACTTTTTATTACTTGCGGGTATTCAGATTCAGGGACTTTTAATAGTACTAAACACGTCAACCTTATTTCGTAAAGCCTCAACATTAAGAGGATGAAGTTAGCAATTCGAGACATGCTACCCATTTTATGGTAGTCCTCGTATCCATACTCATCCCGTTACTCTGTTTACTTCTCTTATTTATCGTCTTTTTCAGGTGTCTGGGAGAAATGAGTCCACACAGCTCTTACAATTAATAACAGCAGTTTTAAATCAATAGCAGCAAATTTTAAAAGTCTCTTATTTCAATTCAGTCTTTCTGCTCAACTTGATTTTCAGAGGGTCCTCTGTAGGATGAACTTGCCACTCTGCCGAGGGAGTAGGTGCGTCTACCGGACCCTTAACGCGAGTGTGATGGCTACACACTTTTTCTGTACCCGTACTGCTGTCTCGGTAGTCAGGAGAGTGAGGAACGACCCTTCCCAATTTGGATGTAGTTTGGTATCTTTCCAAGTCTTTATCAGAACCCAGTCTCCTTGCTTTATCTGGTGTGCTGCGAACTCTAAAGGTGGTGCCTATGCCAATAGACCTTTATTCCTAAGAAAAGACAATGAAGAACCAAGAGGTACAATATAGTTTTTCAGAAACATATCAATAAATTTGGCTGTAGGTACTTCCCCTCTCCCCGTCACAGAAATGCAGCTGGATTCAAGCAATTGTCCGTGACTAACACAATGTCATTCTGCTTTATTAGGATTGTCTCATATTTCAAAATCCTTTAGTCTGTGAGCCATCGTCCTGCTTTCTAATTTAATATGGTCCGTTCCTGATGTGAGGTGCTAACTAGTAAAGCTCCCCATAAGTAGTTTCCTACTCTCCTCCACCATCAGACTGTTACTGTCACTGCCCGCATACATTCTGGCCAGTAATGCACGCAGTCAGGTTTTAAATTAATCATGAATCAATATGACAGATCACCCAAAATGTGTGAAGGTATCCTGACAATACTAATTCAAGTCAACACAATCGATCGACCACAAATACCAAATGATTAAATCTATAAAGAAACAATTGTGCCAGCCCGAACCGACACCAGTTATTAATTATTGTATAATTCCTGGTGGAAAACGCAACAAGTGACCAAAACATTCCAACAGCTGTAATCGTGCAGTTCTGTTTGTTTATCAGTCACCTGTGACTTCTCATTCTGTTTCTGTATTTGTTTTGCTAGAGCACATTCATTTTAAAAACCCCAACAGATTCCATAGCACTATTTGTCGTTAATCTGATCCCCAATTTAGTTGCCACATCTTGTCATGAGCTCAAAATTGATATTCGTACCTCTCATCACAAAACTGCTGTCATAATCCAAAAAAACCTTTTTGTTCCCACTCCCTTGGGCTTAAAATTGAAGGATGATCTTGCTGTACTCTTATCGACTAGGAAAACTACCTTCTCTTTGTAAGGTCCCCCCTTTAATTTTATTAAGGGTTCCTGGTGGGTACTTGGGGGCAGGAACTCCTGACACTCCTATTTTCATCAATGTTCATACACGGCATTGCCTTTACTTCCTTTTTCAAATCTGGACACTTTCTCTTCAAGTAACTGTTATTTCCACAGAAATAACATCCCACCTGTCTTTTTTTCCACTTTTATCCTTGTTTCTGTCTACCAGATCCCTTAACATCTCCTCCCCATCTCTTCTTTTATTTTCACTATGTCTACGATTCAAATCCAAATATAGTCCTCCCAAGTATTCCCGGTCAATTATTGTTCGATCACAATGCTACAGGTCGTGAAATAACCAGGGCTGCGTTACAAAGAGGCCCGCCCATCCAAGCCAAAGTTTCAACTCGAATAGCCAAATCCCTTTCAAGGCAGCCCCGTCCTCCATAATTCGCTTCCATGTAAGGATAAAAGAGGTTAGTTAGAAACTGAAAGTAAGCTAGTCATGTCCTGTAAAAAGAAGAGGTGTTCACTTTTACTCCATAATCTGTAAAATCCTTAACCTTAAAAGAAATTATGTTAAAATTTCCACAATAGAAATCAGATTCAAAACAGTCCCGGATCTGAAACTCCAGTGAACAAAGCACAAACATTTAATAACCAGCAAACAAATGTACATTCAAACCGAATCACAAAGCATTCTCCTAGCTGGACAGCTTCTCTCTCTTTCTGTCGCTCTCTCTCTCTCTCTCTCTCTCTCTCTCTCTTTCTCTCTCTCTCTCTCTCTCTCACACACACACACACACACACAGACACACACACACACACACACACACGCCATGTTTCACAAACACACACACCATGTTTCACAAACACTTTGAGTTTCCCGCAACAACTCCTCTAGCTTTTGAACATTTTTCTGGACTTTTTTTTTATTTGTACTACTCTAGACGACCTGTCTATAAACGGCTGATCTCCTTCATGTAAAGGAATATCCTGTATGTCGGCTCTTGTTCTGTTCTAATATTCTACTTCTCTTGTGTCTAGGGGCTCTCGCTTCCACATAAAGGTAAATGGGTTCAAACAGGTGTCTATTGTTATCACCAGGTCGTCTCTCTCCAAAAGGATGATTTCACAACTTAGAATTCTTAAGTCTGTTCCCATCCTTCTAATTTTTGTCGTTTCTTTTGCATGACTGGCCACGATTTGGTTTCAAACCGGACCTTTAAGAGTGTCCGCCTAAACATACCTCTCTCCTTTCCTGAGAATAACGTTCCTAAAATTGCCATCAGTTCTCTTGCTGTATATAAGTTAGGTTCTAGAAATTGATCTAACTGCTCAGCCAGTCCCGCCAGATCTGCTATCGAACTTTTCATCTCTTTCTTAAAAGTTCTTACTTCACTACTAATTCGTGGTGTATTAACATATTCAATTTTATCGTCACCTACAGAGACTTCCCTCGAGGGAACGAGTTGGACGGTGGTCTTATCACAGCCCTACTCTTTCTGTTTCACCATTGATCTCATTTGCCTCAAACATACTTCCAAACCCTCCTTATTTCCCTCAAAGGTCTTCAGGGAAACAATTTTCTTTTCTCTTCGGTAATTCGGGCACTCTAGTTTGAAATGCCCCATTTTTACCGCAATAATAGCATCCTGCCAGTTGCTGCCTTTTCCTAATGGCTGGCTCTTATTGTCTGTACTTCTCCCCTTCCTTTCTGTCATTCTCATATTTCTGCCATCTTTTTGTTATCTCTTCTACTGCCGCTACCAGGATAGAGATTTTTGAACTTCCCACCCAACAGGCCGCATAATCAGACTTCCGCTGGCCTTGATTTTGTTTTCTATGAACATATATATTTAAGTCTTAACACAGCCAACTTTCATCAGACCCTTATTTGGGCCAAAATTCATTTGGTAAATTTATACTCTCACGGGTCCAAACAAAACAACAATAATTTGTCATCACAGTTCTATCCTTTCCCCGTGTCTGGGGATTATTTTCACAATTTAGCAACGTTCTCCCCAGGGGAGTGTCTGGTGGTATATACTCGAGTCCAGCGCTTTTTATTGATCGATCCTTACTCAGTCAACTTCCTTTGCCTCCCATTTCTACTAATTTAAAATTGATCTTTCAGAGGTCTAGTGTCACCTTCTCCCACACGCACATCAGGGTCCTGACCTTCGCGTGGGGTTGGGGGGGGGCTTTCCCTCTTAATAACCAGTCTAAGGCTGGGTGCTCGAATCAGGTAGATACCTTACTCGTCTGATCAACTTGCCCAATTATTCACTTTTAATTTTACTTTGCCAATTCCCGTCCACTTAAGTGCATCCCCGACCACTTAAAGTAGTCCTCGACCACCAAGATAGTACTTAAAGGCCTCTCTTCTTACCGTTGGTCTGTGCATAGAGTTACCTGGTTGTGACGGCTCCGGCCCTCAAGGTCGCTGGAAACCTGCGGGGCCAACTCTTAGCCTCAAAGGTCGCTGGAAACCCTCAGCCTCAAAGGTCGCTGGAAACCCTCAGCCTTAAAGGTCGCTGGAAACCCTCAGCCTTAAAGGTCGCTGGAAACCTCTTAGTCGACCGGATACGTCTTCGTTTCAGACCTTAAGAGTTTTTAAGACCCGGGTCTTGTGCACACAAGAGTCACACGAGAGAAACAGCCGAGTCTCCCTTCTCGTCTTGTTTCCAGGGTCTCTCCGTCCCGATCACGCTCGCCCAAAGCCGCTGCGGCAACAAGGGAAAACAGAGATCGCTGAAATCGGCGAGGTGCACCTTCTCTGTCACTCCAAGAATGCCGAGCGACAGGAGCTTAGGATCTCGGACGAGCCCCCAAATCTGTGAGAAACACAATTATCAAAATTAACCGAGACCACCAAAAAGTCAGGAAGCAAGAGAATTTATTTACAAACATGCAAGTACGGGCTGCATAAGCTTTGCCAAGCAAATGAGCTTGTCAAGCGAATGAGCAAATTAGCATTTGGATACATGTACAATCATACTTTTGAGCTGCATGAGGTCACCTCTCCCACCCCCTTAACATCCAATCATCTTTTACCTGTCGCTACATGACTTCCCTTATATATAAATTAAACTTGATTTCCAATTTCTTGGGCATACGACATACTTCTTTGACCATCTTGCAAAAACCCCTATTACATGTTACGTTTGTGGTTTCACCTTGTTCCTCTTTTCCCAGGGGATAAGGATTCGCTAGCCTTACCATCTCCTTGCAGATGTCTCTATGCCTGGGCTTATCATTCCTCTTTCCCACGGCACATATTCTTATATGTCTAGTAGCTTAATAATTGAGCTTTAATTATTGCAATACTTAGCTTGCCAGCACTGTTAATTTTCTGCAAAACCAACATACTTTTCTGTTTCTCACACAGGTGTTAAAAACAAATTTCAATAAAATTTAGACGAGACCACCAAAGCTGCAATCGAGACAATTTATTCTACGATATTGCAAGAAATGACCCCAATTGCAGGGAGCAATTGAAGTGAAGAAAAATTCAAATTACAACAGTTATAACTTTGGGTTGCGTGAGGTCATCTCTCCCGACTCCTATATTACCCAATCTTTCTAATTAATTTCCCCTCTTCTCATCTATGCTCCATGCCCATTGCCCTCTTCTTTCCAAGTTGGCAATTTTCCCCTCTGTAAATGCTGACACAAGGCTAAAATTGTATCTTGATGTTCTTTTTTCACTTTTCCATTATCCATAGGGGCATCAAGATCTGTTCTAACATGTTGTATCAATTCTGCTGGTCCATTCCATCCTCGGACATTTCGTTAACTTGTGTCGTTTTGTCTTGACCAAGCATTTCGGTTATCTCAGCTTTTTGCTGAAAACATAATTTTTAAACAGAACTTATTGAACTTATTTGAAACCTTCAATAATTTCACACCAAAGTTAGTATTTAATTGACCATTATTGTAGATTAGTTTCCCTCAATACCGACAGAGTTAATAATTTCTTTCCTGTACCCCTTTTCTGTATGCTTTTTCTATATCTGCAAAAACAACACTTTTCCCCATTTCTAACAACTATCCCATTTCTTTTCTTTTATCATTTGTTGTTTTTGCAATTTTTATTTTCTGCCCTCTTTTAACCCTAGGATGTAGAGGTTCACAATCTCGTCATTTCTACCCTTCTAAGTTTGACTTTTCTCAAACTCGAGGAGTAATCTACCACACTCTCTTTCTTGTGCTTGAGCTATGGTCATGACCATCATTGATTGTTGTCCTCCCAAAGACATTACCAGCTTAGTCATTATCCATTTTAACACATTAAATCCTATAGGTAAACTTACAATTATTAGTAATACATGAAAATTAGCTAACTATTTTCCCCAGTCACCCCATTCCCATCTTTCATCTTTTCGGAGTTCATCCGCAATTTCTGTTATATTGATTATCTTTATCTTTACTGTTTCTGCCTTTTCTTCCACTATGGAAAAGATGTCTGGGATGAAGCTGCAGCATTCCTTATCAATCAGCGCACAGGATGCCCTTTTTTCGGCCAAGAGATAGTCTAAAGCCATTCGATTCTGTAAAGCTGTTCATCTTGTTGCGATCATATCAGTGCCTATGGCTGATATCTGGGATTGAGTTTCTCCCATTGAAAATTATTTAAATTTTCAAGGGCAGCCGCCAGTTTCTGTATTTCCACCCCTGCCCTTGTAGTGTCGTAGTTTGGGAGTAGTGTCCACAGCAAACGGTCTCCTTCAGGGACTTCTCGGGTCTTACGCCGTATCTCCCTCTCCTTTCTCGGGTTGGGCTCATGTTTTCTATTCAGAGGTGAGGGACTATATAAGCAAGGTAACAGCAACCACTCCAGCGTTTCTTGTTTTGAGGCAACGCTTCATCAATTTAATAACATGCATTTATTTCCACACATTCGGTCACAGGAACATATTTTTCCCCGGGAATAAATGGATAGGCCTTCAGACCACATACCCAATCTGTCCCGTTCAATACTTGGGAGTGTTCGTGGCAGTGGCTTGGTTGGTGTAGACGCAAGATGATTTTCCTAATTGGAAGGGTGCGATGTCATTTTGATTACAGAAACAGTTTGTGTTCACCGCTCCTTTCAGTGGGAAAATTCTGAAGCTATTGATATCACCCTGAGTTTTTGGTGCCGGTCGTGGGAACCATCCCGCCAACTTAGAGGTGCTCTTTTTAGATTCCCACTTTGTATTTTTTGAGCTCGAGTCAAATTGTTGTACATCGTACAATTCCTCTTTAGTGAATGGTATTACCCCAGGTGGGGATTCCTGATTCACCATGGTGTGAAATTTCTGCACAGACCCAATAGTCGGCATGTCCCTCTTGTTTGGCATAATTTTGGCATAGAGGAGTAAAGTGATTTTTCCCGTTTCCTTGAACAGTTAGTGCTACGAACGTTATACTACTGTACCAGTTCCCACCCATCTCTGAACCCTGCCTATTACCCTATCTTAATCTTTTAGGTGCCAGGGAGAGGTGAGTCCACACAACCCTTACAATCAATACAATATATATCACCAAACATTAAAAGAGTCTTTTATCTTAGTTCATTCCCTCTTTCTCAGCTTAACGTTCAGAGGGTTGTCTGTAGGATGAGCATGCCACTCCGCCAATGGGGCTTTCACAGGACCTTTGAAGCGAGTGTGATGACTCCACCCTTTCTCAGCAGTTTGGATGGCTATCTCAGTAGTCAGGAGGGTTAGGAATGCTCTCTCCAAGCTCGGGTGTAGTTTGGTATTTTTCCAGGTCTTGATCCGGACCCAATCACCCGGTCTTATCTGATGTGCTGCAAACTCGAGTGGCGGTGTCTGCACCAGCAGGCCTTTGTTCCAGAGATAAGATAATGAAGAGCCAAGTGCCACAATATAGTTTTTCATAAACTTGTCATTAAGCTCAGCTGTAGGCACCTCTCCTTTCCCTCCTAGAAATTGTAATCCAAACATCATTTCATAAGGAGAAAGCCAGATCTCATGTCTTGGGGCAGTCCGAACACGTAATAGCACAATAGGCAAACGTTTGGTCCATGGTAATCGATTTTCTAGCACTAGCTTAGATAATTGTTTCTTTAAGGTCTGATTCATTCGTTCCACCCGTCCAGAGGAGGGTGGGTGCCACGGGGTGTGAAATTCCCAACATATCTCTAATCTTGCCATTACTTCTTGTAGAATATTGGGAGTAAAATGGCTACCTTGATCTGAATATATACTTCCCACTATTCTATATCGTGGGATGATATGTTCAAGGAGGGTTTTTACCACTCCTTTTGAGGTGGCTGATGACATTGGGAAAGCCTCCGCCCACCCGGTTAAGCGGTCTACTAAAGCCAGCAGGTACTTCTGTTTTCCCACTGGGGGTAGTGTCGTGTAATCCACCTGCATACTTTGGAAAGGTCTCACTCCTGGGTTCCTTCCTCCTTTGAGCCCTTCCTTTATTATTTTCTTATTGATCTTTTTACAAGTTATGCATCCTGCACATATCTGTTTTACCAACGTATATATTTCCTTACATCCATATTTCCTCAATACTCTGTCACACATGGCTTGTGAGCCTCAATGGCTGCCTTGGTGTAAGGTGGCCAAAATATTTCTCATGACTGATTTACTCAGCAATTCCCTCCCATCAGGGAGAATCCATTTCCCTTCAGTTGTCTTCGTTGCCCCTATTTCTTGGAACTCTTTCTCCTCCTCTTCCGTGTATACGGAGTTCACGGCAAAAGATTCAATTAGGGGTATAAGAACCTGTATCCTTGTTTCTGGACGGTTCATAGCTGCCTGTCTGGCTATTTCGTCTGCTAGTCTGTTTCCCTTTGCTTCTACAGTACTCCCCTTCTGATGTCCAGGTATAGGGACTATTAGCTATTTATCAGAGTAATTCCACCTTTTTTAATACTTTTCCTATTAATTCTTCATTTACTAACTCCTTTCCCCGACTATTGATTAGTTTCCGTTCTTGCCATATATTTCCAAACTTATGGACTACTCCGTAAGCATATTTAGAGTCAATGTAAATTGTTCCATCCCGATTCATGAAGTGTTTTAAAGCTTGATGTAATGCGTACAATTCACAGGTTTGGTCTATCCATTGTGTCCTTTTCATTCCACTACTCTCGATGATACATCTATAAACAATCTATCCCCGTCATGTAAACGTAGATCTCTCAGGTCCTGTCTAATTTTGGTCTGATACTCTATGATATCTAAACAGTCATGTTCTAGTTCTCGTTTGTCTAGGGGTTTCCCTTCCATAAGAAGGTAGCTGGGCTTAGACAGGTGTCTGTTGCTAACACCAGGTCATCTTTTTCCATCAGGATGTCCTCATATTTAAAAAATCGTGAATCTGTTAACCATCTCCCTGCCTTTTGGTTTAACACAGTTCTGACTTGATGGGGGGGGCACTAACTACTAGCGCTCCTCCAAAAGTGAGTTTCCAGCTTTCTTCTACCAAAGTGGCAGTTGCTGCAACTGCCTGCAGACATTAGGCTATCCCCTTGAATCAGTTTCCAGGATTTTGGACAGGAAGGCTATGGGCTGTTTCTTCCCTCCCCCCTTGTGTGTTAACACACCTAAAGCTGGTCCATCGATTACTGTCACAAAAAGGTGAAATAGTTTCTCTCGTGAAAGGAGGGCCAATACTGGAGCTTGTGTTAAACTACTCTTCAATTAAAGTAACCCTTCCTTTTCCTCTTCTGTCCAGTACAGTTTTTCGTGTTCTGATTCTGTCACTTTGTAATATAACACTTTCGCTTACTGGGCATAGGTTTCTATCAATAATCTGCAATAACCCATCAGCCCCAGGAACTTTGTTAATTCTCGTTGGTGTTCGGGAGGGGCAGTTCTACTATCCCTTGAATTCTTTCGGGGTTAATGCGTCTAATTCCCTCACTAATAAGGTGTCCTAAGTATTTTACTTCTTTTTTTACATATTGCAATTTATTTTTGGATAACCTTAAACCTGATTGTTGTATGAAATTCAACAATCCATTGGTGGCTGAACTTACATCGTTTGTCTTTTGTCCTGACACTAGTCGATCATCCACATATTGTAACAGTGACGTTTCCCGAGGAATTTTTTATTGTTCCAGGACTTCTTCTAGTACTTGCCCGAATAAGTTAGGTGATTCTGGGGAGTACTGTCCATCGGAATTATTGTTTTCTGCCAGTGTATAGGTTTTCCCATTCAAAAGTGAACATGTCGCGGCTCTCTGGGGCTAAAGGACAAGCCCAGAATGCATCCTTTAAATCTATTACACAAAACCAGCGGTGGTTACTCGGTATTCTACTAAAAAGGGTGTATAGGTTGGGCACCACTGGGTACCATGTCCGGACCAGACGGTTCACTGATCTGAGATCTTGTGCCAGTCGGTAAGTCCCATCTGGCTTCTGGACTGGTAGTATTCGGGTATTAAAGGAGAAATGCATGTTTCCAGTAGTAGTTCTTTTACTAGAGAATCTATTACTGTTTGTAAACACTTGCGCCCCTCTAATGAAACCGGATATTTTTTAAGCCTGACTGCTTTATTCTCTTGGGACAGTATAATTACGTTGGGATTGATGTTTAAACGACCCATGTTGCCGGGTCTCGCCCACACGTTAGGATTTATCTGTTCTTCATCACTAACTCTCAGTTTATTTATTGTTACGGTTATTGAACTATTCTCTACTCCAATCTTTAAGTTTAGCAAAATTATTAAATCTCTACCCAAAAGAGTGCTTCCAACATCAGGAATATATAATAGTTGCCCCGTCACTTCTTCATTATTTCCCTTTATAAGGGTCGGCTGGAAAATGGGTACTAAGAATCCTTTGCCCTTTACACCAGAAACTCTGAAAGTATTATTAGTTAATTTAACACCGCGAGGTCTAAAACTTAGAGATGACCGTGTCGCTCCTGTATCCACCAAAAACACTGCCTCCTCCCCTTTAGGTCCCACTTTCAAATTTATCAGGGGTTGCCGGTGGGTCTCGGGAGGAAGGAATCCCTGACTCCCCTATTCTTCATCAAAAGTCATCAATGAAATAGCTTCAATTTGTTGTCCTAACTTTGCACATTCCCTTCTAAAATTTCCTGTTTTCCACCATAATAATATCCTGCCTGCTGCCTTCTCCCCTTACTATCCATTGCTTTTCTTTCTTGTCCTAATTTTCTATTTATATTTTTCTCGACCACTGCAACCAATATCCTAACCTTCTGTTTTTGCTTTTCGTCTTCTCTTTTCACATATACTTTATGTGCTTCATGCAACAATTCTTCCATCTGTTTTTCACTCCATCCCTCTAATTTCTGTAAATTTTTTTTATAAGTCTGGCCGTGAGTTAGTAACAAACTGGACCTTTAAGAGTCCCTGAGCTACTGGATCATCGGGATCCATTCCCGAATATTTTCCAGTGGCCTTTCTTAGTCTTTGCAAAAAGGCTGACGGGGCTTCATCTTTCTCCTGCCTCACTTCAAATGCTTTAAAGAAATTCTGAGATCTGGGTGCTGCTTCTCTCATACCCAAAATAACCATTTCTCGAAAGTCCCTCATTTCTCCACTATCATGTTCATCCATGCCCTCCCAATGAGGGTCCACAGTGGGGAATTTATTTTCAGCTGGTAGTACTCTTTCAGCAACCGGATGTCTCTTTTCCCATTCCTTCAGGGCAGTTCTTCTAATCAGACCCCTTTCGTCTCCTGAAAATAATGTCCCCAGACTGCTTATCAATTCAGCCCATGTATATAATTCGGCCCCAAGAACTGATCCAACTGTTCTGCCAATCCTGTAGAGTCCTCAATTAAACTTTTCATTTCCTTTTTAAAAGATCTGACTTCGCTGCTAGTCAGTGGTGCATTGACATATCCAATTTCACCATTACCTATGGGTACTTCTCTAACGGTCTATATTTGTGCCGTTGCGCCACCTATGTCACCCTTTTCCCTCTTTTTCATTGCTGATCCAGTTTTAATCGGACTCAGGGGAGGTTCTTCCCCTGGACCATTTTCACATTCTTTCACTGGAGAGGGCGCTGTGGGAGAGGAGAAAGACGTCGACAGACCATTATTGTCGTTGTTGTAAGGTGGGGGGTTAGATTTGGCAAAGGATCCCAATGGGAAATATTTGATTCCTCATCATCTTTTTTCTGAATTTTTCAAAACAAAGATTCTCGGGCTCCCTATCCAACAAGTGGCATAGTCAGATTATTTACGGGAGTACCATTTTTTATTTACATAGACATTTAATTCTTGACATAGCCAATCTTCGTATGAACCATATTTCGGCCAAAATATACTTGGGGTTTTAATGCTTTCCTTTGTCCAGACAAAATAACAAAACTTTAAAATTTTTTTTAATCCTTTCCTCGCATCCGATGGTTATACCTCTCTCATAACATTTTTCCTGAAGGGCTGTCCTTCTACACTTAAATCACTAGTATTATTTCCCATTTCAATACTCGGCCGTTTCTTGATGTAACTTAATTAACCTTACTGAGGTTCAGTGTCACCTTCTTCAGCACCCACTTTAGAGTCCTGACCTTCACGTGGGGGATTTTCACTCTTAACAACCGCTCAATGGCTGGGTGGTCGAATCAGGTAGGCACCTCACTCATCCGATTAATTTAGCCAATTAACTACCTTAATTAATGTGTTGCGAATTCAAAGTACTTCTTGTACATGCCCGACCACCAAGGCAATACTTAATGGTCCATTTTCATACCTTGGTCTGTGCGTCAGAGTTGCCTGGTCGAATGCGCCTCGTCTCGCGGCAATACCTGGCAGCAACCATCCCGTTACTTACCCAGACAATAATCGCTACCTATCCCGGCCGCCCGGATACCCATGTCTTGTATACATAAGATTGTCCTGACCAAAGCCCCGGTGTGTCAGCGTGCTCTGTCCCACGGCAATGGCAGTATCAACCGTTGCCTGCCCCGGCCGCTCGATGATATACAGATCAATATCTTACCCGGGTTTTGTGTATAAAAGATTTACCCGAGCAAACCTGCCGCGTGTCAGCGCGCTCTGGCCCGTGGTGATGGCAGCAAATACCGATGCCTACCCCGGTCACCCGGATAATACTTATTTAATACCTTTTTCTTACCCGGGTCCTGTGCACAAGAGTTACCCTACCGAACCCCCCGGGTCTCACCCTTCTTGTTTCCACAGTCTCTCAGTCCGGATCTCGCTTGCCCGAGCCACTGCGGCAAAGAGGGAAACTAAAGACTGCCGAAATCAGCGAGGTGCACCTTCTTCATTTTCCCAACAATTATCGTGCGACCAGAGCTTGGGTTCCCAGGACGAGCACCCAAATCTGTTAGAAACAAAATCAATAAAATTCAGACGGGACCACCAAAATTGGAAACAAGACAATTTATTCTACGATCTTGCAAGAAAGGACCCCAATTGCAGAGAGCAATTGAAGCGATGAAAATTCAAATTACTACACAATTATACCTTTGAGTTGCGTGAGGTCATCTCTCCCGGTTCCTATATTACCCAATCTTTCTTATTATTTTCTACCACGACCCCTCTGTGTTCCGCCTTTATTGTTTTTCCCCCTGTCCAAGTTGGCAACCTTTCCCTCTGTCAGTGCTGACATAACGTTAAACTTGTATCTTGGTGTTGTTTTACTTTGCTTGCAACATCTTCCATTGTTCATAGGTACATTCCATTCCTGAACATACGTATTGACAATGTATCTTTTCTTGCCTCGTTTATGTGTTTCAGCAATCTTAGCTTTTTTTGCTGAGACTGTTGTTTTAAACGTTATGATGAAAGGAATTATTTTCTTTAATAATTCTACAATAAAGTTAGTACTTAATTATCCATAATTATGTATTGAAAGTAAAGATACATTTCCCTAATACTTGCTTAGACCCCATTTCTACGCATACACTCCCTTCCTTTTCTATTTCTGTAAAAAACAACACACTTCCCCGTTTCTTACAGTTACAGACTGAGAGGTGATCTTCTCAAGATTTATAAAATCATGATGAGCATAAGGTGAAGAGGTAGAATCATTTTCCCATGTGTGGTTAGTCCAAAACTGGAGGGCACATGCTTAAGGTGAGTGGGAAAAGATTAAAAGGGATCTGAGGGGCAACTTCTTCACGTCGAGGGTGGTGCTTGTATGGAATGAGCAGCCTGAGGAAGGGGTGGACAGTAGTACAATTACAACATTTAAAAGGCATCTGATTGAGTACATGAAGGGGAAGGGCTTCGAGGGATATGAGCCAGCTCCAGGCAAATGGGAATCCTGGATTCCTGGTTGGCATGCATGTATTGGAGCGTAGGGTTTGTTTCTGTGTTGTACATCTCTAAGACACTAATAAATTAAAACTAAGATAGTTTTCTCTTTTATGGAGATGTAGAACAATTTCAGATAATTCTCCTTGGAGCTGAGAATGTTAAGCAGTAATTTCGACCAGAAGCAGGTAATTTTCAGGAACATTTAATTTACAGAGAGACAGAGAGAAATTATAAACTTTATCACAATTTTTAGTAACTTCTTTCATTGGCAAATAATGCAGGTGAAAGTGTGAAGATTGTTTTACTCAGTAATTTCTGAGCATCTGGAACAGTCGGAATGCCAGGTGGATGCTGATTCAGTTGTTATTTTCAAACAGATTTGGTACAACTTTTTGAGGGAAGATTTGGAGAGTTGTGTACAAATGAGAGGGGGGTTGGGACAGATTTGCAACAACTCCAGAGGGAGAGAGCACAGTCGCAATGGGCTGGATAGCTCTCAGCCCCTGTGCTCCGTGATACTGCACCATTCACTGTGAATGATGAAGCTCATCCCAGGGCAGACAGAGGAAGGATCCCAGCACTCACCTCACAATTGGGCCTGGATGATTGATGGCAGCTGCAGACCAATAGGAGTGTGGTGCTGCAGCCAATTGGAGAGAAAATCGGGGTGGATCCAGCAGAATGACATGTGACCATGAACTGTTGACTCCAGGTTCGCACCAATAGGAGGAGACTTGGACGGTTCTGCATCCAATGGGACTGAATGACGGCATGGCCAGCAAGGTGTCACCTGTCCATGAGCTGTGGCGCAGTGTCACTGTGAAGCCATGGGGGTGTGGTCAGTGAGTGTGAAGGGAGTGGGAGAGACAGCTGAGACTGAGAGAGAAATGGAGTTAGTGTGGACTGGCAGGGTTTATAAACAGTGTAGGCTGCTAGACCTGAATTAGAAACTCCCAGTGAAGTAAAATCAAAAGAACGGCGGATGATGTAAATCAGAAACAACAACCAGAAGGTGTTGGACAAGTTCAGCAGGTCTGGCACCATCTGCAAAGTGATTTCAGAGTTAGCATTTCGGATCTGGTCACCCTTCCTCAGAGCTGATAGTCAGAAAATGTTGGTTTATATGCTGAAGGAAAGGTTGCGGGAGGAAGTAAGAAGTAAAGGATAGGTAGGGATAGAGTGAGAAAAAGAGTTGTATAAAGAATGTTGTTACGAGGGTGAATCGCTGTTAATGGAGACTTGATGGTTAACCATAGGTAGTGTGGGCTAGGGCGTGGGCGAGTTCAGGCTGTAAAACGACTGAACTTGGTAATGAATCTGGAGGGTAGCACGGTTCCAAATGGAAAATGAGGCGTTGTTCTCCCAATTGATGCTGTTCTTTGCTGGAAGACTGCAGAAAGCGTGAGACAGATGTTGGTCAGCGAACAGGGTGTTGTGTTAAAGTGGCAGGTAACTGGAAGCTCAGGATCTCTGTTTAGATGGGGAATATAGATCATCGGCCGGCATTTCAGTCGACTCCAAAATGCCACCATCAGCCATATTCCACTCACCTCCATTGTCCACTTTCTTGGTCACACTGGCCCACTCCCCACACCAGGACCTTCCCTCTCAACATCCCCCTCCCCACCACTGCCCCATCCCTCTCAACATTCCCCAGCAAACACCAGCACCTTCCCTCTCAACAACCCCCTCCCCACACCAGCATCTTATCTCTCCACATCCCCCTCCCTGACCGCAGCACATTCCCTCTCCACATCCACCTCCTCCCAACACCATCTTCCCTCTCAACACCCCCTCCCTCACCCCAACACCTTTTCTCTCCACGTCCCCCTCGCCCACCCCAACACTTTCTCTCTCCACACACCCCTCCCCCACCCCAACGCCTTCTCTCTCCACATCCCCATCTCCCACCCCAGCACCTTCCCTCTCAACATTCCCCTTCCCCACCCCAGCGCCTTCCCTCTCACCATTCCCCTCCGCACCACAGAACCTTCCCTCGCAGAATCCCCTTCCACCACCCCAGCATTTTCCCTCAACAATCTGCTAACCACCCACCGCCTTCCCTCAAAACATACACCTTCCCCACCCCAGAACCTTCCCTCTCAACAATCCGATCCCCACCCCAGCATCTTCTCTCTCCACATCCCCCTTCCCAACCCCAGCAACTTCCCTCGCAATATCCTGCTTTCCCACCCCATCGCCTTCCCTCTCAATATACCCCTCCCCCACCCCAGCACCATCCCTCTCATCATGCCCCTCCCCAACCCAGAACCTTCCCTCTCATCATCCCCCTCCCCACCTCAGAAGTTTCCCTCGCAATAGCTCGCTCCTCACCCAAGCACCTTTCCTCTCAACAACTCCCTTCCCACCCCACCGCCTTCCCTCTCAACATCCCCCTTCCCCACCAAAGCGCCTTCCCTTTCACCATTCCCCTCCCCACCCCAGAACTTTCCCTGTCAACTTCCCCCACCCACACCACAACACCTTTAGTCTTAAAATACACCGCCTTCCTGGCAAGGGCACCTGCCATTCACATTATCTTTTCTCTTGAGGGTTTATATTGCTCTACCAAGGTCACCCCTCAAACTCCGACATTCCAGTGAAAAATGTCCCTCTCTATCCAGCCTCTACTTATAATTGAAACCATACATTCCCATCAACATCCTCGTAAATACCTTCTGAATCCACTCCAATTTAATGATATCTTTCCTTTAGATTAGATTACTTTTTAGATTACTTACAGTGTGGAAACAGGCCCTTCGGCCCAACAAGTCCACACCGACCCGCCGAAGCGCACCCACCCATACCCATTCCCCTACATTTACCCGTACATCTAACACTACGGGCAATTTAGCATGGCCAATTCACCTAACCTGCACATTTTTGGACTGTGGGAGGAAACCGGAGCACCCGGAGGAAACCCACGCAGACACGGGGAGAATGTGCAAACTCCACACAGTCAGTCGCCTGAGGCGGGAAATGAACCCAGGTCTCTGGCGCTGTGAGGCAGCAGTGCTAACCTATGACAGCACAAGCAGAACTGAGCACAGTATTCCAGAGGAGGCCTCTCCAACATCCTGTACAACCTCAACATAACGTCCCAACTCCCGTACCCAAAGGTCTGAGCAATCAAGGCAAGCATGCTAAACACCTTTTTAACCACCCTGTCGAAATTTGCAGCAAATCTCAGAAATCTGAACCCCTAGGTCGCTTTGTTCTGTATCACTGCTCAAGGCCCATAAAAGTCGAATTGTGTATGTATGCTGCAGTGTTTTATGTAAGGAGCATTTTAGACATAGAATGCGGAGAAATAGATGGTGACATCTTGAACATGTCCATCCTTACGAGGTGGTGATACTGGTGTCTTGAAACACATAAAGCTTTGTAAATCCCCAGGGCCCGATCAGGTGTACCCCAAAACCCTGTGGGAAGCTCGGGAAGTGATTGCTGGGCCTCTTGTGTCATGAGGATGGATTGGACAGAGCCGCATGTGTTTAAGAGAGGGAATAATACTGAGCAAATCTACTGAAAGTTTGAGGATATAACTAGTAGCATTTATAAAGTGAAACCAGTGAGTGTTCCGATGACTTCAGAAGGTTTTTGATAAGGTCCCACAGAAGAAATTAGCAAATAACATGTGAGATTGGGGGTTGTGTATTTGCATAGACAGACAGCCAGTTGACAGACAGAAAACAAAGAGCTGGAACAAACAGGTAATTTTCTGAGTGGCAGCCAGTGACCAGTGAGGTACTACAGAGACCAGTTATTCACAATATATATAGATGATTTTTATGAAGGATCTATTACTATTTCTAGGTTTGTGGGTGACACAAAGCTGGGTGGAAGGGTGAACTGAGAGAAGGATGGACTGTGAGGACTATACAGGGATGCTTCAGTGTGATTTGAATAAGTTGAGTGATAGGGAAAATGCATGACAGATGAAATAATATTTGGATACATGTCATATATTTGTTTGCAAAAACAGAACGAGAAATTATCTGAATAGAATGGGAACGTTGGAGGTGCAACTAAAGGTGTCTTTGACCACCAGTCACTGAGAGTAAGCATGCAAGTGCAGCAGGCAATGAAGGTAAATGGTATGTTGGCCTTCGTAGTGGGATAGGCCAGAACCAGTGATCATAGTCGAAAGGACATAGGATTCGGCTATTCAGAAGTGAAATGAGGAAATATTTTTTCATCCAAATAGTGGTGAACTAACAAAACTGTCTGCCATAAAACGTATTTCCGGAAAAAATATTGAATATTTTTAAGAGATAGGTATAGTTAGAACATAGAACATAGAACATAGAAGAATACAGCGCAGTACAGGCTCTTCGGCCCTCGATGTTGCGCCGATCAAAGCCCACCTAACCTACAATAACCCACTATCCTCCATATACCTATCCAATGCCCGCTTAAATACCCATAAAGAGGGAGAGTCCACTACTGCTACTGGCAGGGCATTCCATGAACTTACGACTCGCTGAGTGAAGAACTTACCCCTAACATCAGTCCTATATCTACCCCCCCTTAATTTAAAGCTATGCCCCCTTGTAATAGCTGACTCCATACGTGGAAAAAGGTTCTCACTGTCAACCCTATCTAACCCCCAATCATCTTGTACACTTCTATCAAGTCACCCCTAAACCTTCTTTTCTCCAATGAAAACAACCCCAAGTGCCGCAGCCTTTCCTCATAGGATCTTCCTACCATACCAGGCAACATCCTGCTAAACCTCCTCTGCACCCGTTCCAGTGCCTCCACATCCTTCCTATAGTATGGCGACCAAAACTGCACACAATATTCCAGATGCGGCCGCACCAGAGTCTTATACAACTGCAGCATGACCTCAGGACTCCGGAACTCAATTCCTCTACCAATAAAAGCCAGTACGCCATATGCCTTCTTCACTGCACTATTTACCTGGGTGGCAACTTTCAGAGATCTGTGTACATGGACACCAAGATCCCTCTGCTCTTCCACACTACCAAGTAGTCTGCCATTAGCCCAGTAATCCATCTTTTTGTTACTCTTACCAAAGTGAATCACCTCACACTTAGCTACATTGAACTCCATTTGCCACCTTTCTGCCCAGCTCTGCAGCTTCTCTATATCCAGCTGTAACCTGCCATATCCTTCCTCACTGTCTACAACTCCTCCGACTTTCGTATCATCCCCAAACTTGCTTACCCAACCTTCTAGCCTCTCCTCCAGGTCATTTATAAAAATGACAAACAGCAATGATCCCAAAACAGATCCTTGCGGAACACTGCTAGTGACGGCACTCCAAGATGAACCTTTGCCATCAACTACTACCCTCTGTCTTCTTCCAGCCAGCCAATTCCTAATCCAAACCTCCAACTCACCCTCAATGCCATATCTCTGTATTTTCTGCAGTAGCCTACCATGGGGGACCTTATCAAAAGCCTTACTAAAATCCATATATACCACATCTACCGCTTTCCCCTCATCTACCTCCTTAGTCACCTTCTCAAAGAATTCAATAAGGTTTGCGAGGCACGACCTGCCCTTCACAAAACCATGTTGACTATCCTTGATCACATCATTCTTATCCAGATGTGCATAAATCCTATCCCTTACAATTCTCTCTAAGACTTTGCCCACAACAGAAGTGAGACTCACTGGCCTATAGTTACTATGATTATCCCTACTCCCCTTCTTGAACAAGGGAACCACGTTTGCTAGCCTCCAGTCCTCTTGCACTACTCCTGTAGACACAGAGGACACAAACATCAAGGCCAATGGCTCTGCAATCTCCTCCCTTGCTTCCCAGAGAATCCTAGAATAAATGCCATCAGGCCCAGGGGACTTATCTATTTTCACCCTTGCCAGAATTTCCAACACCTCTTCTCTACATACCTCAAAGCCATCCATTCTACTTATTCGTGCCTCAGTATTCATATCGACAACAATGTCCTGTTCCTGAGTGAATACTGACGAAAAGTATTCATTCAGTGCCTCCCCAATCTCTTCAGCCTCCACACGCAACTTCCCATTGCTATCCTTGATTGGACCTATTCCTACCCTAGTCATTCTTTTATTCCTAACATACCTATAGAAAGCCTTATGGTTTTCCCTAATCCTACCAACTAAGGACCTTTCATGTCCCCTCCTTGCTGCTCTTAGCTCTCTCTTCAGGTCCTTCCGGGCTACCTTATAACTCTCAATCGCCCCTATTGAACCTGCACGCCTCATCTTTACAAAGGCCGCCCTCTTCCATTTAACAAGGGATTCCAACTCCTTATTAAACCACGTCTCCCTCACACGACCCTTTCCTCCCTGCGTGATAGGTACGTACTTATCAAGGACACTCAATAGTTGCTCCTTGAACAAGTTCCACATTTCAATTACGTTCTTGCCTTGGAATCTACTTTTCCAATCCACACATCCTAAGTCATGCCTCAACGCATCATAATTTCCCTGCCCCCAGCTATAACTCTTTCCCTGTAGTACACACTTATCCCTCTCCATCTCTAGAGTAAAAATCACCGAATTGTGGTCACTGTCCCCAAAGTGCTCACCTACCTCTAGTTCTAATACCTGGCCTGGTTCGTTACCCAGAACCAAATCCAGTATGGCCTCACCTCTTGTTGGCTTATCTACATATTGTGTCAGGAAACTCTCCTGCACACATTGCACAAACACTGACCCATCTAACGAACTTGAGCTATAGCTTTCCCAATCAATATCAGGAAAGTTAAAGTCTCCCATAACAATCACCCTATTACTGTCACTCTTCTCCTGAATCATCTTCGCAATCCTTTCTTCAACGATTCGAAGACTATTAGGAGGCCTGTAAAAGACTCCTAACAGGGTGACCTCACCTCTTCTATTCCTAACCTCAACCCAAACTACCTCAGATGGCAAATCTTCGTCCATCTTCCTTTCCACCGCTGTAATACTATCTTTGACAAGCAAAGCCACACACACCCCCTCTTTTACCCCCACCTCTGACCCTACTAAAACATTTAAACCCTGGAACCTGCAACAGCCAATCCTGTCCCTGATCTAGCCACGTCTCCGTAATAGCCACAACATCGAAGTCCCAGGTACCAACCCACGCTGCGAGTTCACCTACCTTATTTCGTATACTTCTGGCATTAAAGTATACACACTTCAAGCCACTCTTCTGTTTACAGGCACCCTCCTTTAAGATTGATGCCATATTCCTATCCTCCCTACACTCCAGGTCCTGCACCCTAAAGCTACAGTCTGGGTTCCCATGCCCCTGCAGAGTTAGTTTAACCCCCCCCCCCCAAGAGCACTAGCAAACCTCCCCCCAAGGATACTGGTGCCCCTCAGGTTCAGGTGCAGACCATCCTGTTTATAGAGGTCCCACCTTCCCCAGAAAGAACCCCAGTTATCCAAGTACCAAAATCCCTCCCTCCTGCACCATCCCTGTAGCCACGCATTTAACTGTTCTCTCTCCCTATTCCTCGACTCTCTATCACGTGGCACGCGTAACAAACCAGAGACAACAACTCTGTTCGTTCTAACTCTGAGCTTCCAACCTAGCTCCCTCAAAGCCTGTCTAACATCCTCAGCCCTCCTCCTACCTATGTCATTGGTGCCAATATGGACCACGACTTCAGGCTGCTCCCCCTCCCCTTTCAGGACCCGGAAAACACGATCAGAGACATCACGTACCCTTCCACCTGGGAGGCAACATACCAAACGTGAGTCTCTCTCGTTCCCACAAAACCGCCTAACTGTGCCCCGAACTATCGAGTCCCCAATTATTATTGCTCTGCTCTTCTCCACCCTTCCCTTCTGAGTAGCGGGGACAGGCTCCGTGCCAGAGGCTTGAGCCCCGTTACATACCCCTGGTAAGTCGTCCCCCCCACAAGTATCCAAAACGGTATACTTGTTCTTGAGGGGAACGACCACAGGGGGTCCCTGCACTGGCTGCTTCCTCCCAGTCCCCCTCACTGTCACCCATCTATCTGCCATCTTTGGAGTTACTACTTCCCTATAGCTCCGATCTATGACCCCCTCTGCCTCCCGAATGATCCGAAGTTCATCCAACTCCAGCTCCAGTTCCCTAACACGGTCTTGGAGGAGCTGGAGATGGGTGCACTTCCTGCAAGTGTAATCAGCAGGGACGTCCATGGCATCCCTCACCTCATACATGTTGCAGGAGGAACATTGCATTGCCTTCACTGCCATCCCTCTAAAGCTAACTTTTATTTTAAAACAAAACTGGGTCTAAACAAGCAAAATTCAGCACTTACCTACTTACCACAACGGATCTTATTATTAGGTTCGAGGAGGAGGGCGGGTGGGAGGCACTACCTCCGTAGTGCCTCGGGTTCTTCAGCTGCGCGCTTTTAAAGGGGAAACAAACCTACCCAGGTAAGCTTACGCTCTACCTGCTTCCGGGTCTCGGCTGCCTCTCTGGTCGTCGTCACTTCCCCCTGCTGCTCCCGCTCTTTCTGTGAAGAGAGAGTGAAAAAAAACACCGCTGCCCGCTACCGGTAAGTACTTTTAAAACAAACAGTCCTACCTTAGCTGCTGCTCGCACTCTTAGGGCTTCTTAGGGTTCTTAGGGCTAAAGAGATCAAATGGTATGTGGAGAAATTTTGAACAAGGTTTGCATTTGGATGATCAGCCATGATCATATTGAATGACAAAGCAGGCTCAAGTGGCTTACTACAACACTTGCTTTTTATGCTTCTAACAGGAAAAAAAGTCAAATATTTCTAAAACCTGTCAATTGCTTATCTAGATCACAAAGGAATTTTGAACAGCCTCTTTAAAGTTTTACATGAACACAATTATTACAAAGTTCCAGTGATATTTAATTCACCCTGGGAGAGGGTGCTAGTTTCTATTAGTTTTCCAGTATTACAACATTCACACAACAAATATAATTTATATTTAAAATTCTGCATGATTTTTCAATAATTCCAGTAATTCGGCTAAATTTTATTCAGAAATGTTTTACAGTCTACCATATAATCAAGGCCATTATATCGAAACTTTCACATCACGTTGTATAAGACAAAGAGGTCTTCAATTAAATTGGATTGTCATGAAATTCCATTACATTGCTGCAAAATGACAAAGCTGTTTCCCCCTCATGATTAATTAATGAATAAGTGTTAAGTTAAGTGCAGCGTTCTAGCAAAAATAATATTTAAAACAGGTTAAGGCAAGTGAAGGCAAGTGTCGAGAGTGTAATGCTGGAAAAGCACAGCAGGTCAGGCAGCATCCAAGGAGCAGGAGAATTCATGTTTTAGGTATAAGCCCTTCATCAGGAATGGAGCTTGTGGGTCGGGGGGCTGAGAGATAAATGGGAGAGGTGGGGTTGGAGTAAGGTAGCTGGGAATGCGATAGGTGGTTGAAAGTTGGGGAGAAGGTGATCAGTCAGAGGGGGAGTGATGGACAGGTCTGGAGGGAAGAGCCAAGTTGGAGGCTTGGGACTGGGATAATGTGGGGTAAGGGGAAATAAGGAAGCTGTTGAAATCTACATTTATCCCCTGTGGTGGCAGGATCTCAAGGCAGAAAATATAAGGTGTTCCTCCTACAGGCGTCGGTTGGCAACGGTTTGGAGGTGGATGAGGCGCAGGAACCTGCATGTCCTTGAAGGATTAGATGGGGGTGTTGAAGTGTTCACCCACGGGGCGGTGGGGTTGCTGGGTGCGGGTGACTCAGAGACGTTCTCTGAAACGATTCGCAAGAAGGCGTCCCGTCTATCCGATGTAGAGGAGACCACACCGGGTGCAACAGATGCAATAAATGACATTGATAGAGGTGCAGGTAAATTTCTTTCGGAAGTGGAAGGATTCACTGGGGCCTTGGACAGCGGTGAGGGGAGTGGTGTGGGTGCATGTTTTGCACTTCCTGCCCTGGCAACTCGGCACCGCCCTTCAGACCCGTCCCTCACTCCCCACTCTGACTGATCACCTTCTCCCTCACTTTCATCGACCTGTTGCTTTCCCAGCTACCTTCCCCCAAACCTCACCCCCTCCCATTTATGTCTAAGCCCCGACACACAAGCCTCATTCCTGGTGAAGGGCTAATGCCCGAAACGTCAATTCTCCTGCTCCTTGGATTCTGCCTGACCTGCTGTGTTTTCCAGCACTACACTCTTGACTCTGATCTCCAGCATGTGCAGTCCTTACTTTCTCCTCCCTGTAAGCCTACTTTATCCCCACTTTTAATGATCAGACATTTTCCTTCCCTGCCCTTAGGTCTCATATCAAAAGTCACCAAAAGGAAATACACCAAACAATAAAGAATATAAAATTTCTAATCACTTATTACTGAGTAAAAGTAAAGTCACCATTGCCCTGGAAGGCAGTAGGGCTGCTCTGTCATAACAGAAAAAGTGATGGTTTAACCTGAGGGTCACCGCACCTCAGGTGAGGGACAAGTTTGAAAAGGTGGAGCTTTCAGGATAACCTTAGCCGATGCAGAAATTTGAGCCTGCGCTGTTGACATCACAGCATTGCTAACTAGCAATCCAGCCAACCGAGCTAACTAACCTTTATTACAGCACGTGCAACAACATGGGAGAGAAAAAAGGGGTTTCACCAAGCAAGGGTTCGGAGCATCAACCAACAATGAAACAAAATGGTGATTCTCAAAACACAGATGGTCATTTAGACTCAGATATACAAATTGGAGACAGGCCCTTTGGTCCAATATATCAATGCTGACCAGATATTCTAAACTAATCTAGTCTCATTTGCCAGCATTTGGCCCATATCCCTTTAAAACCTTCCTATTTATATTCCCATCCAGATGCTCGTTTAATGTTGTAATGTTGTAATGTTGTAATTCTACATGCCTCCATACTTGGCATGGAATAAGCTCATTCCATACTTGCGTGAAAAAGTTGCCTCTTAGGTCTCTTTTAAATCTTTCCACTCTCACCTATGCTATCTAGTTTTCGACTCCCCTATTCTGCGGAAAAGACCTTGGCTATTCACCCTATCCATGCCCCTTACTATTTTATAGACTTTGAAGAATATCTTTCAGCCTCTCTCAATAGCTCAAAGCCTTCAACTCTAGTAAAATTTTTGTAAAACTTTTCCGAACCCTTTCAAGTTTCACAACAAACCAGCACTGAATGCATTCTTCCAAAAGTGACCTCAACAATATCCTGCACAGCCACTACATGACATCCAAACTCCTACACTCAATGCACTGACCAATAAAGGCAAGCATACCAAACGGCCTCCTCACCACCCTGTCTGATTGAAACTCCACTTTCAAGGAACTACGAACCTGAACCCCAAGGTCTCTTTCTTCGGCAACACTGACCAGGACCTTACCATTGAGTCCTGCCTAAGCTGCCTTACCAAAATGCAGTACCTCACATTTATCTAAATTAATTAGATCAGAAAAAAAGCACCAGTAGTGTAGCACATAATCCCCATCTAATTATGTATTAAATATGCTAAACCTGAATCAAACCTTGCTTAAACCACACTTGGATACTGTGTGCTGGCAGATCACCAGACAGTCAATAGAAAAAAGGAACCGAAACGGGCACAAAGAAAAGATTGACAAGGTGGTCACAGAAATGTGTGAGTTTACATGTCAGCAAAGGGTTGACAGGCTGCGTCGCTCTTCTCTGAAAGGACGCCAAAAAGAGACGTGATTGAGTTCTTTAAAATGATGAGAGGATTTAACAGACTGGATACAGCAGAATGTTTCTTTTCAAATGGAACAGCATACCTTGTGGTCACAAAGTCGTCACCAAGAAGTCCAACAGGGAGATATGGAACCAAAAAAGAGAAAATGCCGGAAAATCTCAGCAAGTCTGGCAGCATCTGTACGGAGAGAAAAGAGTAGACGTTTCGAATCTAACTGACCCTTTGTCAACGCGGTCAGTTAGACTCGAAACCTCAGCTGTTTTCTCTCCTTGTAGATACTGCCAGACTTGCTGAGATTTTCCAGCATTTTCTCTTTATTGGTTTCAGATTCCAACATCTTCAGTAATTTGTTTTTATTTCGGGAGATATGGAAGTTCTGCAGAATAGGATTACAAAAATGAAGCACAGGGAATGTTTGAGTCCAATCTCATACGTTTAAGGGGAAGATAGACAAGATAAGAGGCATAGAGGAATAGAGGGTTAAAGTAATAGATGAGCAAAGGTGACAGGAGACACGAGTGGTGCAGTAACACTGATGTGAACTGATTGGAACAAATCAAAGAATCCCTACAGTGTTTGAACAGGCCATTTAGCCCATTGAGTCTACAATAAGCCTTCGTACAGCATCCCAACCAGACTGACTCCCCTACGCTTTTCCTGTAACCCTGCATTTCCCATGGCTATTTCACGTAGACTGCACATCCCTAGGCACTATGGGCAATTTAGCATTGCCTATTAAACTAACCTGCACATTTGTAGACTGAGGCAGGAACCCAATGCAGACATGAAGAGTATGTACAAACCCCACACAGACAGGCGCCTGAAGGTGGAATCGAACCTGGGTTCCTGGCACTGTGAGGCAGGGTGTCGGGTTCTTTGCACTTTGAGACCATTGAGCATGGTGCTGCATTAATCAGGCCTGTTTGCATCCTCTATTGTTTATACAATCCTCTTCGGAGGATAAAAAAAGCTTACAGAATGATGTAACGCTGATAATCCCACCAGGAACAACAATTGCTGCAGCATTTGCATGGAACTCAATTTTCGTATCATAACCACTGAAATGCAAATCAAGATTAGCACTCTTGAACATTTTTACATTGCATTTCAATTCTGAGACTGTTATACCAGGGCAATGGGGGTAAATCAAAACTGATTTGGATAAGAAACACACTGCACTATTTGGAGAGCAGTCGCAGTGAGAGGTTTTCTGGTGTGGGAGACCAAAACAAGGGGTCATAATTTTAAAACCAATTCCAAACCATTCAGGAAAGGTCTTTCATACGTAGGGCTGTGCGAATCCTAATATTTACCCTTTCTTATCCCTCCCTGCTTTGGCCCATTTAAAAAAATTAGGCTTTGAATAAATTGAAAAGTTCAAATTTGAGACTGATTATTTTTTGTTTTTTTGGGAATGATTATTCAGGGAAACAGACCAAGCAGGGAGATGTAGATCAATTATAAAATTATTATTATTACTATAAAATAAGTATTATTGCTAAAGGCAAACAGATGAGTGGGTCAACAACCGAGTCCCATTCCTATGCACATGATCAAGTGCAAAGATGTTTTGACTCCTTTGTAGGATATGCTGATAACAGGTAGGAGCCAGAATACAGGCAGCGAAAAAACAGAAGAACAGATACATTCGGCTCAATGTCTTGTGCTGTCATTTCTACAGAATGCAGAATAAAACGCAATAACTATGAATACAAATGATGGTATTTTCAGCAGCAGCAGTTATTCCTCAATATACAGGTTTAGGTTACAGAGATTTGACCTCTCCATAAATAAACGTGCACATATTATCAACTTAATAAAAGTATTGAGTTTTAAGTCGATGTTTCTCATTAGCAGACAAACCAATCTTATATAGATATTTTTATTGAAAATTGAACATGTTTTTATAAGTTTAAAAAAAATGTATAAACATTGATATACAATTAAATCTTAAATAAATAATAACCAACATCTATCAAACAGAAAAATGGAACGCCGAGAGAAAAAAACAAAACTCAACTAACTACTAATTTAACCTACAACTAACCAGAGTGAAGAATTAAATCTCTTACAGTATTCAGAAAAAAAAACAATGGATAACACAGAAATTGAGGAGTAAAAAATACGCTTGGAATGTGTTAACATCAGATCATTATAAAACCCGTATTTTTTTGTAAAATACTAAAAAAATGTATATTTTAGTGACAATGTAGACTGAAAGCTTTGCCGATAGCAAGCATGGATTAACAGAACTTTAACAGAACGCTTTTGAAGTATAAGGAAATCTAATTAAATATATATTGTAAGCTCAATCTCCTTTGAACATTAACTCTACTTACATAGAACATTAAGCCCTGCACAGGCCCTTGGGCCCTCGATGTTGCGCCGACCTGTGAAAATAATAAAAAGCCCATCTAACCTCCATTATTCCATTATCAACCGTATGTTTATCCAATGACCATTTAAATGCCCTTAGAATTGGTGAGTCCACTACTGTTACAGGCAGTGCATTCCATACCTCTTCAACTCCGGGTAAAGAAACTACCTCTGACATCTGTCCTATATCTATCAACCCTCAATTTAAAGCTATGTGTCCTCATGCCAGCCATCTTCATCTGAGCAAAAATGCTCTCTCTGTCCACCCAATCTAACCCGACTTTCTTATACGTCTCAATTAAGTCACCTCTCAACCTTCTTCTCTCCAATGAAAGCAGCCTCAAGTCCCTCAGCCTTTCCTCGTAAGACCTTCTCTCCATACCAGTTTACATCCTAGAAAATCTCCTCTGCACCATTTCTAAAGCTTCTACATCCTTTGTATAATGCAGTAACCAGAACTGTACCCAATACCCCAAGTACGGCCCCACGAAACTTTTCTACAGATGCAACATGACCCCATGGCTCCGAAACTCAATCCCTCTACCAATAAAAAAGACAACACACCGTATACCTTCTTAATAACCCTCGCAACCTAGGTGGCAACATTAAGAGATCTATGTACATGGACACCGAGATCTCTCTGCTCATCTATATTGCCAAGGATCTTACCATTATCCCAGCATTCTTTATTCATGTTTCTCCTTCCTAAGTGAATTACCTCTCTCTTTTCTGCATTAAGCTCTGTTTGCCACATCTCAGCCCAGCTCTGCAGCTTATCTAGATCCCTCTGTAACCTACAACGTCTTTCACTACTCTCCACGACTTCATCAACTTTAATGTCACCTGTAAATTTACTCACCCTTCGATGCCCTAATTTGGGTCATTTATAAAAATGTTAAACAGCAGTGGACCCAAACCAGACCCTTGCGGTACCTCACTCGTTACATGAACATTTCTCATCAGCCACCAGCCTCTGTCTTCTTTCAGCTAGCCAATTACCGATCCAAACCACTAAATCCCCCAGAATCCTATGCCTCCGGATTTTGTGGAATATTCTCCCGTGGGTATGCTTATCAAATGCCTTACTGAAATCCACAGTAACTACATCAACTGCTTTACCTTCATCCATCTGTTTGGTCACTTTCTCAAAATCACTCAATAAGGTTTGTGAGGCATGACCTAACCTTCACAAAACTGTGTTGACTATTACTCATCAACTTATTCCTTTCTGGATGATTATAAATCCTATCTCTTATAAGCTTTTCAAACACTTTTCCCACAAACCAAGTAAGGCTCACTGGTCTATAATGAACAGGGTTGTCTCTACTCCCCTTGTTGAACAACGAATGAACATTTGCTCTCCTCAATACTTCTGCTACTGTTCCTGTAGACAATGACGATATACAGATCAAAGCCAAAGGTTCTGCAATGTCCTCCCTGGCTTCCCAGAGAATCCCAAGATTAATCCCATCTGGCTGTGAGGTCTTATATACTTTCACTCTTTCCAGAATTGCTAACACATCCTCATGAACCTCAATCCTGTCTCACTGCTTTTTTTCCAGTGTAAATGCTGACAAAAAAAAATTGGTGCTTCCCCATCTCCTCGGATTCCACACTCAACTTCCCAAAACTATCCTTGATTGGCCCTAAACTTTATCTAGTCATTCCGTTAGTCCTGAAATATCTGTAGAAAGCTTTATGGTTTTCCTTGATCCTATATGGCAAAGACATCTCAAGTCTCCTCCTGGCTCTTCTTAGCTCTCTCTTTAGGTCTTTCTTGGTTAACTTGTAACTCAAAGTGTCCTAACTGAGTTTCACATCCCTTCCTAACATAAGCCTTTTCTTCCTCTTGACAAGAGGTTCAAATTCTTTGTTAAACCACGGCTCCCTACACATGGTGTAATGATGCTCTAATTTACAGACAAACTTGGGTAAATCTGCCCAAGGGAATCACACATTTTCACCACTGCTGAATTAGCAACTAAACCACAAAGAGAATGATCAGGATTTATGATTTTGTTAAACAGCAAATTCTTCTTGATATTTTATAACTTTAATGCTTGTCATTTTCAATTTAGAGAGTATTTATTTCAACTGGACATTGTTTATGCTCAAAATTTTAAAGACTACTTTAAAAGAAAGTCTGGAAATAAAGAGTTGGTGTCAGTAAAAGTGTCCACAAAGATGTTAAGCAGCCATAAAAGCTCAACTTATTCATGGATGGTCTTTGAAGAACGAAATCTTCTGCCCACAAGTAGTCTAGCATATGTGACTCCAGTATCATGGCAGTATGATTGGTATGCACACCATACATACCAAGCAATGACAATCTCTTGCAATCTTTTTGATATTAAGTGGTATTATCATTACTGATTCCCTCACGATTAACGCAATGGAGTTAACCTCGACCTGAAACTGAACCGGATCAGCTATACAACGTTATGTCAACAAAAACAGGTCAGAGTCTGAAAATTCTTCACTAAGTAACTCACTTCCAGTCTCCCAGTACATGCCCATGAAACAGAACACCAGATAGGATGTAGCAACCTGCTTGATCAGCACCCCCATTCACCAACCTGTACATTCACTCCCTTCACCAATAAACAGGGAGAGCTATGTGCACTGCAGCAACTCACTAAACTCCTTGAAAAGCATCTTCAAAGACTGCGGCCTCTGTCACCTTAAGAACACAGGCAAGTAGATAACATTGAAACATCATTACCTGTAAGTTCCTCTCCAAGCCACACACTGTCCTGACTTAGCAATATCTCGTTCCTTCACTGCTATAGGATCACAATCCTAGATACTTCTTTCTTATCATCATTGTGATTGTACCCGTAGCAGGTGACTGCAGATGCTTGAGGAAATGGCTCACTCTCAACTTCCCAAGTGCAATGAACAAGGGACAACAACACTGGCCTTGCCAGCAGTGCTGACATCCATTGAAAAAAATGTTTAAGAGCCTGACCCGTGGGTTAGGACAACAGTCTTGCATCAGTCTGCTGCAGAACCCTGAGCTCCAAACCTAACAGCACATGAGGGATATATATTTATGTTTACCCAGCAAGACTGCATTGGCTCAAGGCAGCCCATCACCGTGACCATTTCGAGAACGAGGGAAAGGTACCAAATGCCAGCATTACTGGAAATGTTCAAATTCAAAGAACGAACTTAAAAATCTGAAACAAAAACAAATCAAATTTGACTTCATTCTTCTCAATCCACAAAAGCGATAAGGGGAACGATGATGTGAATATCTCGATTCTGGACAACAGCCCGACTGCAATGAAAAAAGACAACGGTTTCCCTCCCTTTTCTGGGAAGGATTACTGGAAGTAGCTGTACATTCTAACATCGTATTTTTGAAAGGCTTTTAAGCTTAACATCACTGCATAGGTCAGCTCCTTACCTTTTTCTGGGGTCCAACCAGTCCAGCTGTTTGGGACTTTCCTTCAAGGCTTGTCCTCGCAGTTTGCAGAGTGACACCTGGTACGGTGCACGCAGCTCCTCCTCCTCAATGTACTGTTGCACCATCTCCATTGTGAATGTCGAAAAACTGTCCTGTCTCCCCGAGAAGGGCATGCTCGAATAATACTGGACAGTGAAAGACAGGAAGACAATCAGTAGAGTGAAGTGATCTGCTTCCCCTGACTCAAGTAAAACTTGCTCTGTAATCCACGAAAACACCGGACTGAGTGCAGACAACAGCAACACTTAAAAGTAGTTTGAGTATCATCTGACATGCTAATAATGCTGCATCACAAGTGATCCCATCAAACTATCCTAATATTTATAAGGATTGGTAAATGCTGGCTGTGTCAATTCATCATCTGTGAAACACATTAAGACCGGCGAAGTTCCTCATACTGGTAATTTTCTGGTCAGGACTTCAGTCACTAATTTGCTGCCAGGTTCTGATAAATAACGAAAAACAGAACAAGAGTTGTACTTGCAGAGAATAAGGGTGCCATGGTTATATCAACATCAGAACACGAGGAGGCTACTTAGCTTTTTAAACTTATTCCACCATTCACACAAATCATAGTAATCTTCATCATCATGACAAATCCCTGTCTTTGTCCCATAATCCTACAAGATTTTCATTTAAAATCTACCAATGTCAGTTTTAAAATTTACAAATGATTTCCAATCAATCGCTGTTTGTGGAGCTTTATCAAGCTTTATCAATTTCTGTGTATAAACGTGTTTCCCGATATTAACCTCAATGTTCTAACACTTTATCTGTTTAACTTTTATACTTAAGTTAAGCCTCGGAACCCAAGTATCACTTCAGTAAATCTACACTGCACTTTCACTCAGACTGATACTCTTCTTAAACCATGGCGCCCAGATCTGACAGCTTGGTCTAAACATGTTCTGATTTGCTGAAGCATGACTTCTAATCCTTTGGTACCTCGTCGTCTGTAGAGATCAATGTCAACATTCCACTGGCCCCTTGATCATTTTTCTGAACCTGTTTCTGATATATTCATGAACCAAACAGCTGGATCAATCCCAACAAGTTTCTCTGGACTCCACTCTCTCTCAATTTTCATAATCAAGAAATATCCTATTATGATCCAACCTCTCACTTGCCGACACAAACTCATCTGTTGTTGTTTTTTTTCATTTACTTCATTTATCAAGATTGCTTTCTAATTCTATGCTTCCATCTACCAACACTTCGAATCGCAGTAATCTGCAAAGTGGCCCCAAATTTTGAATGTGGCTTTCCTTTCATTATTAATAGTGAATAATTAGGGCTCCAACATCGATCCATGCGGGATAGCACTTACCATATCTTTCCAATTCGAGTATCTCTTATTATCTGCACAAATGTCTCTTGTTCAAATCAAATTCCTCTGCAACTCCCCCTGTGTTTTGCATCTTATTACCACCCTTAATGGAAAGTAGCAAGGTGTAAATTCAGGGACATTCTTAGCAGTCAAATTTAGCTTGTGTTTACCTGACTGGGTGAGCAAGGAATCCCAGTAAATATTATTCTTCGTCTTTACTACATGGGAACTCAATCACAAAGAACAATGTGAAATATTTATTCTTCTTCAAGCTGTATAACCTCTGGGCACATTGTTACCGAGTAGTACTCGCTTTTTTTCAAAACCACAGGCCTCGTCCAACTGTTGGCTTATACTCGTTTCACCATATGGTCCTCATCCTCTCCATCTGAATCTCATGGCAAGATACCTCGAGCATGGAGAGGAACAACTATTCTAAGAACTGAGATCCCACTAATTGGCAACACCTCTCAACTTAAACCATAGTAGAAGCCGATTGATCCGCACTATGTCCTCATCTGAATCATTCTGCTGGCTGCGTTTCTTCCCCATATTAATGCGGTGATGGCTCTCTGATGGCAGAAGGGAACGAAAGGATTTCTCTTCAATCTCATCTTTAGTCATTGACTCGTCGAACGTATGGGTGTACTCAGTGGCAACAGAAGCAGAGTCTGGAGAGACAATAAATGATTGACATTGCTTTTTTGTTATTTTCCATTGCTCACTGAAAGGTTTAGAACTTGAACTTGAAGTTAAGGGCTGAGCTAGAATCCATGGATTAATTATCTGCTCAAGGAGCAGAGTGGGGTTACAATTATTGATTGAACACAACTTTGATATTGAATCACACATTGTTAAGATTGCTTATGCACAACCCACAGATCCAGGGAAAGCACAAGGAACTGGGATTGAATAGCTGAAGCACATGACTGAATAAAGGAGTCTTGAAATAAATCAGTGCAAGACATGTGCCTATTTGACCCACATATCCTTTGGGTAGGGAATGAGTGCTAATGTAGCAATCGATTTGATTGATTCGATTCATCTAACCAAAGACACACATTTCCCCGTTTAATTCATGAGATCAGTGGAAGGTCAAAACATCATTTATGGTTAAAGAATTCACCTTTCTCACTAGGTAATGAAGGCACACTGTCTCTGTGGATCAAGTCATTGGCCACTATTTGAAACACCTTCTCAATAGGGCCATTTCCCTTTGTGTGGCCAGAGGTTCTTATTTTCTCCAAAAATGATAAGGGTGAGCTGTCTTATTTTAGATTAGATTTCTTACAGTGTGGAAAAAGGCCCTTTGCCCCAACCCTCCAAAACGAACCCACCCAGACCCATTTCCCTCTGACTATTGCACCTAACATCATGGGCAATTTAACATAGCCAATTCACCTGACCTGCACATATATAGACTGTGGGATGAAACTGGAGCTCCGGGAGGAAACCCATGCAGACACAAGCGAATGTGCAAACTCCACACAGGCAGTCACCTGAGGCTAGAATCGAACTTTAAATACTGGTGCTGTGAAGCAACAGTGCTAAGCACTGACCCACCTTGCCACCCTGACTTATTAACGCCGCAGCTGCTACTATAGAAATGTCACAGATCAACACAGATGCATAGTTTCAGACCACAAAAACATGCTCTCAGTATTTGTGATTTACACAGGCTTCCTTCTCAACCTAAACCCATCAACATAGTTTTCTTTGTTTTCGTGTATTCCAAGCTCCTCCTTGAATTCATCTGTTATTTGCTTGAATTATTTCTGATGAGGTAAGTTCTACATTCAAACCCCTTTCTGGGTAAAGACTTTGTCGTCCTGTGCAAATACCCCGTTGAATTTAATAGTGACTACAATTTTATAAACAGCTCCAGGGAATAGTGTCATTCACAAGCAGAAATATATTTTCTAACTCTATCAAACCCCTACGTAACTGGACCATGTCACTCTTTTTCAATGAGACTAGACTGTCCAATCTTACTTGATGAATTCAAATTCAATTTGGATATTATTCCAGTAACTATTTTTTGTCTTTCCTACTGCCTGTACATCCATATTACAGTATGAAGGTTAGAACTATTTGCAATGCTCCAAGGGTGATCTGTCCATGGTTCTACACATATCTAACACATTTCCATTCTGTCAACCCAGAAATAAAGCCATGCTCTACTTTTCTAAATAACCTCGCAAACCGGTGCCATTTACTGTCAGTGACTCATTCCTATCTACAGATCCCTCTGCCTTTTTAAGGACATATTTCCAAAGAGGAAATGGTCTCTTTATTCGTTTGATCACAGTGTACTACCTCACACATGGGTGGAAGTTAACCTTCCACAGGTTTGACTGCAATATTCCCTGAACCAAATCCTCCCAACAGTAAGTCTTCCTAAAAACAAAACTCCAATATATTAATGTACTTAATCTCATCAACTATTTCTTATTTGAAAAGCACTAACTGTCCAGCTCAATTTTGAACAAACATCATCTGCCACAGTTATTAAAATGTCACAAGCTGAACTACAATCACTATTTGCATTCATATTCATTGCAGCCCAAGAATGAGAGGTGGTATCATTGAGGGTCGATAAAATGGTCTCGGGATTGATCAAGTCGATGCAGAGAAGATGGTTCAACCTAAAATGAGGAGTCGTAAGTTTACAATAAAGGGGAAGCTGGATGAATTACTTCTCTTAGAGGATGTTGAATCTGTGGAATTCACTACCTCAGAACAATGTGGATTCTGGGACATTAAGTAACTTTAAAAAGGAGACACACAGGTAATTAATTAGTAATGGGTTGAAGAATTAAGGAGAGCTGGCAGTATTGGTGTTAAGGCCAAAATGAGATTAGCCATGACTGTATCAAATGGCAGAGCAGGTACAAGGGGCTGGATTAATAATCCTGCTCCTAGTTCTGATGCTCTTATGTTCTTATTTCAAAACGAAGAAGTAAGAGGCATGGACTAATACAATGTGTTTAATGGGCATGGTATTGGAAAGACAATGGTGAGAGGCTGTTTGATTTGGTGAGGTCAGCTACAATATCTCTACAGTATTGTCAGCAGACCAGCTGGACCCAGCACAGAGAAAAGATCGCGATGTCTCTTTTGCAGCATCTTTCCCCACCTATTTTTTTTCTAGTCTCGAACTTATTCCCTCCTCCCTAGCTTTAGGCCTGAAGTTCCTTCACCAAAAACCTTGCAGTCTCCTTCTCCAAAACCACCATTGCTGAATCCCACACCATCAACATTCTGAGGGTTTACTATTGACTAGAAACTGAAGTCGACTAGCCATATAACTACTGTAAATAAATCGCTCCCCGAATCTCTGAAGCCTGTCCACCATCCACAAGACACAACTCAGGAGTGCAATAGAATATTCGCTACTTGGTTAGGTTTGGGTGCAGCTCCAAGAACTCTCAAGAAGCTTGACAGCATCAGGAAAAAGCAGACTGCTTGAATGGCACGACACTCACTCCCTCCTCCACTGATGGCTAGAACAGCATTATGCACGATGTACAAGATACATTATATCAATTCATAATACTTCAATAGCATCTTCCAAATCTATGACCAATACCACCTAAAATGAAAAGGGAAGCAGACTCATGCAAACACCACGTCCTGCAGGTTCCCTTCCAAGCCACTACCATTTGGAGTTGAATATCATTCAGCCTTCCTGAAGTGTAATTGAGCCAAAATTCTGGAACTCGCTCTCAACAGCACGACCAATAGGCCTACAACCCACACAGACTGCAGTGATTCATAAAGGGAGCTCACAACTATCTTCTCAAGGGCATTTGAATGAGGCAATAAATGTTCACACAGCCAGTGACACCCACATTCCACAAATTAATTAATTCCATAACGCCTCCTCCTTCCTTCCACAACATTCCCACCCAAAACAGCAGTGCTGTGCAAACACAAGCCTTGAGAAGCATGTGGTAGCCTACAAGGAGGCCCAAGCCACATTCAGGAATCTCGTGAGGCCCTGAGCCGTGCTCAGAAAGGTGTGGTCCTGAATGCATAATAATCCCCAGCGATTCACACAATATAGTCAATAGTGAAGCTATCAGTTGCCAACTTCTTCACAAATAGAATGGTTGGGACACAGGATGAACGGCCAGAGGAAGTGGTAGATGCAAGTACAGTTACAACATTTAAAAGACATTTGGAAAGGTACATGAATAGGAAAGTTTGAGTAATATGGGCCAAACGCAGGCAAAATGCACGAGTGTACTTTTTGAAATTTCGTTGGCATGGATGTGTTGGACCGAAGAGTATATTTCCATTTTGTATGACTATGATTCTATTGTTTTCAGCCACGGTAGCATTTTGCAATTGTCGTAAACTATGGTGTAATTGAACAAGTCAATGGAGGCTTTTGGCACCAGGGCCACAGTACTCTGTCGGTAAGGTGTTGAGTCGTAGCTGCAATTTAGTGGGCATTTAATAAACGCAATAATGAAGAAGTATGCAAGGAAATTGCTGTAGATGTTGGAATCTGTACTGAAAACAACAAATTCTGGGGCTGACAGCAGATCAGGCATCATCCTTCGAAAGCAAGCAAGCTAACGGTGAGTCTCGATGACTCAATCAGAGCTCTGACGAAGCGTCATCGGGACTCAAAATGTTAGCTTGCTCTCTCCGTCGAGTTTTTAAAAGAGGTTCATGGATGAGAGTGTCATTGGCTCGGCAGCATTCATTGTCCATCCCGAATCGCCCAATGGGCAGCTAAGAATAAAGCTCATTGTTGTGTGTCTGGAGTCACATGTCGGAAAAACTACGTAAGGATGGTAGTTTCTAAACTCAAGCATGTTAGTGAACCAGATGGGTTTTCCGAAACTCGACAAATGATTCATGGCTATTGAGGGAGTGCAGCGTAAGTTCACAAGGTCAATTCCTGGAATGGCGGGACTACCTTACACTGTAAGACTGGAGCAACTGGACTTGTATACTCTTGAGTTTAGAAGACTGAGAGGGGATCTGATTGAGACAGATAAGATTATTAAAGGATGGGACACTCTGAAGACAGGAAACATGTTTCTGCTGATGGGTGAGTACCGAACCAGAGGACACAGCTTAAAAATACGGGGTAGACCATTTAGGACAGAGATGAGGAGAAACTTCTTTACCCAGGGTGTGGTGGCTGTGTGGAATGCTCTGCCCCAGAGGGCATTGGAGGCCCAGTCTCTAGATTCATTTAAGAAAGAGTTGGATAGAACTCTCAACGATAGTGGAATCAAGGGTTATGGAGATAAGGCAGGAACAGGATACTGATTAAGGATGATCAGCCATGATCATATTGAATGGTGATGCAGGCTGGAAGGGCAGAATGGCCTACTCCTTCACCTATTTTCTATTGTCTCTTGTGATGAGATTCTCAATTCCAGATATTCACTGAATTCAAATTCACAATTTCCTGTGCCACGATTCAAACCTGGTTCTCCAGAATGCTGAAAAATGTGTTGCTTGAAAAGCGCACAAGTCAGACAGCATCAAAGGAGCAGGAGAATCGATGTTTCGGTCATAAGCCCTTCTTCAGGAATGAGGAGGGTGTACCAAGCAGGCTAAGATAAGAGTTAGGAAGGAGGGGCTAGGGAGAGGGGTGTTGGGAATGCGATAGTTGGAAGGAGGTTAAGGTGAGGGTGATAGGCCGGGGAGGGGGCAGGGGCGGAGAGGTCGAGAAGAAGATTGCAGGTCAAGAAGGCGTTGCTGAGTCCGATGGTTGGGACTGATATGAGGTGGGAGGAGGAGGGAATTAGAAAGCCGGTAAACCTGAATTCATCCCTTGTGTGATCCACAAGGGATGAATTCAGATTTCTCCAGCTTTCTAATTTTCCCCCTCCCCCCAACTCATCTCAGTCCCAACCCTCGGACTAATCTACGCCTTCTTGACCTGCAATCTTGTTCCCGACCTCTCCGCCCCTGCCCCCTCCCCGGCCTATCACCCTCACCGTAACCTCCTTCCAACTATCGCATTCCCAACGCCCCTCTCCCGAGTCCCTCCTTCCTAACTCTTATCTTAGCCTGCTTGGTACACCCTCCTCATTCCTGAAGAAGGGCTTATGACCGAAACATCGATTCTCCTGCTCCTTTGATGCTGCCTGACATGCTGCACTTTTCCAGCAACACATCTTTCAGCTCTGATCTCCCGCATCGGCAGTCCTCACTTTCTCCAGAATGCCACCTGGATCTTTGGAGAAAGAGTCCAGCAATAATACCACTCGGCCATCGGCTCCCTACCGCGACCTTCAGTATTTGCTGTTAGTAGTTCTCAAGAAATATGTTATGCATTAATTGTGTTCTGTGTAATAGCATCCATAGTGAACACAAAAAGCCCACCTCCAGTCATTATGTTTGAGACTGGATGACTCAGACAGACTGGCTAATGAGACGGAGTTACACATTTTAATATCTGGCAGTTTCTCCGCAGGTCCTGCTCTCATTCCTTCTGCGATGAAACAAACAAAGAAAAGACGGTCGATACTCCCCATTAAGTCTCTAAATTCAATTGCTCCGCAGCCATAGTAATTTATTTTAATTCAAAAATGTTTCAGTGAAAGACATTTCAGCAAGCTCACTATCCCCTGTCTCAGTTCAATGGGAAACGGAATCAATTCTGCATCACTTACTATCCCGGTGGAAAAGGCCACTAGTTTAAGCCCTTGAACAAACTATCAGCTAATCTGAGTTTTCAATCTTGTTCTTTGACAGATTGCAACAGGTTTTGCACAAGGGAGCATGCAGACAGGACAAACTTCAATTTTATTTCATACAAGAAAAGGCAATTCAGTTTAGATGAGAAGATTAATTGAGATCAGGCATCAGGTGAGGATACAAAACAGTCAAGTTTGGAATTTCCAGAGACCATCAAGACTGTCCATTCAATTACTGAAGTTTGTCTTATATTGCTTTCCTAATCGACCTATTTCAATGCATTATGACACCTCTGGAGCAGGTGGGACAGTTCCAGGCCTTCTGGCTCAAAGTTTGAGACACTACCACAGCATCACAAGAGCACTGTGTTTTAGGCTGAGTAACTAGTGGGTTAATTTGCCCAATTATCTTCATAATGCAGAAGATACAGCTACCATCCTAAATATGGAAAATAAGCAAGGTATTAATGGGAGCTAAGATGTTATAACAGTCTCTCTGACAAGGGACAAAATATCTTCCATTTGTTTTTTTGTTCATCCTTTGATAGTTTGAAATTTTTAAACCTTCTGGTCTACCCATCATCTTTGCAGTATTGTACATCTATTCTTTCAATTTGATGTCACTCATAATTGCCTCACCTACGCACCGCTGTTCATCGTGCTTTTCTATATATTGTTGAGAATAATAAAATAACTGAATATATTGTTCTGCTTTAACATTCCAACTATAGTCCCATTCCAGTTTAGCTGACTGCTACTTTATACCCTTATGACTGCCTTTAAGTTTAAATACTATTTGAAGAACCAAATTCCACACTCTAAAGCTAAATTCTATCATGCTGCATTAAATCTTACCAAAAGGGACTTTTATTTTGAGCTCATTAATAAATCATATTATAAGGTCTAAAATAGCGGTTCCCTGATTGGTTCCAGAGCATCTGTTCTGAGAAATTGCACAGAGCAGTCTAATTCAAATTGCTTCAGCAGGTAACATAGGTTGAGTGCACAACACTATTTCAACTAACAGAGAACCCTCCGAATTCCAGGATTCTGTTAGATCCGCAAAACTACTCAGAGCATAGAATTCCTACGTTGTGGAAACAGACCCTTCGGTCCAACAAATCCAGACTAAACCTCCAAAGACTATCCCAACCAAACCTATTCCTCAACATTTACCCCGATTAATGCAACCAACCTGTGCAACGCAGGACACTATGGGCAATTTAGCATGACCAATTCACCTAATCTGCACTGTTCTAGATTATGGGAGGAAACCAGCACCTGGAGGAAACCCATGCAGACACAGTAGAATGTACAAACTCAACACAGAAAGTCAGCCGAGGCTGGAATTGAACCTGAGTCCCCAGTGCGGTAAGGCAGGCTAAGCGCTGAGCCGCACTGCCCCCAGCCTACATTTTTTCTTAAAAGACTGAGTGCATTCACCCTGCCTTTCCTGATCATAGATGACTGCAAAACCATCAATAACTGTGCAACGAGCAACAAACCTCAGGTTATTAAACTGTGAAGTTTAATAGTATTAATCAGATTGGGTCAGTGTGAAAGGTTTACATGCAAAGTTCATCCCTGGTTTGCAGTTGCTTTATGAAATCTGAATGTTGCTGCCTCTGCTGGTCCAACATCACTGTCACTGACACAGGAGCTGTTCCACGAAATCGGTTTGTGGCAGTCAGAGATCCTGCTACAACCTGCGTACATGCTAACACAGTCGTCTCAATCAGAAAGAATTAGTACATCAGAGTAGAAGACAACTTGGATCACATTGAGCTTTTGAAATTAGAAGCCCCTATTCAACCCATCACAACTGTGCCGCTTTTTTAAAATAGCTATTTTGCTAGACCCCTGCTGTCACAGTAATGCAATATTCAAATTAATTTTGGAAATTAACAGTGAATCAGCTGCCACCTCCTTTCCAGATGATCTCAGGTCTTCTTTGAAACAGCAAAACCCATTGAGCTGATTGAAGTATCTAATGTTTGAAAGAAAAATCACATGCTCAGTCACTGTAATATGATTTTTTTTTACATAATTCTGAGCAAAAGTTAATTTGAAGCAAAAAGGAGAAGTCGATGAGAAAGGTGAACCACCCGTGGGTAACAAAGACAGTCAAGGGCAGTACCCACAAGGAAAAGAAAAACACAGCAGCGGATGACTTAAAAGACAGAAAATTGATCATGTAATTAAATTAACAAGAAAAAAAATGAATGGCAAGAGTTGTAGAGGTATATAAAAATCGAGTACCTAAAGTCAGCATCGAACCCTTTCATCCTCGAAGCAGCTAAGTGAATCTTTTTTGAATGGTCTCCAATGCTGGTTTATCCTTTATTAAATCTAGGAGCTAAAATTGTATATAGTACTCCAAATGAGGTCTCAGCAACGGCCAGTGTGGTTAACCAATCCTCAGTCTATACCACAAATCAGCTGGAAATAGTGGTCTTGGACTGGGACTGGGCTGTCAACTCATCTCACCTCCGGGATTCAGCTGGTTGTCAGGTTAAGAATCAGAGCTGTAACACAATTGGGAGCTGAGTGGCCCCAGTGGAGCCTAAAATGAGTGTCGCTCAGCTGGCTGTTGCTGAGCAGCTGCTGCTTGGTAGCCCTGTTAATGACATCTTCCATCACTTTACTGCTGATCTAGTGTGGACTGATAGATGGAAATTGCCTGGGTTGGATTGCCCTGTGTTTTTGTGTTGAACATCCCTGGGCAATGTTCCACATTGTCGGGAGATGCCAGTGCTGGAGTGGTACTTGGCTTGGTGGGTGGCAAGTTGTGGAGCACAGGCTATCAGTATAATTACCAGAATGTTAGCAGGACCCATAGCCTTTATACTATTTGTCCACTACTTGATATTACTCAAACTAAATCGAACTGGCTTCAAACCCACATCTGTGACGTTAGGAACCACTGGAGAAGGCTGAGATAGATCATCCCACTTTGCAACTGGCTGAAAATTACTGCAAATGCTGTCATCTTATCTTTTGCATGGATGTGTGAGACCGCTCCATCAGTAAGGGTGGGGAATATCTGTAGTGCATCCTGCAACGAGATGTTTAATTGTCCATTACCATTCACAACTGGGTGTGGCATAACTGCAGAACTTCGATCTGATCCATTGGTTGTGGGATCATTTCGCTCGATCACTTGCTGCTGATGCTGTTTGATATGCAAGTGATCCTGTTTGGTAGCTTCACCAGTTTGGCACTTCATTTTTAGGTCTGCTTGGTGCTGCTCATGGGATGCCTTCCTTTTTTGTCCATTGTTATGGGTGAGTGTGGGATTTACAAATACATGAGATTACAGATTGTGCTGGAGTACAGTTCTGCTGCTGTTGATGTCACACAGTGCCTCAGAGATATCCAGTTTGAGTTCCTACATCCGATCGAAGTCTGTCCCAATTACCACGGTGATAGTACCACTCAACACAATGGAGAGTACTCTCAAAGTCGAGGCTTTGTCTTGGTCGCTCTTACCGAAACCATCATGGACAGATGCATCTGCAGCTGGTACATTTGTAATGATCAGATCTATTATCTTTTCCCCTCTTGCTGGTTCCCTCACTGCCTGCTGCAAACCCAGTTGAGCAGCTATATCCTTGTGGACCCTACCAACTCAGTCATTAATCCTGCTGCTGAGCTAGTCTTGGTGGGGCACATTGAAATCCTGTACCTAGAGTCGCTTGACACCATTTTACTGTGTCAGTGCTTCCTCCAAGTATTGTTCAACATGGAGGAGCACTGATTCATCAGCTGAGGGAGCACGGTATATGGTAATCAGCAGGAGCCATGAGACTTTCTCGTGTCCAAAGTCAATGCTGAGTACTCCCAGTGCAAATGGTTCCTGTGTGTACACCACGCTGCCATCACCTCTGCCAGGTCTCTCCTACTGGTGGTACAGGACACATCCAGAGATTTCAGGAGGAAGTGAAGACTGGAAATGAGAGTCGAAAGTGTGGTGCTGGAAAAGCACAGCAGGTCAGGCTGATGAAGGGCTTAGGCTTGAGACATCGATTCTCCTTCTCCTCGGATGCTGCCTGACCTGTTGTACTTTTCCATCATCACAATCTCGATATCTAGGGATGGTGATGACGGTGTCTGGTCATTGTCTGTAAGGGATGATTCCATGAGTATGACTCGGTCAGGCTGTTCCTTGACTGGTCTGTGAGACAGCTCTCCACATTTTAGAACATAAAACATAGAACAATACAGCACAGAACAGGCCCTTCGGCCCACGATGTTGTGCCGAACTTCTATCCTAGATTAAGCACCCATCCATGTACCTATCCAAATGCCACTTAAAGGTCGCCAATGATTCTGACTCTACCACTCCCACGGGCAGCGCATTCCATGCCCCCCCCTCCACTCTCTGGGTAAAGAACCCACCCCTGACATCTTCCGTATAACTTCCACCCTTCACCTTAAATTTTTGTCCCCTGTTATACCCGTGGAAAAAGTTTCTGACTGTCTACTCTATCTATTCCTCTGATCATCTTATAAACCTCTATCAAGTCACCCCTCATCCTTCGCCGTTCAAACGAGAAAAGGCCGAGAACTCTCAATCTATCCTCGTACGACCTATTCCCCATTCCATTTTGGCACAAAAAAAGATGGTAGTCTGAAGGGTGTTGCACTGTCAAGAGGGCTGATTCTGTGGTTGTATTTCCTAATGCCTTGTTAAATGCCGAGTGGTCCATCCAGTTTAATTGTTTTGTTGAGACCTTGCAGTAATTAATACAGTGAGTAGCATGTTGGGCGACTGTCAGGTTGGCAGGATTTTTTCCGCCATTGACAATGGCTCCGTGGAGATCAGGCGATTCCTAATTCCAGTTCTTTTTCTTGAATTCAGATTCCACCATCTGCCGAACTGGTATTCGAACCAGGACTTAAGTTGTACATTTTAATATTCTGCATAAAAGTTAAATATATCAGGTTTGTTCACGCACTTTAAATATAACTAACGCTGGTTTTATTTCTTTGTAAACACTGTGTCCATCACCCAGTCTCTTCGATTCTTCGCTCCAACAACAAGAGCGAGGAGCACATGGAGTTTCTCTCACTAAGACAGAGACAACCCGATCAGCTGTTTCTGCTGGTTCCCTCCCTCCCACTAGCCCACGAAGCCAAACAGCGTCACGTGGTGTTCCTCGTTATTTTCCTAAAGTTACATATTTCTCCAGTCTCTTATCAACCCTTATCAGGGTTCATCTTGATCTTTTACCCTAGTCTCTAAATTCCAGACATTACATCTCTGTTTCTCCCTCCTCCTCATCACTCCCCCTCGCCAATTCACAGATATCATGTTTTTTTTTGTGTTTGTCTTTCCTGGTTATGTCCTCCCCTTTCATTCTGCTAAAAACTACTATTTGACCTCACCATCGTTGGAAAATTCTGTTCCATCTCCACTATCCCTTTCCTTTCAAAATTCATTGTATTTGATGTACCTCTATTCTTGGCTCCTCCTGTATCTCACCTACATACTGACGGGAGGTGATATCATCCAAAAGCACAGTGTTGGCTTTCACATGTACACTGACAATGCCCAGCTCTCTCTCCCCAAAATCCCTCTCCATTGCTCCACTGTTACTCTGTTATCAAACTGCTTACCACGCTCCCACTACTCGATTCGCTGCAATTTCCTCAAATTAAATGTTGCAATGCTTAAACCCATTGCCTTCAGTTGCTATTTCAAATTCCTTTCCCTTATTGCTGAACTTCTCCCTCTCCCTGGGAACTATCTGAGGCAGAACCACACTCTTCACAATCCTGCTGTCATATCTGACCCCAAGGTGACCTTTTGATCAGACATCTACACAATCACAAACACCAGGAATTCCAGTCTCTAAAACGTTGCTTGTTTCCACTTCACCCCAGCTCCATTGCTACTGAAAACCATTATCTGTGTATGTGCTGCCTTAAACGTGACGAATCTGAAACAGAACCCTTGATTCAGTGAGGAGCTTGCTGCCCAAAGGTCAGAATGGAGATAACTTGCCCATCAAGCTGCATGGGCCTTTCACCACCCTTGTCTTATTGATGAGGCACAGTGGCAGCAATGAAGGAAAGAAAAGGAAGAAAATCCTGCTCTCCACATCTCACTGATGCTTGGTGCATTCTGTTCCATGGGTCAAAGATCTGCCCTGTTCAGTCACCTGAAGTCCCAAGGTGGAAACTCCTAGAAACCCACAAAGATTTCACCCTGAATTGACTGCTGCCCTCCACGAGGGTAATGTATACAGTCATCCTGGGACAGGAGAAGGGGATGGTGTGAATTTCTAATATGAACTGACAGTGACGGATTTTATAAACTTGTATTACAGGATACTACAGGTGGACATTCAGATGGTAATCTCAGTAATTGTAACACCAAACCCTGACAGAATTACGGAATTCATCAGGGCCTGGAGATTTGTATTGTGTGTGAGTATTGTGTTCCAGCTCAATCCCACTTGCTGCATAAAAGTTATCCTTTGAATCAGCCCATTCTCTTAATATATCTCCCCAAACCATCAATGTGTCCTATAACACTTGTAAAATGAACTGATTGATGTAAGGTTTATTATTATAACATGTAACCTTTGTGAACCCCTCTCTCACCGCTCCCCTCAAGTTTCTTTGCGACAAAGAGAACAACCTCAGTTTCCCCAAACCCCTGATTCCCCAGTGTCTGTTTGCTGTCTATAAGGTACACATCAGGATTGTGTTGGAAGAGTCTCCACTTGCCTGCATCAGTGTAGCTCCCAGCAATGTTAAAGAACATGAACATCCTCCAGGACAAAGCACTGTGCTTGAGTGGTGTCCCATCCACCAACTTCAGCATTCTCTCTCTCCACCCCCGAGGCACAGTGACATCACTGTGGAAAAGGTAAAGTCGGTATTGTCCTATCAGGTCTTACGTCCGCTCTATCATTAGGAAGAGATGTCTGGTGGTGGTTTGACCTGAAGGTTACCACAGCCCAGGCAAAGAGAAATGTTGAGAAGGAGAGTCCATGTATTTTAGATCGATATTATCTATGTATCAGCAACAACTATATCATACCAATGAATAATGAAAAAGAACATCCAAATCACTGTACTAAAATCCCCCATTCCTTCAACCATCCTGGTAAATCTCCTGTGCCCTCCTTCCCTGCCATCCTTCCCAATGTGTGGGCGATCTTTGGTTTGCACTGACCCAACTGCTCTTTGTCCCTGTGGGTGATGTCATCATTGAGCAATAATTGCACTAAATCTCACTTTCTGGAAGGGTGGGAGACACAGAATTGGCAATAGCATTTAAGACATATTTAGGTGCACGCTTGCGATGCCAAGACAAAGAACACGATGGACCAAGTATTGGGAAATGGTTTAGGATAGTTAGGTGGTAAATGTCTTTACTGGCACAGATTCAATGGACCACAGAACCTTTTATCTGAGCTGTAAACCTCTAGATACTTAATATAGGAATATGACAGGCTACATTTGAAACCAGGTCAGAAAAGGTGATATTAGAATAGAATACACATGATTGGTCAATGTGTTTGGGAGGAAAGTTGGAGAGAGAGAGGTTTAGGAGGAAATCCTGGAGCTCGGCACAGGAATCTGAAAGGGCCGTCATCAAGTGAGAAATAAAAATGGACTCTCCTGAAGGTTGGAGTCAAATAAAGGCACATGCAGCAGAGCTTTGAGAGACTGGAGGGGATTAGAGTTATGGGGGTTCTGAGACTGTAGAGGAATTATTAGAGATAAGGAAAAGTTATGAGGCTGGGTGAGGTGACAGTGATAGGGAGAGTTGTGTAGAGGGAGGAATGTAGAGATAGCTAGAATTAGAATCGTAATGATGTATAGCACGGAAACAGACTCTGTGGTCCAATCATTCCATGTCAAACATAATTACAAACTGAGTTAATCTCACCTACCTCCCCTTCGTCCACATGTATCCAAACATTTCATATTAGGTACCTGTCCAAATGACTTTCTCGTAGAATCCCTACAGTGTGGAAACTGACCATTTGCCCAACAAATCCACCCAGACCCATTCCCCTTTGTTTACCCCATACTAATGCACTCAACATACGCATCTCTGAACAGTGTGGGCAATTTAGCATGAGCAGTTTACTAGTGGGAGGAAACGCACACAGATATCGGGACAATGTGCAAAGTCCACACAGACAGTCGCTGGAGGTTGGAATTGAACCCGAATCCCTGTGCTACGAGCCACCGTGCTCCCCAGCAGTTGTAAATGTATTCACATCTACCACTCCTCTGGAGGTTCATTCAACACATTAAGTAACTCAGTGTAAAAAAAATTAAAAGTCTCTAATGTCTTTTTAAAGCCCTTTCTCCCCTTATCTGTAATGTTATGCAGCCCATTCATGAATTGCACCCCCTGATGGAAAGGGCACCTGCTATTCACATTACCTGGACGCTTCATCATTTCATAAACCTCTAATGAGGTCACCCCTCAACATCCTACACTCCAGTGCAAACAAGTCTCTGTCTCTCCTTATAACAGAAACCATCCATTACCATCACCAACCTGGTAAATCTCTTCTGAATCCAATCCAATTTAATGATATCCCTCCTATAACAGCACAACCAGAAGTGGGCACAGAAATCTGGAAAAGACCTCCCCAACATCCTGTACAATCTCAACATAACATCCCAACTCCTATACACAAAGACCTGAGAAATGAAGGCAAATGTGCTAAACACTTTCTTAACCACCCTGTCTACATGTGACACAAATTTCAAAAACCTGAACTCCTAAGTCTATTTGTTCTCTTTCACTTCTCAAGGCTTGACTTTTAATGAGTGTAATTCCTGCCCTTGTTTGTTTTTGAAAATGTAATATCTTTCATTTATTCAAATTAAACTCCATCTGCCACTCTTCAGCCATTCACCCATTTGATCAAGATCTCTTCGGAATCGTACATAACCTTTGTTGTTTTCCACTTTAACACCATTTTTCGTGTCACCCACAAACTTACTACCCAAACATTCCATATTCTTATCGAAATCATTAATATGAATGGCAAATAAATGTGGACCCAGCACTGATCCCTGGGGAACACTGCTGGTCACAAGCCTTCAGTCTGAAAAACAACTGTCCACTATAAATCTCTCGCCTACTGTTTCGATGCTGACTATCACTAATCGTTCCATATCTCTCCAAATACATGTAATTCCTGTCATTCACAATCACCTGCAGCAACTTACCCATCACTGAAGTCAAACTCACAGGCCTGTCATTCTCAGGCTTCTCCTTATATTCCTTCACAGACAATGGTACAACATTGGCCACTCTACAGTCATCAGACAACTTACACGCCGTTTTTGATTGTACAAATCTTACACAATTAGCCGGCAATTTTGTCCCACCCAAAGTGTTCCCCTGCTCTCACTTCAATTACTTATACTGTCTTATTCACCGAGAAAAAGTCAGGTTTTGCTCCTTCTCTGATATTGATAAAGAAAATGTTCTTGAACTCATTTAACAAATTTGTCACCAATTAAATCTTTCACACTATAGTAGTCCCAGTCAATATTTGGAAAATTTAATTCCCTACTATTACAAACTTATTATTCTGCCATATACCTGAGCTCTCTCTGTACATTGTTCCTCAAGTTCCCTCTGATTATTGCAGCGTCTATCGTGCCATCGAATAAGGTGACTTTTTGTTTATTTGAAAACTTCTGTGAGCACAGCATTTCAAAAACAAAGCTGTCTTCCACAATTTATGTTTTCCTTGTGTGTATTCATCCAGAGGATGTGGGTATCACTGACCAGGCCAGCAATCATTGCCCATGCCTCAATATCCAGAGGGCAGTGAGAGTCAGTCCCATTGCTGTAGGTCTAGAGTCACGCGTAGGCCAGAGCAGGCAAGGATAGCAGTTTCCTTCCCTAAAGGACATATGTGAACCAGATGGGTGTTTCTGAACAATCGACAATTGTTTTATGGCCATCATTTAACTTTTAATTCCAGATTTTATTGAGTTCAATTGCCTTGGTGGGATTTAAGTCCAGGCCCCCAGAACAGTACCTGGGTTTCCAGATAACTTCTCCAGGTGACAATACCTTTTCGGTGATCGCCTCCCCTGATAGTGATGTTAAAAAATGAAAGATCTCCTTTTATGCTTGTAATTTGAGGAAATGAATTAAGACATCTCCAAAGACATCTTCAGAAGTCTAGTGAGAAGAATCTGTTTGGGGAAACAAATCATGCTTTTTTGAGGGTTTTATTTAGATCTGATTAGTTAGAATTGACAGTGCGGCAGTCTGTACGGTCTGTAAAAACAGTAAGTAAGTTAAAGCTTTATCAATATTTCCTTTACAGAGTTTGCATTTTATAACCAGTAATAGCGACTCAAAATCATCAAAAAGTCTCAAAATGCAATTAAATTCAATCCATAACAGATGAGCACCTGGAGTAAATATACGACTGGATTCAACAGCCTCAGCACTAAAATGGTCTCTCTCCCTCTCTCGTGTCCTTTTGAACTCTCAAGCAAAAATTTATTTTCTCTCTGTGAGAGCCCCGCTTACAAGGGGTAATAAGAATCCATTAAAATCGACAACATCTGATCGTTAATTACAAAGTTTTTGATAGTACCGATTTTCGTTTCAGGGTCATATTCAAACACTGTCATGAATTTCACAAGGAAATGCCTGTGAATGTTATCACTTGGTGTCCTGTTCACACAGATACACCGATACTAAGCCAAATGTTCTTAATTGCCTTACAGCATCCTGTTATCATTTGCTGAGCCCAGGTGTCAATATCTTTTCATTCTTAAAGTTCACCCCTTTTCTGAGCCTTTCTGCCTGTCTATTTTCTAGTGCAGTAAATGTGTTTACATTTTCAGCATTACATTTTAGTCTTTTTTTGTGAAACTAATAAATTAAAATAGATTTCTTTTTATTTTATGGAGAGGAAGCAGAAGGTCTGCTGATTCTCCTTCAAGCTGAAAAGGTTAAGCAGTGATTTCGAACAGGAGCAGATTTGTTTCCACGATACTTAATTTACAGAGAGACCGAGAGATAAATCATTTAACACTGTCGCAACTTTTAGTAACTAATAAAATTGGCAAAACAGCAGGGTGAAAATGTGTAGATTATTTTACTTGGTAAGTTCTGAGCATCGGGAACAGTTTGAATGGCAGCTGCATGCAGATTCAGCAGTTATTCTTAAAAAGGTTTGGAATTTAACTTTTTGAGGAAAGATTTCGAGGGATATGGACAAATGGGAGGGGGATTGGGACAGATTTCCAGCATCTCCAGAGGGAGGGAGTACAGCCACAATGATCTGAATTGCCCACAGCCCCTGTGCTCTGTCATACTGCCTCATTTACTGTGAATGATGAAGCTTATCCCAGAGCAGAGAGAGGGAGGATCCCACCACTCACCTCACAACAGGGCCCGGCTGATTGATGGTAGCTCAAGACCAATAGGATGTGAGTTGGTGTGGACAACACGTGACCATGAGCCATGCAGGCGCAGTGTCACTTACTCATATAAAAACAACCCTAATCGTGCAACGAAAAACGTCATTCCTTGAACCATCCTGGTATATCTCCTTTACCCCCTCTCAGGAACCCTGCCATCCCTCCCAATGTGTGGGGAATCTCTGGTTTACACATACCCAGCTGCTCTGTGTTGCTGTGGGTGATGTCGTCGTAGAGCAACGGTTGCACTAAACCTCACTCTCTATAAGGGTGGGAGACACAGAAATCCCAACAATATTTAAGATGTATTTAGATGTACGCTTGCAATGCCAAGGCAGATACGCCTATGGGCTAAGTGCTGGAAAATGGGATCAGAATAGTTACCTTGTAGTTTCCTTTATGGCACAGATCCAATGGACCACAGAGCCTTTATCTGTACTCGAGTTATTCAAGACACTTAATATAGGAATATGTCACGCCACATTTGTAACCAGGTAACGGAGGGAATAATAGAATAGATGATACATGATTGTTTAATGTTTTTGTGAGGAAAGCTCCTCCCAGCTCTTCCCCCTCCCTCTCCCAGCGCCTTCCCTCTCAACATCTCCCTCCCCACCACAGCACCTTCCCTCTCAAAATCCCCCTCCCAACCACAGCACCTTACCTCTAAACATTCCCCTCCCCAGCCCCAGCCCCTTCGCCCTCAATAACTCCCAACATCCCTCTCAACATTCCCTTCCCCAACCGCAGTACGTTTCCCTCTGAATAGCCCCCTACCCACCCCAGCCCCTGCTCTCACAACATACCACACCCCCAACCGATCACCTTCCCTCTCACCCATTCCCCTCCCCCACACCAGAATGTTCCCTCTCAACATTCCTCCTTCCCACAACAGCACCTTCTCTCTCAACATACCCATCCCCAATCCCAGCACCTTCTCTCTCAACATCCTCATTCCACACCCCAGCACCTTCCGTCTCTAAATCCCCGTACCCACCCTCGCACCTTCCACATTAACGTCCCCCTCCCCACCCCAGCACCTTCTCTCTCAACATCCCCCTCCCCAGCCCAGCAACTTCCCTCTTCAGTTGCTATTACAAATTACTTTCCCCTCACTGCTGAGCCCCTCCCTTTCACTGAGAACTGTCTGAGGCAGAACTACACACTTCACAATATTGCTCTCGTATCTGACCCCATGGTGATCAGACATCTACACAATCACAAACATCAGGAATTCCGATCTTTAAAATGTTGCTTGTCTCCACCTCACCCCAGCTCCATTTCTACTGCAACCCCATACCCATGTCTGTGTTGCTTTAAAATTGACGAATCTGAAACAGAAACCTTGATTCCGTGACTGACCCAGAATCTGGTCCCAGACTCCCCCATGGTGGGACACAACATCTCAGTATTTACCCTGTCAGATGTGTTTCAATGAGATCACCTCTCATTCTTCCAAAATCCAGTGAGAAGTTTCCCAACTTGTCCAGCCTTTTCTTAAAAGATACTCCCTCTAAGCTCGGGATCATCCCAGTGAATCTTCTCTGAAATGCTTCTGAAGAAGTGATATATTTCCTTAACTAAAGGAACCCAAACTTCTCACATTACTCCAGATGTGGTCTCACTCCATGTTGAACAGTTGCCCGAAGGTATCGACTCCAAACCCTGATACTGCAAACCCCTTCAAAGCAGGAAGAAAATTCCATTCCCTTCTTGATGACCTGTTGGAACGGTGTGCTAGCTTTCTGTGTTTCCTGCACAATTACCCCTGTTCCCTTTGTAGTGCAGCTTTCTACAGTTTCCACCATTCAAATCGTCCTCTGTTCTTTTATTATCTCCTCAAGAATGGAAAACTGCACCATTTCCCAAGTTATACTACATTTACTAATTTGGTGCCCACATCTCCTGTGAATATCCCTCTTTAAACAGTTCATAATCATCTTAGAACTTTATTGTTATGTCTTTTCTACTAGATTTCCCCCTTTATCTTTCTTGGGACCTCTGGGCTGTTGGAAGCATGCACACTTGCCATCCTTTTCAGGGAGGAGATTGCTGCCCATTCGTCAGAATGGAGATAACTTGCCCATCAAGCTGCATGAGCCTTTCACACCCCATGATATATTGATGAGGCAAAGCGGCAGCGCGGAAGGAAAGAAAAGGAAGCAAATCCTGGTCTCCACATCTCACTGAATCTTGTATAATATTCTGTCCCATGTATCAAAGATCTGCCCTGTTTAGTGACATGAAGTCCCAAGGTGGAAACTCATATAAACCCATATAGATTACTTTTGAATTGACTGCTGGTCTCCACGAGCGGGGATGTGTGCAGTCATCCTGGGCCAGGAGGTGTGAGACTCCAATCTGAACTGACAGTGACGAATTTTATAAACTTATATTACAGGATACTACATGTGGACATTCAGATGGGAATCTTAGTAACTATTACGTCAACCTCTGACAGATTTACTCAATTCACCAGGACCTGGATATTCACATTGTGTGAGAATATTGTGTTCCAGCTCATTCCCACTTGCTGCATAAAAATCTCCTTTGAATCATCTCATTCTCTGGGTAGGTCTTCCCCCAAATCTTCAATATGTGTCCTGTAATCATTTTATGATGAGCTGACGAGTGTTAAGTTTATCATTTTGATGTATATGTTTTGTGAACCCCTCTATGACAGCTCCGCTCAATTTTCTTTGCTACAAGGAAAATGATCTCAGTTTCCCCAAACCCCTGATTCCCATATGTCTGTTTCCTGTCTATAAGGCACACATCAGGATTGTGTTGGAACAGTCTCCACTTGCCTGCATCAGTGCAGACCTAACATTATTAAAGAGAGTGAACATCCTCCAGGACAAATCATTGTGCTTGAGTGGTGTCCCATCCACCACCTTCAGCAATCTCTCTTTCCACCCCCGCGGCACAGTGGCATCACTGTGGAAAAGAGAAAGTCAGCTTTGTCCTACCAGACCATAGGGCTGCTCTCTCATTAAGGAGATATGTCTGCTGGTTCTTTAACATGAAGTTTACCACAGCCCAGGCAAGGGGAGAGGTTGGGAAGGAGATTCCATCTATTGTAGATGAATATTTTTGTGCATTATTAACGCCGATGTTCTGCAACTAAAATCCCCCATTCCTGAACCATCCTGGTAAATCTCTTGTGCCCCGTCTTAGGGACCGTGCTATCTTTCCCAATGTGTGGGGAACCTCTGGATGCACAGATCCAGCTGCTCTGCGTTCCTGTGGGTGATGTTATCTCAGAGTAACAGTTGCACTAATCTACATTGTCCGTAAGAGTAGGAGACAGAGAAATCCCAATAGCATTTAAGGTGTATTTGGGTGTACACTTGCGACGTCACTACAGATAAATTTTGGACCAAGTATTAGAAAATATATTAGGATAGTAAAGAGGTTGTTTTCTTTTTGTCACAGACAGACCCGATGGACCACAGTGACGTTTTCTGTGATTCAGATGATTGAGATGCCTAACATAGGAATATGACATGCCGAATTTAAAATCAGGTTTGAGAAGGTGATGTTATCTTAGATGAGACATGATTGGTTGACGATTTTTGGGAGCAAAGAGACGGAGAGGTTCAGGAGGAAATTCTGCTATCTCCTATCTCCTGCAGTACAAAAATATGCACGATAAGTGAATTGGCCCAGCTAAATCTCCCGTAGTGTTCCACGATGTCGAGGTAGGTGCATTCATCAGGGGAAATGTAGAGTAATAGGATAGGGGAATGAGTTTAGGTGGGATGCTCTTCAGAGGGTGGGTGTGGACTTGTTGGACCGAAGGTCCTGTTTCTACACTGCAGAGATTCTAACATTCCCAGCTGCCATCGGTTCTGAGGAAGGGTCATTGGTCCCGGAATGTCCCTTGGTGCGTGCAGGAGGTGGAAACGGGTAAAGGGAGAGTGGCAGCGGGAACCGGATGAAATGATTAAGTTTAGACTGGGAGGATTTAATTATACTCTATGCAGGTCGTTAGTCCTGAATCAGGAACTCTTGGTCCCACGTTTACAGCAAATTGGAAAATGTCTGTGGCCCTCAGGCAGTGATAGGTCCTGGGTTATGGTCACTATCATTACTGGGAACAAGGTACAGCGAGGCACATGCGCATGTTCACTTCCTGGGGTGGCGGGGGGAGCGATTTGAAGCGGTGCATTTACACATCAAACAAATACCAGGGAAATAGTTGTCTTCACCATTCACCCTGCACTGACTGTGAGTTTTGCTTTGTGAATTCTTTTTATAGGATATTAATTGAAAATAATTGAGAACGGGTTCTCAAAAGCAAGTTTCTATAGTCAGCGCAGTCATCATGATCTGAATATTATTGGCATTTTACAGTGGAAGGAGAAAGGTTTGTCTGTTCTGTCTGTGGGAAAGTATCTCATAGTGTTTGTCAATCAAATAGCAAAACGTTGTTCAAGTTCATGGTTGGAACACCTTGGAGTATGTGCTCTGTTCTGGGCCCTGCAGCTGAGAAAGGAGATTCTGCCCTGAGTGGGACCACAGAGTTATCCAAATTACACGTCGTCTCTTTTAAGAACTGTCAGATTTACACCCAGTCACCGACTTCATGATGTTAACCTGTAAACCCCTTATTTTCAAATCCCTGCAAACTACCCATTAAAATTCCTTCTGGACTCAGATTCCAGTACCTTTTCAGGTGGAATGTTCCGGATTCTGACAACTGTCCATTCATTTAGAAACGGCTTCATGTTGACTCAGGGGATACAAAGGGCTGAGCTGAAAGATGAGGTGCTCTTCCTGAGCTTCGATTGAGATGCATTGGATCAGTACAGCAGGCTGAGGGCAGTGTAGGTGTGAACAGACGATGGAAATGGCAGGGCTGCAGTGTGAGTCTTGCTTGGCTCAATCTGAGAGTTTTGGAGTTGTGAGACAAGGAGAAGTTGAAGCTGAAACTCGGTTTTAGTTCTGGCCATTCAGAAATTCACATGGTCCAAATGGGAACTGCCAATTTGTAAGCGATATGCCGGATCATTTTCGAACTCTTTTTACAAGTGTTCCATCACTGTTTGAAGTGATGGAAGATTGCTAGCTCATTTGAATACTTTTAAAGGGAATAACTAGCTGAATCTCGAGACATGTTGTGACAGTCGCCCTCAAACCCGTGGTGTGCTCATCTTGCACCATGTGGGAAATAAGGGACGCTTCCAGTGTCCCTGATGGCTATATGTGCCGGACGTGTGTCCATCTGCAGCTACTGGGAAACAGCTTGTCAGAGCGGGAGCTGTGGGTGAACTCACTATGGATCATCTGCGATTAGGAGAATGTCATGGGCAGCACATTTGGTGAGTTAGTCACACTGCAGGTGAGAGTTACATAAGCAGAAACGTAATGGGTGACCACCAGATCAAGTAAAAGGCTCAGGAAGGGAGTGCAGGAGTCCTCAGTGGTTATGCCCCTCTCAAACAGATACTGTATACCGCTTGGGATTCTCGGGAAATCAGTACCTGCCAGGGTCATGACACCATAGAGAACTCTGCTGCACAGAACAGAGGAATGAGAGTGGCAGGGCTATCGTGACAGGGGATTCAATAGTCAGGTTCCGGGCAGGCACGTCTGTGGTCACTGACATGAATCCAGGATGGTATGTAATCTCCCTGGTGCCAGGAGCCGCGATATCATGGAGCGGCTGCAGGACATTCTGGAGCTGGAGAGCAAACAGCTCGTGGTCTTGGAACACACAGATACCAATGACATCACGAAACAAATGGATGAGGGCCCGAAAGTTGGATATAGGGAGATCAGGAATACAGTAAAATGTATCTCCTGTAATGTAATAGTATTAGTCATGCCACCAGTGCCACGTGCTAGTGAGTGCAGGGACAAGAGGGTGGATCAGCTGGATGTGTGGCTGGAGAAATGGCGTACTAGAGAAGGGTTCAGATTCTTCAAGCATAGGTACAGTTTCTGGGTTAGGTAGGACCTGTACAACCCTGACCGGTAACCCCTGTGTAGGGCTGGGAGAAATCTCCTGGTGGGGCCTACAATATCGGTTACACGCTGAGTACAAGAACGTGGGACTCGAATAAATAGGTGCTTGATGACCAGCATGCACTCGATGGGGCTGGAAAATCGACGTTTCAGGTCAGGACTATTCATTCGGACTGACAAAGGGCCCTGAGTCAAAATATCAACTTTCTGGCTCCTCCGATGCTGCCTGACCTGCCGTAATTTTTCAGGTGCACATTGCATAAACTCTGATTTCCAGGATCTGCAGTCCTTAACTATCTCCACATCCCACGACTCAGTCTGGTGACCCTCGATAACTGTCTCTCAGTAACCGGGATAGCCTTCCTTAGGAAATGAGAACAAAGGTATACACAGTACTCCAGGTGTGGTCTCACCAAGGCCCTTCCGGAAAGGGATCCCTGCTACTGTACTCAAAGCCTCTCACGCATCATTTACATTCTCCACTGCTTCCCAATCCTGCCTGCTTCTGAAAAAGAGGGAGTCACAGAGAAATACAGAATAAAATGGGGCCGATCTGTCTGGTATAAAATGGTTGAACACAATGCCCCTATCTTCTCCATACTGGTCATCAAGCACACATGCCTGGTGTGATCATCTAAACACTTCCTCAAGGCTGCAATGTTTCCTGCATCTGTCACCATTTCAGATGCTGCCAGACCCTGCTGAGGATCTCCAGCACTTTGTGTTTTTATTTCAGATTTTTATTTCAGATTTTGCTGAAACACTTCGAGTCAGAGCGTTATACAGCATGGAAACAGACCCTTCAGTCCAACTTGTCCATATCGAGCAGATACCCTAAACTGATCAATTCCCATTTGGGAGAGTTGGCCTCTATCACTCTGTACACTTTCTATTCATGTACACCTCCAGACGCCTTTTAAATGTTGTAATTATACCTGCGCCCATCATTCCTATGGCAACTCATTTCATATACCCACCAACGTCTGAGTGGAACGTTTGCCCCTCAGGTCCCTTTTGAAATCTTTCCTCTCTCGCCTCAATCCCAATCTCCTCGAGTTTTGTACTAACCGACACTGGGTGGAAACAAACACCTTAGCTATTCTCCCTATCTGTGCTCCTCTATAAGGTAATGCCTCCGTCTCTGATACTCCAGGGGGCGGCACAGTGGCTAGCACCGCTGACTCACAGCGCCAGAGACCCAGGTTCAATTCCCGCCTCAAGCGATTGACTGTGTGGAGTGTTCGCATTCTCCACTTGGTTTTCGCCGGTTTCCTCCCACAGTCCAAAAATGTGCAGGTGAGGTGAATTGGCCATGCTAAATTGCCCGTAGTGTAAGGCGAATGGGGAACTTTGGGGAAAGGGTCTGGGTTGGGTTTTGCATTGGTGAGTTGGTTTGGTCCTCTTGGGCCAAAGGGTCTTTTCCCACACTGTAAGGAATCTGATCTTTAAAAAAAGCCCCAGCCTAGTCAACCTCACCCTTTAACTCCACAATCCTAACAACAACTTTGTAGATATTTTCTGAAAACCTTCAAGTTCTGCAAAACAGACTCAGAGATGTATAGAATGGAAACAGACCCTACTCGTCCATGCCAACCAGCCCATTCTATACACGCACCAACCATTAACTGTGTGAAGCAAGTTGTCCCTACGGTCCCCTTGAAGTCTTTCCGCTCTCACGTTCAACCTATGCCCTCTGCTTTTGGACTTCCCTACCTTGAGAATAAAGAAACTGTGGTGAGTCACCCTGTCATTGCTCCTCACAACTTTATAAAGTTCTATAATGTCATGCAACAGCGTCCACTGTTGCAGGGAAGTTACCCTCAGCCCCTCCCTATGGTTCAAATGTTCCAATACTGGCAATACCCTTGTGAATCTTTTCTGAACTCTTTCAAGTTTCCCAACCTCCATCCTATAGCAGGGAGACTGGAATTGAAAACAGTCTGGGCATTCTAAAAGTGGCCGTCCAATAAACTGGGGTACTGAAACATGATCTCCCAACTCTTGTACTCAATACACTGCCCAGTAACAGCTAGCATACCAAATACCACTTCACTGACCTGTCTACATCCTCACCTTTTCCCCCCTCTGTCAACACAGCAATGAATTTAATACAAGCCGAGACGTCGAACACTTCTTCCGCCGCCTCCGAGCTTACTTTTACAATCAGGACTCCCGTCCACCTTCCGAGGACCCCTTCGCCTGCCTCCAGCACACTCCATCTACCTGGACACCACGTGCTGGCCTATTACCCACCCATGATCTCTTCATTTCCAACTGTTGCCGAGATATTAACCACCTCAACCTGTCTACCCCACTCCCCCACTCCAACCTCTCACCCTCACAACACGCAGCCCCTCACTCCCTCTGCTCCAATCCCAACCTCACCATCAAACCAGAAGATAAAGGGGATGCAGTGGTAGTCTGGCACGCTGACGTCTACACCGCTGAAGCCAGGTGCCAACACGAAGACACCTCCTCCTACCTACCCCTCGACCATGACCCCACCCCATCACCAAGCCATCATATCCCAGCCCATACAGAACCTCATCACCTCAGGAAATCTCCCACTCATAGCTTCCAAACTCATAGTCCAGGAACCCTCCACTGCCCGGTTCTACCTCCTTCCCAAGGTCCACAAGCCTGACCACCATGGCTGACCCATTGTCTAAGCATACTCCTGCCCCACTGAACTCATTTCCACGTTTCTTGACACTGCCGTACTCCCCAATCCTGGAACTCCCAACATACGTTTGAGACAACACCCATGCCCTCGTCCACCTCCAAGACTATTGTTTCCCTGGTCCACAAAGCCTCATCTTCACCATGGAATTCCAATCCCTCGACACCTCCATCCACCATGACCAGGGCCTCCAAGCCCTCAATTTCTTCCTCTCCCGACGTCCCCAAAATAACCCTTCCACCGACACTTTTTCGGTTGGCTGAACTGGTCCTCAACCTATACAATTTCTCTTTCGAATCATCCCACTTCCTCCAGACCAAAGGGGTAGCCATGTGCACCCGTATGGGCCCCAGCTATGCCTGTCTCTTTGTTGTCTACATAGAACAGTTGATATTCCGTAATTACGCATGCACCACTCCCTACCTCTTCCTCCGCTGCATTGATGACTGCATTGGCGCCACCTTGTGCTCCCGCGAGAAGGTTGAGCAGTTAATCAACTTCACCAATACATTCCCATCCAAACTTAAATTCACCTGGACCATCGCTGACACCACCTTCCCCTTCCTGGACATCTCCATGTCCATTAATGACATCCGACTTGACACTGACACATTTTACAAACCCACCGACTCCCACAGCTACCTGGAATACAACTCTTCCCACCCTAACCCCTGCAAAAATGCAATCCCATATTTCCAATTCCTCCGCCTTCGCTGAATCTGCTCCCATGAGGACCAGTTCCACCACCGAACACACCAGATGGCCGCCTCCTTTCGAGACTGCAGTTTCCCTTCCCACATGGTTAAAGATGCCCTCCAACGCATCTCGTCCACATCCTGCACCTCCGCCCTCAGACGCCATTCCTCCAACTGTAACAAGGACAAATACACCGGAGCTCACCTCCCACACTACCAACCTTCAGACCCCTCACCTGCAGAGTGGAGAGAAAAATGAGAGGGGGTGGGGTTGGGGAGAAAGTTGCATATAGTTAAATAGGTGAATGGGGTGGGGATGGAGGTGATAGGCCAGAGAGGAGGGTGAGGGAATGTAGCAAAGAGTACAATATGTGAGCTGGGGTGGGGATGGAGGTGATAGGCCAGAGAGGAGGGTGAGGGAATGTAGCAAAGAGTACAATATGTGAACTGGGGTAGGGATGGAGGTGATAGGTCAGAGAGGAGGGTGGAGTAGATAGGTGGAAATGAATATAGGCAGGTAGGACAGGTCATGAGGGCGGTGCTGAGCAGGAGGTCTGGAGCTGGGGTGAGGTGGCTGAAAGGGAAATGAGAAAACTGGTGTTATCCACATTTATACCATGGGGTTGAAGTGTTCCGAGGAGAAATATGAGGCTTCATCCTCCAGGCGACGGATGGTGAGGGGGCAGCGGTGGAGGAGGTGCAGGAATGCAAGTCCTCGGCAGAATGCGAGGGGGGTTGAAATGTTGGGCTACTGGGCGGTGGGGTTGATTAGTGCGGGTGTCCTGGAGATGCTCCCTAAGGTGCTCTGCTAGGAGGCGTCCTGTCTCCCCAATATAGAGGAGACCGCATCAGGAGCAACTGATAAAATAAATGATATAGATGGATGTGCAGGTGAAATGTTGATGGATGTGGAAGGCTCTTTTGGGGCCTTGGATGGAAGTGAGGGAGGAGGTGAAGCGCAGGTTTTGCAATTCCTGGCACGGGAAAGTGCCAGGAAGGGAGGGTGGTTTGTTGGGGGGGGGGGGGCGTGGACTTGACCAGGTAGTCACGGATTGAATGATCTTTGCGGAAGGCGGAAATGAGTGAGGATGGAAATATATCCCTGGTAGTGGGGTCCGTTTGGAGGTGGCGGAAATAGGTGAATGGGGGTGGGAATGGAAGTGATAGGGGCATAGAGGAGGATGGAGTAGATTTTCCTGCTCCTCGGATGCTACCTGACCTGCTGTGCTTTTCCAGCACCACTCTAATCTATACCCTGTCTTCATTCAGCCCCACTTTCAAGGATCTATCAATCCACACTCCATTGTCTATTTGTTCGTCAACACTTACCAGGAACCTGCCATTATGAGGTTGTGTCCTATCCTGGAAACCTCTTTACGAAATCAGGGAGACTAGAATTGAATGCAGTGTTCTAAAACTGGCCTCACCAATACAGCCACAACTTGATCTCATAACTCCGGTACTCAATGACAGAATCCCTACATTCGGCCCATGAGGCAATACCAACCATCGGAACAACATCCCACCTGAACCATATAACCAAGCATATTGTCCACAGCTAATCCCCCTAACCCGCAAGTCTTTGGATTGTGGGAGGAAACCAGAGCACCCAGAGGAACACCACGTAGACACACAGAGGGAGAAAATGCATACACAACACAGAGTGGAATCGAACCCAGGTCCTTTTATTGACCAGTGCAAACCAATACAGGTCAGCGTCCCAATGCCACCATCAGCACCTGATATCCCTGAAACTCGACTTTCCAGGAACTATGTAGTTGTTCTGAGCCCTACAGAGGGATTGACGTTGAGAAGGAGAAAACAGGAACAGGATGGAGTTGTAGATCTATAAAATAACAGTGTCTCCCTCTTTGTATCCCCCTCTCTGTGTGTCCCCTCTGTGTCCCCCTCTCTCTGTGTCCCCCTCGCTCTGTGTCCCCCTCTCTGTTTTCCCCTCACTGTTTCCCCCTCTCTCTTTTCCTCCCCTCTCTCTGTTCCTCCCCTCCCCCCTCCCCCTCACTCTCCCCCTCCCTCTTCCACCGCTCGTTCCCCCCTCTCGTTCCCTCCTCGTTCCCCCCTCTCGTTCCTCCCTTCATTTCCCCCTTCTTGCTCCCACGTTCCCCCCTCCCATTCCCCCCTCCTGTTCCCCCCCTCTGTTATTCCCCTCTGTTCCACCCCTGACCCCCCTCGCCCCTCTCTGCCTGTCCTCCCGTCTGTTCCCCTTTTCTCCCTCCCCGACCTGTTTCCGTGCGACCTCTCTCTAACCCCACACCCTCTGCCCAGCCCCCCTCCCCGTCCCCTAGTTCTGTACTTCCCAACCACAGGAAAAAGACCTTGGCTATTTATCCTACCCATGTCTGGCCTGATTATTTAAATCTCTATAAGGTCACCTCTCAGCCTCAGATGCCCCAGGGAAAGCACACTATCCAACCGTGGCAACATCCTTATAATTATTTTCTGACCCCTTTCAAGTTTGAGAATATCCTTCTGATAGGAAGGAGACCAGAATTGGATGTAACGTTCCAAAAGTTTCCGAATAAATGTCCTGTACAGCCACAATATGACCTCCCAACCCCGAAACTCAATTCTCTGACCAGTAAGGGAAAGCAGACCAACTGCCGTCTTCACTATCCTATCTACGTGCGACTCTAATTTCGAGAAACTATGAACATGCACTCCAAGTCTCTTTTTTTTTGCAACACTCCCCAGGAACTTACTATTGACTGTATACGTCCTGTTAAGGTTTGTTTTTCCAAAATGCAGCACCTCACATTTTTCTAAACTGAACTCTTCAGCCCATTCACCCATCTTGTCAGCTTGTACGAGAGGGCATAACTACAAATTGAGGGGTGATAGATTAAAGACAGATGTCAGGGGCATGTTTTTTACACAGAGTGTATGGGTGGGGAACACAAATAAAAGGTTCCATATTGGTTTTTCCCCAACGTGGTTCTGACTAGGAAGGAAAACCTGGGATGGGGCGGGGGGTGGGTGGGGGAGGATTCACCAACACCCGGGAGGCTCTTAGTCTGGTTCTTAGTCTGCAGACAGAAGTTATGAAACTAAATTTAATGAGAGGAGAGAGAATGTGAGAACTCTGTGTGGAGGAAAGAAGTGAGGAGATTGCTTTGGTCTTCAGTTAACAGAAGAGAGAAATTGTGACACTGAGATTTAAAGCTTTGAGCAAGCAAGGAAACTACATAATAATAGGATCATTGCATTATGAAGTTCCATCCTGTCTTAATGTGGTGCTTGTTTTCTCTGTTGTAGGGTACTGAAAGAGTGAATTTGCCGTTGAGAAATTCAAATTGAACTTCATGTTCAGATTTGATAGTTACTTGATCCGTGCCGATCTGAATATCATTGGCCTTTTCATCTGGAAGGAAAGGTGTGCATTCTGTCCACCAGTGAATATTTCAAATGTCAGTGTGACTGACCTACTGCACTTTTCCTGCAACACATTTTCAGGTCTGATCTCCAGCATCTGCAGTCCTCACTTTCTCTATTGGATTTAATCTTCCCGCTTTCCATCTGTGTTCTAAATTCAACTAGACTTATCACAAGTCTTTTATCATAGTACGAGGTGAGGCGACGTTTCCTAGGTGTTTTGGTTTTCATTATCAGAGACCTTGGCTTTGCAATAAAGTACAGGATAAATATTCACAACAGATTATTATAGACGGTGTGAATGTACTTCACAGTCTAAAACCATAAATCACTGCCTCGCCTTAGTTTAAAATTGCAAAACCATTGCCTCCTGCACGCTTCCTAACCATCTAAGTTTGGAAGGCGAATCCACCTGCCTGTCCTGCATTTTCTGAAAATCTCCTTCGGTGAAGATAGTGATTTTTGGATTCAGCTTTCCAGTTATTGCCACTGGATACAAGAGAGGCAATGCAGCCCTTCGAACAAGCTCCACAGTTTAATACAATGATGATTGAGTTCACCTCCGTCTCAGCTGGATTTTACTGCCTCTCTCTCTCACCCTTCAACTCATTGCAAATTAAACATGTGTATCTCTTCATTAAATTTGTTCATTGCCTGGCATCCACCGCATTTTGAATAGGGAATTCCACAGATTCACAACACATCGAGATAGGTACATTCTTCCTCATGAGAATAGAATAGAGTCCCTATAGTGCAGAAACAGGGTATTCATCCATCGATTCCACACCAACCCTATGATGAACATCCCATTCAGCCTCCCTCATTCCCTGTAACCCTGCGTTTCCCATGGCTAATAGCCTAACCTGCAAACGTATGGACACTGTGGGCAACTTAGCATGGGCAACCCACATAACCTGCACATCTTTATGCTGTGGGAGGGAACGGGAGCACCCAGAAGAAACCCACGCAGACATGGGCAGAACAAGTAAACTCCACACAGTTGCCTAAGGCTGGCATCAAACCCAGCTCCTGACGCTGTGAGGCAGCAGTACTAGCCACTGAGCCACCTCTGCTTAAAATCTGCTACCCCTTATTAACCTCTCCACATCCTAACTAGATGAAACTATGTTCTTTACATCAGAAATTAGATTGTCCAACCAGATGTCTCATTAAAACTTAGTCACAACCCATATGTCCTGCGTGTCTGAATGGGTATCCTATATACAACACCCTCTAGCCCACGCTTTTCATTCACTTTCCAGAGACAGGGCTCCAGTGCTTCATGGGGACTACAACTCCCACAATCCCTGAGGAAGGGGCCACAAGTGTGAGGGGAAACACGGCATTGAACAAGTACAGAATGTGCGTGGGTTTTGAAGCATGACCTTTTGGTAACAAGCGGAATGCATTTCACACTGTGAGTGTCTGGAGGAGGAACGTATCTGCTTGTAGAATTGATAGGTTGGGGGGGGGGGGGGTCAAAGTGTCACCACACCCAAATGGGACCGATTTCCATCCCTAACTTGTCATAACATTGGGAATCAACCAATGGGAAACAAACAACGATCTGAGCCATTCTCCCAGACTGAAGGTTCCTCTTCTGTCGAGGATCTGCCACCTCCCTTTCTGTTTCCTTTTGTTTCATTCTGCTGTTACATTATTGACTTGCATCAACTGAACGGAAAGGAAGTGAACGCAGAAAGGGTGCAGAGTCTAACCAGTGACAGGAAGTAGTGGCATGGATGTGTTTACCAGTAACTACATGAGAATGGGGAGAGGGTACATTAGCGTCAGCAGAGGCAGAATGGTGGAAGAGAGTAAGTGGGCTGGAGGGTTACAGCTCTGGGGGAAGAAAGGGTAAAAAGATATTCTAGAGAAACTAGAATGGTCTGTTCTGAATTTGTACTCTGTAAATTTTCCTTTATACACGGTGCTCGGTGGTGAATATTTGCAGATTCAAATCTCAAAATCATGTGCAGATTGTGATTAAGTTAACCAGAATTTGAAGAACCAAAAATGGAGAATCACTCAGACAAAACCCTACAACACTCCCCCTCACAGCATTGTCAGTCTATCTGTGTCAAATGGACTGTGAATGGTTGAATACAGCAACTCACTATCATCTTCTCAAGGGTAACGAGAGATGGGGAATAAATGCTGGCTGAGCCAGTGATGCCCATATCCTGGAAATGGTTTCCATCTCGTTGCTGAAACCCGGTTGATGTTACTGCAAGATGATTAGGAATGCTGACTGCATCCTCCAGGAGGCAGCACCATCACATTACCCCTGCCTACACCCACACAGTAGCACAGCAACATCACTGGAACAAAATGCAGTGAAGCCAAATGAGGACTTAGATATAGTTCCTTGAGATAAAGTCAAGAAAGGGGATTGGAGCACAGTAGGAACAGGAGACTGAGCTGGATGATGAGCTGTTTCCCATTGAATGGTGGAGCAGGATCGAAAGGCTGAATGGCCTCCTTCTGCTGCTATCTCCCAGGTAAGTATGTAGCCATGGTGCCTAGGTAGGAAGAAGTAGGCAGGGCAAGGATTGTCCAGGAGATTTCACTTCCACATCAGTTTTCAGTGAAGGATGTTTTGGTGGATTGTATTTAACTTTTGTCTTTAACACAAGGTTTGTGAATTTAGTTTTGAAATATTGTAGATGTTTAGTCCACAAGAAATAAAACTAAAAGAAAATAAACTAAACTATCCGAATATAACAGTTGTAAAAATTTCAAAAACCCTACAAAACAAAATCCTGTCTACTCCCGGAAGCGAACACTTTCCAGTTACTCAAACTCCAGGGAACTATTCCCTCCCTGTCCGAACCTTTGGTTTGATTGAACTGCTTTTCAGTTGTCGTTCTGTGAGCTGTGAAGCGTTAATTTTTTTCCAAATATCTCCTACCCAGAAGTGTTATCACACACAGCTGTGCACCTGTCCCACCATCAAAATCATCATTACACTATTTTGCGTTTAGTTAATAAATAATCATAAGCAGTAAATTATCCGTGTAACCAAAGAAAGCCTACTATCGGCAAAGCACATCATTACAAGTGACACAGGGGGAAAGGACTAAATAAAAGTCGAGTTGGGGGTCAGGGGGCAGTGGTGGAGATAAGGTGCTGGTATCCCCTGCGGTGCCCACCTCTATCTAAAGGCATCGAGAACATTGATGCACGCCACATGCTCCTTCTCCAAGGACACCCTGCTGTGTAGCCTTTATCCTCAATCATAGAATAGAATCCAGACAGTGTGGAAGGAGAGCATTGGCCCATCAAATCCCATTGACCATCTGAATAACATGCCAGCCTGGGTACTCCATCCCTGTAACACTGCATTTCCCATGGCTGATCCACCTCGTCTGCACATTCCTGGACATTGTACAATTTAGTACGACCGATCCACCTAACCACATCTTTGGACTGTACCTGGAGGGGGCCCACAATATCATAGGGGAATGTGCAAACTCTACCAAGGCTGGACTCCAACCTTGTACCTGGTGCTGTAAAGCAGCAGTGCTGTAACCACAATTTAAATCAAAAGAGATGATCCCTATTCATTATCACTTCGATGTTTGTGGAGACTAATTGCTCAGAGAGACATCCTGAGGTTCAGAAAGTAGTGATTATAAATTTAGTCAACACCAGCCCAGTTAATGTGATTAACAATCCCAACATCAATAATCCAACATTGTCATCTTGTGCAAGGTCCAGTCCTGACTCTGATGAACAGTAACTGCAGAATCATAGTCCTGCAGTGATTTGTGAACTTTACCCCACACGGGGCAGGTGGATGACCAATTCCCAGTGTGCACTCACTGGTCTCTCACTTGTGGTGAAGACTCAGTAAATCCCTTGTTACATGGAATGGTAAACAGCTCCTAACCAGTGTGAACCCGCTGGGGTCTCAGCAGGCGGGATGAATCACTGAATCCCTTCTCACACACTGACCATCTGAATCGCCTTTCCCCTGTGTGGGGTCACTGGGCTCTCAGCAGGTGGTGCATTTGAGTGAATCCCACCCCACACTGGGTTTAAGTGAGTGGCCTTTCCCCAGAGTGGACTTACTGGTGATTCAGCAGGTCAGAGGACTGAGTGAATGCTTTCCCACACACGGAGCAGGTGAATGGTCTCTCCCCAGTGGGAATGCACTGATGTCTCCACATTTGGGAGATTTGAATCAACCCTTTCTCACACATGGAGCAGGTGAATGGTCTCAATCCTCTGTGCCAACTCCGGTGCGACAGCAGATTGTAAGATTGAATAAATCCCTTCCTATACGTGGGGCAGGTGACCGACCACTCCCCTGTGTGACTGTGTCGGTAAGTGTCCCGCTGGGAGTGGTAACTTATTCCTTCCCACAGTCCCCACATTTACTCAGCCTCACCCTGGTCCCATCATATTGGTACCTTCCCAGATCACATGACCGGTTAAATCCTCGACTACAGTTGCAACATGGGAATGGTTTCTCTGGGCTGTGCTTGTTGTTTTCCCCTTCCATATTATCCATAATAATCATGACCTGCAGAACTGGGTGACTCTCAGATCGATTAAAAGTCTGAATTTCCCATCTGTGAACCCTTTCGCTGTAAAACAAGTTTATCTCTGTGATTATTGCAGTAAGATTGCAGGAGGAATTGAGAACTGTGTCTAAGTCTCTATAGTTATTCGTTTATGCTCAGGATCTGATTCCCCTGCTCTCCAGGTTAACATCAGTCTCTCTCTCACACACACACAATGTCTCCATGCCTTTAAATGACAATAGCAGAGAGGGACAGTGTTCCTTGAAACAGTCAGCATTTGCACATGCTCCACAGATTCAAATGAGCAGTGTAAACCTGTAGATGCAAAGATACCCTCTCGGCCCGGAAGTCAAGGCAATGGGGGGACTGCAGGAACGGATGGCATTACCCACTTAGGTGTAAACTCACTTGCTCAGTCACACTGCGGACAGGCCGTCCACCACTCGCATATGTGAGAAGTAATCACTCAGGAAACCAAACTGCAGACTCACCAGCAAGTTTACAAATGACAGCAAGGGTTCGATTCTGCTGTGATTGCAGCTGTTAATCCCGACCAGCAATGAACCATGCTTGGACGTCAGTTTCCAGTCGAGTTCCACCATTTTCTGATGTATATCAAAATTTACACTTATTTGCCGGAGTCATAATTTAGAAGTTTCAATGCGATGCAAATATGGTCGAGTAGTTGACTATGTCGAAGATTGCCAGGGACTGGACAGATGTATCAGACAAGTGGAAGGCAAAAATGATGAATGGAATTGAATGCAGAGTAATGAGTGGTAATGAATTTGGGAAAAGGAAACAATAATAGTGAGGATTCTGAGTGGTTTAGAAGCACAAACCGATGTTGGCGTGGACATTCACAGATCACTGAAGATCGTTGGAGAGCAAGGTCAGTTAGTCGAGAGGGCTTTTGGATATGTTCTGCTGCTGACCATAGGCTGGGGATGATACTAGAACTTTAGCAACAGCCGGTTGAGGGAAGATCTAAAGGGCTGAGCACAAGTCTGGTCACTACAATAATCAACTTCTTAAAAATTGTAAGATAAAAGATGGAGAGCTGAAGTAGGCCACTATGCCCATCAAGTCCACTTCACAAATCAATGCGTTTATCACTGATACTTCTTTCCAAGTCATGGTGGAATGTGCCTTGGAGGGTAACTTGGAAATGATGGCGTTTCCATGCATCTTCCCACCCTGTCTTTGTCGTCGGTACAGTAGTTGATCTTTGAAGGTTCTGTCAACAAAGCCTGAATGATTGACACCAGTGCGTTGTGAAAGTGGTGCACTCTGCTGTAATTGTGCCTTAGCGGTGAAGGCAGTAATTATTGCAGGGACTGTTTAGTGTTAAGTTACGTGACTGTATTGTCGTGAAGGGTATCCAGTTCCTTAAATGGTACTTAAGCTTTACCCATCCAGGTAAATTGAGAGACAGAGAGAGAGACATCTGTTACAGATCTGATGTGCGCCTTGCAAACCATGCAGGCTTCACGGATTTAAGAGCTGAGTTAATAACAAAAAAATGCCTACCCACGGACTTGTTTTTGTAGCCACAGTATTTATATAGATGGTCAAGTTCCGTTTCTGACAAATACTTGTTCCCTAGACTATTATACGAGGAAATTCATTTACAATAATCCATTGAATGTCAATGGGATATGATTAGATTCTCATTTGTCAGAGTTATCATTATTGTTTTTGGTGCTTATGTGGACCAATCCGATTCTAATTCCTAACTGATTCCAAATCCCTATTCCCGTCTGTGCTTGAAATTTCAACCCGTTGCCGAGCAGGAGCTTTCTCTACCTGCCTTAATAATATGCAACATGTTTCTGCGGAACTCAGTTTCTCTGATTCCGGGTCTGGGAACTAGGAATATGGGATCCTCTGAGGCAATGGTGTACTGTCTTGTGTGGGAAGGTTGGTGAAGCAACAGATGTGAAAATACATTGTTATTGAAACATACGTTTCAACAATACCTTGCGCCTGAGCCTTTAATGTATTGTAGAAATCTATCAATCTCAGTATTCAACATGCAGTACTCGATGCAACCTCCACAGCCTCTAGAGATAGATGACCTGGCCCAGTCACATGAGTACCTGCCACGTACATGGTGGGAAGTGTACCACCATTACACGTGGGGACACCTCCGTGGCGACTTCACCAACATTGTCCATCTCATACGCTGCAGGCAAGAATGCCCTGAGGCATGGTACATTGGCGAGACTGAGCAATGGCTACAGCAATGGATGAATGGACATGGAACAACAATCACCAGGCAGGGGTAATATCTCCCAGGCAGAGGACACTTCAGCAGTCTGCGGCATTCGACCTCGGACCTTCCGGTGACCATCTTCCAAGGTGGACTTCGGGACAGTCAACAATGCAAAGAGGCCGAGCAGATGCTGATTGCCACGTTTGGTAACCATGGGGATGGCCTCAAACGTGACCTTGAGTTCTTGCCACATTACAGGTGACCTCACTGCACAGCACACATACCCAAAGATACAAACACACACACATGCACAGAGATACACAGACACTCTGACAGACAGACACACGTACTCCAACACACACACACTGACAGACACGTGCACTCCTACAGACCCTTACATTCACGCAGACCCTCTCTCATAAACAAGCACTCTCTCTTTCACTCACACACTCACACGTACACGCACCATCTCACAGGCATGCCCCTTTACACTCCGACTCACATGCATACACCTATACTCACTTTCTCAGACTCATACATACCCATCACACACACATGTATAAATTTGTGGGGTGAATTTGTATTTACAGAATTACATTTTATTTTCTCAAAAACTGCAAGCATCCATGTAAGATTCTGCCAGTCCTTTTTTTTAGATTAGAATCAGTCTGAGCATTGGGGCACTGGCAGCCTCACACAGGGCACATTACACCTTCAATGCGTTATTTGGATCGATATGACACCAGTTGTTAAAGTTCACTTGAGAATGCAACTTTTTAAAAAAATTCTGATATTTACATATGAATGAACTGAAACCAACATATTCATTCTAAAAGATTAGGGACTTAACAATTTCAATTACCTCACACTGTAACCTTTTGTGATAAATTCTGCGTCTTATGATCTTACACTCCACAATTATCTGATGAAGGGCAGTGCTCCAAAAGCTAGTGCTCTGGAAATAAACCTGTTCGAACATAACCTGGTGTTGTGTGATTTTTAACTTTGTACACCCCAGTCAACACTGGGTTCTCCAAAATATTTGTTCTGCTTTGATCGCCGAACTGCAGGAATCGTGTGTTTGCACGGGACGCTATTCAAAGAGGATTGACCAAGGGATTGCCTGGACTGAACCATTCCCACTATGAAGATAGACGAGCTAGGCTGGGGCTGTTTGTCTGAGAGTGCAGAACGTTGAGTGAGGAACTGATTAACACGCAAATTAAGGGGATCGACATGTGTGATAAGAGTAAACTTTTTATAGGAAGTATTAATAATCAGGGCTACACAATAAACACAACAGAGTGGACTTCTGCAGGAGATTTCGGAAGAATGCTTTCACCCTGATAGTGTTGTTTATCTGAAATTCACTGTCTGAACGTGTGGTAAAGGTAAGAGTGATGAGAATATTTCAGGACTATTTAGCTGAACACTTGAGGAGCTGGGCCACACTCGGATAAGGACCACGTACTGGAAAGTGTCATGAGGGTAAACAAATGATTGATGAAAGACCCAAACACCGCAACTTTGTGTGCAGTAAAATGGCGGCCAGCGGCTCTGTGGCGCAATGAAAGGCGCATTAGATTTCTACAGCATTGTTCTTGAAAGTTTGTTGGGTTTGAGTCGTAGTTTATTCAGAATTAATTATTGTTCTGCTGATTCAGCATCAATTCCTATTGTCTGGAATTCTCGTTCCTTCAGCTGATCAGAGGAAATTCCACACCTCCTTTGTTGTAGGTTTTGAGGGAAATGTACCTTTTAAACATGATTGGACCAGAATTGGCAGATACTTTGCAAAACGTACAAATTTCGAGCAGAAGCCAATGTCTCTGAACATGTCTGCGCCCCCACCCCAGAACCACACACACACACACAGTCGCACTGACATTTTCAGTTTCTTAGATATCTGTTTCCCAGGGGGCGATATGTCGATGGGGATGGGCTGGGAAAAGACATTCTAGTGTTCCATCAGCCATGATGAGATCAGATTGCGAGGTAGCGCCATGAGGTTCAATATCCTCCTCTTGTTGCGCTCTGTCTGTGCTGTTTCTGGTAAGCGTTTTAAGCAATAACACCATGAGGACAATGTGAATCTAAACCATGGAATATCAAGGTCCTTCCCTTTATCCCGCTACTCATAGCGGGATTAGACAGCTCTGGTTGCAGCGTTAGAATAGGGCGTGGAGGATTTTCACAGACCCTCTGTCAGACTGCGTGCTCCTTCACACACGGGTCCAACTGGGCGCATGGAGCAAGGGTTTTGGGTTTTGGGTTTCAGGAACAGATTTTCCCTTTGCCGGGCTGGCATTCCTGTCACAAGCAAACACGAATTTCGGACATTCTGCAACATGCTGCATTCTCACCACGTTACAATTTAAACTGAAATTTAACTAAATCTTGCATAACGATGCTATGTCTTCAGTATTCATGAAAACCGTTCAACGTGTCCCTTAACGAAGGAAGCACGGTGGCTCAGTGGTTCGCACTGCTGCCTCACAGCACCAGGGTCCCAGGGTCGATTCTCAGCCTTGGGTGACTGTCTGTGCGGAGTTTGCATATTCTCCCCGTGTCTGCGTGGGTTTGCTCCCGTTTCCTCCCACAGTCCAAAGATGTGCAGGTTAGATGAATTGGCCATGCTAAATTGCCCGTAGCGTTAGGTGCATTAGTCAGAGGGAAATGGGTCTGGGTGGGTTGCCCTTCAAAGGGTCGGTGTGTGCGTGTTGGGCCGAAGGGCCTGTTTCCACACAGTAGGGGATCTAATCTAAGATTGGGTTTCTTTGCAGGATATTTCAAGTTGTCAGTATGAACGTTCAAAAAGAAGTTGGTGATGTTTCACTGAATCGAGTTCTGTGCCGAATTGTAAGGCGATCGAAGGAAAAGCTCTGAGACCGCAGCAATGGAACATTGTCTGTCAACAACGCACGAACCCATAGAAACCTACTTTTCAATGAAGTCTATTTTTCACGGCATGTTTCTAGGTCATTTTCTTAACGCGACGCTCCAATAATCACAGGTACCTGTCAATATAACCTCATCTGCGTTAGCTTTCATTTCAGAACCACAGCAAACGTCGAGCTGTTGGGTGGAAGGTCCCAGAGGTACGAATAGGATATGTTAGAGGCTGGTTACCACAGTTCCTGTGGCGCAATTGCTCAGCGCCTGGTACTTAAAGGTGCGTAAAATTCCCAGTTTATAACTTCAGTCCTGCTTTTAAACTGTTTTAATGACATTGACGAAGGGTTATTGGATCATAAGACTGAAGCACAATTCAAAAACAATGTTGAGTAAAACAAAATTGATCCTAACACTCCAGTTTCTGATTTGGATAATTGTTCTTTCTTTGGGAAAGGTGTCAATTATTAACTAAAAAGCTGCATGTATTCCCCAGGCGAATAACTACCTGTGAATAAAGAAATAGGAGGAAAGTTTTCGTCTGATGACCCTTCCCATATCGCTGACCGTGCACATTCTGGGCAAGACTGTTTTGCTCGTTTCATATTATATCATTTCCTGTAAACTCGCAACGTTCATTATACCAAGCGAAAAGAACTAGATTTATCTCTTTGGGTAGTTTGAGTGATATCAGCAAATCTGGTAAGTAGTTTTGCTGTTGTGCAGAACAGAGCGTTCAAACAGGAAGAAGGACGAGTCTTGTTGCTGGATTTTTCCGGCGGAGTTCAGTGAGTATTAAACGGATACAGTCCCATTTCTTGGGATTGTTACCAAATGCTCAAGGCAACAGATGGCAATGATAATGATGTTTTACATCGACGGACCAAATCTTACTCATTAGAGTCGCCAAAGTATTACAGATCAGGTGGACGGCGGAGATGATGATACTAATGGTAACTTGAGACAGTGCAACAATTAATTCCATGTTGCTGGTCTCACTCTATACCATAATCTAGTTAGCCAGCGGACTGAGCTAACTGGTTTCCATTTCATGCCGAGCTAAAGCAAACAATTCTCACCTCTTCTAATGCACTCACCTGAAGGAAGGAATTCCCCTCCTATTTATTCTTACCAACCTCACATCAGTTGGAACCCCTCCATTAGGATACAACTCAGTCTTTCCTACTTTCTTCGGTGTGATTCTTCATCTACTCTACCATCCCATTAAACCCTCTCTTTTCTTTTTTAGGCCATTACTAGTCTGATAAATAAATTATCTAACTTCAAATCATGCTGATCCTGTTAATGTAGTTCTTTCTGAGTGCACATGCTGTGCGGCGTAACCTGAATGCCTTAGTCTGTTCAACTTTTGTTTTACTCACGTTGTAATCGGCATGTCCTTGATTGCTATGATCTGTCTTTACCAATAGCAAACAAAGTTTTTTTCAATGAACTGAGGCACAGATGAAAATCAATCAATCAATCGTATAAAAAACAAGCAATCGAGCAGCACAATCATTTCCTCATTGTGTGGAGCCAGCACAGTGAAGGGGGCCTACAGGTCTCAGTCCGCATTGTGACAACATTTTGCGATTCTGAGTGAAATCACAGTTATACCAACAGAATGTGGGAAGTAACACAGACGCTCTATTGACAAAGACGGGACACGTCTGCACCACAGACTATCAATCAAGAACAGCGAATATCTTTCAACGTAACTCTCTAAGTTACATGCCATACGCCAGATGAAAACCTGAAGACTGCGGGAAAGTGCTGTGGTCAGCGCTAACAGAGCGGTCCCGGGCGAGAGTCCTTGGCCCATAACCCAGAAATTCATGGATTGAAAACATTCCCTGCTCGGTGAGATTTCCAGGTTTCAGCATGCTTATACTACCCTGCCAGTGTTCATCTTGAACAGAGCTCCATTCTACACATTGCATATTGATTCGTCTTTCGCTTCCTGTCGCTCAATGTATCTAAAATGAATATCTCATACTGATACACCCGTCAAATTTACACAGGTGAAGAAACACTCTTCTGAAGGTCGGGAAGCTCTTTCTCTGTTCTCTGTCGATCTGCTATGATCTGCTTCGCAAAATCGCTTACTTGAGCTGGGAATAAACTGCTGCAGGTGAGAGATATCAGTTGTGCTGTGTACCATGCGCATGACGCCCTACTGTTAGCCCCACGTTATTTCACACAGGCACTGTCTTCCCAGTGAAATGAAAAGCCGTGAATGACAAATGGATCAGCATGTGGGAGACATCATTATGGCACAGACACCGATCCCCATTATTAGGGCATATATCACCGATTTTGAATAACCTCAGAGAGATACCAGTGACAGAGAGTCGCCATGGACTCGATGGGTTGTTCAGCTTGTGTGTCAGCGCTGGAATGACAGCTCACGTTAATGCTGTCCCTCTCCCTGTCTCTGGGACAGAGCGGCTGAGGGAGAAACAAGGGCCCATTTTTAACCCTCTCCTCTGCGTTTGACTGTCAGCAGCCCCGCAGCTCAGGGCCCGTGGGGATGGCTCTCAGTGAGTGAGGGTTTGATACGGATTCTCTCCATCTGGGACAGTTGGAGCTCAGATGTTAACTGCTGCCCGGTTGTAGCAAAGAATCCAGCGCCCTTGGTAAAAAAAAAGCCTTTCTTCAGGATTTCTGTGCAAAGATGGATTCTGAGCATCAAACAGGCTGGACAAAAATGCACTCGTTTAAATATACCTGAAGGAAGAATATCCGGAGTGCATTTCTCTCTTTCCCACCAGTTCAACATCTTTCTCTCTGTCTCAGATAAATGATATTTAGAGGAAGTTCGCATCAAATTTACTCACTTCCAGCGCCTGAGTGAACTGGCCACGCCGGTGTGAGAGCTTCAGAGCATATCCGCGCTTGCCTCCCCTCACACTGCCAGAAAGTGGTGGGAAATGGCTGAATACTCCACCAATGGATACAGCTCAGTCCAAGGGGAAAGGAGAAACAGCACTGACCCGTGCATGGAGACAGAATGAGAAGGCGATGTTATTGAAACGCTTTGTTGCTTAACATTCCTGAAGCAAGGTGGGGTGTCGTTGGCTCTGAGCGGCTCTCAGCTGGTTTGGTGTTGGAAATTCAAGAGTGTCACTGGCTCGCTTGTCTCGGGACATGACACTCCCCTGGCATGTGAGACAGCCTTGCTTCAAATCGCTATCCGCCCTCCGTCGTTTGATTTCACTTTTGCAGGTCGCACTGTCAGTTGTTCGATTTAAAATACAAATGCCCTTCATGAGGTTGGTCTCTTTGAAATAAAGTTGAGTTTGGGACCAGAGTGTCATTGTAGTGAACATGGTACAGCAGCACACGTGGTGAAAGCGAAACAACTGTTTCACACACACAATTCCACTCCGAATAAATCCACCATCTGGATGTTCGCACAGTTCTGGGTATGAAGGTTTAGGAAGCAGGGAAATGAAATGAGTAGAGACAGTGCAGAACAGGTTGATGGGAATGGTGCGGTGTATGAGGACTGTCAGCAATAAAGGTGGATTGGAAAGTTGGGGCAGTTCTCCATGGAGAACCGAGGGCTGATAAATCGCCTGGTTGAAGCTTTACAAGTGATGATGGGTTTAGACAGCGGAAATAAAGCAGTGAAAATGCTCCTATACCTGAAAGGATCGCGAACGATTCAGCACAGAATTAAAGTCATTAGGAATAGAAGTAAAAATGACATGAGGCGGAAGCTTTTCACACAGGGAGTGGTTAGGGTCTGCACATCACTGTCTCATGTGACAAAGAGGCAGGTTCTATTGAGTTCTTGAAAACGGTATTCAACGTTTATGTTGAAAGTAGAAATGTCCAGAGTTACAGGGAGAAGGCAAGAGAATGATTCAAAGAGAGGGATACTTTTCCTTACTGTGGAGAACCAGCACAACTAAGGTGGGATGTGACACAGTCGTGATTCTGAGTGAAATCCCAGTCAACAGAATGTTGAATGTTAGACAGCGTTTATGCTGACAAAGCCGGGACACATCTGCACAACAGAATACGACACAGCATGTCCATGTCTCAGGGAGGATGGCGCTGAGAGAATTAGTGTGAGGAAATACTGCAACTATACCGCCACACAGACGGATGGTAAGCCCCGTCAAAAATAATCTCTTCAAAACCGTGTCAGCAAGTCTCACCTTAAATCTATGCTCTCTAGATTTCAACTCACCCCACTCGGGGGATCAAACAACCTTCAATATTTAGTTCATCCATAACCCGCATGACTTTATCAACCTTCGATAAGTTCATGGCTCAGCCCCTACGCCGGAGGGAAAATTGTCCCAGCCTATTCAGCCTCGCCCTACAGTCCAACCCTTGCAATCATCACCACATCCTTGTCTACGTTTTGTGAGCAATTTCACGTGATTTCCTTAATTTTTCAAATATGCCAATTGAATTGGACAACAACGAGCTATTGGAAACGGAAAGGTGAAGAGGTCACTGGCTGCACATTTCAGTGGTGCTCGACTTTGAATAGCAGCAGCAGCCACGTCTGGAGTGAGATTCTGTAGTGTAGTAGTTATCACATTTGTTTAACCTGCAAAAGGTCCCCGGTTCGAAACGGGACAGGAACAGTCTTGCTCCCGATGGCAGTCTGGTAGGTTTCAATGAACGGGCACTTCTTGCTTGCTGCTTTCATCAGCAAACCTGCTTGGAGTTTGTTCACCTGAATCTGCTGTCGCAATGTAAAGGAATGCAACTCCATTTAATTACTGTATGAAGCATTGTTAGGTTTTTCTCTTCCCTGGTTCTCAATATGTGCCGATGTGTACAGCACCGATGACCATTCTGTTGAAGAGTGTTTGTCCCGTGCTCTGATCCTTCCGCTAAAAGCAGAAACGCATTTGCTTTCCTTGCCCCTGCGGCTCGGTTCAAAGCCAAGGAGAAAGCTGATGTGCTGGTGTCAAAATGCACCGCGGATTCCTAATGTTGTCTCTCTACCAAATGCATGCTAAAGTCTCTCAAAGGCATCATTTGGAACCTGTCTGCCGTTTTTCAACGTGTGAAAGTCCGCATCAGAATGCCTGAATCATGTTTTCGAGTACTTCACATGTCAGCGGCTCACTCCATCAGCAAAAGGAATGAATGAATTTACACTCTCAGACTAAGCTTAGACTCGTGCTATCATAGAATCAGTAAAATTAACGTGCGCTCCTGAAATCCCTGCCATGTTGGAAAGGTTAGAAAGGCATTGTCTCCATTTTTATTTCTTTATATCACAGAGGAGCAGAAAAATGTAAACGTTGTGGGGGAGGGGGGAGTTAACACAGCGAGGCACGTGCAGCTCTGCTGAAACTCCTTCTTTCTGATTCAGACAGCAACGAGAGACGTGAAGGTGACTCAGGCGGGAGAGCTTTTCACATGGAGAACAAAGAGTACTCACGTACAGTTAGCCCCTCTTTGACATCTCGTGGGCGTGGAGGGATTGCCTTTTGCTTTCTTTCATTATGTTCAGAAAGTGTGTTTTGTGCATCTCTAGTAAGCACCATGAAATTTAGTAAACTTTACTGAGTCGCTTCCCATCGATTCCCACACAGGGTTCCACCTCAGCAGGTAGCCATCTGGCTCATGACCAGGTGTGGTCATCTCTGCAGCAAATTGCACGTTGAATGTTAAAGCCAAGGAAACTGGCAACTCGTACCGGCACCAAAGCTCGAAACTACACATAATGTGATCTGTCCTTCTCAGATTCTACCGCTAACTCAACTTTTTATGCAGAAAACATTCTTTGGGGCGCCTTTTCTGCAAAACAGTTGCGGTAACTGTAATAAGGTGGATGAGCTTGAGTCTCCTTTGGAAATTGGCAGTGACGATGTTGTGGGGATAACTGAGATATGGCTTCAAGTGGACAGGGGGCCTGGGAAATGAATATTTAAGTCTATATGTGCTATCATAAGGACAGACTGACTGGCAAAGGGGGTGGGGTGGCCTTGTTGGTAAGGAATGATATTCAGTCCCCTGCGCGGGAGGACCTAGAATCAGAGGATGTAGAGTCAGTATGGATAGAGCTGAGAAATTCTAAGGGTAGAAAGACCGTAATGGGTGTTACCTACAGACACCCAAACAGTAGCCTGGATGTAGTGTGTAAGCTGAATAAGGATCTGAAATTGGCCTGTCACAAAGATATTACTACAGTTGTCATGGAGGATTTCAATATGCAGGTAGACCGGGAGACTCAGGATGGTACTGGACCACAAGAAAGGGAGTTTGTGGAGTGCCTCCGAGATGGAGTATAAGAACAGCTTGTGCTGGTGGCTACCAGGGAGAAAGCAATTCTAGTTCTGGTGTTGTGCAACGAACCGGATTTGATCAGGGACCTCGATGTAAAGGAGCCATTAAGAGGTAGTGACGACAATACAATAAGCTTAATGTGTATTTTGAAAGGGAGAGGGTAGAATCGGAAGTGATAATATTTCAGTTGAATATGGAGCTATGAGAGAGGAGGTGGCCAAAGTTCAATGGTGGAATACCCTAGCAGGGATGGCAATGGAACAACAATGGCAAGTATTTCTGGGTATAATGGAGTAGGTGCAGGATTAATTCATTCCATAAAGGAAGAAATATCGTAAGTGGAGGCAGGGGTAGCCGTGGCTGACGAGGGAAGTTCAGGATCATATAAAGACAAAAGAGAAAAAGTATAACATAGCAAAGATGAGTGGGAACTCGGAGGACTGGAAAGGTTTTAAAGAACAACAGAGGATTACTAAGAAGGAAATATGCAAAGAAAAAATAAGGTACGAAGGTAAACTGGACAGAAATATAAAGAGAATAGTAAAGGTTATTTTTAGGTATATGAAAAGAAAAACAATGATTAAGACGAAAATTGGGCCCTTGAAGACAGAAGCAACTGAATTTATTACAGGGAACAAAGAAATGGCTGAAGAATCGAATTGGTACTTTAGAACTGTCTTCACTGGGGAAGACACGAGCAATTTCCCAGATGTAACAGTGGCTGAATGACCTGAACTGAAGGGAATTTATATTGGGCAGGAAATGGTGTTAGAGAAACTGTTCCGTCTGAAGGCTGATAAGTCTGTGGGACATGATGGGTTTCCCTAATGTACCCTGCATCTCAGGGTACTGAAGGAGGTGGCTCTAGAAATCGTGGACGCATTGTTGATCATTTTCCAATGTTCTATAGATTCAAGATCAGTTCCTGCGAATTGGAGGGTGGCTAATATGGCCCCACTTTTTAAGAAAGGAGGGAGGGAGGGAGAAAACAGAGAAATATAGACCGGTTAGTCTGACCTCATTGGTGGGAAAATACTGGAGTCAATTGTAAAGGAAGAAATTATGACACGTCTGGATCGCAGTAACAGGATAGGCCAGAGTCAGCATGGATTTATGAAGGGGAAATCATGCTTGAAAAATTTTCTGGAATTTTTTGAGGATTTAACCCTGAAGATGAACAAGGTAGATCCACTGGATGTAGTATACCTGGACTTTCAGAAAGCCGTTGATAAAGTCCCACCTGGGAAGTTAGTGAGCAAAATTAGGGCACATGGGATTGAGGGCAAAATACTGACTTGGATTGAAAATTGGTTGGCTGACAGGAAACAAAGATTAGTGATAAACGGCTCCCTTTCAGAATGGCAGGCGGTGACAAGTGGTTTGCCACAGGGATCAGTGCCAGGACCGCAGCTTTTTACAATGTACATTAATGATATAGATGAAGGTACTAAAACTAATATTATCAAATTTGCTGACGACACAAAGCTGGGTGGCAGTGCGAAATGTGAGGAGGATATTAGGAGAATACAGGGTGACCTGGTCAGGCGAGGTGAGTGGACGGATGCCGATGCAGTTTAATATGGATAAATGTGTGGTTATCTACTTTGGTGGCAAGAACAGGAAGGCAGATTACTACCTAAACGAAATCAAGTTAGTTAAATGGGAAGTACTTCGTGATCTAGGTGTATTTGTACATCAGTCAGTGAAAGCAAGCATACTGACACAGATGGCAGTGAAGAAAGCTAATAGCATGCTGGCCTTTATAACAAGAGGAATTGAGTACAGAAGCAAAGCGGTCCTTCTGCAGCTGTACTGGGCCCTCCAATTTTGTGGAACGACATTCTGGCTATTGAGGGAGTGCAGCGTAGGTCCACGAGGTCAATACCCGGAACGGCGGGACTATGTTACGCTGAAAGATTGGAGGGACTGGGCATGTATACGCTTGAGATTAGAAAGCTGAGAGGGGATCTGATTGAGACGTATAAGATTATTAAATGATTGGTCACTCTGGAGGCAGGAAACATGTTTCCGCTGATGGGTGAGTACCGATCCAGAGGACACTGTTTAAAAATAAGGGGTAGGCCACTTAGAACAGAGTTGAGGAGAACTTTCTTCACCCAGAGAGTGGTGGGTGTATGGAATGCTCTGCCCTAGAAGGCTATGGAGGCCCAGTCTCTGGATGCTTTCAAGAAAGGGTTGGATAGAGCTCTTAAGGATAGTGGAATCAAGGGTTATGGGGATAAGTCAGGAACAGGATATGGGTTGACGCTGATCAGCCATGATCATAATGAATGGTGGTGCTGGCTCGAAGGGCAGTATGACCTACTCCTGCATCTATTTTCTATTGTCTAGCTGCACTGTATTACCAGATACACCGCATGCTCAGCTTTCTGCATTTTCCCTGAAGTTCAGTCTGTTTTATGTTACGCTGAATCGCGATAGTTGTACCTTTTGAGCAATGGGCGACACCAGTTACCAAACCAAGAATCTAAATTACAGTATTGTCATGCAGCTCATGGTTTCTTTATGGTATCATAATCGAATGGACCTTCTCACAGACACATTCTATTTGTGACTCAAACGAGTCTCAGAAGATAGACTCAGCTTCCCACTGATTGTTTTCTGGATTGATGGGCTATCATTATCTGCGGTGAAACTGGCATTGTAGCTGGGCGCATCCCAGCAGCAGTGCGAGCAGGACCGGGATCGTGCAACCGTTTCCCTATGACTTTGCTTCTGTTTATTCGCAAGAGGACAATTGAAAATGCATGAGAATAGCATTGCCGTGTGCCTGGAGCTGTGGCCGAGCCGTCGGGATTAAGGTTTGCGCTTCCACAGAGGTGTAGGTTCGCCTCCCCTCGTGCTGCGTGCTAAACGCTGCTGCATTTAAATTCCAACATGAGCATCTGGGTTTGTTGCTTGGAAACTTGTGTCTGATGTGGGAGAGTGCAGACTCTCCATCGAGTCAGTGTCCGTACTGGAGTGATCACGCGCGCCTCCCACACGAAAAGTCCCGCGCTCCAGCAGCTTCACTGCTGCTTCATGTTCCAGACAAGTTGTGTTGTTCACTGTTTTCATTATAACCCAGTGGAGATTGTTGTTTCATCGCTGTTGTGAAACAAAGTGCTGCAGTGACTCTAGTGTCCTTGCCTGGTGTTTTGGCGAATGGGAAAATAATTCCAATTAATTGCGAAGTCATATTGTCTTGGACCGCTCTCATTTTCCTTCAGTTCTGTCCTGGAGACGTAGTTTGGTGATACGCCGCAGTGTTGAGCGGAGGGTAAAATAATCTAATCGAGACTGTGATTGGTAGTCTTCACTTTTCGTGGCCCATTCCTATTCTGTTCTTCCTTTTCTCTCATTTCAGCACTTCCCGGGAAGTGGTGGTGCATGAAGGCTCTCGGATGTTTGGAAGAGCTGTTTGGAGTTGTTCTGCTGCCAGTTGTCGAGGTAGTTTATGGCTCATTGCCCTAGGACTGTCTCACCAATTGTATTCGTGATTTGGTGGATCTGAAAATAGAGGTGGGGATCACTCTTATACTTTGATCTGAAACAGCCAAAGCTGCACACCGGAATAATGTTGTAGTACCAATATTTTAACTTGCAGCCTGCTGATGACCATTTGAATCACAGAGACTGACACGAATCAGGTGTACTGATCCCGATTACAGAGGAATGTTAGGGAGATCTGAAGGGCGGTGGAACAGCTGGAGCTCTCACTGTTTTCAGAGTCTGTCACCAAATTTCCTGCGTTCATCATCACCGAGCGTGCCAGAGGGGTCTGCAAACACCCAGAGGGAAAGGAACAATCACAAACTGGAAGATACCCCGGCCCCTCGATTTGCCTGCCTGAAGTACATCACTTGTTGCTCTGGTACTGGGATAATACAAACCCACAGTTTGACAGAAACTGAAACTTAAATACAGCACCTCACGGCGCTCAGTCCAACTATCTGTCATTAAGATACACAGGTACAGAATCCCTTCTACATAACCACTTCAGCAAATCCTCCCTGTCAATCTGGCCAAATCTCCAACTTTGCATCTCATCATTCATTTCCCACAGCTAATGTGAACATTTTGTTTTCATCTACCTCATCTACACCAATCATAAGCACATAAGCTCTGTCACAAATCCCTTCAACTCCAGATGCTCCATCGTATCATATATCATTCAGTCCTGAAACTCTGGGGGTAATAAATAAGCCTATCACCTCTCAGGACCCTCCCATCCTTCAGAATGTGTGATGATCTCTGCGTGAGTATACCTGATCACCCTCGGAAAGGAACATGACTAATGTGAGTTTCGGACATAAAATAGAGGGTGCTGGAGGAACCCAATAGGAGTGTTCGCTTTTCGGAGAGATAAGTAATGTTCATGTTTAGAGATAGTTTCTTACTCTCTTTTTATTACACTTTTCTCTCTGCACTGAGAGCGATGGATTCTGGAGGCTTCTTTCACTGAGGTTTGCAAAGATGGATATACCGACAAAAATATCGATCAAAGTGAATTATTTGTCTGTCTGATTTCTCACCTGGACTGACACTGTCTTTATTAAACGTGGCTGAATACGGAAGGAGGATTCACAGAAAGGAAACACCAAACAAACATCTAATCAAAATCTGACTCGATTGATCGATTCATGTGAAACTGAATATTTCTAACCTTTGAGTAAGTGTTGAACCCTCGGTCAGTACGACACACGGCATATAATTTCTCCATCATATCCTACCTGATGATCTGAACCAAAGTCTTATATTTGCATCCCATGATCAATTTCCTTTCAGTTAATGTGAACGCCTTGTTTTTATCGACATTGTCTAAACCAACAGTAAATGGTACACTCTGTAAATTTCCCTTCAGCTTCAATGAAAGCCTCACATTATGGGTCTCTCAACATGAACCATTTTGGGAAAAGAACCAGTCTGTCTCCTCGCAGGGACCCTGCTCTTCTTCCCAATGTGTAGGTGATCTGCCCCTCTCAGGGACCCTGCCATCCTTCCCAATGTGTGGCTGATCTGCCCCTCTCAGGGACCCTGCCATTCCTCCCGATTTGTGGGTGCTCCATCCCCCTCTCCGCGACCCTGCCATCCTTCCCAATGTGTGAGTCATCTGTCCCTCTCAGGGATCCTTCCATAATTCCTAATGTGTGGGTGATCTGCCCACTCTCAGGGAAGCTGACATCCTTCCCAATGTGTGCGTGATCTGTCTCTCTCAGGAACACTGCCATCCTTCCCAATGTGTGGGAGATCTGTTCCCTCTCAGGGACCCTGCCATCCTTCCCAGTGTGTGGGAGATCTGCCCCCTCTCAGAGACCCTGCCATCCTTCCCAATGTTTGCGTGATCTGTCCCTCTCTCAAGGACCCTGCCATTCTTCCCAATATGTGGGTAATCTGTACCTCTCAGTCACCCTGCCATCATTTCAAATGTGTGGGTGATCTGCCCCCTCTCAGTTATCCTGCCATCCTTCCCAATGTGTGGGCGATCTGTCGCCTCTCAGGGACGCTGTCATCCTTCCCAATGTGTGGGTGATCTGTCCCCTCTCAGGGAATCTGCCGTCCTCCCCAATGTTTGCTGATCTGCCTTCTCTCAGTCACCTTGCCGTCCTCCCCAATGTATGGGTTATCTCTACCCTCTGAAGGACCCTGCCATACTTCCCAATGTGTGTGTGATCTGTCCCTCTCCGTGACACTGTCATCCTTCCCAATGTGTGGATGATCTGTCCCCCTCTCAGAGACCCTGCCATCCTTCCCAATGTGTGGGTGAACTGTCCCCTTTCAGAGATCCTGCCATCCTTCCCAATGTGTGGGTGATCTCCCCCTCTCAGGGACCCTGCCATCCTTCCCAAAGTGATGATGATCTGCTTCCTCTCCGGGACCCTAACATCCTTCCCAATGTGTGGGACGTCTCTGATTTGCACAGACTGAGGTGCTCTGTGTTCCTGTGAGTGATGTGTTGGAGGCGGAGTAAAGAGTAAAGAAGGGGACACCAGAATACAACGTGATCTTGACCAGATGGGCCAATGGGCTGAGAATTGGCAGATGGAGTATACTTTAAATCTTTAGATAAATGTGAGGTGCTGCATTTTCGGAAGGCAAATCTTTGCAGGAATTATACACATAACGGTAAGGTCATGGGGTGTGTTACTGAACAAAGAGACCTTGTTTCATAGCTTCTTTAAAGTTGAGTCACAGGTAGATAGGACATTGAAGAAGGCGTTTGGTATGCTTTCGTTTATTGTTCAGAGTATTGCGTACAGGGGTTATGTAGTCATGTTGTGTCTGTACAGGATATTGGTTTTGTCAGTTCTGGAATTTTGCGTGCAAATCTGATCTCCGTCTTATTGGAAAGACTCTGCGAAACCTGAAAGTGTTCAGAAAAGATTTACAAGGATGCTGCCAGGGTTGGAGGATTTGAGCTATAGCGAGAGTCTGAATGGGCTAGGGCTGTTTTCACTGCAGCGTCTGAGGCTGAGGGGTGACCTTATTTAGGTTTACAACATCACGAGGGACATGGATAAGATAAATAGACAAAGCGTCTTCCCTGGGTGAGGGAGACAGAACTAGAGGGCATAGGTTTAGGGTGAGAGGGGAAAGACATAAAAGAGACCTGAGGGGCAACATATTCTCACAGAGGTTGGTACGTGTATGGAATGAGCTGCCAGATGAAGGGGTGGAGGCTAGAATGATTACAACATTGAAAAGACATCTGGGTGGGTATACGATTAGGAAGGACTAGATTGGGTTGGTATATCTGGTCGGCATCGACAACTTGGACCGAAGTGTCTGTTTCCATGCTGTACATCTCTTTGACTCTATGGCATCATGCAGTGACAGTAGCACAGTGACATCATCCGCTCCCTGGGGATTTCCTCAACTGTGAGATTCTTCTCTTAGTCTAGTACTTCTGATATCTATCCAGTTGCAGGTTCCGCGGTGAATTTCAAGTTGACAACAGTGACATTGTTGAGCATTTGTGATAATTTTTTAGTAATGTGGAGTTTTTACTGCTTTGCCTGTTATCTGAGAGGTTCTGCTGCTGGAAAGCTGGTGTATGTCCTTTAACGTGGATCTGAATCCATTTCAATATGTAGCTCTGTTTCACTTCAGCCTTCCCTCCATCTCTAATGTTGCGAGTACTTGTCTGTTTAATCCTTCTCGTCACTTTATGAAACTGTGTCTGGTTGATGTTTCTACAACATTCCTTTGACCATACACAATAGATTTAGAAGCTTTACTGTCCTACATAATGCTTCACGGTCAAGAATTGTTCGTATTACAGTCTTTTACTGTTTTGCTTTGTGCCGATACTCAGCTCCATGTTTACCCTCTCTCATTAATTCAGCATATCCTGAAACATTACCTTTGGATTACTCTCCATGGAGCTCAGTAAATATTGTCAACCCTCACTCAGTTCTGAAGAAATTGATGACTGATCTTCCTGATCTATTGCAGTCTGCGTGGTGAAAGTGCAACTACAATGCTGTTAGGCAAGGAGTTATCAAATTATCATGAAGGTCTAGTGATTTTTGTCCAAATAAAAAACAATTCATATGTTTCATATATTGGATACAATACAAAAATATCTGATGACCTTGTATCATAACAATAATTGACACCAGGCGCATATGGTCATATTAGGACAAATGACCGGAAATGTTTTCAAAGAGGTAGACTTTTTAAGGAGTATCCTGAACAAACAAAGGGATGTTAAAAACTTAAGGAATAAATTCAAGAGCTTATTGCTATGGAAACTGAAATCATGCAAAATGTGCAAAAGATGGGAGAGTTAAAATTGGAAACCACGGGAGGTTGCAATTCAGGGGTGAGCAAATATTTTGGAGGTAAAAAACAAAAGAACTATGAATGCTGGAAATCTGAAATACAAACAGGAATTGCTGGAGAGACTCTGCAGGTTTATCAGCATCAGTGGAGAGGAAGCAGAATTATCATTTCAAGCCCACTGACACTTCTTCAGATGTATCTCAGAGGGTTGGGAGACTGGGAGGGGATTATGAAGAGAGGGAGGTGTGCTCTCAAAATTTCAAATTAAAGGAGTGTTAGTATGTTGGTGCTGTGTCGCCCAGAATTGTGTGCATTATTGAGCACAGGGTAAACAGCACACAAACGCAGCAGAGTTTTGGGTGATCACATGATTACAGGGAGGTGGAATATGGGAGGACAACTGGGAGGCTGCTTGTGGAGTTAAGTCTGGAGGGAACAAAAGACTGAATGGGAGTTTCAGCAGCAGTCGAACTGAGATGTTACTGAGGTTCAAATGTATGTGATCTTTGTGATGATGGTGAGTGTGTGGTTAGAATCTCACCGTGGATTGAAATATTCCTCCATTGTTGTGAACAGTCTGATTCAGCCTCCAACTGAAACATAGAACAGTGAATACAAAACATCACAGCACAATACAGGCCGTTAGACCCTCGATGTTCTGCTGACTTATAGGTTAGATAGGCTTCAGATTGGTTTCACAACATTCCATTCTCGCTAATATGTCTATACAATGACCATTCAAACTCATAAAGCTGGCGAGCCGACGACTCTTGCAGGCAGTGCTTTCCATAACCCTACTACTTTCTGAATAAACTACATCTGACAACTGTCCCATATCTAATAGTCCTCAATTTAAAGCTATGTCCCCTCATTCGAGCCATCACCATCTGAGGAAAAAGGCTCTAACTGTCCACCTGATCTCAACCTCAGATGTGCTTATGTGTCTCAATTACGTCATCTCTCAGCCTTCTTCTCTCTAATGACATCAGCCTCAAGTCCCTCAACCTTTTCTGTACGACTTTCCCTCAATACCAGGCAACATCCTAGTAAATCTCCTCTGAATCCTTTCCAAAGCTTCCACATCCTTCTGAGAATGCATAAACCAGAACTGCATGCAATACCCCAAGTGTGGCTGCATCAGAGTTCTATCCAGCTGCAGCATGATCCCATGGTTCCGAAACTCGATCCCTCCACTAATAAAATATAACATACCATATGCCTTCTTAACAGCACTATCAACATGGGTGGCAACTTTGCGGAATCTGTGTATGTGGACACCGAGATCTCTGTCCATCTACACTACCAAGAACCTTGCCATTGGCCAAATACACGTTATTCTGTCGTTCCAAAGTAAATCTCTTCACACTTTTCCTCATTAAACTCACTTTCCCTTATCTCTGCCCAGCTCAACAGACTATCTATGTCCCTTTGTAACCTACACCAGCCTTCGACACTACCCACAACAGTACTGCCATTAGTTTCATCCGAATATTTACTAACTCATCCTTCTACGACCTCATCCAGGTCATTTATACAAAGCATTCGACCTAGATCTTTGCTGTACACCACGAGTAACTGAGATCCAGGATGAGCATTGTGCATCAAACACCACGCTTTGTCTTCTTCCAGCTCGTCAGTTTCTAAACCAAACCTTATATCGTCTTAATCACACGCCGACATATTTTGTGCAGTAGCCTACCATTTAGAACCTAATCAAGTGCCTTATGAACTCGATGTATACCACATCAATGGCTTTAACCTCATCCACCTGTTTGGTAACCTTCTCAGTTAACTTAATAAGGCTTGTGAAGAACAACCTACCCTTTCACAAAACTGTGTTGGCTAACCGTAATAAACTTATTCATTTCTTGATGATGACAAATCCAATCTGTTTTAACCTTTTCCAACACTTTGTAGACCAGTGAGCCTTACTTCCGTCGTGGTTAATTACAAGGATTGTCCCAACTGCCCTTCTTGATCATGGGAATACATTTGCTATCCTCCAGTCTTCTGATACTACTCCTGTAGACAATGACGACAATGATGAAAGCTAAAGGTTTGGTTATCTCCTCTCCGGTTTCCAAGAGAATCTTATGATTAATCCCATACATCCCACACCTTTAAGAATTTCTAAAACCTCTTCTTTGTGAACCTCACTACTATCTAGTCTAGTAGTTTGTTTCTTAGTATTCTCCTCGATAACATGATCTTTTTCCAAAGTGAACACTGACGAAAAATATACATTTCACGCTTCCCTATAACTCCACGCACAACTTCCACTACTATCCTTGATTGGCCCTAATCTCACTGTAGTCATTTTGTGTCCCCTGTATACTGATAGAAAGCTTTTGACTTTTATCTGAACCTATCCAGCAACAACTTCTCATATCCCCCCCTCGCTCCTCTTAGATCCATCTTTATGTCTTTCCTGGCCATGCTTAACTCTCACTCACTCTAACTAAGCCTTCACATCTCATCCTAATATAAGCCTTCTTCTTCCCCTTGTCATATGATTAAACTTCCATCATAAACACGAGCTCCTGTGCTCGTCAACTTCCTCCCTGTCTGTCAGGAACATACTTACCAAGTACACGCACTACTTGTTCCTTGGATCTCCATATTTGTATTGTTCCTATCTCCTGCACTTTGCTTCGCCATCCTACGCATCCTAAATCTTGTCTAATCACATCGTAATTGCTTTTCCCCTAGCTGTAGCTCTTGCCCTCCGGTGTATATCTAGCCCTTTCCATCATAAATTAAACATAACTGAATTGTGGTCACGATCACCAACGTGCTCACCTGGCTCCAAATCTAACAGCTGGATGGGTGCATGACCGAGTACCAAATCTAATGTAACCTCGCCCCTTGTTGTCCTGTCTACATACTGCATTAGAAAACCCTTCGCACGCAATGGATAAAAACTGATCCAGCTAAAGTACTTGAACTATATTTTTTCCTGTCAATATTCGGCAAGTTGAAGTCCCCCTTAACAACTACATTGTCATTCTCACTCCTATCAAGAATCATTTTGGTATCCTTTCCTCTAAATCTCTGGAACTAGTTGGAGGCCAATCGAAAACTCCCAACAGGGTGACCTTTCCCTTCCTGCTTCTTTCTTCATCCCATACTACCTTAGTTGACGAGTCCTCAAATGTCTTTTGTGCAGCCCTAATACTGTCTTTGATTAAAAGTGCCACACCACCCGCATCTTTACTATCTTCACTGTTCTTACTGAAACATCTAAATCCTGAAACCTGCAACATATATTCATGTCTCTGCTCTAACCGTCCCTCTGAAATGGCCACAGAATATAAAGCCCAGTTACCGACCCATGCTGCAAGTTCAACCACCTTATTCTGCATGCTGAAATAGACACACTTTAAAACAAACTTCTGCTTGTTGGTGCCTTCTTGTGACGCAGAAACCTCATTTCAGATCTCCCTACTCTCAACTTCCTCTATACTCCAACTACAGTTTGGGTTCCAAGCCACCTGCTGAATTAGTTTATGGGAGAGGATGGAGTCAGAGGTGAGGGAGTGCAATTTCGCACCCATCCCGGATTGACATTGAACATGGTCTAATTAAATTACAATTGAAGACGCCCTTTTACAGACTGGAGCAGACGTGGCAGCAGAACTGAGTGTGAACTAACTCATCTTTATTGAGACAAAGTGGAGAAGTTTATCTGTTATGAAACACACTACACGGAAACCTTAGAGAGCTATTTACAGTTCCGTGCAGGTTAAACTGCTCATTGTTAATAACTACAAATTACAAAGTAAACAGTGAAGGATACTGGATAATCAAAGATGGAGGACAGTAAAAATGGCTGTAACATGCTGCTCCATTTTTGAGGTATTTGAGGTGTTGTGTTGATGTCCTCCAATTCCAGGAACAGCAATGACTGTTTTATAAGCTGTTGCATTGTCTTGGAACTTGTGGAAAAATACGTCAAACAACAGCACTTTTAAAAGTGAGGGGAACAGACAAAGGCAGCACATGATGTGGTCAGTGCTGGAGAGAGAGAGAGAGAAAGAAATCCACACAGCTAACTGACACAGCAGTGTATCTGCGCAGTTACTGACTTTGCTGTTTGAATTCATGTATCACTGGAGATCGGAGTTCATCTGCAAAACTTAACAAACAATGAAATTCACAACTGATCTTGGAGGAACCTATTTGGGACAGGTCACAACTCAGGGACAGAAAAGTGAGTGGATTAAAGTGTGGCCTTCGGGCCTTATTGTAAGTTTGCAATAGTGAATATAATTGATTCTTTCCTGATTGTTTTTCGCTATGTCTCCTGATTAAACTTAAAAAACATATATAAGCTATAAGCATCAAGATAGCCTGGAGCAGTGTTTTGTAGAGGAATAAGACGGTGCTACTTTCTGGGCCTCCAGATTGAAAGAAGCAGAAATTTCAGATTACTTACAGTGTGGAAACAGGTCCTTCGGCCCAACAAGTCCACACCGACCCGCCACCCACCCATACACCTACCCCTTACCTAACACTACGGGCAATTTAGCATGGCCAATTCACCTAACATGCACATCTTTGGACTGTGGGAGGAAACCGGAGCACCCGGAGGAAACCCACGCAGACACGGGGAGAATGTGCAAACTCCACACAGTCAGTCACCTGAGGTGGGAATTGAACCCAGGTCTCTGGTGCTGTGAGGCAGCAGTGCTAACCACTGTGCCACTGTGCCACGGTGCCGCCCATAAATGACCCTCAGTCGAATGACCTGCTCTTTCTGTCGGATGTGGGAGCTAAGAGAGAGTTTACATGTTACTGAGGGTTATAGCTGCAATAAATGCTGTTGGTTGTGAATCTTATCAGATCGAATTGAATGGTTGGAGCGATGGTTAGAGGCAAAGAGGAGTTTACAAATCAAAAGGGATGTGATGGCTGGAAGTGAAAGGAAGGGAGAAAAGTCACAGATAAAGTCACATAAATGGGTTAATTCTAGGAAAAGAAAGAGTTAGGTAAGTAGTGCCAGAGTCTTCTGTGGCTATCCCCATTTCATACAGGTATGCCGTTTTGGAAAATGTAGGGAGTGATGGATTCTCAGGGGAACGTGGCACAAACAGCCAACTTTCTGGTATTGTGTCTGGCTCTAATGCAATGATGGTACGTCGGGTTCCAATAGATTGATTGTTTTAGGGCACTCTCGAGTCCGAAGTGTAGACAGGGGTTCCTGTGGACAGCAGCGAAAAATCAGAATGGTGTGTTGCATCCCTGGTGCCAGGATCAACAATGCCTCAGAGGGGGTGCAGAATGTTCTCACGGGGGAGAGAGGCCAGCAAGAAGTCATTGTACACATTGGAACCAAAGGCAAAGCAGGGAAAATGTTGAGATTCTGAAGGGAGATTACAAAGTTAGGCAGGAATTTAAAAAGTAGGTCCTATAGAGCAGTAATCTCTGCATTACTTCAGGTGCGAAACGCGAGTGAGGGCAAGAAGAGGAGGATAGAGCATATGAATGCATGGCTGATGAGCTGATGTGTGGCAGAAGGATTCTCATTTTTTGATCATTGGAATCTCTTTTGTGGTAGAACTGAACTGAACAAAAAGAACGGATTGCACCTAAACTGAAAGTGCAGGAATACACTGTCAGAGGAATTTGCTTGAGCCGCTCGGGAGGATTTAATTTAGTAAGATGGGTCGATGGGACCCCGGGAGATAGTGAGCAAAGATCTGAGACTGTACAGTTGAGTAAAGAAGCGAGTCAAACAGTAAGGGCAGGCAGGAAAAAGCAGAGAACAAGGTAGGACTGATAAATTAAATTGCATTTATATCAATGCAAGAGGCCTAACAGGGAAGGTAGATTAATTCAGGTCATCGTTAGGAACATAGAACTGGGATATCATAAGTATGACAGAAACATGGCTCACGGATGGACAGGATTGGCAGCTTAATGTTCCAGGTTACAATTGCAAAAGGAAGGACAGAAAGGGAGGCAAGGGAGAAGGGGTTGTGGCATTTTTTGATAAGGAATAGCATTACAGTTGTACTGAAGAAGGATAGTCCCGGAAATACATCGAGGGAAGTTATTTGGATTGAACTCGGAAATAAGAAAGGGATGGTAACCTTTTTGGGATTGTATTAGGCACCCCTAATAGTCAGGTGGGAAATTGAAAAAATAAGTTTGTAAGGGGATCTCAGTTAATTGTAAGAATAAAAGAATGGTTATGGCAGGGGTTTTAAATTTACAGACATAAACTTGGATTGCCATATTGTTTACGATTTAGATGGAGAGGAATTTGTTAATTGTGCACTAGAACATTTTCTGATTCAGTATGTGCATGTACCTACAATAGAATGTGCAAAACCTGACCTACACTTAGGAAATAAGACAGGGCAAGTGTCTGAGGTGTCAGTGGCGGAGCACGTTGGGGCCAGAGACCATAATTCTATTAGTTTTAAATAGTGATGGAAAAGGATAGAGCAGATCTCAAACATGACATTTTAAATTAGAGACAGGCCAATTTTGGCGGAATTAGACAAGAATGTTTAAAAGCTGATTGGGGGCACATGTTCGAAGTAAAGGGATGGCTGGAAAATGGGAAGCCTTCAGAAATGAGATAACGAGATTCCAGATAAATTATATTCCAGTTCGGGTGAAAGGAAAGGCTGGTAAGAATAAGGAATGCTGGATGATAAAAGGAATTGAGAGTTGGTTAAGAAAAAAAAAGAGAAGCATATGGCAGGAGTCCAAAGGATAGATCGAGTGAATCCTCATAAAAGTACAAAAGCAGGAGGAGTATACTAAAGAGGGAAATCAGGAAGACATTTAGGGGACACAAGATGGATTCGGCAAATAGAGCCAAGGAGAATTCAAAGGGTTTTTACAAATACATTAAGGAAAAAAGGGAAACGAAGGGGAGAATAGGGCCCTCAAAAATCAGCAAGGCAGCCTTTGTGTGGAGCCGAAGGAAATGGGGAGATACTAAACGAGTAACTTGCGTCAGTATTTATTGTAGATAAGGACGTGGAAGATATATAATGCAGGGATGCAGATAGTGACATCTTGAAAAATGTCCATAATACAAAGGAGGAAGTGCTGGATGTCTTGAAACGCATAAAACTGGATAAATCCCCAGTAACTGATCAGGTGTACCCGAGAACTCTGTGGGAAGTTAGGAAAGTGATTTCTGGGCTTCTTGCTGAGATATTTATATCATTGATAGTCACAGGTGAGGTGCCAGAACACTGGGGGCTGGCTAATATGTTGCCACTTTTTAAGAAAGGTGGTAAGGACAAACTAGGGAACGATAGACGGGTGAGCCGGACCTCGGCTGTGGGCAAGTTGTTGGAGGGAGTCCTGAGGGACAGGATGTACATGTATCTGGAAAGGCACGGACTGATTTGGGATGGTCAACATGGCTTTTTGCGAGGGACATTATATCTCACAAATTTGATTGAGTTTTTTGAAGAAGTAACAAAGAGGGTTGATGAGGGCAGAGAGGTAGACGTGATCTGTATGGACTTCAGGAAGGCGTTCTACAAGGTTCCCCATGGGAGACTGATTAGCAAGATTAGATCTCATGGAATACAGGGAGAACTAGCCATTCGGACACAGACCTGGTCAAGGGTAGAAGGCAGAGTGTGGTGGTGGAGGGTTGTTTTTCAGATTGGAGGCCAGTGACCAGTGGAGTTCCACAAGGATTGGTGCTGGGTCCACAACTTTTCATCGTTTATATAAATCATTTGGCTGTGAGTTTAAGAGGTACAGTTAGTAAGTTACAGATGACAACAATATTGGAGATGCAGTTGTCAGCGAAGAAGGTTATGTCTGATTACATCGGGATGTTGATCAAATGGGCTGAGAAGTGGCAGGTGGAGTTTAATTTCGATAAATCCGATGTGCTGCATTTGGGCAAAGCAAGCCTTCGCAGGACTTATACAATTAATGGTAAGGTCATGGGGAATGTTGCTGAACCAAAGGTCCTTGGAGGTCAGATGCATAGCTCCATGAAAGTGGAGTCGAATGTAGATAGAATAGTGAATAAGGCGTTTGGTAGGCTTTTCTTTATTGGTCAGAGTACCGAGTACAAGAGTTGGGAGGTCATTTTCCGGCTGTCCTGAACATTGTTTAGGCCACTTTTGGAATATTGCGTGAAATTCTGGTTTCTTTCCTATTGGAAGAATGTTGTGAAACTTGAAAGGGTTCAGAAAAGATTTACAAGGATGTTGCCGGGGATGAAGGATTTGAGCTATAGGGAGGGTTTGCATACGCTAGGGCTGTTTTTCTTGAAGCGCCACAGGCTGAGGTGTGACATCATAGAGGTTTATAAATTCATTAGCAGCATGGATAGGGTCATTTCCCTGGGTTGGGGTAGTCCCGAACTAGCGGGCAAAGCTTTAGGGTGAGTGGGGAAAGATATAAAGGAGACCTAAGGGTAAACTTTTCCATGCAGAGGGTAGAGTATGCGTGTATGGAATGAGCTGCCAGAGGAAGTGGTTGAGGCTGGTACAATTGCAGCATTTAAAAGGCATCTGTATGGGTATATGAATAGGAAGGGTTTGGTGGGATATAGGCCGGGCGTTGGCAGGTGGGACAAGATTGGATTGGTATATCTGGTAACATGGACGAAGGGTCTCAGTCCATTCTGCACATCTCTATTACTCAGTCAGCTATTTACAGTTCAGTCCGGGTTATACTGCTCATGTCAATAGCTCCAAGTTACAGGGTAAACTCAGACAGCATTTTACAGTTCAGTGCAGGATGTACTACTCATTTCAATAACTAATAACTACAATATAAAATCAGATATCTATTACACTTCCGTACAGGGTATACTGCTCATGTCAATAACTACAAGCTGCAGGGTACACTCAGACAGATATTTAAGTTCAATGCATGGTACACCGCTAATGTTAATAATTATAAACAAGAAAGCAAAGTCAGAGAGCTATTTACAGTTCAGTACAGGGTATACTGCTCATGTCAATAACGACAAACTGCAAGGTAAATGCACACAGATACTCACAATTCATTGTAGGATATACTGCCCTTGTTAATAGCTAGAAAGTGCAGTGTAATCTCAGATAGCTGTTCACTGTTCAGTGCAGGATGCATTGCATACGTTAATAACTTCAAACTACAAGGTAAACTCGGAGAACAATTAACAGTTTAGTGCAGATTATACTGCTCATGTTAACAAACAAAAACTACAGGGTAAACAAAGACAGATATTTACAGTTCAGTGTAGGATATACTGCTAATATCAATAACAATAAACGTCAGGGTAAACTAAGGCAAGTATTTACATTTAATTGCAAGGATTACTGCCCATGTTAATAACTAAAACATTACAGGTTACACTCAGATAACTATTTACACTGCAGTAAGGTATACCGCTCATGTCAATAACTAAAAATTTACAGGGTAACTTAGAGAGCTATTTACAGTTCAGCACAGGTATACTGCTCATGTCAATCACTTCAAACTACAGGGTAAACTCTGACAGCTATTTTCAATTCAGAACAGGCTATATTGATCATGTCAATACCTACAAAGTATAAGGTAAACTCAGAGGGCTATTTACAGTTCAGTGCAGAGTATACTACTCATCTCAAGAACTTCAAATTACAGGACTAACTTGACAGATATTTTAAATTCCGTGCAGGTTTCCTGAACATATCAGAAAATACAAACTACAGGGTAAATTCAGAAAGCTATTTACAGTTCAGTGCAGGTTATACTAGTCATTACAATAACTAATAAATACAATTTAAACTCAGACATCTATTTACACCACAGTGCAGGGTAATCTGCTCATGTCAATAACTATAAACAACAGTGTAATCTCAGACATTTATTTACACCACAGTGCAGGGTAATCTTCTCATGTCAATAACTATAAACTACAGTGTAAACTGAAACAGCTATTTACAGTTCACAGCAGGTTATATTGCTCATGTCAATAATTAAATATTTACAGAGTAAATTCAGTGAACTATATCCAGTTCAGTGCAGGGTATACTACTCATGTTAATAATTGAAAAGTACAGTGCATACTCAGACAGCTATTTACAGTTCAGCGCAGATTACACAGCTCATGTTAATAACTACATACTACAGGGTAAACGCAGACAGATATTTACAGTTCAGTGCAGATTAAACGGCTCATGTCAATAGCTACATACTACTGGGTAAATTCAGACAGATATTTATAGTTCAATGCACAATACACTGTACATGTCAATAACTACAAACTACAGGGTAAACTCAGACAGATATTTACAGTTCAGTGCAGATTACACTGCTCATGTCAATAAAAACACAATACAGGGAAAAATCAGAGATCTAGTTGCAGTCCAATGCAGGTTATCCTACTCCTGTCAATAACTACAAATTATAGGGGAAATTCAGATATGCATTTATAGTTCCGTGCAGGATATACTGCTTATGTTATTAACTACAAACTACGTGGAAAATTCAGAGAGCTAGTTACAGTCCAGTGCAGGGTATACTGCTCATTTCAATAACTACAGACTGCAGGCTAAACTCAGACAGAAATTTGCAGCTCAGTGCAGAGTGTGCTACTCATGTTAATCACTGAATAAATATCTGAGTTTACACTGCAATTATTAGTTATTGACATGAGTAGCACACTCTGCACTGAACTTTAAATTACTGTCTGAGGTTCCCTGTAGTTTGTAGTTATTGACATGAGCAATGTACCCTCCACTGATCTGTAAATAGCTCGCTGAGGTTACCCTGCAGTTTGTAGTTATTGCTATGATCAGTTTAACCGCACTGAAATGTAAATAAATGACTCAATTTATTCTACAATTATTACAGTTCAGTGCAGTGTAAACGTATCATATAAACTAACTATAAACTAGAGGGTAACCTCACTGAGCTGGTCAGTGGAGGGTACATTGTTCATGTCAATAACTACAAACTTCAGGGTAATCTCAGACAGTTTTTTTTTCTGTCCAGTGCTGGTAATGCTGCTTCTCTCAATAACTACAAACCACAACGTAAACGCCAACATATATTTACAGTTAAGTGGAGATTATATTTGTCACCATCAATACAGTGCACAAAGGGGATGCTATGGTAGTTTGGTGCACTGACCTCTACACCGCTGAAGCTAGGTAAAAACTCGAAGACACCTCTTCTTACCGTCCCCTCGACAATGACTTCACCCCCATCATTTCCCAGACCATACAGAACCTCATCAACTGAGGGCATCTCCCACCCACAGCTTCCAACCTCATAGTTCGGGAACCCCGCACTTCCCGATTCTACCTCCTACCCAAGGTCCACAAGCCTAACTACCCCAGCTGCATTATCGTCTCATCCTGCTCCTGCACCACTGATCTCATCTGCATCTAGTTCGATACTGTCCTATCCCCCGGTCCAGGAACTCCCCACCTACATTTGGGACACCACCTATGCCCTCCACCTCATCCACGGCTTCCGTTTCCCCGCTCCCCAAGGCCTCATCTTCATAGTGCACATCCAGTCTCTCTTCGCATCCACCTCCCAAGGCCAGGGCCTCCAAGCCCTCCGTTTCTTCATCTCCCTATGTCCCCAACATTACTCTTCCACTGACACTCTAATTCGTTTGGCTGAACTGATACTCAAACTCAACAATTTCTCTTTCGAATCCTCCCACTTCCTCCAGACCAAAGGTGTAGCCCTGGACCCCAGCTATGCCTGTCTCTTTGTTGACTACACAGAACAGTCCATTTTCCGGTGCCACACTGGTACCAATCGCCACCTCTTCCTCCGCGACTTTCATGACTACATCAGCGCTACCCGGTACTCATGTGAGGAGGTTGAGCAGTTCATCAACTTCGCCAACACATTGCACCTCCACCTAAAATTCACCTGGACCATCTCGGACACTTTCTTCCCATTCCTAGACCTCTCCGTCTCCATTCACGAGGACCAAATCAACACTGACATTTTATACAAACCCACTGACTCTCACAGCTACTTGGATTACACCTCCTCCCACCCTGCCTCATACTAAAATGTTATCCCGTATTCACAATTCCTCCGCCTTTGCTGCATCTGCTCCCAATTCCATCACAGATCACACCAGATGGCCTCCTTCTTTAAAGACAGAAATTTGCCCTGCCACACGGTTGACGATGCATCTCATAAGGTCCCACATCCTCGCCTTTGAAACCCACCCCTCCAACCGTAACAAGGGAAGAACCCCCCTGTCTTCACCTTCCATCCCACTAACCTCCACATAAATCGCATCACCTGCCGACATTTCTGCCACCTACAAATGGACTCCACCACCAGGGATACATGTCTCTTTCCACCCCATCCACTTTCCCCAAAGACCTTCCCTCTGTGTCCAGCTGATCAGGTCCATGCCCCTTCCAACTCACCCACCCCTCCCAGCACCTTCTCCTGCCACTGCAGGAATTGCAAAACCTGCGGCCACACATTCCCCCACCTCTGTAGAAGGCCCCAAAGTGGCGTTACACATCCATCAAAGTTTCACCTGCACTTTCATACGTCATTTATTGTATCTTCTGCTCCCGATGCGGTCTCCTCTCCATTGGGGATACTGGACGCCATCACGCAGCATGCTTCAGGGAACATCTCCGGGATACCCACGACAATCAATCCCACTGTCCCGTGGGTGAACTTTTCAACTCCCCCCTCACTTTGCCGAGGGCATGCAGGTACTGCGTCTCCTCCATCGCGACTCCCCCACCACTCTATGCCTGAAGGAAGAACACCTTTTCTTCTGCCTTGGAACACTTCAACCCCAGGACATCAATGTGGACGTCACCAGTTTCCTCATTTCCCGTTCCCCCACCATACCCCCGTTCCAAACTTCCACCTCAGCACCGTCCTCATGACATTTCCCATCTGCCAAATTTCCTCCCCACCTATCCGCTTCACCCTCTTCTCTGACCTATCAACTTTACCCCACCTCCATCCACCGATTGCACTCTCAGCTACCTTCTCCCCAGCCCCAGCCCACGCCATCCCCTTCATCTCTACACACCTGAGGCTTCCAGCCTCATTCTTGAAGATGGGATCCAGCCGGAAACGTCAATTCGTCTGCTCGTCGGACACTGTCTCACCTGCTGTGCTTTCCCAGCAACACACTCTCAACTCTGATCTCCAGCATCTGCAGACCTCACTGTCTCCAAATATTTGACTTATCCATCCCAGCTACATATACACCAGCAAGTTCACATTTGGGAGAAACTTTTCAGTAGCTCTCATGTTGGATAGAATTAAAACATTCATCCAATCGGCGAACACACCAACGTGTTCACAATGGAGAAAGACCATTTCCTTGCTCAATGTGTGGGAAGGGGTTCAGTCAGTCATCCTCCAGACTGAGACACAAGCAAATTCACACTGGGGTGGGGGGCTAGATATTGTTCACCTGCTTCCAAGGATTCATCCAGTCACCCAGCCTACTGAGACCATTACTGAGTTCACACTGCGAAGAAACCAACACATCTGCTCTGTGTGTTAGAAAAAAATCAGTTGGGGTTCCAACCTGAGGATACATCAAGGAATTCACACTGGGGAGCGAAACCGTTCACTTGCTCCACGTGTGGGAAAGGATTCTCTCAGATAATCCACCACTGAATACAACTGTGAGCTCATACTGGGTATATACCATTCAACTGTTCTGTTTTAGAAAGGGATTCAGTCAGGTATTTAACCTGCTACCTCACCAGGGAGTTCACACTGGAGAGAAACAACTTACTGGCTGTGATTGTCGGAAAACATTCATTTGTCACCCAAACTGCTGAGATGCCAGCGAATTCATAAATGGGCATAGTGTAGGGTTTTATTTTCTTTTATTTGCACCGAGTAATTGAAAATGTTCTTTGGCCGTTAAAATGTTAACACAATTGTGTATCTGGAAGACTTGGTTTTAGAAGTAACCAACATTGTGTTGTATACAGGCACATACTTTTGGGTAAAGGCAATGAACAAGCATTGTGTGGTTCATTATGACTGGTGAAACACCCAGGCGTTCATTGAGTAAAGGCAGGATGTGTATTTTGTATTCATTGACATCCATTCCAATCTATGCGTTCTGGGGTTTGTTTCTGATGATGTTTGGAAACACCGTCAGTCTGGTTATCTTTTGGAGACAAAAACAATATTGATCAGGTTTCTGTTAAATACATGGCAAGCAAGTCGATAGCATATCTCAAAAGCAACTGACTTTCTTCTGAAGGGCTCTCCATCTCACTCTGAAATCAGCTTCTACGTTTTATTTCTGGAAACAAGTTCAGGATTTCAATAAATCTATTCAGTGGAATAAATTCGAGTCCAAGCTTTTCTTAATCATCCACTAATGGTTTTGAAGTTCACACTTAAGGTGCTAATTAAATCTAAAGAGGGAATTTCCCTGTTTCCCTGATTTAGTCACTTCAAACCTCACGTTATGTGAAAATCACTTTTGTTCACTTTTAAAACTGCGTAGTTCTGGTCCAGCATTTCCAAATCTCGTGAATAAACTCATTAATTCTCTCTATCATTCCAATGAAACCGTTTGCATCCTTTCTGATGTTTTCATGTCTCAGTAAACCACGTCCCATGGCTTTCTAATATCTTGCTATCCAGGAAGCAGTGTCTGTTCCCTTCCTAACCTCTTCACATGTCTTTGGTGGAGAATGAGGACAAGGATTACAGACAATGCTCCCACTGAGGGTGACCTAAAGATTTTACAGTTACACAGTGAACTCTTTGCTAATTAAAGATGAGTTTTCTATTTATAAACTCTAATTAGGTAAAGTATTATCTATCGAGATCATGAACATCGTATCCATGGAGATGAAAATTATTTATCACGTTCTTTATTCTTCCGTGGAATGTTCGAAAAATTTGTAAGGCCAACATCTCTAAATCCCCGTGCCCTGAGTTAGTCTCAGCTATTTCTAAAGGCAAACTGAAGTGCAAATACCTCATAGTGGGTCTACAATCATTCCCGTGCAGACTGCTTCTCGACAGTAAATACCATCACCAAAGGACACCATGGATGAGAAAGCAACACTTTCCACATAGTAATTGTCGTAGGTATTCTGCATTATATTTCCGTGTTCTTGACCACTTTGTTCATCAATTCATGTGTCCCTGTATTGAGTTTTAGTGAATGATTAATTTCTGAATAGAGACAATTCCTTCACGTCTTATTCGAAACTCCATGGAGCATTGAATAATTGTACTCATATGCTTCCAGAGGACACTCCTGCCATTACTGGGATGAATCAGTTAACATTCCCCACGTATCCTCGAAGGCAAGGATTTCCTTCTCCAGTTTATGGGATCATTACAGCAACGAACCCCATGCGTGTGTTCATTGAAACCAAAACAGTTGCAACAAGACTTTCAGACTAAGATTTTGCAATCTGCTTGCATTGGTTGTCCCAAAAGTTACATTTCACATTGTGATATGTATATGACTGATCGCATTTTCTGAACCTCAAGAAATGACATTTCAATTTTGTCAGAACACTACCAATCGCTGTTCTCTCTTTACCTTATGGCTCCCCGTTTAATATCCTGTATTTTCGCAGTTTATTTTACTTTTTCATCTACTTTAATCAATCTCGCTCCTGATTACCAATCCGAGAGAATGTCATAATTATGTTAATTTATATGCAGTGCAGCTGTCGGGCGCGGTGAACAAGTGGAAAGGCATTGGTCACGTGAACCGAGTAGCAGTCGCGGACTGGTTGAATCTGGCCATTCTATCGCAGTCACATTTAAAACATTTAAGATGATCTTTAGCCAAATCATATTGGCAGAAAATAAGAAAAAAAAACGAAAGAACCGCCGATGTTGAAAATCAAACAAAAACAGTAGTTTCTGAAAAAGTTCAGAAAGTCTGACAACAACTGAGGAAGGACGGACCTAGTGGAACTGAAACGTTAACTGTGATTCACCTGCACAGATGCTGCCAGCTCTGCTGAGGTTTTACAGCAATTTCTGTTTTTACTTGAGATTGGCAGATGTTGTGGCAGGTTATGAGAACAGTGCTTTCTAGAAGCAAATAGACAGCACGGACCTGGTAGTGTGAAATGAGACAGGAATAATGAATGAGTCGTGAGTGTGGTGTTGTAAATGAAAAGGAGGTCAGGCAGCATCTGAGGAGCAGGAGAATCGACGTTTCAGGCATAAGCCCTTCATCAGGAATGAGGTTTGTGAGTCGGCCTGATGGACACTGCTGAAGCCAGGGTCCAACTCGCAGACACCCCCTCTTGCTGCCTCCAATCACAACCTCACCTTCCATCACTAGGCTATCATCTCCCGGACCATCCACAAGCTCACCACCGCTGGGGATCTCCCATCCACAGGCACCGTGATCCCCGAACTGAGAGATTCTCCCTCCTTCCTAATATTCATAAAACTAACTGCCCCAGTCGACCCCTTGTCTCAGCCTGCGCCTGTTCGACCGGACTCATGTCTTCCTACCTCGACACTATCTTATCTCCCCAGTCCAGGAAATCCCCGGCTACGTTCATGATACCCCCTAGGCACTTCACCTGCTCCAAGATTTTCGTTTCCCTGAACCCCAATGCGTCATCTTCACTGTGGACATCCAGTCGCTTTACAAATCCATCTGCCAAGACAAAGGTCTCCAAGCCCCCCATTTCCACATCTCACGCCGTTCCGACCAGTATCCTTCCACTGACACCCTCATCCACCTGGCTGAACTGGTCCTCACCCTCAACAACGTCTCCTTCCAATCCTCCCACTTCCTCCAAACCAAAGGTGTAGCCGTGGGCACCTGCATGGGATCCAACCATGCCTGTCCATTTGTCAGATATGTGCAACTGTCCATCTTCCACAGTTACACAGGCACCATCCTCCACCTGTTCTTCCGCTATATTGATGAATGTATTGGAGCCCCTTTGTGCTCACACGAGGAGGATGAACAGTTCACCAACTTTACCAACACCTTCCACCCAGACCTCAAATTCACCTGCATCATCTTGGCAACTTCCAACCCCTTCCTCGACCTCTCTATCACAGTCTCTGGCGATGGTATAATCACAAATATATATCACAAGCCCACCGTCTCCCATAGCCACCTTGACTGCACCTCCTCCCATCCTACCTCGTGTACAGAAACGCCATTCCTAATTCCAAATTCCTCCTCCTCCACCACATCTGTTCCCAGGATGACCAATTACACCTCAGAAAGTCCCAGTTGGTCTCCTTCTCTCGCGATCGCAAATTCCCTTCCCACGTGGTTGACGATGTCTTCCAGTGCAGCTTCTCCACTTTACCAGCACCAGCCTTGAACTCCACCCCTCCCAATGCAACAAGCACAGAACCCACTGGTGTTCACCTTCCACACTACCAACCTGCGCATATAATGCATCATATCCTGCCACTTCTGCCAACTCCAAACAGACCCTACCACCAAAGGTATATTTCCAACCACTATCAGCATTCTGAAAAGACCATTCCCTCCATGATGCCCTCGTCAGTTCCACACATTCCCACCCCCACCAGCCCACATCACTCTCCTGGCACCATTTCCTGCCACAAACCAGCGCCCACACTACTCCCCTCATCTCCATCCAAAACCCCAAGGGATCCTTCCAAATCCATTGGAAATTCACCTGTACTGTTAGCAACATCATACACTGCATTCGTTTTACCCAGTGTGGTCTCCTCTACATCAGGTACACAGGACATCGTCCTGCAGATCATTTCAGAGAACACCTCTGGGACACGCGCACCCACCAATCCCATCGCCCCGTGATTGAACACTTCAAATCCCCTCATCTCTCCATCAATGATGTACAGGTCCTGGCCCCCCTTCACCGCCAAACCGTTCCCACACAATGCCTGGAGGAGGAACGCCACATATTATGCCTTGCGACCCTAAAACCACACCGGATAACTGTGGATTTGAACAGGTTCCTCATTTCTCCTCCACACAAACCCAAGCCCTCAACTCAGCACCACCCTCTGGGCACATTTTCTCACTGACCCCTCTGACCCATCATCTTCTCCTTCACCTTAATTCACCTATCGCTTTCGCAGCAACGTCCTTCCAATCCCAAACCCCTACGGTTTATCTTTCAGCACAGACTCACAAGCCTTATTGCTGATGAAGGGCTTATGTCTGAAACGTGAATTTTCCTGCTCCTCGGATGCTGTCTGACCTGCTGTGCTGTTCCTACACCACATTTCCGACTCTGTTACCCAGCATCTGCAGTCCTAACTTTCTCCGTGGAATAATCAATGACCTCAGAGTGAAGATGCCCCTGGATTGCAGTGATCAGTGTGCCTAAGATGTGCATTTATTTTGGGTGAGGACAGGCTGGATTTGAGATGAGCGCTTAACACCTAAACAACGGGAATGGTATCTGATAGCGAATTTAGGGCGGGCTGAATTGAAGTGGAAAATTCTGTCAGAAGATTGATCAATACAACTGCCCCACATCACCCAGATTGTAAAAGACACGCAGAAGGAGCAAAGCACCTTTAGTGCTGGAACAATGACAGGTAAGGTGGAAAGGAGACAATTCAAAACACTGAGATGGAGTGGAATTATTTATGTGAAAGGGTTCAATCTTTAAGCTACTTTACATATGGACTGCCCTCACATTGGAAAAAGGAATTTCCTACATTGTAAAGGCGACATTTGCCTGTGACATCACAATGCTGAGAGACAATGACATATTATCTTCTGTAGCATCGTGGCCTAATGAAAGCATGATCGGCCCATCAATCAGAATTCAATACTTCAAAGCTCTACTTTGGGTTGTACAACTTATTTGCTGCTTCTGTAGGCAGATCTCAATCGCTTCACAGTGTAACTTCTTCTGCCTGAAGCCTGAAGTAAACATTTGAAGCCTGAACAAATCCACAACGTCTCCACTTTCACCCATCTTTTGTCATTCCTGAGCTGACACAGGTACGAGTGACAGATTGGCCTTCTCGAGCACTCTCACTCTGGTATGACCTGAATGATAAAGTGTACTGTGTTTCATCCACAGGACACACTGCAGAATTTCCCCCCACAGAACAGTGCTGATTACCCCATCCCCACAGACTGAGCTGTCTCCATTGGCAGAGTATTCAGACATATCCCTGCACTTGCAGACAGTGTCAGGGGACGGAAGCACTGATGGTCTCTGAAGCTTCCTCTCACTGACACAGCGAAGTGCATCAGCCGCTGGAACTTAGCAACTTTGATTGCGAACTTCCTCCACATATCATTGAGATAGAGAGAAAGATGCTGAGCTGGTGGGAAAGGGAGAACGGGGCAGCGGACTGTCTTCCCTCAGTAAAATTCAAATAAGTGCAATTTTATGTACCCTGTTTTGTGTTCAGAATCCATCTTCACACAACAATCCTGCAGAAAGGCTTTTGTGTCAGAGGCTTCGGTTTCTTTGCTGCAATCGGGGAGCAGTTAACATCTGAGCCACAACTGTCCCGGATGAAGAGATTCCGAGTGAAACCCTCATTCAATGAGAGCCATCCCCACAGCCCTGATCTGCGATGCTGCATGCAGTGCAAAGAGGAAGGGAGGGTTAAAAACAAGCCATTGTTTCTCCCTCAGCCGCTCTGTCCCAGAGACGTGGAGACGAACAGCAGCGATGTGGGCGTCAGTCACGTGCCTATAGAAACCGTTCAGCCTATCGAGTCCACAGCAACTCTCCATTGTTTGCTTCTCTCTGAGGTTATTCATAATCGGTGGTGTTTGTTGTAATAATGGGGAACTGTGTCGGTGTCGAAATGCTGTCGCCAATATGCTGATCCACAAGTCATTCACGACTTTTCATTTCACACTGTGACACAGTGTGGGGAATAACTGCAAGGCGTCATATGCATGGTACACACCACAACTGATATCTCTCACCTTCACCAGTGTATTCCCAGCTCAGGCATGTGACTTTGCGAATCAGATCATAGCAGACCGACAGAGAACAGGAAACTACCTTCCATACCTTCCTAAGTGTGTATCCTCAAATGTGTAAAGTTGGCGGGTGTATCAATATGAGATATTTATTTCAGATACCATTGAGTGACAGGACGCAGAAGGCTCATCAATATGTAATGCGAAGAACGGAGCACTGTTACAAAGGAACACTGGCAGGGGCAGTACACACACTGAAAGCTGGAATTGTCATTGAGCAGAGGATGCGTTTTATCCATTATTTTCTGGTTTATGGGCATACCAGGCTCCCTCTGGGCCGCTCTGTTAGCGCTGACCACAGCGGTTTCCCGCAGTCTTCAGGTCTAAGTAGCATGTACCTTCGAGGATGACATCAAAAGATCATCACTGTTATTATGTGATACACTGTGGCACAGATGTTAACCGGCTGTGTCAGCATAACCACTGTGTAACTTCCTAATTTTGTTGATTAAACTGCGATTTCACTCAGAATTACAAAATATGCAACACTGCAGATTGAGGCCATGCGGCCCACCTTCGCTGTGCTGGCTTCTCACAATGACGTTTTAATTGATTGATTGTCACATGGATGTAAGTACAATGGAAAGCTTTGTTTGCGATTGTTAAAGTCAGATTATAGCAATTAAGGACATGTAGATCACAGCGTGAGAAAAGCAAATTTTGGAGAGACTCGGGAATTTGGGTTACTCCACTCAGGCCGTGCGCTCAGCAAGATCCGCATTGGCAGGATCAGCATTATTTCCAGCTAGATAATCCATTTCTCAGAGCAGTAACGGCCGAGAAGAAGCTGCTCTCGAACTTGCTGGTGTGTGTTTTCAAGCTTCGGAATCTTGATCTGACCTTGATGTCATCAAAATCAGACCTCATACCTTCTCAGTCAAAAATGAGGCAGTGAGCAAAATTCCAGGGCTCATCCGGGATGTGAATCCGAGACCTCTCGCACGTAAATCACCCGCCTGAGGCGATATCATACCCGTGATAAACAAGCCAGAAGACGCCCGATGTGATAACCATAAATCCGGTGATTTTTCTTGTAAACTAAGGCTATTTATGGTCCTTTCCATTCTGACTCGCTTCTCCCAGGAGGTTGTGCTCGCTGCTTCGCCTGGAACAGGGCGCACTCCGTTGATGACTGGACGAACTCATCTTCCATTGGCAGGCAGTGCTGGTGGAGAGCAGCATGAACGTGGTCTTCAGCTCCCTGTCAAACACGGGTTTGTGGAGCGGCAGAGGGGGCTGGTGGGAGGGGGAGTTATGGCAATTCTGGAAAGGTTTAGAAAAAGGAGATCGTGCATGCCCAGGAACTCATCTTCTTTTGGGAATCTTGTGCAAATAACGCCATCTGAGACAGATAGAAATGTGCAGGACTTCCGGTAAAGAGAGAATCTCTCCCAGTCATCGGGAACAGTGTCTGTGCCCTCCTTGAAGTCACGGAAGGCCTCTGCTGTCTGAATCAGCATGGGATGTTACTGCAGTGAGTCGTGTCACTCACACACACTCCACTTGATGTGTAGACATGTTACCACGTTACATCCAGTTCAGAGAGTAGATTTCACAACTCACATCATCCCAGAGTGACAGGGAAACAGAAGGAAGCGGTTGAGACCATCATCTTAACACTTCCTTGAGGGTAAATGGATGTGGCAAAGCAGGCAGTCTCGGCTGGTTCCAGCATTTATAATCTTGGCCCGTGTAACAATAAAATAAGGAAACAGGAACTGTTTATCTTTAGTATTAAAACAGGTAAGCAAATTTTGAAGCGCATAGATATTTCTTCCGGATGTTCATGAAATGATCAAGAGCAGAGTACGGTTCCCTGAGTATGGTCTGACATGTGGGTTATGGGCCCAGGGCACTCCCACTGTGATATTCGGCTCATATGATCTGAACACAGACAAAAAAATGACTTAGTGACAAGATCTGCTGAATCAGATTCAGTGAAGAGCAGAAGCCGTTGGAATGAAAAGTGGCAAGAGAGTGGGGATGTAACATTATCTGTGAGGAAATGGCTTTCCAGACTCGAAGAGAGTGCACAGTGCTGTTTCCAGGGGTCAATATCTGGATAAGTCGACTGAATCAGCGTTGGGTGTTATTGTACTTCATCTATTGTACAACGGTGCAAAAGCACGGAACTTTTGTACAGAGGGGAAAACTTCAAATTCCTCAACGACGCGAAATACACAAATGAGGTAAATAACAAAGTAACCACACAAACTGGTGTTACGTTAAGCGCTCTCTGTCAAATTCCTGAGTCTGAGACTCGATCAATGAATGTTCTATGTTAATAAAAACTGCTCTGATCTCACAACTTCAGCATTTCATAGCCCCATGTAGATATGACTGACAATACTAATTGATCCCTCACTGTGTTACTTCAGCACACGTAGAGATGAAATAAATATAAGAACAACAGCCACTGAAGTGACTGGGATTTGATTCGAAGCTGCTGCAGCCAATCGATTCAGCTGTAGTTGAAACTCCTTCCACCTTTCCTGTGTCTGTAATAAGTTTGCACAGCATAGTGGCGAGTTTTCACGCGTTGAATTGGATCCAGCATCCTTTCTCAGGTTGAAACTTAGTGGGATATAAAGACATGATGAAAAACACGGGCAGGGTTCACTGGAATATAAATACGTTAGGAATAACGCGGCAAGGTTTCTTTTAATACAAAATCGATACAAAGGCTGGAAATGAGTTTTACTGGGAGACAAAACCACGAGAAAAGAAAAGAGGGGGAATTCATGGGATGGTTGGATAGATAAATAATCATGCGGGAGAAATCAGGAAAGCATTAGTTGTGTCTAAAGGGAGGTTATCCAGCTGATGTGAAGTTGGTCAGAGAAAATATGAGGGAAATTCCCTCGTTTAGATGAGTGGAAACGAGAGGTTAGAACTCAAAGTCCGTGGGGAACAATAAAGATGTTGGGAGTAATTACTTTTTTACTCTGAGAGTTATTGAAGTCGGAGATGAATTTTCAGAAATTAAAACATTTTACAAGCTAATTCCAGCATATTTGAAAAGCGTCAGCAGACACACACGGAGTGAATTTAACAGCGAGAGGGATTCTGGGCTGCCTGGATTGCGACGTAAGAGGGACATTCACTCGAATTGGTTAACATTCATCGGAAAGAAATTGCATAACAAGTATAAGAAGAGGTGCTGGCGTTGAAAGGTGCAGCAGCTTATTCTACATGAAACATTATAGATTGCAAATGCACTGAGCTGTTTGATTCAGCTCTACGTTGAATGGAAGTCGGTTAGCTCAGTCCGTTGTCTAACTGGTTTATGCGAAAACTGAGACCAACAGAATGGGATTAATTCTCTCACTGTCTCAGGTATCTATAAGGATCATTATCTCCTCTGCTCTCCTGATCTGTAATGCTATGGTGCCTCTGGTGAGTAAGATTTGGCTCGTCGATGTAAAACATCATTATCATTGCCATCTGTTGCCTTGAACATTTATTCACAATCACCAAAAAGGGGAGTGAGTCAATTTAATACTCACTGGTCTGCGCTTGGAAATTCCTGTGACAAGACTCAACCATATTCCAGTTTGAACCCTCTGGTCCTCCCAACAGCAAAACTACTTTTTATTCCTTTACCAGATTTACTGACAAGAATCAAACTCCCCAAAGAGATAGATCTTAACACTTTCGATTGGTTTAATGAGCTGTGCGAGTTTGCAGGAAGTGGAATGATATGAAATGGTATCAACAGACTTTCCCAGAATGTAATCCATTGCAGGGTCAGCGATTTGAGAAAGGTCATCAAGCTAAATCTTCACCTCCATTAGCATATTCACCTGGGAAATATTTGTAACTTTTCAGTTAATAATTGACACGTTTCCCAAAGACAGAACATTTCCCCAAATCAGAAACTGGGTTTTCAAATAAATGTTACTTTATTCAACATTGTTTTCAACTGCGTTTCAGTCTGATGCTCCAATGTTCCCTGGTCAATGGCAGTAACGGTATCTTCAGGTAAGCATTGAACTTACAACCTTGGCATTTTAAGCACCTTTAAGTACCAGGCGCTAAGAAATTGCGCTACGAGAGCCGCAGACAGCAAATCTGTCACGTGGCCTACTCCTACCTTGGGAACTTTTACTCAACTGCTTTACTTTTGCTGTGATGATTAGATTCCCTACCGTGTGCAAACAGGCCCTTGTGCCCAACGTGCCCGAAGAGGAACCCACCCAGAACCATTTCCCCCTGACTAATTTAGATTGTGGGAGGAAACCCACTCAGACAGAGGGAGAATGTGCAAAATCCACACAGCTACCCGAGGCTGTGAACCACGGACACAGTTGCTGTGAGGCAGCAGTGCTAACCAATAAGCCACCATGATAACCCTGAACCATATGGTTCTGAAATTAAAACTGACACTGACGAGGGGAAACTGACATGAACCAGTGATCATTGAAGAATCAGGTTCAGGAAAGGAACACAAAAACTGTGCAAAATGGAATTCATTGAAGAAGGGTTGCTGTTGGTTCCTGCGTTGTTTATAGACAATGTGACATTGCCGCTGTCGCAGGGCTTTTCATTCGATCGGTTTCAATTCGGCACAGAATTCGAATCAATGAAAGTTAACCAACCTCCTTTTGAAAGTTCATACAGGTAACATGAAACATACTGCATTCATCAACAATCTTCACTATTCCTACATCCATGAACACGTTGCACGGTTTCCATGAGTACTGACGATGTAAGAGTGTGATACAAGAATAACTTCAATTCCAGTTTAAATTGTAAAGTAGGAAGAATGCACAGTAAGTCTCAGAATGTCAGAAATTCATGTACGTCTCCGTGTCCAGAACTGCAGCCCAGCAGAGGGGAAATCTGTCCCTGAATCCCCAATATTCACATGTTTGCTTGCTCCATGTGCGTAATTGGAAACCTGTGTGAAGGAGCATGCAGTTTGACAGTGCGGCTGAGAGAAACCTTCACTGTCTGATCTAAGCTGCAATAGGAGCGGTCTATTCCAGCTGTGAGAGCGGTGGGGTAAATGGGAGCACCTTGATATTCCGTGGTGTCGATTCAGATTGTCCTTATCATATTATTGTTGAAAACTTTCTGTCAGAAACAGCACAGCAAGAAAGGAACAGGAGGAGGCTATTCCAGACACTGGTCATATCCCGCCATTTGCTATCGTCATGGCTGACCAAACTCTTCAATGTCTTTCCGATGCCCATCCACAATAACCTGTCTCCCAAAGGGAAAAATACATTTCAGCAATCGAAAATGTTTGTGCTACTATGGGATGGAAATGGGTTTAGAGACAGTGGGTTTCTGCAAAACCTTGTAGGTTTTGCAGCTGAGCAGCTGACTCTGGTTGATCATGTTTCAAACGATATGATTGCGTCAAAACCCACAACCAAGAAGTTAAGGAATGTTCTCTGGTCAACAGCAGGGTCGCGAACGCCTGACGACAGGAATTGATGATGATTCAGCAGCACAATCATTGATTGAACTGGCATCTAAACTCCGATTCTGGTTGAAATCAAACCCATAAACTTTGAAGAGCAATGTTAATAATGCTGTAGAAATCTAATGTTCTTTTCAAAACGCCACAGAGCCGTGCTACCACAATTTTATTGCAACCAAAGTTGCGGTTGTCGTGGAGAAAATGTAGACAAACACCAGGAGATGCGGAGAGACCTTCAAGGAGTAGATCGTTTATTTGTTAACAAAAAAACTGTGACATTCAGGAAGCCAAATCTTGAATACCCACGAACCTCAGGGTCCATGGCACTACTATATACCTTTTCTTTACTCATGTTTTGTTAGCTTATCAGCACGGCCAACTTTGTTAGTCAGAATTACTTCACTCCAGCGACACAATAAACCAATTATGTTAGTTCCTATTATCAATCCACTTCTGCCACTATGGGTTTTCCAACATTCAACTTAATATTATTCTATTGTCATGAATTGGTATTTTACTGCCACCCCTGCTACAATGATCTTCCATCCCAGACTAACCTGTCATGCTTAGATATTTAGCTACTCAATCTACCACAATGTTTTCCTGTCCCACACTGACTCTACTAACTACCGATTTGATATTTAATGTCTTATCCTGCTACGAGGGTCTCAAGCAAGCTGACTCTACGAACTATCAATTGAATATTAAAAGCCATTTCCAAAATATGTATTGTCACGACTTGTCCCAACCTGCCATGATGATATTTAGCAGGCAAGGCTTACTTGACAAATTGTTATTATCTCAACCTGCCATAGTAACCTTTCAGCACATTCTGACTCTACTAATTGGTGTAGGAGCATTCCACTATTCTTATCCCCTCATGCCACAGCGACCCCATCCTGCCAAAGTCATCTTTTGACTAGTCGAGCATTTCCACAGACCCCTTGTAACCGATAGCCAGTTATATCCATGCGTATACACTTCCCATGCTTTTATGCTCTCTATTTTCGGTACAGTGTTTGGATCTTTCATCAGACATCTGTTTATCTTTACCCCACTTTCCAGTACCTGGTCCTTATCCATATGTTCTCTCGCTTCTCAAGTATTCGGCTAAATACTCCTGAAATGTTTTGCTGACTCGTAGCTTTACCACATGTTCAAATAGTGAATTCCAAGTAAGCAACAATCTCAGAGGGAAAACATTCTTCATATATCTGCTCTGAAAATCCTCTTCCTTGCGTTTACCGTACATCCCTGGTTGTTAACCCTTCCCATGAGAAGTTTATTCCTGTCACACATACCGATCCCCTTAATGTGCCCCTTAATCACTTCCTCACTCAGCCTTCTCCGCTCTCAGATAAAGAGCCTGAGCTGAGCTCGTCTATCTTCGAAAATGGCGAGAGTGTTGTGTTGGAAAAGTACAGGGGATTTATCTACCTTTGTGTTTTAAAACCTCCAGCACCTCCTTTTCTATAATGTGGACTCATTTCAAGACGTTGAGTCATAGAGATGTTCAGCATGGAAACAGGCCCTTCGGCCTAACTCCTGCATGAATTTTTCTAGTCGCATTTGCCACAATTTTGCCAATATACCTCTAAACCTTTACTATTCATACACCCATCCACATACCTTAAAAATGTATTTGTATCAGCCTCCACTATTTGCTCTGGCAACTTATTCCATTCATTCTGCGCAAACCAGTTGTCCTTTAGATCCCTTTGAAAAGTTTCCCTCGCCTGGGGAAACTTCCTTGTCTATTCACCCTGTCAATGACCATCATGATTTTAAACATCTTTTATTGGTTAACTCCTCAGCCTCACATGTTCAACTGAAAACAGCCCCAGCCTATTCAGGCTTTTCCCTGAAGCAGAAACCCCCCAACCCTGGCAACATCTTTGGTCATTTCTTCTGAACCCTTTCATGTTCCATGACATCCTTCCGATGGCATTGAGACCAGAATTGCACACTGTATTCCAATAGTGGTCAGGCCAAACACTGTTTAGTTCCCTGAGTGCCCCAGTCTTTATCCACAGTAAGTTCCAAAGTGAAATATTTGTTTTGGATCTTGTAGTTTCACACATCGTTGCCTTCATTGATCGTTTAGGAGACCGGGTTTGTCCCAAGCTCTTCTTTTGCTCTTCATACACTTGTAGAATCTCTTTGAATTCTCCTTAACTTTCTCTACCAAAGCTATCTCGTGTCCCCTTTTTACATTCCTGATTTCCATCCAAGGTGTATTTCTACAGCCCCGATGCTCCTGAAGGGATTCCCTTGAGTCAGCCAGTTATATCTGACATGTGACCCCTTTTTTTCTTGACCACAGCCTCGAAACTCAGCCTGTGTTTCCTAATTCAGTCAGCATTGAGCTGCACACGAGCAGGAACACGCTGGCGCTGAACGCTCCTTTTATCTCGGTTTTAAAATATTCCTACTTGCCAGACTTTTCTTTATCTGCAAATAGCCTCCCCAGATCTCCTTTAAAAATTCCTGTCTAATGCTACCTTGCTCCCTTGAGTAACTTGAACTTGTGGACCAGGCCTGTCCTTTTCCATTGCTATTTTCAATCTAATAAAATTGTGGTAATTTTCCAAAGTGCTCCCCGACTAACACCTCAGTCCCGTTCCCGACCTTGTTTCCCAAGGGGAGGTCAGGTTTAGACCCATTCTCCAGTTGGGCCACTTACATAATGACTGGGAGATTTCGGAACACACTTAACAAATTCCTTCCATCCAAATTCTTAACTCCGTAACAATCCCAGTCCAGGTTTGGAACGGTTAAGATCCCCTATCATTACAACCCTATTATTCTAAGAGATATCTGAAATCTCCTGACATATTTGCTACTTCATCTCCCATTGTCTATCGCTGTCGTACGATCGGAGAAAACTAATGACCATTTTTTATATCTCAGTTCCACTAATATCGCTTAACTGGGCGATCCTACGTGAATACTCCCTCTAGGTACTGCTGGGATGTTTCCCCCAATCAAAACCACCAGCTCTCCTCCTGTTTTGCCTCCTGTTCTATCCTTCCTGTAGCATCTGTCTACGGAACATTAGCTGCTGGTCCTATTGTCCCCTCAGCTGTGTTTCTGTAATATCTATGGTATCCCCAATCCCATGTTCCCATCCATGCTCTGGGATCATCTGCCTTATCTGTCTGGCCTTTTGCATTGAAATAACTGCCGTTTTATCCACCAGTTTTCCCTAATTGTCTGCAATGTTCTTGCCTGCGTTGTCTATATATATTGTTCTCTTGAACATTTGGACCAGCCTCAAATTTCTTTCTGGCCTTACGACTCTTTGAGGTCACTCAGCGCTGCCAGACGAGTTTAAATCCTCTCGATCAGCTCCAGCAACGTTCCCCACCAGGATGTGGGTCCCCCTCTGCTCCCAGTTCAGGTGTATTCCCCACCTTGTCTACCTGTGCTGTCACCTCCAGACATCCAGGGACTTGCCCACCAAGGTCCCTGTGATCCTCAGTACTCCAGGTGGACCTACCATTCATGTTGTATATCATTCATTTATGAGACTTCCCACAGTGCATTACCTCACAGTGATCAGAAGAAAACTCCATCTGCCATTACTCTGCACACTTAATCATCTGATCGATATCAGACTACAGCCTGAGTCCATCCCCCTCACTCTGGACAACACCCTCACCTTTCATGTCTTCTGCAAACCTACTAATGTTACCTTCTGCTTTCACATCCGATTGATTAATGTCCATAATGAACATCAATGGCTCCTGCACAGATCCCTGTGGTTTTCAATCACAAAACCAACCCTCCACCGGTTGTGGAGCCAATTTACCAACTTACCTTGAATCCCATGGGATCTTCCCTTTTGCACCAGCCTTCCATGTGGGACCTTGTCAAAGACCTTAATGAACTCCATGTAAACCACATCATCTGCACTGCCCTCATCAATATCAGAGGACAATCGTCGAGCAAATCCATACAGACAATCCCGAATGAAATCGCGGGGTTATCCGTTTTTTGGCGAATACATTGTATAGATGTTCTTCTTCACTCTTTTAGCAGTTCTGGAGACTGCAGTGCGTTGTGGCCCTTTTGAACAGTGTCTTGATGCAACTTTTTTGTGTGTGTTGGGGTGGTTGCTTTCGTAGTTCAGGACTTGGTCTGTGTGTGTGGCTTTCCTGTATAACTTTGTGGTGAATTCTCCGTTCGGTGTTCTCTGTACCATCACGTCTAGGAATGGGAGTTGGTTGTCCTTTTCTTCCTCTCTAGTGAATCGGATTCCTGTGAGTGTGGTGTTGATGATCCGGTGTGTGTTCTCTATTTCTCTGATTGTAATGATTACAAAGGTGTCATCCACATATCTGACCCAGAGTTTGGGTTGAATTTCTGGTAAAACTGTTTGTTCTAATCATTGCATTACCGCTTCTGCTATGAGTCCAGAGATGGGTGAGCCAATGGGTGTGCCTTTGATTTATTCATATATTTGGTTGTTGAATGTGAAGTGTGTTGTGAGGCACAGGTCCAGTAGTTTGAGTATACCGTCTTTGTTGATAGTTCCCCGTCTTGTTGTATGTTCTGTATGTCCAGCAGTTTGGCTATTGTTTCGCTGGCTAGGGTTTTGTCGATAGAGGTGAACAGTGCTGTGACATCGAATGAGACCATAGTTACTTCCTTGTCGATGTGTGTATTTCTGATGATGTCGAAGAATTCCTGTGTTGTCTGTACAGACTGGATCCGCAGATCAGGTGTTTCAGTTTCTGCTGTAGTTCTTCAGTCAGTTTGTGTGATGTTGTCCCTGGTAGTGATACTATGGGTCTGAGTGGGATGTTTAGTTTGTGCTCTTTAGGTCCTCCATAGAATCTGAAGGTGTCATTGCTTTCAGTTTCATTCTCTGTAGGTCAAACCTGGTTATCTGTCCGTTTATTTTTGTAGGTTTCGCAGTGTGTTGTTTATCCTATTGGTGACCTGCGGGGTGGTGTCAAACTCCACGCAATTTCATCCACAAATGCCTCAGGGAAAGACAATGGAATGAAGGCATGCCACGACCCAAAGGACTAGCCAAAGTACCATACATCCAGAGCATTTCTGAACTGACAGCCAGACTACTGCGACCACTAGGACACATAATAGCACAGAAACCAACAGCCACTCTCAGACAACAACTCACCAGGACGAAGGACCTGACACCCAGCATGAGCAAAACCAATGTACTGTACAAAACCCCATGCAAGGACTTCACAAAACACTACATAGGGCAAACAGGAAGACAGCTAACAATCAGTATCCATGAACACCAACTAGCCATGAAACGACATAACCAGCTGTCCTTAGCAGCCACACACGCAGATGACAAGCAACATGAATTCGACTGGGACAACACTACTATTAAAGGACAAGCCAAACAGAAAACAGCCAGGGAATTCCTAGAGGCATGGCACTCATCCACAGATTCAATCAATAAGCACATTGACCTGGACCCAATCTACCGGCCACTGCAGCGGACAGCTGGAACTGACAACCGGAAGCAGCAGATACAAATCACTATGAATGCTGGAGGAAAGATCACAGAAGTGCTTCACAGGAGGCTCCCAAGCAGTGAGGATGTCACCTAGACAGGGGACGAAACGTCTGCAATACAAATTCCCAGCTCGGCGAACAGAACCACAACAACGAGCACCCGAGCTACAAATCTTCTCCCAAACTTTGAAGCCCTTTAGACTCTACAAAGCTCCGGCATGAACAAGCCACCATCTCTCTATTTCCTTTGCCTTCTTCAGTGTCTGCAACTCTCACTGTATCTTCCAAGTGACGTTCTTTAGTTCCTGCAGGTCTGCCTCGCTCCCCAGATAACCTGTTTCATCCCCGACAGCTCCCTCAATGACTGTAACACCCTCTGCTCTGTCTAATCCTCCTCTTTCCCACTGTCTTCCAGGCACAACGGCGATACGGTAAGAGAGCAGTGCGGAATGGGATGTAAAAATCTCAGCTGAGGCTTGAGGCCTACCATTACCTCGGAGTCGCAAGGGGAGAGAACCTGAGCGAGGGCAGCACAAAGCGGGAGAATATAAATCAGCAGCGAGGGTCAAAACCGACTGGGACTTGGAGTTGTTTAAAAAGCAGAGCAGGAACCTCGAAATCAGCACCGAGTCACAGAGGAAGTGACCGTGTGAGGGAGCAACTTGGAGCAGGAGCTTGAGGCGAACTCACACCTGGGAGAATATAAATCAGCACTGGGGATCGAGGCCTAGTTGTACCTGGGAGTCAGAGACGGTGACCCTGTGGGGGAGCAGACTGGAGTGAGAGTTGGATGATTAAACGTCTGGGGAGACACATCACTGTATGTAAACGTGTCCCTCCCTTGTTCTGTGTTTGTGTGTGTGTATATGCGTGTGTGTCCCCTTCCCTCGCTGTGTTTGTGTGTAACTCTCTTCAGTGAGGGAGTGACATGCTTACACACACAGTGTGGGAGAGACATGCTCACACACACACTGTGTGCGCGAGCATGTCCCTCCCTCACTTTGTGTGTGTGCGTGTCCCTCCCTCACTGTGTGTGTGTGTGTGTGTGTGTGTGTGTATGTCCCTCCCTCACTGTGGGTGTGTGTGTTTGTGTGTCCCCTCTCGATTTCTGAGCACATGTCCCACCCTCGCTGTGCGTGCGTGTCACAACCTCGCTGTGAGTGCGTGTCCCACTCTTGCTCTTTGTGTGTGTGTGTGTGTGTGCGCGCCCGGCCCTAATGCAGTGTGTGAGGGTGTCCTCCCCTCGCTCTGTATGTCTGTGTATGCGTATCGCTCGCTCACTGTGTGTCTGTGTGTCCCTCCCTCGCTGTGTGAGTGTGTGTGTGCGTGTCCCTCTCTCACTGTGTGCGCGTCGCTGTTGCTGTGTATGTCCCTCATGCTCTGTGTGTTTGTGTGTGTGTGTGTCTGTGTCCCCCTCGCTCGCTGTGTGTGTGTCTCCCTCCCTTGCTGTGTGTGTGTTTGTGTCCCCTCCCTCGCTGTGTGCGTGTGTGTCCCCTCCTTCGCTGTGTGTGTGTCCCCCGCCCTCGCCGTGTGTGTGAGTGTGTCCCTCTCTTGCTGTGTGTGTACCCCTCCATCGCTGTGTGTGTGTGTGTGTGTGTGTGTGTGTGTGTGTGTGTGTCCCTCCCGCGGGGTGTGTGTGTGTGTGTGTCCCTCCCTCGCTGTGTGTGTGTCTCTCTCCCTCGCTGTGTGTGTGTGTGTGTGTGTGTGTGTCCCTCCCTTGCTGTGTGTGTGTGTGTCCCTCCCTCGATGTGCGTGGCCCCCTCCCTCGCCATGTGCATGTGTGTGTGTGTGTGTGTGTGTGTGTCCCTCCCTGCTGTGTGTGTGTCCCCTCCCTCGCTGTGTGTGTCCCCTCCCTCGCTGTGTGTGTGTGCATGTCCCCCTCCCTCGCTGTGTGGGTACCCCAACCTCGGTGTGTGTGTGCGTGACCCCTCCCTCACTGTGTGTATCCCCTTCCTCGCTGTGTGTCTGTGTGAACCCTTTCCTCGCTGTGTGTGTGTGTGTGTGTCCCTCCCTCGCTGTGTGTGACCCCCTCCCTCACTGTGTTTGCATGGCCCCTCCCTCCCTGTTCCTGTCCCCCTCCCTCGCTGTGTGTGTGTGCCCCCCTCCTTTGCTGTGTGTGTGTGAGTGTGTGTGTGTCCCCTCCCTCGCTGTGTGTGTCCCCCTCCCTCGCTGTGAGTGTGTGTGACCCCCTCCCTCGCTGTGTGTGTGTCCCCCTCCCTCGCTGTGTGTCCCCCCTCACTGTGTGTTTGCGTGTTCCCCTCCCTCGCTGTCTGTGTCCCCCTCCCTCGCTGTGTGCCTGTGTGAACCCCTCCTTCGCTGTGTATGTCTGTGTTTCCCCCTCCCTCGCCATGTACGTGTGTGTATGCGTGTCCCTCTCCCTCGCGGTGTGTGCAGGTCCCCCTCCCTCGCTGTGTCTGTGTGTCCCTCCCTCGCTGTGTGATTGCATGTCTTTCACTTTGCAGTTTGTGCGTGTCCCCCTCACTGTCTGTGAGTATCCCTCCCTCGCTGCGTGCGAGTGTGTCCCTCCCTCGCTGAGTGTGCATGTCCCCCCTCGCTGTGTGTGTGTCCCCCTCCCTCGCTGTGTGTGTGTGTGTTCCCTCCCTCGCTGTGTGTGTGTGTGTGTGTGTGTGTGTGTGTGTGTGTGTGCGCGTGTGCGTGTGTGTTTGTGTCCCTCCCTCGCTGTGTGTGTCCCCCTCCCTCGCTGTGTGTGTGTCCCCTTCCTCGCTGTGTGTGTGTCCCCCTCCCTCGCTGTGTGTGTGTCCCCTCCCTCGCAGTGTGTGTGTGTGTGCGTCCCTCCCTTGCTGTGTGTGTCCCCCTCCCTCGCGGTGTGTGCCCCGTCCACGTCCCCCTCCCCCTCCCTCGTTGTGCGTGTGTCTCTCGCTCCCTCGCTGTGCGTGTCCCCCTCCCTCGCTGTTCAGGTTCCCCTCCTCGCTGTGAGTGCCCCCCTCCCTCGCTGTGTGTGTGCGTGTCCGCTTCCTTCGCTGTGCGTGTCCCCGTCCCTCGCTGTGTGTGTGTGTGTGTGTGTGTCCCTCCCTCGGTGTGTGTGTGTGTGTGTGTGTGTGTGTGTGTGTGTGTGTTGTGTGTGTGGATGTGTGAACATCCCTCGCTGTGTGTGTCCCCCTCCCTCGCTGTGTGTCGTGTGTCTGTGTGAACCCCTCCCTCGATGTTTGTCAGTGTTTGTCCCCCTCCCTCGCCATGTGCGTGTGTGTGTGTGCCCCCCTCCCTCGCTGTGTGTGCGCGTCCCCATCCCTCGCTGTGTGTGTGTCCCCCTCCCTCGCGGTGTGTGCCCCGTCCACGTCCCCCTCCCCCTCCCTCGTTGTGCGTGTGTCTCTCGCTCCCTCGCTGTGCGTGTCCCCCTCCCTCGCTGTTCGGGTTCCCCGCCTCGCTGTGAGTGCCCCCCTCCCTCGCTGTGTGTGTGCGTGTCCGTTTCCTTCGCTGTGCGTGTCCCCGTCCCTCGCTGTGTGTGTGTGTGTGTGTGTGTGTGTCCCTCCCTCGCTGTGTGTGTGTGTGTGTGTGTGTGTGTGTGTGTTGTGTGTGTGGATGTGTGAACATCCCTCGCTGTGTGTGTCCCCCTCCCTCGCTGTGTGTCTGTGTGAACCCCTCCCTCGATGTTTGTCAGTGTGTGTCCCCCTCCCTCGCCATGTGCGTGTGTGTGTGTGCCCCCCTCCCTCGCTGTGTGTGCATGTCCCCATCCCTCGCCGTCTGTTTGTGTCACCCCTTGCTGTGTGATTGCATGTCTTTCACTTTGCAGTGTGTGCGTGTCCCCCTAACTGTCTGCGTGTATCCCTCCCTCGCTGTGTGTGAGCGTGTCCCTCCTTCGCTGAGTGTTCGTGTCCCCCCTCGCTGTGTGTGCGTGTCCTCCTCCCTCGCTGAGTGTGCGTGTTCCCCTCCCTCGCTGTTTGAGAGCGTGTCCCCCTCCCTCACTGTGTGTACGTGTCTCTCCCTCGCTGTGTGAATGCATGTCTTTCACTTTGCAGTTTGTGCGTGTTACCCTCCCTCGCTGTGTGCGCGTGTCCCCATCCCTCGCTGTCTGTTCGTGTCACCCCTTGCTGTGTGATTGCATGTCTTTCACTTTGCAGTGTGATCGTGTCCCCCTAACTGTCTGTGTGTATCCCTGCCTCGCTGTGTGCGAGCGTGTCCCCCTCCCTCGCTGTGTGTGCTTGTCCCCCTCCCTTGCTGTGTGCGAGCGTGTCCCCCTCCCTCATTGTGTGTGCGTGTCTCTCCCTCGCTGTGTGAATGCATGTCTTTCACTTTGCAGTTGGTGCATGTTACCCTCCCTCGCTGTGTGGGGGTGTCCCCCATGCTAGCTGTGTGCGAGCGTGTCCCCCTCCCTCGTTGAGTGTGCGTGACCCCGTCCCTCGCTGTGTGCGAGCGTGTCCCCCTCCCTCGCTGAGTGTGTGAGACCCCTCCCTCGCTGTATGCGTGTCCCTCCCTCGCTGCGTGCGAGCGTGTCCCTCCCTCGCTCTGTGTGTGTCTCCCTCCCTCGCTGTGTGTGCATGTCCCTCCCTCGCTGTGTGCGAGCGTGTCCCTCCCTCGCTGTGTGCGAGCGTGTCCCCATCCCTCGCTGAGTGTGCGTGTCCCCATCCCTCGCTGAGTGTGCGTGTCCCCCTCCCTCGCTGAGTGTGCATTTCCCTTTCCCTCGCTGAGTGTGTGTGCATTTTTCACTTTGCAGTGTGTGAGTGTCCCGCCCTTGCTGTGTGGCCACTTCCCTCCCTTGCTGTGTGTGTGTCCCTCCCTCGCTGTGTGCGATCGTGTCCCTCCCTCGCTGTGTGCGGGCGTGTCCCCATCCCTCGCTGAGTGTGCATGTCCCCCTCCCTCGCTGTGTGCGGGCGTGTCCCCATCCCTCGCTGAGTGTGCATGTCCCCCTCCCTCGCTGAGTGTGCGTGTCCCCCTCCCTCGCTGAGTGTGCGTGTGCCCCTCCCTCGCTGAGTGTGCGTGTCCCCCTCCCTCGCTGAGTGTGCGATTCCCTTTCCCTCGCTGAGTGTGTGTGTGTCTTTCACTCTGCAGTGTGTGCGTCTTTCACTTTGCAGTGTGTGAGTGTCCCGCCCTCGCTGTGTGGCCGTGTCCCTCCCTTTCTGTGTGGGAACGAACCTCCCTTGCTGTGTGTGAGCGTGTCCCCTCCCTCGGTGTGTGTCCGTGTCCCCCTCCCTTGCTGTGTGTGCGTGTCCCCCTCCCTCTGCAGTGTGTGCGTGTCTCTCCCTCTGCAGTGTGTGAGCGTGTCCCTCCTTCTGCTGTGTGCGAGCGTGTCCCACCCTCTGCTGTGTGTGCGTGTCCCCCTCCCTCGCTGTGTGTGCGTGTCCTTCCCGGTTGGAGTGTGTGCAAACATGTCCCTCCCTCGATGTGTGCGAGTGTGTCCCTGCCTCGCTGTGTGCGAGCGTGTCCCTCTCTTGCTGTGTGCGAGCGTGTCCCTCCCTCGCTGTGTGCGAGCGTGTCCCCCTCCCTCGCCATGTACGTGTGTGTGTGCGTGTAACCCTCCCTCGCTGTGTGTGTGCATACGTGTCCCCCTCCCTCGCTGTGTGTGTGCATGTCTTTTACTTTGCAGTGTGTGCGTGTCCCCTCCTCGCGGTGTGTGAGCGTGTCCCTCCCTCGCTGTGTGCATGTGTGTCCCTCCCTCGCTGTGTGTGTGTGTGTGTGTGTGTGTGTGTGTCCCTCCCTCTCTCGTTATTTGTCCATGTCCATTCCTGGCTGTGTGTTCGAGTCCCTCTCTCGCTGTGTGTGTCTCAAAGTTTGCGCTTGCGCATGCGGGTATCCCTCCCTCGCTGTGTGCGCGTGTCCCCCTCTTGCTGTGAGTATGTGTGTCCCTGTTGGAGTGTATGTGTATCCCTCTTGCAGTATATGTGAGTGTCCTTCCCTCGCTGTGTGTGTGTGTGTGTGTGTGTGTGTGTGTGTGTGTGTGTGCGTGCGTGCGTGTGTGTGTGTGTGTGTGTGTGCGTGCGTGCGTGTGTGTGTGTGTGTGTGTGTGTGTGAGAGAGAGAGTATGTGTGTCCCTCCCTGGCTGTGTGTCTGCGTGTATCCCCTTAACTGTGTGTATGTGTGTGTGTCCCTCCCTCGCTTTGTGTCTGTGTGCCTCCCTCCCTTGCTCTTTGTGTATATCCCCCTCACTGTCTGCTCATCTCCCCTTGCTGTATGACTGCATGACCCCCTTGCCGTGCCTGTGCGTGTCCTCTCTTGCTGTGTGTGTTTGTGTATGTCCCTCCCACGCTATGTGTGCATGTCCTTCTAGCCCATGCTCTGTGCGTGTGTGTGTGCGTGTGTGTGCGCGCGCGCGCGAGTCCCTCCCTCGCTGTGTGCACGTGTCCCCCTCTTGTTGCGAGTATGTGTCCCTCTTGTTGTGTATGTGAGTGTCACTACCGCACTGTGTGTCTGTCTGTCCCTCCCTTGCTGTGTGTCTGAGTGTATGTCCTTAACTGTATGTATATGTGCGTGTCCCTCCCTCGCTTTGTGTGTGTCCCTCTTGCTGTGTGTGCGCATGTCACTCCCTCGCCATGTCTCTGCATGTTCCCTCTCCGTGTTTGTACGGGCTTCGTGTCAATTTCTATGCACATGCACTCCCACTCGCCGTGTGTGTGCTTGTCCCTCCTTCCCTGTGTGTGCGCGTGTGTGTGTGTGTGTACTTGTGTGTGTGTGCCTGTGTCCCTCCCATGCTAAGAGTGCATGTCCTTCCCTCCCTCGCTCTGTGTTTGTGTGTGTGTGTGTGTGTCCCTCCCTCGCTGTGTGTGTGCATCCCTCCCTCGCTGTGTGTGTGCATCCCTCCCTCGCTGTGTGTGTGCATCCCTCCCTCGCTGTGTGTGTGCATCCCTCCCTCGCTGTGGGTGTGCATCCCTCCCTCGCTGTGTATGCATATCCCTCCCTCGCACTGCGTGTGCATGTCCCTCCCTTGCTGCATGTCTCAGCGTGTCCCTCGCTCGCTGTGTGTGTGTGTGTGTGTGTGTGTGTGTGTGTGTGCGCGCGCAAGCGTCTCTCGCTTGCTGTGTGTGTGTGTGCGTTACTTCCTCTACGTGTCGCACTCTCACATTATTTGTTTGTGTGTCCCCCCTTTGCTGCGTGTTCCTCCCTCGCTGTGTGTGCGTGTCCCTCCCTCGCTGTTTGTGTGTGTCCCCCTCCCTATCTGTGTGTGAGTGTCCCTCCCTCTGCAGTGTGTGAGGATGTCCCTCCCTCTGCTGTGTGCGAGCTTGTCCCACCCTCTGCTGTGTGTGCGTGTCCCCCTCCCTCGCTGTGTGAGTGCATGTCTTTCACTTTGAGGTGTGTGCGTGTCCCTCCCTCGCTGTGTGCGTGTGTGTCCCTCCCTCGCTGTGTGCGAGCGTGTCCCCCTCCCTTGCTGTGTGCGAGCGTGTCCCCCTCCCTCGCTGTGTGCGCGTGTCCCCCTCCCTCGCTGTGTGTGCGTGTCCCTCTCCCTTGCTGCGTGTGCGTGTCTCCCTCCCTCTGCAGTGTGTGCATGTCCCCCTCCCTCTGCAGTGTGTGCATATCCTTCCTCGCTGCAGTGTGTGCCTGTCCCTCCTTCGCTGTATGAGTGCATGTGTTTCACTTTGCAGTGTGTGCAAGTGTGTCCCTCCCTCGGTGTGTGCGAGCGTGTCCCTCCCTCGCTGTATGAGAGCGTGTCCCTCCCTCGCTGTGTGCGAGCGTGTCCCTTCCTCGCTGTGTGCGAGTGTGTCCCTTCCTCGCTGTGTGCGAGCGTGTCCCTCCCTCGCTGTGTGTGAGCGTGTCCCTTCCTCGCTGTGTGCGAGCGTGTCGCCCCCTCGCTGTGTGTGAGCATGTCCCCCCTCGCTGTGTGCGAGCGTGTCCCTTC